>NC_059507.1:19533132-21012344 GCF_914767665.1 Harmonia axyridis
CACAAAATTTGAAATCTTTACCATCAATAGTTTCCATAATAATCTAATAGGCCACTCACCTTGGGACACCCGATATACCTAGATTAGGTTATGCATTCTCCAAGGGAGGAATTGACGTATGAATAAACGAGCGCTCAAAAGTTGCCGATTTCACGTCAGAGATTTACTCATGTTTTTTCAAAACCCTAAGATATCTCCTTTCTTCAAGTGTCAACCGATGAGTGCTCCATATGTTCATTCCCCCTTTGCCCCCTTGCCTGTGTTTATTTACCTCGTTCTTCCCTTTCTCTTTCCCATACTTGTCACCTACTCATTTTCATTTTTACGATCGTTTTATATTGCTCAATCTGTTCGATCTTCGATGTTGTCGCGACCGAGCTACATTTCTATTTATCGCGCTATTGAAACTCTAAAATCTACACCAAAAACCCATTTTTATAAATCGGCGGGTGTCGGGTTTTCTATAAAATGTTAAACTTGACTTTATTGCCATTATTGCTGTCCAATTAAATTCTGGCGTTCGATTATAAAACTCCGATACCTGAACTTCACGGGGAAAGAGAGAAATAAGGATCAGAGATTCAACCCAGTGGCGTACCAGAAACTGATATATGAATATTAAACTTCGATATTTATTTATATATGTACTTGTGGATTATCAGAAATTGTGTTTTAGTAGCACATTCAATTTTGGAAATATGATGACCATCTAATCACAAATTTAATTCCAATGCTATTACATTTGCAATTTCCCAACAAATTTATGTAATATGTATTTTCGATGGAAATCTCAAACATATACTTTAAATGTTGAAATTCCCGACTTTCATATCCAAATTAAGGATTTACATCCTTTTGGATAAATAATGAACTTTGTGGATCATTTTTATCCAACCCTGTTTCATGATCAGTATCCAACATTTCTGGGAGATATATTCAGCAACTTGACATTGTCAAATATAGAATATTCTCTATTCGAAATTATTATTCATGAATTTTTTATGGATCATTAAAATAATTAATATCTCTTTACGATATATATTTTTGTTGTTTGTTCAGTTTTAGTGACACGATGAACATGAAATTCTACATGCAAGTTTGAAGTTGATACTTCAGACCTGAATGCAAATCGTCATCGTCATTGAACTATCAGTTTTGAATTAATGTAGCCTGGTCCTCCCTGACCAATTATATACCATCAGCGAACCTTTCCAGTGACGAGATGATAAAGAAAATTAGCATCGTGAAAACCTTCACTACGATATTTAGTAGAAAGGAAGATTGGGAAAGGGAGCCCATAATAGCAGTTCTCGAAAAGAGTAGATACTATTAAATGGTACATAGATGGTTCGAAAACCACGGCAAGGACTGGCGCTGGAGTATTCGGGACTCGCACAAAATACTGCTGTCTGAATGTCTCTCAGGCAGAGATACTTATAATAGAAAGATGTGTGGAAAATAACATAGTAAGAAACTATCGTAAATGTAATATAGCGAGACATTCTTACAGTCAGGCTGCAATCAAAGCATTGAGCTCATATATCATAGATTCTAAAATGGTATTGGAGTGCCGAAGAAAACTCAATGAAGTAGGCAAGAATAACAAGGTCTTTTTAGTCTGGGGTCCGGTCACTCGGGAATTAAAGGAAATGAAGAGGCCAATACAATTGCCAGAAGAGGAGCACAAACTCCTTTCATTAGACGGGACCTGTCTGTGGTATAGACAAATGTACCTACAAGAAAGTGTTTCAGGAGAAGGAAAGAACTGAATGAAAATTCTGACGGAATTTTCCTTGGTTGGATCATTCCAAGAATTTTCTTCCAAATTTTGATACTGTGAGATCTGAGAGCAATCTGGATTTTAGGAAGAATATACTAGACCTCCCCAGTGGATTTCTTACAGGGCATTATCGCCTCAGAAAGCTCCTCATAAGAATGGGTCTAGCAGAAAATGACGAGTGAAGATTCTGTGGGAGGATGAAGAAACTGCGGATCACCTGGTGACAGAATGCCGCACTATAACTAACCAATACAAAATTTGATTCGGATACAAACTTGTAGAAGTGAGGAAGAAGCGTCTTTGAAGCCATCCCAGATATTGGAGTTCATCAGAACTGGAAGGCGAGCTGTGGGTCAGGAAATGGCGAGAAAAGCTCAGAGGGAGGCACAATAGACCATTAGGTCTCAGTGCAATGGAACCCCTTCAAATCTAATCTAATCTACAAGTGCTGTTAAAAACAGTTCAATTACCATTGAGGCGAAGTCTAGCTTACGCTACTCCACTTAATCTCAGTCAGAAAATAAAATAGATCATTCACAAAAATATAAGAGAAAATGAGTTAACATATTCAAATAATCAACTCAACAGGAAAATTGTAATCGAAATACGTAAATTCATTCTGCTTCAAAAACTGAAAGTATGGAAATATCTTACTATGAAGAAGTGAGTACGTAGTGTCATGGAACATGAAAGGTGATTAGCGTCAGATCGGTTTCGTTCTTTTAATAGTTCATCAATGCATAATACAACAGTATCATCAATTTTTTGTTGTCCCAGAATACCCATATTTCCAATCGGTCTGGACCGCCACTGATCGCTAACCCCCGTTCGATCTGTACAGCTCCTCTGGTCCACGGCTCTGGCAAGTAATTAAAGAAAAGGTAACAATAAAACCGTCCAGGTTTCGATAAGGCGGATTGATTTAAAGCAACTATATTCAGTAGTGATTAGGTAACACGTTTTAGAGCGTATACAAGTCGAGAGAATGGACTAAATCTCTACCTTAATTTTAATCTGGATTTTTTTCCACTGCCGAACATTAAGGATACCGGTGCCGAAGGTGTGAAATATACAATGTGGTTCTTTATTGAGTGCTCGCTTGAAATTCATGACCCTTTCGGCACAATAAACATCAGGCGGATTGTTTACACTTATTCACATCGTTTTCGTACGATCGATGGAAAAATTGTGTTAGCGGAAACTAACACAATTTTTCGATCAATCAAATGGTCTTATAGAAATTCAGAGGTTGAAATAGCTATTATTAAAACTACTTGAATATGAATAGTATCTCTTCCAAAATTGGCTAGTTTCATTTTGAATAGTCGGCTCTTTGGGCAACTGTCACTTTTGAATCTGTCATCTTCTGACATTTGACAAATAAAAACTTAACTTCAGTTCGGGGGGTTTGGTGCAATAAACTTAACAACAAGAAGACTCAGAAGTTCAAGAGAAGCCTAAACTAATTTGAATAATAACAAATTTTTCATCGTGAGTGATTTATCGAAAAGTAATAAATTACATTCGGAATTAACCGCTTACTGCATACTGTTCCAAATTTGGCACATCCTATACAAACGTTATTATCTAAGTCCACCATTCGTTTTGAGTCCGCACATCAAATTGTTCCATAAACGGCACGCTCACTTTTTCGACAGAAAACATTCGTATCCCTCTCTCTGGGATTTCTCGCATATTTACCGAAGTTAGTAGTTCGTATCGGCGGTTCAACACGTCAGGGCACGTTAGAGTGATATTTTCAGTGAGATATTTCAGATGTTTTTCATAATATTGTTTGGAAATAAATAGTGGCACACAGGCAAGTCTAAAATCTTTCTAGTAGTATGAAAATAAAATATTATATATATAATCTGTATCCCATTTGATACCTTTCGGTGTATGGGTTTCATTATCTACATTTTCCAACTTAACAATAACTTAAGAATAATTCTAATTTGATTCAATGAATTTCTTCCATTCTGTCCTATTTGATGTCATCATCTCAGCTTCCCTGACGCTTTTCCCTCTTTTCTTTATTTCCTCCTCTACCATATCCTCCCATGTTTGTTGCGGTCTCCCCCTTTTTGCCTTTTTCTCGACTTTTGCCTCCCATATTTGTTTGATTGGTCTCTCCTCCTCCATACGATGTAAGTGTCCCCACCATCCCAACTGCCTCTCACCCACAAACCTTTCCAATGATTTTATCCCCAATTCACCTCTTATGTCGTCATTTCTCCTTCTGTCCATCCTTGTAACCCCCTTCACTCCTCTCAAAAATTTCATTTCTACTGCCTGTAGTTTACTCCTCATTCTCCTTGTTGTGTTCCAAGTTTCACATCCATACGACAGAACAGGTCTGAATATCGACTTAAACACGGTCATTTTAGTTTTCTCTTCGACTTCAGTTCTTCTTAGGAATTTCCTATTAATTGTGTGGTATAATCTGCCGGCTTTTTCAATTCTCTCGTTAATCTCCCTTTCTTGGCTTCCCGTATTTTCTATGTTCACTCCTAAATATCTGAAACATTTCACCTTTTCAACTTCCTCTCCCTCAATTTCCAATCTCCAATCATCCTCCCGTTCATCGTTCACTTCCATCACTTTTGTCTTTCTTCTATTTATTTCCATCCCATATTTTCTCATTATTCCATTCCATATATCCAAATTTCCCTGTATACTCCTCCTTGTTCCCGCCATCAATACGATGTCATCCGCAAAGGCACATTCTGATATTACAACTCTTCTTAAGTTCTTAAAACCAATTGTAAGCTTCTCTGTTCTCTCCTTTGCTTCTCTGATTATCTCATCCAAAAACAGTATAAACAATGTCGGACTCAGCACTCCACCCTGCCTCAGTCCCTCCTTTGTCTCAAATAACTCCGACTTCATATTTCTGACAATAACACAGTTCAAGCTTTCACAATAAACACTTTTAATAGACTCCACCAAATTTCTGTTTATCCCTCTTGTTTTCAATATATCCCACATTTTCGATCTACTAACCCTGTCAAAAGCTTTCACCAGATCTATAAATACAAAATAAGCCTTTCTTCCACTTCTTTTCATCTTATGAATGGTCTGTTTCAGAGTGAAAATGTGGTCTTGTACACTTCTCCCTCTCATAAACCCACTCTGAGCTTTATCTAGTGTGTCCTCTGTGCTTATTTTTAGTCTACTCTCCAATATCGCTTCGTATACTTTGAGAGCTGTACATAGCAAGTTTATACCTCTATAATTATCACATTTCTTTCTGTCCCCATTCTTGTAAGCTGGTACTATCATCGCCATTTTCCAATCTTGTGGTATTTCTTTCGAATTCCATGCTTTCTGACATATTTCCCTGAATACATTTATACCTTTTTCTCCCATGTTCTTCATCATTTCCGGTGTAATTCTATCGTATCCTGCAGCTTTTCCATTCTTGACTCTTCTGAGAGCTACCTTAACCTCTTCAATGCTTATCAAGTCTTCCCCGTCGTCCTCCCATCGCTTATCTTTTTTTTGTGTATCTTCTTTTTTGACTTCATTTCCCTTCAGTAATTCAATGAAGTGTTCCTTCCATCTTTCCATTATTTCCTTCTCTCCCACAAGCAATCTGTTTCTTTTACACTTGATCGATGTATTGTCAACCTTCTCCCCCTTCCTCATATTTTTCACGACTCTGTAAAAAAGCTTTCTATTTTCCGTGTAATTTTTCTCCATTCTCTCTCCAAAATCTCTCCATGTTTTCTCCTTTTCTTCCAATGTTACTTGCTTAACTCTCTTCCTTTGTTCTTTATATTTCCGATAATTACATGCATTTCTATTCTTTAGATATTCCTTCCACAATATTTTCTTCATTTTAATTTGTCTCTTCAAGTTGTCACTCCACCAGGCTGTGCCCCTTCTGTTTCTCCCAATTTTAACACTACCACACACTCTTTTTGCTGATTCCATTAGTATATTCTTGAACCTTCCCCATACTTCCTCCACTCCCTCCTCAACTCCTATTTCCACCCTAGTCATATTCTCTTCTACATCTTTCCTGTATTCTTCTGCTACACTCATTTCTCTCAGTTTATAGCTTTTTATATTTTCATATCCTTCATTAAGTTGCCTATGTTCGACCTTCTCTTTTCCTTCACTCATTATCTTTGCTACAAGCATATAATGGTCACTTCCTATTTCCGCTCCCCTGTGCACTCTTACATCTGCGATGTCCCTTCTATTATCTCTTTCTACTAAGAAGTAATCTATTATTGATCTATCGTCAACGTTATGTCCATGCCTCGTGTACCTATGTACATCTTTATGCTCAAAGAATGTATTCGAAACTATCATATTATTCATCCTGCAGTACTCTATAAGTCTTTCTCCGTTGTTCGTTTTCTTTGTTTCTCCATATTTACCGACGATCCCATCTCTTCCTCCTCCTATTCCAACCCTGCTATTAAAATCTCCACACACCACGATTTTTCCCCTGCATTCCTCTGTTACCATGTTCAATTCTTCCCAAAATTTGTTCTTATCCTCCACCTTTGCGTCTTCATTTGGTCCATATGCTACTATTATGTTCCACAACTCGGATTTTTCTCTCCTCAGACGTACCTTCAATAGTCTCTCCGAATATACCTGCCAGTGTTCCACATATTTTCTCCAATTCTTGTCAATTATGCATCCCACGCCTGCCGCTCCATGTTGTTCATATTTCACTCCTCCGTAAATCATTAAATGATCACCCCTCATCACTTGCTCTCCTATTCCTTTCTTCTTTGTTTCTGTCACCGTTAATATTTTTATCTCATACCTCTCCAATTCCTGTATTAGCTCGTCCTCTCTGCCTTTTATACCTCTCACATTCCAGGTTGCCAACTTCCAGTTATCCCTTTTTTCTCTTTTACTTCTCTAGTTTCCTTACTCATTTCTTCCATTTGTGTTTTCCTATACTCATATTCCTTTCCTCGCTTTGTCTCCATCTTAATAATCAGCCGTCCTTTATCTATCCCTATTGGTTTTTTGAACTCTGACCCAGGTCAGATTTCTTCAGAACTTCTTGTTCCTTTACACCTTGTTCTCTTTCATCCCATACAAAAACCTTCTCTTCTATGAACAATTTTCTGTATCCAACCCTCACATTCTTCCCTCTTTTCTTCTCCTCCTTGCTTATTTCCACAATCTGATTTTGTATCTTCCTCTCCTTCGCTGTCAGATCGTTATCAATAAAGATATCTTTTCCCTTTAACATTTGTTTCTTTCTCATTATATTCTGTTTCTGTTATCTCTCCCTTTTTTCTCTTTTACTTCTCTAGTTTCCTTACTCATTTCTTCCATTTGTGTTTTCCTATACTCATATTCCTTTCCTCGCTTTGTCTCCATCTTAATAATCAGCCGTCCTTTATCTATCCCTATTGGTTTTTTGAACTCTGACCCAGGTCAGATTTCTTCAGAACTTCTTGTTCCTTTACACCTTGTTCTCTTTCATCCCATACAAAAACCTTCTCTTTTATGAACAATTTTCTGTATCCAACCCTCACATTCTTCCCTCTTTTCTTCTCCTCCTTGCTTATTTCCACAATCTGATTTTGTATCTTCCTCTCCTTCGCTGTCAGATCGTTATCAATAAAGATATCTTTTCCCTTTAACATTTGTTTCTTTCTCATTATATTCTGTTTCTGTTCCCAGCTTTCAACTTCAGCAACTATCATTTCATTTTCCTTTCCTCGATTTATTTTGTATGCCTTAGCTATGTTTACCTTTATCTTCAGCTCCTCATTGATGAATTTTTCGATCTTTTCCCTTTCATTTCCATCACTTGTTTTTAATTTTTTCACAACTATATTATTCTTCCTTTTCAGTCTTTCTTCTCGGTCTACTTTATCCTCCAAATTCCTTATTCTACTTTCTAGTTCTCTCTTTTCATTTTCCCACTGACTTTCCCTAACCTGCATTTCCTTCCTCAATTTATTCATCTCTAATTTTACTTCCTCCGTATTTCTTCGCATCTCCAATTTCATCTGCTCCATCATATTCTCAAACATTGCCTTCAAACTCTCGACTTCCATATCTTTTCCCTTATTTTTGATGTTGGGTGACCTTATTACCTTTTTTGACTTTGCGAAAATATCTTCCTCTTCTTCTTCACTTCTACTTCTTTTGTAATCGCCCTTGTTCATTAGAGATGTCGAGTTACAACACTCTCTTCAGAATTCACAAATCTCGTTCCGCTACCTCTGTGCGTCGAGAGCACGGTTGCGCCGCCGCCGGCCCCCTACTCGATTCAGGTCCCGACCCGATACTCTCGCTAGCGCTTCAGTTGCAGAAAACCTATGATTTCAATCTCTGTTATTGTTTAGTTTATTTTAACCTCAATCTTTTAAGTCTATATTTTCCTTCTTTATATTCTTACTATGAAATATCTCATCAACTGCCTTTATCACCACCTGAGAATTCCAGCTTTCTCTCACTTCTCCACACAAGTCTTTTCAAATTCACTCACTTTTCCACTAATTATCGCTTTCTTGACACGACCGTTCTTATCGGTTTGGCGCCAAGAATAAAATATTCATGTTGATAAAGCAAAAAAATGATGGTTTTGTTCATATGTACCATTTTAGGCACAACTTGAAGTAAAGGTATAGCTGAGACAGAGTTGGTGTGGTATGTTATTCCGTTTTCAGATGGATCCCGGTCGGTTTCATGGGATAAGAAATGTTGAAATACCCGAAACACAAGATAGCGATAACAGAAATTTGTCTTCAGATGATGACCACTGAAAAAATGACTTACTTCTTTCCAAAGCATCCACATCTAGAGCAATGAATGAGCAGTCCGAAAGTGAGACCAACGTGTCGGCGGAAGTTGTTATGGACACTGATTATGACATTCCACTTACTGTTTTTAGCAATCCTTACGCAGTAGCCAGCAGCACCAGTCAAAAAGAACCGATTGTCTAGATGACGTACCACCCCCAACAAATGTTACTTTTTCTTCAAAATGTTTTTTTCACCAAATATGTTATTTTTTTCCTTCAAATAAAAAATTCAAATATTTTCAATTATGTTTTTTGATTTCCGCTACCATATACTACTAAATATATTTTTTTACTGATTGAAAAAAATCATTTCGTTAATGTGATTTGTGCCAAATTTAGCACATGTCAAAAATGTTACTTTTTTCGAACAAATAAAAGTCCCAAATTTTTGTTTGTTATTTTTTAATGATATCTGCTATCATAAACTACAATATATATATTTTTCTACTGATTTTAAAAATCACGCAGTAAGGAGTTATATGATTGAAAATATGTTCAAATTTCGAATATTACCGGCCAGAATCCTGCAGAATTTTGTTGTGCGTCATGGAGACAGGTGACATCTTCATCGAGTGCTATCCAATTTGTTACACGTTACTCCTAAGTTGAGTTGATATGTCAATTTGCAATATAATCCTTGTTTTGCAGGGTCAGGAACTGATGATGTTGTATTATGAATTGTAATTGAATCCCTAGAATTGTGTTTTCGCCTCGGTATAGAGCTGGCCAAGATCGAACGTTTGTTGACGGGGTCTTGGCCTTGGTGTACCTAGTATCAGCTATATCGTTCTAGGGAATTTCGGCTTCTCTGCCATTGTGTTGAATCTCGGGGCCATGTTTTGTGATCCTTGCGGTTGGTAGAAGAGGGCAAATATATCTTACTCACAGCAATATGCTACTTAAAGTGATTCCTCTCAAATAATTAGAAGCAACGGGGTGTGAAAGATGCCTCCATATATGTGGACTACGTCCCTCTTCTTCAGCGATTATTTCCGTTAAAGTTTCAGAAATGTCTTTCATTTTCAAGTCGATGACGTTTTTATTGGGAATGCGATGATTCAATCTATAGCTATAGATTATATGAAATTAGTTTGCTGAATGATGTTGTTGACTGCATTATGGATTTTGCACGAAGAAAGAAGGCAGTCTGCTTTTTTGTGTATAGTAGGTACCAGTTCCATCAATGACTATTTCTTCCCGTTTTCCGTGACATAATTGACATGGAGGTGGATTACTTGGCAAACATCATCCATGTGTTGGGTTTCACCAGTTCTTTCCATATTACTTCTTTTACTCGAATGCTGGAACTTTTTATGTTTCTAGTAAATGCCTTGAATGATGCAGTTCAAATGCTGGTCTCTGTTAAACCTTCTATGATCCTTATCGCTTCTCGGATTTTTGTTTGTTTATTTCCAATAATTTTTTTTTCATACTTCACTGCAAGTACTAGTTCTGATATTTTAGGACACACAAATATGATGACTTCTTTTGTAAACAGGACGTCAGTTACTTGAACTGAATCGTATCTTTGTTTTCGAATGGTGTAGAATAGATTATTATCCTCAGCTCCTTTAATTCAAATGTGTCCTCCATTTTTCGAACCTATACTAACTGACAAAGAAACTGCAACACCCAGATACCTAGTATAGAGTAAAGCAAGGAGTAAATGATTGAAATTTTGAGAAAAAACCGAATATACAATTTTTTTTTTAAAAATTTGTCAATAATGTGTTTGTCCACCGCGATTACCTGTACACTCCCCAACATGTCTCGGCATTGATGCAATGAGATGATCTGTTTCTTCTTGAGAGATACTATCCCAAGCTACCTGTACTTCATGTCTCAGAGTCGCCAAAGTCCGTGGGGGCTGGGGTAAATTTTCAATCCTTCTAACCATAATGTCCCAAACATACTTTATGGGCGAAAGATCGGGGTATCTGAGCGGCCATGGCAAAAGATTCAAATGGGTCGCTTTGAAAAAGTTTAAACTAACTCTGGCATCATGAGGTCGGGCGTTATCTTGCTGAAATATGGGATTCTCGAGACGGTTGAGTTAAGGGAGAACATTATTGAAGGTAACGCAGCGCTGTCATGTTACCTCGAAGAAAGACTAAAGGTGACCTACTTGCATGTGCAATAACACCCCATACCATAACGCCCACCGTCCGGTGTACATGACGCTCAACATCAAACTCAGGTTCACGTCTTTCTCCCCGACGTCGGCTAACCCTTCTTCGGCCATCATGTGCACTCAAGAGGTTAGGAGAATCGAGATTCATCAGAAAATATGACCTGATGCCATTCCACATTCCAATATTGATGTTATCTGCATCACTGTAATCGTTGCCGGCGATGCTCAACCGTCAGAGATAACACAAGATGGGGTTGTTAATGCTGCAGTCCAAAAGACCTTATACGGCGGTGAACCGTTCGGACAGTTACAGGATGGCCTTGTTTTCTTAACCACTCATCAGCCAAAGATCGAGTTGTCGCAAATCGGTCTCTAATGGCCATAAGTCTTAAACGTCAATCTTGAACTTCATTTGTGCGTTGTGCCCCTTCGACATCCAGTGCCTACTCTTCTTCGATTTTGGGCATTATCAAACCACGCTTGATTTCATAACAGTAGTTGGATATTTGTTCGTACGCTTAGCGATTTCTCGAAATGACAACCCCTGACGAGTACACGTGCTCTAGGCATTTTAACAACAACTTAACAGCATTGGATCTCCTCGAACAGCTGATTTGTTGTAAAATTCAAAAAACTTGCAAAAAACGACTACAATATATAAGTAACAAAAATTGTTGACATGAAAAACACGATTTTTTTCTCAAAATTCAATCATGCCATACTATCTATGTACTATAAAAAAAAAATTAAAATTCAAACAGCTCCTTCTGGGTGTTGCAGTTTCTTTGTCAGTTAGTATATTTGAGTAATATGTGCATGTCTGATGGGATTAGTGCTTCAGCTGTGTGGATTATTTCATTCCTAGAAGACTTGTGATGTTCTCTGGGATTCTTGAGATGTTGCTCTGGAAATTTCTTCACGGGCGCTGGTTTCTGTGATTGAAATAAGGGTCGTGAATGCTCAATCAATCCGGCTCAAAGGACCAAACAATGGAGGTTTTTGAGGTTTGAAACAACACATGATGGGTTTGGTGCGACAAACTTAACAACCAGGCTCAGAAGTTCAAGGAAATTCTCAATTGATATTAATTATAATTTAGGATTATAACTAATTTGAATGATACCAATTTTGGTCATTAGATTTTATGTCATTCGGAGTAATTTTAATAATTACAAATTTTTCATTGTTAGTGACTCTTACGAAATCTAAACAATCATATTGGGGATTGAACCATCAGAAATAATGTTCGAATTTCGAAGACTACGCCATTAATAAAAATGGAGCAATACTAATAGGTGCCTTCACAACGTTATGGAATTGTTAAAACTCTTAAAATTTATTACAAAAATTTTGCAGTCATAGCTCGCAAAACCATCGAACTTTTTGGTCGTCGTGATTTGTGAAGCACCTTCCCGACCAGCAAAGGTGAAACTGGTGGATTTAACACATTAAGACTTTCTTCTTTGGGACCACTTGAAAGATAAAGTTTATGCCAATGCTCCTCAATCGATTCAAGACATTTAAGATGGAATTCGTGAAGTTATCAAGGACATACAGCCGTAAATGTGTGAATTGGTTACTGAAATTTTAATAGAAAGGATATGGAGCTGGAACCGTAGTCATGGCAGCCAATTGGCAGATATCGTTTTCCATCATCACTGGCACTGACTTTTAGGAATAGAGAAAACAAAATTTGGTTAACGGGGTGGACGAAAATATTTTGTCGTACGTAATATGAAATCAGAAAAACTTCATAACTCAATTTTTCAATGGTTCATTTCACCTTCTTCGTAGTACGCCGTCTCCTAACGAAGGTTGGCGATCCATTTGGCAATCAAAACTCTAGTATAGCTGCCCTAAAAATATCGGTGGAGGTGCAACCAAACCATTATCTCAAATTCTTCAGCCAAGAATTTTGTCATTTCACCGATGAATTTTATATAGTATTATATTATAGTCAGAAAATTTCAGTGAAATCTGATTTGTAAATTTTGAGTTAACTGTAATTCTACACTTTTTTTCTAATCACCTAATAGTCCACACGAAATGATGCATGTGGATGAGTTTGGCCATTGTGCAACTCAATTTTAAGTCCCAGATGGGTATGTTTTCAATTTTTCACAAAAAAAAAAATTCGAATCATTATTACTATCTTTGACCGAGTCCAAATGTATAGGTAACTCCTATTGCGAAAATTAAACTTGAATCGAGCAATAAAATGATATAAGATTGAAAATGTGTGATGATTGTTGACTCATGAATGGTACGTCATGTATAATGAGTCATGAATAATGTGAGCTAACTCATGAAAAATGAGTTAATAACAATCTTCATTAACGAATAATAACACAGGCCAACAAAATGAAAAAAAAAATTTGGTGCCAGAAATCTAACATCTGATTTTAGATGTTTTTAATGTGCTGATTCCAAAAATGCACCCAGATTTTTTCTATCAGCTCTAGTATTTTGAGATACACGTTACAGGTTAAATGATATATTTTTTTCTGATAAAGGACAACAAATAAAGAGATAAATATGTACTTAATCGTCAAAATAGAAATTTCCCAGAATCTAATTAGCCAAATGGATACCCGGAATTGTCCCTGACCCAATGTTCCTATACTAGGAACTACTCAATATAATGCGCTCTTAATTACTTTTATACCTGTAATTGCCTATGACCCGATCCTTCTATACCTGCTTGGCTGTACTTGATTTAGTATATTACTGAGTTTTCCCAAGTAAAGTTGTGCTATCATTTTGTGTAAATTTTGGTCGTTTTGTAGTATCAAGACACTAAACTGAAACAATGGCATCCACAAGCAGACGTACCTGTGTAAATCATCCCGATGTTTTTTGTTATGTGTGGGGTGAATACACTTTGAAAGAGAGCAGAAAAACGATTTCTGATTTTGTGAAAAGAGCTTATTTTGCCTATTTTGGCGTTCATTTAGGAGATCAAGATAAATCTTGGGCCCCACATTCCATATGTAAAACATGTGTTGAACATTTGCGACAGTGGACAACTGGAAAGAGGAAGTGCCTAAAGTTTGGTGTACCAATGGTTTGGAGAGAAACGCGGAACCATCATGGCTATTTTTGTCTCGTTAATATTAAAGACATAAATAGAAACAATAGACACAAATGGACATATCCTGATCTAGATTCTGCAAGAAGGCCTGTAGTGCATTCGGAAGA
This sequence comes from Harmonia axyridis, assembly GCF_914767665.1. Taxonomy (NCBI): domain Eukaryota; kingdom Metazoa; phylum Arthropoda; class Insecta; order Coleoptera; family Coccinellidae; genus Harmonia; species Harmonia axyridis. The sequence goes on from NC_059507.1 coordinate 19,547,032, forward strand.
AATACCCGTTCCATCATTCAGCAGTCTACCCGAACTGACAGAAGATGATACAGAAACATCAGCGTCTGACGAAGTTAAAAGAATTCAATCAGAAAACGACAGCGATTTTGAAACAGATTTAGCAACTCCGCAGTGTTTCAATCAAGAAGAACTAAACGATCTTATAAGAGACCTGAATCTCTCAAAGGAATCCGCTGAATTACTTGCATCCAGATTAAAAGAAAAAAATCTACTTTGTCGAGGTACTAATATTACATTTTATCGTAAAAGAAATAAGGATCTGCTGCCTTTTTTCACTCAGGCAAATGACTTGGTATTCTGTAACAATATAAAAGGGCCCTTAGAAAAAATGGGTTTGCCTGAATACACTCCAGATGATTGGCGCCTTTTTATTGACAGTCCAAAACGTAGTTTAAAATGTGTTCTTTTACATAACGGTAACAAATATGGCTCAATTCCTATTGGTCATTCTACTACCATGAAGAAAGAATATGAAACAATAGCATTAGTTTTGAGAAAAATTAAATACGAAGAACATCAGTGGTCATTTTGTGTTGATTTAAAAATGGTTAACTTCCTCCTTGGACAGCAGAGTGGTTATACAAAATATCCTTGTTTTTTGTGCCTTTGGGACAGCAGAGCTAAAAATGAGCACTGGGTTAACAAAAATGATTCAAGGAATACAAAACGTGATCAACGAACCTTTGGTTTCAAGAGAAAAAATCTTACTTCCGCCCTTGCATATCAAGCTAGGCCTAATGAAGCAATTTGTGAAGGCCTTAAATCGAGATGGAAATTGTTTTGGGTATTTGTCACGTAAATTTCCTGGCATTAGCACGGAAAAACTAAAAGCTGGTATATTTGATGGTCCTCAAATAAGGCAACTTGTTAAAGATCCACAATTCACCACATCAATGAACGAGACTGAATCTAACGCTTGGAGTTCATTTGTTCAAGTAGTACAAAATTTTCTTGGCAATCATAAAGCAGAGAATTACGTAGAATTAGTGGAAACTATGCTTTCAAATTTTAATATTCTCAGCTGTAACATGAGTATAAAAGTTCACTACCTCCACAGCCACCTAGATCGTTTTCCAGAAAACTTAGGTGATTGTAGTGAAGAACAGGGGGAAAGATTCCACCAGGATATTAAAACTATGGAAGATCGTTATCAAGGACTATGGGATAGCCACATGATGGCGGACTACTGCTGGAGCCTTCAGCGAGACTGCCCTAGTAAACTCCATTCTAGAAAATCGTATAAAAGAAAATTTTTATGTGATTAGTGACTAATGTAATTATGTAAATTGAGTTTTTGCAATAAATACTTAAATCCATGTGTCTTTGTTTTTTTTAACTGTCAATAGTAATATTATATATTATAACAGTTATAACGTAAATTATATACACAATTTTTTAAAAAATCTCAAAAACTAGATCTGATAGACAAAATCTGAGAACTTTTTTACATTCTGCATCCAAAAATTACTCAGGAACAGTTAAAAAATCGCAGGCACCAAAATGTGTGTTGGCCTGTGATAATTCTACTGAAATTTCCTATCTTCTGTATTCATATTCAAAAATTGAATTCCTATTCATCAATCTATATATTGTCACAAATCGATAAAAACAGTCCAATGGCTTACTTATTCTATCTAAATATCATTAGTTATGAACTTCATTTTATGTGCGTCATAGAATGACATAACATACTCAGGCTACTTCCATGGAAGAGAATTCCCAGATAATCATTATCGATTCCCCTTCTGAAGATCAGGACTATCTTTTCTAATGGGTGCTTATAGGTGATGCTTCGAAATAATTTGTTAGATTTACCATTATCTTCTTGATATCTGTCCACACCATCACCAACTTTCAAACGACGTCCACTGTATAACAGAGTAGTTCTGTTCCATCCAGAATTGAAAATAAACATAATTATGCCATAAATCTTGCTCAGTTAATTATATTGAAAAGGATTCTACCTCCACTGAATATAAATGAGTCAATATGATGCCAGATAAAGGCATCCAATTCGGATATTCTGGTGTTAATTAATGTAAATCGGTGTTAGATATGTCTGAAAATGCGTGTTGGACGATGTGCACTTTTTGGTCGATCGACTAATTGATCGGGATTGGATGAAATGCAGATGAGTCCGAATTGAAAATTCATAGAGATCAAGTCATTCGCGAGTGCTCTGAAAAGTAGTAGCTTATACCAGCTATATGGACCCCTACAAAAATTTATGAAAACTATTCAAATAATGTTCGAGAATTTATTGTGAAAACATTTCTTTGGTTTTTTTATAAGGGATGAAGTAAATATTGAGTTAGCAAAAAGGTCAACCGCTCGAAAAAAAAAATAAAACCACAATAATTGTTCTGACTTCACGAAAAATAAAGAGTTTTTCAATAGGAATGATGTATATAATTTGAAATGGTAATAATGGCAACATTGTCTACAGGGCCGGCGCTAGTAATTTTGGCGCCTGAAGCAAAGAATTTTTCGGCGCCACCTACTGAAAAAGCATCAAATAAGTTGAAAACATTTGACATTTAGCAGTAACTAGATGAGTAGTTTCAGATGGAAAATCGTAGGAATTTTCCACAAGTTGAATCATCGGCTTCCAAAGAATTGAAAAGCGAAGGTAGTCTTGTTTTTCGTCTCTGTGACATACATAGTGATTTCACCCCTCTTTCAATGAGTGTAATAGGGAATTCTGTTTATAATGGTTGGGCTGCCGTATGTTATTTATTATACAGGCGGCTCAGTAAAAGTAGTTTGAAGATTTTTATCGCAGGTAATGTTGACAAACACAGCGGTGCGGGACTACCTGATGTTGTTTTTAAGAATCAAGGAAGAAATATGGAAAAGTGACCCACAAACTGGGCCGAATTGCCGCCCCTCAAAAAGTGGCGTCTGAAACGGTCGCTTCACTTTTTCACCCCTAACGCCGACCCTGATTGTGTATATTGTTTTTTGACATAGTAGATTGAACAATTTGAAAATTTCCAAAAGTAGTTGAAGCGTGTATCTGTCCATGATTACTGTTACACGCTTCCAAAAATGAGAAAGGAAGCAATTTTTGATATTTTCTTGAAATGGCTGAAAAGTTGAAGAATTGACATGAGTCATGTGGGCATGTTTTAGGATTATATTATATTAGATCAGATCAAAGAGGGTTCCAATACACTCCGACTGATCTATTTAGCCACCCATCAGAGTTATTCTACCCATTACATGATCCATATCTCGCCATCCATATCTGGGATGGCCTTAAGGAAGCTGCTTCCTCACTTCTTGAAGTTTCTTGTCCAAAGCAGTTTTGGTTTAACATTCCAGAGAAATGCCTTAGAGCTTTTATTTACATGAAATACCCCGCTTTGAATTTAGAGAATTCAATCGAAATCATAAAAGTTAAGGAAGTTCAGGGCTTTTGAGACTTTTTCAAAAGTTTTCATTTGAAGCTGATCTCAAGCGTGTTCAATGGAATTGAGGTCTGGCGACCGAGAGGGCAAGGCCAAATGCGGAATATCGTGGATTTCCAGAGCTTCATCGACAATTTTCGCACGATGGGGTGACGCAATATCGTCCAAAAACAAGAAATTTGGCCTATAATAGCAGCATGAAAAAATGGAATAATGTTGTATGTTGTCATTAACTTAGTCTATGTAAATTTGCACATTCATGGTATCATAATTTCTGGGCACCATACCCGAACACGCCGACTATCCATATCTCGACTCATATGTGAACAATGCAGACCTCCATTGATTGTTCCAATTCACGTGCTCATTGGCCCATTCCAATCGCATATGATTTTAAGTTAATGGAATCCTTTTCAAAATGGTCGTAAATGTAACTTGTCTTCGACGAGCTGTTTCAATCGAAACCAGAAGCGTTCAAAAGCCACTGTTGCATGATTCGACAAATACCTACTCAAAGGCTCTCTACGTGTAGAGACAGTCAGAAACCGATCTTGTGTATGAATGGCAGATCTTGGGCGTCCACTTCTTGGTTTTTCGGTCACGTTTCCAGTTTCTTGATATCGATGGTTGAGTCGGGAAACTACGCTTTCACCAACTTGAAAGAAATTCGCAACATCTCTCTGATTAGCCCTATGCGCTTCATCCGCAATAAGTTTACGTCAAGGCATTATTGCAAAACGAATTTTCAGATTTTGAAACAAACTTGATTGTAATGTGAGAACATAAAACAACAAATGATATAAAATTTTTAGAAACACAAATGACAAGAACATGCCTGAAACTGAGAAAGTTATCAAATGGGGATCAAAAAATCAATCGGCAACTTCTGAAACGGTCACAAAATTTTGGACTGCCTTAACTTTTGTGGAGCAGTATATTTCACTCAGTTCCAGATTCCATTCTACGTCTATGATTAATTCAGAAATCGAACTTCAACCTCGCCAAACGTCGTAGACAGTAGGAGCACAACAGTTGCCATACATTGGATTTCATCAGTCATATTGTCAATTTGACAATTCGGAAAAATATCGGATTCCAAATTAGCATATTTAATCGGGAATCACTCAAATAAATATATTTCATTCAATATAATATACATTCATAACGATATAGCAAAATTGGGGATTTGAAAATATATCACAATCCGACTATGTAAACTAACCATGTTGGGGACATGTAAAGATTGCGTATACTCCCTCTATCTATGTTTATTACTTTATGGAAGGTGCAAATTGAATAATTCAGTTAGCAGTGCCACCCCTAGAAAAAATACTAATAGCTCTTTCTCAGTTCGTTTGAGCTTAGTCTTTAAAGGTATTTAGCTGGTACAATTTTTTATATGTCCTTTCCAAGCTGTTCTTCAAAATATATCCCTCCCCTTCATTCCCTAGTCCCCTTCACATTTTCTTCTCCTTGTCCACTTTTCATTCAGGTTAATTTAAATTCTTTTAAAGGTTAATTTTCTATGTATATAGAACTTGATCAAATTGTTACAATTTGGATTGTGCATTATTCTGTGAAGTTTGGATAAAGAGTTCCAGTAATAATAATTCGGTCGTACGACAACCAAAATTCCAGTTAATCCGTGACATTTTCAAAAAATCGATAGGGAATACCTGAATAATCGAAAGGAAATAACTCGATAAATCATCATTATATGGAACGTTCTATCCAGGGCGTTCCCGATTAAGGCTTTACCCACACACAGTAGCCCCAAGGCCCATTAGTCGGCGTGTTACAGAGTGCTAATGCGTAATTTGAAAATTAAACCAGCGGTCTCTTTGATCTTGCGCCATCTGAATTATGAACGACTGCTTCTTGGGCGACATTTGAAATTAATTTCGAAACCTACGGATACCATGATTTAGTATTGCGTTCCATCGATGTCTACTGGAAAATTGAATATTTGAAATGAAAGATGGGAGTATTTTCTTACGTAATAAGCGTAGTGATGATAGATTGGTAGATAATTACAAGAAGATCACGAGAATTATTCTTTTTTTTTCGTAGAGATCAAAAATGAACAAGTATGTTTTTGGGAAACGATAGTTATTTATGTACTTCTGGTGTTTTCAGAATACCTGAGCCCGAAAGTTTCGAAAACCATTCACAGGGCCGCGCCTGGCCCCACTGGGCAAATATTATAATTGCTACCCTTCTTGTTTTTACTTATGGTAACTCAAATTCAAAATTGAATAATGGTAAATAAAAAACTGTCCCAAAATCATTAACATGCAGAGACTCTTACAATCTCATTTCACTGAGTTATTCTCAAATTAAACAACAATTCGAAAATCATATACTCCCAGGTGCAGAAAAATCGCAACAAGTTGATATTTGGTAAAATTTAAAGTCTCATAGTATTCTTATTTTAAGCTCAATTTTCGAAATTCTTTCAGTAAACTATAGATAAAATGTAGACTTATTAGTCACCATACAGGGTTAATCAAAAGTTTGTTGTTAAACTGTAGTGTCAATCAATCAATCAATGTTATTCAAATATAGAAAATTTTGTGTTGACTAGAAGAAAATTGAAGAAGAATATCGGAAAACAATATCCAACCCAATTTTTTTGTGATCATAGAACCGATATAGTTGACATTTTGGGTAACAATTTCAAGATACTTTCAAAATTTCAAGCTGATCACGTAATCAAGACCATAGAAAATTCAAGAAGAATATACCCAAAATTTACTTGATTAATAATCTGATCGAGATGACATTTTGGAGTTAATATTTTGAATAACCATTGAAAACTTCTTGCAGAAAATTGTGTTGATAGCAACCCCAGAAATATATAAAACTCGAGCAGATTAGCGAACAAAATTCTAATAATTCCGTAACAACAGATCTCATCGAGTTAAGATTCCGAACGAAAAACGAAAAGTATATTGAATGAAACAAAATTATTTTGAGTGATTCCAGATTAAATATGCAAATTTGATTATTTGGAATCCGATTTTTTCCCAATTGCCGAATTTATAACAAGCAGAATATCTATGTATATGTATCTACATGCTAAAATCCAAGGTTCGGCAACATTTGCTCTCCTAGTTTCATCGGTTGTTTTACGTCGTTTGGCGAGCTTGAATTTCTTATATATTTGAGCATTTATTTCAATATATTTTGAGTTAATATGAAACGTTTATTCGCTAAGGGACATTAGAAGTGCGTTCTTTGTGGAGAAACTCGCCAATTGAGTGAAATATCGTATAACTGATATGTTTTCATTTCCGCGAGCTTCATGTCAAATTTGATAGTTCATGTTGGGAACAAAATTTGCCTACTGAAAATGAAATATGCTCCCTCTATCTATATTTATTACTCTGGGGGTGGAACCAAGATGGAAACGAAGAAATTATTTAATTTCGACAATCCCCACAATAAAAGTTCCATGATTCCCACCTAGCTCGTTGAAACGTCAACATTTCAGCCATAACACTAGATTGAAGTCTATTCCAATCGCCCCGACGTCAAATCGAAGCAACAAAGGCTTGTCAATTAGGGATTTGGTTTCGAATCGAACTGAAGTTCTATATCGTATACCGTATTTTGAATAGGAGCTAGACAAAAGCGCGTTTGGTTGCCTCGATTGTATGTTCAACGGTGCAGTTCTCTAACCGATCAGAAACTAATTGTTTTCAATCTGTCACGTCGACAATGCCTTCCATAACAAAATACCTCGTGATAAATTATTATGGATACAACTCTACGCTTCTATCCATGGAGAAAATTATTTCGAGCACTTCTGATACAGGGTCGTAGTTGACTCAAATGGATAGAACGGGACATTTTTGATTATGAGAAGGCAGTATTTCATTGAAATTTCGGTCAACTGTTTAGCAAAATGTAAAATAGTGTGTTGGGTCTATAGTCTATACGATATCTTGTGCATTAAAAAATACGTGTGGGCATAATACTAATAATAAGAAAAAAATTGAGACAAAGTTAAAGGTGAAAGGCTAATATGGGCGAACAGGATCTATAGCTAACTGGATTCATATAAATCTCTACGGAATTCTGCAACTTTAGCTATTCGTAAAAAAACTGAAACATTTTTCGGGGAGTTCTGAGAAATCGGACTGTTTATGGAAGAACTTGAGATATTTAGATATAGGTCGAGAAAAAAAGGCTGATATCGTATAATGTGAAACAATTGAATCAGAATTTTGAGCATTGTATGCTCAGCATAATTTGCCCTTATATAGGGTGTATCTGAATAACACCGAGAAAATGTAAGGGGTGATTCTGTGGTGAATATTAAGGTAGATATTTGGTATACAATTTTTTGAAAAACCTTCCCCCGGTAATGTTACTCAACTCCGAATATTAACAACAAAAATTTTCAACCAATATTTTAATCGTATTGTCGATATTCGACAGGTTTTTGTTCATTGTTTCTTCACTATTATTTCAGTTGTAAAAGTCTTACCCTATAGTAATTTGGTTGGCTCTAGTTGAATAAAATGCTATTCAACAATAGCTTGCAAGACATTTATGGTTTATGTTCATGTTTTTCTCGTAAATGCTTAAGTTCTCGAAAAAACTTGTGGACATAAAAATGTTAGTAAACAAATTGGGGTTTTCAGTCATGTTTTTCAAAAAGGAAGATTTTCATCCTAGAAAAAGTTGTAACAAAAAATATTTTAGGGGTTGACTATTTCAACCACCTCTGAGCAGAATTCAGGGTTGAAAAAATTCCGAAATGTGTGGTTTTTTTGACAAATAATATTCATCTAGTTTCGTGTCTCCAGCTAAATAAACATGGAAATCAAAGAACAGAATCAATTTTTTTTGTTAATCTATATTTGCGTTGTGACCAATGAATCCTCTATAGGCCATCGTTGCCTTGTTCATTGAAAGTTAACCTTTGTAATATTTTAGTGTAACAAGTTTGTCTACAATACAACTAAGAGTAAGTGGATTACCTGAATAATGTCGTCCATGAATTGTTCTTGAATTTCTCACAGTATTCACGAATTCAAATTCAAATTTATTCATCACAATATAAAATAGATATACAATATTCTCCAAATCATAAGTATCTAGTGATATTGATGAAACGATTCAACAATTCCTGAAAGTTGTTGAAACCTATATATTTCAAAGACTACTTAACCCCCGGTTTCTGAAAGATTTCTCAATTTTCACCAAAATATCACTTTTTAAATCTTTTGAATTAATGAGAAGCACCTGTGTGTTAGTCCTGAAAAAAAACCATCTCTCTTCTCAACTTGCGAGTATAGCCAACTATTCCTACAGAAACATCTTAATCCATCTCTGTACTCCAGAAGAGCTCTGTCATCCTGCCAGTGTTATACTTTTAATCGAAACTGAGGCTTCCGATTTTAGATATTATATATTTTAAACCTCGCCCTTTGCCAAGCCATCGTCAAGAATATTAGCTACTGTTATGTTGTACGTCTTTGGTTTTGATTGATACGGGCTGAGCTCATTAAGATCAGTGATTAACTTTTTTATGTGGTCATTCATTGGTTAGGTTGGGTTTTAACTTCTTTTGATTCGGAAATGACTTAGGCAAAACCGAATTGCTATATCATTCCAATGCCTCGATTAGAATAGTGAGCTCGGACAAGTGGCCAAGTTGAGATGAAATGAGCGATTGGATGAGAGTGTAGACATTCAAATTGACCAGCGCATCCGCCAAACTAGTGATAGCCTAAATTTCTGTGGCCAACAATAATATCAAAAACTGGCGGCAAATTTCAATAATCAAAGATAATTGTTTCATTGCCTGAGATCAGTCGTTTTTTCCAAAACTGGCTTCCTCTATCTAATTTTGATAATTTCTTCACCTAATTTTGATAATTTCTTGATATTAATTTTATTGATATCCATAATTAATTAATCAATTATTTTTGTGCTACACATACATTATGGCTTGTTAGTGGTTTGAGTGCTTAAGGGATATATAGGCGTCATGATCTACTTAAAATATGAATCCACTTAAAAAGTGGATCGTCGTTGCTTCTTGTTCTTCTAAATCTAAAAGTAGAGGAAACGGTGGCGATCCACATTTCAAGTGAATTGTTGAGAGTAGAAGGTTAACTTTTGTAGGGAAACAGTATACAGGGTGTCCCGTAAAAACCACGTCAAACGGAGGGAGAATGTAGATCAAAGAATAACCCACCTGCTATGACAAAATTTCCATTATAAAAGTCTTACCGTTTTCGAGATATATTTTTTTTTTGAAAATAATGAATTTTTGCCCCTTTCAATAGTTTTGCCCTTACGGTTGGTACAATTTTACATCTTTCTGGTTAATTTTTTCAGTAAAATATTGCTGAAGAATGATTTTAACGTTTACATTAAAAACATCCTCCGAAAATTTCAAAGGGAGGCTATGAGAAATATTTTTATTGGAAATTTTGGTAATGGATTTTTTTGTTCATGAAGTTTAGCCCATCGTAGTGGGAAAAAAATGTACCGAGCTACTGCTGCACATTACACCAATAAATTGTCTATTTTATAGTGATTTCAAAGAGTATCACACAAGTCATTTGTTATTAAAAAAAAAAGATATGGCTGTTTTTATCCAAATGGGTACGTTTCTGACAAATTCAAGTTTGTCAATTTTGTTAAGAAATCTTCGATGTTGCATTACTTAGTGAACAATGGCAATTGTTAACGTGCGAAAATATTACTCGCATAATTATTCACCTCAACGAAATTCAATTTTGCCGGCAAATTTTGGAAAACATCATGCAGATCCAGATTTTTTTAATAAGATCATTTGGAGCGACGAGTCTTCCTGTACCAAGAATGGGTACATGAAGACCTAAATCCTCTGGACTTTTAATATTGGGGCTGCCTAAAAGACAAAGTATACGCAACACCCATACATGATGAAGCCGAATTGCGGATGCGTTCTCTCAATTCGGCTTCATCACGTATGGGTGTTGCGTATACTTTGTCTTTTAAGCAGCCCCAATAATGAAAGTCTATAGGATTTAGGTCAGGTGAACGAGGAGGCCACAAAATTTCACCCCCTCTTCCAATCCACCGGTGGGTATAAGTTCTATTCAAATGTGCGGTAACTTCGAGTACGTTATGTGCTGCGCATCCATCATGTTGAAAACACAGACTACGTCGCAGCGCCAGTGGCACAATTTCCAATAAAATGGGTTGGTTGAAAATTCCAAATAATTGTTTGCGTTCAGTGATGGCGGCAGTTCGATCGGGCCCAAATTGCACCATTAAATATTCCAGTCCATAAATTGATCTTGAATCGATATTGTGATCTACCTTCTCTCACCTCGTGTGGATTTATGATATTCCAGCTATGCAAATTGTGGAGGTTCATGTACCCATCCTTGATACAGGAAGACTCGTCGCTCCAAATGATCTTATTAAAAAAATCTGGATCTGCATGATGTTTTCCAAAATTTGCCGGCAAAATTGAATTTCGTTGAGGTGAATAATTATGCGAGTAATATTTTCGCACGTTAACAATTGCCATTGTTCACTAAGTAATGCAACATCGAAGATTTCTTAACAAAATTGACAAACCTGAATTTGTCAGAAGCGTACCCATTTGGATGAAAACAGCCATATCTTTTTTTTTTTTAATAACAAATGACTTGTGTGATACCTCGTTGAAATCACTATAAAATAGACAATTTATTGGTGTAATGTGCAGCAGTAGCTCGGTACATTTTTTTCCCACTACGATGGGCTAAACTTCATGAACAAAATACATAATCCATTACCAAAATTTCCAATAAAAATATTTCTCATAGCCCCCCTTTAAAATTTTCGGAGGATGTTTTTAATGAAAACGTTAAAATCATTCTTCAGCAATATTTTACTGAAAAAATTAACCAGAAAGATGTAAAATTGTACCAACCGTAAGGGCAAAACTATTGAAAGGGGCAAAAATTCATTATTTTCAAAAAAAAATTAATCTCGAAAACGGTAAGACTTTTATAATGGAAATTTTGTCATAGCAGGTGGGTTATCCTTTGATCTATATTCTCCCTCCGTTTGACGTGGTCTTTACGGGACACCCTGTATATTAATTTCAATCGGATCACCGAGAAAGCTTTTCTCCGTGAATGCCAAAATCTACTTCATTCGCAGAAGACTGAATGATAAGTGTCTGCTTTTCAAAATAGTAAATAATATACTTTATGTCCCAGAAATTCCCGAATCTATCGATTTCAGAGTACCGGAGAGAAGACTAAGATCCCGTGATTTATTCGCGTTTCCATTCCGTAGAATTAATATAACCCAAAATTCGCCACTGTGTAGAATGCTGTCAACATTTAATTCTTTTTCATGTGATGTTGATATTTTCAATGTTCAACTTCATGAATTGAAAAGAATTTTAAAATTAAAGTTGCCCTTTGCTTTTTCAGTATACTGATCATTCTCAGATAATGTTATGATTAATTTTTATAATAGTTTATAGCATAGCTTGAATTTTGTTTTCATTATTTCAATATCTTGTATGATATATTAATTGTCAAACTGTGAATGCTGTATTGGGGTTTACCTGCTTGTATTCCTGATATACTGATTTTGCTAAAGCTTTCGACAGAGTTCAGCATGATGTTTTGTTGTACAAGTTGAGCAATTATGGATTGGACGAAGGAGCAATTAGACTTTTGGATTCATATCTGTCCAAACGTGATCATTTCGTCAGTTATAATGGATTTCCATCATCCGGTATACCGCAGGGATCGAATCTTGGACCACTTTTATTCATTTTATTCATAAATGATCTTCTAGAGTTGATTCATTGCGGAAGACTCTGTTATGCTGATGACTTGAAAATGTTTTCTATCATAAGGAACTTTGACGATTGCGTCAACCTTCAGGTCCAGTTGATGTTGGTGTTGAGTTGGTGTGAGCAGAACAAATTGAGATTGAACGTCGACAAATGCTAAATTATGACTTTCTCCAGAAGAACTGAAATATATTCCTACGATTATGAATGCAATGCCTTGAAAGGCATATTGATCTCAGGGATTTGGGCGTTTTGTTTGATACGGAGCTGTCGTTTGTTGAGCACATTTCATAGATAGTTTTGGATGCTGGAAGGTGTATGGGTTCATGATTAGGTATTGTAGGGATTTCACCGAGATGAACTGCTTTAAAATCTTGAATAATGCAGTTATTCGTTCGAAGTTAGAATATGCAAGTGTAGTGTGGAGTCCTATATATGAGTGCCATAAGAGAAAACTTGAGAGTGTACAAAGAAGGATTCATGAAGTTCCTTCTGTTTAAGACTGATGGAGTGTATCCTCCCCAATGGTGTGACGGTGCAATCTTGTGTGAGCGAACTGGATATTTGAGTTTAGAAATGAGAAGGGTAATTGCTTCTTTATCATTCCTTTTTAATGTGATCCATTATAATGTTGAATGTTCAGAAATATTGTCGGGTCAACTTTAACGTTCCAAGTTTCAACTCAAGAATTGTCCTGGTTTTCAAGCCAGATAGAGCTCGAACGAACATTCTGCAAAAGGCACCTATTACAAAAATGTGTGAGAACTTCAATTCATTTTGTGATGGCCAAGATATATTCTCCTCATCAAAGGGAAATTCGGTCAAATCGGCAATTAATTATTTTTCTGGGAATGTATCTTATATCATGTGAAATTTATGTTTTTTTATTTTTTGTTTCAATGCTATCTTTCGTTATTTTTTTTAATTTATATTCAGGGAATGTATCTAAGATTATGTGAAATTTTTGTTTTTTTTTTTTTGTTTCAATGCTATCTTTTGTTATTTTTTGTAATTTATATTCACATTGTCCTGTAAATGGGTTAAACTGTTGGACAATAAAGCTATTATTATTATTTGTCTTAAATCAATAAATTATTATTTAATCGATAGGATTAAGATTTGAAAATGAAAATTATAGATTAAATTTAGAACTACATTTCGATAGTTCACATAGTTGTGACCTCAAGGTATGAAAAAAATTGACGATGTTTCAATATAATTTGGAAAAATCATTTAGAACCCAATGCTAGGACTGTGATCTTTGGGCAATAGAAGCATTTCAACGGACCCCTTCTCACTACAAATAAGTATATTACAGTTTATAGTAGAAAATCTTTCGCTGATGTTCGATGTAAACAGAGACCTGTATATTTATTCTTCAGGATACGTAAAATTAGGCCAAATGTATTTTTTCCAACTGGTATATTACAACGGCCTCGTATTTAGATCAAATGAAAATTTTTTTGGACAATCCGCCTGGATAAAAGACATGTATTCTCTCATCAGCTTCAAGCTGTTCATTACTTCTTAAGAAATTGGAAAAACGTGTTTATTATCGATTTTTGTCTCTAGTACATTTACCAAAAGGCTATTTATCGTCTAAGTGAGTAAATAACATATTCACAAGTTCTTAGTATCGGCATCCTCCAAATACACCAAGTATAAAGCAACTTTTTATATTAAAACTTTTCTTCGGTAAATCATGAATATTCTTCTCTACCCAGAATTTTGGATACTTTTGGCTATCCTTTCGATTCTTGCTTCAAATATTCGAAAAACTCATGATAATAACCGATGGAAATATTCTTATCTACCAAAATTCTCTACGATAGAATATTTGGACCATAAAGAACACGAAAGAAATGTTTCTGATGAGAGAGAGAGATCAGTAAAATATCCGAGTACAGGTTCATGGATACATTCCACATAGTTCTCTACCATCCATTTCACAACCATACATTGCTTTTTTTACTGTTTTTTTCTGAAAATTTTTTTCAGGAATATTACAATTTGTTTCATTTCCCCCATTATTACGTTTGAAGTTGGACAGTTTTTCCATTGCAAACACAGCTAGTCTCATGCGTGGCAATTGCGTACGTCATGATAAAATGAAATTGATTGTTCAAATTTGTGTTTGTAGGAATTGACTGGTATGAGATGAAAGTTTGTATGCATCACGGGTATTAACAGCTGTAGATACTCTTGGGCAATTTACAAACCAATAGCACAGAGGCCCTCGGAGGATAAACTTGCAGGACATAAAAAACTACTATATACGTAATGAAAAGTTATCTTAATTTATTTGGAAAATATGCTACCAGCTAAGCTAATTTTGTGAATTCACTGTCAAACTGTCAATTTATGATTCGATTAATCATTAGAGCAAATGTATCATGGAAAACGGCCTACTTTGCAATCACGACTAGACTTGATATTCAAGCTACTTGACATGAGCTTGACTTGAAATCAACTCAAGTTCAATTCAAGTAGTAGTTTTTCAATGTCAAGTCAAGTACTTGATGAATAAATACTTGCCTTGACATTGAAAAACTACTTAAGACTTACTTCAAGACAAGTAGCTTGAATATCAAGTCAAGCCGAGAATACCTATTTGCAAACTATACAACAATTTTTCATCAACTAATTTCTCGTATTTTTTCACTCAGTAATATGCATTAAACATTAATGATTTAGCACGTTACTTGTAGCAAGGCGCAGAATACCGAGAGCCGATTCTCATACGACAAAAACCATCGAAATTCATACATAAATAATTTATACGAAATCGAACAGAGAGAACGAAGAAATGAGGAATGTTCCTGATCAAAATAATGACGTTTGAAGTAGCTCGATTTTCGAGTTTTTACTTTCTCGTAATTAATCAATAATTATTGCTGTCAGATCGAACAATGCTTGTTTGGAATCCAGCTCGAATATATGTAACAACAAAAAATGAGCAAATGAAAGAATCAGACGTGCTCTTAATGATATATCTGGTTATTGGCGAAGAACCATCACAGACAGTCATATTTATATGAAAATATTAGCGGTTATGTGATGTATTTACTGGCCACTTCATGAACAATCAATCTGAGGAAAAAACCGAGAGAGGAAAATTATCGAAAGCAGTAATTATTATTATCACAAATGAATATAGTTTTTGCAAGCAGGATTCATTTCTATAATGTAATTTTTAATTTTATTGAAAAGATTGGTTCCATGGGAAATAAACAAAGTTTGATGCATAATACTCTTCTTCGCTGATTTAGTGATGTTTTTTGAGGGCATATATAAAATCGAACTTTTGAGGATTCATTTATTAGTTTTGTCTGAAATCCGTCGCTTTTTCTGATTCGTTGTTAAGCAACGAACTTTCCCATACTGTCGACGATTCTGAAAATTTTATTTCGGCTTAGGCCGTCAAAATTAATACCTACTGATTTTTTATATGATTTCACTTCGGATAGTAGGTAAATTCACATCAATAACATATATTCAATATCTATATTTTTATATACTCCAACTCTCCTCATCATATATATGTATATATCTGAAACGGTAATTCATTTCTAAGA
Source organism: Harmonia axyridis (assembly GCF_914767665.1). Classification (NCBI taxonomy): domain Eukaryota; kingdom Metazoa; phylum Arthropoda; class Insecta; order Coleoptera; family Coccinellidae; genus Harmonia; species Harmonia axyridis. The sequence goes on from NC_059507.1 coordinate 19,562,847, forward strand.
TCTATTTTGAGTATCATATAAACCATAGAAATTACTGAAGGAAACGTTTTCGATTTTTTTAAACAGAAATTAAATTAAGATACATATACCGAAATATTTCAGTCATTTTTCAGAACGCTCTGTAACTCGAGAACGAATCAATATATCTATGATCTGCTTTCTGATATCTTATTATTTCGAAGAAGGAGATCGGGGGTCCTTAGAGATTTTCCTCTAAGAGGAGAACTTACAGTTCTCGAGATGCTCTCAGTGAGTTTCGAATTTGAGACACCCTGTACCTATTAGTGAGAGCGGATTTCATTCTATGTTTTCATGACATGTCACTTTGCAGATTAATTGAGTAAATTGTATTCTGATATTTTGACATCAGATTCTTTGTTTGACTGAATTGGTTTATGGTTCATGCGAAATTTGTTGTGAATATTATCAAGCATGTGAAATCTTTTAACTTCACGTTAGTGCTATCATTTAATTCGATTCAAATAACGTCACTTCGATTTTTAATTTTAACAACAAAATTGGATTTCAACTGAGATTATCACAGAATTATTAAATTCAAAACTTATATCATTTTGACAACTGAGATATAAATGGAGTGAAAAACATCACAAGTGAACATTGAGTAGGCTCGTTTTCTGGAAAACGCATATTCTAAAACAAGCTGCAGAATGGGCACCTGCGTTAGAAAACTCGCTCGTTTTTGAATGTCGCATTCGTGTTGTAATTAAGAAAGAAAATAAGACAATATTTTCTTTATTCCAGTCAAGTTTTGCCGAAAATCAATGAAAAATATAGATTCTCATCTTAGGGACTTTTGTCTAGTATCTTGGCAGTTGGTGTGACAGTTACGAAAACTGACAGATTACAAAATTTGAACTTGAATCGTACGTTTCGAATTCTGGAATAATTTATAATTACGCTTTAAATGCGTGAATTATGTCTGACGAAATCGATGTAACATAACAGAATTAAGAGAAATTGCGAATAATGTTGCAAAGTCAGTGTTGACAATCACAAAACGAAAAATATAACTGAAAAGAATGTTGTAATGAGTACATTACAGCACTATTTTTAGTACTGTTATTGTCATGTACTCATTACGATAATGAAAAATTATTATAAAACTATTACTAAACTAGTGCCCAAAAACATCTCAATCATCCTCTATACTTTTCCGTATTTTTTTCTTGGTTGCTACCTTCCAATAAAACCTCACACCAGTCACACCTTCTGTCCGGAGCAAACTGATGAAAAAATTAGCACCAATTCGATATTCTCCTAACGAGGCAAACACTTGTCCATTCTTCATAGAATTCGATAATAAGAAAAAGATCGAAAAATCAGGAATTTTAATTACAACAGGAGTGCTGAATGAGCCGAGCTAGATCCGAACAATGGGATGAGAACACAGAATCGACTATCAATGGTTCTTGGGCAAATTACCGCAATTAGAACCGTAGCGAGGAGGTGTAAAGAACGTCAAGTGGATGATCATCTCTGTCGGGATGTTGCGCGACCAGTGGCGTAGGTAACAACGGAACTTGGAAGACAATTCGGTTATGGATTCGATGCTTTCACGTTCTTGAGTGAATAGACGTTAAAGTTCAATAAACATTAGAACTATTGAAATTAGTTCTAAGCCAAAGTTTCGTCTATATATTTAGACATTATCAAGGTAAAAGAAAACAAGATGGGTATGAGTTGAAGTAACAAATATGAATAAGTGAAAAGTTTAACATAAATGCCTACCAAGTTCATTTAGTTGAATACAGATGATTCGTTTGGATACAGAGAATATTGGAAACTAACAGTAACACTCTGTTAAACGAATAAAATTTAAGACAGAACGAAATATTCATTGAAAAGTGCATTATAAAATTGTAATCGCTGTTAGAATAAACTGTTGAATGAGTAATATTTTGACTTGAATCTTGTGTATTCCTTAATTGTCGATTTCATTCAGTTCAATGGGAATCATTTATATCAAGTACTTTTTCTTTCTATTTTTTCGTAATCCAGTAACTTTGTGTTGTCGGAAATATGATCTTTCGTGAAATGATGTGGATATACCTTAGGAGGGAACACAACCACGTGACTGTTCAGTTCAAAAATTTTTTTTTAGTGTTTTAACGTAATTTCTCAAACAATAACCAGTAGTATTTCAATGTTTTTAATTTCGAATGAAAAAAGAATAATAATTTTGGTAACTTTTCGTTTTTCGCAAAATAATTGGAGATATGGTATTGCTACAAAGCACTGTTGTATTTAAACAATATTCGTAAAAAAGTCCTACAAAAAATCGTTACAAATGAGGCACTCATTTAGTGAAAATTGTTAGAAGGGCCAGTAATACACTTCCTTTCGAAGAAACTTGAAACTGTTGTAGTATTCTTCTACTGATCGTTCAATCGTTCTCACAAAACCAAACTTTATTTTTGTCTCTCCTTATCTGGGAAAATATTGACAGATCACAAGAATGTCACGTGGTGGTGTCCCCCTTGAGGGTGTACATTATATTTATTACTAGGTTCTTCAGTGCAGCTTCATTTTGATTTACTGTGGAAATCGCTTGATCGATTCTTCCAATTTTTGTGAAGAAGCCTCCGCATAGCAGTTTAGAATAAAATCACATATTTTTTTCACAAATGAATTTATAGTTTTCAATTTTATATCACTTCGAAAATTGAAAGGCTTTTCAATCGAACTTTATTTATTTCAATAAAAAATTCAACAATTTTTTACATTCTGATGAAGGAAAACATACAATTTGTTCAGATCACTGATTTTTTTCACAAAAAAGTTTTTAGTTTTATTTTATATTACTTCGAAAATTGAAAGGCTTTTCGATCGAATTCCAATTATTTCAATTAAAAATTCAGAAATTTTTATATTCTGATGAAGAAAGTCATACAATTTATTCAAAGTTTTTCAAAAACAAAGTTTATACGTTCTCGTGTCTTTCAATTTGGAAATTCAGAATATCAAAAAGTAGAAATATTACCAAATAAAAAAATGGCAAATGACAAAAGTAGTGTTTTAGAAAAATTGGCTTATCTATGATAATGAAAAAATTTAGAAAGTCATCATTGAAATAACTGAGATACGATTAAAAAACATTTCAATTGACATAAACACAAACCATTCTTTGGTGAAACAAATTAGAGAGTTTATTCTGAATTGCCATACGAAGGTTACTTTTAAAAATCAGAAGAATTGATAAAGATGTTTCCGCACAGAATTAAAATAAATCTGCTCTGAAGACTCTAATGAGAAAGGTGTGTTCAAACTTGCTAAATCTCTCATAGAAATCGTCTTTGTGTTATTTGATTCTAGGAGTTGTTTTGATTGACCAACGTGATATTTTGAGTATCCCAGGCAAACCACATAAGATTGGCTTCGTCTAAATCGGTCGCCCAACTTCAATGGTTCTAACCCTGTTATTGAAATTCAAGAGTGGTTCAAAATATAACTTAACAAGTCCCAGGCCTTGCGCACTAACGCCATACCACATTTTTCTCATTAGTACCAATCTTCAAAAGATACTTGTCAAATTGAGCAATTTATCACACTTGCCAAAATTTCGGAACATAGATTTCAGTCAGAATAGAGATATTGTTAAATGATGCTAAATTGTTGCTACACGAGGTAATTTATCAATTAAAAAAAATTGCAAATTTCACGCAATGGTTTTCCTTCTATCTCGAAGAATATTCTGAATCCAAAGGAGTTTCAATGAAATGCTACTCACTTATGTATACTTATATACAGTTATGTGGTCTCCAAAGGTGTAATTGGTGCATGAACCACAGGGCTCTCAAAAGCTCCCGAAGTTACTCAGTGTATTCCTCATTTTTCATTTTGCAATACCCTTCGATAAATGATTTAATAATAAACCTTCGAGTGGAATTTGCAGTTTTTTTTGTCACTATCGTCCGACATGACCGGACGTCACTGTCTTCTCGAGGATCATCGAGTGGATCATTTCAACTGAAAGAAACGGGCGGAAAGGTGAGCGTTGTTTGGAATTATTGCAAGTCAGAGCAGTCCCATTATGCCTCCAGTTGATTACGTGCCCAGCATGGGTCTTGGCCTATCACTCCCGAACCAAATTATACTTAATTACATCCATAAAGTAATTTCGATTTACCCATGTAAACATTTGTACGTCCCTTCTGATACTGCGACGAATGGGAACGGTCCCTTGGATTTCACAGTAGTTTCCAAGGGTTTAACTAGCTTCGACACCCTCTTCAAGGTGATACGGCTCTTGGTAGAAGGTTTTAGATATTTGACTCCTACTTTTCTACAAGTTTTGTTCCAATTATTTGTTAGAGAAGAAGATAAATTATCTGGTTTGATATTGACTATTATCATAGTGAAAATTGTGTAAATCCAAAAATTACACTATTTCTCATGCAGAATATACTAAGATACCATGCAAAAATAGCATCCAGTAATTTTTGGTATACGTATCTCTTAGATTAATTGACAGGGAATGGTCAGAGGAAAGAAACTTACAGCTAACGTTTTGATATACTACATATCATCATCAGGCTAAACCTAAAAACCATGACGACAATTAGATTCGAAATCAATAAAGAGGTACAAAACAATCTAAAATATTACACTTGAGGATCACAAAGCAAAGCCAACTTACAACTACATACATATTCGGTAGCCGATTGGATGTTCTCGAATAAAAGAATAACAAGGGCAACAACGCAGATGACTTGACAGCATTCATATTTGCGTCTGTTATTTTTTATTCGAGAACACCAACTACAGAAAACTCAATATCTGTTGTTAAATTGACTTTGCTTTGTGATCCTAAATTGGACGATTTTAGATTGTTTTTGTCCTTCTTTGTTGTGTTAAAATCTTATTGTTATCCTGATTTTGTGGGTTTGTCCTGATGATGATATGAAATATATCGAAATGTTGGCTATAAGTTGAAGAGACTCCTCTTTTCTCTGGCCATTCCCTGACAATTAATTGCTGTGTGAATGAATTTGGTCAAATAATGAACCCGGCAATATGTTGTAGGGTTGTGTTTGCACGAGACCTGAATTTCAGAAAAATTAAACCTTTGTATGAATTTTCTGAAATTTATAATGTGTTATGGGTATCCATTTTGTTTTTTGCATTCAGATATACGTTTGGGTATACTCCTAATGAGATGATCGATTTCCTCTTGAGGTATGTCTACTCTCCTACTTTCTACATATACCTTGTGCCGTTGTACCTCTAGCTAGGGAGTTTGGAGTACGGGGTTAGTGGAGTAATCTTCTTTCCAAGGTCGTTCCTAGGGGGTAGACAGGGTAGGCGATTGCCTAGGGCACAAAAATTAATTCCTGATACTGTTTTAAAGGGTGTTGTTAGAAGGTGAGTCATGCATTTTTTTGGACAACTTCTATCATTGTATTCATTTTGGTGAAAATATGGAAGCATCGGATGGAGCGAAGAGAATTACATAAAAAAGGTTCTTTTATCCAAATACATAATATTGAACCGTTTTCCAGGTATATGAGTTTCTGTAGTCACTAGTCACATGATGTCAGCAGATTCATTCATCGCGAGATTCATCGATAACGATATTTTAGTAGGCCAGGAACAAGAACAATTCTGTTCGTAATTTTGTCGATGATATAACCTTCCTGTGTCGTTGATAAACAGTACATAACAATAAGTCAGTCCCAACAAGGATTGGATAAAAATAAAAGTTAGAATTTGGTTTTAGAAGGAGCAAATTTTTTTTTAATTCTATTAATTTTGGAAGGATATATCTCCCTTGATATGCATTTTGAGCCATGGGTTTTCTCATCAGACTATACTTATTTTTAATGTACTATCACCTCCAGGAAGGTCGCTACATATTTTCGACTCACCCTGTATATGCAAAGGGAGTGTTATATTCTCACTTTTCAATTCACCTTCGGATTTGAGGACTTCAAATTGAGGTGATGGAATGAAGCTCTATCATTTTTATTTCTCACGCAATTTTTTCATTATTGGGTAATAATATGTCACGTAGAATGAATGGCATTTATAAACCGATTTTTCGATATATCCAAAGTGTTAATTTTGGGAATAATGGCGAAAAAGTTATAATCTGCGAGCTAAAAAAAATGTCTTTACCACTCGAAAATATGAGAGTACGGGGAATAAAATAATGCGACTATTATGGAGGGATATGACAGCTTGATTTTTTTCTTACAAATCCTAAATCATATTTAATTTTTGGTACCTACATGCAGGTTTGAAATTTTTTGGTTTTTGGGAAATGAATATTTTCCCCATGCTATCTGCAAAATTTGCAAAAAGATGCCTTCACTTGTATTCTGCAAAGTTGAATTTTATTAGGTCGGCATGTTAGGTATCTGCCTAAAGCTAGGCGTTCATTAGGCGGGTCAGGCCGGGGCGGATAAACACGCCTGCCTACATTTGTATGCAACTGCGTCAACTACGGGGTCAACGGGTCGGGGTGCATTTACAAATATTACAAATGTAGACAGACGGATATCTCCGCTCCGGCCCGACCCGCCTTAGGCCGCACCTACATTAGGTCCGCTTTTCTCCCGATCCGATCCGATCCGATCCGAAGTTATCCGTCCATCGGTATCCGATGACGTCAGACATGATTGCCTACACTGGTCCAGACGTAATCCGTTTAACTGTATACTGCCTACCGTTCTACTGCAGTTTGTAGAAGCTATTGCAGTAAACACGTGATAACAAAATGAGTGATTCTGATGATGATTTTTTGTGCTGTTTTTTTCTGGAAAACAACGTCCTACTAAAGAAACGTAGTAAGTGGTAAGCTTTCACCCTCTGGTCCCATAGACGAGGTTCATCTCTCACAAGCTGTATTAACAACTCCTTATCAATTTTTCCTGTCATTTTTTGAAAATTTGATTAATATTTAACAGCAAGTTTTAACTTTAGTACTTTACTAACTACGGGTCGGATTAGAAACGTCGGACTGGAACCAAACATGATTGATCGGCCGTCAAATCGGATAGTGTCGTGAGTCGTCGAGAATCGAGAATTCGGAAGCTTCGTTTCAATTGTAGGCACTAACATTAAGATAAAGGTGTTTGTTTTTCTTCCGACGTCGTCCGACCATCGGACAACGCCGGATCGGATCGGGAGAAATGCGGACCTAATGTAGGTGCGGCCTAATGCACGCCTAGCTTAAGGCGACAGTTTGTCTAGCGATGGCTCCTCTTCTTCCCATATTGTCCCAGACGTATTTCATGATCATAATTCACGTTTAGAGGGGCCAATGAAATAAATTGCTTTGATTTTATTTAAAATGGGCCAAATTATTCTTGCTTTATGTGGACACGGTTTATTGAGCTTCCGTATAAGTCTAAACGTGTAGCTCCACCTCCTTCAACGCATGGTGGTCATTTGGTGGTTCATAGAAAATTGATGATCTCGTCTTTCACAAAGCTTTCTGCTCACCATCATGCAAGCCCAAACATAATCTGAAACCATCACTCAAGTCTTCAGGAATTGAAAAAAAAAATTAAGAATCCTAGTATCACACTTATTGGCACATCAAGTTATTACGGGTTAATAATCAATAAAATTCCAAGCGAATAGCATTATTTTTTTCTCAAATATCATTACCTCATTATTTTGTTTCAATTCCTTCTATCCTGAATCTCCAAGTAGGGACTTGGAGAGGTCAGACGTCTTAGAACTTAAGAGCTTGTACAGGTTAGAAAAACCTATCGAGTTCTGTGTGTCTCATCACCACAGTCAGAAAGTCGAGGAAAAGTTTTAAACTAGTTTTCTACCCAGGACGAGTTTTTTCTCAATACATAATTGCAAAAAGATTGTTCCACAATCAATAAACCGCTGAAAAAAAAATTATGTTCCTTGCAGGAAAGACTATGTTCATCGCTTGGTTCAATCAACATACCCGTTGGCCTGCTGTCCTCATTAACAATTATCTTACATCAAACGATCGTGAGCATATAAATTTCTCAATTAGCAGATCGATACTGCTTCAATGAATTGGATGGACGTAATAACTGTCAACAAATGCATACAAAGACTGTTTCAGCATTTCCGGTCGACATCCGAAACTGGGTGGCAAGCCAACTCCGCCAGACACCGGCCACCACCCCAAATTTATGCACCATTGAAAGTAAGACAGTGCCCTAAATCACTCTGTACATCAGGCCCTTACCTGTTGACGCCAGTCAACTGGCGAAATCCACATGGTGTGCAATTCACAGACGTTTGTACATTAAGTTTAATGTCAATCTGTCTACCAGTGAAATATTTTAATTGTTAGTAGGTATGCTACTGCATCCGAAGTCAGAAACGTTGATTAACATAATGTCTTCATCGGTCTGAGTTATTTATATAGTTGGGCAAGTGTTTGGCTGGGCCGAATTGAAAGCTTTTCGGAGCATAAATTTGTGTGGAAGCATCGGGACACCTTACATTATAGAGGATCCACAACTGGATGCTGGATAATAGGCATCTGACATCCGTTTCAAATGTGCTTCTATGAATATCTGTGTTTGCCAATTTTGAGATTACGTGTAATTTAAATCTTGTAAAAGAAAATGAGGAATTCAGGAGCTCGTTATTCATGCGTAAATTGACCATTGGATATAATTTTTACTTGTAGGTAATTAGGTACCAGAAAAATGAACAATGAGTGTGTCTGCAGCTATGGAAATTGAAACCAATGTTTTCAAAAATTATTTGTTAATTTCAAAATAATATGTACCTATTCAATAGTACCAATCGCGTATTATTGAAAATCACTTATAATCACTTTTTTGAATCCTAGTATCTGAAAACTTCACTTTCAAGTTAGGATAATTTATGCAGTAAAACGGTCTGCGCAAAAATGTGATGCACACGTCTCAGTTAAGACTTTTGTGAAATTTTCAAAAATGCAGATAGATTTTCCAAATCTAGATATAGGATGTTGTTTCAAGGATACAGTCGTTTCGTAATTTTTTTGTTAACGCGGACCTGGATTTTCCTTGTGGTTATTAAGTAATCAATTTCAGCATCAAATAAAAACCATGTGTTTCGCTTATTATGAACCCGGGAAAAAATGAGTATATTTCATTAAACCCTTAATACAGTGTGTTTCCAAATTAGACATTAACCTTGAAGGAGGTATTAGTATCACTCATTTGCTGTCGTTCGAGCGATATTTATTGATATACGAAAATCAGATATTTGAGTTTTTTTGTTTTTCAAAAGATTTCCCACCTTACTCGTCAATTTTTTCTACGTTGACCAAGTTTGATTATAATTTTGGATTATTTTCATCAGAAAAGGATATGACATGTATGAAAAAAGCAAAACTATGCTGTATCAGATGTAGGGAAAGAAAAAGTATGATTTGAATGTTGATATATGAAGAAATTTAGCGAATTTCTCAATCCATTTGCCTGCAACTTTCGAATTCCACAATTCATGTATGTAAAAATTATTTTAAGAACTTGACAAATTACTTCTTTATTTCCTAAGAAAGTTTTCGTTAGAATGCAATCACTAGTTTTGTTTCAGAAAATTTCCATGAGAAAAAGGATAGAAAATGAATGAATTAAATATTTTTTCATTGCAATTAAACTCAAAATTTCATTGAAAAATATATTAATAAATTATTTTCTAAATGACCTTCACCATTCCTTATAGATACAAGCACGCGCACTCTTTCTAATTTCTTCAGCCTTTACTTTCTACCTGAAATTTACTCTCAATCTTCTTTCTGCTTCGTCTTTTCTCTCCACAAGTTGTGCATGTGTGTGTATTTCGCTTTCATAACTATATCTTTTAAACTGCTCCAAATATGAATATCTAACGGTGTTAGATCCGGACTTCTCGCTGGCCACGAAATAGGCCCTTCCCTACCTATCCACCGATTAGGAAACAATTCGTTTAAAAACATAGGAACGTTGAGCCCATAGTGTGTTGGAAAATAATTCCACCCACGTCTGTCAATCAAGGAAACTTTGTCCAGAAAGCTGTCCATATTCATTCTCAAAAATTATTATTAATTTCCTCCGTTTAAGTTATCAGGTAGATGCTAAGGACCTATCAAAAAATTAGCTATTGCTTCCATCCAAATATAAACGCTAAATTTTCTTTGGAATTATGTTTCCTTTTTCAAATGCGGATTTACATTCGACCAAAAATGTAGGTTCTGAAAATTAGTCACCCCTTCCCTAATAAATCTAGCTTCGTCTGTCCATAGGATCATCGATAAAAATCTAGCCTTCTCTCTGTCAGTATTCAGTCCGCAAAATTGGAGTCTTCTAACTTCTAACATAGTCACCATCTTCTAATCCTTGTACTAGATTGTAGTGATAGGGGTGCAAACGGTTTTTCTTCAGCACCAACCATACTTTTTTGTGAGATATTCCAAGATCACTAGCAGTCTTACGATAAGATAATCTTCTACTACCTGTAGAAGACAAAACCTGGAGCACCAGCGTTTTTAGACTTTTGCACACTACATGTTTCCGCAATTCTGGGGTTAGTTGATGAAAAGATACTCATGTGAGGAATACTCCTCTTTGGGAATCCAAGTAAGTATTCTCTCTGGGCCTAGGAAACATTTCCATTGCTGTATTCATACACTAATAGAATATCTGCATATTCAGCATTAGTGAACCTTGACATGATCTTGTACAAAATATAAAATACTTTATAAGTAATAGAATATTATATATGATTATACTTGGGATCTTGATCCCTTTTGATTACACATTCACTTTATTTTTTATGACGAACATTCAATAGGTTCTTTATAAAAAATTCTGCTGAAACGAAACTAGTGAGTGCATTCTATCATAACTAAAACTTCTTTAGGAAATAAAGAAGGAATTTGTCAAGTTTTTAAAATAATTCTGTCATACATAAATAGTGGAATTCGAAAATGCACGCACAATGCAAATTATATTAGAAATTGATTTTTCTTTTCTTCATAAGCAACTTTCAAATCATTCTAATTATTTCTCATCATCTAATACAGCATAGTTTTGATTTTTTCATACATATATTATCCTTTTCTGATGAAAATAATTCAAAATTATAATCAAGCAAGTATTTGGTGGAAGAAGCTCGGCGTAATAAAGGGTGTTAAAGTTTGATTTTTTTCAAGTTTTTTCTCAAAGCACTTTCCCTTCACAATATATTCAACTTATATTGGCATAGATATTCCAATTCAAAGATTTCCTCATGTAATATGCTAATTTAGAATTCAAATCTACAGAGTGATATTTTTTCTTCTTTCTTTAACCTGTGATGAATATATTTGTTATAAGTTTTGGTACTTATTCAACAAATCTATAGCGAAAATTAATGAAGAATTGATAAACTGGTATAATCATCATGAAAAGTATGATAGGACTACAAGAAACACCCTGTATTTTGAAAATAAAGCGTTTGCCGGACCATGTTTATAGGACTTAATTTTCTTAAAATGATATAAGGAATGTATTATTTTCCTTCGAACCTCCAATTTGGAACCACCCTGTATATATGGTGAGTCTTTGACTTCTACATATGTAGACTGTTAAAATAAATATTTTATTAGTTGATCCTTAAGATCAAAAGGAACACGTTTTGCCTTACCAATTTTTTCCGATTTATCCCAGATGAAAATATTTAGTCATGTTAAATTATCCTAATTAGTTTTTTATATCAACAATCAAAATACACTCCTAATCTCAGCTCCGTCGGTTTAGTGTTCTTGCAAGTATTGTTTTTTTTTTTTCGATCTTATTCTTGAATTTTTATGGTTCTGGTTACGCGAGCAACATGAAATAATGCTTGAATTATTCACAATTGCAAAGTTTCTCCATCAAATCTGCAGTTTAAACATCCACAGAAAACATATTTCGAATGGACATTATTAACGGAACCCCTAGTCTGAATTAAACTATCAAAAAACTCAACCGCAATATTCGAAATCACCCGAATATGCCCTGAAAAGTTCAAGTTTCTAAGTCTTATCTTTCAACAGTTGTTGTATTTACAGCATAATTTCAGGACACTTCGAACCTTATCGTTTGAGGCCTTTCCTGTCTTAAAATTCGAAAATTACAGACATTGTGACGTCATAATAAAGCAATCGGATCGGAGGACGAACACTCAACGTACCACCCTCATTGAAAATCCCTGATGAAGATCCTTTGATATTCAATATTGTCGCTGGACCAAAACCGACAAATTCAAGTTGAAGGCCTTATTCCGGCCAAGCAAACATTCTGAATAGACGAAGAAGTGATAATTCCCTGCTACCAACCTAGATATTTCAATAAACTATCGAGTTTCATCAAAATCAAATGTTAACATTCCAGAGTGATACGGCATAAAAGGTCCTTAATAGTTTATGAAGCACGCAGCTTCTTCGATGGGAGGTCCCGGTCAGAATGTGAACGTGCTCACTTTGTGTGCGTTCAGTGTTTACATTCTAACCGACCAGTTCTTTTTTGCCGATGGATGGTATGAAATGAGACAATGTAATTTTCCACCTTGATAGACATGAGCGTTACGAGTTTTAACAGAAGAACGAGGAGGCTTCGTCATTTTGTTTAAGCCTTGTTAGCAGTTCAATTTTGTTCCCCCATTTAATCCGATATCAATTAGTTTTTTTTCGATTGGCTGTGGCTGTGAAACTGTTTATCCGTAATCATGATTGTTACGCAGTTTAACTCACGCTTTAATGGTTGGAAACTTTGGATGCCTATCAGGAAATGGACGTGCAAGGAAGGAAAATAATTCTCTATCAATACTGGGTTTTTTGTGGTTTAGGAAAGATAGTGATAAGCTTGAATTCACAAATATTTTAAAAAGAAGCATTTCCGAGCACTTTACTTTTAGTTTCAATTTTCAATTATTTTTTTTTTACTGCATGTCAAACTGACATCTGAATTCTGCGTATGTATGGAACAAATTCATTTTTAGCTAAACAGACCATTTTAAGAAATAATCCTGAAACACGTCGATTTTTTATTTTAATTTACCGTATTTTAAAATAATAATCTAATATACAGGGTGAATTACTTTCGAGTAAGGACGTAATTTTTTTTTAATGAAACACCCCCATTTTGTCTCAATTTTCCGATTACTCCAGCTGAGCTGATCCCAAAAATGTATCACATGTTGATTCCAATTGCTACAGAGTGGACAAAAATACAATAGTTTTGTGTGTGCTCATGAAGTAACGCGTAACATTCTTTATAATCAAAAATACTTATTGTCTAGCGGCAATTGGTTTGAATGTAACACCCTGTAGTTTGTTACATTTTTAGATAAATAAAAATGATCTGTTTCCAAACATGTTTGGTATTCGTGGTCTAGCAGACAGAATATGAAAGAAATAATTTCTTATCATTTTAAAAAACATAGTCGTCTAATAGTTTTTTGTGAAATGTCATTACTTGCTTCGTAATTTATTGGTGTTCAAGGACAGTTTAGTACTACAATATTTTTGGTATTCGTGAATGTTTTAACTATTGCTTGGATTTAATTTATTATTTTTGTCCACTCTGTACCAATTGGAATCAACATGTGATACATTTTTGGAATCAGCTCAGCAAGAGTAATCGGAAAATAGAGACAAAATGGAGTTGTTCCATTTAAAAAAAAATGACGCTGACGTCATTACTCGAAAGTAATTCACCCTGTAAATTATATTATTATTTTAAAATACGGTAAATTAAAATCAAAAATCGACGTATTTCAGGATTATTTCTTAAAATGGTCTGTTCAACTAAAAATGAATTTGTTCCATACTTTACCGACACAGTGTATAGGTTGTTTCCAAATTAGACGTTAACCTTGAAGGAGTTGTTAATATAATCATTCGCTGTCGATTTGAACATATTTTGAATAAGAATCTTAGGTTTCGGATTTTGAAATAATTTATACTTACGCTTTAAATTCGTGAATTAGTTTTGAAGAAATCGATTTAACACCACCAGAATTAGGAGATTGCGAATAATGATGCGAATCATTTCAATATATCCAAATTATATTATATTGATTATACAACTCATATTCTGATGAACCCGTAAATTTCCCATAGTTACGGTGTATTGATGAGTGAATATACTAGGTACTTGACGACGTGGTATAATCGTTTTGGTGTTTCGCCTTCTGCCATATTGTGATCATTTCTATCGTAACATTCTTGGATGTTTGCCAAAAAATAAAAGTCAATTTTAGTGAAATGCCATTGAATCATCAAAATACAATGCTTTGGTTATAGTTGTCGAAATTATTCCTTATATAATCGTAACGAATACCACTCGAGCATAGACAATATATTTCGATTATACGAACCTCTTCACTCAACGTAATTCGCGAAACATCACTGGAGCTGTGATGTCGTGATGTTTCGCGAATTACGTGGATAGGTGAATAATCGAATATTGTCTATGATCTTGTGATATTATAACTGATAATTGACGAGTGTTGAAATTTTATAGGATCGGAAGTCAGTGTAGACAACCACAAAACAAAGAATATAACTGAAAACAATGCTGTAATGAGTTTATTACAGGCACTGCTTTTAGTATTGTAATGAACTCATTACGATAGTGAAATAGAGAAAATTAAAAACGTGTCAAATTACTTCGTTTTTCCTAAAAAAAAATTTAATTCGAAAGGAAAAAGAAGCTTAGAGGAGAAAGTAATGAATTAAATATTTTTTTATAGGAATTAAACTTTCAGTAGAAAATATATTTATAATTTAAGTTTGGAATTAAATGAAAAATAAATTACTTAAAATTATTGTACCTTCTAAACGAAAACGTTTCGGACTCTTGTTCATAGAAAATAATGTTTAGAATGAGCACAGAGAATAACCCCGTTTATATTCGCAAAAACTTAATATTTCTCTGTTGTCACGGAAATATCGATTGGATATTTCTTTTCTATTATTCTTCTTGAATTCTATGATTCTGATAATGAGATTAGCTTGATATTCTGCATAAAGCTAGAAATTCTTATTTTATATCTACCCAAATCTCAACGACGTCGATTTTGTTGTCACGGATTGATTAATTTTTTAAAAATATTCTTCTCTAATTTTGTGATTCTGGCTACATGATCAATATAAAATTTCCAATTGCGAATTGTTAGTCTAAAGGTATGAACGACCGACGCGGACTGCGGAAAAGAAACTTTTGCAGGAAGGAGATCAACGACGTTGAGCAGTAAAACTTCTTCCGAAAAACTGTCCTTTTTATCATCATTTTCGCGTAGGTGTGCATGCTATGCAATCTGTCCGCTGCCGCAACTAACGCATCGCTCCCGTTCCCGCTCCTGCTGTCTGTTCATACCTTAAATCTAAATGCAAAATTTCATTCCTATCGAATTCGTAGTTTCAAAATTATCAGGTAAACAAAATTTCGAACGGTTATATTAACGGAAACTATTTTCAGATTTCAATCACTTTACAGTGTCATTCGAAATCCGATCCTACCCTAAAGATTTCGAGTTTCTAGGTCTGTCTGTTCGAGAGTGATCGTGTTTACGCGGTTTACGCCTAAAAAAAGAATTTTTCGAGGTGGTTTCGAAGCTAGTTTCATCGCATCACATTCCGTAAATTATACTTTGCACCTAATACTTTCTTCCCTAACCTACATCATTGTAATCATAGTATGGAAACTATTAGGTGTATAACTTCGCTTCCGCCGTTTTGCTATAGATGGCTGTAGCGGTAAGTGGTAGTCGAAATAAATAGATCGTAGATGTCATACACTAAGTTTCGGTATTCGTAAACATAACGACAAATATTAGTCGATTTATGTCTGCATCATAAAGTAAGCCAAATTCTTGTTGGTTTCAATTTTCTGCCTCAATATGAAGAAAACTGCGGCTGAGGCTCATCGAATGCTCTCAATGCCCATAGTGAGGCCACTATTAGTGAAAGAACGTGCCGAGAGTGGTTTCAACGCTTCAAGATCGGTGATTTTGTCGTCGAAGACCAGCAAGGTGGTGGAAGAGAGAAGATTTTCGAAGATACAGAATTGGAGGCATTATTTGATTAAGACTCGTGTCAAACGCAACAAGAATTGGAGGATCATTGGGAGGGAAGCAACAAGCCATTTCAAAATGCCTGAAAGTTATGGGAATGATTCAGAAACAATCAGTGTTAAAAACACTGAAACAATCACAATCGAACGCAATTAATGCGTTTGAGCCCAGAATTGGAAGACAAACCTCCGCAAACATAAAGTGATTTTACAGCAGAAAATGCTCGACCCCATGTATCGAAAGTGGTCAAGACATACTTGAAAACGTTGCAATGGGAAGTCCTACTCCACCCGTCGTATTCTCCAGACGTTGCTCTCTCGGATTATCACTTGTTTCTATCAATGGCACACGGCCTGACCGACCCGTACTTCTGGTCTTATGAAGAAGTAAAAAATTGGATCGCTTCAAAAGATGTTTTTTCAACGCAGGATTCGTACGTAGCCTGAAAGATGGGAAAAAGTAGAGGCCAGCTATGGACGATACTTTGAATCATAAATGTATCACCAGTTTTTTTCAATAAAGTCTCGAAGTTCATAAAAAAACGGCGGAAGCAAAGTTGTACGCATATGTTTTTTATTCAGAAATTCCTAACTCGGAATCTTATATTATTATATAAAAAGCTACAACTTTGCGAAGAAAACATACTGAACTATCATCCTACCTTCACATGTTAATATGTTAAGCTTTCAAAATATGAATTTATTAACCTTTCCTGTTTTCCTGTTTTTTCGTTTTAAAAACTCGTATTCTTCAGTCGGAAGGAAACAATGCTCTACAGCTATTGATTTTTATAACAAATTTCATGCAAAAGTCTCTATAGTTTTCGCAAAAGCTTCGAACGTGTACGGACGTTGAAAATGTCAGGTAATGTTACATTTTGTTCCTTGATTCAAGAGGTTCATTATTGGAAGTAATAAACCAAAATATGTATTCAGTATTCAGGCGCCTCTTCCAACTTGGGACCAACTTATCCCATTGTGGGATACTTCACACCGGACATCCCAGCTGGTCACCACAGAAGATCACCTATGATGCAACAAACCATTTTCCGAAAACCAGTTCGCTAAATCGCTTCACCTTATTGGGAAAAAATATATTTCATCACTTGCCATATTCAAATTGTATTTTAATTAATGACTCCCTGCATTTACCCCGATCTTGTCTTCTACAGCAGATGTCAATGATTCTGCTTTTAAAACCTGACAGGTGGAAATAAGGCCCTACGTGTGTTTTGAATGAATTATTCAGATTGGTACCGGACCACAAAGAGGGAGCCTGATTTTAATCAAAAGCGTCACAGAGAGTGAAAGTTTCAAGATTTGGTCATTAAAACAGTGCAGTTAACCAGTCTCGCCGTGTAATTATGATATTCTGATATGGTTAATTTTGCCCGGCCGTATTTCTGGCTAATTTATTTTTAATACATCGAATTCATTTGCTGTCGCCTTGGCGTCTGAGCCCGAAGTAAGACAAAAAGTAGCACGAAAGACGATGTCGTCTGTGTATACTTTATTGAGTATTAATTTACCGTAAATTGACTCATTATGCAGGCAGATTTCTTTGTTGCGTAATAGCTTCACTCCGCCGATTTTTGTACTTTTTTTTGTTTGTAGTGGTTTACATTTTGACTTATATGGAAGGTACAATGAATAATTTTTCAGCGTATTAAATATTGCATGGATCGAACAGGTGAACTGTGTTGGTTTATTATGGAATTATAAATTTTTTAAATTGGTTTTAATGGTTGTAACCAGATTTGTAACATCTGCGGATTTCTGATAAGATCCCAAGTTTATTCGGTTAAATATCATCTTGTTTTACTGACACAGTTTTGAGGTTCTGATATTTATTGGACACCTAATGAAAGGTAAAAATATATAATATAGGAATTACACCTGTAGTTTGTGTACTTGTCACTTTCCTTCAGGGATTGGTGAAGAGTGATTAATAGTTTTAATTCCCTTTTTTTCTCCAATTGTTAAATTTAATTATAATAATATAAATGTTCATCTATTTGTATTGAGATGGGTGCGAAAAAACAGTTTTTTATTTCATTTGTACTTGCAGACATTTTAAAACTATCTGCTGAAATAAACTCAATCTAAATCTAAATTTCTTTTGTTGCCCTCATTTTTGTTTGTTTTTTTTTTGTTTCCTATTCACATGAACTGTTAATTTTCTTATAAGTTCGCAGGTTTAACCTCAATGCTTCTTAGAAGTGGAATGAATAAATAAATATACATACCAGAAACTTCGTAATCCTTTCATAATTTCACTCATCTAACGAAATAACAACCAAATTTTTCGAAAATGCTCTGCGAGTATATATTGCTCTGATTTATGTGAAAAATATTGGTAAAAGAATAATTTCTTTTTTATTATACAGCAGTGATGGGCGATGGCTATTATTACCTGGAAATTATACTCCCTCGTCTTTTATTTCTCGGGAATAGTCGGGAATAATATCTACCATTATTGATTTCTAAAAGGTCTAAAGGCATTGCAATATTCATGTAAAATTCTTCAATTTTCTAGATTGAAAGAACAACAAATTTGATTGCCATGAGAAAACGGAAAAAATGAAATCAACTATAATCCAATTAGGATGGGAAAGATCACGATACCAAACACTTAACTTAAGCTAGTTGTTAATAATCGAAACAACACCAGGTAAAATTTTTCGTTGAATTGGTTCAAACACAAGCCGGTGTGGCTACAAGAATTGTAAAATTCCAAGTCATACAGTTAATTTTAAGGGGCCTGCAGCATATAAAAGTCTAATTTGACGCCTATGGCGTGAATTGGACGCTTATAAGCAATCACCTGTCTAGTTACGATTTTGATTAATTTCCAATCAATTGCAGGATGATTAATCATTATGGTACACTGGCTAACTGAAACAACGCCAATGTGAAAAGAAAAAGTGCAAAAATGCAATGTCATATAATGACCCACCCAGGTATTCGCATGCACCGTGTCACGTGATCATTTCGAGGACTGAAAATGAAAGGTTAATAATCTGTAAACCTAGGTGTAATACTTCACTCATTTAATTCAGGGCATAATGAGTAAAACATATTTTTTCTCAAAAATTCGACTTTATTCGTCGATATAGAGGTACCTTCGAGAGTGGCACAAGTACTTCAAGACTTTGCTTTCGAAATAGGATTCAAACTCGGAAATCACATAAGAGTCAAATTCTTTTCCTGAAACAATTTTTTGAATCTGAATAACACTTATGTAGCCATTGCATTGCTTGCACAGTACTTTCATCCATAAGAAACAGTGTTTTATATCAATAAACGAAACTCGTTTATACCTTTTTTTCCAATAAATGAAGCGCCACACAACCCTAAATATTTCGATTTAGACTTAAAACTATATTTCAAAATTTTGACACGCATCTTTTGAAGGTTGGTATTGATGAAAAAAGTGGTAGGTATGG
Organism: Harmonia axyridis; assembly: GCF_914767665.1. Lineage (NCBI taxonomy): Eukaryota > Metazoa > Arthropoda > Insecta > Coleoptera > Coccinellidae > Harmonia > Harmonia axyridis. The sequence goes on from NC_059507.1 coordinate 19,582,321, forward strand.
TAATGGTGATGCCATCTGTTCGCCAGTCCTAGGACTTATTAAGTGATATGTCACACTATACCAAACCAATTATCTTTGTGGATCTTGACTTACCTCTTTATACCAAAAATTGAGTCAATGAAATGAAAGATACCTATGATCTATTTCATTATATCACCTTCAGAATGCTCCTGGTCCGACATAATATACTGACGTCGAGGAATAATAATAATAATAGCTATTATTCCCGAATGGAACTGTGACGTAATAATATCCATTATTATTCAAATAATATCAAAACCACCAAATGTATAATTAATAGACTGTTGTAATCTAATCAGTTTTTGATCTGCAAGATTATATTCACTTCACAATACTTAGTACTTACCTAAGTTAGAGAAATACACTAGCAGAAAATGTTCAAGATAGGTTGTTTCTACAGCTAGTTGTGAAATTGCTATAGATTCACAACAAAGGGCTTTTTATGATCATCTCAATACAAAACAAATGCACTTCAGTGACAATTATATTATTAATAATAAAGTTTATTTGCTTCATGAATCAGTTCATTTTGTTTCGATATTATTTTCTTAGAAATGTTGTAATTGAAGAGAAAGGATAAATCTCTTCGTCAATCTCGAAGGCCATATTTCATTGCGCAAATTAAGTATTTTTTGAAACATCAAACTAAGCTAGGTATCACAAACAAGCGTTTTCGCTATATTCTCAATACATCTCACAAACACTTCGGTGACACTTATGAATTAGTTCATTTTGTTTCCTTGGTATTATCAATGTTTTGAATATTATGATTGGAGAAGAAGAAGAATGTATAAGGTCCATTTAACCCTATATAATAATCACGAAATTATTATTTTATTGAATAAATTTACTATCAAAAACCCAAGCTATGTTCCACAAAAACAAATTTCGCAATTGTCGTTCATATTAAAAATTGTAGAAATCGAAGTTTATTATCGTCATTTCCAATTTTGAAGTTGTTTATTCAAGAAGAAAACACAAAAAGAATCAAGCAAAATAAAGCAGTAAATAACGCGTAAATCTGGTCGTATAATATAGTCGTATGCTTAAGGAGCGTTTCCACTGATAAATGGCATCAATGAATAATATCGCTGAAATTTTAAATCGGAGTCGGATAACATAGTGCTAGGTGGGATTAGTGTCACTTTCAGTGAGTTATTCCAGACGTGGATGCTGTATGTGGAAGTGCATGTTAAATCGTGGAGCACAATAAAGTATATTTAAATTTTCGATACTGGTTTTAATGCTCCTATCGGTATGGTAGTAGGTGATGATTATTTACGAGCAGTTCGAGATAAAAAGTTGGTAGCTTTATTGGCAAGGGTTAGCTTTGGACAGAGGAGATTTGGGGGGATCAACGCTCGGTGTCAGAAGAAATTTTGAAATCAGATGAAAGGAATTAAGTGAAAAATACTGCGAATTGATGATTTATTACCTCCTTTCTTATCGCAAAATATCATGAGGGTCGGAAAAAATAACTGGTCAAGGAATTTGAACCCAGGGTTATCCGTCAAATGAAATTTTCGAAAAATGATAACTTTCTGATAACACCAAGCCTTTGACTTTTCGTAGCAATCAATGCTTTTTATTCCATATTCAATTGTGTTCAAAGCAATGAGAAAGGGGAGTTCAGTTTTGTCTTTGGGTCATTCCAAAAGTGTAATACAGTGAATTTTTTCTTGTTTTTCTCGCCTTGCCTTAATAATTATGAAGAAAAATCAGATAAAGATAAAATGGCTTGTGAAAACTAAAAAGCAATATGAATTTATATACGTTTCCTTTACAATTATTCATGAAAAGTGCATAAATATTATGTTCCTTAAATATTAAATGTTTAGAATTGAACAATTTGATTTAATTAATACACAACATAGGTACATAAAATGTCTATCTATATTTTTTACCCAAGATTAGTGCAGTGTTAAATCTATTGCAGCATCAATTTTTGCAAATTAGGTTGACAATTGTTGTTACATGTACCACAATATTCACAATTTGTCCTCTATTATATCTGACCATCTTTCTTCAAATGAATCATCTTTTTCATCTTTTCAGAAATGAAAACTAGTGAGAGTTTTTTTCTTATCGCTCTCCACTCTTCAATTTTCAAGTTCACCAGTGTTTTGGTGGACCAAGGGTAGATATACCTACACAACGGCTTGGATTGACCTATATTGAATGTTCTCAATCTAAAGGATTAATAAAGATTACTATTACTATTACTACTATTACTATTAGAAAAATGACTGAAATCCTTCGATTTCAATAGTACAGTTTTCCGTTTTTTTATGACTAGGAAAGGTATTCTGAAGAATTACATACCAAAATATGGTTCACAGGAATCATATTTATCTTAGATTCTTGTAATTATTCTACCGATATCATCTCATTCTATTTTTTAAGAAACGAGCAAAAATTGGAATATCGTTATTTTATTCGGGAAATGGCGATTAACTTGAGGACTTCTCATTATAGCTTAGGAAATGTACACCAAATGAATGTATAAATTAAGAAATATATATGAATATGGAATAAAGTAGAAGGCGTTCCGTAGAATTTGAAGAGGTGGAGAGTATTTTCGGTGAAATTAGAATCCTGTATATCTGAAAAAAATTCGGGGTATCCGGACCTCCACCCCTGGCTACGGCCCCATTTTCATCAGTCCACTAATGATGAAAAAAATTAACACCTGTAGAGTCTCTTAAAGAACGTTCAAAATTTTATTTTTAATGACAACCCTTTTGCAGGGCAGCCATTTACTTTCAAGATCATTTCTTTGACAGCTATCCATTCATTCGAAACGCCTAATAGTAATTTTTGGTTCCTAATTCAGTATTTTCAATATTGTCGAAAATATGTTCTCAGTAAAATGTGGAACTAAAATAATGCATGTGAAGCAAGACGATCTTTTCGTAGTGTAACCAATCTAAAGTCTCCTCATACATGTATGATTTAGTATTCACTCCCTCAATCTCCTATTATGCGGGATATGATTTATTCCACCAATCTTTTCGGTCATTACAAAATTCCCATGTGGTGAATTTCAGATGCGGATGACAAATAAGCCGCATTACCATTTCCGAAGCCACCCAGGGCTCCATAATCCAACTACATTCTTGATAAGTTCGTCAAATCACTCAACTGTCTTCATCATTCACCTGATGGGAATTTCGGCTATCAACATTTGAACGCCAGAAACACAATTCTTTAGACGCCTCTCTTTTGCGCCTGTCATATTTTTCTATTAATTGATTTATTGCTTTCGGGCTGGATAAATGATATCCAATTTACGATGAAGTTCACGAAAATAATTCCTTATGCACAAGCACAAGTAATAATCCTAAGATTGATATGGACTCATTTGTTTATTTTTTTCTTTTTGTGTTCTTTGACTGGGGATTGAGGCCATTTGTTAACGTCCGTAGACTGCATGATCGTAAAAATGGTATAAATTTCGATGATTCATTTCTAGAATTTTTAATGTATTATTTGAGTTTTTTAGACAGAATGTTATGATGCTATGTGAATGATATGTTTGAACTGTTTTTTTTTCACTATTTTGACGTTGTACAAAGAGTTGTCGGAACCTTTCAGAAGACAAACAAAACTTATTCTCCTGAAAAGTCTCAATTAATTTCCACCGATCTAATGAAAACTCGAAAGGGATATTTCTGATACAATAGTTTAAGTGAAGACGAGCCATTACCATTTACAATTGTAGTAACTATACTTTCATACTGAATGGTTGTAAGTTAATTTGTTGATTAATATACCGAAATAAATATCTCTGTATTATTTTATCTTTTGTGCAATTAAATGTAGACTTCGTAAGTAATTTTGGCGTCGGTGAAATCACTCACTGAGGCATTCGTCCTATAGCCAACTGTAAACAAAATTTATTAACTATGTGACAAATACTGTACTGGATTGTGCAGAAATATTTTTTCAATCTTCTAATAATGTTATCTTGTATTCAATTTACCTACCTTTCAAAGTGTTCAGATATCTGCGGGACAACAACAGAGTTGGTAAATGCTGCTAAAAATTTCACCTGTACTGAGAGAAATTTGATGAATTCATGGACGACATAATTCAGATAATCCACTCACTTTTCATGGTATTGCAGATTCGTACTGAGTACAGCTCAATACATACTTGGTTCTGGTACTCTTATATCATATGAAGAGAATTCAGTTTCGAGTTTGTCTACAATACTACGATTAGTGAGTCCGACAACCGAATTTCTTTTCAAATTTTTCTCAGTATTCATAAACAAGCTCTGATTTTGTTAAAACAATTCAATAATTTCTAAACTTTATGGAATCGTTTATATTTCCGTGGTTAAATGGCATATCCTACTGAACACAAATGACATAAGAAATTTCAAAAAATAACACACAGTCAAGGCCGTAGCTAGAAAAAAATTTCGAGGGGGGGTTCGTTGACTTGAGCTCTAGAAAAATATTGTGGAGTTTGCGACCAATAATTGTTCAATCATATAATCTATATACCCGACGATTTTTAGGTTCAATCAGTCAAAAATCTAGAAAAGGAAACATGGAAAAATGTTCCGATGGTTTTGAGGGGGAAGTCCACTTATGCCCCCCCTTAGGGGGGAGAGGGGGGTTGGTGCTCTGGAGGTAAGTTTTGGAATGAAAACCCCTAATTTTTATAGGAGATCTGTGTTCTACGACGTACCGGTTCCATTTATTATTCACATATGTTTTCTGCTGAATTGTTTGTTTTCTGTACATGTACTCTCATTGATCATTTGAAAATGGCGAAATTATTTGTTTTTGTTTCAAATTATTCAATTAAAAAGGATGTATCAATTGAAAGAAGTTTATCTGATTCATCATTGAAAAATGTGCATATGAATAATTAATTGCTTTCAACTATACGACACTCGTTTTAAGATAGATATTTACCTGATCTAGATATTTGAAATTAATTTTCATTCCTTCTTAATGCTATCTGAAACTGAAATTTTTCTCTAATAGGACTCTGAGCCCTGAAGTGATCAAATTATTCAATTTTGTTCTCGTAGTTATGAGAAAATTTGATAAAATTTGGTTGCTTATAATACCTTATTGATCTCAGGTGATTATGCACCAGTCATTCACCAAAAAATCTTTAATCCAAGACAGCACCTCCGCCTACTCCGATAGATCACCCTGTATACGTAAGGATATACCTGACAATAAGTCAACAGCAAGTTTTCAACCAGTGGATTTACAACGGAGCAATATTCATTTTTTAGAGATCAAATGAATGGACCTTAGGCTGTTAATCATCATGTTTAACAAGCACATTAACAACTTAGAATCGCTGATGGCAGGACTGAAGTCTTAATCTCTAATAAGTAAACTTTAACGATCACTTTTAAATGCTTTGCCTACATAGTTTGCTATTGAAGGATAAGAAACAGTGGCGTCACTCTTGGGATCTGAACGAAGTCTTTCTGTAGATACAAATAAATTCTCTGGAAGTAGTTAACCCTTTTTACAATAGATTATAGCAATGCAATGTCAAGAAGTTGACATTCTCACGTTGTATTTTGTATTCTTATAATGTTTTTTTAATGAAAAACAATTAGTGTAAGTCTATTGGAGATGATTCCACAAAAAAAAATTATTGGGATTAACAGTCTCTACTTTATTATGGGAGATGCTTCCCCCAATATAAGGGGCCTGTAGCGATCCTGTTACATCTTAAAGTCTCGAAAAATCATCGCTAGGAGAATCGGTCCTTGTGGAAGAAACCCTCCTGATTTCAGAGTAAATTTAGTTTTATTCATATAAATATGAACCTTACAAACTTCTTTCATTTTGACAGATAGGCTATAAAAAATGTTTGTTCTCATAAAAAAGTTCAGGCATCTCCACGAAATGCATTAACACTTCGGTGACACTTATGACGAAAGTGCAGAAAAATTATTTTCGGAAAGTCTCACAGCTTTACTCGAATTTTATTTTTCTTTTTTTAGTGATACGACACCATCGTGTCATAGTAACCACATCGAATTGGTTCGTCATTTACTGTTGTCAAGTTAATTATTTACAAAATCCACCAGATTTCACGTGAATAATACTGTAGTTTAAATAAAAGATTAGTGTTCATAATAATCAAGTATGGATGGTAATAATGAAATGGATGTCAATAACACTGCTCTGAAGTTACGGGAATTGGTTATTATGGCCACATAACAACATTCACAAATTTATTGCATTTTTGAAAAGACAAAGCGTTGGGTGAAAATCGAAAAAATCTAGAGTATTTAATCGAGATGAAATAAACAAATTACTTTGTGATGACCCAGGTGTAGGTTATTTTATGCACAAGGTAAAATGTTTTAGGTTATTTCGCTTCTCATTCATCTTCTTCAACAGCTGAAATTAATATTAATAGCATCGGCTACGCCTCAATTTGTAGACTCGACTATAATAGACACTTTTTCGTTCTTGGTACATAAATAGCCATTTTATTAATATTATAATAAATATTATGATTTATATTATTCTTATTCATTAATATTTCTAAAACATCAACTGTGGCTGCTAAGTTTTGAAAAATCTACGTTACGCTCCTGACTTTCTGCATGAAGTGCAAAATGCCTATATGGAAATCATTAGGTAGGAATTACACCAAAGGTTGAACTGTTTTGTTTTATGCATACGCTGCGTATAACTTGTTAGCTTTATGGTTTATAATTGAGTTTGCTCCGAGCTTCTTCTCGTTTGAAGTCATGTTATTGTTTTTGTGGTGATCATATTTTATCTGACGTTTTCGCCTCACAGAAAACGAATAAATCAGCTCTTGTAACGAGCTTGGACTATGAGAAGCCATCATTGCGACTTTGTGAGGAGAATATCCTGAAAAATTTCGAAATAGGATATTCGAGAATATAGGGAAGATATACATTGATTTGAAAATGTTACTCGATATACTTAGAGAATATAAGAAATCGTTTATTTTCACATATGCTGAGAAAATATAGGTACTCGATATGTTCGATATTCAAAGTTCAGTACCTACCTATTGATAATTCTCAAAGTTTCGCCCAACACTAGGTTAATGCGGGGACCGTCTAGTCTAGAAGTAACCCACACTATAGTTATTCTAGGCGATATAAGTAAAAAATAACTGAAATTTTTTTATCAATGCCAAATTTTATTATTTTTTGTGACTCATACATTGACTAGAATTGCTATACCCAACTCTTATACAGGCTGTTCATAAACTGGAGGTACAAACGAATATGATATATTCCTCACCTTATCTTGGGAAAAAAAAGTTGCATAAACATGTACCCATTTTTCATTTTGAAGTCGAAAAATCGAGTTGTTATGTTTTCGTTGGACCACACTGTATTTTGACACGTTGTTTCTTATATGGACGCACTTGATTATATAATTTGAACTATAGAGGTTGTTCCTGAACTGGAGGTACAATCAGAAAAGACAGATTCCTGGGATCATTTTGAAAAAAAAAATTGTAAATATGTTGCCGCAAACGCTTTGTTTCTGAGATGCAGGGTGTTAAAGTTTAATTTTTTTTCCAAGTTTTTTCTCATAGAACCTTCCCTTCACAAGATATTCAACTCAAATTTGGCATAGATGATCCTATTCGAAGTTTTCATTATGTGATATACGAATTTTGAATGCAAATCTACAGGGTAATCTCCGAGAGAGTTGATACTCATTGGCCCCTGCAGTCCTGATTTGATATCTATGGACATTTATCTGTTTTTTTCCTGAATTAGATAGATAGATAGATATGTTTATTCTCATTGAAATAAACAAAAACAAGTCACAGAGATAATTACATATATAACTTTCTGTACGTGACTATTGAAAGTTTACTTTGGAAAATCAACTTCAAATATTGTATTTTTCATACATAAATTTTTTTCGGCAAACGACTTATTTTTTTTGATCGTTTTTTTACATATAAATTTTTTTTTGCGACCTTGTATAGATAGTTCGAAGTTTCGTGACTATTTCTATCAAAATAAATATTTTTGAAAATAATAGGTAAAGGACTCTACCGATGAACTATCGTTAATATTACCAGCTTAAGTACGGAAAAGGGTGTGATAATAGTTTTTTATTATTACTTCTATGGTTTTAATAATAGAAAAGGAAAGCATTAGGTTATCTTGAAGGATCGATACACAGTTGGAACCATGAAACCTAAAAGTCAGATTTCATTTCTCAAGTTCATTCAAAAACGAATTTTTGGGTCTAGTTCATTTCAAAATTCTGATTAATTAAAAATTAGATGATGTTTAATTTTTAATTATAGAGAACATAATCGCGCGGATAATATCGATAAGGTAGTGGATTGTTCCCCAAACAAAATTATAGGCAATTTTTTTTCTCAACAGATATGAAATTTTGAGATCTTCTGATTATGAGAATAGAATAGAGTCAAGAAAAAATTTAATTGAATCCTTCGTTGACGTCATTGAGAAATTGGTTGCATTGAGCACTCATAATTCTCATTTTTCATTTCATAATAGTTTAAGATTTTTGTTACCTTTGGAATACTGCAGGTTGGTAATAAAAGACAATATCATTCATCATTACTGAATCATTCCTAACTTATTGACAAAAGAGTAAATAGATTCTATGAAAATCTATTGTCACGGATTTTGTAGAGTTAAATGTTTCAGACGTCTTAATTATAGATATAAAAAATTAAAATGCTAGACATTCATCATTAGGTCACAGAAAAATATTTTCAAAAAATTTATTTTCCTTTGTGACAAAAAAGCTATGATTTTGAATTTTTATACATATAACTATTCCATCATGACCCAAAATTGTTCTTATTCCGAACTTACAAATTTATAATTCAGTTATAAATTGATTTACATAAATATATCCCTTATCGGATTTGCCTTTGCATCGTGTTACAATACCACCTGTTAGATGTTTTCAATCCAATGAATCTCTGTAAATAACAACCACTGACAAATATGCGGGCTATTATCTTTCTAAAGCTACCTGCCCAAAGTTAATAGGGGATGAAATATGAGGGGTAAGTCACACATTGTTTGACAGCTTTTGTGTTAGACCGATCAACCATTCCAACAAGTTGTTTCTGCAGTTTCAGTTCGGTCTTTTTTTTTGGAAGTTGAGAAATATGACGTTTGGATCATATTGAAGTAGTGGGTGGCCAATTTAATGAATTTTTGGTTTATTACTTCCAATGATTGGATTTAGAGCCGTTCGAAGAGGAAGAGATCTGATCCATTTAATTTTTCCATGGGAATGATATTTCATATCAACTCATATAGAAATATTCTTGACATACCTACTATTGAATGAATTAATGGAAAGAAATACTAAATAACGTCTTACGTGCCCATAATCTCAAAAAAATCAAGAAAAACATTGAAAATCAGGAAAGGAAAGCATTGACGAGAAGTCGTTTCTCCACATATACAAGGTGATTCAACACGTTGGCCTATTAGATGTTCATGGAGTACTAATCATAATTTTGTGCTGAAAATTTGCATGTTTGGTTTTAAGCCTGTGATATTTCTCCATAAAATATTTTCAGACCTCTACTGCATCCGTTTATTCCGGAAACAGACTACTACTGCTTATTTCGAGAGGCACACTCAGTATATTATTGCATCATTAGATAGCTGATTTGACGACAATTTCAACGTTTCCTGAGTTAATGGGATTCTTATGAAAAAAATGGCATCGACAAAGGCACTCATTTTTCAGAATATTCCTACAGAAAAAGTTTGTTTTCGAAAAAATGTTTTACATCTTCGATACTGAATATTTATTTTGAGAATATAAATTCCAAACTTCATGATGATAGCGCAGAACCATAGGAAATTTCGGGCTCAAGCACAATATCGAAATGAACGAGCGCTCATAAGCCTTTTACTTCACTACAGAGCTTTCCTAATTATTTTTCAATTAATTGAATCAAATTTCATAAACAGAATTATCTTAGGAACAATTCAACTCACCAGGTGCTGGAAATATTCCAATCAAAAACCTAATATCGATTAGTTTTCCTACCGGTTAATATTCTCGCTTTTAAGTACCTTTGTTGGTATAATTAAACTGGATTGAGATAATATAAACCATACCACGTACTCTCTGAATATTCAAGTGTTATTTCAATGACGAAAATTAAGGCTGCCCACCTGCCGTCTAGAACAATTAAGTTGGTAATTAGTAGTAGTCGAGATATTGTAAAAAAATCAATTTAAATAGTGCAGGTCAATAGCATCAAAGATGAGCATATGTTCCTGTAAATTTACGACTAGTTTAGTGGTTCCTATTCCTAGTGAGGTTGACAAAAAAGAACCAGGTGTGAGACAGAGATTCACCTTGACTTGAGTCTCTCGATGACTACACATGATTTGATTATGCTAATTTGTTAAGCGCCTGTAGGAAGTAGAAGCGTACAAGTGAAATGAAAAGTTAGTAATTCATAGGTTATGTCTGCATTGTTTTGAGAGGAATCCTTCCTAATGGATTGAGATCAAGGTCACAATATTTTCCTAAAAATGAATGCATATTTTGATTCCATGGGTATTGGACGAGAGGGGGAATCTTAAACATTTGAGAGAAAATACTATAAGTTTGGAATATGAAGGATAAAATCTGAAAAAAAATACAATTTAATGAAATTTAAAATGGTTCTAATAGTTACACTGTGTATTATTAGTTGACATTGACATTGTTGGCAGAAATGACTTAGGAAATATAAAAAAATAACCTACAGGTTATGCCAATTTCAACAAAGTTTCGAAACTGTTGAACTGTTTTATCAAAATCAATGCTCCTTTTTGTATAATGAAAGGAATTCGTTGTTGACATTCAGTTAATATACTCAGTATCCCTCGAATTGTAGACAAATCTGAAAGTGAATGTTTCTACACGATAAAAGAGTACCTATCAGTACCAAGAACTGAGCCGTACTTGGTACCTACTTGGTATCCCTTTCAAATTTTCATTTCAGAATTTGTGAATACGACGGAAACTGTCGATCTTTTAAATAATGTAACTCATAAATTCTTCCTAAATTTCTCTTAGAATTCACAAATAATGAGAACTGATTTTGATAAAAAATTTGACAATGATATAAAAATGCCAAATAGAGTAATTCCGGTATGATTTGACCAGAAATAAATTACAATGGAACGCAACATAAACTTGTTCTCTAGTATACCGAGTGTTTAATATTGGTTAAAAACCGGTCATGCTATATATTTTGAAAAGTATCAATATTTTGGGTGTGCGTTGCATGAATTTCTTTATTTTTCACATATAAAAAAAAATTATGTTTAACATATGAAAAAACAAGTCTAGGGAAAACTGAACTTCCTATGTGACCTTAAATATTTCACTTATATAGAGCTCAAGCAATAAGGTACCTAACTCTATGAAATGTTGGATTTCTATCTCTTTCCCAACTAGAGATATAGAGCACTGGACCACAGTTGGAGGTTGCTGGACTCCACAATAAAAATTCCAGTAGAATCTAACAGGTGGATTCTAAGGCAATGAAATATTTCCCAAATAATTTTTTTCAATTCCTTATCTTGCAATTTCCACGGAATTTGCCATTAGGTCTCGTTCAAATATTTCGATTGTTTTCCGCATCAGCTTAATCAGATAGTTAATATTCATTTATTGTGAAAACATTATTCCATAAGAATTTCGAAACTGTTGATCTAATTTTGCCCTTCAAAATAATCCATATATGCGGATTCTAAAAGTACCCTATGTAAGCAAAATACTAACCCACTCTAGTACAGGCAGGAAAAGTGTGCAATAATTCTATCTGTTGATCGTTCTTTTGGTGGAACAAGCTTACAATATTGTCAAAAGTTTCGATAACTTTGAAGGTTTTAAATAGGTAGAGCTTGGTGGCTGTTACTTTTCAATTTCACGAGCGATATGATAAGTGGTATGGTCCTGCTGAGACCATTTTTTTTTGCAAATCATCATTTTTTTATTCAAAGGGCCAAATTACTGGCTCTGAGTGTTGTAACATTCTGTGTTTACTAACTTCCATCTGTTAGGACATGAGTAATTATGTGAGCCAAAGTGATACCCAATTCAAAACTTGTACACTTCCGCATGGTTTAGTTGACTTATACTTTCATGTTAACCGCTCTTTAACAAGACCAAAGGATTAATATTTGACAATACACCTTTTGGGCTGATCTATTTAATTTTACGACTTGTTAAATCAAACTACAGCTGCTATTTTTAATTTTTTTCGCACATATCTATTTCACCTTATACTTCTTACATTTGCATACACCAATTAACAAGAAAAAAATCCACACATTTAGCCGATCGAAAAACGATCAAAAATGTTTCAACCACCCAAAAAAACAGTAATTGATATGTAAAGCATGCCGACAAAAAAAAGTCAAAGATTTTATCACTCAGCATAGGCATTCAATTTGTTTGCGGAATACAAGACGTGAAAAAAAAACTTTATAGGCACGTCAGGTGTAAATTCTTGTGGATTTATGGTATCGTAAACATATTCATTCTCGGAAACGACAATATAAGGACTACTACACAAGTTATTATAATTGCTTCATAATGAAATCTGAAATAATATCCCATCAAGATGGAAGCGCGTGTCTATACCCTGCCGTGAATATACAGGTGATCCTTTTTTCTGGACACTTATAAAGAGTATATGTACATAATTTATGTGTCTGTCACCTGCCTTATTATTACTAGAAGGATGATGTCTGTAGACTAATGTAGCTCCCCACGCATTTATTCGAATTTTTCAGTTTTTAATTTGTACGATTTGACAGTATAATGTGGTGAAATCATCCCTTAGTTATCTACGTTCGGATCTGAGGGTTTTTCGAATTCCTACTTGTGTGGTTGTCATCATGTCAGATCTAGGTTGAATTTTTTTTCGATATGTGAAGGACTGGCTAGTTTGGTCTTCGAAATGAAGAAACACCTTATTAGATTATTTATATAATAAGAATAGAAATAATTTTTTTGCAGAGAAATGGTAGGTGAATTAAGAAACATCGCATCAAGTACAAACTGAAGCTCTGATGACATGAGTTAGAAGCTTTCCTCATTTTCTTCGATATTCTTCTGGAATTTTCTGTGCCTGGTATCACAAATTGTTAGTATTTATCTACCTGCAAAATATTCACTCATTGGAATGTCTTCTTATTGAAATATTAGGTTTTACTTTCAAAATTTGACTTTTTTTAAAATTTTTTCGCGAAGCTTGAAATGTCTTGATTCATTTTCAATTACAGGGCGTTTCTGAAAATTGTCTGTTTCAAATATTCCTCTATATCTCGGTGTCTGTGCGCGATATTAGGTATAAAAATTGTAAAACGTTTTTTTCAGTAATTTTTATGGCTTATATGATACTTATAACAGATCATAGAAATTAATTACCATTTTAGAGATATAGAGGAGAGTTGGTGTTCCTTGAATGGGACAACCTATATCGTTCAACGCAGTTTTTCAGTGGCAGATTTGTCGAAAAGCATGCCACTAAGGTTTTTCGAAAATGTCATCCGTTTCCAAATATAGAGTTTTTTTAATTCATTTTTTTCAATGGCAGATTATATAAATATTTTCGATTTATTCCGACATTTAATTCATTTTGTGTACATTGTATAATCGTAATCAAGTCATACTCAAATATGGTGTCACATTCAAAAACTCCAACTTTCCTCTGCCTCTACATATCTATAATAAATTTATTATGAAATAGGACACCCTTTTCATGACTTGAAAACTCGGTACAAAATGAATTAAATCTCGAAATAATTGAAAAATTTTTTAATTTGAGGTGTCCCCCTGTAATATTCTTCTTGAATTTGATATACATACTTTTGCTAATGAGGTCAGCTTGAAACTCTGTACGAAGCTTGAAATTGTTATTTCAAATTTACATTCAAAATCTCAACTCTTTTGTTGTTCTGAAAACGAAAATGTTGAGTAATTTTTTTCGATGTACTTCTTGAATTTCCTCTGGTTCCGGTCACGTGATCAATATTACAATTTTTCATGAAGCTTAAAATTATCATTGCACTTTTAAATCCAACATTTATTATAATATTTATTCCGTTCGAATCTCGTAGCTGCGAGATTTGATCAACGAGAAGAGAACAACGAAAGAGTTGAGATTTTTGAATGTAGCGTTAACTGGGCAGAGCTACGCAATTGCTAGAATTGCGATTATAATTGGCGCATGAAAGAAATGGCGCCACTTTACGTCAATGTTTTTCTCTTACTGACTGACTCTTGTTGTATTTTTCCATATTTATTTTGGCAGAGTGTGGATCTCAATATACTTTCCAATAAGAAGGACATACGGTCGTTATAAACGGGACAAAATTAAGAAAAAAAGTCCTGTCAGGCCAGCCGATCGAGGCCACAAGTAAAAAATCGATTTTCCAGCAAACTCGTAAAGTGTTCCACACTTGACACTACTTGTTCGCCGGGCGTGAGTTAACGTCCGTTCGCATTGTTAACCATCAGTTGGCCAGATTACACACCTCCGTGATTTCGTTAAGTTATGTTGGGATTATTGAGTCATTTTGCGCCAGTTATTTATTGTGGAAGCACCATACATTATACAAACCCAATATACGGATTGCGAGGAAGCTGGTTCTGCCGTACGAGAGATGCGTGCATACTTTATTCGATACGAATTTAAATAATAATCGATAGGGAACTCGAAATCGAAATCTATGGGGTTATCGAAAATGTTGTTGCCGTTTTTCTCACACAATCGGCCAGTTCTATATTAAGATTACACGTTTGTACTGGGTGTTTTAGAATATGATGCTGATCCCTAAAGATGTGAATCCTGAGTTGCTTTCAGATTCAATTAACACCTATAAAGTCTTCCTTTCGTAAAAAAATTATTGTACCGGGTGACATTTTAATAACAATCAGTTGAAAATCTCGAAATGGAAACATCTTATGAAAAAATGGTTTTCTTCGAATCGAAATATTAATTTTACAGACACATATCAATCAGCAAAGTTTTACTTTTCCTGACTAGGCAGCAAAGTAAAGACTTTCCTGCCCAGGCAGCAGAATGGTTATTCTCAATGAAATTAAAACATTCGACATTTTCTGACAATCAAAATTTTTTGCAACCTCCCTTATTTCTGGAGAAGTAGGTACTTCTAAGTCTCTATCACTGTCCATAATATTAATATATCCGATATTTTTCTAAGAATCTTTCATAAGTTGTCAAACATATACATTTTCATATAGCAACCAACCATTCCAACAATTGCGATTTCTATCGAATTGCGTTTTAATTTATCAATACAGGAAAAATAAAAAGATTGTGGGAATTTTATTAATTTGAGAATACAAGATCCTACATATATCATTATAAACAATCGAAGAAAAAATTATATGTTCCATTCGGCAGCAAAGTAGATTGAATGCCTTGGCTGAATTCCTAGCCTCGACTATGGAGTATGATTAGTATGAACTATCAGCCACGGCAGTCTATAATATCTACTACTTTGCCGCGTAGTAAAACAAAAAACTGTTCTCAAAAAAAATGTATGGTTTCGAGGGGGAATTCCAATTATGCTATAATTTTTTTCATTTTCTTTAACCTAATCACATCACATATACCGAGTAAGTTTTTTTAATTGAATCACTCAAAAAGGAAACATCTTATGAAAAAAACGTTTCAAATGAAAGGTTGATGGTTTTGAGAGGGAAATCCCCTTATGCCAGAACCTTTTCCTTTCAATTCCTCCTTGTGTGGGAGGGCGTCAGTTTTAGAATTTTAAATTGAAACCTCTGATTTTTATGGCAGATTCGTATTCTATGCCAAAAAATTAAAAAGATTTGTGAGTACAAATTTTCACGATTGATCAAAGATGGTTTTGTAATCGAACTTAAATTTTTCGTCTGAACGACCTCTATGTATCCGCTCCATTCATAAATTCATTTACATGAAATTTTAGTCTTGAATTGTCCAACTATTCGTTGAAACGGTGGAAATAACATAAAGACAGACGGCTTGACAGATAGTTCTACTAGAAACCAAATAAAAGGGATCCATTTGAATTGTTTTCATTTCTTTCAATTGATATAGGTAATTAATGGTTATTCTGAACACCAAGCACAAATAATCTTACCATTTCCAAAAGAAAAATTCAGGGCCGGCGCCAGTAATTTTGGCGCCCGAATCAAAGAATTTTTCGGCGACCATGCTTCCGATGAATAATTGTTAGTACAATATCTGATTTTCACATCCAGATGACACTGCGTACGATCGACGAAGGATTTCCTATTACACCACAAGATACAAAGGTCGGTAGGGCATGCAAAGTTTCAGTATTGTTTCGAAAACTAAATGGAGTTACAAACATGTGTTCCGCTTAAAACATAATCATTTAACAGTAACTAGTTTCGAATGCAAAATCGTAGGAAGGTAGTGTTGTTTTTCGTCTTTGTAAAATATGTAATGATTTTATCCTTCTTTTAATGGGGGTAATAGGGAATTCTATGATTCTGTATATTGGTTGGACTGCTATGTTTTATTTACTCAAGAGGTGGCTCAGGCTTATTAAAGGCGGTTGGGGGAAAGTTTGAAAAACACAGAGGAGCGGAAAAATCTAATATTGTTTTTAAGAATCTTCTTCTTCTTCCGTATTCTTAAGACCATGTCTTGTCATCTTCTGTTCATCCAGCCTCTTGCGATGTGGAAGTCCAACTCTCCTACCATCTCTTAAGTGGTCGGCCGGGAGGGCGTTTTGAGTTTGGCTTTTCGTTCTTTGCCCACTTTTTTAAGAATCAAGAATGAAATATGAAAAAACGGCCAGCAAACTGGGCCTTATTGCCGCCCTTATATAGGGGCGGCTAAAACGGTCGCTTCTTTGTTTCACCCCTATAACGCCTGCCCTAGATAAATTTCAGTACAAGTACTAAAACCAAAAGACAAAAAACCTAATAGTTCAGAAGGAAAGGTCAGAATTTCGAGTGAATTATTTATGGAACGGAGAAGTTAAGATCCTTCAGGGAAAAAGATCATCATCTCAAACCCCAGTCCACAATATACAAATTTTAAGCAAAAAAAATAAATATAATTTTACTATAAACGTCTAATAGGCCATTGTGGTGAATCACCCTGTATATCATTATCATCTCTGATAGGGGCACAATAGACCATTAGGTCGCAGTGAAACGAAACCTCCTTAATTAAATCTAAATCTAATATCATTATCATCCAGCTTTCTGCTTCCAGCCTTTCACTGCTGTACATAAATTTCGCCTCACAATATCGAAGAAATAAAATTCAATTCGGCAACGTAGCTGCTAATTTGAAGAAGAATATTGGATGTAATTCAAGGATCCCAAGGTGATGCACTCATTCTACCCTTGTTTGTCTTCAGACAGAACATTTTCGAGTTCATCTCAAACATTTTCATGCTCTTATAATTTTATGCAACAATCAGTTCATCATAGATGATGATGTTCCTTGATAGTATATTACAGGTCGAGAATAAAGAATAATACAATTTTAACACCGTAGAATGACATAGTTTCATTTTTAATGTGACAACAAAAGCTATTCACACCGCACATATTCTGAAAAAATCGACATCACAGTCCCATACATACGCAAAAATATTAGTTTCAACTCAAGCGTTTAAAAAGCGGGCTCCTATATGGTTTATGACTGTTTTTCAATAATATTTTGCCAAGCGTTTTCATGGACTAGTTCAAGTAACTTTGGATATACTATACCAGCGATAAACAGAGGTTTTGGTTGATGTTCTATCCCCAAAAGTCAAAATTATTTCATCGATGTATTACTGTTGAGTTAATCAACGTAAAAAATTATAAGAAATTATTACGAGAAAATGTTCATTAATTCCATTTCCTTGCCAATATGAATTTTTCCACTTATTACAAATAGAAAAATTTGCGCTCGAATATTAAAACATTCTGAGAAGATATGTTTTATGCTATTAAAAAAATGTCATATTTCACGAGGGTAATCTTGCTGCAACATTAAGTAATCAGGGTTGCCGATTCCTGGAATATAAAAGGAAAACCTCGTAACGTAATGAAAATATTATAAGAACTTCCACTTATTTTATTTTTCCGATATTCTATTAGTCAGAACCAATATTCAAATGCACCTAGGTACGTTAGGATTGAACCAAACACCTGGACTGAGCCTCATCCTTCTCAAATATCAACATATTGACATTCGTGACACGTCTAATAATTATACACATATCGATCTAATCAAGACCGTACCGAAGCACCTTGCCCCTCAAAAAAACAATACACATTCCTAAGTAGATCTAATTTAATTGAGTAAGACCGCGGTGCATTTGGATGCAGGTGGTGCATGATTGTTCTATTCCTGTGGAGCACGCCACCACGTCTTACGTAAAAAACCGGTAATTGACGATTTCAATTAGAAATTCGGCCTGTAAAAGATAATCAGTCGCATGATTTGAGTGGTTTCTATTGTAAATGGGATCTTAAGTACGTCGGGAGCTTTTGAATGTATTCGATTATTAGTTTTTTTTCTGGAGAATTAACCATTTATTTGAATGTGCTATCCAGGTGGTCCTTGTTTTGGCTTCCAAAAAAGATATTTATGTTATACCAAAACTACTAAAGGATTTGGAGCTTCCGAAGGGGTTGTCAAACCAAAAAAAAAAAGAAAAGCACTGACAGCTTTCGTTCATTCATACCCAATTGCACTCTTGGAGATCACAGGACAGTGTGCTATAATATATAACCTTTTTTCCAGAAATATTCGTATTTGCTTTAGAAATTGACTTCAACCACAACAATAATTTCTTCATTAGAGCCAAATTTCTTCCCACCATAAGCTAGGTAGTGGAGCAGTTGGGAGCGCAGTTCTCTCCATTGATATGTGTCAAGGAGAATTGCCTTGATTAGAGGAAATATTTTTTTCTTTTTCTTTTGCAGTTTAGGACTTTTTTTCATTAATTCTGCACCAATAACGTTATAAATTATTCACTGTTGATGGTTTCATCTTTGTCAAGATAGGCAATGAACAATATGGCCCGGTGCACACATCCGACTTTTGCAGTTACGACACCCGTTGCGGTGTCGTACCTATTCAATGCACACTACATACATACTACACCGGCGTGGTTGCGGAGCCGGATCAATTCAATGTGCACTAGTTTCCCATTCAGCATCGTGAATGTAATACTTTCTGGACTTATTTGATTATAATCAAATAAGTCCAGAATGGGAAATGAATGGGAAACTAGTGCGCATTGTATTTGTTGGATCATAAAAATTTAAAACTTTTTCAGTTTTTCATGATTTCTACGAAACTGTCACTCATATGATCTTGAAATCTCTAGCTGTTTCAAAAATTGAATTTAAATTTTGGACTCACCGATCATGAGAAATAGAGATGAATTGTTGAAAATCCTATTGTTCGAAAAATTGATGAGAACAACATACTACTACCCAATAAATTTTTCTGATGACATCATCTCATTTTAGTTTCTTCCATGAAGAAATCGATATCCAATTCCCTCTCTGCCATTGTGCGAACTCACGACAAAAGTCGTATGTGTGCACAGGCCAATATAGAAAAGAGTACTGAGAGATAGCATGTACGACTGCGGGCTGCGGCACAGTTGCGGCCTAGAGGGACATGCTACCAAAAAACGACCGTAGGCTGGCAGTTACGACGTCGCAACGGCACGGCGGGTAGTGTGCATGCACCCATTTGATTCTTTGTACCACAGGCCGCAAGTACGACACTACAACGGCGTCGTGACTGCAAAAGTCGGATGTGTGCACCGGGCCTATACCATGCACGTCCCAAAATACAAATACCATAACCTTAACAGCTGATGTTTGAGATTTTGGTTATTTTGGACGGCTTTCGCCAACTATTTTCCACTCAGCCGAAAGCGTCAGCTGACACTTTCTTTGACTCAGTATCGCAGTGATGAATCCACATTTTATTCGACGCAAAAAATCTTGTTTTTTCCTCTTTAAGAGCTCGAATCAGCGATGCGATTGATAGCAAGCGCAGCACCCATTCGCGCAAAATATTCAATACACTACAATGATCAAACTATTACAAAGTAGTGCTCCCACGATGAACTGAAAATCAACTGCAGTGTTCAGTAAAATACATACTTTTCACATGGAAAACCACTAAAACCAGGAAGTTCTCATCTGGAAGCAGATGGTTAATTCTCATGAAGAGAAAAATTTCGGGTATTCTAATATATTGGTCTTGTTTCTTAAAGTTTTATTTTTTGTTGGAGGTGATTCGTTAGAAGGCCTTCCTCTTTTTGGTATAGTATTGCATAATATCAGAGCTTCTGCTATGTGACTTCTTCAGTATATCAAGTCTAGAACAGGAATGCCAATTTCTTGTTTTTTTTGCCTATAATACTCAAACCATGCTTTTGCTTTGGTACAAGACATATCTATTACATTTGTAAACATCCACTTCCGTGAACTGCTAATTCAGAAGAATAAGTCTATAAAAAATTCAAATTCTGCCATTAATATCATCATCCAAATCTTCATCCATACTGAGATATCCAAATTTGACAAATAATCTGCTAAAGCAACTTAGTATTTGCTCTTAGGTAAATGGCTTATATTTTTCCATTATAACCACCAAAGTAGAAATTCTCCTGAAATTGTTTAGACCAGTGAGTCACACTGTCGTCGAAAGATGACATGCAGTTTTGAAAAAATACAGAAATCTTATCATAAACATTTACCTTATGTTACTTACCTGAAATCAACGGAACAAATTTGAACAGCAAATACTCTTAAAAGAAACACATACATTCGAATTCTAAAAATGAATGGAGACTGATGTTCTGATAACTAATCCGACAACGTGCAAATATCTTAAACAACTGCAATAAACAAATGCACCCTTAGTTTACTTGAAATTAATTATATGGCGTTGAGTGTTTTGACGGGTTGAGAAGGTTGTCTCCAATTGTTCAATTGTATACATTATGATACAACCGCAAAAAGTTCACATTTTCAGCATAATAAGAATTAGGGGAAAGGTGTACGACTTGATCCCTTTGGGTAAGATGATCCCTTTCGATTACGAGCTCATAAGCAATGCCATATAGTTGAATTCTATCCCATTATTAACACCCCCCTGTCTAGGACAATTGGTAACTTCGGTGCGAGCGAACAGTCGACATTCGCAGTAAGAAATATAAATTGTGGTTTGATCTGAAGTGAGGTTAACTTTAAGATTATGCATCTTTTATTGTGAATGCTGGATAACAATGATTTTAATGTTTACGGCTTCCTAATATGTTCAGTTTTGATTATTTCTTGACTTGAAGACAATGACGTTCATATAGGTTATTATAGGGAATATTGAACGGAAAAGTGGAAATTGGGGCAAGATGATCCCCTACCTTGTGTACAAGATGATCCCTGGGGATCATCTTGCACCTTAATTTTTTACATGCTGTTTGAACTACTTAGAGTTCCAATAATCGTCAGAAAAGTATATCTATATATTTATACAATTCTCCTTATTATCCTTATGCGAGTCGGCTGATCAAGATGACACAGAATGTTTATTCTGCATAGACAAATTTTCCAGTGATCAATACCAGCCTGTACTGGTATTGATAGTGATAATAACACCTGCCAAAAAGCAATTTATATTATAGAAATGTGAAAAAAAGTCTGGTCAATTCTACGAAAATATTCTGTTGATCATTAATAGTTTTTTGTTTTGTTTTCATTTTATTATTGAAACCCCAACTCAGAATAGATTTTCAGTTTTTTTTGTGATATTATATTCTATATGTTGATTTTTATTTGTTTATTCAGTTGATAATCTCTGTTTTATGCCTCAATAAAATCATTTTATAATATCTGCGGATATTTGTTTTACATCATTGAAAATATTGGAGCTAATTAAAATCCCAGGGATCATCTCAAACACCGGGGTGTATAAGATGATCTTTTTGTAAGGTTTTGGGAAATCGAAAATATTTCAAAAAATCCCTTGTGCCTGAATATTTTGAGTGTATATATATATATATATTCTTTTGAGAAAGAGCAATACAAAATATTAATTTAAAACAATCAAGCATATGTGCCGATGAATCTCAGTATTAGCAGAGGAAATGTAACGGTACATCATACATTTCAACGTATGATACAAGAGAACAGATAAAAACTTCAGCAAAAACTCTGTCTCCCCGTATCGGTGTAGTGACTGGTTTGTGTAAACGTTTACAGAATAAGCTGACATAATTTATATTGAAGGACTTCCTCTTCAACCTAAACAAAATTTTCTTCATCCTCTCTTTTCGGTTGATGACTCTATAATTTCCAATTGGATCCTAAAAAAAAAAGAAGCAGAAAGGAGTACTAAATATTAGTTTTCATTATATCGATTTGAAGTTAACTACCCATTCTAAAAAAGAATCTGAAACTGAATGGATGGCTTGGAAACCATCATGAAATTTATAAATCGGACAATCATTCACCAAGTGGTCAATGGTCTCTTCTACACCACACTCACATAGTGGGCTATCAATAGAATGCCATTTGAAGAGGGTACTATTACAACGACCATGACCAGTTCTAAGTCGATTTAAAATCCACCAAATTTTCCTAGGAAGATTGAAACCTAGAACTTTTTCTGAGGGATCAACGATAAGACTTTTGTTGAAGACGTTAGAAGAAGTCCATCCCGAACGCCAAATTTCCTTGTCGCTTTCATTGGATTCAAGGAAGGTATTAGTCCATAAAGGTTTGCGTGATTTCAATCTAGCAGTTCTAGAATCTGGGAAATAGGATACAAGTGAGTAGAGCAATAGAAAGATGGATAATTCTAGGAGGAGTATTCGTTTTTAGTTTTGCGCTACTCGGAGAAACTAAAGAATTACCTCAATTCTTGCTTGAGGGGATCATCTTGGGCACCTTTCCCCTATATTTCCATGTAGTCAATTGATGACACAGAGACCGAAAGTCAGCATACCACCTTTCAATCGTTGTCGATGGAGCAGAATCTGGAGCTTTTATCAGGCCATTGCTTTGTTCGTGCTGTATTTTTTCATAAAACCAGAGTTTTATCGATACACGAAACTCCTTTTCATCCATTTTTCAAACAACACTAAAAGTAGCGTCACTCAACCTCCAATATCTCGATTTAAATTCAACTCTATGTTCTGAACTCTGGACACACATCTTTGGATGCTTAGTACGAACGAGAAAAAAAGTGGTACCGCACTGACGATGTCATCTGTGCGCCAGCTCCAGGACTTGTGCTATCCTCATTTATTTTCGATATTCTTATATAATTAATAATAATAATAATAATAATTCTTTATTGATCCATTTGACATTACAAAGAATGTATGGAACAAGTCATATATATTGAAGTATAAATTAATAAGCTATTTCTAAGAAAATGAACACAAACATATAATATAATCTTAAAACATAATAAATGAACAAAGATTATCTAAATTGACCATCTGTCATGTATTCCCCCACACTGTAATAAGCTTTTTCAATCAATAAACGCTTTATGGCATCCCTGAATCTGAACTCATTTAAAATCTTAATCCTCTCAGGTAGATTATTGAATATTTTAATGCCCTTATAAGATGGGGACAGTTCAAATTTTGTTGTCCTATGTTGAGGAAGACACAATGTTCTTTGGTTTCTCGTGAAATAATTGTGATAGTTCGACAATCCAACCAATTTTCTCAGATTACGTCTTGTATTCATAAGAGATTTGTATATATAAATACAAGGAACCGTAAGGATGCGATGTTCAATAAAGAGCGGCCTGCAGGAGGAAAGTGGGCTGACATTGAAAATCATACGCATTATTCTTTTTTGAGCTATAAATATTCTGTTTACGTCGACAGAAGCTCCCCATAATAAGATGTTATATTGTAAATGACTGTAAACTAAACTGTAGTATACATCCAGAATAGAATTCAATGGCAGACATAGTTTTAATTTATTTATAGCGTAATAGGATGTATTGAGTTTTTTACTCAATACATCAATGTGTTCGCACCATTTCAAATTACTATCGAGATGTACACCCAAAAATTTTACAGTTTCTGTAGAAGAAATTTGTACATCTCCCAACTGAAGGGTCAATGGTACAGAACCCCTTATGCCAAAAGATATAAGGTTTGTTTTTTGAATATTTACAATAAGCGCATTTGCTCCACACCAATCAATGAAGCCCCTCAATAGACTGGTACAGCATAATTGGAGCTCATTAATATCTTTAGATGCTACGGCAATAGAGGTGTCATCCGCAAACAAAACTAATTTAATCAATTTATAGCCATTAAGATATTCAGGCATATCATTCACGTATAAAATAAACAAGAGAGGCCCCAACACCGATCCCTGAGGAACACCGATATTGACACCATATTTACTCGAATATGAGTCACCCACCCTGACAATCATGGATCTTCCGGCCAGGAAGCTATGCAACCATTCTAAGAAAATTCCTCTGAATCCTAAATTATATAATTTATCCATTATAAACGGTATAGTTAGGCAATCAAATGCACGCGATAAGTCGAAAAAGATACCAGCGACACATAGGCCATCATCCAACCATCTATAAGTTTTTTCAACAAATGACACAGCGGCGGTCTCAGTTGAGCAACCAGCCCTGAATCCGTGTTGACAACTTGTGATGATATCGAATTTATTCAAATAATCCAACATTCGCTTCAAAACTAATTTTTCAACAATTTTGGAAATAGCACTGACAATTGAGATTGGCCTGTAATTTACTATTTCATTTACCTCATTTCGCTTATGTACTGGAATAACAGTGCTTATCTTCAGTGCAGATGGAAATATGCCGGTTGTAACTGACAAATTTATCAGGTGCGCAATATGACCCGCAACATACACTGCCGAAACCTTTAATATTCTTGAAGAGATACAGTCGATACCAGCACTTTTTTTATTTTTCAAGCAATTTATGGCACTTATGACTTCTTCCATAGCTACTGGTCGGAAGTAAAAGCTATGGGGCACCAAGTTAGATGTTGTGCACATGCGAGATATGTCATTTCCACAACATTGTTGCAAGCTAACATTTGCAATACTAGAAAAATATTCAGCGAAAGCCTCAGCAATCGCATGGGACCCCGAACAGACAGTTCCATGCAAATTGAGGGACATTACACTTTGATTTTGATTCCCCCTACCTGTTTCCCGGTTTACAATACCCCAGACAGCTCTGTTTTTGTTTGTCGAATTTTCTATCATATTTGCATAAAAGTTTGCTTTTGTGACTTTTAATAGTGAATTATAATGCTTTTTGAATTTTTTGTAAATCTCAAAAGAATCTTCGGATTTTAATTCAGAATGTAACCAGTGCAAATTTCTCAAATGTAGACTTGCCTGCCTAACTTCACGTGTTACCCAGCTTTTATTCGGGGAGGTTATGCGCCTGACTGGAAAACTCTCGTGAATCAAATGAGTAACAGTATTCAAGAATGCCACAAAACACGAGTCTACATCGCCGCTCTTATAAATTTCATCAAAGCAAACCACAGAGAGGTCTGTCACGTATTTCATCATTTTATGTTCAGAAAACGATCTGACATATTTTTCATTAGACAGTTGACTGCTTGAAAATTTCTCTGGAATTTTGAAGACCACTGAGAGAACTTTATGATCACTGAGGTTTGCTTCAATTACTCTTGCCTCACAATAATTCAAGGCAATATTACTTAAAATATAATCTACTTTCGAGGATGATGTTCTTCCCAATATATTTGTAAATATTCTTGTAGCATCCTGTGATGTCACATGTAAATCAAAGCTGACAAGTACATCAAAAAATAATTTTCTTAAATTACATTCAGGTTTCAAAAAATCTACATTGAAATCACCACATACAATTAGGTTGTCTACAGACCCACAGCAAAATTGCAAAACAGCAGTGAACTTTCCTAGAAAATTTTCGAAATTTCCTGATGGGGGTCTATAAACACTGATAATCCCTATTTTCACACCCCGATACAGTACTTTCGCGCCACATACTTCGAAATGCATTTCATCCGAATATCTGGAAACCATCAAATTATTTACCTGAATGTCGCACTTCACATACAACACTGTACCGCCATGGATCCTATTGTGGCGACAGAAGAAATCAGCCTGCTGGTAGCCTGGAATCACCATCAGCTCGATGTTGTCAGAGCTGCACCAGTGTTCAGCGACACTAATGATATCAGCTTCCTCCTCAGACAGAAACACTTCAAGGTTATTCAGTTTGTTGGTGATACACTGGATATTTATTTGCATGATACTCAACTCAACCTTTGAGGAAACTCTTTCAGATTTAATCTCGTTTCATGCTTGCGTCGGCTGCGGATTTCGGCGTTGGAAAAAGTGATGGACGCTCACATTTTTCGGCCACCGAGATGCTTCAAGAGCTCTTTCAAATTGACTCTTTGGTATAAGTACTTTGAATGATGCGTAACTCTCTGGATATTTAGATTTTAGGGCTTCACATTTCACATCAGCGAAGTTTGGTTTTAGAAAGGCCAAAAGTTTTTCAGGCGTAGTATCAGGCTTTAAGTTCGTTACATGAAGGGATTTATATTTTTCAATCCCTTCGATATCAGATGTTCCCGAAAAATTTCCCACTACCAAAGCCTGTCTAGAATCCTTTTTTTTCTTTCCACGAGTCACAGTCTGCCAATTCGTGTTCGATTTGGGTTCATTCACACTTTGATGAGATTCAAAATTGTATCCCTTATTACGAGCAATATCTGGAATTTTTGTTGTGCGCAGAGCATTATTTTCTTCAGATGAAGTGATAATCGGTTTAGTTACTTCTGTTTTATTGGCAGTTTCTTTTTTGCGATCTTTTGCTACCACATTTTTAGGTTCTCTGACATTACTTGTAACATACGTGGGAATTGCCGCGTTATCTATGATAATTTTATCGCCTCGTATGTTTACTATTTCTTTCAAATTAGATATCTCATTTTCTAGATAAGTGATCTTATCTTTCAATAATGAAGAATTCTCAATCAAAATTGAGTTTTTGACTTCTAATTCTTCTATGATTTTCAGAAGAAGATCCTGGTAGGTAGACTCACCAGAAATTTGTGTACCTCCAGACCCAGATTCGCCTGTTACACTCGCCAAATAGGTGTTGTTTTGACTTGGGAATGGAGTCAATAGATTTTCTCCGCAACATAATTTCAATCTCGAACCACATCTAGGATGATATACATTGGGACAGAGATTGCATTTAAAACCAACTTTTAATGATTGTTTACAAGAACCACACTTAAGCAACTCAGTTTGAAGAGCGTCGCTCGTACCAACCTTCTTGTTCGCGGACATGTTTAAAATTTGTTGATACTTTCAATCTTAATTCTGTAACATTATATATGAAATAATATACAGGGTTGGAGCTATTCAGAGGGCCATTACAGGGATATCGAAAACCGTTAGAGATACAGAGAGGCTTAAATTACAAAAAAGTTGCGTTGAGAGATGAGTGTGTTGGTGTTAACACATCCAAAATATCTCCAATGGTTCTCGAGATGTTCCGAAAAAACTGAAAATCGAGATTTTCTTTTTTTCTGTAAAACTCATTTGTTTCTGGAGAAAACTTCACCTTTAGAATCTCTATATTGGATAATGGCTACAAACCGAATTTCGTGAAATTATCTCCTGAAACAAATGAGTTATACAGAAAAAAGAAAATCTTGATATTCAGTTTTTTCGAGATATCTCGCGAACCGACGGAAATATTTTGGATCTGTTAACATCAACACACTAAATAACGCAACTTTTCCGTAATCTAATCCTCTCTGTATCTCTAACGGTTTTCGATCCTTGTAGTTCCCCTCTAAATAGTGCTTACCCTGTGTAATAATAAAACTTCATCTATATTTACTAACCGACAAAATTATGTAATAGTCAATCAAAAGCTCCAGGCGCCCATTGCAATGGCTTGAAATTTTTATAATCGCGTCAAATTCATTCATAGATGGGAGTAGGTACTATCATACCACTTCATAAAGAAATCTTCCTGCATGAATTCGTTTCATGATAAATAGAAACCGTACAGTCATCAAACTCCCTGCTTCAGTTTTTAATTAGCTCTGACAGAAAAAAATTGACACATCATTTATTTGTTCAAACCTCTCAACTTAATTAGTAAAAATTGAAGAATATTTCAATCTTCTTCTAGCAGTTAGCGTTATTTTCCCCAGTCTGATTGAGCCATATATCATTTTCACTGTTTGATGATTAGGAAATTGAGATATATTCTTGCGCTTAAATTGGGTATCAGGAACAAACAAATTGCTCAGTAATCAGTCAAAGGGTCAACTACTCGAACAAACATGAGGAAGTTTAGACTATAAAATGAGTTTAATAACTGTTCAGTAGCGTGTTTATGAAAATCTTCCTTGAATCACCATCAACAATGCTTGTTCATTGTGAGCATTAGTGACCAAATTATTTGTGATTAAATTTTATTGTCATACTAACGGACTCAGAATACTTTGTCTTGCCGAAAATATAATGATCATGTAATTCTAATAAATCATATTTGCCCTTTTGAACGGATTTACTAAATGTTTATTTTTAGTCGAAATATAAGACTTTCATTGAATTTCGACAAATGCGGCTCTTGAATGTCGAAATCCTAGAATACTATATAAAAATTATAATTCTCATTTCGAAAACTTTTAATTTCATTGATTTTTCAAATTTTGATAGATATTCTATACTTTTTCGGATGGAAAGAGTTAACATTTCTCATTCAATTTCTCAATTTATTGCTAGAAGCTAGGAATAAATGGATCAAGTTAGTGAGCAAGGCGATCAGAGTAAGTTCTTATAATTTTCCAGAGAAACTCTGGATTGCAGAGAAAACACGGCACATCAAGGTTCTCACAAAAAAATTATCTAATAAGATTTAAGCTGATGTATGAAGGTTTCTGTTTCTATTTTCATTGTTGTTCTCTGAAATTCATATTTATTTGTGTAATAGAATTATTTTACATTCCGAAAAGACATCTGTGAAGATTTCATGCGGACAAAATTTTTTTTCAAAGGTTTTATTATAAAATAAAAACCAGTTAAACAAGAACTGATGAAAATATTGGTATAAACAGAGCTACCTACGTGTGAATTGAGGAAAAAGTAGCTCAATATTTAGTGCCGTTACAGAAAACTTTATTTGTTATTCGCGGCGCCATCTATCCGAGTGCAGCAGAAATAAAGAAATACTTGCGTCTCACAGAAACAACCTGCAATGCACATGCCTTCTTCCGATTTGAATCTATCGAACTGCGAGTTCTATTTTTTATTCATAGATGGCGACCACTGTCATTTTTAGTAAATATCGAATTTTTCAATAAATTGGGAATAATTTGAGAAGTGGTTACGAGTTATTTTTATTACTAGTTATCACTGTCAATGAACTATTCAATTTATTCACTAAAATCATGGTGAATACTGCAAATGTTGAACAGAAAAATATTGAGGCTAATTTGGACATAATAAATTATACAATTTTTGTATTTCAAGAACACAACAATAAATGTTCTTCACAATATTTCAATGAGTGCATTGAACTCTCCAATTCATTCACAATGCATTCCAATCAGAGTTACTTATCTTCACATAGAATCGTCACATTCTTCTCAACATTTATCTCACTCCGAATCTCATCACAGCTAGCCCTATTATCCCTAACATCAATCACTAAACCTGGAAACCGGCTCAATTCTTGAGTAGGCACACATTGCAATAAGTTCCCTCTTAATTTCAAGCTCTTCAGTCTCCTCAATCCATTGAAGGCCCCATCCTCAATGTTTGATATCTTGTTATGATTCAAATTCAGCGTTTCCAAAAATTGCAGAGGCGAAAAAGTGCTGGTGTCTATTGATTCAATGTAATTCAGGGACAAATCCAGGTATCTCAGTTTTGGCAAAGATTGGAAGTCGTTTTTTGTGATTGTTCTGATGTAGTTGTGGACAAGTATTAAGGTCTGCAAGTTTCTCAATCCTCTGAAGTTTATGTTGTGAATAATTGATATGTCGTTACCTGAAAGGTCCAATGTAGCTAGTCTTCTTAAAGGAAGAAAGATGGGTTGGTCTATTTTTGTTATTCTGTTCCCATGAAGACCTAAGACGGTCAAGTTTCCTAGCCTGTTGAACGCACCTTCTGATATCGAGATTATGTTCGTCAAATTCAAATAGAGGTTTTGGATTTTTGTGAGAAGGATGAAAGCATTCTTCGGTATGTTACTGTTTTCTCCATGCATGAAACAGATTTTGGTATTGTTGGTGTCTACTTTTTCTGGTATTCCTTGGATGAATTTGTTTCCAACACACACTGTTATATCCCGAACATCTAGACACATGCCATGGTTGCAGCGAATAACACACAATAGAAAGATTAGCTTTACGAATATAAATTTTCTGTCCATTCTGCGTTTCTAGAAAAAACAGAGGGATTTTTGTTACTACTGTTATTGAATAATCGATACTCTCATCGTTTGAGAACTAAACTCAGAGAGATAAGAAGTAAACGTCGTGTCATCCGAGATAAAAGTTAGAGTTGGGAATTCTTGAAGCGATATTATGTATAACAGGAGTGGATTTGATGGGATTTCAGTTGAGATATCGGACAACGCATTACGCAAGTGATAATTTAGCTAAACACTGTATAGTCTGGCATTATAATAAAACATATAGGGTGTTTCAATAGGAATGCTACAATTTATAACGATTAGGTATAATGGCGACACAGTGTATTATTTTTTGACAATGCTTATGTTATATGTATTGAGTAGGCTATTAATCAGATACATGCTTCAACAACGTTTAGAAATTGTTTTATCAAAATCAGTGCTTTCTTGTGAACAATGAGGGAAATTGAGAATCAATGGACAAGATTATTCGCCTATTCATTATTAATCGTGTTGTAGGAAAATTTGAAAGTTAATTTTCTTCACAAGGCACAAGAGTAGCACCACGACCAAGTACTGAGATGTACTTGGTACCACTTTCAAATGTGTCTACAATACAAAATAGTGAATTGATATACTGAATAATGATTAATGCTTTTCACATTTTTCCATATATTCACAAATGCAAAAACTCATATTACCTCAAATCATTTCCTTCTATCATTTTCCATTCAATCTGTGTTTTGAATCTTCGAAAAATAATTTTGGTATATTATATACAGGGTGTCCTGTAAACCGATGTCAACCCGGCGCATGCTGATAGCTTAGGTCATGCCTGACCAGAATATCCAAATTTGATTTCAGTAAAAGTGTCTTAGTTTCTGAGATATCGACAATTTTATGAGAATCATCAAAATCTGCACCTTAGTCTTTGTTCTGAGTGCCACAGCTACAAATGTTGGTATTTTGTGATTCTTCTTTCGATCGAAAATTACAGACGGATCAGCCTACCTAACATGGCCGAAGATTTTCCCGAGGTGTGTATGGTATGCTCTGGAAAATGTCTATTGAATACATTTGATAGTTTATGATTTTTTGACCAGTTATCTCGTTTATTATCGGCAATACCGTTTTACTTTTATTACTAGAGTTGGCTATGCGATTCTTAATATGATCTTTCTTAATATACACGAGTCCTACATTATATCTTTTTAGTTTGTTTGTAGAAATTAGCTAATTCAGGGCGAAAAAGAGACGATGTATAAATGTAATCCAATTGATTTTTTATTTCAATGACTTGAGTGAACCTTTCAAAATATCTTCTGTGAGAATCAATAACCTTAACCTTTATTAGAGGAAAAGTAAAATCAAAAATGGGCCAGAATCTGCCGAAAAAGTTATCCTAGAGGCAAAATCTATATCACATTCATTTTCCTTAAAAGTGAGACCATTTCAGTCCTCGGCAGAAAACAGTTCTAGGAACCTTTCCATTGTTTCCTCATTAAATAGCCGAAGTTTTTCCAGACTTCGGATCTGATTCACCGAAAGAAAAAGAAAATTCTTGTATGACAGCACCTGATGTTAGCTGTTTTTTAGAGTTTACGAACGGTTGTTGTCATCAAAAATTACAATACCATTCATAACAAGTTATTACGTTCTCATGAAATAGTCTTGTGAAATTCCATTTGAGTATTCGATTTTTTCTGTAGAAAAAATCGAAAAAACACAATGCAAAGTAATATTGTGTTAAAAAAAACTTTCGTGCCGGTTCAAAAATCATCGTTTTCTTCTAGGATTTTTGTTGTTTCCAGCACTCATGCTTCTTGTTATTTCCAGCACTCATGCTTCTTGTTAGAATATTGCTGAGCAAAGTGTTTTTTCGAATTTCCTCGAAAAAATTAGATGGCTTCATGATATTACTCACGAAAAACGTTGCCCAGCAAATGGATAGGTACATATTTCGCCTTTTTTGATGAATGAATGACACTTCAATTGGTCATATACAGTGCGCGTCAAAATTATGGAACAAATTCATTTTCTCAGAAGAAAAATATTTGGCAACAAAATCCTGAAACATGTCAATTTTTGTTCATTTTTACCACATTTGTATGCATTTTTGAAGGATTTTTGTTGCACCCTGTGCCATCCCCATCATCTCTTCAAATTTTTTGAATAGGGAAAGTGAGTCATGTGTGTTTTTGGCAAGGTCTTTGTATCTTCTTTACAAGCGTGCAGAAATTTTCAAGAAAAAAATTTATTTTTGAAGAATCAGTTAGTTCAAAGAGGTTTTCAGTATGTGCACTTTATCAGGCTCATTTAATTTGAGACGATGGTACCTGATGAAATTTGTCACCGAATGAAAATCGACCATTACAGTTTTGTTCATGCACAAATTTCAACCCCTACGATCCCTTTAATGAAGACAAAAATGGAGTGACATTGGAAATTTATTTCGGCATTGAAGTTTCACTCGGAGAATTATTGTGCATTACAAGATAAGTTAAATTCAATGTTCAAAATGACCTGCATCGTTCTGGATGCAATAATCAAAGCACTTGACACATTCTAATTTTTCAATTAAGGGGGTTGAAAGTTGTGCATAAACAAAACTGTAATGGTCGACTTTCATTCGGTGACAAATTTCATCAGGTATCATCGTCTCAAAGTAAATGAGCCATGACAAAGTGCACATACTAACCCCCTTAAACTAAGTTTTCAAAAAAAAAAAATTTTTTTCTTGAAAATTTCTGCACGTATGTAAAGAAGATACGAAGACCTTTCCAAAAACACACATGACCCACTTTCCCTGTTTAAAACATTTAGAGGATTAATGGGGATGGCACAGGGTGCAACAAAAACCCTTCGAAAATGCATAAAAATTTGGTAAAAATGAAACAAAAATTGACCTGTTTCAGAATTTTGACGCGCACTGTATAATCAAAATAAGTGAACATACACAATCATAGAAGCATATTCGAATAAGATAGTAACTTGAAATCTAACAGCATAATTGACTGTAGATTATAAAAAAGATATTTTCACAGAAACAATTATTATCAAACTTTAAGACAGTTATCTTCCGATGCTTTAATTCCTCCAGGAACAT
Source organism: Harmonia axyridis (assembly GCF_914767665.1). NCBI lineage: Eukaryota > Metazoa > Arthropoda > Insecta > Coleoptera > Coccinellidae > Harmonia > Harmonia axyridis. The sequence goes on from NC_059507.1 coordinate 19,615,937, forward strand.
CGATTAAAGCACAATCCAGCGAGCGAAACGTGAATTGTCGAACGCCACCGAAGAAAAGTGCATAAATTCCTCGGAATCGACATTTGCAATGACCCAGGGTCGGATACGAAGACATAGAGGATAAGTTAAATGTACTTCCATTACGGAACGTGCCCCGCATCCAGTCTGCTTCTTTGCATATTATAATAATCCTTTTTCCGAATAAGATAACTTCTTTCCATCGGCTAATCAGCATTCCGGTCAAATTCCTACTTCCCCCGCTATATTTGACAATCCCCAAAATTCTCACGTACTATCATTTAATCTGTTCGATGGTGTTTCCTACCCCGTTTTCTATCTTTTGCATCTTTCATTTGGGGGGCTATTATCGAGTTTTACTCCACCCGGACAACGTCTGAGTGAGAAATGTTCGCTACTCCCGGTTTATCCCGAAATGGATCTGCATGAGAGGCAACTGCTACACGAATGGAATTTCGTTTCCTGAAAACGTAGCCGTAGATTCGATTTCTCCGATCTTCGGAGGGTATCGCTGGAGATACCGCACGCCCGTGGGCTCATTTCGACTCGAGATGTTTCATTCCGATCTTTTTCTAGGCTTATTGGTCCATCAAGTGCGGAGGGGTGACGCAAGGTGGGATGTTGGGTCATTTATTCTTCTTGCTTTCTATGACTTAATGTGCTCAATCGAAACATTCATGATTAAGAATATCTTAATTAGGGAATCCAATCACGCACCAAAATATCAATTCGCGGAATGAAAATTATCAATCTCGCGAATCCGCTGGATCTCGCTGGATTGTTAACAATATATAAATGTGGGATCCAAATTCTTAACACCCGACTGAATGATACGCTACTGACTTTACGAAACGAGAACTACACGATCGACCCTAAAAGGTTGCCCTATGCAGATTTATCGATATAGGAAGACGTAAGGGGAAGAGGTACTTGAGACTTAAAACAGAGACTGAAGTACGATACTGGAAGATGGTAGACGGACAGAGTTAGGTATTCGACATTAGAGATTAGACGGGAAAGGTTAAAGAATTCGACGTGATAGACGCAGATGATTCGACGTAAAATAGTAGACGCAGCGAGTAACATAATTCGACGTTAGATATAGACGGATCAACGCGAATAATTCGATAATTAGACTATTAACAGTTAGACGGAATAAAATAGCTTCGATAGACAATAGACGAAAGTTCAGTGGCTGTACATTCAATTGACGTGAATTGTAACATTGTGTAAATAAACATAGTTAAGTTCCGGCGGCCTTTTTTATATAAACCCCTAGACAACGATATAAAAAACCCTACATAAATACTCTTTGTATTCAACCTATTACACATGCTCATAACAAGGTCTTATGCTATTAAAAACATACTATAGTATAAAAGTGTTCATTTCATATCGACATCTGTCAAGTTTTGCCGCGGGTAAACTCGACAAATCTGCCGATAAGTGCTGTCTCACATTTAATCCAACTAGAAACCATTTCGAAATTGAGCGGTTGTGATTGATGGAAATCAAGTCAAGAGTCGGAGTTGTAAAAAGCCTCCAAGAATGTACCCGTACATTCATACGTCATTTCATGTTTTAATAACTGCTCAAGTGTTGTTCGTACTCGTGCAGCCATAAAAGAAGCCTTTGGTTCTGGTACCCACTCAGTATACGAATACTATGATTCGATTCCTCTTCTGAATTCGAAGGCGATGGTCCACTTCTCGTTGCTAGATTAGATAAAGGTATTTTATCCTCATCAGCATAAGTGAAACGGTCTTCGTTTTGGGATTGTTTTTTGTCTTCTAAAGACGTCTCTATTTGCAGCCTGTCAGTCAAACTCTTAATTTCATTTCGTTGTTTTGCTATGAAGTACAAATGTATCTTCTTGGCCATTTGTACCATACTTGTCATTAATGAACAGACTAACCGACTAACGAAAATACAGTTGATATGACAACTAGAATTTTGTCAATGGTAACTTCACAACAATATGTACTAAATAATGGATTTATTTCGTTTGTCATGTGATCAAACGAGGTTTGTATAACTGAGGACGGTATCAACAACAATCATTATGAACATGTATGGCCTCTGCAAAATCAATAATTCATTAGACCGAAACGATTTCAGCAACGTTATTAGTATAAACGTTTGGGTCAGGATTTTCAATAATGGTTTGATGATTTGAGATTAATCTTTTGGACTCCATTGATGATCTTGACAACAAGATTGTTGGGAATATCAGCACGATGAGGCACTACTCACTACTAAAGGAGACAAGTATAGCTGCTGGGTTAGATGAAAATTTACCGAACAACTGGATAGGTCAAGAGAAAGTAATGCCATCGGCGATCTCGTTCACCGGATCTCAATCAGTTACATTTCTTATATTATAATATTTATTATACCTGAAGCAACTTTTTGAAATAATATCTCATCAACAGTTGCTTGATAGAATCTTCAGATCGTCGATGTGAGGCTTGCGTTCAAGTCGGAGTGGACAATTTTTATGCGTTGTTTACTGTCATTCACTCAATCTTATTGAAATTAATGGAAGATTTCCATAAATACTTTTTAGAGATCTTTGAATTGAAAAACTTGCGGTATCACAAATTGGACAGATCATAAATAAATCCCTGACAGAAAAATTCCTAGTACCAAAGTGTGAAACTAAAATATTCCCACACGAATTAGTTCTACAAGGTATGACAGAATGAACGGATTTACCAGAGAATTATCTCAAATCAATAACCAAAATCTCAAGCCCGCCGGTTTTGTGACCACCGAAATATTGGGTATTTTTTATTTTTCGAGTTTCCTTCAATTTTCCATGGTTCTAATAACGCCATCCACAAAATATTCATCGATTGAAAACAGCTTCGAAATGACATAAATGGAAATGAAAAAAAAACTTCGGAATTTGAGATTAAAACTAACCCTGAAAACAAGGTTCTATAGGTCCTGCCGTTTGCTAGTTATCATGTCGAACAAATTCATCATCACTGAATTGAGTCTTATCATTTGAGATCATATTCGGCTCAAAATTCGAAATATTCATACATTGTGTCGAAATTTAAAAAAATTATGTTCAGAGAATGAACACTCGAAAAATAAATTGACATTGGAAAAATTTTTGATAGGGTTAAGAACTAACAATAACTAATATAAACCTGAACAATCATACCACTTAATTAAAAAATCTTTCAAAACCAATTCAAATTGATCCGATCAATACACTGTGTCCGTAAAGAATGGAACAAATTCATTTTTAGCTAAACAGACCATTTGAAGAAATAATCCTGAAACACGTCGAACTTTAATTTCAATTAACTGCATTTTAAAATAATAATCTAATATACAGGGTGAATTACTTTCAATTAATGACGTTTTTTTCAAACGGAACACCCCCATTTTGTCTCAATTTTCCGATTACTCTAGCTGAGCTGATTCCAAAAATGTATCAAATGTTGATTCCAATTGGTAGAGGGTGGACAAAAATACAATAGTTTTGTGTGTGCGTAACATTCTTTATTAGTTGAATTAACAATATTATCAAAAATACTTATTGTCTAGCGGCAAAATGAGCTGTTTCCAAGCAGAATAGAATATGAAAGAAATTATTTCTTATCAATTTAAAAAAACATAGTCGTCTAGTTTTTCGTGAAATGTCATTATTTGTTTAGTAATTTATTGGTGTTCAATGACAGTTTGGTACTACAATATTTTTGGTATTCGTGAATGTTTCAATTATTGCTCAGATTCAATTTGAAGTAGAAATGGAGTTTAGTGTTAAACAAAACCAATTGGAATCAACATGTGATAAATTATTGGAATCAGCTCAGCTAGAGTATTTGGAAAATTGAGACAAAATGAGGGTGTTCCATTAAAAAAAATTACGGTGACGTCATTACTCGAAAGCAATTCACCCTGTTTATTAGATTTATTTATTTTATTTTAATTAAAATCAAAAATCGACATGTTTCAGGATTAGTTCTTAAAATGATCTGTTTAGCTAAAAATGAATTTGTTCCATACTTTACGGACACTCTGTATTTCCAACAACTAAAGCTATCCAAAGTGTAGCGATGAGAGTTCATCTACCATAAAAATTGAGCGTACGTAACCAAGTTGGAGTTAACGAGATCATCACCGGCATCATGATCGTGCTCTCAATCAAAATATGTCAGCGTGCACCAAGTACGTAGATACATTTCATTGCATGCCTCTCTGAGCCAACGACGAAACATCAAATCCATAATAACTTTCTAGGGTGAAAATTCATCCTGGGTAACAAGAGAACCATCAAAATAATTATTGAGTAGTCAAGTTTTAATTGCGAACGTTCACAAGCCACTGTAGCTGGTAGAGAGAGAAAGCAGGGCAGGATTAAGGTTGTCAGACATGCCATTCAGTTGAAGTTTATGCTGACGAAGGGAATTGATCACTTTTGGAGATATAACTTGTTTATGATCAGATCATTCTTGAATTAAAATTACTTACACGATATATTACTGCATATTTAACTGTAGTGATAAGTAGTTACAAGACGACTAACTTTCGAAAGAGAGTTATAAAAAAATATAGTTCGATAAAGTTGAAGTATTAGCGAACATCGAGAGAACACAAGTAAATATTGATGTGAATAAAACACTTCAACAACTTCTGAACATTGTTGAAATGTATATATTTCCAAGATTAAACAGCATAACCTACTGAACACAAATAAAATAAGAAATAAAAATTAATATAAAGTGTATTCAAAATAAATAAAGTAAATTCCCCAAGCCTCTGTGACACGGCACACACAAATATACCAAAGTCACACTGATGAGTCCGGTGTGTGTGCCAGGGACGAAACGCATAAGTAGGCATATGTGAAATCCTACAGTGATATGAAAATATATATGTCCATAATAATTATGATTTAACTACTTATTAAATATTTTATTTTCATTGAGAATAATCATTTTGGTGCCTAAGTAGAAAAAGTAGTACTTTGCTGATCGATCCTCATATTGGAGTTTGCTGGCCCTGTGTAGGGTCCATCATTGAGTAGAGACTCAGCATTGTTGGATTTCGTCCAGCGACGGGAAACTCGTCTACCTTACGCATCTTACGGCCCAGTTATGGTGAAAGACTGTCCATCATGAATTTGTCCACGTTTGATGACAGGAGTCTGCGTAGTGATCTCATCATAACTTTCCGTGCTCTTTACAACTTTTTTGGAGTTGACCTCAGTGGTCTCTTCAAATTGAACCTGGACGACCGTCTGCGAGGTCACGCTTACATTGTGAGGAAGGAGAGTTTCGAAACATCGCAAAGACAGTTCTCCATCACAAACCGCGTGTTCTCCGTTTGAAACTCTTTACCTTAATCGGTGGTGAACTCAGTTCTTTCAGAAATAACTATGACACCTTGTTTCGTCGCGAGTGAGAGCTACTTGTGGAGCTATGAATTTCTGTTACTTCAGTTTCTTTCGTAATGCATTTTCTTTAAGTTTCAGTGTATTTTTCAATATATTTGATTTTGTGAGTTTATAGGCTTGACCTCAACTCTACCTTATAATAATAATTATAATATATATATAATAATAATGTGCCTACAAAATTAATGTGTGCTGTCAATCGAAAAAAAATGCATTGTTTCAATTCGTCTGTCTTTATGTACTCGTTAATCGCCAAAGCTTATGAATGAAGTTTCTTGTATGTACACAGATAGATTAAACTCAGTTTTAAGCGTTGCTTCCTTGAAATTGAATTTTATACACTGACAAAAAATATGATAAGAAATAATAGAAGCCACACACATATATACAGAATCCCTTCAAATCGCCCCAATTGGCCTAACCTGTACCTGCACCACAAATTAAACCATAATTAAACTCAGGAGAATTGTGCCAGCATCCCCCATCAAAAGCATCCGACTTCAGACATTCCCGAACAAGGACGTCAGATACACTCCCTACTGCAATACCCGCATCTTCGACAACACTTCGATTCGGCCCTGCCACTTATATTAGCCGGTAGATGACGCTCTTTCCACGTGTCATTATCAGCAGCAGCAACAACAGCGGCCCAGGAAACAAAAGTTTAGATGCGAATTAACACTTTGCCGTTTTCGCGAAACACATGTTGCTTCGCTGTTAGGGTGCCAAATTATGAATAAAGCGGATGCTTCAATTTTTTATTGGCTAGGGGAGGTTATTCTCGGAGGTTCGGTGCACTGTTGGGAAAACTGGTTGTAATCGAAGTTGACTAGATAATAGCATGGTTTATGCAGTTCATTTGGTTTTGAGAGAAAAATTTCCGTTTAGTACTATGTTTAGAATAATGGAAATTGGTCTAGATAGTATGAAATATTCATTTCTGATTCTATGAAAAATCCGTTCCTTCTGCTATACCTAGCAGATTTTTAATGCCATCTACACTTGTATTATGAGTAACTAATATAGGTACACCAAGAATGAACAGAAAATAAGAGATTCTTCTCTCACACAATACCAATAAACATCTGCCCGCAAACACTTATTATCCAAAGAATTTTCCATTTTCGTTTGTACCCCAATTTAGTGTTCAACACAAGAAAAATTAAACCTAAGAAATGGTATCTGATATTTTTCACAGATTGAGATCTTTCATGAAAGAAATAATCAACTCAAAACGTTAAATCGCAAGCAATTCCTATGAAACTCACGAAAATACCCCTCCATCCTCATAGACAAAATCATCTGCCGCCTTTTCCAATAAATCTCCCCATCCTAACTACTTTCCAATGTTGTCGAAAAGAAATGAGAAATAAGGAATAAACTGCGAAACTAACGGTCCAAAGAAATGAGCAAGCAAAGTAAATAATGTGGCGGCTTCTCATAAAGCTCCACATAACAAAAATAAACACAGCATTCGGTGGCCTAGAGGTTAAGTCGTTAAGTCTGTAGACTCACTCACCGAGATGCGACAAGGTGCCGGGTTCGAGTCCCGGCGGCTCCCGATAATAATAAATTCCCCAAGCGTCTGTGACAAGGCACACACAAATATACCAAAGTCACACTGATGAGTCCGGTGTGTGTGCCAGGGACGAAACGCATAAGTAGGCATATGTGAAATCCTACAATAATAAGTGTGAAAAATTTCTAAAATTAGTTTGTATATTGCCTCTTCACCTTGGAACATATACTTTATCTGATTATTTAAATTATAATTTCCTTTTGAAGACATCGCTGCATGTCATCAAGTATTTCAAGTATCAATCACTTTTAGCTTTGTTATATTCGACTTGTGTTTTCCTCTTTGATTTGAATGAATGTGAATTTTGATAACGAAATAAATGAATAAATAACTGTATTTAAGGCAATTGACCTAAGTAATTCAGTCCTGAAATGAAATAAGGTTATTATTCCTTTAAAAATGGATAAATGCTCCATTAAGTTAATAGCGATTGGCATGGATGGTCGTCCTATCTATTAATCTTGTGTTTAGAAACGAAGTGTCTACCAGTTGCAAAACAGTCAAAAACTCATTCGATGGACCGAGTCGAATGTGTTGGGCTGTTCAAGTAGCAATAACAGTGCAAGATTGGCTCCATACCAATTAGCAATCCTTATCTTTCCATGTAGTTTGTAAGCTGAAGGCAATAAACCATTCAAACATCTTGACAAGATTTGGTAATAAACTGATAGGACGAAGTTCTATATAGAATGTAGGGTCCCTTATTTTGGCACTACAATGACCAAAGCCTGTTTCCATTGATCTGAAGAGATGCCATTTGAAAGTGAGCAGAAAGGACAGAACCAAATTGAGCATTTTCTATCCTTACACCATCGATACCCTATGCACCTGACTAATACTTCAGAAATTCATTGACTTTCTTTAAATTTTAAATCATTTTTCTGTTTAATGGACGAAAAAGAATAAATTAATTCTGCGGTCGCCATACTTTACAACGAAAGGACGTTTTGAATCGCCGCGTGAAATTTTTTGCTGGATGAAATTCATAAGAATAACCAAACGATATTTAATAATCCCCACAGATTGAGATATTGCTTGAAAAAAATAATGCACTCAAACGTTAAATCCAAAGCGTTTTCTATGGAACTCACGAAAATATCCCTTCATCCTCATAGACAAAATCATCAGCCGCCTTTTCCAATAAATCTCACCATCCATCCTAACTACTTCCCAAAGTTGTCGAAAAGAAGGAGAGCAATAATGAATAAACTGCGAAATGAACTGTCCCAAGAAATAAGCAATGATATTTCTTTTAAAAAGGATTAATGACCCTTTGGGTTAATAGTGATTGGAATGAATGGTCGTCCTCTCTATTAACCCCGTGTTGATGCAAGGCTGAAGCTCAGCCTCTCTCGGGACCAGAGGGAACCAGCTTTATCTGCAGGTTTTCTCTCCGGTTGTTGGAGTCCTCCTTGCTCCGACGGACCGTGAAACAACTTGGGCTCTCCCGTCAGGAGCTGCCGATGCGAGACTTTACTCGTCTAATAAACGTTACGCGCCGATATCGGATTATCAGACTGATGGTTTTATTTTGCCCGCTTCGATATCATGATATTGGAGAGCTAGACTAGATTTTCTAGAAAAATTTGGAGAAATGATAGTGTTACAATTGCATTTAGACGGTATTTTATTAGTGTGTTTGTCTTTCAATCACGTTAAAACATGGAAATAATTACATTAGTCTGTGGAGAAAAGGTGGAAAAAATAATCTTGATTTTCAAAATCAACTCTTTAAAAATATTAACCCATAACAAATTGGCGGATGCGCCGGTCCCAAGTTCCTTTAAGGGCTTACATACAGTTAGAAGGCTTCAAAAAAACGGATTTTCAAGAATTTTTTTCGCGCAGACTATTCAATTTATTGATTTGAAAATTGGTGTACATATTATAATAACCTTATAGTATATTAACATATTTTTTATTTGTCAAAATAATCTTCGCGAATGTTGCTATCGCCGATCTCCTAGAGCTCCGCAAAAAAAACCAATTTTGCGGTGATCACGATATCGTGTCATTCTACGCAAACTATCATTGTGAGTTGTATGAATTTCAAAAAAACAAATATTTGAATATATTGATGATAAAATTTAAATAAATAGTTTTCATTGTCTTGATGCGAACTAATGACAGAATCAGACAAGTTTTTTCAATTTGATGAGATTTTTCGGAAATATAAGAATAGATTTCGGAATTCTAAAGTCATTGTTTTCTTTTGAAACGTTGCTCCTTTTTACACTGTTGGTTGAAAGGTATTATAATTTTTTGTTCCTTTTCCTTTAAATATTGATCTCGTTCGTTTCATCTTAGTTTTTCTCTTCTTCAATCGCCTTCAATCTCTCATCCCTTTTTTTTTTGAGCTTGTCTTTTCCGCTTTAATTTTTCTTCCCTTGACAATGGCATAATACTCTTAAAATAAATTTGATTTTTTTCAATAAAAGAATGAGATGATTTCAAGCTTCGAAATCCAGATGAAACTGATGCCCGTCATTCTTCTGGACAAGTTATAATTCCTCTGACAACTTGTTTGCCAGAGGAATGACGATTTTGAATGAAATATTTGATAAATCCAACCCTACCGAATATTTTCACCTAGTTTTTTCAGGATTGTCCTTGAATTACTCATAATAATATATCATTCATCAGAAAAAGAAAAGAAATATAATTTTACGAAATATACCTACTCGCTAGAGTAATGACTCTACAGTGTGTGACAACAATTTTTTGATAACAAAAGGCGAATTAACAATGATACCCGAAAAGGTCAACAAAAAAATAATACTGCTCGTGCTAATCTTGAAATGCAAAATGTTTACTTCTAAAACGTTTGCTTATACCTTCATCTATTATGTTGATTATTTAATTTTCTAGTAGAGCCAGAGGAATTACTAACTACGATAATTACATAATGTACTGGTGAATTTTCTCAAAAAACATTTGTTTTTTTCAATAAATTGATGTAGGCTTGGTTAATCGATCGTCTAGAGGTATGATTCGATTACCTGGCCTTTCGTCTTTTTCTTCGTGACTTTGTTGGATTTGTAATAATTAAACTCTTTTCAATTATTTACATCTATTTACAAAGCCACAATTATACAGTACAAACTCGGTATTGGGAAGATCTTAATTACGTCTTAATTACAAGTTTCCCACTACGGTACTGAATTTCGTCTTTAACACGTTTAATTGATAACTCGAAACGTCTTCGTCGTACTTCAAGATTTCGGTCGTCTCGTCTTTAACTTTGTTCGCGACTCGTCTTAATCTAGTCCGCGAACCGTCTTTACGTCGTACGTCTTAAGTTGACCGACCGAACTTGTCTCGTCTTCGACTTAAGTTAAACTGTACCGTCTGTACACGTCTTTGGTTTAATCTTAACTGTTCCCGTCTTCCGCTTAACTTCAACTGTGCTCTCTGTCGATTGGAACTACCCTGTCTCGGTTTGACCACACCCTTAGGGGAAGGTACCATCCCCCTAGTCCAATAGGATTTTTGCCATACCGCCCCCAAAGATCTTCCGGATTCCTGGAATATTCTAGAAGAACTAGGGCCTGAGAAAAAGCATGAAACACATGTGGCATAATCGTCTTGTTCCGAAACCTTTCCCAACCCCATAAATCCAACCCCATAAATCCCTTAAGTTTTACCATCGACATATGACATTCTTCGACATCCCGAAGAATAGCACATCCTTTTTACATTATGTACAATACGTTCCCTGTGAATCTATTGAAACTGTCATGCCCTCGACATTAAAAGAAACTAATAGGTTCCGGTTGACCATCTCAATTATTTACAGGGAACAATGAACTGGATCCTACATTCGACCCCCCTAAAAATTAGAGTTCGACCCGAACTCATCATCGTCCTCGTCTTCGTGAGGTATCCACGGTTTCATGAATTCCGCACCTGTAGATAATCTCACAGGACCTTCATGAACCCCGACTTTTTTCACGTCGTACCTGTCATTCCTCTTTGGTCGCGATACCTCAAATGGGCCTAAAAACTTTCTTTTACGCTTCTGACCCGCGCCGAATTGCGTTTGCCTCATCGCAACAAGCTTTCCTACCTGGTACGTCTCGACCTTCTTTCTCCGTCGATCATGTCTTCGTTTGCCATCCCTTTGTACCTTAGGTACCTGATCTGCGCATTTACTTTCTTTCCTCATTTCATTTTCAAACGCTTCAACCACTGACCGAGTTTCCTTTTCACGCATTTTAACCCTTTCCCCCTGACTATTACTTCTGGGGACATTGGTCGTAATCTTTACCTGGTTTATGCGTTCCTTCTTAATCTTTGACTTCACGTCTTTCGTCTGATTGGCTCTATAATTCTGGGTCAGTTTACCGTCTTTACCTTTACAAGATTTATTATCGATGCGTTCTACATGAATTCTATCTTCGTCGTTGTCGATGGCGATATGCATCAACCAACTGTTCGCAACCGCTTGTTCCTTTGATCTCACGCTAATCCCTTCTTCCCCAATTAAAACAGTAGCCTGTTTCAAAATATTAGTACCAAGGATCGCTTGGAATCCCAACGATCCTTTAGGGATAATATGAAACTTAAGGTTGAACAATTGTCCATCTATCTTCACGTCTAATTTCAAAGAACCCATCGTATTCACCTTGAAATGACCCAAACCTCTAATGATGGTGACGTCTTTATCTAACGGTAAGTGACGCAGGTATGAATTATAAATATCCTCGCGAATAATGCTTATCTCGCTACCAGTATCAAAGAGAGCCTCAACCGCAACCGCCCCAAAAACAAGTCTGATCGCATTTTTGGGAACTGATTCCACCACGGCCACTTCCGTGGTTTCAACCTTTTCTCTGCAACTCGCGGCAATATGTCCATGTTTATTGCATCGGAAGCATTTTGTTCCTTTGCTTTTATCTGGACATTCCCTCGACTTATGCCCTCTTTTACCGCAACTAAAGCAAGATTCGCTGCTTGCCTGCGTACCGTTTTTCCTGTCTCTGATCAAATGTTTCTCATTAGTCTCCGTCCGCTTTTCATAACCGTTTGATCTCACATCCTTTCTTTGGAAGTGAGAATCCCCCCTTTTGGTGATCTCCTCATATATCTTAGCTTTCTGTTTGAAATCACCAAAATTTTTCGAGCCATACAATACTATTTTATTTGCGGAAATGTCCGCAATACCGTCTATAATGTATTGTATCACCGCTTCTTCTTCGATATTGGCTCTACTGCCGATCTCCCTCATAGCGAGAATGTACTCTTGTACACTCTCACTAGATTTCTTCCTCCTGCTAGCCAGGAGTTTGTGAATTTGCGCCGAACTCACACGGACTTCAAATTCCTCGCATAGCCGCTCTTTCAAGTTTGCCCACGTCTTTATCCCCTTTTGAGACTGAATGAACAATCTCGCTAAACCCGACAGAGACTTTTTCGCAAATATTAATTTTTGAAGATCTGACCAACCCGTCATCGCAGCCATTTCCTCAAAATCCTCAATCCACCTCCCGACCGGATAATTATCGGCCCCCGTGAATTGTCGAATTGAATCTTCGACATCCCTAAACGTCAAAGAGAAACTACTTCGACAATTACGGTTTTCCTCTTCGAGCTTCATTTTCGACACCGATACAGAAACAGAGCTAACTAAATCATCGTCATTTTCGTCGTCATCGTCTTCGTCGTCGTCTTTCTCCAAAAGGGGACCACACAAGAAATCGCACACCCTTTTGGCGATTTCTTCCGTAGAACCCTCGTACGGCAAATTCAAAATTTGGCATACTGCCTCTAAATCAGTCTCAGTCAATTTTTGTTCAACGTCTTTGATTTTGTCTTGATGTTCGTTATCGTCTTTGTCCCAATCAAATCCGTCAAAGTTTCGTATTGTCCTACGTCTTTTGTATTTGTCACCTTCGGTCCCGAAACAAGCTATGTGCAGTGCTCTAATAGCCGGAACTTTGGCTTTTGAAATACCGTCTTCAATACTTTTTATTTCGCCTAACGAGTACATTTTCAATTTAAGTATATACGTCGAAATGGAATGAAATTAAATTGAATCGTCTTACTTCACCCGTTGACAGAAATTCAGTAACCGCTCACAAATAAAAGCAATAGTAACACAAAATAAAATGGACACACACAAAAATGAATGGGAATAAGAACAAAAAACAAAATCAACACACTAAATCTACAGAAAATAAATCGTCAGATTTGAGAATCGGAGATCAAAATATTCGTCTTCAATCCTGATTAAAATATACCAGAGAAAAACAGATAAAGGAAAAAATTCTCAAGTGAATAAAAGTAAAAAAACAGTGAATAATCAAATTAAGTCAAATGGAATTGCAGAACCAACAGCTTATGAATTTTTCCTAGCCTCGTCTTAGTTTTGCTACATATTCACCCAATCATCCCACCCTGCATCGCTAAACAAAGCGTTTGCGGGCAACGTTTATAGGACTATTATAGAAATCTCTTTTTTTCCTTCGTACCTACAATTTAGGAACCTAATATAAAAATAACAAAACTTAACTGTTGCGAGGGATAAACATTGTGTTCCTAAATTGTAGGTACAAACGAAAATGAGAGATTTCTTGGGTAATTTAAAATAAATCCTATAAACGGTTGCTAAATGTTGTTTGATAAAACAAAATTTAACGAAAACCTGTCAATGCGAGCTTTCATTAGTTCAATGAATGTTTGGCGTTTTCATCGAATTTTCAGACAGTGAGATATTATGTATTAGTCATTGCATTGAATCAGAGATAGAAATATCATTTCGTAAATTGAATCGACGACAAATAGGTGGATGCGCCAGTTATTTTCTTGTAGATCGATGAACTGGATATCGTTTTCCATAAAATGTGATTAATATATCACATTTTCAATAGGTGCTTGAATGATTATTTTTTCGAAGATTGTTGAATTTTCTATGGTTCTGGTCACCTTTTGAAAATCTATAAAAAAATGTAATTTCAGTAAAATCTCGCGAATGGAATGGAATTGAAGGAAATGATTCTCGGAATATAGTTTTTTATTGATCTTTTCCGAACATGAAATTCTGTCAAAGTCCGGTCAACTTCAGAATGACCGCTAGAATAAATAAAATTAAGAATCGAATCGAAAAAAATTGTAAAGAAAAAAGTATTTCTTTTGACCTCAGCAATCTTGGGTTTAAATAAATGACACGTATTCAACGAATGATTCAAAAATCAGTCAGTTTGAAATATCTCAATTTTTTTGTCTCAAAAAATTGAGAGCGAAAAATAAATAGCATCCCGGAAGAAATGTTATTTCTACTATTTTATGCAGAATCACACCCTGCAGTTTGTCCTACTTGTTTATTAACACCCTGTATATCCGGATCAAAGACACACAAAAACAAGCTCCCAAAAACTGTTTTCACTTGAACCGAAAGCAATAAGTTTGTAAAATGAGTTTTAACAAACTACAATCCAAAAACCATAAACATGCCAACCTGCAACAACCTCCTTGTGAATAATCACGTCAAAAACCACCGTACGATTTTCGAAATTTCGCGCGTCCCTACCTAAGCAGCTTATAACCTGTAAGAGCATGTAAGCCCGTACGTTTCTCATGGAAATCTTTTATCCTTCTGAAGGTGGGGGGAGATGGCATATAGAAGGCGGTGGTAGCTCGGTCCGATCCATCAATAAGGCTCAGGACCTCCTGACAATACTTTCAGCCGAGGATTTCAACTGTATCGTTGAGAAATCGACACGAGATCAACCGGCAATACATTCCGAGGGTTATGCTCATTTTTCATTTACGTGCTACGCGGGGGATCCCACGCTCACATGATGGGGGTCTGACATTTATGATGAAAGTTTAAGATTTTTTATTTCATTATTTATAGTTACCGGAGTTTCTCGGGGTATTCGCAATTTTTTCTATTTGTGTGGTGGGTTTGGGGCAATATGTTAGTGATATGGATGGAAAGAATGATTCTTCCATATCCAAATGCACGTCGGGTTTTTCCTTTTAATATCGAGGGGGATGAATATCTTTCGCTATTCACTTTTTATTCCACACACATTCTTACAATATTAGATAGGATCTTTAGGCGTATTTGCAATTCAACGTTTTGTTGTACAACTGTTATTTATTAGTTGCTTCATTCGCTTTGGAAATTCAATTAACGATCATGTTTGGCGATGAATTTCAAATTTAATGGATTTGGCCCTTATTTGATGGAAATTCATCATGAATAAAATAAAACCGAAGTATTACGTTCAAATATAATAATATTTGTGGAAATTACTTGGTTTTATTTTGCTTTTAGCTTCATCTTTCCTTTTTATATTTTCTTCAAGGTTTTAGACGCTTATAAGAATTGCCTACTCAGGGAATCGATTCAATTATAACCACTTTGAATTGAAATATTATCTCTAATAATTACGTATTGTCGTCGGAAAATAGCCAATCTAAATATCCTGCATTACTAATGCAAAATGGCGAAAGCGCCAGTTCTCCATAATATTATTACATTTTTTGGCTCTGAAGAAACATATTATAATTATTTGCTGAATAAATAGAACAACAACTTTATATCTATATTAAGCAACTAATCCCAATATCAATACAATCTCCACTTTGTTTTTTTCTATATTTTCCTATCAATCAGATTACAATCTATGTACATTAAATTCATAGCAATTGGTTTTTAAAAACCAATTGACATTCTGTCAGTAAAACATGAAGTTACATAGTTGCCAGTATAAAATGTATAAATGAATAGCAATAAATTTATCCAAGACATTTATAGAAAAAATTCTGAAATATGGAGAAGGGAACTCCATATTCATTCCCCAAAAAATGATGTATTGACTCCCGTAGATTTAATATTTGCCAACCGAGCAGACTCAAATTGAGGAATCAACAAAATTCCGTGACAATAATATCAATGGCAGATTCTTATTATTTTTTAATTCGATATTCCAGAATCTATTTGCCAAATGAAAATGAAAAATAAAGGTAAGATGCAAGAAGAATGTAATGCTCATAAGAAATGGAACATGCAGAATATACTTTAAAATAATCGTAAATTCCAATGAACAGATAGATCACATAGATTTTGAACGAAATAGAGGAACTAGATATCTCCATGTTCTTCCATTAGTTAGTGATTAT
Organism: Harmonia axyridis; assembly: GCF_914767665.1. Taxonomy (NCBI): domain Eukaryota; kingdom Metazoa; phylum Arthropoda; class Insecta; order Coleoptera; family Coccinellidae; genus Harmonia; species Harmonia axyridis. Next base: position 19,632,076 of record NC_059507.1, read on the forward strand.
ATACAGGGTCCTGAAAAAGTGGCTCAGTTTTCTATATACAGGTTGAGTCACCTCTATGGCCTATTAGAAGTTTATGGAAAACTAATCATAATTTGTGCTGAAAATTTGAATGTTGGGGTTTCAGATGATGATCCGGTTATACCGGAAACAGACTATACTTTCTCATTTCAAATGGCACCCATACCTTGGGTATAAACTCAACGGTTCATGAGTTAATGAGATTCTAATGAAAAAAATGGTGACCACGTGGTCTCACAATTTTTTAAGTTTTTTTCGGGAAAAACTTTTTCATTTTCGTTTCTGATAATATGTAGTATTATAAGACTGTTTGCGGTTTGGACCAAAACTGTACGTAGAATTCACTGAAATAATAAAAAATATTGGTTCTAATTTGAAAATCTCGAGTTTTGATGAATTTGAGTTATCCAAGTTCATGATATTCTAATAAACACCCTGTACATTTCTGGTTCAAACCGCAAACAGTCTTATAATACTACGTATTTGCAGATTCGAAAATAACCCCAATTGTTTTCGCTTGATGTATTTACAAAGGAAGATTGATTTTGATGAAACAATTCAACAATTTCTCACTTTGTTGAAGCGTGTATCTTTCTATGATTAATTAACATAACAAAATGGACACAAAAGATATAAGAATTGTTCAAAAATATTTCTATTTGAGAACGTTAAGCGTTAAGAGTTTTGCAGCTCTTGAATCCATTTATAATGAGGATCGAGAAACAAATTTCCGCCTTCTTACTGACGTTGCGTTCTAACTCCTACGAGATTGATGTTCCCACTAAAAGAGAACCGCATAACTTTTCACTTGTTCCCTCAACAGTGAAAAGTGCCAACCCAAAGAGCACTATTTCGTTTGTACAGTCTCAGCTCGCACCGGTTCAAAACCAGTATCAATAGATCAAGGGAGAAGAGCAGGTTAGTTTGTGGTCTAGAGGTGATCTTTCAAAAGGGCAAATAAACACAATTCTAACGGAGATGCACATCTATCAGCGAACATTGTTTTAATGGGAGATTGCGAGGGAGAGGATTTATGAAGATGAGCCAGTGGCGTCGCTTGTTGTGGGTTCGTTGTTTAGTTTGTCGTGTATGACATCAAAATCCAATTGTTTGGTAATTACTGATTTTCCGGATGAAATTGATATATTATTGGGATGATATTTAGTCAGTTGTGTTTAATTTTATCCTGTTTGTACTCAGCACTATTGCTCTGCAGAGCAGTGTGATGATGTTATTGTGTCAAAAATGAATAGAGCACTGACGTAACGTCCGAAGCTATTGAGTGCTCGTTCAGTCATGCACCGACTATACTTTTGGACATCACATGACTGTGTATTGGTTTATAGGTAGCTGGGTTCAATTGGTGCAATAATGTAGAGAGTACTAAAAAGTACGAAATAATTATTCTAAATACACAAGAAACATTGTAACTTGATCCAATGTGTAGAAATATTGAATTAAATTTTTTTGAATTTTCAATGATTCTATGACCAATGGATTACACCATATGGTATATTTATTAGAATTTGTAGTCTTTTTTGATCTTATGAATCGATAATATACCATATGTTCAATTTGAAACGAGCAAAAGTATGCATATTTGCATTTACAATATTTGACTAGGTAATCTCATACCCTGTATATTCTTCTTCTTTTTAGGTCACCATCTCTCTAAGGAGGTCGTTGTACGGGAAACTCCAAAAATTTACGTCGATGTTCGTCCGACCCATTTACGCAGCTCCTTCAATCACTAGTTCTGTCTTCGACCAACAGATCGCTCTTCTTCAATTTTTCCTTCGATTAGCAAGCGAAGAATTCCGTACTGCTCGCCCTTCATGATATGCCCCAAATATTGTAATTTTCTTTCCTTGATAGTCAGGAGAAGTTCGTTATTCTTTCCCATCTCTTTCAGAATGTACAAGACATACGGAGCATTCGCCTATAAGCGTACACTTCGAACTCGTCTATGCGTTTTTCCGTGTTCACATCCAGGGTCCAGCTCTTGCATCCATTTGAAATAATGGGAAAAATGTAGCACCGGAGCAACCTAGTACTGAGCTCAAAACTGAGATCACGATTAGTAAAAAGTGTCTTCATGTTGTTAATGTTCTTCCTTGCCTGATTGGTTCTCGCCCTTATTTCAACCTTTGGATCACACATTTGGTTCACGAGTGCACCCGGGTATCTTAAGGAAGACACCTATTTAATTACCTCCCCACGCAATCTCAGAACAGCGTCCACTAATACTTTCGTGAACACCACGTTGAAAAACGCCTCAGAGTAGAGGTTGAATGAGAAGGGAGAACAGGACACATCCCTGTCGCACACCCCCCCTTATCGCCAACTCTTCCGATGTGGACCCTTCGATTCTGACCGTTGCTGTTTGATGCCAGTTGAGTTCACTTATAACCTCAATGTCCTGTGCGTCAATTTCGGCTGATACCAGGATCTCGATTAATTTTTTGATGTCGAAAGCCATCTTATAGTCAACAAAGCATGCAAAAACGTTGACGTTCATGTCCCTGCATGCCTGCATTCAAGGAAAAAAGGGCGTCTCGTGTTCCTGCTCCATTTCTTAAGACAAACTGAGAACGATCAACCAGGCGCTCTGTATGTTACTTGTCAGTTTCAGATATACCGTTCAAGATGATAATTTATGTCTAACATTTGACCAGAAATAAATTCCATCAGGACAAACCATAACTTTGTAATGTCAAATATTCAAAGAGACAAATATTAAAACTGTCATGCTAAATATCTCGATAACCGTCAATATTTTCGATGTGAGGTCTGGTATGGAATATCTTTCATTTCTCATGTAAAAATCAAATAAAGGGGAAATAATAAGTTTTCCACTAATACAGAAAAGTTCGGACTTACCTAGGAAAAACTGACCCAAAATATTTTTATTACATAATACTGAAGCAATAAGGTAACTTTTTAAAAATTAGATTTCCATATCATCCCCACCTAGTTTGATGAACAGCGCCACTGTTGGAAGACCCTGTCTATGGAAATGAATATGCAAGGTCGTTGAAATTTGAAAGATGGATGAATTTTTTCCGAAGAAATGCAAGTTTCGTGAAGAAAAAACCAGGTAAGTATTCTTTCATCAAAATATAATGGTAGGATTGTTCATGTCCAATATAGCTACGATTCTACCATTCATACAAATACATACAAAAATAGAGGTTCTCAACGTTAGATTTAGATTAGATTTAATTAAGGAGGTTCCGTTTCACTGCGACCTAATGGTCTATTGTGCCCCCTATTATCTCCATAACATGATTTACAGCTCGCCTTCCAGTTACAGAGTTCTAATGAACTCCAATATCTGGGATGGTTTCAATGAGGCAAATTCCTCACCTCTACAAGTTTCGTGTCCAGAGCAGGTTTTGTATTGGCAAGCGATGGCAAAGCATTCCATCACCAGGTGATCCGGAGTTTCTTCCTCCACCCCACAGAATCTGCACTCGTAATTTTCTGTTGGACCCATTCTCATGTTTTCTAAGGCGACAATGCCCTGTGAGTAATCCAGTGTAGAGGTCTAGCATATTTTTACTAAGATCCAATATACTTCTTGGATCTCGTAGAGTCAAAGTTCCGAAGAAACTTTTTGGAATGATACAAACCAGGAAGATTCCGCCATAGTATTTTTCTTTCGGTTTCTTCCTTTTTCTGAAACGCTTTTTTGTAGGTACATTTGTCTACGCCACAGAAAGGTTCCGGGCCGAAGAAAGGAATCTGTGCTCCTTTTCTAGCAAGTGTATTGGCCCCTTCATTCCCTCTTATTCCCGAGTGGTCGGAAACCCAGATAAAAATACGTTGTTATCCTTCACTATTTTTTTTTCTGGAATTCAATTCAATTAATTCATCCATATTAACGAAAAAATTCTTACAAACTCCATTTCTTATTATTACAAAAAAAAAATGATAGATATTCAAAAGTTCTCCCCGGAAAAATCATAGCGTTTTCTTCGGCACTCCAATACCATCTAGAGTCGATGATATGTGAGCTCAGTACTTTGATTGCAGCTTGACTATCAGAATGTATCGCTATATCGCATTTCTGATAATTTCCTGGTAGGTTAATTTCTACACATATTTCTATTGCAAGTATCACTGCCTAAAAGACTCTTAGAAGCGGCCTAGCGATATTGAGCATTTGGTACCAGTCCTGAATACTCCAGCGCCAGTACCTGTCGTGGTTTTGGAACCATCTGTGTACCATTCGATAATAATTTTTCAAAAAACAGGGATTGTCGACTCCTTTTCCCAATCTACTTACTACTTAATTAATGAAGGTTTTTTCGATGCTAACTTTCGTTATCATTCCGCCACTGGGAAGGTTCGCTGATGGTATGTTATTAGTCAAGGATAACCGGCTCTCTTATTCCTAATTCCCTCATTGCCTGTCCCCTCCCTAGATAGTCTTAGAGTGGCCACATGGGCCACCCTTTCTACCACTAGATGAAGAGGTGATACAAACAGAGACTAACCTTTGTATTGTATTAAGGGCTTTTCTCGTGGTGATTTGATTTGCTGTAGAATGCCAGACTATTGTCTCATAGGTTATGATCGGCTACACAATCATGACAAACCATCGCAGTATTTTTGGATTATATCCCCAATTCTTACCAGCCAAACGTCTGCTGATGGCGTGTAGACCGTCTGCACGCCATCACGGCTTTTATTGCTTTGTTAGCCGTAACCTCAATGTGTTTTCTTCACAGAAACTTACTTTCCAGTGTTATTCCCAGATATTGGACTTCAGAATTCCACTCTATGATGTATCTCTCTGAGATGAGAGCTGACAACAGTAGAACGAAATCAATCCTGAGAACTGCGGAAATGGAAATTCACAAAAGAATATCAGGATACACGCTGAGAGATTGTATACGCAACTCAAAAATATGGCGAAGAACGGGGAGTAAGAGACATCGTGAGATGGGGACGAATGCGAAGAAAAGCATGGAACGACCACGTTGGAAGAATGTCCTGTAATATGGCGGCGAGAATCGCAAGAAATGGTATTCCGGGAACCAAGAGGTCATTGGGTAGACCACCTAAAAGATGGAGAGAGTCGTGGATATCAAGATACAATGAAATTAACGACTAGGTTGGAAAAAACAGGCTGCTAGCCTGAAACAAGAGGAAGAAGAAGAAGAAGATGTCCTCGTTTAGAGAGATTCTCACTGTTATATCCCTAGTTTGGAGCGTAGGATGATGATAATTCCAATCAGAACAGGTGGTGTAGTTTGATGAACTGAGACCAACATTACATGGTTTCTTGAACTCAACAGTTTCAATGTCTTCGTGCAACCAGTGTACATACAATTGTCTCAATTCAGGAAAAGCTTCTGAACTTGAGAAACAAATATTGTGCAAATCCAAGATAGAATCCGGGAAAAAATTCAGAAAATAATGTAGTAAAGTAGTCCAAGAAAACCTATACTCAATTTTCAGGTTTTTTAAATTTTAACTTTTCAAGAAAAATTGATATTACGAAAGGAATATAGATAACACCTTTCTCGATGGAAACAGGTACGAAAAAATAGAGTTAAATCTCCTCCGACACATAAGAAGGCAGACATAACAACATGACATACAGATTTTAACAAATTTTCATCATTCACCAGCCAATAAATTCGTCATGTAAAACGCTACAGCTTTGAGATATCCAGCAAGAATGAGTATGGAAGTTTTTTATTTTGAAAAATTATATCCCCATCCACTGTTCTGCCCCTGTAGTCCAGGAAGTGGCTCGCCCCCTCGCAACAAATAACGGAGGTGTTCTCCAAGAGCGCGGGTGGAAAGTTATATGCCCCGCTGAATTAGTGTGCACTCTTGCCGTACAAGAAGAATGGCCACCCGAAACAAACTACAACTTACTACATCGCCATCAACGGGGCTAATGGGCGTTACGGGCGCCCTCTGAAATATTGCTCATTTTAAACTGCGATGTGAAGCTCTAAGGCAATCGGCCGATCTGGGGAGAGAGCCCCCATTTGGGGCACATTTATTTTTTTCCTAATTTCAAAAAGGAGGTAATAAACACTCTCATGAAAATTTCGAACACTTCGGAAATATAATCACTGCTCTTCATATAAATATGCATAGAAGAAGTGTAAAATATGCATTTAAAATATTGAAAAAATTGAATTCAACAATCCTTATAATAGATAATAAGAGAATATATAGTTTTTTTGCAGTGCAGATTCGTCTGCAATATTTTGCTTGATATGTATTCTCGGGAAAGTTCTAGATGTTCAAATTTTCAATTCTGTCAACTAAATTATTATTACTATTTTTACAAAATGGATAAAAGAGGAGGCATACAAGTCCATAACTCTCAGGAAATATTACAAAAAAATTTACATATCACCAATACCCTAAAATAAAGAAAATGCTAAAACGACATTAAAGTGCATCCAATAGATTTTTAAAAGTATTCACACTTGGGGCGCCCGCTATCCAGCCTGGTAGTGAATTCCACCTATCAAACACCCTCTTGCAGAGGAAATGTTGCCTTTGATATGTCCGATAGTTTTCGTGGTACAATTTCAGCTGGTGGCCACGAAGATTGTTGGAATTGAGGCAAACAAGTTGCTCAGATCACAACCGAACAGAACGTGTAACGCTGTACAGGTCACTATCAAATCGCCACGTTCACGGCGCTCACGGAAAGAACGAAGCCCGAACAGGCACAATCTTTCGCTATAGCTCGGGTGAATCGCACCATACGGCACATGCGTTGCATACCGCTGAACCTTCTCGAGCCTCTCCCGATTACCCGCGAGTGCCGCCGCCCAAACAGGACCGGCAAACTGCATGATGGGCCGCACGTAAGTGGTATACAGAGTCTTAGTTTTACTCACCTGGGGTAGGCCATTTTATTAGATACACCATTCTCTTCGCCTTTGACACAACACTGTCGACATGAGCCGACCAAGATAGATCAGATGACATGATCACTCCTACATCGCTATGTTGTTCGGCAGATTAAAGTGGAACACCATCAATGTTGTACTGTCTCTGCGGATTATTCCTGCCCAAATGTAAAACCCTGCACTTTTGAATATTTAGGGGGAGAAGCCATTCCTGACACCATTCAGAGATACGATTCAGATCACTCTGGATCGTAGAGGAGAAAGCATTGGCGAACAATAAAGTCATCTGCATAAGCTGAACACTCAGAGGATACCAGTTGTGGAAGATCAGCCACATAAATCAGAAATAGCAGTGGGCCGAACACAGAACCCTGTGGTACGCCACTAGTCACAGTCCTGCTACTAGAACAGGATGCACCGACTCTGACCGTGAATTCTCGATAACTCAAAAACGACTCGATCTATTTGAGTAATTTCCCTCTGATGCCAAAATGGCTTAGTTTGAGAAGGAGTATTTTCAGAGGTACACGATCGAATGCTCTTGAGAAGTCTAAATAGACCACATTCACTGGCGAGTTCGAATCAAGGAACTTTGTCCATGAATTCAGGGACTGAAGCAGACACGTAATCAGAGAGCAGCCGGGTACAAAACCGTGCTGACAGTCTGGAATTATCTTGTTCGAAACCAAGAAGGAGAGCAAGCGCGAACAGATTACTTTTTCAGCGACTTTTGCTATTATAGGGGTTAAGCTGATGGGGCGATAATTAGATACTGATAGCCTGTCTCCTGATTTGAAAATGAGGGATATTTTCGCTATTCGCCATGCCTTTGGTACTCAGGCTGAACTGAGTGAAGAACGGATAATTTCAGTAAGGGGTCTCGATATTGGCTGGCGCAAGATTTTAGTACCAAGGCAGGTAGATCGTCAGTTCTAGGGGCACTGGAGGCATCGAGCTGGGTCAATTATTTTCTCACTTCCTCCTCAGTTACTTCCACAGAATCAAGAGAGGCTGTGGATCGCGGCACTCCAACTCCGGGTATAACTCCGGGTGGCTCATGAGTGAAAGCAGCGGAGCAATCAGCAAACATGGTGGCTGTTTCTTCCTCATCACGACAGTCAACTACAGATGAGCTTTGCAGCAGAGGAATTGAGACCTTTGAATTCAACATGGAGCGCACATGCTTGAAGAATCTTTTTCCATTTCCCGAGGACGCCAATCGATCCTCATAACTCGTTCTAGCCTTTCTGAGGATTGTAGATTAGAGTACCGCCGATGACTATCATAATCCTCCTGTGTTCTGTACCGCATATAACGCTGCAATAGGTTTTTCCTTATACGAATGGTGTCCAAGATGTGGTCATTAATCCAAGGTTTGGAAGGGTTTATTCTGGCGACCCTTGTGTACGAGCAGGATTTAATTTCTCTGGAGAGCAGAATTTTGAATGACTCCCACATAGAGTCAACTTCTCCAATATTTAAAATTTCATCCTAATCTACGCAGGACAAACGATCCCTCAGCTAGTCGAAGCCGATTCTTGTATAGGTTCTCAACGTAGACCTCACCATCAAAACGGGGCTAAACTGAATTTTACCTGTCAACACATAATGGTCAGAACGTCCGATTGGTTCATGATATTCAATCTCACAGATGAGTTCTCGATCGTTGGTCAAAAGCAAATCCAGGGAGGACGGGTTTTGTCCTGGACAATATCGTGTTGGACGAGTTATCAGTTGAGTAAGTCCGGACTCGTCAATGGAGGAGAGAAATAAGGCAGATGATGAATTGCCTGATGGGTTAGAACTATTGGTCCACGTGATGTCGCAGATTAGAGAACTTCACACAATTTTTCGTTATATGGTAAACCATATTCAATATAACTGCTACTAACATCTTCTGCTGACTTCCTAAGCTTCGGTTCTTATTTCTTTAAATCTTGTAAATGCTGAGTCACCGCTGTTAAACAACAGCAACAAAAAAGTTTGTGCTGTGTGGATTGAGTTGTCAATCCACAGTATTTACAAAACAGCTAATTGACAACAGTTGTAAAATTGTTGTCAGTCCTTGACAAATTGTTTCAGAACTGATCTTTAACACTGGGATGTTCGCTTTTCAGAATCGGACCACAGATAAGCAAACTGATGGTTCAAAAAGAATTTTTGGTTGGGTGAACTATATTTTTTACTAGATGTTGTTATTGTCAGCAATTGGGATAAATATTTCCTCCCAATACTACATTTTACAGGGTTGGGTAGGTAATAGATCAGGAAAGTTATTAAAGATTCGCCAAAATATATACTCGAAGTTCTATTAGATTTTCCCATGTTGAAAAACAAATTTGATTTCGAAAATATGCAGACAAAACAGAAAATGACTAAGATAAGCATTTCAATTCGAAAATGTCTGAAATATGAAAGATTTTTCAAGAATTCTGAATTGCATTTGAAAATTTAAATCAACGGCTAAAATAAAGAGAATTAGAATAGGTGAAGGTATCAGTCACAAGGAACTATTTATGTATAATTTATTCAGCAGCAACGTTTCGGGAAATTTATTCCCTTCCTCAGGCTAAAAACAATTTTACCTAAATTAGTAATGGATAGCATGAGATCTTGAACATGAACTAACTAAAAATATACTCTCAGCAAAACAATATAGAACAAACACACAGGTTCACCGTGTATTACAATTGAAAAAACAAACAATCAACACTCGAAACTGGAACATAAAAAACGCAAATGAAAATTACACCAGCTCACCTTGTGAATAAGAAATTCAAATTCGTGGAGAAAATAAAAATAACAATTTTCTTTCATCTCGGGGATCCAAACAAACTCTCTGACGTATCGGTCGCAGGTTCATCCATTCGAATGTAACACAGAACTGCACCAGATGGAAAGTGATATGTCATGAAGATTATAATTTTATTTCTTTAATCAATTTCGAATATACGATGTTCAGTGAACCTATATCAGACCGCGCATTGATTGAATTCGGGTGTCTCTTGATGAAGAGCATCTCTTTGAAATTACGTTTGAACCAATTGTTCTCCCTGGTCAGAATTTTCGCGTCATCAAAATCAAACTGATGTCCCTCAGACATGGCATGCTGTGCAAGCGCAGTTGTGTTGGATTGTTTCATGCAATCTGATTGATGTTGTTTAATCCTGGTACCAAAATACTGTCTTTACAATTGACTCTGTAAACCAAACCCGATTGCCTGTAATCTGGATCCCTGTCCTTAAGTTGGGAAAATAGTTTTCCGACGGTCTTATTATAATATGAGACGATAATTGATGACGAATTCCTCATAACTTTTATCAACCTCTGGCTTAATCCCGGTATATAAATAAGTTTATTGTACTTTTTATCAGCACCATCCGAGTCAGGTGGACAACTAGGAGTCACCATAGGAGTAGAAGTGTGAAAAATTCTACTAACAAGGCTTCTCAATTACCCATTCTGAATGAGTAAAGTTGCTTGCTCTAAAAAATTTTTTGTATGGAATGACTCGTGAGACATACCGAGGATCTTATGATGTCTCACGAGTCATTCCATACAAAAAATTTTTTAGAGCAAGCAACTTTACTCATTCAGAATGGGTACCCGAGAAGCCTTGTTAGTAGAATTTTTCACACTTCTACTCCTATGGTGACTCCTAGTTGTCCACCTGACTCGGATGGTGCTGATAAAAAGTACAATAAACTTATTTATATACCGGGATTAAGCCAGAGGTTGATAAAAGTTATGAGGAATTCGTCATCAATTATCGTCTCATATTATAATAAGACCGTCGGAAAACTATTTTCCCAACTTAAGGACAGGGATCCAGATTACAGGCAATCGGGTTTGGTTTACAGAGTCAATTGTAAAGACAGTATTTTGGTACCAGGATTAAACAACATCAATCAGATTGCATGAAACAATCCAACACAACTGCGCTTGCACAGCATGCCATGTCTGAGGGACATCAGTTTGATTTTGATGACGCGAAAATTCTGACCAGGGAGAACAATTGGTTCAAACGTAATTTCAAAGAGATGCTCTTCATCAAGAGACACCCGAATTCAATCAATGCGCGGTCTGATATAGGTTCACTGAACATCGTATATTCGAAATTGATTAAAGAAATAAAATTATAATCTTCATGACATATCACTTTCCATCTGGTGCAGTTCTGTGTTACATTCGAATGGATGAACCTGCGACCGATACGTCAGAGAGTTTGTTTGGATCCCCGAGATGAAAGAAAATTGTTATTTTTATTTTCTCCACGAATTTGAATTTCTTCAAATGATTCACATCGTAATTTCTTATTCACAAGGTGAGCTGGTGTAATTTTCATTTGCGTTTTTTATGTTCCAGTTTCGAGTGTTGATTGTTTGTTTTTTCAATTGTAATACACGGTGAACCTGTGTGTTTGTTCTATATTGTTTTGCTGAGAGTATATTTTTAGTTAGTTCATGTTCAAGATCTCATGCTATCCATTACTAATTTAGGTAAAATTGTTTTTAGCCTGAGGAAGGGAATAAATTTCCCGAAACGTTGCTGCTGAATAAATTATACATAAATAGTTCCTTGTGACTGATACCTTCACCTATTCTATTGATATTAGGAACGATAAGTGCTTTTATTAAAGAGAATTATTTACAGTGACTGTAATCTTAAATTTCTAAAGTATTCTTCGAAGTATTCACTTTTTCTGTGCTAGTAAAATCACATCTAGTATTGTAGCATTGCAGTTGGCGAACTTATTTGCTGGTTTCAGGTTTCTCATTTCATGGGAAATATCGCTGAATGCAGAAAATTCCATGAAATCTGTGTCACCATATGGTCATGTGAGCGTTCATATCGCTCGAAGGGAATTTATTATTTCTTTTTCAGTTATCTATATTTCCTTTGAAATATCGACTCTTCTCAAAAATTCAAAATTTGAAACCCTCATGAAAGGATTCTTCCCTGGATGTCCCAAATTATTTTTTCTGAGGTTTGGAAGCTTTTCCTGGATTGAGAGAGTTATAGGTACACTGATTGCACGAAGACGGTGTAGCTATTGAGTTCAAGCCCAATGGACACAGGTACGTTAATATAACGTAGTGAAATATATAACCAACCGTTTATTATCAGTATAAATGTCGTGGAAATAACGTTTATTTCCTATAATAATTATATCAATATTGAACATTGTTTTTGAACATATAAATACAGTTTTATAATGAAATAAAAAAAAGTGTTGGTCGAACACTTAAATACATATATAAACAATTATTTATACAATTTAAGTATTATGCATATTTCTGGTACGTTCTGAATATTTCAAATACAAAGTTTGGTGAGAAGTACTCGATCCAAGCTAATTTTTTAGGAGATTGCGTTGTTTTAGTTTATTTATGTATTTATGTTCAGAATAAACTCTTATTATTATTATTTATCGTGAGATCACTGATAAAAGAGTCAATTTGGCACTTGGTGATCTCTGTCGAATACACCTTCCATTTATATAGCTGAGGACTTTGCCTGAAGAAAATTAACTTGAAGCTTACAGCACGCGGTGTTATAAGCGACTACCCATCCGACTCCAACCACGCTTGGCGCTGCTTATTTTCAGTATTCCATCGTGAACTGACAATTTCAGTGTGTTATGGGTGGTTTTGCTGGACTAGCAGCCACTACAAGTGATATACAGGGCAATTCACTGCGATGGCCTATTAAACATTTATGGAAAACTAATAATAATTTCGATCTGAAAATTTGCATATTGGGGTTGAGACAATGATCTTCCTCTCTGAAATATCTTCTGATTTTACCGGAAACTGACTACTACTTTCTCATTTCAAATAGCATTTCCAGAATGTTATTGCATGATTAGATAGCTTATTCGATCACAATTTCAGCAATTTTCCATGCATTGGGTATAAACTTAACGGTTAATGAGTTGATGAGATTTCTATGAAGAAAGTGTGGTTCTACAAATTTTTTTTCTTTCGAAAAACCCTCTAATTAAGCAATATAATGATTGTCCTTTGAAATAAAAAGTGGTAGTCTGTTACCGGTATAACTGAATCTTGAAATATTTTAGGGAGAAAGATTATCGTCTCAAACCCCAATATGCAAATTTTCAGCTCGAAACTATTTTTCCATAAACGTCGTCTAGCCACCGCGGTGAATCACCCTGTATAATATAGTAAACAACCTCTTAAGTAAACATAAAGAAATATCATTCTTGTACTTACTCGAAATAGCGCTTTGTATTATAGATCTCCTTCCTTATAACAAACATAACAGCAATTCAAATATTGTACAAGGTGGTTCACGCAAACGGGTCAGTGGATTTTTCTTCGAGCAAAATTGAAGAGTGACCCATCAATATGATAATATTTTTCACAGGCTATTCAAATATGTTATCATAAAAACTATCGAACACACACACACAATAACTTTCGAACATGGAAAGTAATTAAGGAAGACCCGTTTTTCCCAAAAAAAAAAATTTTTTGTGAATTCGACCGGTTTTCAAACTTAACGGTTAAGGGACAATTTCTAGTAATTTTTTATTCGTTTGGGTTTTCTGATTACTGGAATATTCGTAGGAAGCTTCTAAGACAATGAGGTAATAAAGTTGCTAGATATTTATAAATAACTATGAGATATAACTCATGTTATAAGTGGATATACCCTTGACGACGTGGTATAATCATTTTGGTGTATCGTCTCCTGCCATATTGGGATCATTTCCATACTAACATTCTTTGATGCTCGCCAAAAAATAAAAGCCAAGCTCAGTGAAATGTCATCGCATTATCAAAATGCAGTGCTTTGGTTATTGTTATTAGAATTATTTGTTATACATATAATCGTAACGAATAACAAATCGAGCATAGACAATATATTTCGATCATACTTACTTCGTCACTTGACGTTGTTCGCGAAACATCAATGGAGCTGCGCTTCCGTGATGTTTCGCGAACTACGTCTCGTGAATCGGTGTATAATCGAACATTGTCTATGCTCTTGTGATATTATAACTGATAATAGCGCATATAACAATGTGATATATTAACATCATTTGATAAGATCGTAGTTTCATCAACGATTCAAAATGGATATTCCATTATCACTATCAACCATTTGAGTCAAAAAAAAATGTTGAGGATTCGATTAAGAAATATATTCAATAAGAACGATGATATAATGTTGAACACAAACTTGTATGTTACCAACATAAGCGAATGTATTAGAAAACGTAAAATCAACGTGTTCTATAGATAAGTGGTTATTGTATGGTTTCAATGTAATGATCAAATAACGTCTAATATCAGCATATTAATAATATATACAAAATAACGTAATATAGTTATCAGAAAACTAATTTCAAAACTAACCGTTGAAAAAATACGTTGAATATAACTTCATAAACAAGCATCTGAAACACGCTAGATGTTGAAACCAAAATGACTACGTCAAAAATTCAACCGGTAACGTGAATTTCGATGATACAACAGAATGAATGTTGAATCAACATACGTATGCCCATAGGGAGGAACCATAAAACGAAGGCAGAGCGAATTTAAAATGAATTAGACCTTAGAATTTGATCAAGAAATGACTTTATCAAACACACTTTAGAAAAACTGAAAAATAAGAGATGGTATTGAAAGTAGGTATAAAGTCTGAAATATCTCCTTGTGTACTCCAATTATATTTAATGAATATAATAAGAACAAATTCAAGTGGGCGTTTAATTGAATAATCTCATTAAGCGTCAATTAACGCAAGTTACACTCTGATGCGGAGAAAGCGGTCAGAAACGAATTAGTGCGGGTAAAAATCACGCAAAAGAGCCCTCCTCGCCCCATTTCATAATGCAGCCACCATGAAATATAAGGTTTTTATGGGGATTAGCAAAAACAAAAGCCATCGCCGGCAAAGGCGTCATAAATTTTATTATATTCACCGTATGAACCAGACGGAGTATTCTAGTGTGACCGACAAATGTGTGGGTTAATTTGTGAAATTGAGGGGGTTTTTTTCACCTTCGCTCAACACCATGAGAGGAAATGAAAGAGGCATTATTTTTCTGTTACTGTTTGATAAAGCGGGAGGGGGAAATATCACTGGAACTTAATTTTTGATTAGATTCTCACCAAAATTCATTGATGATATTGATTGTTTCTCTGATTGGGAAATGAACCGACCAGATGCCATCATTTTACGATGATATTTTCAAAAGAATTATTTTGTTGGTTGTCCTCTATAGCGATTTAAAATTTCGTCGTTTATCAGTATTATATATTATCTTTAGAAATCAAAGTAGTCAAAATTAATTCCGACCGTCCTTCACAATAGACGCGAAACGAATACTATCGAATGGAAGAAGCTAAAAAATGCTTTTAGACATGTTTACCAGAAAATTTGAAAGGTTCGATCGTTATGAAATTTAGATTTAGAATGAAAATTCCAAGCTGATTATACACATTTTCACTTCGAAGGCGTCTTAATAAGTAGAATTTCCGCATTTGGCGCTCGGATAATTCAAGAATGACCATTGAGAAGGTTCTCCACACTCATGTGTCTCTATTTGGAGAGGTTTTTGAGCCGATAGTGTGACTAGACCTTAATCGTTCGAAATTGAGGCTGGCGCAACTGTTACAAAGTTATTTTAAAAACTTGAAAAATTCCTTCTCCATTACCAAAAAAGTTTTCGTTGCAATGCAGTCACTAGTTTCGTTTCAGCAGAATTTTTTATACATAACGTTTTGAGGTTCGGCATAAAAAATAGTGAATGTGTAATCAAAAGGTATCAAGATCTCAATATCCTATTACTTATAAAGTATTCTATTATTTTGTAAAAGATTATGTCTACGTTTATTAATGCAGAATATGCAGATATTCTTTTTGTGTATGGATACAGCAATGGAAATGCTTCCGAGGCCCAGAGAGAATACTCACGTAGATTTCCAAACAGGCCTATTACTTACATGAGTGTCTTTTCATTAACCTACCGCAGATTTGCGGAAACTATATATTTTATAATAATAATATATAATTATATAATTATATATTAGGAAAGAAAATGGAAGACACACTTATTTATATAATTTTATTCTAAGACAATCGATTTCGGCACAAGGCCATCATCAGGTCAGCTGAAAATAAGATGTAAAAATAAAATCACAACATGATAACTTAACATACAATTTTTACAAAGTTTTGATAGTGATAGTGTCTGATATAAATAAAAGGGTGTATTATAAACTCACCGTCAAAGAAATGAGTACTTTTCAAAAAAGGACATTAAATGTATAATAATTTTTCTGACAAACTGTTTCCATGTATACATATATTTCTAGGTGTTAAAAGTTAAATATTAAATTGTACTCCCTTCTATGAAAACCAATATTGACAGTTTTGAATCGGAATATGTTTTATGTTTTCATAATTCCGTGTATTAGTTGACCTTCAGATTCATGAAAGCGAATACAGAGGCAAGCGGAAAAGTCTATATAGTTAGAGGTTGGATCATCTTAAATAAATTAACTGTGGGAAAATATTTAATATCGTTGAGGAGGTGTTGGTCATTCTTGTTTTTTAAAATCTCTAGTTGTTCTAAGAGTGTTAATTTATAAAAATCATTATGTTGATGCAGTAATTTCAGTCTATCTAGTGAGGCTGAGTGTTTGCTTTCAACTAAATGATTTTCCATGGCAGAAGCAGGTCTATTTTTTATATGTTCATTAAATCTGATTTTTGCAGCTCTGGTCATCATACCGATATAGAAGGTTATCACATGTTATCTTATATATACCGCTTTTTTGGTTGTTGTCTTCTTTGGGTTTATTATTAACGAGCATTCTTTCTACTGTTCTATGTGATGCGTTGACAAGGTTCAAATTAAAACCTTTCAACAATGATTTTAGTTTGTTGTTGAGATTGGAGAAGTAGGGGATGGTTGCGTATGTCGTCTTAATAGCGGTATGTGGGTATATCACCAGACACACTCATGGAGTTTTTCGTTAAGAAAAAAAAACTATCTTTATACAGTTTTCTGGCGTTCATGGTCGCAAAGGGTGTGAATGAACGATAAAAAAATTAATCGTTATAATAAGTCCCTATCTTCGATGTTCTATATCTTTAAAAGGGGGCTTAGTTCCAAAGAAAATTATAAAAAGCAAATTTTAATTTCAATAAAGGAATCACGTTCGCAATTTTTCACTTATCTATACCAAACGTCCTATATATGACGCTATTTTCTTCTTTTTCGTTTAAAAATTGGGGATCTTGTGATTCTCAAGCTTCTTCTAATATTCCGCTTTTTTTTAACGTTTTTTCTTACGATATAAATGAAGAAATTCTATTGTCGATGCTTCCCAATCTCGATCGAGCCCCAATCAGATTTCATAGTTCCAAAAAAATCTCGAAAAAAAATCCATTACAGGCTCGCTCTCCGATATAATTAGTTTATGATAATAAATTATTTAGACAAATAGCAATATCGCCCGGAATAATAGTTCCTAAGGTTTTACGACGCCCATAAAATTTACATACAAATTTTACGAGCAGTGAAATCTCGCTGGATATTTTTATGATGGCCGTATGCTTCCTGAATATGCACGTTTCGCATTATTTTTGTTATGATTCCGTCGAAAGTCAGGTCAGGAAAGTCTTGGGAATAAAGGAGATGAATGTCAGAGTTTTACTTCACTCCGTTCCGCTGAAAGAGATACTCTTCCATTGATTTCACGTTGATGTCTTTCCTTTTCGTTACTTGCAACATTTTTGTCGACTTTATTAAATTTTAAATGGAAGTTACTCTGTGAAATCCTAGCTGGAAATATTTCAATTCCAATAATTTGTAACTGGTTGCAACCAGAATATTATTGAACCAGTTGATAAAACAATATATGATCCATTTCTGAATTATTCACTGAGAGAAGTGTTTATTTGATATCGTCGAAAATGCATTATAGTTAATAAATCATTCATTCGATATATGGACAAACAAATATTAAATTCATGGAAATAAATAATTTATTTGAAATCCCACCAATAATCATCATTTATTATTACACTTCATTTATTCACGCATAACTTATAATAATAATGCTGAAGAAATATCCATTTGAAGAAAATAAATATAGTTGTGGTTAATATATCATTGAGTAATAATTGAACCTTATTTAAATGTACTAGCTGACCCGGCGAACTTCGTACCGCCCTAAAATCAAGAAATATCTGTTACCTTTTTATCTGAATTAACTTAATTTCTTTATTAAGTATTGCTGTTGGTATATTAATAAATTAAAATTATTCAAAAAACAAAGTGTTTATTATTCTAATGCTTTATGATACAAAATATTCTTAGTTTTATTTTCTGGCGCGTATATAAATAGTGTCAACGGCGTCAGTTTGCCTTGACCGTTCGAGCAACAGCTTCATTTTTAAACTTAAATTCCTTGCAATATTGACAAACAACGTTCATTGTTCCAATAGCAACGATATGCAGTGTGCTGTAGTCAATTTCTTTGTTATAATTAAATGCAGCTCTATAAGAGTTAAACGCAACACTTCTATTTTGTTGGTTCCGGTTCCATCGATTCCGTTCAACTTCATTTCGCGTTTCACATTGCTCATCAGTTTGACTTGCTTTTGAATTTCTTTGACTTGCAGCATTACGGGTTCTGCGACTCAAGTTGGTACGTCTAATTGCCGGCATTTTTAGAAACAAAAATTCAACTGAAAATTAAAAAAAAAACTATAGTACCTATTCTTTTGTAAAAGTATGAAAATTGTCTATCAAAACTTTTCAACACTATATTAATTTGACTAACCTTGTTGAACAAACACTTCAGAAAAAAACACACACTACAAATTATTCTGTAGAAACCAATGTGAAAAGTACACTAAGAAATGGTAAATGAATTATGTAGGTATTTTGTTATTATAACTCCGACCACAGACCAACTCCGACCGATATATTTGCAAAGAGCATGTAAACTACGATTCTTTGTTTTAATGTCAACTACGTGAATATTACTGCCAGTAACACATTATTTAATTGAAAAAGTTTGCAAAGAGCATGTAATCTACACTTCTTTGTTTTAATGTCAACTACGTGAATATTACTGCCAGTGACACATTATTTTATTAAAAAAGTTAAATGTTCTAGTTTCCTGTGCAACTTTCGTATTTTTTTCTTACATAAGAACCTTCTCCTTATAATAACAAATAAAAAAAAAGAATTATTGAAATCGGTCCAGTCATTCCCGCGTGATGCCGTGACCAAGGAAATAAGGGATTCATTTTTATATATACAGGGTGACCACTGTTTCAATGGGATTGTATTGGTAAATATTAAACCATAAGAGTTAGAAGGTCGGTCAAATGGAGAAAAAGTTGCATGCATAGAAGCATTATCAAGCAGTTCAAACAAATCGAAATTATCGGGGCCGGTTATTGAGATATAGTAAGAAAAGTAAATTCTGTCATTTTGATTTTTCTTTTTTTCTCACTTTATTTCAAATATTATCCAAAAATGTTACAGGAATTTTTTATTCGACAGTAAATTGTTCTCAGTTTGACGTAATCAGATTTCGTATCCAACGTTTCGTGCTCTCTGGGCCACCCTCAACCTCTTTTTTTTCAATACGGACCTGTATATTTTATGACACTTTTCGAAATAACTTTAAACGCTGAATTCAACGATACATCATACAATGTCATTCAAAGTTGATTTTCAGTTGATTTTGACCCTTATCCAAATTTCTTTGGGTCGGATCTGTATAACATTCAGGCACCTTCAGTTTAATTAACAACATGCAATACATTCCGATGAGAAAATCAACTTACTCATCTTGAACTAAATGGAACATATCAGAATCAAATCAAGAAACAAGTAATAATTATTTACATATTTCAATTCATAATAATTAAACGAATTATCATTTAATGAGAGAAAAATCGAAGTAAATGAAAATGAATGAAGTAAGTGTTCGAAATGTCCACCATTTTGTAAAATGCACTTAACGGTTCTGGAACCCATACTTCTCATACATTTGCTTATTTCGTCTTCTTGAATACCTTCCAACACATTCTCAATATTCTCGGGAGAAATCAATATTGTTGGATTTGTCATTTGTTCCGTTGAAACAAATTACAGAATCGAACTTTATTTTGATATCATTACGATATAAGTTTTGCAAGGCTTGGTATTCAAATTTAAAATCATTGTATTCGCGTCTCTTGACTATTTTTTAACAGCAGTTTTTGATAAATTGCATTCACTACAGATCCGACCAAAGAAAATTGGATAAGGGTCAAAATCACCTGAAAATCAACTTTGAATGACATTGTATGATATATCGTTGAATTCAGCGTTAAAAGTTATTTCGAAAAGTGTCATAAAATATACAGGTCCTTATTGAAAAAAATGAGGTTGAGGGTGGCCCAGAGAGCACGAAACGTTGGATATGAAATCTGATTACGTCAAATTGAGAACAATATACTGTCGAATAAAAAATTCCGGTAAAATTTTTTGGTAATATTTGAAATGAAGTGGAAAAAAAAGAAAAATCAAAATGACAGAATTTACTTTTTTTATGATATCTCAATAACCGGCCTGATAATTTCCATTTGTTTGAACTGCTTGATAATGTTCATATTGAGGGTATCCGGTTTTGAACCCTAGTCATCTTGATTGCATCTGTTCACTCTAACCACTGTTCGGCCAACATCACTAATAACTAAGCAGGTACAAACGATCACTACAGATATGCTAAGCGGCGTTCAATAAGCCCATAGAACAGATTTTATGGTTGAAAAGGAAATTCAAATCAAAGGAAATGTTCAAGGACAGATCCTTCAAGGAGATGCCCTTCTTTTTGAGGGATGTGTCCTTAAACTTTTCCACAGATTGGATCGCTAGAATTATGTTAGTTTGTTAATTAATAATAAATCCTATATTCTGAGTGAATAAATATTGGAGTCTTGTAAGAGTTTATTCATAAATAGCAAAGTTCATATAAATTATTAATCACCGAAATATATTTAATATTATCAAATACCTTGTAAACAAATATTTCTTTCTCTATTAATAAACTTTTTTGAATGCATAATTTGACTATTAATGAATATATCAAATATAAATCTGCTGTAATAGTTGTAAATGAATAACCTCCAAATAAGTGCTTTATTAATAACAAAATATGGATTGCTCTCAGTGTACAGTGCATCCCATTTTGGGTGAGACAGCCAGGTTTCTCGCTTGTTATTTAAGATAGAGCCTTGCGGTTTTCACGTTCCTGTCCTACTTTTTTGTGAAAATCAAATTGGTCTAATCAGATTTTGCATAACTGTTTCCGTTCAAAAGATACAGGGTGATTTTGGAAATTGATACTTTTCGGACCCCTTCTTTATCTCCGAAGTTATTAGAAATAATGCTGAGGTAAAAACTACGTCTGAATCAGAATTCTGCGTAGACTCCAGTGGCGTACTCAATATTGTTTTTCGGGGTATGGTTTTGAAGATTCAACACAAACTTATGTTTTTTTTAATGGAACACCATGTGTATCATTACTTCGGTGAATTCGTTATTTTTTCCCTTCAAAATGATATATTACACTATATAGGTAGGATGTTCAGAAATGTTAAAAAAACACTAAAACATCAAATAATGATGATTTTTTGTTAACGGGCAATGGATTTCCCATAGAAAAGAAGAATCAATAATGATAACAATAATTTATAGCGATGACAGCTAGATCAGATTGGTTTTTTCCCTCCAATGCCTACTTGATAAGACAATGCTCCCAAATGCATAG
The DNA here is from genome assembly GCF_914767665.1 of Harmonia axyridis. Lineage (NCBI taxonomy): Eukaryota > Metazoa > Arthropoda > Insecta > Coleoptera > Coccinellidae > Harmonia > Harmonia axyridis. The sequence goes on from NC_059507.1 coordinate 19,653,800, forward strand.
TAGCCATAATAACAACAAGGATGTTTGTGTCATCAATGACCTTCTACTTTTAAAAATCGAAAGTAATAATCCTCTTATTGAAACATAGAAAATTCATGGCCCATTTAAAAAAAATCATCATTATTTGACGTTTTAGTGTTTTTTTAACATGTCTGAACATCCTATCTACATAGTATCATATATCATTTTGAAGGGAAAAAAATAACGAATTCAACGAAGTAATTATATATAGGGTGTTCCATTAAAAAAAATATAGGTTTGTGTTGAATCTTCAAAACCATACCCCGAAAAAAATATTGAGTACGCCACTGGATTCTACGCAGAATTCTGATTCAGACGTAGTTTTCAGCTCAGCATTATTTCTAATAATTTGGGAGATAAAGGAGGGGTCCGAAAAGTATCAATTTCCAATATCACCCTGTATCTTTTGAACGGAAATAGTTATGCAGAATCTGATTAGACCAACTTGAGTTTCACGAAAAAGTAGGAAAGGAACGTGAAAACCGCAAGGCTCTATCTTAAATAACAAGCGAGAAACCTGGCTGTCTCACCCAAAATGGGATGCACTGTACACTACTGAAAGTCTTCAAACGTATGAAGTTTTAGATTTCGTGAAATCATACATTCACGTGTATTCGCCGCTTGAGTTACCACGTAGTTTGTCCTTGCATCAATATTATTTATGTCAAGGCGATTTTTACAATCCAATATTTTTCATTTTCCGAACATTATTGTTTCAATAAAAAAAAGCTATTGATTACAACACTGGTATTACGAACACATTACTCTTAGTTGATCATACATTCCACGGGCTGTGACAATCTCAGGAAAACTGGTCATATTCCCCTGGTTGTTATAATAGCTATTTCACCGCAAAAATAAAAATAACGCAAAGAACTTACGCCTTCGCCATTTGGCAGCCATAGACAAAACATTAATGTTTTTTGATTTCCTTCAGTTGTCTATACATTACAATTCAAATTCCACTAGTTGTAATACAATTAAAGCCACCAAAAAAAAAGAACTGGCGCCTTCGCCATTTTGCAGTCCATGCAAAATATTTCAATGATTTTTAGATTGAGACATAAGTAAATAAAAAATTGCTGTCACCTAGAATATAAGACATATAGATGTGTCTCCAGGGTGTTCTGAAAAGCATTTTTTGAGTGAAAATTTTGAAATCGGAGACTGAAGATTTGTGACTTGGAAGCAAATGATTATTTATCAAAAATATCACATCATTGGGTCGAAACCTGCACTATTTGAAATATACTTTTATCTTATAATTCGAAGAACTTACTGAATTCACCAAATCAATCCTGTATATTTATATCAAAAAGATTGCATTTTGGAACCGTAGGCTAACTGAAAGAAACTATTTTCTAGTACGGATTTAAATAGAAAGCCTTTACAACAAGTAATCATTGATCTATTTTCTCTCCTTTGTAGAATATAAATACAAATCAACATTTACAATAATTTTTTTTGGAGAGTTCAATTTTATCTTTTGATTGATGTTGACTAATCAATAAATATTTACTTCATAAATTATAAAGGTTTGATAAATCTACTTGATGAAGGTAATGAAATACCCATAATTTTCAAAATTATGACATCATTGTGTCGAAGCCTTCATTATTTGATATAACTTTTTGTTTAGGAATTTAATTCGAAATTGATTAAATACTAAACAAACAAATAGAGAAGGTTTCGCACAAATGTCATATTTTGATAGTTATTGCCTTCGTTGAGTAGACTTATTGAACCTTTATCTAGCAAATTATTAAAGCAATGAAATACTCCATACATTCGATAAATAGTTCACAAAAAAGGCCTAGCACAGTTATACCTACTGTGTTAAATAATAAAAAGCAAGTTTTTCGTATATTCCTGATTCAGTATAGAAAATCAACACGGGGTGAATTTATCATACAAAGAAATATCTGACGTGTAATCGAACCGTAGACGAACACTCCTCCAAAGTCCTCTGTTAAATATCCCATTTCAGCAGATTTCCCCTGGAAACAATGCGATGGACATGTGACAGCAAATATCTATCTACAAAGCCGAAATTTGATAGGGAAAAAAGCGCTCAGGGACGTATAAAACAACCCCTATCATACAAGCGAATTGGCTTCCAAATTACCATGCATTTTTTATGCGCGACCAAGAGACTTATATATCCTTCTGTGACAGTTTATACAGCAAGGCCCGGGGCCCATACGCTGCGATGCATCATACATATTGTGGAAATCACGCTCAGTGGCGTGATTTCGGTTCACGTATCGGGGGAACAATGTGTTGTTGGCCAGAATGGGAAGATTAAACTACCAAAAATGGCTGAAATTGATAGTGGGGATATCAATCATTTTCCACGGTCTTCGCTGAATGAGTTTGTCACGGTTTTGAATTTCTGCTATTCTAACCTGATTTATTCTAACATAACCTTGTAAGTGAAAATAAAAGACGTGAATACTATTCTACAGAATAGTTTTGTGCCGAAGGAATACATAGAACTCATTGAAGATCAAATTGAACTTTTACCATGGTGTTCTGTTGAAATCATTAACTTCACTTATGACACTTATAAATTTGAAACTTCAATCAACAAGTTGATCGGTCAATGAAGACGCAATACGCAGAAGATTACCTCCAAAGACTTCAACAGGTTTTTATAGAAGGGCGGAACAACTAATCAAGATAATCTTCAAGCAAAAGACCCGATGACTACATCAAGAGAGTATAGTCGATTTCGAAAGCTGTTTGGAGATATTTGAGCGAAATAAGTTGGATTTGTTACATAAATATAAGACAGTGGCTGAAATATGGATTCATCACTGCTCTCAGTTAAAGAGAAAGTCAGCTGAGAGGGAAGCTGTAGATGAAAGCAATAGATAGATAAAGCAAGCAGAATTTCAAACATCAGCAAATTTTAAGGTTTTGGTGATGAAATCGATATTGAATTTTGTTGGAAGCTTGAAACACTATTTTTAATCTACAAGAAAAGTTTCTCTTCCACTTGAAATATTAAGGTTCTATTTTCGTATTCTGATTATTTTCAATGATTCTGATGAGGCAATCAACACGAAATTTCGAAATATTATTTAATATGTCAGGCAAAATCCCAACTTGATCGGATTCTCTCTAATTTTTGCATCGAGATCAACATGAGATTATCAAACGTCTAAATTTAACTTTATTTTGATGAAATATGAAGTTTTGGAATTGAGGAAAGGAAAACACAATTTCGGACGGCCTCAATTATAAAACCTCAGGGGAAAATTTCAAGTGTTAAGGCTTTACGTTTGATAGTCACGTGTTTACAGTCGGTCAGACAATTCTTGAATTTGATCATATTTCGTCAACAGTTAGTGAAAATTTCGGGCTTTGTGAAGAAATGATAGAGCGATCTGATCAGGGAACGCTATCCAAGTAAACTTCGACGTCAAAGGAGGGACATTTCAATAGACATATTCAACTGGTGGACCTTTTATGCGAATCTTAAAACAATCACTGATGATTTAAAATTTTTCTTCATCTTCTCTGATCCGCAGTAAAACTTTCAACTCGAAACATTGCTCTCCTGAAGTTTCCTCTTTCCTGCTAATCCAAAACTTTTTGTGGACCTCTCTGAATCTATTCATCTATTGAAATTCGGGTGGTTCAAAACGAAATTAGTTGAGTTTCGTTTTCACAATCGTTCTACTACTTTCAACGAGTTCTCGATTATCGCAGGGGAATCAGAATCCAGCTAATTAGGGGCGAAAGAATCCTGAAACAGGGAGAATTCCAGGGAAGGCAGTTTAGAATTTGTAAAATTCAGATAGAACGAAAGTTTCATGTGATTTTGCAATACTTCAAGAAATTAATGTATGTATTTCTTGGACTCCTTTTTTAGAGTTTCTTGAAAAAGTGAATTTCATACGAGTAACTTGTCAGAATGTCATATTTTTTGAGTAATTTTTCAACTGGACTGCACTTGTCGCCATGAATTTTTTGAGTGAGTATTTTTCCATGAGAAAGCTTTGCTCGTTCACCGCTGATAAAAAGTCACAAGTTCCCGAACTCCGTTTGGAGCTGTTTGAGCGGATTGCGCCTCCAACCAGTTTATTCTCCAGATCTGACCCCCAGTGATAACTGGCTTTATGCAATGAAAAAGTGATTGACGAGATTGTCTATTTCGAAAAAAATATCCTTCGTGAGGGGATATTTTGAAAAATTAGATGAGCAATGGAATGCATGTATTACAATCACGACTCTACACGCGAGCAACTTTCCAAGCACAAAAATAGAACATATTAGTTATTATGATAAATCACCCATAGGCGATTATTTAGTTGCGACAACTAAAAAATTCTAACACGCGCTATTCACCAGGCAATTCAATTATTGCCAGCATAATGGAAAGCACATGTTCATTCCTGTCTCCGCACAACAATAACAAAAATATTTTTTTCCAGAATTATCATCAACATGAGAGTAAAATGAAAATAAGTCGAACAGATCTGAATATTACTTTTAACATTAATGAGATCTTCGGCATGCTTCCTTGAATTCCAGTAAGTCATAAGGTTCTGATTCGGTCATAAGTGCATTAGTTCTCTTACGAAACGTTTTATATTATGTCAAATTCCTGATACTTCTAGGTAAAAAGTTGTATAATGTAATGCACATATACCTACGTCGTACTTCTTTCAGTTAAAGTTAATTTGTGACATGGAAAAAAGTACTTGTTCATTCTTCTCGTGTTATTCTGATTTTTGAATTTTTTGAAATAGTTGATATTTTTTCGGAAAGAAAGTAGGCTTCTGTAAATATATGATCCTGGTAGAGTGAGAATATTGTTTCTTTTAAAAGTTCTTCTCGGAATTTCATATTGAACATGGTCCTTATTGCTAGCTTCTATGTGATGAAAACTTGTTCAGCTTGTGAACTGAAGCCCCAAAAAATTATTCCATATGTCAGTAATGAATGGAAATTGGCGTAATAAATGGTCTTGATAACACTATTGCTGACTTGGTTCCTAACAGCCCTCAATGTGTACAGAGTTCAATCTGGAAATTAGTTGATCACAATGAGATTTACATTTGAGATTCCTATCAATTATGATTCCTAAAAACTTCTAACTTGTGCTTATTTCAACTTCCGTGTCATTGATGTTGATATTCTTTGGAAAGATAGATAGATATACTATTCGATCTTGTACTGGAAAAATACATGATGTTTGTCTTTTTTGTATTCAATTCAAGATCGATCTTATTACACCAGACTGCATTTTTTGGCATAGTTTCCTTCAGTTGATTGGTCACCAATTCAACATTCTTGGAAGTTATGAGGATATTGGTATCTTCTGCATACAAGTAGTTGTTAATATTTACTTCGGATTGATCTTGAACCATCAAACATGCCTCTCTCATCACTTCAACTGAATAGGAAACTTCCTCTGCCATTGTTACATCTTCCTTGATCATGGTTAGTTTCTCATTCTGGATATCATCTGGCAGGTCATCTATGTAAACTATGCACAATGGCAATTTGAAAAAAAACTCCGTTCCTCAGTTACAGTTTTGTTCTCCTCGGATCATGTCACTAGATATCGAATTATCTTCTTCTTCCACTTAATTTAAGGCTTGCCCTGTATACTCCAATCTCTTCATTCTCGATCTTGGGATGCTGAGGTCGATGACGTGGTCCATCTCTTTGGAGATCTGCTTGCTGGCCTTCTGGTTTTTGGTTTCTCCTTGAATGCTATCTTTGCTTTGCTTTGCCGACCTTTTCCCATTCAATCGATATGTGCCTTCCACTCTCGTCTTCTCCTCCGTACCCATCTGACTACAAATGTTATCTGATTCTATCTCAGAGGGTTACACCAGCTTTATATTTAAGGGTGTTCATCTCTGTTGTTCGGAAAATAAAAGAATAAAAGTTGGTTTATCCTGCTTGTATCTGCACTGGTTTCGGCTGCGTAAGTGAACTGTTTTTTATACGCATCTTGTTTGAGGTGAATTTGTTGCGTCATATAAGTTATAACGTCGCGCAGACTTCCAGATATTTTAGCAACCTTGTTAGCTTGTATGCTATGATGTTTTTACTACTTAATGATATAATTCCTAAATAGCTGAAGTTTATAAATTTTTCTATCATTTCATCGTTTATTGCTAGTTTGCAGCGTACTGGGTCTTTACTTATTGTCATAGGACTTTGTCTTGGGGATAGATATTTTCATATTGAACTGTTCTGCGATTTGGTTGGGTCTGAAAAGCATTCGTTGAAGGTTGTGTAGGTACATCTTCTGCTATAAGGGTAGCATCATTTACATAATATACAATTTGGAACTCGCTTTTTCTCATTGTGTTTCTTCTTCCTGTAGTTTTAACTCCATTTATTATGCGGTTTATCTATTGAAGAGTATAGGACTCAGACTGTTGACCTGTCTATTTCCTGTTATTATTGGAATGTCATCTGTGAGTGTGTTGTCGTATTGTATTCTTGTTAGGTTAACTGAGTTAAGTTCCTCGACTATTTTTATTACCTTATTGTTGACATGTTTCTCTTGTAGAGAGCGTATAACCTCTTTAAATTTCACCATGTCAAATGTCTGGATTAGGTTAACAACTGGTTTGAGAATAAATAAGTAATTGTTTATCGAATAAATTAAATCACACCCAGCGAATTATGATGAAATAGTGGAAAAATATACTGTTAAAAGTCTATGGAAAAAATTGTAGTGTGAATTAGGTACGCAATTTGTCGAGAAATTGATGAACTTAGATAATTAAAAAAAATTATGGGATTGTAACTATAAGATGTAGAACATCCATACATAAAACGAACTACTGGGTTTTGTGTTTCTCCAAAATTTTCATTGAAGTAAGTCTTTGTATATAATTACACAATTTACACATAACTAGTTAATGAAAACTATGAATCAGTTTCACGCACTATTACCAACAATTTACCTACTTGGGTATTTACGATGATTTTGATGACTAAGACCGATGATCGACTGTAGGGTTTTTACTAACCACGTGGCGACAAGGCCATTATTTAAACTTGAAATGCGCAAGGTAAACACTATGTCTCAAAGGAAGAGAGCAACAACGAACTAAACTGACTGTTGAATTAAATACCCACCCTGGTCACCATCCATTTTGCGGTCGAACCATAGAGAAAAGTTGAGAACATAAATGTGCCACAGATAAAACGAACATAGATAAAACACGATTATAGCCGTCGTTATAAGGACTACTGCGCGCATCGCTCTCATAAAGTAGTACGCCGAATTATCTATAACTAGCTTCATGGGTGAATCTTTGGGTAATGGCAGCCCTCAGGCATTAAGGGCTCTGATCAAAATTTAGCTTTTTATTATTTAGGGATATTTTTTTCAATTTTCAAATAACTTGTGAAATTTTCCATTGAAAAGCCTCGCACTGATTAGTCGATGGACTCAATATTTTCTGTACTCTTTCTAAGGACAAGAGCACATACGCACGCGGTCTCAACGAAATCCATTTTGAAATTGGTGTTGTGAAGCAAGTATTCAGTTGCCAGTGGGCGCTTGGTTCTAGCTGCAGGCATCTTTCTGGCGACTACATACTTTTATCACCTAAACTTAAAAGTTGCCAGTGTGCGGCTAGCCTCAAGGTGACCATGTTGATGAATAAAATGCTAAAAAAAATGTCTCGGACGTGGTGAGTAAAGTGTTGTTAATTTGGCGAGAAATTTGGACCACCCTTTCCGCTTTCTTGAAATGATGTATACAAATTTTCAATTAATATCTAAACAAATAAGACGTGATTACGACAATTGCACCAACACTACAAATTCATCATAGTACTGGGAAATAGTGATGACCAATCGTCTGACTATATTTCCTGCTACTGCACCTGTTACGCCACTGTATGGAAGGCCTCAGGCAAATTTCAGATCATAAACTACCCTGAAATGATATCTGCTATGTGACAATGTCGAGATCCATTTTTGATATCGGTTTCAAATGTTCGTAACAATCTTTGCTAGTCCACGATTTCTTTTCTCATTTCCTTCTTATGTCTCATTCTGGAACTGACACATTTTTTGTTTTCGAATGGAAGGTTCCGGTTCAACAGATTTTGCCCTATTTTATTGTCAGTATTGTTCGGCACGTTTTATAGGTTTGGAAGTTCTGGAACGTCTGAGAATACATATGACTATTTTGCATATATCATCGAACTTTCGATATTTGGTATCAATCAAGAAGTTGTTCAATATTTTCTCCCTTTATTGTCACCTATGCTTGCTTTATAGGCACGTTTGTTGAACGTGTTTTCAAATCATTCGATAAACTGCCTTGTTTTCATTGCATTACCCAAGAAAAATAGTTAGGTATCATTTTGCAGACCAGATGAATGTGGTTCGGTTGAAAGAATAGATGATTTTATGAAGATGAAAAATCCATTAACTGGAGAACAGACATTGAAGGTTTGAATACGGCCTATTACTATCTCATCAACAAAATGAAAGAAAACATAACTTGAACTAATTATTCAAATTGAATGTCAATGTCATTTGTGCAGATATTACTTAACAGTTGTCATTATTTACATATGTATTATCAGAGCGGTCTTTTCCCGATTTATCAGTTCTAATTCGATGGTGTCCAAAAGTATTATTTATTTCATATATTCCATAATTCTGACAAAAAAAAACACAAAATAGACTGTAAGTAATTGTTTCCCCTTTTTAATGTTAAATCATGAAGGACCTGTATGCTGAGCTGAATTATTTTCAATGTTTCTCTCACTGTTCGTTCTAAAATTTGTTTTTGCATTGTATTTTTCGAATATTTATGTAAATATTTATTCAATTGTTGTACAAATGTGATGTCCCATTGCATATTCCAACATAGTTTGTTCATAAGTGTTTTAAAAAATCTTGTTATTTATTTTAGAGCCCTGAAGAAGATTTTAGAATAAAATCGAAACATGTCGGCAATGGTCTGAGAGGTAGTTTTTGTTCCAACAACCTGACCTTCGACCCTGTGAAGTAAATCAGTTCGTTAACATCTTCGTCAATATTTCTATCCAGACTTATATTAACATCGTAGATTCATATAAAAACAATACCCTGATTTTTGGGAAATAAAATGAAGCGCCTATTGCTCCAAATAAATCAGAACATTCTTCCGCTCACATCATTACCCAACTTCCGTACATGCCCTTCATCATCTCCCGCACATGTAATAATAGAGTCTGAATCGCTGGAGTGAAAATTTATCGTATCATCAGCCAGGCTTATTTGTTCCCATTCAGCCATGTTGGAACTACAATGATTAAACTACTACCTGTGGGACCATTGCGTGAATACCATTCCTCGAAATTCGATTGTTCCCCATAATGAATATTTTCCTAGCTGTTCATCCGGTGTCATATGGCAGTGATGGCCCTGGAATTTATATTCGGATCTTGCAGCGGCCCAGTACTCGTTATCGGGATCAATCTGGTATCCAAAAATGGATGTAGTTACTCCCACAGTTTGACAGGTCGTCAGCGCGATTGTTTCATGGATTTTGACTTTTTCAGGTCGCGATCTGAATCGCTCATCGTTGTTGAATTATTGCGTGATCAAACGAGATGTGACGTGGCGTTTTTACGGTCAACCATCCAGATATCTGGCAACTCTTTCATATAAGTAGTGTTACCCAAAAAGTGCGAAAGTTTTCAGGGCAAATTTTTGTCGAGATATAATGGGGGTCTTTCATGTAAACAAAACTCTAAGGTCTTTACTTGAAAAGTTCCCATATAAATTGCTGAAGAGTTGAAGGAATGCTATTTCCTGGGCCTGTTTTAACACTTTAACAGTGAGAAGGCTACCTATGAATGTTTTTCAATTTTCTTGTAATATTTCAAAAGGGCGGAACATGGATTTTTTATCAAAACTTTTTAGGGAATCGAAGTTGTTCTATTAAAAAATATGTCAAAATAATGATTCCTTGCAAAATTTGTGTTGTGTTCGTGGAAGCAATAGTTTCCTGAAGAATAAATAAAATACAACGTTGTGCATTAATGGATTTTCTGTCAGTAAAATCGAAAAAATCTAGTCGAAGGCTTGTTTCTGGTCGAACATGATTGCAAAATACCATTGTCTTCCACTTTACGGCAATTTAAATTAAAAATGAAAATAATTTTATCATACTATTCATCTCCAATTCTCTTTAATTTTCAACCTCCTGAAACCTTCCGTACTTATTTGGTAACACCCTGTATACCTACAATACACTTAATGATTCCGTTCTATGGTCTTCAAGGGCGCAGTGACCACATAAATGAATTATAAAAGTTTAATGAGTCTACTTGATGAAGGATATTTAATATAAATCAAATAATTTGACAACTATTGTGTCAATAGTCAATAGTTGTCAAATTATTTGACAACTATTGTGTCAATAGTCAATAGTTGTCAAATTATTTGATTTATATTAAATATCCTTCATCAAGTAGACTCATTAAACTTTTATAATTTGATGTAATCATTTATTGATTAGAGAGTCATTACCAACCAATTGATAAATTTAAAATTCCTGAAAGTGTTTATTCAATGTTAAATGTCGATTTGTATATATACATATTTCAAAAAATAACAAGAGAGAAATCTATGACTACCTTCAGTAATGTTTATCTATGAATCCTCAATAGAGTAAATAGTACGTTTAGTTAGTCTGTAGTTTCTAGCTTGCAGTTTGATTGAGTATTGTACACGTGGTGAGTTTGCAAATTTAATAATTTTCGTTGAACTATAAGGCACTGATGAGGAAAAATTGTATTATTAAATACAAAAATTCCGAAACGTACGTCTGTCTTTATGTTGATGTAGTTGTTTAATTAGTTAACCGTTTACTTAATTGATACATTTTTAGTAATTTTGAATTTTCTTTTGGTTGATTATTAAATTTGTCATTTAAAATTGGAATATCATTCCAAGACAAAAATAAACTAAATATATCATATAGATATATTATTGTGAAGGATTAGACACAATAGTTGTCAAATTATTTGATTTACATAAATGAATGAGTGGAATGCTTCTGAAAACTACAGAATACTCACATTATATGCCAACATGATAGGCATGAAGGAAAAATTCATTCTTAAAACAAGATCTTAAAATTGGAGCAATTCCTGAACTATACCTGGTTTTCCTAAATTGGAGGTACAAATGAAAATGACAGATTCTTTGGCAGATTTTAAGAAATAGAGTCTATAAACATGGGCACACAAATATTTTTTTTTTGGTGATAGATACAAGGTGCTTAAGTTTTTTTTTCAAGTTTTTTCTCATAGCACTTTCGTGCACTAGATATTTAAACTTAAATTTGTCCTACATATTCTAATGAAAGTTTTCAGCATGTGATATGCTAATTTTGAATGCAAATCTACAGGGTGATATTTTTTTCTAGAATAGTGCCTGCTTCTGTCCTCCAAACCTTTTATTTTGGTTGACAACTGATAGTTCAGAAAAATTTAAAAAAAATGTTGACCAGATCTACACTTCTTAGTTTCCTGTAGTTTGTTGTATCTACCACCGATTCCGAGAAAAAATTTCAAACAATTCTCTTTTAATCCTCAGTAAAATCCAAATTATTATAAAGATCCAGTTGTAAGCTTTGATGAATAAATTAATTATAAGTGTTAGTAGTTATTTACTCAATCTGTATTGAAGATTAATGAAGATTTGATAAACTGGTATAATCATCAATATAAAGTAGGACTACAAGAAACACCCCGTATCTCGAATACAGAGCGTTTGCGGGCCCATGTTCATAAGACTTTTTTTTTCATAAAATTACCTAAAGAATCTATCATTTTCCTTTGTAGATACCCCCAATTCAGAAACACCAACATCCTATAGAAGAATGAACGAATGACTCATTTTCGAGTTTTTCTGATGAGAGACAGAAGAAAGAGGGATGGGATTCTGTAGGGCCATAACAAAGCGTTAACGAAAAACTTCTTTTTCATAGTTACGATCATAACTTCCACATTCTTGTTGCTATCGCTGTGTTATAAAGAGACTGTACATTATTTTCTTGAAAGCACATTTCATTATTTAATTTTTGTGGACTTGTTTTAAGAAAGAAATTTTCTCTATACATTTTGGCACAATTTTGGAATCATTCAAAAAGTTCTGGTAAACCATTTTTTTTAGCATAATCATCAGATTCTATGATAAACTTCACTTCTAAAATGTGTTTTTGCATAGTGACGACATAAAATTTGGAAGTTGTCATAGTTTGATGAAAATGAATAATTTTAATTTCCGAGAATGAAAACAAATATGGACATGTGGGTTGAAGTGCCTATAAAAAAAACAGGAAATGAGCCATTCATTTTTCTTTGACTTCTGTAATAAGGATGTTGCGTAATTAATAAAATCAAATGAATTTAGGTTTTCCACATTGAATGGCGTTTTTAAAATACTGAAATAGCATTTTAATTATCTCATTTCTCGAATTCAATTCAATAAGATTGATTTAAATTGAGTTAATTCCTATCGACTAGCACGTGACTGCGAACGCTAATCAGGGCAATTTGACGTCATAGCACTGAAACGTTTAGAACATAGGCAAACTAATCTTATCTAAAACTAGTTTTTCGATGGTTCAGTACGTCAGATGATATAATCAAACCGATTTGACCGTCACTATCAGCTGATATTAGTTCACTTTGACAGACCGTTAGAACGTGGTGACCATAGATAAATTAGTTGGTTTGTCTATGGTGGTGACTCTATTATGGAATGGGGTGACCATAATGCCGTGACAGAATGGAGCGTTTCAGCGGGAATTTTGAGAACTTTTTTATTTACGGAATTTTATTGGTACTTTCTATATTTTTCGATGAAAATTTTTTTTTCGTGTTAATATAGGGCTCATCTACAAATTATAGCAATTTCAAAATATAGGCAACATCTCTATTCCGGATATCCCATCATTAAACATTGAATTTGAACAATCCTATTCATTTAGTTCGTCTCCACTTCCACCAAAATGATACTAGGTACTTTATTCAAAACACCTCTGATATTACTCAATCATAGACCCCTACTTTTCGAATATTTCAAATTGCACATTTCGAATGCTAATAACTAATTCGAATCCAAAATTTAATGAGGATAGATTAGAGCGAGATGAGAGCCATATCTGAACACGAAACTCTCCACTAATTTTCTCCAGAATAACCCCGCTTTTCCAGCTATGGCGAGACCGTTTCAGGAAAATCGTAACGTATATGCGTGTCTAGAGTAATCATACTGCCGTAACATTGTTGTTCTTGGTCGTGTATTACACGTTACATAAACACCGTGAAATAAATGTATCGATACACTGACATTCAGTTAACTGCAATCGGATATTTCGGTTTTTCCAGCTTATCTTGATTCTGTTTTTGCGGGAAAACCGTTTCTTGGTGCATACAGACCAGGAATGTAAATTCGCAGGGGTGTGTACCACCCTGTTCTGTACACGACACGTCGACACAGCTATAGGTTTTAACTCTGAGAGTCAGATATTGAGGAAGCACCTTGGATTGAAGTGAATATAGCAGTCGATTGTGAAAATATGTGGAAATAACATATTTCCGCACGATTTTAGTCTACAAGGTATGACAAATGAATGGATTTGTCACATAATGGGAATATAGTTATTATAATACAAGTGCAGAAGACATTAATAATCTTCCTCGAGTGTAAAAATGAGCCTTCTCTACGAGTATTATACAATATTTTGCCTATAACTGCTATGAAAAGTGGACTATATTTCATAGCTAACTGAATTTCAAAACAGTATTTATTGATGGGCACTTTGTCCACACCTCGCTTGATTATATTGGGCTTTTGAAAAATTGCCCTTTGGAAACGCAAGAAATGCTCAGGTACTGTCAACGAAGGCTATTTTGAATCGAATCAGGTAAATAAGATGTCTTAAATACTGTAATGTTTAGATAACCTGGCTAATTTGCTCCTTAACATGGTGCTATACTGCTGTACAAATAATTGACCAATCAACAGCATCATTTTGAAATTTTCATTTGTGCGGTCGAAAGTTGATCGACATTGACTGAAGAACGATATGAGTGCTATAAGAAACGACGCGTCAATCAAGTGAAAAGGGAACAATATCTTCAAAATCCCAGGTACCGTGACACAAGTGATATTTCAAAACGTATACGTACATTCAATGTTCAGAGCACTGAAAGTACGTATACGTTTTGAAAGATACTTGTCGACAATACGGTCCCAGGTCACTTCAGAAGTCGCCGATTTAATTTTAATGTTTTTCATTCTCTATTCCTAAAATATGCTTAAAGCTGTAATTTGAGATGATAATTACTTATTGTATATGTATCTTTCTTAGGATAGATAGTACAGATATGTACAGTTACTCTCGGACACCCTATATATATTCGAAAAAGTTTCTTAACAATGGCCATTTGAAATTTTTAAAAAATTATTTGTAGCATTCTATGTAATCTGAAATGAACGGTTGAATTTAGAGCGGTGAAGCAATAAAGATATTTGCTCAGCCTCACGAGTTCTAGAACATATGAACAATCCTAGAAAATTCACCGAAAGCGAATTTCCCTTTGATACAATGAATTGTCCTTTCAAATTTGTATTCTAGGCTAGATAAAACATAGCAAAGCACTGTTTACAAACTTTCTGATGGCATAATATGTGGAATATCGTAAATATCTATCATTCTTATAGAAAACAGCAAGAACAAACATTTCTTTCGGCATTCTCTGTACGTCTGTTCAAAAATGCAAATGCACTTATGAGAGTCTATTGGAAATAAGTAAATGTAAGTACTCAATATTCTGGTATTTAATTATGCAACCGGAATGAAAGCCAAAATCATGTCATATAACCTCTGTTGAAACCACCAGTATCAGATAACTCCTAAGAATAACCCTAGAATCAGAAAACCAACCTTTAGCATCAACACCTTTCAATTCCCCAAAAACATGTTTTTGCACCTCAGCTTGCCGAGATGCGACAGAGACAAGGTCCCAAAATCCAATTAATATAATGACGAGCAAGCCATCTCATCTTTGATATATTCAAACTTGTACCTCAGGTCTCCTCACCCGAATGATTTGATTCTACACCGATAACACCTGCCTAATCTTCTCCAGTAATCTACGTCGGGGGTGAAACTGCTTCAATATTATCTGATTCCTAGAGACGCGACCTGTTTGACACGCTTATTTCAGCTTATCCTGATTAATATTATATGCTGATTTTTCTGGTTGCTTCGTTTCGCTTGACGCTGCGGAAAATTGGAGTGTCGCCGGGGAATCAACAAGCTTGGTTGGACGAAATCTGAAAGAGAAATGGTAAAAAATATGGGGGCTTTAAGAGCATTCATATTCTGAACCGATATCTCTATTATTTCGTCACGATACCAACAATTTTCCAATTTTGAACCAGGGATGGACTCAAAACTCCAAAATTCTATTCTATTCTATTCATAATCTGTGACGAAACTGACAAATTGGGCCTGAAGAAGAATTAAATAAATTCGAAATCGAGGCAGAGAGCGAAAGTCACAAATGCAGTCACAAATTATATACATAGACCTATAAAAAAAATTTATCTGATACAAACATTGTATAAGGATACCAAATGGTTTTTAAAAGAAAATAATGATTAAATAATATTGAATAGTGACAAGGGTGCAGTGACAGTTGTAATGAATGAAAAAATGTATAATGAAAAGATTCAATCTATTCTAGTATCCAAAGATTTCAAGAGACTACCCAGAGATCCCACATAGACATTACAAACAACATGTAATAAATCAACGGTTCATGAGTTATTGCGATTCTATTTGAAAAAATGGTGGCGATGAGGACTCACATATTTTGGAATATTCCAGCAGAAAAAGCTTTTTTGAACATTTTTTCTCCTTTTTCGATTCTGCAAATACGTAGTATTATAAGAATGTTTGCGGCTTGGACCAAAAATGTACAGGGTGTTTATAAGGAGATCATGAACTTGGACAACTCAAATTTATCAATTCTCAAAATTTTCAGATTAGAACCTATTATTTTTATTATTTCAGTCGATTCTACATACGAAGATAGTAGGGGTTACTTAACATAACCTATACCTAGAGTGAATACTTTAAGAGTTATCAAGGAAAAGCTTTAAATGAAGAAAAACCGCTATTTATAACTGTGTCTGCGACTTCCGAAAAATACAGAAAGGAACTTAAATTCGATGTTTCCATAACTAAATTTTACATTTCAAGAATTGTAATGGATTATTCGTTTATGGACTTCTCAATAATCCTAACGAAAATTCGATTAAAATTCATTAAATGTAAAATTCAGTGATCCAAACATCGAATTTTAGTTTCTTTCTGTGTGTTTCCGGTCACAGACAGTTATTCGCACAGTTATAAATAGCGGTTTTTCCTCATTTAAAGTTTTTTCTCGAAAACTCTTAAAGTATTCATTTTAGGTGGAGGGTTTGCTTAAGTAACACCCATTATTTTTGTACGTAGAATCAACTGAAATAATAGAAAATATAGGTTCTAATTTGAAAATCTTGAGTTTTGATGAATTTCAGTTGTTCAAGTTCATGATCTTCTTATAAACACCCTGTACATTTTTGGTCAAAGCAGCAAACAGTCTTATAATACTACGTATTTGCAGAATCGAAAAAAAAAAAAAAATTTGTTCGAAAAAAGCATTTTCTGCAGAAATATTCAAGAACATGTAAGTCCTCATCGCCACCATTTTCCTTATAAAAATCCAAATAACTCATGAACCGTTGAGTTTTTACCCAAAGTATGGCATATTGCCGAAATTGCCATCAAAAAGCTATCTAATGATGCAATAATATACTGGGTGGGCCATTTTAAATAAGGAAGTAGTAGTCTGTTTCCGGTATAACTGAAAATTGTAGAGATCTGAAAATATTTTAGGGAGAATGATCATTGTTTCAAACCCCAATGTGCAAATTTTCAGCTCAACATTATGATTAGTTTTCCATAAACGTCTAATAGGCCATCTCCGTGAATCACCCTGTATATGTTCAACTTGATGATTTAGAAATTACTAATGATGTTGCCTGTATATTGTGAGTGGAGGATCATTGATCTGACACTGAATATGTGAATATTATATTTGTAGTTTTCTTTGCAAATATGTAAATATATTTTTGGTTTTAATGATAAATTATTTTAATTCTTGTTACATTTACTGTTTTTTTTTCTCAACAATGATTTTATGCATCTATGAAGACTATCAAATTCTTGACTACAATGTGAAAACTCCAAATCAAAAAAACGAGTTCCTTGTAGACCATGAACTTCTGAACTCTTTGTCTTAGCTCCAACAATTAATCTGATTCTCCATAGATAAAAGACATAAGATAAAGTGCGGATCCAGTGGGGGTGAAAAATCCCCCTGGAATTTAACATACTAAGGCTGAAATAATTGCAAGATTAGCACAAATTTGATTTGACTTAATTTCTGAACCAAAGATATCTAACAGTCGGGCCTGGATCCGGTTTCTACAGCTCATGTTTGATTTACGAATAGAACATGCGCCGTAGGAGAGTGAATTTATTTATTCGCATGTGAAAAAACCGGCCTTAGGCGAGTTGTTTTCTTCTGAACACAATTTTTTATTTTTGCACTCTGTTTCTTTCAAATATCTATCTTGTTCATAAGGGTACTAAAGTTTACCCACAACTGAATGCCAAAAGCTCTAGGCAGAAGGCTTATGCAAGAGAAATTTATGTAAAGTTTCAGAAGTGAATTACAAACAATTTTACAATAATTTAAAACAGAAAGGTTATCGGGTATGTAGTCAAACTTAAACAATTTTAGCTCTTTATTGTTTCAGCCAAGCTTTCGGATAATACCTTATCCTTCTTCAGGGCTACTGAAAATTACAAAATGTTGTAAAAAACACACAGAAATCAATACAATAGAACTTACATCAATGTGAGTCTTGAATGTCTATGGAGTAAATTATTCCAGACTTGTTGGATGTTGGTGTTTTGTCCTTCATTTTTGAAAATACATATTTACCCAAAGTGCAAGGCAAGCGTGCAGCAACTATTAGATCCTGATTGTTTGGTACATGGTTTCTAAAAGTTCTTATGATGGAAGGTGTGATGGCAAGATTTAAGTTTGACTGCATACCCGATAACCTTTCTGTTTCAAATTATAAATTGTTAGTCGAGATTTACAAGTAGTTAATTTTACAATACCATATCAAAGTATCAAAAACAGTGAGCATATTTTACTGATCAAAGACCTTCGTTTGAAGATGTATAGCAGGGATCAGTGGCGTACCCAAGGAGGGAATATATCCTCCAGGAGAAATATCCATTATCTAAGTCGCAACGCTCAATAATTTAATCGTGCAGAAATTGAATCAACCTATTCATCAACCAACTGTTATATCAAGAGACTCGATCTGATCATACTGTCGTTGACACAATCATTATTTACATACGGGCTATAAATATCATACCAAATTGATGATAAACAATTGCGTGAAAACGATATCCTGAAGCTTACTTCAGGAGTAGTTCGGAGCTTTTAATCTGACACTTCGACAGGTGAAAATAAATCTCAAAAAGTGTCTGTAAGTTCAAAACACATCGGAAATGAATAACCAAATTTTTTTTTGTTTATTTCTCTATCCTATCTATTTTTATGTTGACTTCATTCATAGTTTGACGGTCCACATTGAAAACAAGTCCAACATTTATAGGGAAAAAATATTTTTGTTTGAAATTGAAGGATTAAAAATGGGGAATACTTTACAGAATTCTTATGATATTATTATACAACAAAAACAAAATTATCTACAAATTCAAATCAAAGCACATTGATATAAGATATTATTTGTTGTTGTTGCTTTGAATAGCGATGAGCAAGCTTGACACCGATTTCGAGCAATGTTTTCTCTTCGACAAACGTTCTCGCAAAATAGTGAGTACACTGCCTTATGATATCTTCAACTCCACATCTATCTCACTCAACTTAAATTTATGATCGCTCAGATCCATTTCATGAATTTTTCAATTAGTTTTTGAAACAAGTGCCATATTCTGTGGTTTTTTCGAAAATGTTCAAAGTCAGCACACCACCTTTTACAAGTTTTTGTCGATGGAGCCCAATCTAAATAGCACTTATCAAAGCGTTGTTCTGTTGAAAAGTATTTTCTCCCATAAAAACACTCAATCAATACACGAAACTCGTTTTCATCAATTTTTCAAACAATTGTAGCGTCACTTAATCAGACTCAAAACTGTATGTTCCAAAATTTTTTCTCGCATCTTTTGAAGCTTGGTTCATTATGTGACCAGTTAGGTGGTCTCCAAGAGAGCATGAATTAATGAGCGCTTATAAGCTCTTGTCTTCAAATCAATGCTTTCCTCATTTTTTTAATCAATTGTGTTTCTCAATAAAACGTCCGTTTCAAATTTTGTTTCAAATTCCATAAATAATTGTATATTAATCATAAAAAAAGTGTGGCCCGTTATATGGTTCGATCCATTTTCTCACCCTTCAACTTCAGACTGGTCTAAATTCGATACAATCCATCAATACAATGTCCTTATTTCTTGTGGGCCAATTTATCTACCGAAGTTATTTAGTGAACTTCAACTCAATAACGTGGTTTGTCCTGATGACATGCCAACCATTTTCAACTTCGACCATTGCCAGAACTGTACCGTAACACGAAACTTGGCCTGATATGGCAAGTCAGATAAAATTTAATTATTTTCTTGATTGCCTGAGATAAGAAAAACTTAATTGGTTCTCTAGTAAGTTTCCATTTTCACGATCATTACACTAGATTCCTAGGGGTTAGATTAATTGATTTCGCAAAATAATGTTGCAAGAACCAATTAAACAATTTAAATTAGTAGTTGTGATCGTAGATTTGAAACTTTTGGTTGCGCGAAAAGTTGGTCGAGGATTCACTGATGCGGTAATCTTCTTGTTCGTGTTGTGATGATTTGGAGAAATGAAGTAGATTAATCTGACATAATTGCGTGCTTCTTTCATGGGAACAGAGGGCTATCATTTTGCCTAGATGTCTGTAATTTTAGAATTTTTAAGCGTGTTTTTGGTTCGAATTACTGATGAAGAACTCGACTTTAAAATCAATATTGATCGTTCATCCAACTCTTAAACAGAATATGCTGGAGAATTGAAATTTTTAGGATTCAAACGCATTCACAATTTGATCATGCATACTTCTAATTTATAATAATTAACGCAGCGTGTTATAACACTCAGTAGGCGCTGAAGCTTTCAGAATGAAAAAAAGTTGAACAAGAAACTGTAACATTCAAAATCTCAGCTCACAACATCAATTCAACTCAACATGAAATCTTTCGTTTGCTACTCGTTAGAAGTGTGCTATTCTATTGAGATTTAGAATTCTAAAGGAAAAATGGTTTCAAAGGGTTGTATGAAGTGAACAATCTCTCAAAATTTGAACAAAATCAGACTGCTTGTTATACGCTCAAAATACCAGTGGTTCAGCAAAAAAAAAATCAGGTGGAAAAAATTCAAATTTTTATACCCTGTATCTTGAGAACAAACCTTTGCTGGGCCCATGTTTATAGACTTTTTTTGATTATCCTAGAAATCTCTCATTTTGGTTCGACCTATTTTCACGCTTTCACGTTTTCTCAAGAAAATTGTTCGAAAACAGTGATAAAAGAAATTTTGTTGAAATTTACGTTTCCATGGTAAGTTTTTTTTCGAATGAATTAAGGAGTGGTTTTGTACGACAGAGTTGGGGTTTGCACAACATTTCGTGAAATATAATATAAACATGAATTCGAAGAGAGCGAAACCCTCTAACTTTTTTTTTCATTGATTCAATGAAACTACGCGGTAAGGCTCTGAGAGTAAATATAAAAAGCATCGAACTGAAGAAAATCGAGCCTATTATGAATTGATGAGAAACTTAACGTCGTCAACAATTGAACGTGAAAGAAAAGCTTTTCTACGAGAAAAATTATCAGTCAATAATAACTTCTGACGAGATCTGAGGTACTATTGTGGTAATTCTAAAGGGGGCCACGCACGAATACCGGGCAGTTTGAGAAACCCTAATGAGGTAAATCAGAACAGTCTCGAAAATTGATGTGCTCAAAATTATTTCACAAATAAAATCCAAGGCGTGTGGTGTTGATGGCATCAATATCTATGTGCTGAATTTGTGCACTCCCTTCATCCTCCCATATATCACCCACCTCATAAACTATTGTATTATTAACTCGGCATACTCAACAGAATGGAAGAAAGCCCCAAACCAAAAATAGCTTCTCCTAAAGACTGCAGTGACACCTGAGGCCTATAAGCATCTTACCTTGTCTGTCGAAAATACTGGAGAAAATAATTTATGAACAACTAATAGAACACATCACAAACAACAGTATTCTTCCTGAAACGCAATCCGACTTTCGTAAATTTCACAATTGCTCTACTACACTTGCTGATATTACAGACGATATTCTTCGTGCTACAGATTGCAACAAACTCAGTCTACTCGTTTTCCTGGACTAGCAGAGCCTTCGACACCCTCAATCGTCCACTCTTACTAGCAATACTCCACTATATAGGCCTTGACGAAGACGCGGTTTCATTTTTCGACAGTTACTTTGATGGAAGAACTCAGAAAGTTAGATAGACGGAGATTTATCTGAGGACCTGTCAGTAACGAGAGGAGTTGCTCAGGGATCCATACTGGGAGCAATTCTATATGTGGTGTATACTTCTAGACAGGCTAACTCTTTCAGCAGGTGCAAGGTCCATTTCTATGCCGACGATACACAAGTACTAATATCCTGCGACAAAGATGAAGCTAATGAGGCTTGTGATTTGTTGAACTCTGAACTGGAAAACTTGTAGAGTCTTCCTCCCTGCACCACCTCCATCTCAATCACGAGAAGTGTGGTACCTTACTTTTTGGTGCCAAAAACTACGTGGATTATAGACATAAAAATTGGAGATAAAAGTAAAAAAAATTGAAAACAGCAAACGTAACTTGGGACTCATATTAAACAATAGACTCAGATTTTATGATCACATCTCGAGCTGCATACGTCGCGCCTATTTCAAGAAGAAAATACCGTTATCGTCATGATATACCATCACAGAAACAAAAAAGTTACTATGTTCCTCTCTTATTTTGTCTACATTTAATTTTGTGGACGTGATGTATGGAGATTGCTTAACCGAAATTGCTAAAAGAAGAATTCAAAAAGTTCAAAATTCTTGTTTACGATTCATATATGGGATCAAAAAATATGAAAAAATCTCATACAAGCTGGGGGTGGTTGAATATGAATATCCGTCATTATAATATAATTTGGATATAGTGATGATTTGCCAAATTATTCGCAATATCTCTTAATTCTGTTGGTGTCGAATCGATTTCGTCAGACATAATTCACGAATTTGATTCGTAATTATAAATTATTTCAAAATTCGAAACGTACGATTCAAATTGAAATTCCGTAATCTGTCAATTTTCGTAACTAACTACCAAGATACAATACAAATGTCACTAGGATATATGATCTGAATTTTTCATTGAATTTCGACAATATTGCACAAAACTAGACTCGTTTTCGAATTTCGCATTCGTGATAAAATAAGAGCCCATTCTGCAACTTGTTTTAGAATATACTATTATAGGACCGATGTTCACAATATTAATGTGAGAAATGAAGGTCTTATCACTCCACCTATTCCTAAAACAAGTATTTTTGAAAGAAGCTTCACTTATAATATCGCCAAGATCTACAACTCTCTACCTTTTAGCTTCAAGCTCCTGAACATAAATAATTTCGAGGTGAGCGCTTTCCGATACTACCTCAATGAACAGAATAAATGATGATTTTTCCTCTTGCTGTTTCCTAAGTCCTGTGTGTTTTTTTCCTTCTTGAAATAGTGCACACAGAACGCCTTTAAGTGAATAATTATGATTTTTTTTTGTTGAGTTGAGCAGGAGATGCATGCATGCATGACTGCACTCCGCCTTTTTTCACAATCAAGCTACAACTCGAATACTATATGTATATGTTTGTACTTTTATTTGGGAAAATAAAGTTCATTATTATTATTATTATTATTTATTACAGCTTGTCTCGGTGTGAATGTACCCCTCTGTGAAATACGAGGGCGGTTTGATGAGTCCGTGACTTTTTGAATTTCCCGCGCAGTTACTTCCAAAGTACTTGTGTGACCGTCATCTATGACCGTGATCTATCAGTGGGCAACATTCTAATTTTCAGCAAGTTACGACCTGCAGTTGCTGTTTTATAGCCGTTCAAAGTAGACCACCTCGTGAATTTTTAGAAAATGGAAAAAGTGAATTCCGTGTGCTGATTAAGCATTACTTTTTACGTGAAAAATCGATCATTGAAACTAAGGAAAGACTTGATAAATATTACAATTACCATCAATCATTTCAATAGTATGGTTTATAGAGTTATGTTGTGGTCGTACCAGCACTAGTGACGCCGAACGTTCAGGTCGCCCAAAAGAAGTGATCACGCCGGAAATCGTCGATAAAATCCATGAAATTATATTAGACGATCGAAGAATGAAATTGCGTGAGATGGATAATGCTGTATGTATCTCAACTGAATGGGTACATCATATTTCACACGAATATTTGGACATGAAAAAACTCTCCGCGAGATGGCTGCCGCGATTGCTCACATTCGACCATAAGCACAATCTTGTGACCACTTCAAAAGAGTGTTTAGCGATGTTCACCCATAATCCGAAGGAGTTTTTCCGCCTTGTTGTTACTGTAGACGAAACATGGATCCATCACAACACTCCAGAGACCAAAGAACAATCGAAACAGTGGGTTGTAGGGGGTGAACGTGGAACAAAGAAGGCAAAACAGAGTCTGTCAGCTACACAGGTTATGGCCACAGTTTTTTGGGATGCACGCGGTGTCATTTACATTGATTACCTCGAGAAAGGTAAAACGATCAACGGCGAATATTATTCAAAGCTTTTGAACAGATTCGACTTAGATTTGAAGCAAAAACGGCCGCATTTGGCGAAGAATAAAGTGCTGTTCCATCAAGACAACGCACGTGTGCACACTTGTTTAATCACGATGGCCAAAATCCACGAATTGCGTTACGAACTGGAAATGCTACCTCATTCAGCTTATTCTCCAGATTTAGACCCCTGCGACTATTTTCTGTTTCCGAACCTCAAGAAAATGGCTGGGCGATAAGAGAATTGAGTCGAATGAAGAAGTCATTACCGAAACAAACTCCTATTTTGAGAGCCTCGAGGAAACCTATTATTTGGAGAGAATAAAAAAAATAGAAAAACGCTGGACTAAATGTATAGAGCTAAAAGGTGATTATGTAGAAAAATAAAATGTTTTTTTGTCAAAAAAAAAATTTGTTTTATTCAAAAAGCCACTGACTTATCAATCGAATCTTTCAGACTTTCTTGATATCATATTCAAGAAAAATCAATTCTATTTTAAAATTATGGCTTCCCTTTCTCCCCACAGTAGATATCAAATTCACATCAGAATTCAATAACACTCCTGCGTGGGAGGTTCTGTGTGTAACCACCTGTATACCAAATCGATCCGAACAACATATCCCATTAGGCCCCGTTCAACAATATTTCCGCAAATATATCAAATGACACTTCCGAACAAGAGTTAGCACAATTTTCTGGAAGTCAACATGTTATCTATCAAGGCTCTAATTAGTGTCTTACAATATCCAAATTCATCAAGGTATAAGGTACATTGTTATCAGCCGATTAGGCTTGTGCATGAAGTTCGAGTAAACAGATCAAGTTTCTAATCATATTAAACAAACCAGGAATATAATTAATTACGTGCTACAAAGTTAGGACTTTTGGAAGCTCGGAAGTTTCTTCGTATGGCCTGAGGTTCTAAGATGCATAGTCGACTAGGGTTGATTTCCCCTAGTACCGTAAATAATGCCAGCAATTTCAATCTCAAGTCCCGTGAAGTGGTGAGTTTTTTACTAGATGGGGTTGTTTATGTTTTGGAATCAAAGATGGTATAACCTAGTTTCCATAGGAATATATTACAGAATTTGCGCGCTCTATCTAATAACTTGCTCATGTAACTTTTTCTCAAAACTTTGGATATAGATTCATTGAGCTTATTCAGTCTTCTGAATAAAAATCTGGAACATAATAATATCTAGAAAAGAAATTGACAATATTCTTCCAACCATATGTAATTCATCACTTTGCAGAAAATTTGTCTTTAAGGATAAAGAAAAGTTACGACAATGCTAAATGCATCCAATACAGTATATATACAGGGTGATTCCGGAGGAGACCGTCAGATTTTAGGAGAAGTTTACACTAGTCAAGGCAGTTTCGAAACAATGTTTGGTTTATGGTTGGGGCCCTTTATTGAGAGTCCACAGGGTGATTTGTCCGATTCGACCTATTTTTCTTTTATTTATAACTTTAGTATGGCTCGATCAATATTGATGAAATTTTCAGTGTAGAACAATATGATTGTTTACTTCCAATAATTCTAACAGTTTTTCAGAAATACAGGGTGAAATTAAATTTGCAGGTTGAAAAAACAACCTGTACATTCCGTTCTCAAAAATTCACTACCTGCTTAAGATTCTACCATAAGTGCACATTACTGGAGCGTTTCTATTTTTTTTGGCACACGTCCAGTTTTCCTAGAAAATTTTTTTGAAGATGAACAATATCGTTATTTTGCTCCAAGGTAGGGAGAATATTCTGAACTAGATAGTAAAGTCGTCCAATCATACAAAGAACTCAGGAAGACCTGAGTTCTAAAGTAGTTTTTCGAAATTTGAAATTCGTTTTTAATCACTCATATTCTGATGTATAAAATCATTTAATCTAGAAAATATCTTTATATGTATGATACCTAAGTAAACCAAAAACCACTAATACAGAATAAACATTCTAAACATATTATGAAAGGCAAAACAAAAAATTAACACAGAATAAGGTCGAAATGATTTCTTCTTTTTTGAATACATATTCGCGACCTTTTTATTAAATTTCCAATTGACCTTCTGATGTGGGATTGATTTTGCTTTAAGATATAACATTCCTCGAAAATTCTTTCAATTAGATGATCCCTACTTCTAATTCGGAAACTAATTTGACGAGTACTAATAGACGGTTCCTCCTAAACCCGTTCAACAATATGATTGGAAATTTCATTTTGAGTAGGCCTATCAATGTGCTCTGCCTTACTAGGATATTGCCCATGTTCTTTAGAATAATGGAATACTTGTCCAAGAGTATCTTTATTTGGTTGACGTCGGTTGGGAAATCGTCTTTGGTTTTCCATTTCGGCTTCATTTCCATTTCCGTTACAACAATCATAAACAAAAATCAAATCTGCATATTCCGCATCAGTAAAGAATTGGGGCTTTTTGAAATACACTTCTTGTAACAGATTATTGATTTAATATTCTCATTCTGTGGTTCACTATGATGGTAACCATGGATCTTCACAAACTTGATTTAAATTGAGATTTAAGTTTCATGGAAAATTCTCAATTTGATAAAAACTATTTTTCATTATTCGGAAGAGCTTGTATCATTGGACGATACAGCTTTACTATCTAGTTCAGAATATTCTCACTGCCTTGGAGCGAAATAACGATATTGTTCATCTTCAAACATTTTTTCTAGGATAACTGGACGTGTGCCAAAAAAAAAATAAAAACGCTTTAGTAAAGCACATTTATTGTAGAATCTTAAGCAAGTAGTTAATTTTTGAAAACGGAATGTACATGGTGTTTTTTCAACCTGCAAATTTAATCTGAACTTATCATAATTCCCACCCTGTATTTTTGAAGAAGAGTTGGAATTATTGAAAGTAGACAATCATATTGTTCTACACTGAAAATTTCATCAATATTGATGGAGCCAAAGTTATGAATAAAATAAATAAATAAATAAGAGTTCGTCAAGTGTATAGGGTACTATCGGACAAGAATGTTTCTTTGATGTTTCAGAGATGTTCAATCGGATTCAAAACCCCGCATCCGCAAATCCGTGCATTAAAATGAAGTCATCTCTAACAAATGAAGAATGGGCAGCTACAGCTTCTTGAAGAAAGTCTTGTATGTAACGTTGAGCATTTAGAGGTTCGTTTTCAATAAATAATAATTATTTATCGAAAATGGTAAGAGCTGCTCTTGATATTCCGGCCTCTATAACAGTGGCGGAGCTAGGGGGGCCCGGGCCCCCCCTAGAATTTTGCTGCCCCCCCTAAAATTGGACATACTAAGACTAAAAGATTAGCAGAACTATAGTTTCGCATTACTTTGGCCCCCCAAAAAAAAAACCGGTTCCCTCCTGGCCACCCGTGTTTTTGAAATCTGGCGTCGTCACTTCTTTACAATATACGTGTATGTACAAAATAAATTCAGATATCAAAGTGAAATAAAAACTGAAATATCTCGAAAAGGATGGTCTTTGTAATAAACTGGACGTCAACTCTACAAAGTTCCTGAAGTGTTCCACAGGGTATTGAGAAATTGGACTACTAATTCATGTTTTTTTCACCCTGTATAAATGAGCTGGCGTAGAAATAATTGAAATCGATGAAAAATTACAAGAATTCTTGGACAATGAACTTCGGCAGAATTTTAGGTCGCCGAGTCCTTTTACCGGTGAGTGTATTATTCTGATGGTTATATAAACAAAAGTTACCAAGGAATTCGTTATTCCACATATGCACGCAAAATTTCAACATAATCGAATCTGTAATATTGAGTTTTTCTTCACCAATGATGATGTGATAAAATTTGTATTTGTTCCGGTTTTACCATTGACATGAATTTATGAATCAGGCTTTGAATCGTCATTTTTCATCCGAAAGCAAATTTTAAACTACATTAATTTAATACTTGCGTTGTTATTCAACGCAAAACATTCAACTCCAACTACAAGCATATCAGGAGTTTACGAATAATTATGTTCAACTTGCAATATGAAATACATAGGTCAGACAGGACGTGTATTCAAAACTAGATTGAATGAACACTGAATAGATATTACCAAGAATGAGCGATTCTCCACGTTTGCAATATATTGCATAGATAATAAGCACTTTTTACACACAACTGACAACATGAATAATATACATGTGGAATCAATACGCTCTATTAGTGTGATGCCACACACCGCCATTTTTGGTTCTTCTGTCAGTGTTCGGAATCCAAACAAATAAAATGTAATTCAAATAAGTACGGTGTCGTTGAAGGAATTGGCTTATTTTCATAAATAAGAGTATTCGAGGAACGATTTCAGTATTAATTGATAGATAGAAGGAACAATGTTAATACCAGTAAGTTTGAATCCTGTATCATTCCCCAGATTTTGTAAAAAGCCGTGTTTATTAGTTGAACTTCAAGTTCCAACTTACTGGAATTAATCTCGTTCCTTCTGTCTATCAATTAACAGTAAAATCGTTCCTTAAATAATTATTAATCAAAATAAGCCAATTTCTTCTACAACGTACTAATTTGAATGACAATTTGTTTGTTTGGATTCCGAACACTGTCAGGAGAACTAAATGGAGGAGACTAAACTATTTATAATCCATTGAAATTTGAAAACTAGTGAACAGAAATAGTTTCGAAATTATGAATGGACAAACAGAATTGTGTTATTACAATATATCAAACACGTTCAAATAATACTTAAATTTCTATAGACCTTTCTATAACGGTCAAAAATGTTTTCTTCTTCTTTACCAAATTTTTGTCCTTTTTGAGTTTTTCTTAATTTTTTACCTAAAATTGTATAATACTCTGCACCATTCGTAGAGCCTTCAATGTCTGTGTATAAACTTGAAATAACTTCGAAAGTGCGAGATTACACAATGAATAATTGGATATTATCAATATCCAATTTTATTGGTAGCAAAAACATAGAGAGTAAAATAGTATATTCTAAAACAAGTTGCAGAATGGGCTCCTATTCCAACACGCATGAGTGTTGAAATACTGCAACGAGTATTAGACGATATTTTCTCTATTTCAGTCGAGGTTTGTGAAATATTGTCGAAATTCAACGAAAAATTCAGATTATACATCCTAGTGACTTTTGTATTGTATCTTGGCAGTTGGTGTGACTGTTACGAAAATTGACAGATTACGGAATTTCAATTTGAATCGTACGTTTCGAATTTTGAAATAATTTATAATTACGCATTAAACTCATCAATTATGTCTGACGAAATCGATTTAACACCAACAGAAATAAGAGAAATTGCGAATATTATGTCGCAAATCATTTCACTAAATCCAAATTATATTATATCGGCAATTTGACGTGTGTTGAATTTGATAGGATTCGAAGTCTATGTAGACAACCACAAAACGAAAAATATAACTGAAAACAATGCTGTAATGAGTTCATTACAGCACTGTTTTTAGAACTGTACTGAACTCATTACGATACTGAAATGGAGAAAACTTCATATACAGGGTGTTTCCTAAACATGCGGCCAAAATTCAGGGGGTTGTTCCTTGGACTATTCTAAGAATATTTTGTCCTTTGATGATTTTTGAAAAACCTATTTGTTTCGAAGATATAGGGGAAACAAAATTTCAGATAATAACATTTTATTATGAAAAATTACATGAAAATTCAACTCAACCTACAAAAACTGTTGAAAATGACCACCTCCAGCCAGCATACAAGCATCCAATCTTCTCCTCATTGACTGCCGAACCCTTTCAAAAACATCAGGATCATTTCTTATTAAGTTACACCCAGCAATGATCCGATTTCGCAAGTCTTCCACATTTTCTACTGGAGTGGTATAAACTAATGATTTTAGATGGCCCCATAGGAAATAATCTAAGGGGTTTAAGTCCGGGGAACGAGCAGGCCATAAATGAGGTCCACCTCTTCCAATCCAGCGATCTCCGTATGTTAATGTTAAAAACTCACGAGCAACCAAACTAAAATGCGCTGGTGCACCATCGTGCATAAACCACATTGCATGTCTTATTGCCAATGGTACATCCTCCAAAAACAGAGGTAACGTTTGTTCTAAAAAGTTGCGATACACGTCCCCGGTAAGTCTTTCTGGTAAAAATATCGGCCCTATTAGGCAGTCACCCACAATACCAACCCAAACATTCAATGAGAACTGATGTTGAAAACGATCTTCAATTACCTCATGTGGATTTTCGTCGGCCCATACATGGTTGTTATGAAAATTTCTTATTGCATTTCTTGAGAAATTCGCTTCATCAGTAAAAAGAATCAGCGTCAGTAATTGAGGAATTTGAACTAATGTGGTTAAAAGCCATTGACAAAATGCAATACGTGGGGGAAAATCAGTAGGAATAAGTGCCTGAACGCGTTGCATATGGTATGGGTATAACAAATTGTCTTTAAGAATTTTCCAAACAGTCTTATTACTCACATTCAAAGTATTGGAAATTTTTCGAGTAGAAGTACTAGGGTCTTCTTCGATCATGTCCAGCACATTCTCTTCCAGTTCCACCGTTCTTACTGTGTTTGGTTTTCCTGGTCCCCCCATTTTTTTCAATGCGCCTGTTTCATGCAGACGTTGATGAATATTTTGAAACAATTTTCTGTCAGGAATATTACGCCCAGGAAATCGTTCAATGTACAACCTCCTAGCTTTTAATGAATTTCCATCAGCAAGTCCATAAATGAAATGCATGTCAGTCATCTCGGTGTTTGTATAGCGATTCATAATAGTCAAAGATAAAATGTTAATTGCTAATACATCACAAAACGAATTCAAATGAAAACCGTGTTTAATCTGTATTCCTTTACCATCTGCACTTATCAATTTTTAGTCAAAAAACTGGCCGTTTTTAGTAATTGGAATGTTGTTAAACAAATTTAAAAATAAATTGTACCTACTTAGTAAACACAGTGCGGTACGCATTTTTATTTAAACTATTATTAATTTTAAAAATATGAAAAATGTTGTTCGCCCTGTATCTTCGAAACAAAGAGGTTTTTCAAAAATCATCCAAGGACAAAACATGCTTAAAATAGTCCAAGGAACAACCCCCTGAATTTTTGCCGCATGTTTAGGAAACACCCTGTATATCGTAAAACTCGCATATACATGCTTGCTTCATAATTGTCCAATAATAAATTCGAATCCAATTAATTTTCAGATCAAGTCGAATATTCCATACGATATCCAATCGAAAATATAGTCAGTAAATTCCACTCAAGCAAATACTGTTGTGTCCCAAATAACCATTTAATGACGTCTAAAATTCCAATGTATAAATTCTTTCAACTCCGTTGTAGCTACTTGTGAAGAAGTAGCATTGTTGACAAATAAGAGATTTAAATTCCAGATCCTCCGTTCAATAATTCCCATTATGAAGGCAAATACTTCCAGGAATGTGCAATAAAGCCGAAAAGCCATAGGAAAATATAGGAAAACGGAATCTATATGGAATTACAGAATTGCATCTTTTGTTCGATGTTATACGAATGATAAACTTATAAGTCCGGAAAAGGCCCGTTCAATATTTTCAGAATGTTGGCATCATCCTGGGCAGCAGGTGTGGAAAATCGCTCAAGGTTTTACTCGTATCTACATATGAGAGGGCTCTTTAGCGAAATTGGATATGTGCCTTGCTCTTTCTGGTTCATTAGAGGTATAAATTATGTGAATATCCCGTCGGGATGATTTGTTTCCGGTTTTAATTATAAATACTGTTTGGATGTCATGATATTGCGAATTGCGTTCCAGTTTTGCTCTTGCCCGTTCAACCTGGTCGATATCTAGCTTATCCCAAGTTTATTTTTGGTGGAGAAAGGAGTGAAAAATAATATACTAGTGAAATAATTCAAAGGATATAAATAAAATCTTTAAATTTTTTGAAAATTCGATCGAATGAAACAAAAAAACCGCTCCATAGATTGAATTGAAATTCTCTGGGATTTTTGTGGTGATATTGAACTGTGAAACGCACATTCAACATTGACGGGTTTTTTGATATTTTCAATTCAGCGCTTGATTATCTAAAAAGCCTCCAAAAGCTTTTTTTTATCTACTTTCTAATTAATGTAGAAAACGAAGAATTTTTTTCCGAGAAAACCATAGCTACTTCTTGTAGAGAATTCATTCAATATTTCAAATCATCCCCTAAATTTTCTGTGCAGACATTTTTTGGTGAGATATTGATGGTTAAAGACAAAAAGGTCCTTGTCAATCCAAAGTTCGATATTTCAGAAAGAAATGCTCGTATCGAAATTTTGAAAACGGGATATTGAAGCTGATTGTACAAGTTATCTCATTCATATGGTGGTTAAGTTGGAAAAAAATTTCCAAGTCTGTGGGCCTAAAAAAATTTCGCAGAAATTTTAGGCACTGTATTCATTAGGATTGAGCGGTACACGTTGCTTGAAATATTTTGTCATCATGAAATCTCTGAACTATTAACTTTAAGCTTCAAAAAGCTTCTTTTCAAATTGAGATACGACCATTGTTATCGAAATTACATCCATTTGAAAAACCGCTTAAAATTTCGAATTTCATTTTGATCCTTCAATTCATTCCCCTAGTGTATATTAGTTTGTTGATCCGATATTAATAGATTATTCGAAAAAAAATAAGGGGAGCACTAACGTGAAGTCCTTTCATACAATTGCGCCCTTGGACAGCACTCAACTTTATTCATACGAGTATACATATAAGTATAATGTAGTCTCTTCACAATTAGAGTAAAAATTAATAATATCCTCCTGACTCCTCATTTTTTTTAATATTCCGCTTGAATTTTCTATGATTTCTGAAGACGCTTCCAACAAGAAATAGTAAACGAAACATGATATTGCTGTTCTATACAAGTATTTACATATTGATGGTTTTGAGGTCCACTTAATTAAGAACCTTATTCATTTAATTTCCCCTTGTGAGATGGAAGAGGTAAATTTTGAAATTTCAAATGGAAGACCCCATTTTTACAGCCGATTAGTATTCTACCACAAAAAATACAATAGTTTTCCCAAAACAATTTCTGACGAATTGTCACAGATGGCTCACGTATCCGTTCCATTAATTCATCATGATGAAATTTGAAAGTTTTTTGCTGAACTGTTTGTTCTCAGTATATATCATTGATCATTTGAAAATGGAAGAATTATTTGTTTTTGGTACAAAATATTTTCCATTAATTAATAAGGATGTATGAATTGAAAAAAGATTATTTGGAATCTATACCTTTTCAACTTCAAATTGAGACTTAACCAAATCAAATTTGAAATTGACGAATTCAAATTGGGAATAATCAAATTCAAATTGGGACTGAACTCATTCAAATTGGGCATAATCAATTACAAGTTACAAAGTTAATTAGGTACATTTCTTGTTATTCAACTCGATTTTTTTCTATGAAAAAGTGAGTAGCGAACGAATATATACCTATAACAGAATGAAAGATGAAATGGATTCGGTCCTTACTTGACGAAAATTAATTATAAGGAAAATAAAACAAAATAATTTCAACTGAATAATTTCCAGTGGAAATTATTTCGTTTCAATAAATAATAAATAAAATAATTTCAACTGGATAATTTCCAGTGGAAATTATTTCGTTTTATTTCATTTTATAATGAGAGATTTCCAATATTTTCAAAATTTCAATATTGAATATTTTTTACAAATAAGAAAAGTGATCAAAAGTTCTATAAAAATTTATTTTCTCCTCAATACCCATAGCATTCGCGAGTCTTCTCCAATCGACATTTTCCCTAAGGATAGCAATGATCTGGTTTTTAATTGATTCTGCATCTTCCTTTTTAATGTAGGTCATGTTTTCAAAGCAACGTTTTGGTATATAGTCACTCACTATTTTCGACATAAGAAACTGTAAATAAAAATGTCAGAGTTCATAATAGGTGTACAACTTTACTTCCGCCGTTTTGCGATAGATGACTGTAGAGGTTAGTGGTTGTCGAAATAAATAGATACAATAAGATTAGGTATTATAAACATAACGTAATCGAAATATTAGTCGATTTATGTCTGCACCATAGAGTTATTCTCGATCAAACATCTCATCTTACGAGCCAAATTGTTGTCATTTGTGGGAAGTTCTAAATTTCTTGTTAATATGAAGAAATCTGCGGAGGGGCTCATCGAATTCTCTCGAATACCTATAGTGAGGCAGCTGTTAGTGGAAGAAAGTGCCGAGGGTGATTTTGACGTTGCTAAGAACGGTGATTTCGGCGTCGAAGACCTGCATGACGGCGAAAGAGATAAGGTTTTCGAAGATGCAGAATTCGAGGCATTACTTGATCAAAACTCATGTCGAACGCAACAAGATGGCAGGATCATTGGGGGTGACACAACAAGCCAATTCAAAACTCGTGAAAGTCATGACAATGCTCCACCCCATGTTGCGAAAGTGGTCTAGACATACATGGAAACGTTTAAATGGAAAATTCTACTCCACCCGCCTTATTCTCCAGATGTTGCTCCCTCGGCCCATTACTTTTCTCGATCAAGGGCACACGGCCTGGCTAACCAGTACTTCCGGTTTTATGGAGAAAATTGGATCGATTCGTTGATCGATGGGAGAAAGTAGTGGCCAACGATGGAAAATATTTTGAATCATAAATGTGTAACCAGCTTTTTACATTGAGGCCTCGAATTGCGGTTTTTTCCGAAATTCGGCGGAAGCAAAATTGTACGACTATGTACAAAGAATGTTGTCCCAATTCGAATTTTATTATTCTCAATTTGAATTTGTCAAGTCTCAATTTGAAGTTGAAAAGATTTAGACATCTCCATCAAGCCGTTATCGTTATGCGCAGAACGTTTTGAATTGTTTCAATGAATATTTGGACATTTTACGAATAACATTTCATGTGAATTATTAATGGAACGAATACATTAACGTCGTTCAGGCGGATAATTCATACTCGATTACAGAGCCATTTGCGACGATCCGTGAAAAATTGTTAGTAAAGTACTTTTGTATTTTTTTGCCGTAAAATAATAATCTGTAATAAAAAACACGTACTCTCATTTTAAATTCCTAAGTTGACTCTCGTACCCCCACAAGGGATAATCAGATGTTCTGGCATGAGGGAATTTCCCCCTTCAAAAACATTAAAATTTTATTCGAAACATTGTTCCGTAAGATGTTTCCTTTTCAGACTGATTCAACTCAAAGAAATCGCCCGATATAGGTAAATATGAGAGTATATTCATGTTATCCACAATGGAATTCTACAGTCAAAATCCTGTCAAACCAATAGGTGACTTAGAATACCCATAGGGGTTATTTTGGAATCAGCTAGATGCCCCCTATTTGAGTTTTCATTCGTCCGTTTACTCCAGGATCACTCTCTATATACACCTACATACATTGTGTCTGTAAAGTATGGAACGAATTCATTTTTAGCTAAACAGACCATTAAAAATAATCCTGAAACACGTCGATTTTTCATTTTAATTTACCGTATTTTAAAATAATAATCTAATATACAGGGTGCATTACTTTCGAGTTATGACGTCACTGTCATTTTTTTTTAATAGAACACCCCCATTTTGTCTCAATTTTCGAATTACTCTAGCTGAGCTGACTCCAAAAATGTATCACATAATGATTTCAATTAGTACAGGGTGGACAAAAATATAATAGTTTTGTGTGTGCTCATAAAGTTACGCGTATACATTTTTTATTAGTTAAATTAGCAATATTATCAAAAATAATGATTGTCTAGCGGCAATTGATTTGAATGTAACACCCTGTAGTTTGTTACATTTTTAGATTATTAAAAATAAGTTGTTTCCAAACGTGTTTGGTACTTGAGGTCTAGCAGACAGAATATGAAAGAAATTATTTCTTATCAATTTAAAAAAAAAACATAGTCGTCTAGTTTTTTGAGAAATGTCATTATTTGTTTAATTATTTATTAGTGTTCAATGAGAGTTTAGTACTACAATATTTTTGGTATTCGTGAATGTTTCAATTAGTTCTTAGATTTAATATATTATTTTTGTCCATCCTGTACCAATTGGAATCAATATGTGATACATTTTTGGAATGAGCTCAGCTAGAATAATCGGAAAATTCAGACGAAATGGTGGTGTTCCATTAAAAAAAAATTACGGTGACGTCATTACTCGAAAGTAATTCACCCTGTATATTAGATTATTATTTCAAAATACGGTAAATTAAAATAAAAAATCGATGTGTTTCAGGATTATTTTTTAAAATGGTCTGTTTAGCTAAAATGAATTTGTTCCATACTTTACGGACACAGTGTATACAGTCATGTGGTGTGTAGTGGAATTAGCGCATGAAGGAACGATCACTCAAAAGCTCCCGACTTCAAGTTAGTGTCCTCATTTTTCACCTCAGTTTTTCTCTAATCACGATGAATCCTCAATTCACCCTCTCACAAAATTCCCACAAACTCGACCTCCACCGAAAAATTTCCAACAGACACCCCCTTCTCACCCTTTCTTCAGAACGGGCTGAGTTAATGATATAATTTTTAGCCACAAACGCTGCCCCCCCAAACGAGGCTCTTGCGTGTTTTGATGCCAGTGGAAACGGCGAATTTTATGACCTTTCACCCCCAAGAATGGATGGGGAAAAATGCTTTTACGACTAGACGTAGAAGATGTCGCCCAGAATGGACATCCTTCCTAATTTGCGAATATGATGCAATTTGCATAATGCGAAAGCCGTGATTCAGGTTTTGCGCGGGGATGGAGTGGTGCAAGGGTGCAATTCCTGTTGTGGTTCAGGGGGTTAGACGGGAATATATCGGGTCGATACCCTTTGCTAGACGCCGTTCGGGTTTACTATCAACGTTTTGGTCTATAAATCCTGGTACTCAACAGGTGAAATCTTAGGTGGTTTGATGCACATCATTTTTAAGCGTACTTGATGTATATTTTGTTGTTTAACCCTTAGTGGTTTTGGAATGTTACGAGTATGTAATGGGGTGAGTCCCGAAAGTGGAGTGAACTCTGATAACTTAAGGAATTTTGGTCGAATGTGAAGATTGATTCGAACAAATTTGTGAAAAAAAATTATTATTTCATTAACAAAAATTGTTATAGTATATTCCAGAACAAATTGAAGAATGGACTCCTATTCCAACACGAATGCGAAATTCAAACACGAGCGACAAACGAGCGAATTTTCGAATGCATGAGTGTTGGAATTGCCTTCTGCAACGAGTATTAGACGATATTTTTTCTATTTCAGTCAAGTTTTGTGAAATATTGTCGAAATTCAATGAAAAATTCAGATTACATATCCTGGTGACCTTTGTATTGTACCTTTGCAGTTGTAGTGACTGTTACGAAAATTGAAAGATTAAGGAATTTGAATCGTACGTTTAGAATTTTGAAATACCTTACAATTACGCATTAAATTCGTGATGTCTGAAAAATCGATTTAGCACCACCAGAATTAAAAAAAAATGCGAATAATGTTGTAAATCATTTCACTATATCCATATTATATTATACTGACAATTGTGTTGTGTGTGTTGAAATTTGATAGGATCGGAAGTCAGTGCAGAAAGCCACAAGAAAAATATAACAGAAAACAATGTTGTAATGGCTCTCAGAAAGAGAGTTTCTACTTTGGAGAAGGAGAACGTTGAGCTCAGAAGAATCTGTAAGGGATTTGGAAAGTAGAGCAAGAAAGAATAACTTCGTCATATATGGCCTGAATTCAGGTGTGCGAGGGAATCTGAACCCAAATTTTATCTGCCAAGAAATAAACAAACTCCTGGGGTTGAAACTCGATGAAGCAAGCATAAATGATGTTTACTACCTGGGAATATCGAAAAGAAGTCCAATCAAGGTTGAGTTGATATCTTACATGGTGAAGCATAAAATATTTCAGAATCTGCGAGAGCTGAAAGGGAGGGAAGTATATTTTGCTCACGAATTGATGGGATAACAAAGTGAGGAATACAATCGACTGCGGAGTTATCTTTCTGAACTGAGAAGCCAGAACATATCGAATTGCCGAATTAAGGGAAATAAAATACAGGGTGGCCATTTGAAAACGAAACAGACGAGATTACAGACGAAATAAAGTTTTTCGATAGAAATGCTCGGACAGGTCGATTTCTGTTTCGAGGGGGACAACTTAAGATGCAGGTTACGGACGCATAGCGCTTCAACCCTTGCTACTACAACCCTCACCCCCAAATTTTGAATAGGGAAGATGGGGTGAGTGATACCTCATTTGAAAGGTATTTTTATACTGATTTCAGCACAGTAATTGTTTTTTCATTTTATGCATTAGTTCTCGAAATATTCTCAACTAAGTATTTGAAAATGAAGTGGTGTTTTCATGGCACTTGTAGTGTTTTGTGAAAAATCGACATTTTGAGATTCAAAAAAACTATGACTGTGGCTTCCTTCCTAACTAACTAACGCATGAATATTTCGAGAACTAATGCATAAAATGAAAAAACAATTACTGTGCTGAAATCAGTATAAAAATACCTTTGAATTGAGGTATCACTCACCCCATCTTCCCTATTCAAAAATTGGGGGTGGGGGTTGTAGCAGCAAGGGTTGAAGCGCTATGCGTCCGTAACCTACATCTTAAGTTGTCCCCCTCGAAACAGAAATCGACCTGTCCGAGCATTTCTATCGAAAAACTTTATTTCGTCTGTAATCTCGTCTGTTTCGTTTTCAGATGGCCACCCTGTATATGTAGACAACACTGCATATACTTTGGCTGAGATTGAGAAATTGCAGGGGATCCCTTTGAGCGCAGAAATAGCGCACCATCAACTCCTAATATTGGAAAATATCAGGAGCAAACTCAAGAAACCCCGAAGGAACAGCGTGCGGTTCAGCGGAGTAGACAGTTGACTTTGGAGTCTATCCAGGGTGGAGGTGGAACCTCCCAGCAAACACGTTACATCACTTGGCAGTTTCGCGAAGTCGCAAATTGCACTTTGACAGATATCTTCATTGCGATTACGCAAACTTGTTCTAAACATATTTATTTTGCGACATTGCTTTGTTAACAACAATTCGAAGATGCAGTGATAATAATTTGAGGATATTAATAAATAACCACAATGCCATCCCCATAGAAAGTGGTAAATTAGTAGTTAAAAAGTTTACCATCGAGCGACTTCGCAACGAAGTCTTTTTGAGATCTACACAATGTTAACATGAATTGGATGATATTTCAAATCCTTTTTGAGTGGGTCACTTTATGTTCCCAATGTGGCTGTTTATTCTGGTGAATGTAATAGTAATACTTTGCACATTATTATTTTCAATTATCCATCTGTGGCACTGAAATATCCAGCCCTCAAAGAGTCCGACGAATATTTATTTATTCTCCTTCATCTGGATGTAATAAACAAAAACAAACGATTCAGAGCAATCCGAGAGGTCGTCGGTGAAACCAGAACGTGATCCTAATAGAAGCATTTTTGCAACAAAATACAGATTAGGTATTCACTTGGTCCGTTTTCTGGCTGATCGAGCGATATTTCGAAAACTACAATAGCTATAGGCTTCCCGTTTTTTCAGTTTTATTTGTGCGTTGGTGTCTGCCATGTGGCTGGTGATATAGCTATATCACCAAAAAACCAATAAATTAAAATATATATAGTATTTTTTTATAAGTGGTCAAATGAAGACCGGCTCTGTTTGTTAATTTTATTATTTTATGAGAGATAATTTCACTTTTTTGTGACGTTTGTTTTTTTATATTAGATTGAATAATTATTTATTATATGGATGTTTCATTACTTCATTTCCCATTTCCAAATTGTATGTACAAATTTCTACAGGATTACTTTTATGATATTCATAAAAAAGTCCCTTTGGCACTATACAGTGTGTTTCCAAATTGTATGTATGACTTTGTACAAGATATTCTACACATTAAATAAATGATATTCTATATAGGAATCCTTGTCCGAATTTGAACAATACAAGGCATTTGACCTATATTAAATATCATTTATTCAATGGGTAGAATATCTTGTACAAAGTCATACATACAATTTGGAAACACACTGTATACTGCCAAAGGGACTTTTTTATGAATATCACAAAAGTAATGTTTTGTGGGGATTACAGATTCCTGCGTTACGGTCATGGTGGCGCTGCCAACCAGGTTAATGCTTCCCCCAACAGAGGGCGCAACAATCTACTTAAGCCTCGAAGTAAGCATCTTAAACGGAGATAAGCCGAGGAATCCCAGTCAAATTGCAACTTACATCATGTTTTATTTTATAACCGTCTAACTAGGAATATGTAGATAGAGGCCTAGTTAGAAAACCATTTATTTTTCCCGCCAACTAGGAGTAGGCAGATTGTGACCTAGTTAGCGCATGTCCCGTCACAGTTATCCCGAGGTTAATCAGGAATAGGCAGATTGAGGCCTGATTAAACCCCACCATCGACCAAGTCGTCACGCTTTCCCAAAAGTTTTGTTAAGTTCAAAATTTTATCTCATATGGAAGTCAGTATGTGTACTCTATGTGTAGTGAAAAAAGGAATAGAATTGAGAAGTCTAATAATGATATTCTAATGAAATCATAATCGAACTTCCTATTGAAATTGATATAATGTTCTCTATGTGTGGTGAAAAAGGGAATGGAATATAGAGATATCAAAGAGACCTCGCATGAAACGACCCAATGTGGTTATTAAAAAGACATTTATTGACTCAAAAACTTCCATAAAAGTGACAACAAATGGATGTTTTTTTGGGGATATTTTTTCATGTCTCAATTTGAACAACACAACGACTTGAAATGCGTACATGATGTCGCGGACATTTCGCTGCAAATGCGAGCGGGAGGCAATGTGTTTAATACATCGCATGCGAGCTTTTAGTTGCAAAGTTACTTCCATGGTACTTCACAGTTACCTCCCAGTGTTTGCTGGGCTTGTTGGTGAGAGCAACGGAGGAAACAAGTACAGATCGACAGAAGCCAACTTCTGTGTGCCACTGAGAGATACGAGTCTATCGCTGTCCTTTTCATTTCCAAGAACAAATAGCATGCGCACTCTTTTTCTTTCACTGGACGGACTTCAAACAGCTGCTATGCTGTGTCCTCTTCTATCGCATGAGATGG
Source organism: Harmonia axyridis (assembly GCF_914767665.1). NCBI lineage: Eukaryota > Metazoa > Arthropoda > Insecta > Coleoptera > Coccinellidae > Harmonia > Harmonia axyridis. Next base: position 19,694,977 of record NC_059507.1, read on the forward strand.
TTGATTGGGACCTCTCAGTCGCACACATTCACTCGTAGCAATATTTAACTTTTTAAAATTCGACAACCGGGATTCTGGACTGATTTTTCGCAGGCAACCCTATACCACCGTGTTCATAATGAAATAATCTTTAATTTTATTGATTTTGATTAAATAGTCTGACCGTTGCAAAATGACCGTTGCAAAATGCTAGTATAGATTGACCTGTTGGGTTAAGATGGCGTCGGGCGATGATGATCGTAGTGAAGACGAGAGCATAAAAAGTGATAAAAGTAGCAGTGTAATTGACAATTATTATAAATGTTGTTCCAAGAAGGCATGTACTATACAAGTGTGTATAAATTGCGAAGGAATTTTTCACGGTTCCTGCGTGAAAAAGAAAAATATCAAAGTTTTAAGCAAACGTCATATTGAATGCTGTGATAAGATTCCCGATGAAAACAAAAAGTTGAATAAAGAAGAAATACTAGAACTGAAAATTGAATATCTGAGTAAGTTGCTAGCTGAATGTCAAGATAAAAATGATGTTTTAAAAGAAAATAATTCCCTATTGAAAGAAAATAATAGGTTATTAACATTACAATTAAACTCCATTCATAAAAAAAGTGAGACAAAAAGTGAATCTCAATATGCAAACGTTGTCAAGCGCGTAAATAATAATGATGTCAACATTGTCAACAAAATAGTTCCAAACGTTCCACAGATTGTAGTTCAAACATCTGAGAGAAGTGACATGAGACCTAACCCTAAAAAACATAACCTTAGTATTAGCAACTCCAATGTAAACTCTGTCAATAAAAATATAAATAATTCTGGAGACATGGACAACTACAATCAGTTGGAAACAGCACAGAGAAAAAAAATGGAAGAAGTAATAAATCTGGGTCAACACACAGACTCAATTAATAACAGAACACATTTAACGCCTGAAAATCAAGAAGAATGGAAAACAATGCTTAGCAGAAAGAAGAGAAAATTCAGACCAACTAGATTTGGGACCTGTAAGATGACAGAAGGTATTGCAGAAAACAGCTTCGTTGGGCAAGAAAAAAGAGCATGGTTCTTCATTAGCCGAGTAAAAGCTCATGTCACTGAAGCTATAATTGAGGAATATATAAGAAAGAAACCAGGATTCGCTAAAGAGGTTGTGGAAATTAATCAATTAAATTTTGAAAATAAAAAAAGTGCTCAAAAGAGTTTCCTAGTGAAAGTTCCTTTTACTAAAAAGGATGAATTATACAAACCCGAATTTTGGCCTGAGAATGTAGTTATAAAAAGATTCAACATGCATGTGTATAGAAAAAATAATACTGCGGTTGATTTTTTATAAGAAACAAGTCGCAGAAAGTCAAAACCAGAAATGAAACAGCCAATAGAGAGTGTAGTATTATACATCAAAATCTGCAGTCTATGGGCAATAGTATCAACGCTTTTCAACATTTTCTCTTGACACAGCCTACCTGCAAGGTTGTTTGTGTAACAGAGCACTGGAAAAGTGAAGATGAATTAGTGCACAAGTTGAATAACTTCAACTTGATATCATATGTGTGCAGAGACAGAGGCAAACACGGTGGATCGGCAATATACATCCATGAAGAAGTCAAATGCAAGCGGAGAAAGAAATTAGAAGAGTTTTCCATAATTGGTCAGTTTGAGTGCGCATCTGCTGAGTTATCACTGGGCAGTCAAAGTTTTATTGTGCTATCAGTGTACAGACCATGCGGTGCGGCAAGTGACATAGAGGTGTTTCTATCACAACTAGAAAAAGTTCTTGCTGTGATTATTGAGGAAAACAAGTTCATCATTGTGGCTGGAGATTTCAATATTGACATTTTGGAGAATACTAGTAAAAGGTCGGATTTCCTTACATTATTGGGTTTATACCAACTTTTTCCCACAATAAATGTTCCTACTAGGGTTACAAGTTGTACAAGTACTTGCTTAGATAATATTTTTGTTAATTTTGATGCTGATTCAGAAGTGCTCAGTACTACTGTTTCAGATCATTTCGGACAAAAAATAAGTTTTACTGTCATGAGTAAAGAAAATAATAACAATAGGTTAGTCTATCGTAGGTTTTATAATGAAGAGGATAAAATGAATTTCCGTGATGGTCTGAAACAGGAGGGCTGGCAAGCAGTATTTTCGATTGAAGAATCTAATATTGATTTACAGTGGGAGTCTTTTATGAAATCCTTTTTTTTAATATTTGAGGAGCATTTTCCATTGAAATTGGTTAAATTGGGTAAAAAGAATTTGAAAAATTATTATGACACAAAGGATGTGAGGGAGAGTAAGTGTAAATTAGACATTTTGCTCACTTTAAAATCACATGATAGTTCTTATAAAGCTTTATACAATAGTGAAAAACAAAATTATGATAAACTCCTCACAGCAGCTAGGACCAATTTCTATAATGTGAAAATTCAGTCATCAGACAATAAAAATAAAACAATGTGGTCGATTTGTAATGATATTAGAGGTACAGAAAGTAAAAATAAAAATAATTTTTTCAATGAAGGTCCTGATAGTATAGCTGAAAAATATAATAAGTTCTTAGTTGATAAAATTCCCATTATGCTAAGTGATTTGGGTGATGAAGTATTTTCTTGTAATTTACCAGATAACCCCAGATCAATTGTTTTACATCCAACTAATCCTAATGAAATAGTCGAAATAATTAAGAAAATAAAGAATAAATACTGTAGTGGCGATGATGGAATACCTGTCAATATTATGAAATATTGTGCAGATGAGATAAAGGGTGTCATTTCATATATAGTCAACAATTCTCTTAAGTTTGGAATTTTTCCCAAGAACTTGAAATTAGCGTTGATAAAACCCATTTATAAAAAAGGAGATGATACTTGTTTTGAAAGTTACAGACCTATCAGTATACTGTCCAGTTTTTCCAAAATATTTGAACATGTAATGTGTGAAAGACTGTTGATATTTATGAAGGAGTGCAATCTGTTTAATGACTCTCAGCATGGCTACTTGGAGGGTCGATCTGTTCAGACTGCATTATATCAGTTTACAGAAAGGGTTATAAGACTTCTGGAGGAGGATAAACTTGGGTTGGGTTTGTTTGTTGATCTGGCGAGTGCTTATGACTGTTTGTTCAGACCTTTTCTTTTAATAAAACTTGAAAAACTGGGTATTAGAGGTAGTGCAAAAGACTGGATAGCTTCATATCTTTCCGAGCGTTCGCAGAGAGTGTCTATTGTTAAAAATGGCAAAGATGTAAAATCAGATATAATTGAATCAAATTATGGGGTACCTCAAGGCAGTGTTATAGGACCCATCCTATTCATAATTTTTATAATAGATATATGTGATGTTATTGAAGACATCCTAAAACTGTTAACTTCTTTTGTTGATGACACAAATTTGATGATTGGTGGAAATGATTTTGATGATATCAAGGCAAAAACACTCTCAATATATAATAAATTAAAATCGTGGTTTACAAAGAATAAATTATTTATGAATGAAAATAAAACATCAGCTGTGCTATTTAGCACAAGCAGATCGCAGAAAATGAGGGAAAATGTGTTGGATTTAAATGGTTGTAATGTCAAGATTGAAGAGTCAATTAAATTTTTGGGGGTATATTTGGATGGTTTTCTTAAATGGTCATATCACATAGATTACCTGTCAGGGAAGCTATGTAGTGTAGGATTTGGAATCAGAACCTTATCAAAGTATTTGAGTCTAAATAATTTAAAAACAGTTTATTTTGCAAATTTTGAATGCCTCTTAAGATATGGAATTATTTTTTGGGGATCAAGCTCAGAGGTCAATAAATTGTTTGTGTTGCAAAAAAGGGTGATGAGGTATATTTTTAAAATGACTTCAATTCAATCATGTAGGGGATTATTTAAGAGAAATAAACTTTTAACAATTTTTGGTATTTATGTATTGGAATGTTTGCTTTTCTTTTTCAAGAACAAAGATATTTTTTCAGTTCACACAATTAAAAGTAATTACCCTTTAAGATCGCAGAACTTACATTATCCTATACATAGGTTATCTCTATCAGAAAAGCACCCATCTTACATGTGTATTAGATTGTACAATAAACTACCTGATAGGATTAAACTGTTGAATGATTTTAAGAATTTTAAGAAAAATGTCAGAGATTATTTGATTTGTTTAGAACCATATTCTCTTTATGATTATTTAAGTTAATTTTAGTATTTTTGTGGATTTTGGCAATTTGACACTATTTCTTTTATGTATAGTACACTGTACAGACATATTATGAAATAAAGAGTATTATTATTATTATTCCGACTTTTGCCTATACGCGTAGGATATCTCCTCGCCGTCGGCTTCTCACTCCTCGCTAAGAGGAACATTCACTCAATCCCAGATATTTAAAATATCAGAAGGGCAGAGCTCGGTCGTGTCCGGTCGTTGTGGTCCCCCTGGTTCTCGTCGAACTTCTGGTCCTCTCACACGTGATCCTTGGACCTGTCCTTCGCTTCCTAGGAATTTTCTCACCGTCCTTGCAGTACCTAAAAGAACAGCTTTTTGCATTATATTACATATATACTCACTAAGACCTAGTTCCTTGATATTTCTCTTGAGATTTTTGGGTACTATTCCTGTTGTTGAGATGATAATTGGAATAGTTCTCGTTGATATCATTCCCCACTGGCGCTTTATCTGAAATTCGAGGTCCCTATATTTTGAAATTTTTTCGACCTCTTTTTGACGCATGTTGTTGTTATTGGGTATTGCTACGTCGATGAGTATTGCTGCCTTTTGATGTTTATCAACTAGCAATATATCTGGCCTGTTGTGAGGGACTGTTTTATCAGTCAAAACTGTACGATCCCAGTACAGTTTATAGCGTTCGTTTTCCAGGATGGTTTCCGGTCGGTATTTGTAGTATGGCACTTTTTCAGAATGAATTAGTGTTAATTTAGTTGCCATTTCTTGGTGTAGAATCTTTCCTACTGCATCGTGTCTCTCCTTATATTCATTTCCTGCAAACATTTGACATCCTCCCGTGATATGTTGGATTGTCTCATTCGTTGGACACCCATAACGGCATCGATCGTCAGTAGTAGTTCGATCCTTTATGATATGCTTGCAGTAATTTCTTGTTGAGATCACTTGATCTTGGATGGCTAAAAGAAATCCTTCCGTTTCTGGATACATCGCACCTGATGTGAGCCAATAGTTCGACGCTTCAATGTCGACATGATCCTGGTTCACCTCGTTGAAATGTCGTCCATGTAGGGGCTTTTCTCTCCATCTTTGCATTTTTTCTTGGATTGTCTGGTGGTTGTATGACAATTGCTCCTTGTGCAGTTGCAAAGGTGTTGATTCGTCTGCTTCACACAGTACTTTGTAGATCTCTGACGTGCCTGATTTGTCTTTGAAGTATGTTCGTAGGCATTCAATTTGACCATTGGCAAGTTCCATGATGTCTAGCAGACCTCTGCCTCCTTTATTCCTCGGCAGTGTCGTCCTCTCAATGCTACTTTTCGGATGGTGCTTGTGTGCTTTCGTCATCAAGGTTCTCATTTTGCGTTGCAGGTTTTCCATATCTGTTTTGCTCCATGGAATGATACCGAAAGAGTATGTGAGAACTGAACATGCATATGTGTTGATGGCTCTCGTCATGTTCTTGCTGTTGAGGTTTGTTTTTAAAATTTTGTTGATTCTCCTAATGAACTCAGTTGTTAAGTCTTCCTTCATTCTTTGATGGTTTATTCGTCGGTTTTGTTTCATTCCTAAGTATTTATAAAGATCGTCCGATTTCATTGCTTCTATCTCCTGTCCATTGGAGAGAGCTATCGGTTCATCTTGGATTTTTCCACGCACTACGCTAATCGTACGACACTTGTCCAATCCGAATTTCATCCCCACGTCTTTCGAAAAATTTTCCACTAGTTTGACCATAATTTGCAAGTGGTTTTTGTTGCCTGTTATAAGTTTTAGGTCATCCATGTAAAGCAAATGATTGAGTGCAATGGTATTTCTATTTCCTTTGACATTGAAACCTTTTTCAGTATCATTCAGTTGTTTAGAAAGGGGGTTCAGCGCCAAGCAGAACCATAAGGGACTCAATGAATCTCCTTGGAAAATTCCCCTCTTTATTGGAATCTCTTTAGTAGTTATGTTCGCCGTAGAGAGTTCGATATTCGTTCTCCAGTTGCACATTGCATACTTCAGAAAGTTTATTGTAATTGGATCGATCTTGTATATTTCCAAAATTTTTGTCAGCCACCCATGTGGAATAGAGTCGAAGGCCTTCTTATAGTCAAAATATGTCATAAAAAGATTTCTGTGTTTTTTGAAGGCTTGGTTACATATGATGGAATCTATGATCAGCAGTTCCTTCGATCCTAGTGCATTCTTGGAACATCCTTTCTGCTGTGCTGTCATTATGTTATTTGTCTCGCAATGCTTGTAGATACGAGATGCTATACATGATGTGATGATTTTATATATTGTTGGTAGACATGTAATGGGTCTGTATTTCGATGGATCCGCTGTGTGTTGCAGATCCTTCGGTAGGAGATAAGTGGTCCCTGTTGTTAGAAATTTGGGCATTTCCGTTGGATTCCTCATAACCTCATTTATGGTTTCAACTAGCCTGCCGTGTATACACCAAAATTTCTTCAACCAAAAGTTGTGGATTCCATCTGGGCCGGGTGATTTCCAATTGTGTGCGTTTTTCAATATTTCATGGAATTCTTCTATAGAAACTGCGTTATGCGGCATGTGTTCTATTGTCTCACAGGATTTCTCTTCACTTCTTATCCAATCAGCCTGGGAGTTGTAGGGGGTTGGTGAAGCCAGTTGATCTGTCCAAAAATTCTCAATATCCTCGACGATTGGATAACTTCCTGGTGTTGCTGACATATTGTTGTTTAACATTCTATAGAATTTTCTTTCGGAGTTTTCAAAAATCATATTATCCTGTTTTCTTCTATAGCTCTCATTGTATCTTCTGAGTCTTTCGGAGTACACACTAAGTTTTTGTTTCAGTGTGTCTAAAATTTGTTGAGCATTTTCATTGTTTGGATCATATGTTGTATGTTGCCGGTGACGATCCATCATTATATTCACCATTTGTTGTAATTTTCTAGACGGCGAACCTTTTGCAAATTGGGTGAGCCTCCCAATATCTTGGCGGATGCTGTGCACTTTATTTTCTAGTCTTTTTTGCCAATGTGGTTTATTTTGTTGTTTTTCTCTGGCTGGTTGCTGACTTTTAGGTTTTGGCTTCACACCTAGCACTGTTGCTATTGAAAATGCTGCACAGTATATGATGAGGTGTAATGATTCGAGATCATGGTAGTTAGAAAGATACTTTGGTATAATCTCCTTGTTGGTCATGACCAGAAGATGAGATAGTTTCTTGGATGTCCTCAATCTTGGTAGAATCGGTCGTCTCAATGGATCTGTGCCCTCAAAATCTATAACGCATCTATTCATTGTGGCAGATAATCGCTCCAGTAGTTGGTCTTCTTCTGGATTTTCGACGGGTGCAGCATATATTTTCCGTCGTTGAGCATCACTTATTGCTATCACATCTGCGTTGTTTTGTTCCTCAGTGTTCATTTGTGCATTGATGTTCTGTTGGTTTTCAGCACATTCGTAGTTTTCTTCAATTGTCCTTTCGTTGTTAGTGAGGACTCTATTCTGTAGCCTCAGTTGGACTTCATTTTTTATGGTGTTGAGTCTCTCATCGGGTACAAGTTTATTTCTCAATATGACCCGGTATTGGTCGGCTACTCTTTGCTCAGAAACTTGGAGTTCGGGATAGTTTCTTTCGAATTCTGCAAATAATTTTTGCCGGTAGCCTATTTTATCCTCTTCCATATTAGTCACTTCATAGTATATGCGCATGATCGTTTCATTTATCGAACTTGTCCATTTCATGCGTCTTCTTGGTAGACCTGCTTGGGTGAGTGCTGGTTGGGGATCCTGCGCAGCACCTTCAGCGGTCGGAGAAACTCGTGTTATTCTTCTCCTAGAATGTTGAGATTGTGGAGGCGTAGCATTTTGTTCGACAGACGCCCGTCTCCTAAGCACTCTGTCACCGACGTCCCGCATACTGTCATGTCCAGCGCCGGCTCCAGACACGCCCTGACGAACCTCAGGCAGCGGCTCTATATTCCTATTCCTCAAATTCACCATCATTCATGGGTTCCCCCGTGTCGTGGGGGAGACGGCCTTTGATCGCTTTTTACGATCCGCAGAGCTACGGTGGGAGAATTCTTGAGCTGCTTTCCACACGGCTTCGTCCGTTACCCTGGACAGGGACCCTTCGACAGGTTTCAGCTTCCCGGGTCAGGGAGCTCCTGGAATCTGCGGTGGGCAGGAGTCGATTCAACTCTCCTGATAGGTGAATCGCTAGGAATTCACCTACCGCTACCCCTTTATTATTATTATTATTATTATTATTATTATTATTATACCTGGCAACCCGAGAGTTGTGACCGGAAAAAAATAGGCAACCTAACGTTTGCACATTCTATGGGCTTCATACTTTCGATTGGTATAGAATTTATCTAATAAGCAAACCGGTGAAATGTTCGAAAAAAATTTTTTTTTTTTATTTATTAATTAAACCTACTCTGGATTAAAATTTGTTAGACAACCCATATGTGAAATATTTATTGACATGTTAAATTAAATATAAAATACGTTTTATCAAATAAGCATCTCGGTGAAGGTCGTTTCATATCGGGATCTTAGACTATGAGTTGTTGCATGAAAGTAAACAGACAACATTCAGTGTATGTTTTCTATAATTCCCAATTCTTTTACTATTCAAATATGGATATAACTCTAACATGAAACAAACATTTCATTTCAAGAATATTCAAATTTGACGAGTTTATTCAATCAAAGCCATCTAAATGTATTATTTCAATTTAGATAATTTAAATGTGAGTTTTATCTCTGAAATAATGTTATCCTTCTGCACCAAAATTTATAAAAATTCCTCACTTGAAACTCACTCTGCATCTTTATACCCCAAATTTCATTGATAATCGTTTTTAAGGACAAAAATTTTGAATATTATTTTCAATATTCTTCTTGAATTTTAGATGATTTGAAATTTGGCAAAAAGCTTCAAATTGTTGTTTTAATTCTTAGTCGGGTTTTGTCCATTAACGAACTCAACTGCGGTATTAGAGATACGAGAACATTTTTGAATAATTTCATCGAAAAAATTTGTAAATGAACAACTAAGAGAAATGTAAAAGGAAAATGGACGACATTATTAAATTAATTGTATTGTAGACCAATTTGAAAGTAGTATCAAACACAAGTAAACGAATACACTTAACTGTTGTATATAAATTCAGTTTCAAATTTATCTACAACATGACCAATAGTAAGTCGATTAAATAAATTAATTCGTCCACGAATTCTTAACTTACTCTCAGTATTAACAAGTGAAAACTGATTAAAATTAGATTATTTAAAAATTTCTAAGCGTTGTTGAATTTTTCCATGATTAAATGGCATAATTTTCTGGACACAAATGACATAAGAAATGTCGAAATACAATGCTCAGTGTTGTCATTCTAACCCTTTCAAATTGTATAATTCCTATTAAAAATCCCTTCATAAAACATCGATCTCGAAGATTTAACGTTAGAAAAATATCAAATTCCATTACCAGAAAAACAAAGTAACAAAAAATCATTTCGGCATGAATGGGATCTATACAGGAAATATTCAGTTACAATGTGACAAGAGCATAGATGATAATTGATAAAGCCATAGCGCCATCTGTGAGCAGACCGAGTCACTACACGATTATACACCGATTCACGAGACTCGAGCTGCGCTCTCGTAATGTTTCGCGAACTACCTCGAGTGAAGAAGTTCGTTTAATAGAAATTTATTATCTATGCTCGAGTTGGTATTGGTTACGAATTTATAACGAATGATTTCAATAACTATAACCAAAGCACTGCATTGTGATAATTCAATGACATTTCCCTGAGCTCGATTTTATTATTTTCGCGAACGTCCAAGATGCTACTATGGAAATTATCCCAATATGGCAGGAGGCGAAACACCAAAACGATCATACCTCGTCGTCAAGGCTTTATCCACATATCAATACGCCGTCACTATGGGAAATGCACGGATTCTATTGGTTCATCAAAACATGAGATATAATAATCAATGATATTCCCTATTATCCCTATTAATCTGATATACTCAACCAGCCTCTTGAACAATATTCCCAACGAAAACTGTTATCAATCCGATTTGTCAACACCGCAAGGTGGATATACTTAGGCTCGTATTATAATTTCTCGCGAGCTAGGATATCGAGAGTGTAGGTGTGTTATGAAATTTTCGAGGCGTGTAATCAAGTGCTCGTGTTAATGGTATATAGATGGGTAATGTAGCCCTGGGGAGATGATGTCCTATTCTATAGACCTTGCGCTATGTGACAACAACAGGGTTGCGTCAGAGATAACGGATTTCAGGAAAATTGTTGCGTTCCTCCCCTTTCCTTTCAACGTTCGCCCCTAAATTCCGATATGGGAGGACAAGAGCAGTTCAGGTACGGTTTTTTCCGTTTCTATTGTTTCAGCGCTGTTAATTCAACGATGTACAAGATTCTGAATTTTGACTGCTGAAAAATTCGGTCAACTGTAGGAACGGGATAGAAGTTTTTCAAATACCCTGCGGTAAAATAGGAATAGGTACGTTTGGACTTTTTGGATCAATCTTAATTCGGCTATAAATGCGAGAGAGAGAGAGAAAATAAGCAAGTGAAATAGTTCGAAATAGTTGAAATTAGGACACCGTTCACTGAATTTTTGATATGTTATAGTCCAAGTCCTTCCAAACAAAAAGTTCAATAGACAAAAGTTTTGATGCTAAAGGCCCTGGTAAACTCTCATTTGATCCTCATTGTTCAACAATAAAAAAACTTCATTCTGGATAGTTTTCAATATTCTGAATAATCAAGACGTGAGCACTTAAGTATCCAGTATCAGTTAAATTTTTGAGAGAGAGAGTACAGTTCTGCTAACCAACATTTCTCAATAATTTAACGAAACTTAGGGAAATAATCTATTGATTTCAATATGAATCCAGTGAATTAGAGAAAATAATGTATGAAATCTTCTCGCACAGAAGGTTCATTCAAAAACTCGTGGAAGACCTTTTATGCATTCTGCGCTCATTTTTTGAATAACTATTTTAACACCACTCTTAATAACTTCCCAAATCAGTTCTCTTGATGAGATATGGAAGATTAGTACAACTTCCACCAATCGAAGATATCAAATTGCCACGCGGTAGCATGTGTACTATTTTGAGCAATGAAAGTGAGCAAATCAACAAATACTATTTCGATAGACGATTAACTAGCGTACTGGCATTTATTCAAGAAGATTGGTGAAACAATTAATTCCCTGCTCCCCCAATAAATGTATAAGAACTTGTAAAACCATTGTATATCAGAAATATTCCCGCCTACTTAAGGTGAATGGAATATACTTTATCCAAATAAAAAGAAAACATCAATCAAGGAACTCAAACCGAGTAAAAATGCTCATTTCAATAACACCCTAAAGACCCCACTTTGCGGATCTTGAGATAGGTAATGATGAAGTGACAGATGTAGAAAGCTGCAGCCAATGAAAGAACCAATTCATCACCTGGCGGAACGTGGAGTATTTCAGCCAATAGAAATAACCAAATCGACACATTCTGGTTGCAGAATTAGATAAATACCGGGTTTTATTCAAAGAACATAGACGCACAACTTTGCCTTCACTGTTTTTTTTTACGAAATTCAAGGCTTTATTTTAAAAAACTGGTTCTACATTTATGATTCAAAGTGTTGTTCCTCGCTGGCCACCACTTTCTTCCATCTTTTCGGCAGCTTACGAATTCCGCGTTGGAAAAGTTTTTCATCTTTTGAAGCGATCCACGAATCGATCCAATTTTTCACTTCTTCATGAAACCGCAAGTGCTGGTCAGCCAGGCCGTGTGCCATTGATCGAAACAAGTGATAGTCCAAGAGAGCAACGTCTGGAGAATCCGGCAGATGGAGTAGGACTTCTCATTTTGCATCTTGCATTCGATAACGATCGCCTGTGATTGTTTCAATCGGTTTTAACATCTCATAATAGAGTACGCCGAGCTGGTCCCACCAAATACTGAGCATGACCTTGCAACCGTGAATACTCGGTTTAGTCGTCGACGTGGAAGCATCGCCAGGGTATCCCCATGATTTTCTGCGCTTGGATTATAGTAAAGAACCCATTTTATGTTAGCAGGTACTATGCGATGCAGATATCCCTTCCGTCTTTGCCTTGGAGCAACTGTTCACAACCGAAAAAACGCCGTTAAATATCTCTGGGCTCAAACTCGTAGGGCACCCTATTTCCTTTTTCTGATTCATTTCCATGACTTTCAGGCGTTTTGAAATGGCTTGTTGCGTCACTCTCGATGATCCTGCCAATTCTTGTTGCGTTTGACAATAGTTCTCATACCATATTTTCTTTAAGGTGAAGTAGATTTTAAATAAGACTATCCATTATATTACATCTTCCGAAATATTGACACATGCATTTTGAAGCTTTTTTCTAACGGGAAAAAAGTTCTATGCTACTAGTCAGGGCCGGCGTTAGGGGTGAAACAGTGAAGCGACTGTTTCAGACGCCTCCATTCGAGGGGCGGCAATTCAGCCCAGTTTTCATATCTCTAAAAAAATAGTCTTGATTCTTAAAAACAACATGAGGTTGACCCGATCCGCTAAGTTTATCAACATTTCCTGCAATAGAAATCTCCAAACCGTCTTTACTAAGCCGCCTGTTCAATAAATAACACATGACAACCCAACCAATATAAGTAGCATTGCCTATTATATCGAAAGAATGATGAAATATATTTCACAAAGACGAAAAACAACACTATCTTCGCATTCGAATTATGTGGAAGTTGTTTACACATTCAACATATGGAAAATTTCTACGATTTTGCATTCGAAACTAGTTACTGTTAAATGCCAAATGTTTTCAGCGGAACACATGTTTTTAATCCCATTTAGTTTTCGAAGCTTTACATGCCCTACCGCCCTTTGTATCTTGTATTATGATAGGTAATCTTTCATCGATCGTACCCTGTGTATTGTGAAAGTGAATATCAGATATATTACTTACACGAAATTGATGTATTTCTCCATCAGCCGTGTACATATAATTTAGTATGAAAAGAAAAACACACTGGTTTTAAATATTATCTTTAATCAGCTATCGATTTCGGCAAAATACTTATACTTATTAAATACTTTATTATTCCTTATTAAAAACAAATATCCAACTATGGAATAATAATAAAATAAAATAAAGACTTCATTACTTCAGCGCATCACATACATACGTCTAAGTTTTCAACCTAATTTGTTTCGAGTCCGCTGTTCCTTTGATTTCACCTCCGTCTGTCGGCGTACTATCTATGCATCGGTGGCATTGTTTGTCCCCGCTTTTTAATATATTATGATTTCTTTATACGTGAAATATTGGAGAATGGATTCGGATTTTAATGAGATGATTTTGGAAAGATACATTTGTCTAGCTTGTAAGTACTTTGTTTGTACATATATGTGTGTATATTACTTTTTATTTTTACTCTTATTTTAAACTAAAAATGTTTTACATTTTATTATGTTTCTTTGTATATCTAAATTATACCAGACCATCTTTTCTGTGATATTTTCTAGTCAATAACTTTAAGTAATGCTCATCTTTCCTTTATTAATGTTGCAAATTGTTTTTCGTAAATTTTGTAGAGCCCTGAGGATGGAAATAAATTTTTCCGAAACGTCGGCGAACTAACAGAGTATTATTTTCCTGTTTCTCTGATCCTACACCATCAATCTATAGTGAATGTCATGAACCACAGCAACAAGCTCCAAATTACAAAATGCAGTACAAACATACAAGAATTCTCAATCAATATATCGATATTTCCATCAGTCTAAGAACCTCATTTTATATCTTAGACTGATGAAATTCTCGATGTATTGATTGAGAATTCTTGTATGTTTGTACTGCATTGTGTAATTTGTAGCTTTTTTTGTGGCGTTTAATGACAGGCAGCCTGATGATGATATAAGTATTTTGCCGAAATCGAGAGATTATTAAAGGTAATATTGAAAACCAGTGTGGTTTTCTTTGCATACTAGATATTAATTACGCATTGTTCATCGGCGTTGTAGAAATCCAGGAATTAATCAAAATACCTACAGCGTAGGTAGCTGTTTCATTCAATTGAAAAACCTTAAAAAACCATACATAATATTATCTTTCAGAATATTTCAATGTTCTTCATTCACTAGAATTTAATTTTTTTTTTGAGTATTTTGAGTATTTGCTCATCGGAAATAGAAAGTTCTGTATTTTCAACGAAGCAGGTGATGTTTTTTGGTAGAGGGGGGAAAGGAAGTGGTCATGTTATTATTATTGTTACTTTTTCAGCAGGAGCGCCAAAAAATTATTTGCTTCAGGCGCCGTCCCTGCTACTAGGGATGGCATATGTACGCCAGGCCCGGTTTTTGTCAAATAGAAAAAAGTTGACATTCAAAATTTCGTGATGAAATCACATGAATACGGAATCGAGTGCGCATCTCTCCAATTTTCTCCAGTCGTAATTCCCCAGTGTGCGTAATGCGAATTCCACATCCAAAAAAACCCATAGGAATCGAATAAAATAAATTGGATAAGTACTCAAAATCAACCGCAATCGATATGGTTAATAAACCAACCGAAAGTTACCACGTTATGACGACGTAAAGTAATAAAATATTCCGCATCCGGGATACTTGGGCCAAACGGGCCAACCAAAACTCGTAAATTCGTTGTTTCCACTCCGGATATGTTTTTTCAGCAGAAGGAACTCATTTTTCATTCATCCCCCGGAATTTTTACCAGTGCGGACAGAGCTCAACGTCTCTCGTTTACAATTCAACAGTCTACATGAATATCTCATGTAGACCTGAACGACCCTGTAGATCATTCCGTTTGATTGCACTCTTATTTTCACTCTTCCAGATAGAATAATAGAGACAAATTCCTGCGGAACACGTGAGCGAGCAGGAAGGAGGTCAGCAGAAATGGGGGCTCGGTTCACGGTTCATGTAGTTCATGCATAGCAAAGTCGTTTGAAATAATATTCAGGTAGAAATTGGTACGGTCTAGAGTTTGGAGCAATTACAGGAACGTCTGAAGAAATAAAACTGGATTGTCGAAGTTTTTTTCTCTCTACATGACCTCGATGTCGAATAGGGTCGGGAATAATCTGTGTGAATGCCTATGAATTTCAATTGGGGACTGAATTTAGGAAGTTCCGGTAGCGAATAACAATCGTGTAGGGATCGTAGAGTGGATTGAACATTCTTGACAACTCCGTGTAATTCGTATCCGTTAATCATCTTTGTGATCTTCTTCTTTTATTGCGTCTTCTAGTGAAGATTAGTGACAACCGTGGCAAATTCGCCTCTTCTTTGGGCGATATGAACTAACGTTTGGACATACATCCCTGTACAGTCTCTTATATTCTTCATCCAGGATTGTTGTCTTCGTCATGGTTCCAGGTTTTGCCCTTTATGATCAACTTTAGCAAGGGATCAATGGCGGCTAGTCTCAGTAAAAGATAGTGAGGCACATTAAAAAAAATATATTATTATTATTATTGCAATAAACATATACAGGGAGAGTCAAAAATGTGTACCGAGCTTTCTGGAGGTGATGCTGTAAAAAGTATATTTTGAATGATTAATTTATGGCCCATAATGCATATTAAGGGAGATATATCCTTCCAAAATTGATAAAATTAAGAAAATTTCTCCGCATAACTTCTAAAAGGGGAATCATTTTGAAATTTCGTGCATAAATGTATATTGTTGAAATACATTTTTATTTTACTTCTACATTCCTGATATTGTTTTGAAGGGTGTTTTCAGATGGTAAATTATGATTTTTTTGCTACAACTTCTATTGTTATCGATGAATCTCGCGAATGAATGAATGAATCTGCTGAAATCATGTGACTAGAACACTAAAATATCTTGAAAACGATTCAATTCCTTGTATCTGGATAAAAGTACCTTTTTCATGTTATTTTCTTCACTGCATCGAGTGCTATTTTTTAACCAAAACGAATACAACGAAAGAAATTGTCCTAAAAAATCATGACTCACTCTCTGAAATCACCCATTTATGCACGAAATTTTAATCTGGTTGCATTACAGTTTAGGAGTGAAGTGGAGAATTTTTTCAATTTCATCAAGTTTGGAAGGATATATCTCCCTGATAAGCATTTTGGGCCATAATTTTTTTCATCAAATTATACTTATTTTTCAATGAACTATCACCTCCAGAAAGCTCGGTACACATTTTTGACACACCCTATATAATATAAGTTTACAAAGTTTATCTAGTGAATTGCACTTTTTCAGTTACTTTGTTCTATCATAAGAATAATTGAAATAAATCTTCAGCAGATCACCCAGAATATCATAAAATCACATGAATCGCTCAACCAGTTTGTCATTTATTACATAACTGAAAATTGTGAATCCGAGCTCATTTCAGTAGTTTCATCAACTTTCCAAGAAAAAGAGATTCTGAGATTTCTTCAATTTTTTAATTTACTACAAAAGAAACCGAATAGATTAATTTGGTTGTGTGGTTTTAGGTGTACCACGAAAAACAGATCTACTGATAATATTATTACAAATGCACGGCTAACAAAATAATCTATTCGAAGCTATACTGCTACTCTGCTAGTAAGCCAGTCGTACTTTTCATAATATGTATTTTGAAACCACCGATTTGATTGTCTGGCCTCACTTATAACCACAAGACATTCACTTAGATCTGGAACAGGTCGCTTCACTTCTTTAATTATGTATAACGTTTCCTCATAGGAATCACTCGAAAAATGAGGCTGACTTATAAACAAATTACAAAATCACAAGTACTTCGAATATTGTCATTAACCTTGGGAATTTGAGACGACTCACTCGGTACCACTAAATCCATCTCGCCCTCTGGTATAATTAAGTCGAATAACAAAATAAAAAATCTTATCGAAAAGAGTTCACACTAATACGGAGATAAACTTACACGAGACAGTCGAGACACAGCAAATCAAAACAAGGCGAAAACTAATCCGATTTCTAGCTCACCCAGTCCCAGTGCAGAATAATTGCAGTTCGCCCTACAACATTGGCATGCCTCACATCTATTTTTAGAAGCAGCATTCAAAGGCGAAGAGATATTCTAAATTTCTTGCCGCGCCGATGTAGATAAAGCGCTAGACAAGGAAGCGCGTTAGGCATGCAACTGACCGTTTACTTCTTGAAGAGGAAGTGAGATGAATATAAAAGAATTGTTAGATTAAGATCGATATCATGAATAGAGACCTAGTGCTGTACCGAATATTGTTAATTGAGGCTGAAATGGATTAATCAATGATTCGATTATTACGTGTAATTTGCAGAATTAATTTTATTTGTTGAGGCACTGCCACAACTGCCTCATAGGACAAGCCGCCACTGCAAGTTATACAGATCAACATTCAACTGATGTTGGAAGTGTCCGGCTTTTTAGTAGCTTTCTATCTGCTTTAACTCTGTCTAGTTTCCGCTCATTCCACACTTTATCTGTCAAAGAAATCTTGAGCATTTTGCGAGAGACCCTCATTTCGAATGCTTCGATTCTATTTAGAGTTGCCAACTTGTATATTTCATTTTTGTATGTATACAGGGTGAGTCTTTGACTTGTACATATATTTTAACCGAAGATTCCTGAGGTCAAAAGAAGCACTTTTTTCCTTTATAGTTTTTTCCGATTCGGCCCGGTTACAAAGATACAGGCTGTTGAAAATCGATAAAAAAATGTGATTTTCGGCTATATCTCGTAAATGGTTCTATTGAAGGAAATGATTTTTGGAATATAGCTTTTCCTTGATGTGATACATCTTCTCCGAACACGAGATTCCCTGCACATCTTTCAGTTTCTTCATTATGAACATTATATCACATAAAAATACCAGAAATTCAAAGAACCCAACTCTTAAAAGTAATTTGAACGTTCATTGAACAATATTTGGCTAATTTGGAAAATAAAAGTATTCTTCATATTTTCTCCTACAAAGCACCGTTTTCGAGTAACTTGATCTTAAAAAAAAAAAATTATCTGTGAAATTCGAAAAATTGGGTACTTTGGCTAAATGCAACTCTGTTCTGTTGTGGAAAAAAAACCACAGAAATGAATATTTACTATGTCATTGCTCAGATTTTAGAATTGAAGTACTTCAATTCTAAAATCTGAGCAATGACATAGTAAATATTCATAGCCAATAGCCAACTTAGTTTGAAAATGAAGTTATTTGAATAAGCTCACCTCAATTCCTTCATTTGATTACAAATTACTGAGCTTTGGCACAGCTGTGATAATAAGAAGATACTTCATTAAAATCAACATTCTATTTTGAAAAGTCCAGATCACCCATAAAGACCGTGTTTGAAAAAGTTTTCACAAAATAGTCCCATTATAATGACAACAATCAATATCCCACTAAAGACTGCTGCTATCGAACAATACTGTATTCTTCTTCTGATCATTCAAACTCACATCGAAACATACCACTAAGTACACACTAGACAAATTTTCATGTGATTGAGATTAAATACTTTTATTCTTTTGCTATTCCATAAATTCATCCTAGAGCATATGATTGACATACTTCCAAGAGTGCCATAATTGTTTTAATATGAAAACAAATAGGTGAGTTGAAAGAAACAGGATATTCAATTGTATATTGAATACTTCTCATTTATTTTCAATGGCAAAATCAAGATGAATCAAGTAGTAGAGTTGGCTATAATGTAGGTACATATTATAGAACAAATTTGATTACAAGTGGAGTCTAACATTTTCCATTGATTACAGAGCCATAAAACTTCATTTCCATATTTTCACACTGATGGCTCCAAAAATATTGAAGTAGATCATTATTTTTATGAGATAGTTGGAACAAATCAAATGCTTCATTTCATAAAGGAATTACTTTCTATCAGAATGCACACTTATTTATTTTGTATCCACACAATTATTTTGGAAATTGTTTCTAAATTTCTTGAAAATATGTATGGAACAAATATCATAATAACAATAACAGTGTAAACTGTTAATGAATATTTTAGGTTAGAACATAGATTATTCGAACTGCTGTGTTTAAATTTGCATCACTCGAAATTTGAGGTTCAAACTTAAAACCACAGACTACCAGTCTGTGTTAGATTCACAGATGAATATTATTTATTTCAGAATGTAAGGTTAAATGTACGAAATTAAATAAACAACGATATAATATTATAAATGCGATATGATAAATGAATGGATATGAATTATGAATATCAGAGCTAAGCTAATATGGGTGGTAGCGAGCACAATTCGTTATGATTATCGAAAATGAAATAGAAAATCAAGAGAAAAATATTTAATCTTTATCGTCAATGAAATTGGGATAATTGTATTATAAATACTACTTTGTTCAACAAATGGAATGTTAAAAGTGAGTTTATGATGGTTTTTCCAATCTACTAGCTTATTTCCAAGGTTCAAATTGTATATCTTATACTTGCGAAAACTTCAGTGTTCCGGTTACCAGGGCTGAATTAGCTCATTATGAAAATTTAAAATGGCTATATCTTTTTAACAGGGCCGAATCGGAAAAAATGGTAAATGAAAAAAGTGTTTCTTTTAACCTCAAGAATCTTCGGTTAAAATATATGTACAAGTCAAAGACTCACCCTGTATATTGACGCTATATCAACACGAAATTTGACTTGAAATTGTTATTTTATAGATACATGCAAAATCTCAACGCAGGTAATTTTGTTGTTACTGATATAGGAGCTTGTTTTTTTATTTTCTTCTGGAAATATTTATCTGGCGAAATGTTGATGACCAGAAATAATTTCTGGTCATCAACATTTCGCCAGAAGCAAAAAACTACTTTTCTCCATCTAAAAGAATTATCCCATACCGAATGAATTATTGTATTCTGAAAGTATTAATCAGGCAAAATATCGAACAGCGATATTCGAGCAACCCTTAATCGGAAATCTGAACCTTAACAAACGTTAACGACTTGTAGTATGTATCAGTATGAATAACCTGTATATTTTCATACTTGAGACGACAAGGTCCGTATAACCAAACACCATCTTAAAATATAAATATATTTACTATGTTTACCTTTGTCGATCGTGTTGTATTTATCAACTCGCAAGGTTGTTGTGAATATACAATATAAATAGTAAATATATATCATGTCGCTAGATACATAAAGTAGTAAGAATGATCTTATTCGGTAGTAGTCTGTAATTCATTCATTTGATGCTCACATTCTTGAATTACATCATGTGAGTTTTCATCTGTGATCAGTACAGTGTGCAATAAGAAATAAATACCCTTTGATGAGTCTGGAGAGTATTAATTAACCATTCCTTCAACTGTATAACGATTGACCGAACCTACCCTAGCTGGGTACATCACAGACTATTTTCGAGATATATGAATCTACCCTAACAATTTCAGATTTCTAGCCCTTTCGGCTCAAGAGTTATCGGACATTGATACAGCATTTTTATTGAATCTTCTGGTCTCGTTGATTTAATTACATACTTCATGCATCGATCCATTAAAATTCCCAGTACTGTATGCTGTAATCCAATCAAAATTGTATATTTTGAAGTGTTCATTGTCATACAGACACTCTCAAATGCAATAACAGAATATGTCACTGATGAATTCATTACAAACTCAAGTTGGATTGCACTGTTTGATGTTAACATTCAATTCAAGAACAATACATATATGTAACAGGGGTTGTTGTATACACCAGAGGTGAACTCAGGCAGACAGGCAGAGAAGGGACGCTTAACAGGAAAAGTCGTAAACTCTGGAGGAATTTATGTTAGCGTTCAGATGATGAGGGTTTATGTGCACTTGAGGTGAAATAGTCCCATATTTGGTTTCTCAGTTTCTAGTTCCTAGTTTTCATTGCGATAAGAACATGTTTGTGCTGATGAAATGATTTGGTATTTTAATAGGTATATTATTCCAAAAAAATGTATATTTTTGCTTGTTTTCTGAACCGATTGCCCTATCATTTCGTCACAAAATCAATGATGACGAATCCGTCCTGAAATTCGATTCTGTCCGTCTGTGCGGCCAATTTCGATAACTTTATAACAGGATAGGTTCGGATCTTGAATGCCTCGGTTAAGTTCGTTAATGGAAAAGATCCGAACAGGGATTCCGTATATATTTAAATTCTTCTCGAATATTATTTTCATGTTAATTTCAAAACAGGATCTAAAATGATAATTAAAAACTCCTTGCAAACTTTCATGTTGATCGCGTTACCAAAACGTCAATATGATAGTGCATTCATGAAAAATATCAAGAAAAAATTATCCAATATTTCTGTTACCACAAAATTGACAAAGTTAAGATTCTAGGTGTTGATATGATCACATTATAGTAAGTATAGAAATTTCCGGAAGAATATTGGAAAACGAACATCCAATATTTTCGTGATTCGATCACTATTGTGATCGTGATAGTGAAACTGTAGAGGTGAACAATTCATATTCTATACAAGATGTTCCACCATTGAAGCGACGCTGTATTGCAGTTGAACGCTGAAATTTTCGGAATTTTTTCGACACAGTATTATTAGGCTCCGACGCTCCATTAGGGTTACATTCTCAAATTGTTTGGAAATACACATGGTGCACCAAAAAAACGTGAATGATCAAACATATTTTTTTTTATGGAACACCCTGTTTTATTGGGTGTTCAGTTGCTTGAAATAAATGTAACCAAGTTGAATCGAAGTTTCTTTCGCTTAAAACTTATCATTTTTGAGATATTTTGATTAAATTGAAGTGCCTCTGGAAAAAGTTAGTGACTCCGAAATGAATGAATTCATTTGAATTAGAAGAATGGAGGTAAGTCCTGACTTTTCAATAATTATTGAGAACTTTACTTGAAATGAAACAGTTCACTGATGATTTATTTATACGTTAATATCAGCTAAAGGCTTATTCCAAATGTCAACCCTATATTAGATATTTTTTAAGTAAGCATATTCTATTTTTTCCGAATAATTATCTACCAAATGAAAAAATACAAAATATAGGATGTGCCATTTGAAAAATGCCTAATATTAACATTTGAATGAGTCGTCAATGAATCGTCTTATTTTAAACACCGAATAGAGTTCTCAATGCTTATAACAAAGTCAGTACCTTACCTCCTTTTTTTTAATATTTATGAAAAATTGAAAAATCAAAAATGATACGTTCTGAGCATATGAAACTTCGAACAACCTCGAATTAATTTATTCCATGTAATAATGAAAATTCAATGAAATACATAGTGTCCCATTAGAAAAACATATGTTTGGTCATTTACACTTTTATGGTACACCCTGTGTATTTCCAAACAATATGAGAATGTATAGCTCTAATGAAGCTTCATGATACTGTTTCAAAAAAATAATAGTTTCAGCACTTAACCGTAATAGAGTTTCGCGTCAACGATGGAACACCCTGTATACCTATGTATATAATAACCATCTCAAGTTTCATGCGAAATTTTTGTATGGTTATAGCCGAGGTAATAGCTTTATCACAACCATATTTGAAGCAGAATATTAAAAATGAAATACGTGATACCATTTCCGAACGAGTAGAGTTTGTGCTTGAATATACCTATAAAATAGGAATTTTTAAATTTCCTTTGAATGGCATTTTCAGATTTATAGAATTTTAGTGCAGTGTTTCGGTGAGAAACAAAAGTTAGCATCTTCTGAGTGCTCGTTCATTCATGTGCTATTAGATACCATGAATGAACGAGCGCTTAGGGAGCCTCTATTTCCTAATTTTTTTCGATATTCTTCTTCCTTTATTCTGATGCCTTTTGCGACAAATAATTCTTTACGAGATAAGGAATTGCTAATATTTCTATATAGGTACCTATGCAAATTTTCAAATTGATCGAATTTGTAGTCACTGAAATATTGGGTATTAGGTACTTTTCCAATATTCTTCTCGAATACAGTTTCGATGTGATTCATTTCAAAATTTCCACATTTTGTCGGTTTTTTGATCACGTTAGTATTGAGTAATTTTTTATTGAATATTTTATGGTTTTGATTGTATGGACGACATGAAATTCTGCACGAAGCTTGAAATTGGTTTTTGCCCAAATGCAAATTTTCATCTCGTCCGAGATCTTAACATGTGAGATTCCTTTATACCCGCAATTCTCGCGGAGCTGTATAAACCGACTATTCCATTACAGTCCAATTCTGATGCGCTCTAGCCAACTTTGTGGAAACTTCACTATACCGCCCGCACAGTGGCTTTACGCCTTGTATGTTTTGACCGAAGATACGCCGTTTGTTCTGAAAAGATCAACAAACAGATGGCATAATTGAGAGACTTTGGATGTAAGTGAATATCGTGTGACTACCAAGGGCTACTGCATGGCTAACTATGGCAACGTATGTTAACAATGTTTGATGAACATGTTGGAATTTCGTTATTTTCTACTCGAAATATCTTGCAATATATTACATAAACTGCTCCACACTGACCACAATACTTAGTTTCAAGAAGAGATATGCAAGTAAACTGGAGTGTATGGGAGTTTCTCTGTTCTGAGTTCCTAACGTATGTGTCGAAAGTTTTGGCACAAATTCAAACTGAATGAGAAATTTGAAACATTCAAAATGTCGAGTAGCCTTTGAAAATAATTGAAAAGTCATTATAAAAAACCGTCACACCGTTACGGTGTTTAAAAAATTCTAAAGATATAATTTCCAATGGAACTAAAGAGCAGAAGTATAGAATATCATAACAAAAAGAAATTAGTAAAATATACGCCAAGTCAATGAGCTCGACTACAGAGAAGTTGCCCTTCAAATAACAAAGGCATAGTCAATTTTACAATTTTACGGCAGGTTCCACCAATTGAAGATTTTTCTGCTATTTTTTTCGCCGGGAAACGGAAAACGAATAACAATTAAGAACGCGAATTTTTAGTAAAATTCGAAAGATAATGTTCGAACGGTCCAAGGTTCGATGTTCAAGAGCGTAGATCTTTTTTTACTTTGTGGAAGTAATAAAAAAAAAATCACAATTCACAAGAAGTTTGAATCAAAATACTCTATTGTCCTTACCTTATACTGGGTTTTCCTAAAATGGAGAGATTTCTTGGATAATTTTAAGAATAAAATGTCCCATAAACATGAGCTCGCAAACGCTTTGTTTTCGAGATACAGGGTGTTTTTTGTATAGTCGTACTTTTTAGTGATGCTTATATTAGTTAATCGAATCTTTATTAATTTTCGCCATAGAAATACCTTCTTCTTCTTCTTCCTTATTCTTAAGACCATGTCTTGTCATCTTCTGTTCATCCAGCCTCCTGCGATGTCGGCCGGGAGGGGGCTTTGAGTTTGGCTTTTCGTTCTTTGCCCACTTTGCCCATCGATCGTTGCTCATTCTTGCCACGTGATCTCTCCAGTTCCTGCGTCTTGACCGTACAAACCGAACAATATCCTGCACTTCCAGTTCTTCCCGTATAACACTGCTTCTTATTTGGTCCCGCAGTGTTACTCCCTTTATTGTCCTTAGGCTTTTCATCTCCGTACTCATCAAAGTATGCTTCATTCGTCTGAGTCCGCACTTCTTGATACAAGTTCTTGCAGCTGGATATTTCTACTCCTAAGTATGTACATTGCATTGTTTGTTTGATGGGTTTGTCATTGTAAATAAATACCATAACTTATAATTCATTCATTCATCATAGCTTACTAACTAACTAACTGGATGTTTATAATGATTTGGATTTTCCTGAGGATTACTACAGAGCTATTTGAATTTTTTTCTCGAAATCGGTAGCAAATACAAAAAAACTACAAGAAAAGTGTAGTACTAGACCAGAGTTTATTTTTACATTTTTCTGAAGTATCAGTGCTTCACCAAAAAATATTTCTGGAGGAAAGAAGTGGGTACCCAACCAGAAAAAATATCACCCTGTAGATTTGCATACAAAATATGCATATTACAAGATGAAAACTTGGAAAATTGGAATATCTATGCCAATTTAAGTTAAATATCTTGTGAACTTTAACACCGGTATCTCAAAAACAAAGCACTTGTGGACTCATCTCATAGGACTCTTTTTTTCAAAATGATCCGAGAAATCTGTAATTTTCATTTGCACTCCCAAGTCGGGAACACCGTTTAGATATTATCAATTCAGAACTGATTTTTGCACAAATAAATTGCAATTTGAATGAAACACAAAAATTGTAGAATACAGTCCGAACAATTTTTCGATGCGAATTACTCAGTTCAGTTCTTTGATGACTACAGTATTGAAATTTTATGACGAGAATGATACAAAAATCCGAAAACAACGGGTAAGTGTATAACGATGACGAATGCAAAAATCACAGATGACAAATGAGGGGCGACGCCGACAAAGCGGATAGATAAAGGAAAATAATATACCTTGGACATTGACGTACTCGTTAAGCAAAAAAAAATTATCTACTAATATTGAAAGCGATAATAAACTCTCAAACCGTAAAAGGGTCCGATTTTTTACTGCCGTGTGGATTTCAAAAGAAAGTTAAATGATTATTGGTGCATTTTATGGAAAAATTTTCATTTTTCGGGAGATTCAAAAGATTGGGTATTGTGAAATGATATGAACCTTCAGTTTTTAAAATGAATTTTGTTGTTTAAGAAACTATTAATTCAACTCATTCTGAAAAATTGCCGTAAAATAATATTTTCTTTTTGAAATTGTACGAAAATATTCGTGCCAATACTTTTGAGGTTTACGTTACTTAAATTATCAAGGTATTCTCATGTTTCAAAAGTTTAACCAGAACCCTAGAAAATATGCATGGTGATCAAACTCTATACACACAAAAAATCTCAACTCGATCGAAGCTGTAATCACAGATAAATTTGGTATTTCTTCCCAATATTCTCCTTCAAGTTTTTATGTTTCTGATAATGTGATCACTTAGAAAGTTTTGTGCAGCAAGCATGAAATTGTTATATTATAACACCCAAAGTCTCAACTCCATCGGCTCTGTGGCCACGAAAATATCAACTAAGAAAATCTAGTTGTTCCCCAACTCACGCGGAGCTCCATGCAAACCTACCGGACCGGAAGCAAAACCTCGAATTTTCCGAACGAAATGAAGCCCCGCGCAGATTGAAAGAGAATCAGCGTATCATCAGACTATTCACATTGTTGGGCACTTCTCGCACAATGAAAGTATGCTTTTGTCTCGCGCCAGTATCGAAGCCATCTACCAATCAGCGCTCCCGATTCAAAGGACTCTTTTGAACTTGCTGCTGCATCAGCTACAACAGTTTACCATTGTCCTATCTTGTAGCGCGCTAAATTTATAAATTCGGCTGTGTATGGCATTAGATAATGCTCGGTTGCCGACTTCGGTGCTGCCGCTGTACACTCTGCGTTTAGCCTTCCGGTGGCGGTTTGGGGGACAATGGGAGCTTTATTGAAAATGTGCAATTTCTGGAGAAAGAGGAGATGTTGGCGATTTTGGAGGTAGACGAGAACCGGAGGCATTCGGGGATATTTTGTTCGGAAATATGAATGGAGAGTCAGCGGACTGGATTTTAGTACGGTGGAAAAAAACTGAGAGGAGTTGTGAAGTGGAAGTGGAGCTTTCTGTTGCTTGTTAATGCTCATTTATTTTATGCCTATAAATCCCTCGAAGACACCTATGTGTTATCCAAGAGAGCAAATGGCACAAGAATGATCAGCGCTCAGAACCTATCGAGTTTATGTCAGACCTTTGCTCAATTTCACTACAAACGTTGAAAAAACTTTACTTTGTCATCAGTTTTAATATTTATTTCACCCATGATCAACCATGAACATAGAAAAAATGTGGCATGAAGTTTAAACTACGGTTGACAAGCACCTAGAAGCACCTTTATGCCAGGACTTGTATTATTTAATTCATTTATGTTCATTATAATAATAATGATGATAATATTTATTGATACAGTATCTTAACAATAAAATTATTGCAAAATAAGAAGAACAAGTCATATGTATATAATATACAGGTTATTCCTTTATGATATGCTAATATTCAAGGTGGGAAACTTTGAAGCCATTTTAAAAATATTGTGCAACAAGTAAAGAAAGCTCAACTTTTTTCAAGAGGGTGGAAGTTTGTGGCACGAGACTGAAAGGCGTGTGCCGAAAAGACACGAGAGAGGAAAGGACTTTTTCCTCAAGTTGCACACTATACTTTTATACTGCGAGAAATATTATTCCTCACGGCACTTTGCCCACACCTCGCTTGATAGACCAATGAGATTGGGCTTTTGAAACATGGAAACAACGGAAACTCAACAAATGCATAGGTACATACTATCAACGAAGGTCATCTCAAATTGAATCAGGTACATTACTTGTATCATTTAAATTTGGGCAGTTGTAAGGATAGTATAGTGTGCAATATGTGAAGAAAGTACTTTTTCCACGTGTGTGTTAGTGGCACTCGCCTCTCAGGCTCACGCTACAAACTTCCTCACTCGTGAGAAATGTTGAGCTTTCCCCAATCGTTTCACAATATACTATTGTATAACCACAAAAATGCAATTGCTGCTATTGCAGATATATTTGGTACACGTAGTCACCGCATCATGATTTTCTGATACAAAAACAATTTTTACCAGTGGCGTCTGTATCGGTTTTGCGTTGAATATTTTTGAAAGAAAAATTTTAGAACTTTCCTTTGTCTCAAATTGATAATTATTCTTGGAATTCTCATCAATTTCTGAATAAATTTTATTTCGTTCTCTTACTTTCTCCATAGTTTCCGCTTAAAAAAATGAAAATCCTTTCAATGTGTTCGGGGGAGGTGAGCATTCCATGGAAATTGCTTACATATCGGCTCAAATTAAAATTAGAGCTCTAATTGGTTCAAACTCGAATGAGAATTCTAAGAATACATTTTCGTCGTTAGATTTATCAATTTTTTTTTTTCAATCTTGAACGAAACTGAATACCTTGAGAAAAATATGATTTCTATACAAGAACCCATTTCAGCTATTTGACC
This sequence comes from Harmonia axyridis, assembly GCF_914767665.1. Taxonomy (NCBI): domain Eukaryota; kingdom Metazoa; phylum Arthropoda; class Insecta; order Coleoptera; family Coccinellidae; genus Harmonia; species Harmonia axyridis. Next base: position 19,723,198 of record NC_059507.1, read on the forward strand.
CTAAAGTAAAACGATTTTTATTTTATCGAGGGAAAACCATGCGCAGGACAAATTAAAATCAAGAGATGAAATCTCTTCAAAAATTAATGAAAATATCAAAAATAATAATTTTCAACATGAAACAAAAACAACTCACCGTCATTTTTTGGTAGAATTCATTAGTTTATTTTTTTTGCTATTTAAATTTTGATCTATGAAATTGTTTGTCCATATCGAATTTTCATTTCAATCAAAGATGCAGTTTTGAAATGAACAGGAAAAGAAACGTCCCTTGTCGGATTGTGCCCATTAATGAACTCAACCGTTCAAGATCCGAACCTACCCTGTGACGAAATGGTAGAGAGATTTGGCCTTTGAACGAGTGCTCAAAAATACATAACTCTCTTCTAAAGCATTGCTCATATTACCACGTGTAAACTGTAAAAAAGTGCTACTAACTGACTAGCAAAATGTGTTCTTTTACACATGACAAGTTAAGTGGTGTCGAGTAAACTGATAAAATAAACGACTTTCAATGCAAAACACGCTCAACAAATGGAAAATACGAAAGAATTTTGCCATTATCACTGGCTCGGTTCCGTCGAAGCGAACCTCTACACAAGGTTGCCAGATCCTCAAAATTAATATTCCTTCAATCTGTATAAAAAGTTACCAGATTTTCAATATAAATTCCCAAATTCCTCTTTTAAATTCTCGTAGAAATGACGAGATGACAGTTTTTTAGAAGATTGAAAAAAATAATTCTTTCTATCGAATGATTCATTCGAGCAAATTGGTTGGAGTTCTTAAAGGATGTAGGTACTACGATTGTGGAAGGAATTATCAAATTTGAACTGACAAGTCTATTTTTTTTTCAAATTTTCTCAACCCTTGGTCAATAAAAGAAAATTGCTTTCATTTTATTGCTCAAAGCAATAGAGTAAATTGGTTGCAGTTCTGAAAAACTAGGCCAACTCAAAGTTAATCGCCTCTATACAAGCTATACCTGACACGTTGTACTAATGGTTTTTACTTGGTGACCGGACTCAATAAGCTACGGGACCCATATCGTTGCAAGTTACTGATATACCTGTTTCATATAATCTTCACTCTCAATTCCATTTATCAATTTGCAATATCACTTCAACCTTTACTCCGTTGTGAATTATCAACCAACAATATATTAATTAATATCTTGAGGTGTTTCAGCAAAAGCATACAATGCAAGAATTTCAATGAACCTAGAACAGAACGTGTTTCCAGGCCACCTAATTTCAAGATTCGAAAATGTGCAATGTCTTCCTCGGTCATCTGACCTTAACATGCATGATTCTCATTTGTGGGGAGATTTGATGGAGCGAGTTTATCAACAGAAACCCCCTACATCAGATGACTTGAAACCATCGATAAGTACAGTTGATAACTGCGATGACATTGGAACGAGTGTAGTGGGAGTTTTTGAACAGAATAGATAATTGTCTGAGGGAAGAAGGACGTCGCCTATTTGACATCATTTTTATTCGTAAAGTCAATGGCCTATACACACACCTATACAGGGTGTCCGAGAAAATGTGGGAAATCTCTCGGATTCAGATAAAACATGAAAAAATAAGATGACAAGTTTCCATCATTTCTTTTCCTAGTGGTCCTACCTACGGAGATACGGCCTCCTTAATGACGTCACTGGAAATCCATTTTAGTGGAATAAATTTCAAACTACTTAATATAATTTGAAGAAAATTTGATATGATGAACAGTGTTGAGGACCTCTTAAAATACTGCCCTTATATTTAAATTAGCTCTTTTAGTAATCCTTTAATTACTATAAACTATAACGTGCCTTTCTGTAATTCTGTAATTTTCGTATCAAACTTTGTTGCCTACAAAAAAAAAATTGAATTCATGATTCTTTTTAATAGAAATAAAAACATTAATTCCTTTGTTATTTTGTTCATTTCATCGACGATAAGCAAGAGTACCTTTTTTTAGCTCAATGTTCAAGCTATCCAAATTTGTTTTTTCTACTCCTCGTCGTACGGGGTGTTGAAAATGTAAGCATTAAAATGTACAACCTAGTCGCCCCTGGTAAACTAAAAGAACTGATTTGAACTTAAAGGAAGTATTTCAAGAGGTCCTTACTATTGTTCAACATATCAAATATTCTTTAAATTATATTAGGTAGTTTGAAATTTATTCCACTAAAATGGATTTCCAGTTACGTCATTTAGGAGGTCGTATCTCAGTAGGGAGGGCCGCTACGAAAAAAATGATGGAAACTTGTCATCGAATTATTTTTATGTTTTATCTGAATTCAAGAGATTTCTCACATTTTCTCGGACACCCTGTATAAGGTGAGTTCGAATTCAAATCCAAAATTCAAAGTCAAATTCAAAAGAATAAATATTATCTTGAAAAGTTATTATTGTTTTATTATTTTTAAAACATAAATATTTTTCGTGGTCACCCTGTATAATGGTTTTGTTTCGTGTGAAAAATTAATAATATAATTGGACAACAAGCTACCCATTTCCGATTTTCCCTAGATTTCACTTGTTTTTTCGAAGTTTTTCCTTAGTCCCCAAACTCCATCGAATCTACTCACTCCTGGGGAAAAATCCCTAGCACTGGCAACACTGTCTATACACAATCGCGTCGCCCGTAATCCTCGCGAAGTGTCTCGTTCACCCTTTCGTTCTCCCAATCAGCCCCCCCTCCTCCCACCAATTTCGATCCTCGATACGTACGTCATCCTCTCTTTGCCATCTCAAAGGACTGCTCCTTTACGTCTTTCCGTAGCGGCAAAGTTAATTCGCGGTCGCAATCAAAAAAAGTCGATGCATACGTATAATTTCTAATCAGCGGTTATCCGGCGTCCGTATAGATCTCCGCGCGTGATTGGAAAACTCACCGATTGCGAGCGTTTGGGAAATGCGGCCTGGGTTCCGTTTTGGCGTTTGTTACAGGGGAAAAGCAGGCTGTCATTTCGCTCAATGGCTGTAATTTTCGAATTTTGAGACGAGGGGGTTTGGATTGGTTTCGGTTTGAGGATGAAGAATTTGTGATTCTGCGCTTCCAACTGACTGTACAGGGTGGGCAAATAAGCGAGGTAAGCGGCTATATCTCAGCATCCACTCATCGTAGAGACTTGCGGTAAAAAATTTTACCACTAAAGTGTACTAGAAAACACACTGGAAATTATTTTGAAGTTCATACCACTTCCGCTAGGGGGCGTAATAGCTGTCGTCGAGTAGAAAAATGAATTTTACTCGAAAATGTTTGATATGAAGTTGAAGAAAAAATATTATCACTGTAATCCTTGGAAAATTCTCTTTTTTTTTGAATTGTCACTTTCGATTTTACGACATCAAATGAGGGTAGGTGAAAGGGAGAAATCTGACTGATTGAAACTTCAGTTTGGCTAAACATTTTTGAGCAAATTAGATCTCGTCTGAAAGATAATATCTTGTTGATTGAGGACAAAATATAGTCATGATAAATTTGTTTTTGCTGCTTTCGATAGGTGGGGCTAAGTAAGAAGTTCATTGATTTGTTCATTTTACTCCGAAATTTCAAATGTAATAATAGAATTTTCTTAACAGAAACAGAAATTCCATCAAATTTGCATGAAAACACCTGAAGGTCTCCAAGCGATAATTTCATGCGTTCTGAAGTTATGGCCGAAAGAAAACATTCTTCAACTCATGCACTGCGAAAAATCAAATTGTGTTTTAAGTTCTGACAGAAACAGAAAGCCCATCAAATTTGTATGAAAAAACCAAAAGGTCGCAAAGCGATAGCTTCAGGCGTTCTGGAGTTGTGGACGAAAAAAGATATTCTTCAACTGATGCACTGAAAAACTAAATTGTGTCTTCTTTCTGTTAGAACTTAAAGACACAATTTGGTTTTTCGCAGTGCATCAGTTGAAGAATATCTTCTTTCGGCCATAACTTCAGAACGCCTGTAATTATCGCTTTGCGACCTTCAGTTTTTTTTCATGCAAATTTGATGGAACTTCTGTTTCTGTCAAGAAAATCCTATCATTACATTTGAAATTTTGGAGTAAAATGAAAAAAACAATGAACTTCTGACTTAGCGCCCCCTATCGACAGCAGCAAAAACAAATTTATCATGACTATATTTTGTCCTCAATCAACATGATATTATCTTTCAGACGAGATCTAATTTGCTCAAAAATGTTGAGCCAAACTGAAGTTACAGGCGTTTCAGTCAGTCAGATTTCTCCCTTTCACCTTTCCTTATTTGATGTCGTAAAATCGAAAGTGACGATTCAAAAAGATAGAGAATTTGCCAAGGATTACAGTGATGATATTTTTTCTTCAACTTCATATCAAACATTTTCGAGTAAAATTCATTTTTCTACTCGACGGTAGCTATTACGCCCCCTAGCGGTAGAGGTATGAACTTCAAAATAATTCCCAGTGTTATTTCTTGTACACTTTAGTGGTAAAATTTTTTACCGCAAGTCTCTACGATGAGTGGATCCTGAGATATAGCCGCTTACCTCGCTTATTTGCCCACCCTGTACATAATTGATCGTGAAGGCCCTATTGCTTGTCCCCCAAGATCGCCTGGTTTGAACCCTTTAGATTATATTGTGTGGGGACATCTGAAAACAAAGGTTGATAAGGTTGAAATTAGGAGTAGAGAACACTTAGTTGAAAGAATTTTCGAGGAATGTAATATCAATTCTTCATCAGAGGTTTAATTGGAAATTCAATGAAATGTACTCAACAAAGAGGAAATCATTCCGAATATTCTATGTAAATTTTGTGTTAATCCTTAGTTTTGCCCTGCATAATACGTTTCGAATGATTATTCTGTATTATTACATTTAATACAGAATAATCATATAAATACCTACGTATAATAGTATATTGTGAAACAAGTGGGAAAAGCCCAACTTTCCAAAAGGACTTTCTCCACATGTTGCTCATTATTCTACAACTGCACAAATTTTAATAATTCAAATAATGGACTTGATTCAAATCAAAATGACCTTCGTTGACAGTATGTGCTGATTTATTGCGTTTCCATAAAATCGACTCAAAAGCCCAATTTCATTAGTCTACGAAGCGAGGTGTGGGAAAAATGCCGTGAGAAATAATATTTCCCACAGTATGAGCAATTCATAGTTTTGAGATTGAGTAAGCTATAAAGAGTACGTTACATTTCATAGCAGTTGTAGGAAAATATATGTTCCGTCAGAATATGAGTAATTAAAAATGAATTTCGTATTTGAAAAAAACTACTTAAGATCTCAGGAAGAGTTTTGTATCATTGGACGAAACAGCTTTACTATTTAGTTCAGAATATTCACACTGCCTTGGAGCGAAATAAAGTTCATCTTTTTTCATTTTGTCTAGGAAAACTGGACGTGTGCAAAAAAAAATAAATAAAAACGCTGCAGTAATGTAAACTTATAGTAGAATCTTAAGCAGGTAGCGAATTTTGATCAAGCCATATCAAACTTATGAATGAAAGAAAAATCGGTCGAATCGGACAAATCACCCCGTAGACTCTCAATGAGGGCCCCCAACAAAACATTGTTTCGAAACTACTTTGACTAGGGTGAACTTCTCTTAAAATCTGCACTGCTGAGCTAGCTAGTAAAATCATTTTATTATGTCTCTCGTTATATTGCGGCCGTTTGTCTTTCAATGCTTGGCTCCAAGGCATTAATTGCATTCGATAACGATCGCTTGTGATTGTTTCGGTCGGTTTTAACAACTCATGACACACCACGCCGAGCTGGTCCTAACAAATACTGAGCATGACCTTGGAACCGTGAATATTCGATTTGGTCGTCGATGTGGAGGAATGTCCGAGATATCCCCATGATTTTCTGCGCTTGGGATTATCGTAATGAACCAATTTTTTTGTCTTCAGTCACAATGCGAGGCAGAAATACCTTCCGTCTTTGCCTTGCAAGCAGCGGTTCACAAGCAAACAAACGACTTTCAACATCTCTCTGCTCCAACTCGTACGGCATTCAATTTCCTTGTTTCTGAATCATTCCCATGACTTTCAGGCGTTTTGAAATGGCGTGTTGCGTCACTCCCAATGTGCGTTTGGCACGAGTCTTGATCAAGTAATGCTTCCAATTCTGTATATTCGAAAACCTCCTCTCTTCCACCGCTATGAAGGTCTTCGACGTCAAAATCACCGTTCTAGAAGCCTTGAAACCACTCTCACTCTCACATGAGAATAACTTCATGATGCAAACACAATTCGACTAATATTTCGATGGCGTTATGTTAACAAATACCTAATAGTATAGGATCCCGATATAGAACGACCTTCACCGAGATGCTTATTTGATAAAACGTATTTTATATTTAATTTAACATGTCAATGAATATATCACATATGGGTTGCCTAACAAATTTTAGTCCAGAGTAGGTTTAATTAATAATTAAAAAAAATTTTTTTTTCGTACATTTCACCGGTTTGCTTATTAGATGAATTCTATACCAATCGAAAGTATGAAGCCCATAGAATGTGCAAACGTTAGGTTGCCTATTTTTTTCCGGTCACAACTCTCGGTTGCCAGGTATAAACAGGTCAATCTATACTAGCATTTTGCAACGGTCTGACTATTTAATCAAAATCAATATGATTAAAGATTATTTTATTATGAACACGGTGGTATAGGGTTGCCTGCGAAAAATCAGTCCAGAATCCCGGTTGTCGAATTTTAAAAAGTTAAATATTGCTGCGAGTGAGGACACAGCATAGCAGCTGTTTGAAGTCCGTCCAGTGAGAGAAAGAGAGTGCGCATGCTATTTGTTCTTGGAAATGAAAAGGATATATGCGTGCATTATTTTGGAGCAGATAATTATCAAAATAGATGAATAATTATTTAATTTTTTTTTAATCAATCAATTATTTATGTGTGTATATTTTTTATGTGACACTAAATGAAAAGGATAGCGATAGACTCGTGTATGCGTGCATCATTTTGGAGTAGATAATTTTTGAAATAGAGGAATAGTCAATTAATTATTTATGTGTGTATATTTTTTATGTGACACTAAAGAATCTTTACTAAAAAAGAAGGTTATAGTAATACATATATAATACTAATCTTGCAAATTTCATCTTTATTATTAGACGACAAAATGAAAAACAACAATTAAAAAAATACTTCTCTTTTTCATGAAAAATTATAAATACAAAAATTTTTTGAAATTATTCAGGTTCCGAGTCATCGGACATATAACTATGATCTCCAACTTCTGAATCTTCTTCGTCATCATCACTCTCCGTTTCAGTTCTTTCGACAATGTCTTCTATCTTCAAAGGTGTATGGTCCCCAATGAATCCTACTGGTTTAAAATATTCATCTAAGAACCAACCGCAGTTCTCAGGCTGAAGTTTCACGCATATTGGATCCGTTGCATTAAGCCACATGGAATTTACAAAAATAGTTCGTGAAATTTTTTGAATTAATGATATCCAGCATCGTGGTATGGAGTTGGAGTCGAAGCCTTTTATTTTTTCTAAGAAGTGCTCACTGTCTTCTTTGGCAGAATAATTTTTCATAAAAATGCGATATCTAATGCGAAAATAAAACAAGATTTTATTTCAAAATTTGAACGACAAAAAAAAAGGAGAAAAAAAAACCGAACAGAAACAAATAGGATCAAAATAGCAAATATAAACAAAGAAATTTATAAATTTAAATAAACAAAAGGATATAAATAGGAATAAAAACTAAAATCTTTCAGATAAAAATAACATTAAATAAAGAAATGAATTACTTGAACATAAAAAAAATTATTGAAAAATCAGTATCAATCTGCAGTCAAATCATCGTCTTTAACATCCATACATAAATTTTCACTATCCATCGAATCGAGCATATTTTTTGTAGGTTGAAAATGACAACAATCACCTATCTCTTTGAGTCCTTCTTTAGCATGTTATAATAATGCTATATTTTTAGTTAGAAATCTGTTTTCTATTCTCTTGCATTTGGCATTCGAAATCTGAAATATGCAGCCACCCAAATTTGTCGATGAAATTCCAGTTAGACATATTTTTTTCTACTGAATAGAATACCAAATGTGAGATAATGGTATATTTTCAACGAAAGTTTACACACCACCTGTTTTCAATGAGGCACCCTTCGGATATTCCATCATTCTTCGTATTTATTCTCAGCCGACAGAAGTTTTATGATTTTATTATGTTTAAGTAGGTACGTTCTTCTAGAAACACGTAGAACGTAGAACCTCAATGAGAATGAACAATGAATTGATTCATAGAAACAGTCTAGACATCCGAATTTCCATATTCCCAATCGCCTCGGTTATATTTTTAAAACTACCAAAATCTACTAAAATCTACCAAAGGATTTCTTCCTACTAAAAACTCCATGAAAATGCGAAAAATCTACTAAAAAAGTAGATTTCTACTAAATCTGGTCACACTGTATACGAGTCTATCGCTATCCTTTTCATTTCCAAGAACAAATAGTATGCGCACTCTCTTTCTTTCACTGGACGGACTTCAAACAGCTGCTATGCTGTGTCCTCAGTCGCAGCAATATTTAACTTTTTAAAATTCGACAACCGGGATTCTGGACTGATTTTTCGCAGGCAACCCTATACCACCGTGTTCATAATAAAATAATCTTTAATCATATTGATTTTGACTAAATAGTCAGACCGTTGCAAAATGCTAGTATAGATTGACCTGTTTATACCTGGCAACCGAGAGTTGTGACCGGAAAAAAATAGGCAACCTAACGTTTGCACATTCTATGGGCTTCATACTTTCGATTGGTATAGAATTTATCTAATAAGCAAACCGGTGAAATGTTCGAAAAAAAAATTTTTTTTAATTATTAATTGAACCTACTCTGGACTAAAATTTGTTAGGCAACCCATATGTGATACATTCATTGACATGTTAAATTAAAAATATATATATATATTATAAAATACGTTTTATCAAATAAGCATCTCGGTGAAGGTCGTTCTATATCGGTATCTTAGACTATAAAGCTTATTGTATGACATCTTCGATCCATTTTTTTCGACTACAGCTACAGCCATTTATTGCACAACGTCGGAAGTTGTAGACCTAATATATAAATAGTATCCACCACGGATAAACGAAAAAAAAATAACTAAATAATCATATAATATTCTTATTCTTATTTCAACATCACACTCGAAACAAACAAAATATTTAATCTATTCAGAAAACTCATATCGCCTGACAAAAACATTCCACTGGGTTCAAGCCGTATTTGTTTTCTTCCATCCTCAATAAACTTGGGTGCCCTGGTTTTAGTTTATCTAGTGTTGAACTGTTTTCCCCAAATTTTTGGCCCAGTTCCGTATGAGAGAATGCTTAGTTTAATTTTAGTGACGAAAACCTCTATTATTGCAGAAATGTATTCGCGTTATACTCGAAGAATTACCATTTTTGTAAAATTTGAGTACGCATAATGCGCGAAACTATCTCGAGAAACTGTCCATAGCGATCAAATTCCCAAGAACCAGGCTATCGACTGACATATCCCCTGCGTGTTTACGAATCGTTGCATTTACGCAGTAAACTAAACAAATATAAACTTTCTTTTGAGAAACCTTCTATATCTTCATGAATATCTTCATGATATGTCACTTCGCTAGTCAATTGAGTAATTGTAATAACGGTTCAAAGGTTCATGCGAAATTTTATGCAAGAATTACCATGAATAGAAATCTGAACAATCTCTCAAAACCACCTGACTTCACTCGTTTCTCATTCTTTTGATTTTTTTTTCTAATCATCAGTTATCCGCGTCCGTATAGACCTCCGCGTGATTGGGAAACCCACCGAATATGCCAGTTGAAAGATGCGACCCAGGCTCTCCTTTTTTAATATCCGAGATTCCCGGGGTGTCTTTTGTTGTTATTGAAAATATTTTCGGAAACAATGATTCCTGGGAAACGGGCGGGTGTTTTGTTTACTTTCCGGAGCCGTGATTGCTGTATATTTCTCGGGGCGGATGAGGCTGTAGGGCTGTGGGGTTGCAACCCTTCCTGTTCAATCAAGGATGCAGACGTTTTGTGCGGGATGGAAGTTTCTAGATTATTTTTTTGATATTCTCTATGATGAAAATGTCTGTTTCTGATTGAAGAGGAGCGTACTAGATTTTGAATTTGATTTTAACATTGTTATAGCAAAATTTTTCAAATATTAACGATTAGCAAATGAGCTCAATTCCATGATAGCACTTGATTGGACACTTTCACAAGGTACTTTTCGCACATCAGTTATGCGATACCTCATACACCTCTCTGTTCAATTCAACCCCATTATTTTATAATGTGTTGTAGGGTTGGGTTTGATGTTGGCATGCAACTTATACCTTCTTGTGATTGATTATGTATAATTATTTGATGTTACCTTTTTATCCTTGTAATGAGACTTTTGTGGTCTGTTAGGATATTATATAAATAAATAAATGAAATTTTGCAATAATCTGTGAAGTGTTATTCTACACCTAGGTGTTAATTTGATTTCCACAAGTTCGTAATTTCAAAATGATCGGGAAAAAAAAATTTGAACGATCATATTTACGTAACGTCTATTGAACGTTGAATTTTGCCCATTAACGAACTTAACCAATTTATATGACGTCCTTAAAAATTTCAAGTTTGATGGTTCGATGTCAATAATTCCTGAATTAACTATATGTCATACCTGAGATTTCTAAAATACTGGAAATAAATACTGAAATACACTAATTAGATTTTGTTCAAGATGATTCTGACGATTCGGTTGGGCATGGGTCCTCTTTTCGTTTTCTTTCTTGAAAGAGGTTTATACTTTCGCTTATCAGCGTTTTTGAGATCCCACCACTTTTCAGGATAAGTGAAGCAATCTCAAACGTTCCTCTGATTTACTGTCGTTTTTTATCACATGCAAAAATTCAAAATACATTTTTACGTTTTCATTTTTAATTTCAGAAGAACCTTTTTTTCAGGCTTTGTCAAGCCTCTTTGTGAAATATTTTCATGTGATAATTTCTGAAAACATGAATGTTACATCATACATGTCTTAAGTTGACCGACCGAACTTGACTCGTCTTCGGCTTAATTTGAACGGTCTCTCTGATGATTGGAACTGCCCTGTCTCGAATATCAACCTCCCTTCTTTCGGCTTGACCACACCCTTAGGGAAAGTACCATCCCCTAGTCCAATGAGAGCTTTGCCGTACCGCTCACAAAGATCTTCGCGGATTCCTGGAAATCGAATATACTCGAAGGACTAGTACCTGATACACAGATGTAACACATCTGGTACAACCGTCTTGTTCTCGAACTTTCCCAACCCCAGTAAATCTCTTAAGTTTTACAACCGACATGACACATCTTCGTCACCCCGAAGAATTACACATCCTTTTTACATTATATGTACAATAACAATTCGTTCCCTGTAAATTCATTGAAACTGTCATGCCCTCGACAAATCAAAGAAACTAATAGGTCTCCAAGCATCCGGTTGACCATCTCAATTATTTACAGGGAACAATAACTGGATCCTACATACATATATTTATTCTTCAATAAAAAATTTATCTAAATCTTATTTTTTCATTACGAAAAATCAATGACAAACTCTTCAAAATTAATAATAGTGAAAGCCTCATATGAATCGATGGTCTAGCGTAGAATAAAGCTCACTAATTTTTGAACTGATCACTGAAAAGGTATAGACACCTCTTAAGGTGGCGCTATACAAATAATTGACTAATCAATGGCATCATTGTAAAATTTAAATTTGTTCTGTCTAAAGTTGATCGACTTTTGATTCAACCCAGAAATTACATCGACAGAAAGACGAAGTGAGCGCCATAAAAAACGATGTGGAAATCAACTGAATACATCAAAATCCAAGATGTCTAGTACATTCAAAAGTCGTCACTTCAATCTTAGTAGAGTAGGTGCACATACTTGTATTTTACTCATCTTAGTCATACCCATCAAGATCGGAACCGTGGACTAATAGAATCGAACAATAACTTTTCAATGGACACCGCTCTATGATTCCGATCTTCCTCAAAATAATGTTATTAATTTGCATCCATTCCGTAAAAGAAATTTCGAAAATACTGATTATTTTACGGGATGCTGATTGTTCAGTCTTCTCTTACAATGCCGCACGAATGCAAACAAGATCGCTTATCGTGTTTTAGGACTGATCAAATCGATAGAACATATGTTCTAGGTACCGGCAAATAAAAAAGACGGGATTGACAAGTCTTGAGATGTGCGTCTATGTCCTAGGACATAGAGGTCCCGAGCATCTGTGATTAGGGAATAAGGTCAGTTTAGGTAGAATGGGAAATTCCTCATCCATGTACTTTGATTATGTCATCGCATGTTAAACCGTGTGAATTCGAATTATAGAGATGGTTTAGGGAAGATATTGAGATGCTAAAATTCGCATGACCTACCATATCTACGACCTAGGCTACGTCTAGACGATTCACATAGGTTATACGACCTTGATTGTTCTTTGCACTGACGTCTTTTATAAGGGTCTTCTCTAAGGGAATGTATGTGTATTTGGTTATATGCATATGCAGGATACGTGCTACAAAAAATTATCAATGGTTGCGATGATTATGTTCCAGGTTGCATCATAGAAGAGGCGATTGCAGCTGAAAAAACTATTATACCATTGAAATCTAAATTTGTGTATGGAACGGAATTCAACGACATTGGCATCAACAATAAAAATATGAATTTTCATTTTTGAGAAATTGTTGCTCTGAAACAAGATACAAAATAGATTTGAACATGTGAATGCATTTTTGGAACAACATTCCAGAAGTCAATGAGATTCAAAAGTGAAGAGTTCGAATGCTTCTTGCAGGGCCATCGACATGATTTACGGGTCCAGGAGAATATGAAAATGCGCTCCAGGCGCTTTCGCCATTTTGTACCAGTATTTTCAAAATGGTAATTACAAATTTATCAGTTTTGTATTTCTTCACCAATTTATTAGCGAATAAATAGCGGACAAGCATTGAAATTTATTGAAAAGTATATATTTGCGTATTACACGCAATTTAATATCAACCGAAAACAGGATCAAAATATAAAAACAATTTCGTTAATCCTTTTTATTTGTATCCTATAATCATGGGGTATATTATGTAGAACTATAGATATAAATTCCAAATGAATCACGTTCAATGATTGAACATTTATGAAGGACAATTTTCAATTTTTAATCAATACACAAGTGACTATTAAAATTGGGAGTTTCTGGTCTTGACTGCACCATAGAACTCGATAATAAAGTCGAAATCAATCGTTCGGTCTAAATCCGATTCTAAGCATAGAGTCGATAATTCCGTAACTCTTGAGTGAGCCGAATAAGAATGGTGATAATTTTGTATACCCATTAAAACACTTAACTTTGGGCTTTAGCTAACGATAATGATAATGTACAAAAATTCGCAATGCAATTCAAATATTCGAATTGAATGAAATTTTGTTTCGCTGTTGACATGTAAGAAACTTTTTTCAATTGATGACAAATTTTTCCACATAAATTTTTGGAAAATTGAGTTGATTCAGAAAATGAAATTTAATTTTAAAAACGAAGAAAAAAAATACGAACAATACTGGTTTTCCGCATTTTTTAAATTTTTTTCCAAAGTTCTTCAGCTTTTCTGAATTGATAACTCAAAATTACTCTGATGTTACCAGGAACCGCAACTTCAGAGGTTATAACTGAAAACACTCAATAGAATATTGTTCAGAAATGACGTTGAAACCCCTGTATCTCGCTTATGGGAGGTATATGTCATAAGGCAAATATGTTTCTCCCGTTGTCATCTACGCGACTATACAGGGTTTCTTCGGTTTATAATGACGCCCAGACTTTCTGCGACAGCAGATCCGAGTGTCAGTGAAGTAAGGACCCATTTTCCCGAAAATGAAGAATTTTTTTTTGTATTCTTTAGTAACTCGTTAGTAACTATTTGTAACAGTAAAATTTTCATTTGTACCTCAAGGATACTGGTAAAAAAATATCGCATTTCGCTGGGGTGCTCAGTTCATGATTTTTTCTTTATTTTTCTCGAAAAAAATATTCATTTTGAGAGTCCTTCATTAGTAACTGTAACACAACAATTTTGTTTGTGAGATAACCTATGAAGAAAATATATCACTCCTCAAATGCGAAGTTAGCACCCACTTTTTGAAAATTTCATATTTTTCCTTTGCTTCCGATAGAACTTCGTTAGTTATTTGAAAAAAAAATCGTTTGTAACCTATACTCTTAAATAAAAAAATAGCTCCCCTAAACTGCGAAGTTAGCACCCACTATTTCGACAATAAAGAATTTTTTTGGCATTTGTTAATAATTCGTTTATAATACCGAACTTTCCGTTTGTACCTCAAGAATACTGTTAAAAAAACATCGCATTCCGCTGGGGTGCTAACTTCATGATTTTTCAATTTTTCAATAATTTTCGAAAAAAAAATCGGTTTGAAAGTCCATAATTTTTAACTATCAATAAACACAAAAATTCTCGTTTGTAACCTAACCTATAGTAGAAAATTATCACCCCTGAAGTGAGGAGTTAGCACCCACTTTATCAAAAATTATTAATTCTTCGTTTGCTTTCGATAGTACTTTGTTAGTAACAATTTGACTGCAACAAAATTTTTTGTGTTAAAAATAGTTACTAACGAAGTACTATCGGAAGCAAAAGAAAAATATTAATTTTTTGAGAGAGTGGGTGCTTAATTTGCATATACCAGTTATAGTTTTCATTATGGATTAGGTGACAAACGAAAATTTTTGTGTTGCAAACAGTTACTAACTATGGACTTTCAAACTGAATTTCTTTTCTCGAAAAAAAAACGAAAAAATCGTGAAGTAAGCCCCTCAGCGAAATGCGATATATTCCTACCTATATCCTTGAGGTACAAACGAAAATTTTGGTATAACAAATAGTTTTCCACAAACGAATGCAAATAAAATTCTTCATTCTCGAAAAAGTGGATGCTAACTTCACGGACATCAGATCCGATCGAGTTGCAATTGTTACCTGGTATTCAGAAGTCACTTATGATATACTCTATTATACTCTCATCAGTTCCACCGCCAAACCGCGTCCGGGGTTCAAGTCTGAAGTGCCGGGAATCCTTCCCAAACTTCCACACGAGCCACAATCCTCGGCTCTCACCTCTTAGGTGGAGAGAAGATCATCCCACCGCAGGCGCCATGGCAGCGTCGGTGCAGCGCCGCCGTCCCCCCGTGGTTTCAAGCCGACGGGACGCCGTCCGTCACATGTTCTTCGGACGTCGCGACGGCCAAACGTCGGGTAGTCGGTCTTGAGCCTCACGCGGTTCCTCACGTGGTCATTTCGGAGTTCGTTATCGTTGTATACTATAGATTTGGATTTGGATGTTGCTAGGACTGTAAGTTGAGAGTTGATTCTTTGTATTGGTAGCTTCCGAGGTTTTTTGAATTTTATTAATTCAGAGACGAATTGAAAGGATAACAATAAAAGTTTTCATCTACCATGAATTAAAAATCATTTTTATTGTGATGATGAAGTTAAATATATATCGAATGGGAGACCCACTGAAGTTGACCATCAACATACACTTGTGATTCAAATGAAATGAGAAATAAGTCAAAAAATCTTCAAATTCGAATTTGGGAATATTCTATGATTATCTTATTTGTATATATGTTTCAATATGTTCAATAAATTGTTTATCTCGAACTCAGAATCTCTTATTTTTCATGAAACGTAATATATAATTGGAGAGTTATTAGTTCAGTACATCAAGATCAATTGCATTCAGAACTTTCCATTTATGGGAAAACTTTACTTTTGATAAACGTGATGGTATTGAGAAAATTATTGACTCTAGAACATAACCCTGTGGCATTCCGAATTCACAATAGAATGTCAGATTTCTTGTTATAAAATTCTGGCTTAAAACTTTCTTGCACCAAAAATGAATTTAATAAATGAACCTCTCAGTTATTAGATCTATAATGATATTGAATATTTCAATATATTATAAATCTTTTATAGTTGCAATATATCCTTCTGATTTATTCTGAAGTTATTAAAAAATTTTTCGAATGAAGCATTCAACTTGAAGGAAGTTATATTGAAAATATTCAGCGTTAGTATTTTTCGAAATCCCGAATGATTATGTTTGAAGGTTTCGATTCAAAACAATGTATCAAAGAAATTTTTATCTATTAGATCAACGAAATAATAAATCTATATATTTCTGTCAGAAACTAATACGTGAGCAACATATTTTCAGAAGGCGGATACAAAGTTCCTCTATGAATTTTGTAATTGATTTTCGTTCACATATTATATTCCATAAAAGCATATATGGTTATGAGAGAAAATTCTCGAAGAACCTCTATTCACTTATTTCTCAGAGGGTTTGAGAATATAGTGAATTTTCCTACACGGACTTCACCTTTTATATATGTCTTGCCATATCCACTAAATTCAGAGTTAATTCAACTACCGAGAGCGGTGAAATTTCGAGGAACTTACCCAATTTCCAAGTTGAAATTATGAGAATAATATATAAACGTTATAAACACATAAAGAATTTTAAATTCGAAACCAACAGCTTTTCATGTATCCCAAACTTCTTCATTCGTTAGATTTTCATGCAGCCTTGAATGTTTTTGCGACTTACAGCGATTGTAATATAAGAAATATTCAGTAATAAATAACATGTCGAAATTTATCGAATTTTTTAATGTTTTTGTAGGCTAAAGTCGGTAACTAAAGTTTTTTGTATATTCCTGTGTGTAACCTGTGATATCTTTTGAGTTTTGGTAGTAAAGTTTTATTCTGTTGTTTAGAATGAGATTGTGGTTTTATCAATTAGATAATATCTGATCATTCTTCTATATTCAATAATAGTATTTATACCGACTTGTTAGATTTTCATCACAATTTTCAAAATAGTTTTGATGTTTATCTTATTGCACCAAAAATATAAAGTCCCAGTGTTTTTTTACGTCCGTGCATTCTATTCTTTTTCCTGTCATGTTGGTTTGGAAAATTACACTATTGCAAGAAAATAATAATGTGTCAATTCCAATTTTCAATTTCATCATAAGTACTCCTCTTATTTCATATTCAGGTCTCAATATCTGATTTAATCTGGTCTTTTAGTTTATTTTGATTGACATAATTACATTTGTTATATCTGCCAATAGAAATTTGGCATCAGATGGTTTGATATGGCAGACAAGGGTACTTATATTTGAAAGACGACTAATTTTTAGAGGCGCATTGGTTTTCTGCATTGTTCAAATTATCAAATTAACAATTGATGAAATTAACTGTTTAGGTTGAATTGAAGTGTATGTGATACTGAAGTATTGAAATAAAAAGTTTTTGGGCTAGATGAAAGGCATTTGAATATTCGAGAGGAAATATAATTTGTTTGAATTTTTCTTATTACGCCTGTATATATAAAAGTGTGAGTAAAAGAGAAAGCTAGTATTAGTAAGAGCGCATTGAGTGTTGTTCATAATGAAATAGTAAGGTGATAGGAGTACCTAAGAGTTAGGCTGTAATAGATTGAGTAGATTGGGTAGATAGAAAACCGTGAATGTTTTTGCAAATTTAGTGTTATAAGTTTCTGAAATTACAACATCGTTGTCGAAACGTTCGTTTAGGGTTAGACTCGGTTCTTCAGATTCATTTTGAATCTTTGCGCAAATCGCACTTGCAGTTCAGAATAAACTCAATGATTTCTTTTCATGAAAGAATTTATAGTTTTAGTTTTTCATCATTTTGAGAATTGAAAGGTTCTTCAATTTCAGTAATGAATTTCCAAATTTTTTTCATCATCATGGAATTACCATTATTGCGGACACACAACTTTAAGCCAATTGTATTTTTCTCCTCAATTGGTAATATTTTCATTAATTCATATTCTGAATTTCAAAATTGAAATACACGCTAACGTATGAACTTTTTTCGAAGAACTTTGAGGATTCTTCCAAAAATTGAAAATATGGATCAGGCGATTTCCACATGGAATCAAAATGAATCTGCACTGAATAGTCTATTGAGAAAAGTAGTGTACACCATTAAAAGCTTGAATAGATTCTGTGGATCAGAGTTTGGCTATACCGAAACTTCACTAGATCACTATGGTCACTTGATACTCCAGATAAAACAATATTCAAATTGAATATGAAATATATTAATTTTTGTGAAATTTGAAATTTCAATAATGTTTGTTTCACCCTAAATTCATTCAAAATTGCTAACTATGGACGTCATTATTATTTAAAGGAACCGTCAATTTTCGTGCTATAAATTACATCCAACGGGTTCACCCACCTCTGCATTTCCTCCCTAAATCGTTAATCTTAAAAAAAAAATTACGAATCAATTTTTCGAACAATGGATTCCTCAACCCCCGTTTTATTGTTTCAGCAACTCATAGAAAATGAAGGGGGCGTGTGGCCTGATGTCATCCGTATTATTCTAGGACCGTTAATTGGTTTTTAATGACTGATTCCCCATTGAGATGCACTGAGCGAGACGACTTTTAAATTCCTTCAAAATGTTGCAAGGTTTATTGACGGGAGTTCTGGCGCTCAACTTCCTCCTCTATCCAGGTAAGTTTCTCATGGAGTTTATGCATAATTGATAAAAGTTCACTATATCGGATCGTACTTACCTTGAATGCGGCGTTCGGTTCGAGTCTTCTATAGGAGAGCAGAATACTTTCAGGGATAGAATTATCGGATACTGGATATCCTGCGCGATTTCGTTCAGCCAAAATAATCGCAGATGTATTACATAAGGTGGGTCTGCAGGGGGTCTGGACCCCACCAAAATAATTTCAAAAATACAGGATTATCATTCCACCGAAATTATTTTCATTTTTTTAAATTGAAGGGGGACACCTTCTATTTTATCGCATATGCAGGGGTATTTCTTAATTCATACCATCATTTGTATTTGTAAATTACCTAAGCTATCTTGTGTAGTCCTCATCTACCATTCCTCGGAAAAAATAACTGATCTATAAGAAATTTTGTATGAAATCAAATCTGTTTGATGGAATCGATTATTATGCATTATTATCTTTACGAATTTTAATCCCATCAGTTCATTGTGAAGAACAGTCCATTATTGTGGAGGACAATTTCATATCATATAAAAAATTTGTTGAGTGAGACTAAATGAAATGTGGATTAGATCAATGGATAATGAAATGGCTTAAAGAATCTGTTTCATCTCGATCGATCTATGCTATTGAAACTCTCGCTGAGAGTAATCAGGAATTATTGTTGCTAAATATTTTCGAAACATATTGACAACTCTACCTGTTACAAATGTACTGCGGAAAGATCTTACTCATACTTGAACACCTCAAAACATACCTATTTTAGGAACCTCACAGGTCATGAAAAACCAGAAGGCTCAATATAATATTGTGATATGGATCAGACTATATATTTTTTATGAATTGATTTAATTTTGTTAATTCTTTTTATCAATAAATCGAATTCTATACTGCTTGAAGAAGCAGTGTCAGATATACCATGAATAAATCCACAAAATTGAGAACATAGTTCATACCGCATAACGATTATTCAGTATGATAGTTGACAGAGCCGGCGCGAGCAATTTTGGCTCCTGAAGCAAAGAATTTCTTGGCACCCTTGCTGAAAAAGTATCAATAAATCCCACCACCCCCCCCTCAACAAAAAACATCATTTGCCTCGATGATAATTCGCCATTTTTGATTTCTCTAGCGTTTCTTTCTGAAGTCGTTTTCACTGGGTTTCCTTTTTTTTCGGACACTTTTACCTACAATGAATTCCTGGATTTCTTCGACGCCGATGAACAATGTGTAAGTTCTCACATTCACAGGACACTGCGTACGATCGATGAAATATTACCTATCACACCACAAGATACAAAGGGCGGTACGACATGCAAAGCTTTGAAAACTAAATGGGATTAAAAATATATGTTCCGCTAAAAAATTTAGCATTTATTAGTAGGTAACTAGTTTCGAATGCAGAATCGTAGGAATTTTCCATATGTTGAATGTGTAAACAACTTCCATGTAATTCGAAGTGTTGTTTTTCGACTTTGTGAAATAGATTCCATCCCGGAGTCCATCCCTCATTCTATTAGGGTAATAGGCAATGCTGATTATATTGGTTGGGTCGCCATGTGTTATTTATTGAACAGGCGGCTTAGTAAAAACGGTTTGAAAAAACGCAGCAACGCGGACCAACCTCATAGGGTTTCTAAGAAACAAGACTATATTTTTTCAGAAATATGAAAGGACGGCCACAAACTGGGCTAAATTGCCGCCCTTCGAAAAGAGGCGCCTGAAACAGTCGCTTCACTGTTTCACCCCTAACGCTGGCCCTGATAGTTGATATTAACAAATTCAATCATGTGAACTTTTGAATGTTTCTGATTTAGAAATCATATTATTGTACAATTATTGGTCGCAAACTCCGCAATATTTTTTTCAGTCTTATTGATATCTATAATCAAGTTATTCAATTATTCAAGTGACACCACTCGCCAAGCTTGAAACTACGTTCATTACATATTGCTGTGATATAAATATTGACAGGATACCTATTTCAATAAAATCCGGTAGATCATTGATAAACGATGAAATCGATATTTAAATTTGTAACTACTTTTTGAGCGCTTGTTTCCAGATATTTTTCGACTCACAGATGATGAATACGTGGTCAAATTCTATTCTGTCGAACGGAATAACCTCCTCAGTTATCACCGTTAGTCCATAGACGTTGGGTCAGGCAACCTTGACGGCCACCTGTTGAAACTTCAAACATGATTCCAGAAAAATTCTAAGCATTGTATATTTTTGAAATAATTGAAATAATAATGTTAATTTTAAACTCTTTAGAAATATAGACTGGATATCCTATTTGAAACACAGTTTATATTTTCATGAAACTCTACAGTATTATAGAGTTTATTGAATGTATTTTCATGAATAAACTCTCTTATTATTATTATTATTATTAAACAAAAAATTGATAGAAATATTTCATAAAATATCAGTTTGCTGAAAATTCAATTGAATTCATTGAATTCTACGTAAAAATGAATAAATAAAAATAAAAATAATAAACATAAGAATGAACAGACATAAAAAATTTTCAACTGAAAAAAATTAGTAGTTTCATTTCGAAAATGAACACCTGTTAACTATGTAACGGTGGTTGCTATGGAGTTGCGGATTTCGTTAATGAGTTTCTCATGAAAACTTGCCCTCAGAAACTGACATCAGTTCCCGCCTATTGTGTTGACGAATGAAGTTGAATTTCTGAAGAATAAATATGCTTTTATTGGCAAGACCTAAGACTCTAGAGTGAAGTGTTATACCTAAATACAGTTATATGATCTACAATGGTTCGATTGGCATATAAGTTATAGATCATTCAAAAAAACCTGACTTCAATCTTGTGTTCTCCTTATTCATTTTTCAATAGATAGAAATGTACCACCATAAACCACTCACATTGTAGCGTAAAATGTTGTAATTATGAAGTCCATTCACAAATAGATCGAACAAGATCGACAAGATCTTCGTATTCTCTCCATATTGAGTAGACGTGTCTTTTGGTGCTCCTTATGATATTTATCGAGGCGAATAATTGATCGAGGTTTTCAAGTTGTTTTGAATCGGAAAATAATCTTGTTGATTATTTTTCAAGACAGACGAAATATTCATTTAAAAACAGTAAATGTTCCAGTGAAAACCACCTACGCTGATTATTATATTTTACGGCAAATTGTGTAAACAAGAACAATTTTGCTGAATTCTGAATATGCCAACCAGTGGCGCACTCAAGAAGTGTTTCCCACAAAGTAAATCAGATGAAATGGAAATGAACTGTGATAAATGTGAAAACAAATTGGAGGACTTCGTCGTGTTATGCGATGGATTATGCAAGCGGAGATTTCATCCTAATTGTGCCAATTTAACGGATGATGCGTGGACAACGATATCAGATGCTACAAATGCAAAATGGTACTGTAATCAGTGCCTGTTGTACATCGAATTGATTTTGAAAAATGGTATAAACATAGCTGAAATAAAAAAACTATTTGAAGAAAAAATTGTTGATATTGAAAACAAGTTAACTGCTACAAAACATGCTAAGCAGAATGCGAAAACAAAAACTTATGCGCAAGCTACGGGAGAGGTGTTGGTGATAAAACCTAAACGAAAGCAGGAAAGTTCAATTACTAAAGAAGCCCTAATGAAATCTTGCAACCCTGCTACCTTAGAGGTAGGAATAACCCAAGTTAAAAACATCAAAGAAGGTGGAATCCTGATCAAATGCAACAGCAAAGAAGAAGTTGAAAAAATAAGATCTGCAACTGAGAAGAAATTAAAAAGAAGTTACGATATAAGACTGCCAAACCAAATAAATCCAAGGATTAAAATAGTAGGAATAGAGGAAGATATGGATAAAGAAACAATTGAGGAAATGATTAGATGCCTTATCAAAGAACATCACCTTTTAGATGTGAAAATAATCAAGAAGATGAGAACTAGATATATGGCCATAGCAGAATGCGATCCTTCGTGTTTTAGTCTTCTTGCCGAGAGTGGAAAATTGAGTATAGGATGGTCCAGATGCAGTGTGTATGAATATGTACCAGTATTCAGATGCTACAAATGTGGAAATTTTGATCACAAGGCCAGTGAGTGCACAGAAGAAGATAGATGCCTACTTTGTACGTCAGTAAGTCACAAAACTGAAAATTGTAATGAGAAAGTCAAGTGTCATAATTGTGTATTAATGAATGAAAAGTTTTCACTAAAATTGAATGTAGAACATAATATATTTGATTTGAATTGTTCAGTATATTTAAGGAAAGTTGAGAAATAAATTAGATTTACTTGAAATATTTCTGATGGATGAGGAAATTGATGTACTTTGTCTTACAGAACATCATTTAACAGAGGAACTGTCAGGGTATATATCTTTAAATGGCTATAAACTAAGTAGTATATTTTGTAGAATTCTGAAAAGTTGTGGTGGTAGTGCCATATTCTGTAAAGAATCTTTAATAAACAATGTTAAAGAATTAAAAAAGATAAAGGAAATGTCAACTGAAAATATAGTAGAAATAAGTGCAATCGAGGTATATTTGACTAACAAAAAACTGTATATTATCTCTATATATCGCCCTCCTCACGGTGAGATATCTCCATTTCTCAGGTCATTGGAAATTATTCTAAATTCAGTCTGCAGAAACGCCAATAATGAGATCATAATTTGTGGAGATCTAAATATCGATAACCTAGGCGACGCTACTGCTAAGAGGGAACTAACAGATGTACTATCATCTTTCAACATTTCTAAATTGATAAATACTGAAACGAGGGTCGCAAAAAATTCAAAAACAGGTATAGATTATATTTGTGTAAATAATTCAGGAAATGTTTTGAAATGCAATGTTATTTTTAATGGGTTATCTGATCATTCTGCACAAATCTTAACCATAAGCGAAAATATTAATAAACCTGTATTGACGCAGTATGCTAGGTCATTCACGGAACAAAATCATCATAGATTTCGATCTTATTTATTAAAAGAAACTTGGAGTGAAGTTTTCACATGTCTGGAGGTAAATGAAGCGTTTTCGAATTTTGTTGAAACTATGAGATATTACACGGATATAACATTTCCACTCAGAAAATACGAGCCAAATCTACACAACAACAAAAAATCTTGGATAACACCTGGCATTCGCACGTCATCAAAACACTTGAAAAGAATATACCGTGAATTATTAGACAGCAACTATGACGATAATAAACTAAATTACTATAGAAATTACAAAAGAATTTATTCCAAAGTTATTAATGAAGCAAAAAAGAGGCAGAATATCAGCATATTTCAACAAACTGAAAATAAATCAAAAGCGGCTTGGAAGGTCATCAGCAGTAATATTTCACATAAAAGTAACAAAAATCGTAAAGTAAATAAAATAAGAATAGAAAATCACACTATTTCGGAAACAAAGGATATTGTCAACTATTTTAATGACTATTTCGTGAATATTCCAGTCGAATTGAATGAAAAACTGCCGCAAACGCCTACTAATTGTGATTTGCCCTCAAGGTTGACTCATTCAATGTTTCTTACGCCAGTAGATGATAAAATTGTCAGGGATGTACTGAAAAATCTAAAAAATTCGAATAGCGTTGGAGTGGATGGTATAAATACGGAAGTTTTGAAAAGATGCGCAGATTTGATTGCCCACCCATTGGCATACCTCATAAATTTGATGTTGGATCGAGGTGTATTTCCGGAGATTCTTAAATTGGCGAAAATTGTTCCAATCTATAAAAAGGGAGATACAGAAAAAGTTGAAAATTTTAGACCTATAGTTTTACTGTCCGTCATATCTAAGATAGTTGAAAGAATTCTTTTCGATAAAATAATTTCATTCCTGACCAGTAACAATATCCTTCACAGTGCGCAACATGGATTCCTGAAAAATAGATCAACAACTACAGCCATTCACGACTTTTTGAGCAAACTGTATGACAGTGTAGGTAATAACATGAAAACTCTAGGAATATTCATGGACTTGAGTAAAGCTTTCGACCTGGTTAATCATGAATTGCTTCTCGAAAAATTGATAGCCTATGGATTAAGAGGACAAGTAAATAATTTGCTGAGATCCTACTTGACCAACAGAGCCCAGGTAGTGGAAATAGATGGTGTAAGATCTAAAGAAAAAAATATAGAGTTCGGTGTTCCTCAGGGTTCTGTATTGGGACCCCTATTGTTTTTACTATTTGTAAATGACCTACCAGATATAGATGAGAGAAATTCGATTGAAATGTTTGTCGATGATATCAGTTACCTATGTAGCCATAAAAATAAAAAAGAACTCATAATGTATGCACAAAAAATGTTAGATGGATTCGTTAAATGGTTTAAAGATAATAGATTGTACCTAAACATAGAAAAAACGGTATTTATCAACTTTACCCCTCGAACTAAACTCAGCATGGAATCATTTCTGATAAAAATTAATAGTAAAAGTATACACCAGGTTTCAGAAGCTAAATTCTTGGGGGTATGGCTTGAGAACAACTTGGGATGGAAAAGCCATACTAGTACTGTATGTAAGAGCTTGGCATCTTCTTGCTATGCTTTGTATAGATTAAGGGAATTAACTAATGCGAATGTATTAATGACCTATTATTGTTCTCATTTTTATTCCAGAATAAAATATGGTATCATTTTCTGGGGATGTTCCTCTCTTAGTTTAAGAGTGTTTAAACTCCAAAAGCGAGCTGTACGCATAATAGCAGGTGTTCAAAGATATACTCCATGTAGGAACATATTTATTGAGTATAGATTGCTTACAGTACCCTGTATTTATATTTTGGAAACTCTTGTATTTGTTAAATCTAATTTGGATAAATTTCAGAGGAATAGCGATTATCATAAGTATTACACACGGCATTGTGAGAAATTTTGTATACCTAGGCATAATCTCAGTATTTGTGAACAGAATCCAGCTTACTTCGGTATATTACTATACAATAAGCTACCAAACTCCATTGGAGAACTGAAAAATATTTCTGCATTCAAAAAAAGCGTGAGAAATATGTTACTCGATAAATGTTATTATCATGTTAATGACTTCTTAAATGATAGTGAATTTAATTAATTGTGTACCACCTATGATATAATTGTTCAATGACTTGTCCTATATTGAATGTTCTCAATCTAAAGGATTAATAAAGATTACTTACTTACTTACTTACTTACTTACCCAAATAACGAGTGATTCACAAATCCTCATCCCTCAAAGCGCAATAATCAAGCGAGGCATTCATATAAAGAACGATTTCCCAGAACTCAAAAAGCCCCCTTCCCAATAAAGAAATATTGAAAATAACAACGCCAATCTCCAATCCCCTTGTTACCGAGAACCCGCCTCTGCTATAAAAATATGAGGCTCAAAGACATCACCATGACGCTTTTCACGCCAAAGACATCTAGACGAGCGTGGCTCAAGAGTCAACACATTTAATAAAAGTTAAACTTTGCTCGCAGATAATCTACTCGCACTTCTGTGAGGATTTATTTCTGGAATTCCCTGATATTCTTCGCTTGACACCCGGTCTTTTTCTCCCCACATCTTTTTGTGTTTGGATTGTACGCCCCGAGTCTGATCTGTCAAGCTGAGTTCTCGACTTGTCCTGTACCTCTTTGATTTGACGTCGCTCGATATTAAATAAATCTCATGGCGGGACTTTTGATATTTCAATATGAGGGCTTTTTTCATATCTGTTTTTCTTGTCTACCCGGGTCGGGATATCTGAAATTGATTTATAACAATAGGGGGTAGGGAGGGGGGATGTCTAGGTTATTCTATGGAATTTCTGATGAATTTTCCGATCGTTGCTTATTCCGGGTATCTTCTTCGAGGTGATTGGAGGAAGACTGTGAAAGGAAATGATTTTTGTTGCTTCGACAGGGGAGGGCTATGCGAATTCTTGACCTGGTGTGATTTAATTTCGAGGTAGTGACGTTTGTCAATTGTTGGAGTGAGAAGGGTAATATTGAGGGGAATTTATTGAGGGTCATTCGAGAGTTCAAAGTTTACCGATTCTTCTATGCCTCGGTGGGATCCCTCAGAAGCTTAGTGTAAATGAATGGCACATATGAGATTGTTAGAGAGAATAGGAATATGGCGTAAAAAGTTTTTACGACTTTTTTATTACTGGTGCTATAAACAAGAAACAAAAACATTGTATGGAGTGTTCAAAATTCGTTGTCTTGTGAAGGAGCTTCAGAACTTCTTTGAACTAAAAAAAAATGAATACCACATTGTCGGGCTCGATTTTTGAGAGAATAGACTTGGTCAAAACCGCAACCTCATAAAGTCTGTTTTCAAACTATAACAAAAAATTGGAAAATAGGGTGAAATGAAAAGTTATCTTCATACCTTCTTCATTATTGGGGATATTCACATGAAACAAAAACATCCTACAGGAAGTTTCTTCAGCAGAATCCATTGGTGTAATACTTTTTCTTATTGCCATTAGTTTTGAAGTTAAAATACGAACTTGTGTATTTTCAAATGTAAACCATAACAATTTCTGTAACAAATTAAATCGTTTAATTATTCCATTTTCAAAATTTTTTAACAAGATATATAAATTTCTTATCAGACTATAAAAAATCATCAAAACTTTCAGTTTTACACTGTGAATCAACCTAGTGGCTATCTATAATGATAGGCTAACTTCAAATGATTGAAATATTTGGTGGCCAATAAGGTCTCCGGATTCAACATCGTTAGATGTTATCTTTCGGTCATATTTATCAATTCGAAAATATTGAAATATTGAAAAGATCTAACGGTTTTGGATTCTGGGACCTTGGGGGCCACCGAATTTTTCAATGTTCTGAAGTTCACAGATTATTATAGATAGACACTTGATTTGCCGAGTGAAACTGAAAAAATTGATGATTTTTATAGTTTGATGAAAAATTTCTTTCTCATATTTATATTTTTGAGAGGGGAAAAATAAAACAATTTTATTCATTATAGAAATTATTACGTTTTACATTCAACTTCAAAACTAATCGCAATAAAAAATAAATGATTATTCTTATGGGTTCTACTGAAAAAAGTGTCTGTAGGATGTTTTTGTTTTATGTTGATAGCTACAATAATAAAGAAGTAATGAGAATATTTCATTTCACGCCATTTTTCAATTTTCTTTTTTAGCTTAAAAACAGTTCTCATCGAATCAATTCCTTCAAAAATCGAGCCCTTAAATGTGCCACTCACCATTTGCTAGCTCAAAGGGGTTCTGAGACCCCCTCACTAGACAACGAATTTGGGACACCTGATACAGGGAGGCAAATTCCGATGTTTTAGCTATACAACTTTTGAATCAGAGGGACTAGACAAAATCTGATACCCCATCCTCATACGCTGTTTTTTTGAGAAACTTACAATGGTAATATTCATTTTTGGTCACCCTTCTTTTGTTTTCGAGTTATAAGTGAAAATTGGAAAAATGGTAATATCAAAATAACTTTTTATCTCCGCTAATATTGATGAAAAAACTCCCAAGTTTTTTTTCATCAGTATAATTTAATTGATTCAATTCAATCATCAGGTAATTCAAATTATACTTTTTAGGAAGAATCCAGTGGCGTGCTCGTCTTTTTAGCAGGATTTTCAATTACGAAGCTATGACCCAAAGTTGTTTTTTTAAATGAGAACACATGAGTTCTGTGCCAATTTTGGAAAGCTTAATTCTTACTGATTTCAAAAATAAACGACATCGTACGATTTGTAATCAATATGAATAATGGAAAATGTTCGAAAAACTTTTGTCATCTAAGAGTCTCAATATTTCCATGCACTCAACTGTTAACTGGTACGAAGGTTCAGATAATCATTTTTCTCAATGGATTTAGCTTTCAAAAAAACACAAAAAATAGTAAACGGAATGGAAAATTCCACAAAGTGCGTGCATACACAATGGATTACCCACTCCGAACGGTTTCTTCTTTCCTCAAGTTATGGTCTCTCGGTAAAATCAAAATGAACAGAGTACATGAAATCATCAATGTACTTTAGATGCACGTTACATCAGCCTGGAGTAATTTCGAATTCACCTTTATGGAAATTCCGCCGAACTTCAAAGGTTTCACTCGTTAACTATACTCTTTCATATCACTCCGATACCGCATATATGTTGGCCAATTTTTTTTTTGCTACGCATCACGATGGGTATCTCTTGTAATCAGACGGTTTCGATATGGAAATGGATTGTGCAACGTCAGATGGTTTCAGTTCGATTGGAATGGCGCTTTGTTCAAGGTCAATTATCGGTAAGAACGTATTTCAAAGGGATGGGTACGACGAGGCAAAACTGGAAAAAATTTCTATGAAACTTGATTCGCTTGGTCAAAGCAATATTTTAACGAGATTCGAAAAAAAGAGATTCTCAGTTTAGATAACATTAAATGTTTTGATAGGTAGCTTAGAAACAGTTTTTCAGAACAGTGAACGTTCAATGTTTTGTTTTGTTGCCTACTTAACAAAGGAATCGTTTATCATATTGGCAAACCTGAAAAGCAAGGAAAAAGAAAATTGGACAAGCTCTCAGGAGAAGTGCTAATCGTAGACACGTGTTTCGGGCTTTCGGTCCTCATTTGTACGGTGAAAAAGTGTTAGATGAGCAACACTTGAAGGAAAACAACAAACAAACAGTCCACAACAGAAGCCAACCGTCCATTTGTGGTTTCCGCAGCAAGACCCAAGGGGTTTTCGGGCAACAACCAACATCACCACGTGGGTAGCTATAGCTACCTGCGTGAAACACCAGTCCTGTTGATGATATGTGAAAATATGTTTTTCTTCAAGTGTTGCTCATATAACACTTTTTCACCGCACTGATGAGGGCAGAAAGCCCGAAACACGTCTCTACGGTTAGCATTTCTCCTGAGGTCTTGTCTAATTTTTTTTCTTGCTTTATAATAATACCCTCGTTGATTTTTTCACAAACCTGAAAAGCCCAAGGGATCCTTGACTTTCACTTTGTGAGCATTCAGAACAGATCTGCCTAGAAGTTTAGTCTTGAAATGGCCAATTCTAGAAATTTTCAGTGTATAAGTGTTCATCTGTTTCCATGTTCGGTTTGCAGAGTCTGCAAAATTCAAATGCTCACAGGCTTATGTAGTTAGTACTCTTATCGACAATGTTCCATCCAGTGGCGTTGCTAGACGTCTTATGGTGCTCCTTTCTGAGGCGACAGAAAGCTTAAAATCTAGCGAAAGTTTTACTCTGCATGTCCATATCACAAGTCCACCTACTTGTTCATTTCCCTCAATACTATTAAACCTATACTTTTAACTGAGTCAATTTTTTTGCTTCTATTGCAGTACTACTAGTGTTCTTCAGCATAACCTGACTGGGCATTGTAATGTTCTTTGAGACACTAGTCCTCATATATTTCTGCCTGCAAAAAGAGACTTTCTGGCCTAGGGGCATGGATAACGTGAATTTGGACGGAATTCACAACACTTCGATGACACTTATGACCATTTGTACAGAGTATTCCCATTATCAGCATTATGTCCGAAAGTTAGGTAGCTTATATCCTACTGATTCAGTTTGTACTTGCAACTGAGTAGGAGTTAACTAATCAGCTTGTCAAGTCAAGGCCAACAGATATTTTGGTGCCCGCAAATTTTAAATTGTTTCTTGTTAATGTTTGGGTTCAAAATACTAAAAAGCCCTCAGATTTTGTCTGTCACACCTATTCCATGAGGCAAGTTCCTTGATCGAAAAGTGGCCCTTCAAAGCGAGAAAAAGGATCCTTTTTGTTTGCCCACGTTATGTGATTGCGAAACATAATCTCGGTCAAAATAATCATATTTGAAATAAGGTAACTTCGTTCACTTTAATTCTATACACAGAAGACTTCTTGATCTCTTTGTCAACAGTATTTCAATATTTCCAAATGCAAGCAATAAAGGGACACCCTAAGAAACGTGGCAGCATCGCATAAAAGTAAGCTTTCTCTAAAAAACAGTAGAATTATTTTTATGGCACCGGAGCAAGTTTCTAGCTCTCTTCAAGGGCGACTTTCTGATTAAGCGTTTTTCATTAAATTGTGCCTTTTCGCATGGATTGTGGAACTGGTCCTAAGCATTTTTCATTTCTAAATCATATGTATTTTACGTTGTAACCATTCCTATTGTCAGTCCAAGAAAAAAACATGGATTGAGTAGTTATTTAGAGAAACACATGGATTTAAGTATTCATAACAAAATTCACATATATTCGAAAACTTTAATTAAAGAATTTGCTTCTTTAAAATTTCCTATCGTGACATTTACTAGGGTAGTTTTGCTGACAGCCATCATGTGGATCTTCCATAGTTTTATTGTCCTGATAGACTCTTTTCCACTGTTATTCACTATTATCACAATTTCAGTGAAGTGGTGTGTTTTATTTTCCTTGCTTATTCCTGGAAATTTGTCTGATAATTGCCAAAACTTGAGCTTTCGCAGCTTACTTCATCGACTCAAACTTTATATGTAAATGAGAAAAGAATATATTTTCTCACGAAACAATTACAATTTGTATTTCTTGAATCATGACATATCTTGAAGTCGACTTCCTGTTAATCCAGTCTTCATTTTAAGCTCTGCTGTTCCAAAGGCATAAAAAAAAGGGTATTTCGTCTATCCAATCTGCTGTCTGAGGAGGAAGTTTACTATTATTGAATCAACACAAATTGCCATTGAAGATTTGCATCTTTATATTTTTTTTGCAAAAATTGTGCAATTGTTTCATATTATATTATTATTATATGTATATTCATGAATGATCCGTATGATAGAATCATATTGTCACCGTTATGTAGAAAAAAATATTTGAAATTACGTTCAAACTGTCAATAAAAAGGGACGATCATAATTCATAATATGTATCGTCTTCTGTCAAACATTTTCTTGTTTCTTTATATTGTTACAGAATACGAGGTAATTTTCTTAGATTCAGGTATAATTCCTGCTATATATTTGCCCTATCAGATTTTTTTTCTAATTATGAAATTTCTATTTGGGTCGTTGAAGATTTATTTTCGTCTATTATCAAAACTAACATCAATCAACCTGTATGTCGAAAATAAAAACTGATAAAAAAATCTGGTTGCGTTTTTGAAATCAACACATCAAAATCAGTGGTTTGTTTTACGGCATCGAACTTTTTTCCTATTAGCCTATGTAATCATAATGTTATGTAATCCATAACAGTCGATTCATCCAATCCGAATATCCACACACTATCAAAATTCATTAGTAGAAAAGTAATCCATTATTGTGATTCATTTTTCATCTGGATGATATATCGACAGTTTGTTCAGGCGACAGGTAGGGGATGCGTTTGATGAGCGAATAAAAACAATGACGTACCTTGTTCCCTCTTTTTGTCGTTTTCAATCAGCTTATGGTTTGAACTCGAACAGTTTGAACGGTTAAGATCGATAACGTCACGATTCATCAATTTTACTCCTATCTCAATGCCAAGCTGAACCGATTCTATGTCATAATCGTCTGGGACATTTGGTGTTCGAGGAAAATACGTTAGTTCAGCTTGAAAATAGATAGTGAAGTTCGTCATCAGGGCACCGTGATACTCGTGAATATTCAATAGGAAACGCTAGTTACCGGAACAAAGTGCTGTATCTCTTTCTTGCAATGTTTATACAGGGGGTAGGGGTAATTTGGAAAAGTTATAAATAATAAATGTAATGAAATACTGTCTTTTTTATTTGTTATTATAAAATAGTCATCCATAATGTTTCGATCTTCAACTATCTAGGTACAGAAAAATTATTCTGATCACTAACCGAAACTTCCAAATAGGATATTTCTATAGTTTACGGGTAAAGTCTACAAGGAAGCTAAATACTCATCAAACCATTATAGGAACTAAAATAGGGTAGACCACCAATCCTGGTTCAAAATTCTGAATTACAGACATAGTTATGAAATGATAAAACTATGTTTGGGAAACGAGAGATCAAAAATTTGAGTAATTTCAGTAACTCTAAACCGCGTATCAATTTACCTTTTTTTCCTGTCTATTTTATCATAAAATTCATCCAAACTAGTACCATCGAAATGCTAAAATGCAGGTCTACATAATTCAAAGAGTGTGTACGGGGTGATATTTTTAAGTTGAAGCAGTCAAAAATCTCGCAAAGTGAACATCTTACGGAAAAAAGTTTCGAATGAAAGGTTGATAGTTTTGAGGGGGAATTCCAATTATGCCAGACCCTCTATTATTTAATTACCCCTTTGGGAGTATGGAGGTCAACTTTGGAATTTCTAATGTTAACTCCTTTTTTTCATTGCTGATTCGTATTCTATGTCAAAAAATATGAGAGTTTCGTACGAAGAATTTCTAACGAATCGCCACAGATAGCTCTATAATTAAGTTTGAATTACAGTGACTTTATAAACCACAATGGCAACGATCGTGGTCCCGTTTTTGATTGGCTGAGCCTAAATATGGCGGCTTTTTGTTTACATTCTACATTTACCTGATTTTTGGGATCTATTCAAACTGTAAAGCCCATTTTATTTAGTCACTGTAGTATTCTTCAGTTGAATAAATTTCTTCTATACACAAGCAAATATCATCAGGCCCAATAATTTTGATTTTGACGTGTGTCAGTTCAGTTCAGTGAATTGTATTCTTAAGTTTTATGGTTCTATGTCCCAATTCGCCATTTTTAGGCTCAATTCGAACGAATTGTCGCTACCATGTTTGATTAAGTCACTATAGTTTGAATTACAGTGACTTAATAAAACACAGTGGCAACAGTTCCTTCGAATTGAGCCTAAAAATGGCGAATGGGTACATACAATCCTCGAACTTAAGAATACAGTTGAATGAACTGAACGGACACACGTCAAAATCAAAATTATTGGGCCCGATAATATTTGATTGTTTATAAAGATTATTTATTCACCTGAAAAATACTACTTAATGAAATGGGCCTTACATTTTGAATAAGTCCCAAAAACTCCCAAAGAAAGACGGAGTTTTCTACTATATTCCAATTAATCTTTTTCCAATTGGTACATCTTTATTGATTGATAGGAAGAAATTTCGCCATTTTGAAATGACAGTACATGTAATGAAAAAAAAAAACAGTTCACCAGAAAAAGTCCAAACTTTCTGTGAACGATTATTGGAGTGACTACGTTAAAGCCGTTCAAACGGGAAATTCAAACTCGAATACAAAGCAGTAACGACGCTTGCTTTCAAAAACAGGGGTGGCCAAGGGGGCCGGATTTTTTTTGTGGTGGTCAAAGTGAAGAGAAATTATAGTTCAGCTATTATCTTGTAATTATTTTAGCCTCAGTTTTTCAAATTTTAAGGGAAGGCAACAGGAATATCCCCCCCCCCCCCTTAACGTCGCCAATGATACAAAGCCATCTTTGTGAAAATTTTTGGAAAATTGTATTTTTTGTCGTAGAATACGAAACATAAAACCAGGGGTTCTCATTTGAAATCCCAAAGTTGACCTCCGTACCCCCACAAGGGGGAATTAAATGGGAGAGTTTCTGGCATAACCAAAAACTGAACCAAAAACTAAAAAAAAAAACATTTCAGAAATTTTCGAATAACTCGAACAGAATCCAAGATATAGTGAAATATTTGAAACAGTCCATTTTGAAAAACGTCTTGTGATATATCAGATATATGATCCCCTTCCTGATATTTTATTATATCGATAATGAGATCAGGGACCCGGGAAGATTTTTTCTTTTAGTCTTTCAAGGGCTTACGTAATAGGATCTAAATGCGAAAATAAT
Organism: Harmonia axyridis; assembly: GCF_914767665.1. Lineage (NCBI taxonomy): Eukaryota > Metazoa > Arthropoda > Insecta > Coleoptera > Coccinellidae > Harmonia > Harmonia axyridis. The sequence goes on from NC_059507.1 coordinate 19,757,647, forward strand.
ACTGAAGAAATCATTCATTTTGAATTAAACCACTTTAATATCATTCAGTATGTCATTCTCCCCCATCTCAATCTTAAAGGTCCCCACACTCATCACATCCCCTCCTCCTTGAACACACAAAAGAATCGATGTTCAATTAATGAACTTTCCCTTTCTCATTTCGACCTGTACCAAACATACTCGTACCTCTCGAGGTGTTTCCTTTATTCCCCGAAAAAGAAAACCTCATACTACGATCCAGACGAAAAACCCACACGTCGATCTGTAACTTTCCGCGTCGAGAAAATATCGAGGGTACTTCGGGTAACCCCCCTGCGAGCAATTAGTTCCGCCGGGATGGTCCCTTTGTGAGAATTCCGTTGTAAGGGACCCGGGTAAAATAAGCCGTGAAGTAATTTTCCGAGATCGGGGGAATTAGAAGTTGGCACAACAATTAAATATCTCTACAGCCGTTCTATCGGCGCCCAACTTGGACTTTAATTCTTCTTTAAACTACTTTCCGATATCTCATTTTCGGGGACTCGTCTAGGTAGGTGTTGATACTTCAAACGGAAACTTGAAAATGGGCGTCTTGAGGCCCCAGAAATTGTTATTATAGACCTGGTTCATAAAGGACTGCTGTTCGGGAATGGTTGGAGGAAGTTGGATTCAATTCCGTTCGATTGGTTAACGTGGAAATTTCCGAAGGAAGTGCAGGAGCTGGATGCACGGCTCTAACTTTCTTTGTGGAATTTTGTACGTTGAATATTAATGATGATTAGCCTTAGCTTGCAACATTGCAACAAAATAAATTGAAAATTGAAATTGATTGATTTGATAATTTATTATTGTACTGCTTCAAACCTAACTAATTGGTAGTTGATCATGATTGAAACAAGTTTTATAGTTTTATGTCTTTCTCATTACCAAAAAGTATCCACCAAAACATGAAATATTCAAGAAAGGAACTAATAACTACATAACATTCTTAACCTTTCAATATCACACTCGAACCAAAAAAAAATGTAAAACTTGAAACTGCAATAGAAACTATAAAACCAAACATGCAATTACAGGAATTTAAATGTCACATCAGCCCTAAATCGAATAAAACCCATCATAAAAACCGAAGAAATTTGAAATTCATACTTCGGTATAATGAGAGAAAAAGTAGATCATAGTCTTTTCAGATTATAACTTAATATTGCCGTCGAACGAATGAATAAAATATGATCGTTCTTATTCAATGATAAAATTCAACCAAATACAAATGTATATCAGTAGTTTATGAGGTCACATGTTCCTTGCAACATGGACAGATTGTATCTAATGATCACCTTTTTCTCAGAATTAGCAACAAAAAAGTTATACATTATTGATAATATTCAAAAATATTACACGTGTTCAAATGATAACTGAAATCCTGGATATTTTGCATAACGGTCACAATTCGTTTTTCCCCTTCGCCCAACTTTATAGCCTTTTTTGGTTTTTATTACCTTTCTTGTACTTGAATCCATATAAATATTTTGTATCTGAAGATGATCTTGGAATAAGTTCGAAACTGCGCGGTTACTCATTTGAATATTTGATTGTTTTGGTAGTTTAATCAGATACAGATAACAAAGTGAGAAACTTGTTTTAATTGAGTATTGTGTCTATTTGAATGATGCGCAATGTAAGTTTCGAATAAACTGAATTCAACTGAAGGATTTATCCATATAGAATTGGATATTTATATTTCAGGAATGGATGGGAAAGCACACTATAGACATGATTTGAACGACTTTATTGTATCTCAAAATATTCTCCTCGATGAACACATTTCCAATAAAAACAATTTTTCAACTCATAAGCAGGTAGCTCCACAACTTGCATTTTGAAGGGATCAACAGCCTCTTCTTGTGATAAAAATCACTCGCTATGCAATTAATGAATGAATAAATAATTAATACATGTACTACCATTCAAAACTATGATTTGGATGAGTGAGAAACATCGCATTCAAAAAATATACATTAAATAACCTTCCTGGTAGGGATAGTTTTCTTCATAAAACCTATGGAATGTGCAAGATAGACCATTTTCGGATACAACGCACAGGAAAATATACTAATTACTGTTATAGGGTTACCATGCACTGCCACCTTGAGGTCTATTGTAACCCCAACAGAGGTGATCTCACCACTGGAACATCTACAGCTCGTCTTTAAGTTCAAGAGTACTAAAACTCCAGTATCTAGGATGTTACATTCTGTCTCCTAAAAGTTTCTGGCTAAATCATTTTTTGCGGTGATTTCCAATGACAAGGCATTTTGTGACCAGGACACCAGGAGTTTCTTCCTCTCGTTAAGGACCTCCTAAAAATACTTTCGAAGGTGAACTTTGAGATCTGTAGGTCCTTTGATAATGGTTCGGGGCAAGCATGATGTCACGGTCAGTGATCGGACGCAAGCTGTCCTAACCTTAACTCAAGACTGGAGTCTCCGAGAAGGTTTCAAGATCAACCCCAAAAAGACAATACTAGTGTCATTCACCAGGATGAAAAAATTCTGTCTCAAGGCTTTGAAAGTGAACCTCAATTAATAACTTGGTGTTATATTCAACCAAAAATAATCTTGGAATCCACACCTCAAGGCTGTGATCAGTAAGAGCCAGAGAGCTCTATTCGCATACCAGTAAATTTTCGAAAAGATATGAGGGTTGAATCGTGAAAGGACGAACTTGAAAATCCATTGTTAGGCCAAATATAAGGTATGCAGCTCTCATTTGGTGGCCAAGAGCTAGTGACGGGGCTACTAGACCTGGAAAAACAACAACGTATAGCGGGTCTGTCTATCTCAGCAGCATCACGCTCTTGCCCAAATGTTGTCGTGCAAGTAGGACCTGCCTCCTCAAGATATCTTTCTGGAAAGTGAGGTGGACTGATGGGCTCTCAGGGTGGAAAAAGGGCTTGAACTGAAAAATGGCGACTCTCATTTGATGCTTCCTGAGGTTTGAATGCCATGAAGAAAGCCAATGACGAGGTGTTGCGTGTTCTTACCAATTGAAAAATAATTTATGATCTTACAGTATTGAAATATCATCGCTGGAAGATACCACTAGAGTATATATCTAACGGTTTCTTATCATCCTCCTCTCGAAATCCTTTTTTATGGGTGCAGTTTTTCCTACCACAGAAGAGTTCCGGAACATTAGAAGACGTTTGATTGAAATTAGTATATTGTACAACAAGTGGAAAGTTCAACTTTCCTCAAGAGTGTGGAAAGGGCTTTCTCCACATGTTGCACACTATACTTTTCCTATGGAAAGTAGCATATTCTCAATAGCTTACTCAATTTCAATTGCTCATACTGTGAGAAATATTCCATACGGCACTTTGCCCACACCTAGCTTGGTTCACCAATAAAATTGGACTTTTGGGAAGTGGTTTCTATGAAAACGCAATTAATTAAGAGATACTGTCAACGAAGGCTATTTTGAATTGAACTTAAATCATTTAAATTTGTGCAGTTGTAGGAAAAGTGAAGTGTCCAACAGGTGGACAAAGTCATTTTCTCACTCATGTGTTTGCGGCACTTGCCTTTCAGGCTCGTGCTAAAAATTTCCACACTCGTGAGAAAAGTTGGACTATCCTCACTGGTTGCACATTAAAATATTACCTACAACTGCATGAATTTAAATAATTCAAGTACTATACCTAATTCAATTCAAAATGACTTTCGGTTAGAGTATCTTTCATTTCTTACGTTTCCATAGAAACGACTTCTCAAAAGCCCAATTTCAGTTATTCACATGACAAATGTGACGTTTGGAATAATATTTCTCACAGCATGAGCAATACATAGTTTTGAAAGTAAGTGAGCTATGAAGAATACCGCTACTTTCCATAGAAGTTGTAGGAAAATAAGTACCTTACTATTCGTGAGTCAACTGAGAAATTCTTAGTCCAAACTACGATACTTTCGTGTTAGAATATCGAAGTTAACTCAACAGTTTTCACACCAATTTTGAGTCCACCATTCCATTAAATTCAGCAAGGACCTTGTAACGAATCTTTCACATCAGATAAGTCATATTCGATGTACAACGCTCATGGCGATGCTTTTACCCTTTTCGTCATTCGCGATGCATCGGTTATGCATGGAAAACCCATAAAATGGGGCATTTTCCGGTTCGCGAATATCTCATGTTCGGCGTTTCACGACCGAACCGATTTTTCTGGCGGCCCATGTTGCCAATTCTTATTTACATCCCTGACATGATTAATGGCAACGGTTCCAGCGCGTCAGAACTGTGGATTTATCCGCGGTTTCGGCAGTATTTCAGAGAAATATGTCCCCTCCTGCCCGACTGTGACATCCTGACCAATTTGTTAGATTGAATTCTGACTTATCTGGCGAAGTATACGTGTGCGGGTCACGCCCGGTATCTGATGGGATTGAAATTCGACATATTGATGAACAGATATCAACGGTCCGGGTCGTTAAATGGATGTGACGGTGACGTAATCCCTAAAAAAAAGGGTAATCTAAATTGGAATGCTATCTCGCTGGTGATCCAGACTAGGTTTGGAGAGAACGTTAGATTGACTCGGTCTTTACTTGATGAAAATCCATTGAATTCTAAATAAAATAAAAGTTATTCTATTTCCTGAATTAGAGGTACCAACAGAATTCAGAAATTCTCGCTTTGTTTTCAAAATACAGGTTTTTTAAGTTAGATTTCTTCAAGTATATTTCTCGTGGCATCTGCACTTCATAAAATGGTCCGAATTTTTTTTTGTCATTACCAATGGTTGTTTGGAGAAATATAAAAAAAACTTTGATCTAACAATGAACTTTCATTGTTTGCAGTTTTATCGTATCGTATCTGTATCTCTAAAACAAAGTTGTATGCCAATCTTTATACGACTTTTTTTCTTGAAATCATCTCAGGAGGCGTTCAATTTTATTTGTACTTACTTTCAATTTAGAAACACTATGTGTAAATAACGAGGAGTGAGAACTATTCACATTAGAAATGGAATATTTTGTTGGGTGATTATTTTCTTTATAGTTTATATCGAACAGCTCTGAACTAGATGAAATTTTCCAGACCTTCCAATTTTGTGGTGTAGATTACGCATCCGAAGTCAACGGACTCTGATCTCTTAGAAAAAAAAAGAAATCCAAAAGAAAATCAAAAAATATGTACTCACTAGGTCACTTTTAAAATCATCGAAAATCATTTCTAACCTAACCTAACCTTTTGTTTTTGAATGGAGGGAAATCCACCTTAACACCTGTCGGCACCTGTTGGGTAGCGTGAGGGTCTCCTGAAGGGCAAACTCACTTAAAACCTCCATTACACCCCCACCGAATCCGTACAGAAAGCTTTCAAGGACGGCTCACCGAGGGTTTGGTACTCTACAGCGGAATGCCCTTCTTGTTTCAAGCTGTCCTGCCCTAGTAGAGTGTGAGATAGGGCAGGAACGATTCCTTGAAGGTGGTAGAGTAATTCAACAGGTAGCCTAAAAAGCGTGAGGCTGCTATCCATCAATGAGCTCCCTCATTCCATGGTTTTCCTCATAGCTCTGATTACGAAACTCAAGCCTGAGGTAGTTCCCCGCAGGGATTGATTGGCAAACCTCCTTAGAACTTATCACTACGAGAAGAAGTCACTTGAACCTCAAAGCAAAGCCTCTGTTTGTGCAGGAAGTTATATGGATGGGGGTTTTTAAAGAGAGTTCAGTAGTCTTGACTGTGAACAGTGGGGTTGAGCAGAGGGCTAACATACTTTTTTGTTATCCTCGTTTTCTAAGATTCGAGTGCATTAAAGTCATAGTTACTCCTCGAATAGTGTACCGAGAATTACACTCTATGTCTTAAACTAGCGCCTGCGGAAACATAAGTAGCCCCTATTCTACCACGTACTCACAGCTGAAAGTTGGCATCTTCTTTCTTCCTTCTAGGCCTCTTGTGTCTCGTTCTGCTAGACCTGTCAATAATTTCTTCCTACCTTCATAGCCTCTATCTAGTCGGTTCTGCGTCACTACTTTCTCCTTGGTTGATGCAGCCAGCCGGCTGGCTGGCTGCTGTGCTGCTCTTCTCGTGATGCTCGTTCTGCTAGAACCTGTCGCTTGGAGGGGTAGAGTGAGCGAGGTATTGGCAGGAATTTGGAGTTTGGGGAACATGAGATTGTTAAGGTACGTATGGGGAATGTAGCAAGCTGGGATTAGCCAAGCACCATTTTCTAGTCAGTCATAGTTTCGCTGTCTACTCAACAGCAGGCTTTCCTACAAGCCCTTCCACCACGGCAAGGTGCTGACATCGAGAGAGAACCTAACCTAAACTAATCTTACCTAACCTTACCTAACAGATAATGGTTTAAGTAAAGTTAGGTTAGATTAGGTCAGCCAAGAAATGATTTTTGATGTTTGTGAAGTTACTTTGATGAATATTTGTTGTTCTTTTTTTGGAAAAAAATCTTCTGAAAAAAGGCGATCAGAGTTTGTTGATTTTGGATTCGTAATCTAGACCGCAAAATGAGTAAGTTTGGAAAATTTCATCTCGTTCGGAGCAGTTTGGCATAAAGTAAATAAATAATAACCATTTCGCGCTTTTCATGCATGGTTTTGTTGGTTTTTCACCTGACGCTTACTACTGCGATAGAACATAACATAGAAAAAACGGTATTTATCAACTTTACCCCTCGAACTAAACTCAGCATGGAATCATTTCTCTGATAAAAATTAATAGTAAAAGTATACAGTAGGTTTCAGAAACTAAATTCTTGGGGGTATGGCTTGAGAACAATTTGGGATGGGAAAGCCATACTAGAACTGTATGTAATAGCTTGACATCTTCTTGCTATGCTTTGTATAGATTGAGGGAATTAACTAATGCAAATATATTAATGACCTATTATTGTTCTCATTTTTATTCCAGAATAAAATATGGTATCATTTTCTGGGGATGTTCCTCTCTTAGTTTAAGAGTGTTTAAACTTCAAAAGCGAGCTGTACGCATAATAGCAGGTGTTCAAAGATATACTCCATGTAGGAACATATTTATTGAGTGTAGATTGCTCACAGTAGCATGTATTTATATTTTGGAAACTCTTGTATTTGTTAAATCTAATTTGGATAAATTTCAGAGGAATAGCGATTATCATAACCATTACACACGGCATTGTGAGAAATTTTGTATACCTAGGCATAATCTCAGTATTTGTGAACAGAATCCAGCTTACTTCGGTATATTACTATACAATAAGCTACCTAACTCCATTGGAGAACTGAAAAATATTTCTGCATTCAAAAAAAGGGTGAGAAATATGTTACTGGATAAATGTTGTTATCATGTTAATGATTTCTTGAATGATAGTGAATTTAATTAATTGTGTACCAACTATAATATAATTGTTTAATGACATCTCCTATATTGAATGTTCTCAATCTAAAGGATTAATAAAGATTATTATTATTATTATTATAGGCATCTTAAGAGGTTTTTAGGTCGTAGATTGTGAGTCGGCGCTAGATTTCTGGGATATCCTTTTTTTATTTCATTTCAGTTTCGAAAATATCAATAATTATCACAATTCAATTCCACTGGAGCCGGATACTGGATTGTATTTGCATTTTTGATTTGCTCAGCATACATGTTCATTTTGAAATCTCCAACTTATTTCATTGAAATCTGATATATGCGATTTTGAATAATACGTATCATACTTTTTTTTCCCCATCTTGCGAATACAAATCAACCTTTGTGAGCTTGCTGTAATCCAACTTTACTGTCTGTCAAAATGACGTCACTAATGTATCGTAGCTTGACATCGATTATCAAAATCCCCCATAACCTTTGAAAAATGGCCTATTCTGACTGTGATTCAAGTCAGGATTCACCCCCTTTTGAACATAAAGATGCTATACAATAAGTGTGCGGTTATTCCACTGCAAATATCATGTAAATTTCATCTGACTCTCATAAAAATTGTTAGAACTCTGCTAAATCTGGAGATATGATATATCATTTCACTTTATAAGATGAGTATAAAAATTACAAGACCTTTATGAATGTTTTGGTTTATAAAAATATAAAGATGGAGGGATAAAATGGAAAAATATATGCATCCACTATGCAGAAATTAAACGAACTACCGGTAATATCCTTAATATCCAAGAAGATAGTTTTATCCAACAGTTAGGTGAGACCTTACAAGTGCAAAAAAGAATTTCTACGTGCGAGGTGGATTTCTACATTATTGTTTTCAGTATTTTGGTTTTTGAAGGACAGAGCGTCATATAATTTCCTTGTGATAGCTCAAATGCCCCGTTTAAGTAATCGGATCTATTCAAAATTTTGCATGTAAAATAATTATTTCAAGCTTGATGGAGTTGTGTAGTTCAACCACCTTGGTTACAAATGGACTGAACTGGGTTACTAATGACCTGGATCGTATTTCGAATACGCTGGACTGCTATGACGAAATAGTGAAATCTGTGATCCAATGATTCAAATGAGCCGTATTACGAATAGACTGAACTGATTTTTCGAATAAGTGGAGGCTGTGATCCAACGATTGAGTATTATAAAAAAACTGCAATACAAATTATCTTCTGAACTGTATTACAAACGAAAAAATGAAATGTGTGAGAAACGACCCAACTCTTTTGCGACTGTCAATATAGTGAAATCTGTAATCCAATGATTGAATCATATAAATGATCTCTATTTCAAATAACAAAAAAAAACTGGTTTACCGAAATAGTGATCCAATTATTGAGTATTATAAAAGAACTATGATACAAATAATATTCTTTACTGAATACAGTTAAGTTATTCGTTTGTAATAACAAATGAATTACTTAACTGTATTCGAAATTACCTGAACTGTGATACTAAGGGACTGAACGAGTTTACCCATAAGGTGGAAGCTGTGACAAAGTATCATGAAAAAAATGTATTATAAATTTACCGAACTGGTTTAATGAAAAAGTGTTCCAATGATTGGGTATTGCCATGGACGTATCGAAATGATAATGAGTCTATGGGTGTGAAAAAAATAACTTGAACTGTGATATGAAAACACTGAACCGGTTTACCGAACTGCTTTACCGAAATGGTGAAAGTAGCGAACCAATGATTGAGCATTACATTTGAACATAATACAAAAAATGTTTTGAATAGTATCTAATATCCAATGGATTCAGTTCTTAATTGATGGAAATTCATATTGATTCGATAAAAATAAATATAAACACTTTAGAATTTCCACAGATTTTCAATTAATGCAACAATTGTTTCACAGTCTGAGCGGCTTTATAAAGGATAGTGCACAAGGCAAAGTGACTTACTCTTGATGAAACCGCTAAGACTCCGAAAAAATGGTTGAATTGATTAAAAATCTGTGGAAATTAAAAATGTTTATATTTATTTTTATCAAATGTTCTGAACTGTATTATAAAGGAATAAAAGAACTGCTACAAAATGACCTGAACTGTGTTACGAATAGCCTGAACTGGTTTACCGAAATAGTTATATCTGTGATCCAATTATTGGGTAGCATAAATGAACTGTATAACAGAACGAAATACAGAAAGCTGTGATACAATGCTTGAGTATTATAAGAAAACTGTAAGACAAACGAATACTTAAACTTTGTTGGAAATGATTTGACCAGTGTAACTGTATTCAATGGATTCAGTTTTTACTTGATGGAAATTTATATTGATTGGATAAAGATAAATATAACCATTATTCAATTGTAACTGATTTTCAATTAATTCAACAATTGTTTCACCGTTTAAGCGCATTTATCAAGAATAGGACACATTGCGAAGTGACCTATTCTTGATAAAAAGCCTCTTAGACGGCGAAACAATTGTTGAATTAATTGAAAATCTATTGATATTCAAAAGTGTTTATATTTATTTTTATCAAATGTTCTGAACAGTATTATAAAGGAACAAATGAAATGTGTAAAAAATGACCTCAACTGTGTTACGAATAAACTGAATTGGTTTGGCATAGTTCTATCGGTGATCCAATGATTGGGTCGTATAACGGAACTGTATAAGAAATATAAAATATACCGAACTGGAAATACAGAAAGCTGTAATACAATGCTTGAGTATCATAAGAGAACTGTAATACAAACGAATAACTGAACTGTGTAGGAAATTTCTTGACTAGAGTGACGAAAAAACTGAAATAGTTCACTTAAATAGTGCAAGCTGTGATCCACTGATTCTATATTAAAAATGAACTGTAATACTAATAATGTTCTGAACTGGATAAGAACGAACAATGGAAATGTGTTCAAAATGACCTGAAATGTGTTACGGAAAAACTGAACTTGTTTGATGAAATAGTGAAAGCTATGATCCAATAATCGAGTATCATAAATGAACAGTTTTATAAAACACCAGAACTGCGTTACGAATAGTCTGAACTGTCGTTCCAAAATAGTGAAACCTGCGTTATCATCCTCTACAGCAAATGATACCGATTATGACAGATCCTGTTATGCCGATAACCGATTACTCCACAAACGGCTCTATATCTGCGCAGAGCCTAAATCCGAAACGGGAATTATCGCTTAATAACCCCCTCCAGACTCAAAGATGCCGCCGTTTGACAGCCCATTATCGGTACACGCGCGCTCAAAAATCGAACATAAACAGGACTTCATTAAATTCGAGTCGTGGAAGCTTGATAAGGCCCCCGTTGGTCAGATTACAATGGCGGGATCGTATTGTAATGGATATTTCTGTTAATTGCCAATTGTTTGCCAAATCCGCTGTACGAGAGGATGGATATTTTCATTCAATCAAAATTCATAACTCAATTTCGTGACTATCGACGGCACACCAGGCTATCGAATGGAATTTGTTGGCCAAACGTTCCGTGTGTGCGTCTGTCACTGCATAGAAAATTGCATACACTGATTCGATTTCCTCCCCTATGTGTACGGCTTTACAGGTGGGAGGAGGGAATGTTGTCACTTTTTTTTATACGGATAATGGCATCGAACACTGGATGGGATGATAGTTGTTTTCGAGAGCTCTTCTACGAATAGATCATCCTATCTGTGATTTTAGAATCCAGAACCGATGATTCGCTGATGACGAATTCGTCCTCAAATTCGATTCTGTTCGTTAACACGATTACTCTCGAACGGGAGGACCAATAATCTTACAATTTCAGGGTAGGTTCAGATCTAGAATGCCTTGGTTGAGATTCTCAATGGGTAAAATTCGAGTAGGAAATCCGGGCGGAATTTAGGCGTAGCTTACGCTTAGTTTACCGTTCAATCCACAATATAACAGTTGTTAATATATCTTTTAAGATGAATTACCACCACGTGATGTATCGCGACGTGATGTATCGCGAATCAGTCAAACTTATGTACCTATTCATTTCCCCTCTGGCGCTCCTGTGATGACCAAAGTTTGTACGGTGTACGATGTTGTACATTCACTTTATCTTTTTTATTTTTTCAAAGAAAATAAGTAGCGGCATCACTAGATCGACGAATTCGATGAAATTTCAATTTTACCTCTGAGCAACCACGTGGTGGTGGACAATTGAACAAAAAAAAACTGATTCGACAAAGAACTTTTGAACTTAGAATGTATGTGGCGTGGGATACTGATATTTGACGAACTTCGAATATTGACACTGTGAACATTTCAGCTATATGTGATTTTTGATGTAGATATGGGGGTTTCAGCAGATAAATGATTTTATAAATAATAAATGAAACATGATAAATCAATGGTACGGCGATTCCTCATAATAATTCAAACAATAGAATTTATGTAGTTGAAGTTTGGCATCAACCTCCCCAAATTCAGCACCAACCAGCAACTAAAACGAACCATAAACAACATAAAAAAATTAAAATATTACAAGCCGAGTTGATTACAGTGCATCATTCTTAAACATTCATTCATGAAGAAAATTACGACTATTATGAATGAGTCTGAGAGATAATATTAGGTTCTCTTGTCTAGGGAGAGACATGTTCTGGAAGTTGCAGTTGGGAATCAACAAGCAACCCAAGATTTTCAACTGTTTTCAAAACTTCAAAACCTTGTCGAGAACCTTGACAGAAAATGCACCAAGTTAGGAGATGGAGTAAGCAGGGATTTGACTTATCAAGTTTCAAGTGTAAATTAAGATTCTCTACATTTCATGCCAAGGAACTTAGATCTTTATTTATCTGGAAGCTGCTACTACAGCTCGATGCGGTTTCAAACCAATGTAAACCTGAACATCGTCAGAAAATTAATGAATCCGACAAAATTTAACATTTTCATACAAATCAGCAGTATGAATCAGAAACATGAGTAGACCCAGAATAGAACCCTGTGGTACTCCCTTTGAGATACGAACACCCGACGATCTACCTGCCTCCACCCTCATATACTGACTTCTATTAAAAAAAGGTTTGAAAAAAAAATAAAACAATTCCAGAAAGTTCTAATACGACAATATGTTGTCCCTATTTTTATAACAGATAATGGTGTCGAACACTGGATGGGATTATAGTTGTTTTCGAGCGCTCGTCTCCGAACAGATCATTTCGTCTGTGGTTCTAGATTTCCAATTAGATGACTCACTCACGACGAATCGGTGTTCAAATTCGTTTCTGCCCGTCCGTCCGTTCGGAAGTCCGTGAACACGACTACTCTTAAACAAAAAACCAAGAGGCATGAACTTCTCAGAGTAGGTTCAGATACCGAATGCCCTGGTTAAGTTTGTCAATGGGTGAAATTCGAGTAGGGGTTCCGTAACTATGGCAGTGGGAAATTATGTTTTCAACAACAACAAATTTGATCAGAATTAAAATGCATTTGGATATACAAGGTGTTCCTAAATTGGAGCTACATAGTTTCCTTGTATATTTTAAGAAAAAAAAGCCCCATAAGCATAGGCCCATAAACGCTTCATTATCGAGAAACAGGGTGTTTCTTGTAGTGCTACTTTTATGTGAAGATTATATCAATTTATCGAATCTTTATTAATCTTCGCTACAGATTAGGTACATAACTACTAAAACTTCAATTAATTCATTACAGCTCATTTGATGGATCTTCATAATAATTTGGATTATCTAGAGGATAATTAGAGAATTGTTTGAATTTCCTTTTTCGAAAACGATTGCTAATATGACAAAACAACAAGAAACCAAAGAGGGTATTACTGGACCAAATTTTCTTTTTACATTTTCCTAAACTACCAGAGCTCCTCAAAAAAAAAGATCTGCTGGAAAAAGCGGGATTTGTTCCAGAAAAAATATCAACTTGTTGATTTGCATTCTAAATTAGCATATCACATGATGAAAACTTTAAATTCCAATTTAAAGTTTTCAAATTCAATTGGCATAGGCATATTGAATATTTTGTCGAAAAATGGTGCTATCTATGTGAAAAAAACTTGAAAAAAGCAAACTTCAACAACCTATATCTCGAAAACAATTCATTTGCAAGCCCATATTTGAAGGACTTTTCTTTTTCAATGATCTGAGGAATCTGCCTGTCTTTGAACCTCCAAATTAGGATCACCCTCTGGAATGACACTTTCAAAGTCTCGAGTTGAATTTTATGTTGATATCGAAACAAGGATAGTACAAAATTCAAGAAGAATATCAAAAAAACATTTCAGTATCATCCTGTTTACAAAAATCGACGAGGTTAAAATTCTGGGTGTTGATATTAAATTAGATGTATGATATATCTTTCCGAACAAACATTTCTGTTTTATGAATCACCACATAAGAATATTATACAAAAAGTCTGGTCAAAGGCTTTTTATAAAGTTAAAAATGAAGATGTAAAAACATATTTTGAATTATTTCATGAGGTAGAAAGGAGGGGAAACCAAAAGAACGTTTGAGATTTATTTACGCATCCTTTGCTCAGTTTGGCAACAAGCGTTCAAGAAGAAATTAATTTATTCAACATCGAATGAAAAATGTGCTGAAGAAAACGATCTTTCTCCTTAGCCAAGAGTTATATTCATATATTGTTGTTGTTACTATTAAGGTTTCGTTGATCAATATCTCTGTAAGATCTTCCAGAAGCTCAAAGCCTTCCAAGTTAAGAGAATAGTTTCTGTTCTATATTGTCGTCAATTTGATTCGAATCTTGTTAAATTGTGGGCAACAATTTAATATCCAAATCAGGTGCCATTAACTGACCACCTCACAACTGGATATGTACCCGATTGACGTTCTCCTTTTAAACCTCCTTTGATATTTGACTTAAATTCTCATCATCCAGACTAAGTCAAAATGTCAATTAAGAAAAACGTTAATTAAATTAATTTCTTCGCTAATTTTCATAATCAATCCAGGAATAAAAACCATCTAACACTTAATGTTCTCTTCCTCGATTGATAACTTCTATTGATTTAGGTATCCCCCCAGAACTCTATTTCCGTAATGGGAATCACATGACCTCATAACGTTGGATTACTAAATAATTCAAAACGAAAAATGAGCATGTAAATTAAAACGGGTTGCTAGATTGTCTCGATGTCCCAAATAAAACAGTGCAGAATGCTTCTGTTGGGTAAATACAATGTTTGAAAGGGAAGTTAATTTTCATCATTATTATTGTTTTCTTTTTAATCCACGTACACAGAATTGCCTTTTATTTTTGTAGTACGGCAATAATGGATCGTGACAATGGTTTCTGGTGAAAATGAATTATTTTCAGGGATGTTCGTTTAAAGGAACTGTTGCAGATTTCAGGTAATCAATATTTCCATCGAACACGTTATTCACTTTCTGAACTCTGTCACTTAATTAATCAGATATGTTAGACTAAATCTTTCTCAAATCAATTAATGAATAATAAATTTCATTTGAATAAAAATAAGTATATCAAGTACTTGAAGTAGCAAAGAGAAGATATAATATAAGAAAAAAACCTGTAGAATAACGAAAAATTGAATAAATTTATCAAAATATGAAATAAATAAAACAAAAATTAATCACCGAAAAAATAGGTATATAAAATAATAGGATGAATGATAAATGAGAAAAATATACTTAAATGTGAAAAGGAATAAAATGAAGCAAAGTATAAACAAATGGCCGATGAATGGATTCTTCTAGAAAAAATGAATCGATATTGATTCTCATTGTGATGGCTTATCTCTCTCTTCTCGAATTAATTACCATTACGAAAAAAAGATTTTTACCTTTTCTGAATTGAGCACTGAAAAATAATCTGATTTGACCAAAAATTGTAACTTCAAAGGTTATACATAACCACACTATAGAATATTGGTCAGAAATGACGTTGCACACCCTGTATCTCGCTTATGATATATATGGCAAAAATTATTCTCCCGGTGTCATCTACATGACTATATAGATTTGTCCGGTATAAAATGAAACATCCTGTATATAGATATTAACAAAGTGAAATCTCACTGCCGCATTCACCATTTTGCACCAAGTCCCTAAAAAGTTTGATACCCAAATCAAACGTATTAACTCAGCGTCTATATGCGGGTCCTAACATTGAAGTCCGCTAGATGTAAAATTGATTAACTCAAATTCAAACTAATTCACTATGAACTTGGGAATACATTGATTGATTTATCCGTTTGTATGGGATTTGAATTTACCGTCATCTAGACAGTATTAGAACTATTTTGTAGAACAGAATAAAAGAATTGGCATCACTCACCTATCAATTATATTCAATGGCTGGTTTATGAAATTATTCAAAGAATTAAATGGTTTTTTGCGGAATTATTGATGGATTTAAAGGATGAAAATATATTTCAGAATAGTATTTAGGTCGTCCGTTGATTGGTGAAAAGTTGAAATATTTGAAACGGAATTTGATAAGGTTATTTCTTTGGATAGTTTACATCACTAAATATATTTTGAAATATGTAATTTTCTTGGGTGGCTCACATAAAATATTTCAACCGAATATATTCCCTGAGTATGATTGAATTGATATTCTGCTTATATAGGCAAAATATAAACTCATGATTAATGAACATTTTTAGGATTATGAAAAGTTTTGAGTTGAAAGCATATTCAGAACCCTTTAAAACTCAAGAAGAATATCGAAAACACCTAATCGATATTTCCGTGTCCAAAAAACCGACGGAGTAGATTTTTTGGGTTTATATAAATTCAAACATCTTGAAAAATGCCAAGCACAAGATCACATCATAAGAACCATAGAAAATATAAAAATAATATTGGATAATCAATGTCCAATATTTCCTTGAAAACAAATATGATCGGGTTGAGATTTTGTGTTTAGATGTATAATAGCAATTTCAAGCTCATTATAAAATATCATATCGAGGACGTCACCAGAACTGAAGAAAATTTGAGCAATGTATCGTGAAAGGAATACTGATATCTCAATTACATTCTAGGGATAACAAATACGATCGAGTTTTTATTCTACTAGTGAAAATTGTGTGATTCAAGCTCATTATAAAATATCATATGTTGATGACGTCACCAGAACTATAGAAAATATTAATTTCGATATCATGTTTCAGTGGCAACAAACACGTCCGTGTTGAAATTCTGCTAGTGAATATTCAAAAACAACTTCAAGCTTTATACGAAATTTTGTGTTGATCGTATAATCAAAACAACATAAAATTGAAGCAAAATATTGGAAAATAAAACCTAATATTTCAGTGAAAACAGATCCGATTGAGTGTCGAATTACGTATTAGTATGATAGTTTTGTAAACGCTAAATAATATCTATTTGGCGTTCATATCAGTTGGAAAAGCTGATCGAGTAACGCAATGAATTTTAATTGTTAAGATTTTCAAATTCCCTATTTTTTCATATTATGTTCATTTCGAAACAATATTATATTCATTCCCTAATTCAGTATGTAATTTTGAACGCAGCTTATAATTTTATTTTGTATTCTAAGCAACATTGGAGTACTGAAAGCTGTAGTAGTCACTTCCAAGAAGAGAACACTCACCTGTTTGTACATACTTTCCTGAATCCTATACATCCATGATAACAAGGAGAAACTGACGCGAAATGGAGAGTTCCACAATTACACCACAAGGAATGCGAGGAACTTTTTAACTCCATATCATAGGGTCGCGGTGACTCACCTAAGCATAAGCCATGAGGCCATACAAGTATATGATAAGATCCCTGAAGCTTTCAAAGATATGAACAAAAATAAGTTGAAATATGAAATAAAGAAAATTTTTTACAAAAAAGCCTTTTACACAATCAGTGAGTTTTGGATTGACCATTTTGAGTAGTTTGTCATGTATGTAATGTATGTCTTATACTCGATTATTGACTATCAATGTTTAAATTTAGCCTATTTTAAACTTTAATTTATTTCAAAGTTTGACTATAGTTATATTCACATTTAATTATTATAGATTTGATGATACTTATTTTAACTGCTTCGAAGTAGATGTTATTGACGTATTGATGCCCCATGGAATATGTTGATGGATTAATATTATTCATTTGTATTTATTGCAAATAAATAATAGTATATTATTCAACGAGCGGTGAGGTAGGTCATAACTCACGCAGATGAAGTAATTCATCAAGTGCGCTATGACAATTACCACAAGTTGAATACTATAGTTTATCTACGACTATAACAATACAAGAATAGAGAAAGAACTTTATTAACAAACTCCAAAAGTTACCTATCAAAATTAAAATTATCAAAGTGACATTCCTTTCTTCAATAACAATAATGGAATGTCCTCATTCGTCCAATCGAATAGAAGCAGAGAAATATAGAAGCACAGATCCATCTTTTCCGATTTATTTTGGTGAGTTATTTTAACTCACGCTGTTTGTTAATATTTAGATACTACTAATTGTTCAAATCAGTTGAATAATGAATTTATAATTCAATAGGAGTAGATAAATAAATGAACATTCCATTTCGATCGTATCTTTCTTTTATAAGATAAGAAAAAAATTCAAAGTACCATATTCACGGAACTCTTAGTTGAAAGCGGCCCTGTATGGTGTCTTGCTGTGGGGTCTGAGTACGGATGCTGAGCGAGTTCTAATTCAACAGAAGAAAGCAATACGCGCCATCTTCCACATGAAAAATACAGACAGTTGTAGAGAGGTATTCAAGAGAGAGAGAATTTTGACTATAACGGCAGCCTTTATACTTGCTTACGCCAATTACGTCCACCAAAACCATGATAGGTTTCCGAAAAATTCAAATTTTCACGAATATAACACACGCGAGAAAAATAAATTTGCTATCCCTCCTGCAAGACTAAAGAAGACCCAACAAGGTCCGAATCATACATGTTTGAAAATTTATAATAAACTTCCAGATCATATCAAGGAATTGAGTCCAGCTGTTTTCAGTAAAAAAGTAAAGGAAATACTATTGGATCATACAGTATACAAGTTGAGCGATTTCTTGAATGAGTAAATTTATTTTGTCATTTTTGTGCATATGTGTATTCTTGATATTGTGCGATGATTTGTACTTACATGTTATGATGTTTTTTATTTATATATTGACTTTCAATGCTTTTTACCTGATATGATGTTTTAATTTATATAATGACTGTCAATGCTATCTATATATAATAATGCTTTTATTTATATTATTGGCTATCAATTACTATTTGTTAATATTGTTAATAATTCAAGATTTTGTTTTGACAAGCCATGTAAATTTTTGATGGCAAATATTTGTACATGTTAGGATTTTCTTATGTGCAAATAAATATTATTATTAAATATTATTATTATTATTATTAAATTAGCCCATTAATGATCTCAGCCGTGTCAGTCGAATCTATTCAAATGCAATGCATATTCAAACGGTGTTAAACCCGAAGACCTTGATGGCCACCGAATATGCTCATTATCTGAATTTAACAGATAATCATAGACAGACACTTGGTTGATTAGCCGCGTAAAGTGTGAAAGGTTATATTGTAACGTTACAATTGCCCATGAGACTCTAAGGACTAATTTCTAGGGGTGGTTTGGCTTATTTGGCAACAAAACTCCTACCCAGGTTTTTACAAATTTAATAAAATTAAAATATACAATGATCGATCCTTTTCACTCCAAACAAATAATAAAATAGAAACTTAACTTAAAACGATTTTAAATGAGTTACTCTGCTACTAGGATGGAACCTCTTCTGTAAATTATCTTCAGCCTTCTGAACACCAATTCTTATCAGGAAGCTATAGTACTCCAATCCCCATTCAACGAAGTTGATGTGATAATGCCAGGTATTTCGCAGGTATTCTCTCAGATTCAGGAACTAAAGTGGTCTAACATACGTACTATTCCAAATTCTGTATCTCGAGGAAGTAGTTCTTGATATCTATCAATCCCAAGGAAGGTCTTCTTTGTTTCAATCCCACGGGAGGTTTCTTCGTTCTAATCCCACGGGAGGTGCTTTGAGAAAATGAACAAAAATGATATCAGAATATGTTAACTGAATTTACAACTCCTTCTCGGATTTCTAACCAAGAAATTACAAAGAAATCATTACATTTATTATCAAATAAACCTGAGAAGGAGTTTTGCTGACATTATTTGACACAAAAAGAATTCCACCAAACCTGAAATACGTTTCGACAAGATGGATGACTCTAAAAAAAAACTACTGTTTCAAATTAAATTGATTCATTCTGGTGAGATTATTACTTGTTGAATACAAATATTCATGTCAACACTTACCGAGAATCCCGACACAATTCTCGCCGATAAATAAGATTCCGAGTCTCAAATTAAATTATTAATGACTGAAATCTAAATCTTAGGTACGTATTCTTGCTGAAGTCTCAATAATCATTGAAAATCTTTCAGAAGATTCTCTCCAGAAACGCGCATCTGCGTCCCGACCGATAGTACACGATATGATACGATTAATTGACAAATTACCGCGTCTTCAAAAATTCCAGTAGCGTAACATGGAATGAAGCGTGCAAAATCGTTGCAATATACTTTTGAGAAAGGAGTAGAAAGCGATTTTATATGTTATAGAAACTTTTATGATATACATAAAAAAACAAAGGTTTTCATTATAACTCCGAAAGTACACCGGAAAAAGTGATATGAGAACTTTTCATTTCAAGCCATTTTTAGCTGAAACCTATAAGGTTGTGGTTTTCACCAAATCATTTCTCTCGAAAATCGAGACCGAAAATGTGCTATACATTCCATTTTTTCAAGCTCAAAGACAACGAGTTTGGGACGCCCGATAAATATATCATTCTTGAAGGTTGTCACATAAAGTCAAATTTCGAAGAAAAAACGTGTTCGTACTGGTAAGGCCCTGTAGTTATCGAATGGAGTGTTAGTGTATAAGCGTAGGTCGAAATTGTTTCGTGCCGTAGGTATATTGTATTGGGCAGGTGAACTAATTTGCACATCTCTGAGGAGAACCACCGTGCCGCGACCGTTTTCACATGATCCTATCTAATCATGAACTCACGCACTCTCAAATACCCATAAATAAGCTGACGACAGGGTTGAATCCAGGAATATGGGATAGGACACGTTTTGGACATCCTGGGTCAGGATTGGATGGTCTGTTATGTGGTCGGGACAGAATTACGTGTTTTTGCTGGGAATGGTATCGATCGTGTTTTATTCCGAATGAGGTGCGTAGTTTTTTTTTTTTCTGGAATTTTAACGAGCAGTTGACTTTTTAATTTGTCAGTTGAGATGATATAATTGGTTGGATGAAGTGTGTTTTCATTGCAATTTTGAATTTGTAGTGATATATCGTCGATTGAAATGGATTTTTGCGTTTAGATCTTAAACGACGATCTCTCATACTTCATGGAATAGTTAATTGTTTTACTAGGCAGGAAAGTAGTGGATTGACTGCAACGGCTGATAGTTCATAGCCAAGGGTAACGAGGCCAGGAGTTCAGCTAAGACTGTCAATCTACTTTGCTGTCGAGTTGAACATATAATTTTTTCTCCTATTGTTTTTAATGGCATAAGTAGGATATTGTATTTACAAATTATTTTAATTCCCACAATCTTTCTATTCTTTCTGTAGTGATAAATTAAAACAAAATTTGATAGGAATTACAATTATCAAAATGGTTGGTGCTATGAAAATGTATATGTCCATAATAACTATAATTTGACAACTTATGAAATGTTTTATTCTCATGAGATTAATCATTTTGGTGCCTAGGTAGGAAAGTCCTCACTTTGCTGCCTAGGCAGGAAAAGCACTACTTTGCTGATTGATAGGTGTTTGCAAAATTAATATTTGCTGTCGATCGGAGAAATAATTTAGTTTTATCGCTTCACCAGAAATCAAAGGGAATATTGAAAAAAAAAACATAGTTAATATTTTGGTAACTACTCAAATAATAATTTCATGTTGATCGTTTCAACGGAACCGGGGGAAATTCAAAGAGAATATAGAAAAAAATGAGGAGAGTTTCGACGTGAAATAAAAATCTTTTGAGCACTCGCTCATTCATGCGCTAATTACACCCTTGAAGATCATATAACATTTTTGAGGTATATGTTGGCTTCAAGAACCCAGTTCACGGTTTTTTTATATTCTGTATGAAATTTCTATGGTTATGAAGCCGCTTTCTACATGAAATTTCGCACGATGCTTGGAATTGTTAATATACAGGGTGTTTCCTAAACATGCGGCAAAAATTCAGGGGATTGTTCCTTGGACTATTCTAAGAATATTTTGTCCTTTGATGATTTTTGAAAAACCTCTTTGTTTCGAAGATACAGGGCGAACAACATTTTTCATATTTTTAAAATTAATAATAGTTTAAATAAAAATGCGTACCGCACTGTGTTTACTAAGTAGGTACAATTTATTTTTAAATTTGTTTAACAACATTCCAATTACTAAAAACGGCCAGTTTTTTGACTAAAAAGTTGATGTCTCTTTCCTTGCATCAACTTCGTAAGTTTCGTGGTCAACGCCAAATGGACATATAGGTTATTTTTTCAATATTCTTCAAAAATGTACTATGGTTCTGGTTAATCATTGAACATGAAATTTGGCTCTAAGTTTGAAATTGTCGAATTATACCGAACTAAATTCTTCATCTCGGTCATATTTTCAGTTCCAAAAATAACAGCAAAAAAGTTAAATTTGACCGCAAGTTGGTGAGTCATCAGTAAGTCAAAACTTATTGGTTTGGACCATTCCCTGCCAATAATTCAACAATTACAGACAATTAACGAAACTATCTCTAGTCTGTTCGGAAAACGCAATAGAACCATGAATGACTCAAAATATTTTGACAACAAGTCATGTTCATTCTCAAATTTTTTTCACATCAGGTCACAGTTGGAGTGAAGCTAATGACTGTGAAATCAAAAATATTAAATAGGGCAGCTATGCAGCTTAATATGATTTTTGCCTTTCGTACATGATACTGGCGACCAGAGCATTATTCCGTATAAAATTTCGATTAATATTTCCTTTACTCAAATGATGAAAGCTTCATTTATTTATATTGTTCGAAATGAAGACAACGATGTACGAGATTCAAATTCGATTCGATATCTGATGATAGAAGCTTCGGAACAGCATAACTTACACATTTTTGTTTCTATCGCTATGAAAGGACAAACATCATTGAAGTGAAATTTTTCATAGTATCTGACTGCTGAACAAAAATAATTTTTAGTTCTCTCGTTTATCAAAGAAAGAGCTCAAAAATATGCAAAAAATTTTTCTCTAATAGCTGTAAATCCGGAAATACCATCAATAAACAACGAATTGAAACCATCCTGTATATATAGCGTCTTCAATTTGAAGAGAAATAAATGAAGCTTTCATCATTTCAGTAAAGGAAATTTCAATCGAAATCTATAGACCTCGAACCACCCTGTATACATTTCTCATTCTATTTCACTCACACATTTCACCTAGAACGTCGAAATAATCCAGTTGATCGATGAACAAACTCCCGTGTAACAATAAAAAGAAACCAACGAAATCATAAAAAATTGTTGTCTCATTTTCGTCCACGAACGAAATCGTTTTCGCAACATCTCCCATTTTTCCATTCTCTGCCTGGAACCGTGCCTGTCAACCCCGGGCTGAAGAATGTTTTCGTGACCTGATGAGCTTAACTACCCCCTGAAAAATAGCTTTCAGAAGGTGTGGACTAGAAATAATTACCAAATGGAAAAGCTTCGGACTGTGAAAGACATAAACTATCATGTGATAAAATCAATACGGAGATGGATTCGTGTGGTATGCGTCCGCGATATTTTATTAACTGCTGCATAATAAATTATGCTTGGAAGCCAATTCCATCTGCATAATAAATAACTGACTGAGATTTTTATTTAAACTGCGGGAATAGATACTGGTAATTTCGTGCGGATCTTCTTTTTATCAATTTTCAACGTTAGATTGGATTCTTTCCGGATGCCGATATTTTCAGGGACGTTAATAAAGTGATATTGTCGAGAAATTCCGTTTATTTTCACAATGGGTAGAAGAGGATTTTTAATAATTCTATCTTCAAAATTCTTCCTGCCTCATATAATGTCCCTTTGTTTCTGCAAAATTGTCGGAAATAATCTTTCGAGACTAAGTAGTTGGTTTCAAAATAACGACGTTCAATTGTTGTTCCTTTGAAAGATTGAAAAGATACTTTTGATGAAAACTGTCCTCCATCGAACAATGAGTCATATGGAAATTTGAAATGCAAGTTTCTTCAACAGTAAGAAACAAAAAGACTATTCTGAAAATCTTATTCGAATTTACCGCCAAGGTGAAGAAAATGAGTCTCTCGCTTGTTTCTATATTGTGTGTTTCATCACAATGTGTGGAAGATTCTTATTTTAAGCCGCGAAAGATCTCAAATATATTGACTTAATGATGACAAATCCGTCTTAAAATTCGGCTTTGTCAGATCGTCCACACGATAACTCTCGAATAGAATAACAATAATAATAGGGATGTTGCGTCATATAATAAAATCAAATGAATTTCGGTTTTCTACATTAAAGGCCGTTTTTAAAATACTAAAATAGCATTTTCATTATCTTATTTCTCGAATTAAATTTTATAAAATTGATATAAATTGTGTTAATTCTTATCGACTAGCACGTGACTGCGAACGCCAATCAGGGCAATTTGACGTCATAGCACTGAAACGTTTAGAACATAGACAAACTAATCTAATCTAGAACTAGTGTGTCTATGGTTTAGAACGTCAGATGATATAATCAAACCGACTTGACTGCGAATATCAGCTGATATTAGTTCAGTTTGACAGACCCTTAGCAGGTGGTGATCATAGATAAACTAGTTAGTTTGTCTATGGTGGTGACTCCTTTATGGAGTGACGTCGATATAATACCGTGACAGAATTGAGCGTTTCAGCGGGAATTTTGAAAACTTTTTTTTTTACGTATTTTTTATTGATAGGCACTTTCTATATTTTTCCATGAAAATATTATTTTTCTTATTTATATAGGGCTTATATACAAATTCAAAGCAATTTCAAAATATAGGCAACATCCCTTTTCATCTTAAATATAGGTCTAATGTGAATTTAATAGTCAATGTTTTTTTTTCCAACATAATAAATATATATTAAGTACATCATGTTCTTATGTTGTAGTTCGAATCCAAGTAGAATCCGTCTTTGCTACATCTCCTGAATATGTTACCTTAAATATTTGATGTCCATTGGTATACATTCCATCCCTTGATGCCAAGGGATCTTCATTTAATATTTCCGTTTCTTGTTCTGGGTCAAGAGTCATTAATATGGAGTTCAGCAGTATCATTCAATGCTGCATTTGAGTTAGTTAATGGTTAACTAATCCAACTAGAAGTTACGCAAGTAACAAAAATAATTGTCAACCTTATGCAAATGAATTGGTGCTAGAATAGTTACAACATCAATCTTGAGTAAATAATATAGGTACACATTTTTATGTTTCTTTGATTGTGTAGTAATTCCATCAAATTGTTAAATTTTTAACAATTATTTCATTTCAATGAAAAGAGAACGGAATTTTGTGAAATTCTTCAATATAAACATTTTGAAAAATTACTCAATAATTGTTCAATTTTTATGAACAATTGTAGAGAATACTGTCATCTTTGGCGAGGCGTTCCCAGCCAATTTAAAGATTCGCCTCCAACTAGAGGGATCATGATCATTCATCCTGAAATAAATGATGGAGTCGTCAGTACGATACTCAGAGATTAATACACCAAACATCCCTATAGCGGGGTCGGGAGCGTTATCATTTTACCGGTTTAAATCTCAAGCAGCGCCATCTTTCAGCTACCACTACACTGCTTAGAAGAAAAGGGAGATTCCAATAAATGATCGTCCTTTTTATCGAACGATTTCTGAATTTTTTCAACCATTCGTGATATAATTCTCAATGGAAAATTGAAGAAGAAAAAAGTATTTATTACGTTAGAATATTCATTATGCAATATTTTGTGAAAAACAAAAATAATTCACAAAAACGCGTACACATTCATCGAAAATCGAAGCTTAAAAAAAATACAATTGTGTACCTTTATGAAACAATTATAATAATAATAATAATAAAGTTTATTTGACTTTAAAAACAAAATGAACACTTCAAATAAATTTTACAAATAAACTTAAATAAAGAGACAGAGGCTCACTTCTAAGAAGCTCACCTGTTAGTCTCACAACAGAAATACTATTCAAAGACAGCCACTACAAAATGGAAACAAAAAATAAAAAAATTCTCTGGCTCAAATGGACATCATATACATCGAAACTTAAATAAATCAGGATACATCGTGTGTAACTGCACAACATACGCACTTAAGTCAACTTTGGCAATATTTGTCACTTTAGGGAATGTTAACATGAATACATTAATAAATGTGACTTCAGGGAATTTGTCACTTCAGAAAACGAATAGCAAACAGATCTTTTATATTTTATTTTCGTCATATTCTGTTGTTAATAACGTTATGTATAGTTTTTCTATTCAAACCGAGTAGCCACCGAATCACTTCCTTCTTGAATCTCACAGGGTTTCTCAAAGCTCTCAACGTAATTGGGATTGTTCCATATATTTTGGGAGCTAAATATGTGCAAGATCTCTGACCTATCGTTTTCGTCGTTTTACTCTCTTTATAGTGGTCGAGTTTGTTTGTAATCAAACATGCAATTGAGATTTTATACATCAGGATTTCTCTCTGCAAGTTCGAAATTTCAAGACTGGAGATTCGATAGGGATGAAAATTTGCATTAAGATGTATAGGGTTCTCCAATAGGATTGATATAATTCAATAGTAGATATATTACATAACAAGAGTTGTAAAAAGCAAAATACGCATGACTAGAAAAAGTGGAGCGTAATTGTCTTACAATTCGAGTTTTGTACTATACTTTTTTACGACCGCATTCATTTCCATAAAAACTTGGGCAAATCCAAAAACTTGTGGCAAATCGCGACACACAATTACGAGACCTCAAAAAGTTATCGCCTACGCTGGTTGTTTGCTATTCGTTTCCTTGGCAACTACTAGAGGTTTCATCTTATTGGTTATCCGCCCTGCGATATACTTTACAGATGCTACCGTATTGCTTGTTGATCGGGCTTTTATTACGGTAAAATGAATCGCACAGTTTTACGTTGCACAGGGCTTGAGTAGACAGTTACATAGTTGGCGACATGTACGATTTCCGTCATTTTTTGTAGAGGGAGTGAAAAACAAGATTATCATAGCAACACTATGTATCATTTTCTGACATTTGTTATTTAATTTGTGTTCAGTAGGTTATGCCTTTTGTTATGCAGAAATAAACGCTTCAATAACGTTTAAAAGTTGTTGAAAAGAGGGGTAAAGTCCTCGAAATATTGACGATTGTTTTGTAATTGGCAGCAAATAAAGTCCATATTCCCGATAACCTTCTCATTTATCAATAATATGGATGAAAATCTCTAACCAGAGTTGTTGAATTGTTTTATCAAAATCCGAGCTCATTTGAAAAAACTGAAAGAATTCCTGGACAATATTAATGCAGAAAAATTTTAGAGTGGAACCTAATACGGTATTCTTGGATCGTGTATGTTGAGGAAATTTTTTTTCGAATTTGCTTACAATATGACGAATAGTAAATCGATTGAATGAATGATGCTTTTTCTGAAATTCTAAGTCAGAATTTTTTCTCAACTGAAGCAGTGGCATTTAGTTAACCATTATTGAGTTAGCAAGCTTTTGGCATTGACGTCGGTTAGTGCTTTTCTGGACCATCAGGTTTTTTCCACTTACCATTGTTAGCATCATTCAGGTGATAATAAAAACATGATTATTGTGTTTGAAGAAAAATATTATCTTTAATCTTTGATCTGTTAAATTCATCACAATTTGGATGGACCTGACTCTGACGTTTTTTCAACGCCCAATCGCTACAACTACTCTGTAGACGTTGTTCATTATCAGCAAGATGAGCTCTAACATTGAATTTCTTCAAATTCGAAAAACCGAATATGAATTCCCCTTCAACTGTCTAGAGAGGCGACCCAAAATTGAATTCATGAATTAAATTTGAATAGTTGATTCCAGTGCCTGTTGAATGGACATCAGAGTGCGATATAAATAAAATAATCCTCACACTTGAATGGCCATTAAGTCTACGTGTGCGCTGAGCGACATGAGAAATGGCATCAGGCCCAGAAGGCCAGAGTGCCATGGACTCTTCCTGGTCTGCCACTTCCTCCTATCGTATCCTCTTGATCTTTCGCAGCTTCCGCGCCTTGACCCTTCTCGACCTTGTCGTATTTTAGGCAAATTGATTTTTTACTGCGAACCTGTCACGGAATTTAATTTAATTCCGGGAATAATTTCTGGCTGCCCTTTCCGGGCTGTCCAGAATTTATCCCCTACGTTTTCGCGCAAATAGTGTAGTGAAATTTCGGGTTGGCCGAGTTGGAGCAGATCTATGCTCATTGCTCTACTGCTCACACCTCAGAATAAGTGGATTCGCATACTTGAATAGCTTTGGTTCAATGAAATAATTAGTTATTTTTCTTTAATTACAATAACAACGTCAAATTTTGACTGACAGGATCTTCAAAAAGTTCTACTTTTCTCCCGCCTGAGAGAAAAATATTGCTTTGTCAATTATAAATTACTTTTCCGTCAGCCGTAGGGAAAGGTGTTGCCTAGCAATGATAATTATCAACTATTACACTTCATATCTGTCAAAATTAATTTGACAACTGTATCTAGGAAAATTTTCCTTTGATCAATCAATTATAAAGATCGTTAATATAAATATTATTCAAAGTTGGATCGCCAGATTTTTATTAATTTCCAAATAAACATTTTTTCAAACGAAAAAAAAACAACTCAATCAATTCGGAAGGAAAGCGACTATTCATGGCTAGTTTCCAAAATTATAAGCACAAACTGGCCATAAAAAGTGACACTTCTCTTTCTCATGAAATAATATATCAATATCAATTATTAATTATGCAAGGGAAAAATCTCAAAATTGTGTTGTCTCTTCACGCGAAGTGGAACTAGAATCTAAAAGTTCTCTCGTGTATAATAAACTTAGAAATTTCACTCACAAACTTGACTTCACTTGAAAATCAAACAATTTATGTTAAAAATTTTGACTTGACTTGATTTCAGTTTCTTTAGGTTTGGCTTGAAATCAAACTTCTTCAAACAGTTTGAAGTTTGAATATCACATTGCGCAACGTGTCTGAACCTGTACTCTGGTACTCCGCAAATTAGTTATGGTACATATTTAGAAGGATACTTGGCTTGTTTCGTTTTTTGAAGTGTGTGTGTTGTGCGTTGTGTTTGAACTCAAAATGTCTTGAATGAACTTTTTTCATGTAGCTCATGTTGCTCGGAATAGGTACCAAAACAAATTGAGTCTAATTTTTAAGATCTTCCCCCCCTCTAAAAACTATGAGAAAACGTCTGTAGACGAGGCGAAATTAATCAACAAAAAAAATAAATAAACAGATTTATCTAATGTTGCAGCAGGCGACTCCAAATCAACAAAATTTGGAAAATGCAAATTATGTAAAAATAAGGAACAACGGTAAAATATGCCAATAGTGGAACTAGTTTTCATTGACGAAATTTGATGGAGAGTCAAAAAAAAGTAGAATTTTCGCAGGAAGCAATACCTTCTAGATCAAATAGTATTTGTAACAACATAATATTCGAAAAATTGTCAAAATAGTTTTTGGACGGCAGCTCCTTCATTCTTGAAGTTACAGATATGCGGTTTGTGTTATTGTACATTTAATTTATATTAGCAGGGGGTTCTACAGACAGATTTCTTGTTCACATTTAATTTGTAAGAAGTACTGAAGTAAGAACTTTACTGTTCACGAAGAATTTTGTTGTGGTGACAAGTTGGAGTTGATAAAAATACGTTTGAAATAATGTATTTTCTTTTTGTTCCAACTTAGGGTAGGTATTTGATGTATCTTCTTCCTATATTCAACATAAATATTTCACCCATTAGAGGAATATCTACTAAATAAATTATTTCTCAAACTAGTTTGACAAATAGTTTGAATTCTCAAACCTGTAACCATTGTCCAGTTTGATTTGACTTGAATCATTTAATAGAAAGATAACTTGAGTTTGACTTAATTTCAAGTCAATCTCAAACATTCAAGTCAAACTTGCACTCTAAATAAACTATATTTTTTCTGTGACGGGGAAAACGACGATTTAATAAAAAGCAGCAGCAGCTGAGGACCGTAGCATGTTTTATGCATATTGCAATGTATCAATTAGGATGTGAATGAAAATCAGTTTCATAAGGTGCCTGAACCAGGGCCGCCGCCAGAGATTTTGGCGCTCCGGCTAAATAAAATTTCGGCGCCCTTCTTTATGGGCAATACTCAACAAGAAAAAAACCTATTTTTGGATATTGTTAGAATATTGTAGGTTTGGTTTTGTATGACCAAAGATGTGAAAACTATCACGTATCACGCATTCACTAGACGTCATATATGTATTTCGATTTTTGTTGAATATTTAAATTTTTCTCCAAATTTCGAAATTCGTCCTTTATTTGAGTATAAGAATTTTTTTTGGAATTATGTAAATCGAAATAAAAAATGTATACGCTCAATCTTCCGCCCCTTAGAATTAATTTCCTTTTTAATTTGCTGTCCTAGCCTTCAGCTTGCTCTCGAATCCGCCACTGTTACAGAATGATCACGAAGTCAATGAGAGAACTTACCTTCAATTTGAATCCCTGAAATCCAAAGACACAAAAAATATTGAATAATTAAACTCTGAATACACTCTCAACGTGGTTTTGCGTATTTCTTTCTCTAGAATAGGAAATAAACTGAGAAGATTCTGCAATATTAACCCCCTCCTCCGAAAACAATATCGTGATTGGAGAATGGATAATTGTTTTGCATTTTTGAAATATCAAAGAAGCCGCCTTAAGAATATCCCTCATTCCAAAGAAGCCTACCAATATCATCTGGTAAAGTTTAGTGAGATAACAGTTAATGCCGACAAGCTTTATGATCGTAAAACACATGTGTAAATAGGGGAGCGCAGGGAACGTAATGCCGACTGAAACTTGTTATTTTGAACATAAATGAAGAATCTTTCTCTATATTTCCCGTCCAATTAACTGCTATTGTTTTGTAATTCTTTAACAAGTTGAGAGCGCCTAATCAATTATTTTTACCACATAGAGTGGTATTTTCACTAAAAGGAAAATTTTGTGTCAAAAAGTATGTCTTGTTTTATTAACTGACTTTGCGCCCCTAGAATTTGGCGCCCCGGCAAAATATCCGATATGCCGGTCCTGGCGGCGGCCCTGGCCTGAACTGTAACTAATTCTCTGCTAAAGCTAACTTGAATGTAGGTTTTTTCTTTCTAAAATCGTCTGATACATTTTTACTTGAATCTGGAAGACACTTGAACACAAAAGAAACATGGCGGAAATCTTCAACGGTTGAAGAAAGGTTTGAGAGTTATAGTGTTGATGAACGGTCGGACATAAAAGCATACTTGATTTTGACCATGAATTTGTCATCAACAGATCAAACTTCGTCGTTTGAGATTTATTCTGGCTAAAAATTCGAAACTTATACGGTTATCGTGTCCAAATGATATCTAAGTATATATAAAACCGCTTGCACATATACGTCAAACTTTAAACGTAAAATCACAGCCCAAACGGGACCATCTAGAGCAAAAATGACAAGAATAAGACCCCCCTCAAAATCGTCTGGAGATCCCGGGAAAAATCCCAAACCTTCGATTCTCCCCGCGGTTTTCGAGTATACGGGGTGTTTCGGATCATTTTGACATTTCAAGTCCCATATTTCTGTGGTATCTGTGGACAATTTGACTGTCAGTGTCATGTTAATAATAAATATTCCATTTCGATATATGAAAGTTCTTGAAAAAGTTTGCAGTTTCCAAAATTGTTATTCAATATTTAAATAAATGCCGACAGATAAAATGCAAAGTCTTCGGCGAATCAAAAATTCGATAGATATTTGTCAAAATTTGGAAATGAACATTTATAACATCGAATGCATTTTCCTCAATTCAGGTTTGTTTGAAGGGTTTGTATTATTTGGAATTAATTGGATGAATGTTACTTTATTTCAGGAATTTTTCGTTTATTTTCCACAATCTATAAAACTACATTCCCTTTCGTGAGAATTTGAATTTATTGCGACAGAAGATGGAACTACCAAAGAGAATAGAAGCTTCATTCATCAATTCAGTCTTGGATTGGAGTAAAAGTTATGCTACTATGAAACAGTATTAAACAGATAGAAAGACTCCTTATAGATAATTCACAATTGGCTTTAGTACTGGAAAAAAAGAGCCAAGTTAGTCAGATAACAGTCAAAAGTTTCCATGAGTTTTTTGAATATCTAAAATATACACTTTTACGACAGAGGAGTGCAAAAATATAAGTGACCACTCCGTTTTTGAAGAATTTGAGTGCAGTGCTGTTGAATTTATAATGAATAAGTCAAATCTTTCATACTAATAATTTCAACTATATATGTATACCCTGTTATATTATTTTCCACTCAACTGAAACATGTATTAATAAGCCTTGGAAATTAGAGACTCTCAAACTTATAACCTGATTTCTCAAAAAGGTTTCACCAAGATAAGATATTGTAGGTAATTGCTTATGAGGTAACATAGGCCATGGGTATTTGAAAGGCAAGTCTATTCATTATGTCTCTTTTTAGTTGGTTTATTATAGCTATACTGAATATTTCTAAAAATAACATTCACTTCAGATGTGAATTAATTAAATTTGGACTTATGCATCATATCATATATGACTATGAAATTGAGAAAGACATATTCTTCTGAATTCCATTATAAGTCTTTCGAATAGTACTTTGAAGATATTGATTTCAATGACGTATGGAATATATCAGTTGAAATACTAGTCAAAATGTTACGACATAAATAAATTTTGAAGGATCATTCAGTATATGAAGAATTTTAACATGGCAGTCACTTTCGAAATTGGTATCAATTTTCCAGCAATTCAATGAAGGTATAAAATACTTTAAAAAGCAACTATTTATTGAAAATTTCCATGTCATGAATGAATGATCAAATTTGTATAAAAATGTAGATACCTACCTATTTGTTCACTAAATTTTCCAATTTTTTAATCGTTATAGGAATAGGTGCTATATGGCCATTTCAAAAATGCTATCCTACTGATTTATTCATTGCTTTTCATTTTGGTAAGAATTAAATTATTCATTGATTCAGATCCAAAGTTAACATTTGAAAAAATCAAGTCAATGTAGTTATTCGAACCCACTAATATGGGTCAATAGTATTGGCCGATACAATTTTAGTACCGATTTCAAATACTCAGTTCCTTTTGACTGAAGTAAAAATTGAACAATGATCTTTGTATCTTGAAATGAGTTTTGCACTTTTCCAGTGTTCAACAATGAGATAATTATTAAATTGACTCAAGAAATTAACAGAGTATGCTATATCAGGACTAGTTAATACTGCTGAAGATATTAATAAACCTATTAATTTCTTATATGGTTCATCATTACAACTCTCTTTTGTTGAATCAAAACTCAATTTAGTTTTCACATGTTCACAATCAGACATGTTGAATTATTGCAATACATATTTGAAGAATATAATCGATAGCTTTACTACCTTTTCCATAATTTCTAGTAATATTCATCCCTAATCATTTTTTAGCTTCCCCTAATTTCTTTATCATAAAATTTTCTATCAGAAAATTCATTCAGAATTAACATTAGTTAAAACAAAAAAGTCATCCATGTACAATGCAACAATAGTAAGCCAGTTATTTTTTGATTTATGTAAATACTATGATCAATTGTTGATCTTTTGAAACTTTTATCTATCAAAATTTTATTTATTATATAGGATATAAATTGCCCTGTTTA
The DNA here is from genome assembly GCF_914767665.1 of Harmonia axyridis. NCBI lineage: Eukaryota > Metazoa > Arthropoda > Insecta > Coleoptera > Coccinellidae > Harmonia > Harmonia axyridis. The sequence continues at coordinate 19,791,058 of NC_059507.1, forward strand.
ATTCACCCAGAGCCACAAGTCTCGTTCTATAACATAGCATCAATACAATCTTCAGATACTAAAAAACTCCTTAGTTCGTCAGGAATTTCCAATAGGTCCTTCAAATTGTTGCAATTATATTGTATTTCTTCACAAAATATGGAATAGAAGAATAATTTGCTGCTCAACTGAAAAATGTATTGATAAACCTTGGAAATGAGGGACTTCTTATAACCTGATTTCTCAGATATGGGTATCCGAAAGGTAGATCTATTATTCATTCTGCCTCTTTTCAGTTTGTTTATTACAGCTATACTGAATATTCCTAAAACAAAAATCTCACTGTAGGTCTTTTCATAGATCTTATCGAACGATTATGTAAATTCCATATTTGTCAAAACTGAAAATAAACATTGAATGCAATTTCTTTATTTCAGGTAGTATTTCTATTAATGAGTCAATTGAATAAATGTAACTTCATTTTAGGGCCCACAAGTAAATATCCAATGGAATGATAGCCCTTAAAATATATCTATTATTCATTTTGAATTGACTTACAAGAATATCAATATTTTCATCGGCAAGACATAAAACGACAAATTTTCTTTCAAAGTTGAAATTCAGAGAAAAATATGCTAATAATTGTCTATTGTAACTATTAAATAAACGAAAAAGGACCATAAAAAGGATTACAACTTAACTAACAAACATAAACTTTTTTTGTCAATTTTTCCCACCCAATCATCAATTAAATTTGGACTTATGCATCATACATGTCTCTATAAAGAAGAAATGTGCTAATTTAAAATCTTAATGTTGGGATTATATTATTATTCAATATTCTCTAAAAAATTTTTACAAACCTATACGCATGAATAACTTTCTTGAAAGACTGACGCTCACATTTTGATTATTCATTTCTCCCAAATTCTTCAAAGAAAGAAATTGCCATTTCTGGAAAAATGAGATCTGAGAATTTGGTTGATATCGGTTATTTTTTATTCATTATTAAAGAATACAATATACGATTTATATTTCAACAAAATTCTAAGACATGCGTGTGACTGACAATTATGATCATAGAGAAATCTTTGTTTATGGTTATGACTGCGTTCGGCAAATCCACACTAGGGATGGGCAAAGGTCAGAAAACTATCGATATCTATATATTGTATCGAAATTTTCTGACACTATCGAAATGTGTCGAAATATGTAAGAGCAAAATATCGATATATATCGCTGTGATATTTTGGTGTGAGAAAATTCTGTTGATTTGAATAAAGTTTTTCTATCATAGAGGATAATAATAAGATTCAGATGACAAGATTCAGTGGAAAACGACATATTTAGTAGTTTGCTTCCATTTTTATGGAGTATTTTGTCCTCCTGAACATTTATAGGGACATTGATGTTGACGAGGACGCTGTGATTACAAGGTTTTCAAAGGGTTCAAAGTTTTAAAGACCAAATTAGATTTTGTGATGTAGTTGCCAATTGTCTTCCATGGGCGCCCGCAGAAATTTTTCTCAGGGGGGGCAAAAAAAAATTATTGAAAAACGATAAGGCGTCCATGATTGTCATTGAAAACCGGAAAATTGTTGAGAATCCATTACTTTCCTTTTTTCCATGCCCTTTGGATTGAGAAAGTAATATTGAGTGTGTTGTGCTGAAAAATGAGGCAATCAAAATCTCAGGGGGGGGCCACGGCCCCCCCTGGCCCTTCCCTGCGGGCGCCCATGTTGTCTTCTTTTTTTCATATTAAACAATGTAATTTTTTTTAAATTTCTACCTGAATGGTTAAAACCCTGATAAGTAAATAATGGTATTATAATACAACAAATACATAAGGGTACAACTTTTTATGCGAAATTCTAGTCTTTATTGTAAAAAACTGGTTATACATTTATAATTCAAAGTATTGCCCATCGCTGGTCACTACTTTCTCCCATCTTTCGGACAGCGTACGAATTGAAAAAACTGGTCATCTTTTGAAGCGATCCACGAATCGATTCAAGTTTTTACTTCTTCATAAGATCGGAAGTGTTGGTCAGGCAGGCCGTGTGCTATTAATTGAAACAAGTGATAGTCCGTGGGAGCAACGTCTGGAGAATACGTCGGGTAGGGTTGTGGGGTAGGAATTCCCATTTTAACGTTTCCAAGTATATCTTGACTACTTTCGCAACATGGGGTCGAGCATTGTCATGCAGTAAAATCAATTCATCTTCTCTCTCGTTGTATTGCGACGGTTTGTTTTTCAATGCTCGGTACAAACGCATTAATTGCGTTCGATAACGATCGCCTGTGATTCTTTCAGTCATAATACACTACGCCGAGCTGGTCCCACCAAATACTGAGCATGACCTTAGAACCGTGAATATTCGGTTTGGCCGTCGATGTGGAAGCATTGTCAGGATATCCTCATGATTTTATGCGCTTGGGATTATCGTAATGAATCCATTTTTCGTCTCCAGTCCCAATCCTATGCAGAAACCCCTTCCGTCTTTGTCTTGCAAGCAGCTGTTCACAAGTAAGTAAACGTCGTTCAAACACCTCGCGGCTTTAACTCGTACCGCACCCAATTTCCTTGTTTCTGAGTCATTCCTATGACTTTCAGGCGTTTTGAAATGGCTTTTAGTGACACTCCTATTGATCCTACAATTATTGTTGCGTTTGACATGAGTCTTGATCAATTATTGCCTCCAATTCTGCATCTTCAAAAAACTTCTCTCTTTCACCGCGATGCTGGTCTTCGACATCAAAATCACCATTCTTGAAGCGTTGAAACCACTCATCTATTTCTTTATTTATTTAATCAAACGGAACAAGCCATTTTACTGATGTACCAGAAAATAACTAAACCTAGACATAAACAATATCGTTGGTACGTTCTTCCACCAATATCGTTCTCACTATATATTTTAGTAGAAAATTGAAACCTCCCGCAAATGACGAGAATTTGGCTCGTAAGCTAACATGGTTGATCGTGAATAACTTTATGATGCAGACACAAATCGACTAACATGTCAATGGCGTTATGTTCACAAATACCTAAACTTATTGTATGACATCTACGATATATTTATTTCTACTACCACTTACCGTTACAGCCATCTATTGCAAAACGGCGGACGCAAAGTTGTACGCCTTATATAAATATTCATATGAATATCTAAATATAAATATTTTTGAGAGGTAAGGCTTGATATCGGTATAATCTGGGATTTGGTCCCATAGAAATACTCGAAGCTCATAACGGCGAACCCCCTCAAAATTTAAGGCTAGGACCGCCCTTGATTTGTCGTCATGGAAAGTTATTTGCATCAAATATTTTCATGTGAGCAAGGGCCAAACGGTATGTTCTAGGAAAAAAATCATATAGAATTCCACCCTAGAATCAGCATAGTATACCGAGTGAATCGTCTGAAATCAGCTAACGATACAAGGTTTCCGAAAAAAATCTTTTATTTTCTAGAGGGATACCCAGTGAAGGATCTACCGGCATAGTGACGGGGTCCAAGGGGCTGAGCCCCTTCGGCGAGCAGAGCGAGTCTTTTATTGCTCTATTCAGGGAACCACATTTTTTATGTTTTCCGAAAAACATATTTCACAAACCCTTTGAATCTTGCACTATAAACTCTCTCCTGTACTCGAAGTTCCTGATATTCAGTGAACTCTCAAAAGCAACAGCAACAGTATATCATCAGGCTCCTAGTGCCAGATAAAAAAATAACCGATTATAATTACGGAATCCGATCATTCCATAAATTGTTCGCCATCGACATAACATAGCGAAGCATCAGACATCTGCAGGGCATGTACTGTCGACAGGTTGCAACCATTCGAAACACGGTAATAATAATCATAACGATAGAAGTGTGATCAACGACCGGATATATTTTCCCATATTCCAACGATAAACACTGAACGACCACAAAATTCACAACAATAAAAAATAGTAGTGTATTTAATGAATGTTTATTAACGTATGAAATCCCTTGTCGGAATTAATACCGTTAAATCTGATGAAATATACTGCTTCCACTAAAGTTGGGTATGTGGGTATATTTTCGGTAAATCTGTTATAAAAGGATTTTTTGTGTTGCGAATGTCAATCGTTATTGTTTTATGTTGGATCATGAAAATTATATACAAGGTGATAAACAACTAGTATCTAGTGAAAATTCGATGGAATATACACTACGTCAAAAATTAACGTCAATGTAGTTATTCGAACCCACTAATATGGGTCAATAGTATTGGCCGATACAATTTTAGTACCGATTTCAAATACTCAGTTCCTTTTGACTGAAGTAAAAATTGAACAATGATCTTTGTATCTTGAAATGAGTTTTGCACTTTTCCAGTGTTCAACAATGAGATAATTATTAAATTGACTCAAGAAATTAACAGAGTATGCTATATCAGGACTAGTTAATACTGCTGAAGATATTAATAAACCTATTAATTTCTTATATGGTTCATCATTACAACTCTCTTTTGTTGAATCAAAACTCAATTTAGTTTTCACATGTTCACAATCAGACATGTTGAATTATTGCAATACATATTTGAAGAATATAATCGATAGCTTTACTACCTTTTCCATAATTTCTAGTAATATTCATCCCTAATCATTTTTTAGCTTCCCCTAATTTCTTTATCATAAAATTTTCTATCAGAAAATTCATTCAGAATTAACATTAGTTAAAACAAAAAAGTCATCCATGTACAATGCAACAATAGTAAGCCAGTTATTTTTTGATTTATGTAAATACTATGATCAATTGTTGATCTTTTGAAACTTTTATCTATCAAAATTTTATTCATTATATAGGATATAAATTGCCCTGTTTAATTCACCCAGAGCCACAAGTCTCGTTCTATAACATAGCATCAATACAATCTTCAGATACTAAAAAACTCCTTAGTTCGTCAGGAATTTCCAATAGGTCCTTCAAATTGTTGCAATTATATTGTATTTCTTCACAAAATATGGAATAGAAGAATAATTTGCTGCTCAACTGAAAAATGTATTGATAAACCTTGGAAATGAGGGACTTCTTATAACCTGATTTCTCAGATATGGGTATCCGAAAGGTAGATCTATTATTCATTCTGCCTCTTTTCAGTTTGTTTATTACAGCTATACTGAATATTCCTAAAACAAAAATCTCACTGTAGGTCTTTTCATAGATCTTATCGAACGATTATGTAAATTCCATATTTGTCAAAACTGAAAATAAACATTGAATGCAATTTCTTTATTTCAGGTAGTATTTCTATTAATGAGTCAATTGAATAAATGTAACTTCATTTTAGGGCCCACAAGTAAATATCCAATGGAATGATAGCCCTTAAAATATATCTATTATTCATTTTGAATTGACTTACAAGAATATCAATATTTTCATCGGCAAGACATAAAACGACAAATTTTCTTTCAAAGTTGAAATTCAGAGAAAAATATGCTAATAATTGTCTATTGTAACTATTAAATAAACGAAAAAGGACCATAAAAAGGATTACAACTTAACTAACAAACATAAACTTCTTTTGTCAATTTTTCCCACCCAATCATCAATTAAATTTGGACTTATGCATCATACATGTCTCTATAAAGAAGAAATGTGCTAATTTAAAATCTTAATGTTGGGATTATATTATTATTCAATATTCTCTAAAAAATTTTTACAAACCTATACGCATGAATAACTTTCTTGAAAGACTGACGCTCACATTTTGATTATTCATTTCTCCCAAATTCTTCAAAGAAAGAAATTGCCATTTCTGGAAAAATGAGATCTGAGAATTTGGTTGATATCGGTTATTTTTTATTCATTATTAAAGAATACAATATACGATTTATATTTCAACAAAATTCTAAGACATGCGTGTGACTGACAATTATGATCATAGAGAAATCTTTGTTTATGGTTATGACTGCGTTCGGCAAATCCACACTAGGGAAGGGCAAAGGTCAGAAAACTATCGATATCTATATATTGTATCGAAATTTTCTGACACTATCGAAATGTGTCGAAATATGTAAGAGCAAAATATCGATATATATCGCTGTGATATTTTGGTGTGAGAAAATTCTGTTGATTTGAATAAAGTTTTTCTATCATAGAGGATAATAATAAGATTCAGATGACAAGATATCGGTATAATCTGGGATTTGGTCCCATAGAAATACTCGAAGCTCATAACGGCGAACCCCCTCAAAATTTAAGGCTAGGACCGCCCTTGATTTGTCGTCATGGAAAGTTATTTGCATCAAATATTTTCATGTGAGCAAGGGCCAAACGGTATGTTCTAGGAAAAAAATCATATAGAATTCCACCCTAGAATCAGCATAGTATACCGAGTGAATCGTCTGAAATCAGCTAACGATACAAGGTTTCCGAAAAAAATCTTTTATTTTCTAGAGGGATACCCAGTGAAGGATCTACCGGCATAGTGACGGGGTCCAAGGGGCTGAGCCCCTTCGGCGAGCAGAGCGAGTCTTTTATTGCTCTATTCAGGGAACCACATTTTTTATGTTTTCCGAAAAACATATTTCACAAACCCTTTGAATCTTGCACTATAAACTCTCTCCTGTACTCGAAGTTCCTGATATTCAGTGAACTCTCAAAAGCAACAGCAACAGTATATCATCAGGCTCCTAGTGCCAGATAAAAAAATAACCGATTATAATTACGGAATCCGATCATTCCATAAATTGTTCGCCATCGACATAACATAGCGAAGCATCAGACATCTGCAGAGCATGTACTGTCGACAGGTTGCAACCATTCGAAACACGGTAATAATAATCATAACGATAGAAGTGTGATCAACGACCGGATATATTTTCCCATATTCCAACGATAAACACTGAACGACCACAAAATTCACAACAATAAAAAATAGTAGTGTATTTAATGAATGTTTATTAACGTATGAAATCCCTTGTCGGAATTAATACCGTTAAATCTGATGAAATATACTGCTTCCACTAAAGTTGGGTATGTGGGTATATTTTCGGTAAATCTGTTATAAAAGGATTTTTTGTGTTGCGAATGTCAATCGTTATTGTTTTATGTTGGATCATGAAAATTATATACAAGGTGATAAACAACTAGTATCTAGTGAAAATTCGATGGAATATACACTACGTCAAAAATTAACGCACCACTAAAAATAAGGCGGAAGTTTAAGATATATTTTTGTCAAAACTACTCTTTCGATTTGGACGTTTTTTTATTTATATTCGTCATGTTCTTCTGAATGTTAGTGTGTGAACCGTATCGTCTTGTATGGGCATAAAAATCTTCATTTTATAAATATCGCGTGTCTCAATTATAGCCTGTTTTTTGTTATCAAGTTGGAATTAAACTTACACTTTATCTGTTTTCAACATTTTCATTTTTGATTGACTTAATTTATCTGTCCTAGTACTCGAGAAACACCTGTGTTTTATTCTGGTGTTCTTGGAAAATGAATATCCAAATTTAACAACGAAAAAACATAACTGAATAAAAAGAAACAAGTTGAATGACACTGTCAGTAGCGAGTATTTCCATCTCTGGTACGAACAACTTCTTGGCAACGACGGCCCATACTTAAAATTAGAGACTTTATGTCATTTTGGTCCAGGTCTTCCCGAATTGCAAATAGTATCTGCGCAGGTCATCAACAAGGATTCAAGTTATGTTCCTCTTGTAATTTTATCCCAGAGATTTGCTATGGGATTTAAATCAAGGCTCCAAGCAAGCCATACCCCGATAATGACTTCCTTTTTAATTTATTCAAATTTCGTCATACAACTTTGATCGTTTCTGCGTTAAAAAAATTATTTCAGACTTACTCGTCATGATATGCCAAATGTTAACTTTTCCAGTAAAATATAATCTTCACTCGACGTAGTTCGCGAAACAATACTCGAGCTGTGCTCTCGTGATGTTTCGCGAACTACGTCTCATGAATCGGTGTATAATCGAATATTGTCTATTAATTGTTATTAAAAGGCTAGTTTTAGGCGTAACCTGCCGAGTTAGCTTGATATAATTTCTACATAGCAGAAACGATCAAAGTTGGATGGCGAAATTTGACAAAATTAAAAAGTTGGAACCATTCATTTTTTCTGAGCACACCATACCCACCCTGGAAAAATCTTTGATCATGTTAGGTAGGATGATCCGCCTGCAATTTTCGCTTGAAAGAAGAATAACAAAATACCAAAAATTGTAGCTGTAGCCCTCAGAAAAATGATTAATGTGCAGATTTTGACGATTTCCATAAAACTGTCGATATCTCGAAAAATAAGACACTTTTACCAAATTCAAATTTAGATATTCTGAGCAGGCATGACCTAAGCTATCAGCATACGCCGTATTGACGTCGGTTCACGGGACACCCTGTATAGGAAAAAACGTCAAATTACCCAGCTTTTGCAAATTTAACATATTTGACTGAGCTGTCGAATGTAATGTAAGTTAATTTCAGAACCTTTTTAAAATTATCCAATTCCGTGGTCAATTGCAGATTTCTACTCGAATCTCACCCTCGAGCTGCGCTCTCCTGATGTTTCGTGAACTACGTCTCATGAATCGAATATTATCTATGCTCTTGTGATATTATAACTGAAAATTTTATTTGAAAGGCTAACTTTTGGCTTAAAGTGCCGAGTTGGCCTGATATAATATTTTTATAGCAAAAACGATCAAAGTTGGATGGCAAAATTTCACAAAATCAAAGAGTTGGAACCATTCATTTTTTTTGAGCATACCATACGCACCTTGGGAACATCTTTGGTCATATTAGGTAGGCTGATCTGCCTGTAATTTTCGATTGGGAAACGAATAACAAAATACCAACATTTGTTGCAGTGGCACTCAGAACAATGACTAATGTGTAGATTTTGACGATTTTCATAAAACTGCCGACATCTCGAAAAATAAGACACTTTTACCAAAATCAAACTTGGATATTCTGAGCAGGCATGACCTAAGCTATCAGCATACGCTGTGTTGACGTTGGTTTACAGGACACCCTGTATACGAAAAAACGTCAAATTACCTAGCTTTTGCAAATTTCATTTGCGTAAGATAAATTAGGATCGTGCAAAATAATTGCAAATCATATATTGGAAGCTGTTTTCAACTCCACTTTGGATATACACCTTCATCTCGAACATATTTGACTGAGCTGTCGAAAGTAATGTTAGTTGATTTGAGAACCTTTTTAAAATCAACCAATTCCAAGTTCCGTGGTCAATTGCAGATTTCTACTTGAATCTCACCCTCCAAGAGATGCTAGCAGCAGACAACCGATTACATTAACCCTCATCTTGGCTATTTTTCATAAATTTCCATAGAAATCCCTTTTTCCCTACTTAATTCGAACTGCCGCAAATAAAATTAGAAAAATACCTGGAAAGAATCGCAATCCGGCCTATAACGCCGGAAGATCAATTTAAATTTTTCCCTCCCTCTCTTCCTAACTTGATGATCCGAAGAAGTATACGGACGTGCTTTTATCAGCGTGCGAGGAAAACAAAGGTTTCGAGAGGGTTCTCATTCGCTGGGACCTAATGAAATTAGCGAATATTATTCTGGTCATGAAGCTTCGACTCGGTTTACTGGTCACTTTCCTTGTACAAGGTAGGATATCTGATAGCAATACAATTAAACTTTGTTCCTAACAAAGTTCGGATCAGGATCGGCTAACAGAGACTACCCCCGCACCCCCGCCAACTTCTTCAACCCTTGTAATTGGACGGAGTTTACGGCCTAATTTTTGCGGATACCTATCGTCGGATTTTTCCGATCGGAAAACTCTGCGGTACTTGAGGATTTTCTATAAATATCCCATTAGTGTTTAACAAACAGGGACAGCATGTTTGTCTAACGTTACGACATCATTTACTGGTTCCTTTTTCACTTGTGTGCCTTTTATTTTCTCTTTTTTGACTTTTTTTTTGTTTTTTGAAGTATAATGAACAGATCTTTTTTAGATTATAATAGTTAAATTACGAAGTCGTTTCAATTTGTTCAATCAATATAACAAATCTTTTTTTTTTCAAACTTATATGATTAAAAAACTAATCGACAAGTTCTATGTTGACATACAAATATTCACTGCCCTAAAACATCAGGGTTCAATAGTTACTGTCAGTTTAAACAAGCCAGAAAAAGCTTTCAAACTCCAGAAAAAAGTATTTCGAAAATCCAGTAAGAAGTCCGGTCGAAAATACAGGCAAAAAGCCAGGAAAGTATTCCAAAGAAAAAATACTACAAAAAAAAACATTCACTCAATCCCGGATATTTATATATCAGAAGAATAGAGCTCAGTCTTCTCCGGTCCTCGTAGTCGTTCTGGTCCTCGTCCACGCGACCCTAACGATCCTTCGGCCTGTCCGTCAACTTCTAGGGGTTACAATTGTAATTGAACATTACGAGATGGGCATACCTACAAAGAGGAAAATTTCATTGGAAATAAGATACAGGTGGGAGATAGTAATGAAGTGAAGGAAAAATTTCACAAATTTCAGAAAAAAAAAAATTTAGTATATCGGAAATTAGGCGACTTAGAATACCCATGTGGAGAAATTTTGGAGTGAGTTCGATGTCCTTTAATTACAGTCTTCATTTGTCCGTTTACTCGTGATTCAGCCTGAATAGAAGTCATTTTTGACTTTTCAATAATTAGTAGGGGAAATTGATTCATTCAAATCAATAAGAAAATATTTATAACGTGTAGAGGACGCTATGAATGAACTAGAAAATAAACAACAACAATAGCATTATAATAAATCTCATTTCGTGTTTTCCTATATTCAGTTATGTGGTATCCAAGGGCACAATATAAATACGAATGAACGAGCACTCGAAAGTACCTGACATCAAGTTGGTTTATCTAGAATTTTTCGTTCATTGAATAGGGACTGAGTCAATCCAATTCCGTCAAGCTTTCATACCTCAGTCTGCAAAAACTCTTTCAAAAATTCCTGGAGAAAATCCTGAAACAAAAACACACCTTAATTAAAACACAGAGACCCGCGAACTGCTCCAGAATCGAATACCTTCAAGTAACGAAACCCCTGAGGCAAGGTACGCAAGGAAATGTCCAAAACACCATCATATAAATTTCTGAGAAAATCTTTCCCAACCAGCTTCAGCTAATAGGAAAGACAGAGAGAGTTATTCACACACAACGTAATCCAGGATTTAATTTGTGGTGGATTTTTCATCCGTATTGTCTGGAAAGGAGCATTAATTAACTTGTATTATCCAGGAAAAAGGTCATTACTTTAATGGTAACATCAATTACCTTCGCGAGGATCTCTCTCCTACAAGATTTTCCTATTATCTAAATTCAGTCTGAGAATATAAACTTTCTCGGTATATTTCAAATGTCTCCGGTAGATGGTAATATAAACATCGCAGGATTTCGAACCTCCTTCTCTTCGTTCCACAAGATAATCCTAATTGATGTGTAATTCTTTCCATGATGGATACCGTCTCCTATTCTTCTATTCATCTCGAGTTTTTTTGTCTAAGATAGTTAAGGTTGTAAGATGAAGTGAAGAGTCTTAGGCTCTTGAGGTTGGTATCCACGAACGTTCCAATTTTGGGTTCGCTTCCTTGAGTCAATTTGTCGATGTTCGATTTGAACTAAGACTTGAGTGTGTTTTATAGTGTCTAGATCCATTTGATTTCTTTCAATGTTATTCCCATATTTTGAGCTCTCAAGAGGCATGGGTAGAATTCTTAAGGATCTCTACCTTAAGAATATTTATGAATCTTTCTATCTGTCATTAACTGTTGAATCTGAATTTAATGACAGTTCCACAGTTCAACTTTGTAATTCTATAAATTACAATTATTCGGCTTTACAGAACTTTCTTCAGATTTTATAGTTCAAGAACTGTTTTTAAGAAGGTAAAATCTGAAGAAGCTAATATGTACCCGAAGAATTGTAATTTATACAATAAGGTAAAAAGCGGTTGTTAGGTTGTTAGACGAAACCTGATTGGTTCAACACTTATTGAAATTTAAATGCCTTTGAGGTTCGACAGGAATTAAGTGGAATTGAAAAATAGGAGAATTCCCAACAATTTACGAAAAAAGAAAAAAAAAAATTTAATATTATAAATTATCTTACCCATACGTGGATGAATTCGATGGAATGGATCTTATGGCTGCACTCCTCTCCAGAGTAGATTGATTAAGCTCCAAGAGGCTGATTGAGCTGGCGACGCTAAGAGAGGAAGGAAGGGGCGACCAGGGCCCCCCTAAAATTTTGCTGGTCCTTCTAAAATTTGACAAACTAAGGCTAAGATAATTACAAGATCAGATGAACTATAATTTTTGCGTATTATTTCGATTTATTTTGCCCCCTCCAAAAAAAAATTTGGCTCCTCCCTGTTTTTGAAAGCTGGCGTCTCCACTGCTCAAAAAACTGACCAGAGGCAGAAGATCCTTGTATCGGGTGTCCCAAATTCGTTGTCTAGTGAGAGGATCTCAGAACTCCTTTGAGCTAGAAAAAAAATGCTCATTTTCGGTCTCGAATCTTGGGAGAATCAATTTAGCGAAAACCACAATCTCATTACTTCAACTAATTTCGAACTATAACAGAAAATTGGAAAAAGGCATGAAACGAAAAGTTCTCATAAATTCTTTATTAATGGCGCTGTTGAAATGCAACAAAATATCCTTCAGGCACTTTTTTAAGTGAAATCCATTGTTGTGATAATTTATTTCTTATTGTCCATAGTTTTGAAGTTATAATAGAAATTTGTATTTTTTAATATAAACCATAACAAATCAAATCGCTTTATTTTTTCCTTTTCAAACATATAACTTTATATATCAATATCTAATCGAACTATAAAAATCATCGAAAATTTCAGATTCACACAGCAAATCAACCAAGTGCCTATCTATAATAATCAGTGAACTTCAGATAATTAATATATCCAGTGATCACCAGGAACACCCTGTATAAAGAGAGAAATGTCCAGAAAAAATGGGGCATCTGAGCAGTTATGTTCCACAGAAAAGAAGATACAAACTTTGTTTAGATTTTGAAAGTTGTGTATATTTTGAAGCTTTTTCGATGAATGTGTGTACACGTTTGTGTGAAAAATTAATTTAGTTATTCTCAAAATGTTGTACAATATGAAACTTTCCAACGTGATGAAAACTTTTTATCTTTAATTTTTCTCTTGGAAATATATCACTAATAGTGGAAAAAATTCAGGAATCGAATGATTTATAATAAGATCGATCATTTACTGAAATCCAATTCTACTTTTTCTTGTAAGCAGTATTGTTACTCTGCGCTTACCCGGTAGATGGCATCGTGCACAAATGCTGTAAAATTTTTTGAAAAATATTAACAGTTAAAAATCAAACAATTTGATAGAATTAACACGGTCAAATATACACATAAATGTGAAAATTTTTCCACCAAGATAAGTGCTAAACCTATTCCAGCACCAATTTGTGTACATTAGGTTGACAATTGTTGAATTATAAAATCATTTTTGAGAGTGCATGACAGATTTTAATATTTTCTTCAATATTTGCGTGCGGAAAATATCCTTATATTTCTTTCTTTTCCACACTCTGTGACTTGAAATGCGCGCAGTAAACAGGCTGAAAGCACACGCTTGTAGAAAAACATTTTGTTGAACAAATACCTCGAATTGGTATTCGGAATTCCATCTAAACGAGTTCGTATTAATTAACCAACCATTTCGAATACCCGGCGTGTTTCGAATATTTGTCATAATAATTGCAATATGAGCGTAATTTTCCGAAACAATGAAATTATGCATTCTTGATATCTATACATTTTCATCAAATTTATGTCAATTACAATGAGTGATTAGATTGTTGTCCTTGGCGGTGTTTTCAGATACATTGGATGAATTCGAATTGCGTCCGCTAAATCTGTCGACATACCGACTAAAAGGCCGATAAAATTAATTTCGGAACAGTATGTGAATTATACATTGTTGATATTCAAAATCAATTCGATATGGCAAATGAACAGCCATTCAACAAAAACGAAATGTATTTTGTATGGCGAAATTATTGGGTTTTATGGATGGACGAAATAACTCATGCTTTGGGAATTAGGATTTTCGAATTCAGTATTAAAAGGTATGAATTTTATACATATTATTTCGATTTACACATCATTCAAATGCCTACTACTACCTTCACACTGTTTGCTTATTTTATGGAGCAGATTAGCAATGAGCTTTGAAAACAAGAGGTGTTATTTTATTAACGCATTGATCGATTGATTTTAGAGCATCCCTATTTATTATTCACTGCTTGCAAATAAATGAATTAAAATAAAATCAAGTGAATAATACCTTATGTATAAAGATGACAAAAATATGAAACACAACAGATATTTTGGTCGAAGATTGAGTGCAATATCCGAAACGAGTTTTTTTCTGTCAGATTTATTTTTCGGAATATGCTACATTTGCCAGATTGTTGATAACAGATCGGCTTCAGTTTTCATAATACGCAGAATCACATGGGCAGTGCAAGTGGCACCTTGGGTGCTAATTCACTGAAAATCAGTAGTAATAAAGCTAAAGAATTCCTTGCATCCTGGAAATGAATAACAAAGAAAATACCTTCAGTTTTGGAAGTAGTCAAAAGATTGAAATGCATTCTATTGATCCGAAAGAATTCGCAATAATACATTGTATTATGAATTTCTAACCAATGTTTTATTAAAAACACAAGAATTGTTCAATTTGGCCCAATATCATGTTCCCCATGATTTTCACTAAAGAATAAACATGAAAGGATCATAATAATTGCTGATATGAAAATAGTTATTTATGTGTCAAGGACGAAAAACTGACTATTATTCGAGTCTGCAAATTGATAACCGAGGCGGAGGCAAGGCTAGCAAGCAGGCGAGTCGATATGCAGTTTTTTGCCGAGGTGGATATTACAATTTTTTGTCGTCCTCTACATCCTTTTGATGGAAGTGGGCACTCACCAGTTTGCTCATCCCGGCTACGCACTTCTTCGAACTGAAGATTATAATTTTAATGAATATACAAAATGTATTCTGATTTGCTTTGTAACAACTCTTATATTTCAATTATAGTATAAAATTAATTTAATCTTAGAGACGAATATTAACCGTACAGTCGGTGCAATTATTGATTTTAATTCTTATTGTTCATGAAGATGCAAGAGAAGCAAAATAACTTGAAACATTGTGCAAAAGATAACTTGCATCTGTGGTATCACGAAGAATTTTTTTTTTCAGATTTACAAAAAACTCATTATTTCAACTGATAAGATCCTCGACAAGTTCGACTTTTCCTCCGCAGGAGGAAAAGTGTTGTCTACCAATGATAACTATCAACTATTATACATAACGTCTCTAAAAATTAATTTAGCATGACAACCCTAACTAGGTAAATTTTCCATTGATCAATTAATTATGAGGTTCGTTAACTAAATCTTTTTTAAAATTTGATTTCCAGATTTTCATGAATTCTTCTCCTTCTTATGGAATAATATAAGTTTATTTAATCTTGACTGAATACTGCAGATTTTTCCACTTTGTACCCTGTTATTGTTTTAGTTTTTCAAAAATGCGAGTTTCGGAAATTTTGATACGTGGCTGTAGTTGTCAAATCCCTTAGATCCGGTGGAGAGTTATCCAAATCGCTTTCTCTATCCATTCTGATTATTATGAACACTAATCACATGACTCTCTCATTTAAATGAAAAATTTGAAAGATTTTGTGAATAATTAATATAACGAACCAATTCGCTGTGGTTATTATGATATGATGGTGCCTCTATTATATTATAGTAACGAAAAGAGTTAGGAGACGATGCCAACGTGTATACGAGCGACAAATACTTACATTCAAAAATAGTAAATTTTTCAGTTGGAAATCAGGACGTAAAATGTCACTTTTCTTAAAGGTCGACGAAATAGTAATTTACGTAACAAGTCCGGAAAATAGGGTCCTGGAAGTCTGTGAGTCCAAAAAAACCATTTTCGGGCGTGTTGCGTACAATATTTTTTCGGCAACCATGTGAAATAACACTATTGCTGCTGCTTTCCATATTTTATTGCGATTGCGATCAAAAAACATGCAAATTTTTGACAACTAATTTCATATGAACTGTCAACCGTTATCTCGGTTTCTATGGATTCTATGATTCTTTTCCGGCCTAGTCCGGGAAGTACGTACTTTCCGGACTAGGCCAGGAAATGCTACTTTCTCAGAGAAAAAGCGTTGCCGAAAAAAAAAATTTCTCTATTTCAGTATCGTAATGAGTTCATTACAGTTCTAAAAACAGTTCTGTGGTTTTCTACACAGACTTCCAATCCTATCAAAATTCAATACACGTCAAATTGTCAATATAATATAATTTGGATATAGTGAAATGATTTGCAACTTTATTCGAAATTTCTCTTGATTCTGGTGGTTTTAAATCGATTTCGTAGGACATAACTCACGAATTTAATGCGTAATTATAAATTATTCCAAAATTCGAAACGTACGATTCAAATTGAAATTCCGTAATCTGTCAATTTTCATAACAGTCACACCAACTGCCAAGATACAATACAAATGTTACTAGGATGTGTAATCTGCATTTTTCATCGAATTTCGACAATATTTCACAAAACTTGACTGAAACAGAAAAAATATCCAATTCCAACACTCATGCGTTCCAAAACTCGCTCCTTCGTCGCTCGTTTTCGAATTTCGCATTCGTGTTGGAATACGAGCCCATTCTGCAACTTGTTTCAGAATATACTATACTCTATTTCGGTTGATTTCATTACAATACTCAAAACAATGCTGTAATGAACCGATTACAGCATTGTTTTCAGCTATATATTTTTCATTGTGTGGTTATCTACACTGATTACCGATCCTCTCAAATTTCCACACATAATAATAATAATAATAATAACTTTATTTAACCATCAAAAAAACATTACATACATGGTAAGTCAATATGAATATGCACATATAAGAGGAATTCGCAAAGCCTCTGAGAACATTATTGAAACAATCACAATAACACATTAAAATTTTTAAAACTGAAATGACATAAATTCATCAACAGAATAAAAGGTCTCTTCAATGAGAATCTCCTTCATCACTTTCGCGAATTGATTTCTTGATAATATCTTCAGATAGTTCGGGATCTTGTTGAATAACTTAATACACATATGGTTTGTCACTACCTGAGTTCTTTTAATACGGTGATGTGGAATAAGCAAGTCACCTCTTTTCCTCGTTTCATACTGATGGAAGTCCCCCAGAGCAGCAAACTTTTGGCCATTCTCAAGTGTATATAACAGGCTGTTCAGTATATACACAGATGGTAAAGTAAGTATTCTCTCTTTTTTGAAAAGGTCCCTGCAGCTTGTTGTTCTTGAGACCCCACATAAGGCTCTTATTGCCTCCTTTTTTTTGAGAAATACTCTCTTCGCTGCAGAGCTGTAACCCCACAGTAAAATACTGTAGGTTGCTATGGAATGGAAATTAGCGTAGTATGTTAATCTGCAAACGTCTGTAGAAGATATGGCCCTCATTCGCCTTATAGTAAATATAGCCGTAGATAATTTACCTGACATCTCATCTATATACGGGTTGCAAGAGAGAGAGTTGTCAAAAACTACACCGAGCAACTTTATACTTTCAGTATCTCCACCACATCCAAAACAGATCCTTTGGGTTTTTTCTTTGTTGAGCTTCAGTCCATTAGTAGCGAACCAATCCTCTGCCATCTGCAACGACATAGATGAAAGCTGTTTCACTTCATTTATTGAATTTGCCCTAGTTAGAAAGTTCGTATCGTCGGCGTAACGCAGAGATTTACTGGTAAGTACATTCGCTGGTAGATCATTGGTATAGACGATAAAAAGAAGGGGTCCCAGAATGGAGCCCTGTGGTACACCTCGCGAGACACGGAATGACTTCGAAGTCATTCCTTTCCAATCAATTACCTGGGATCTATCTGTCAAAAAGGACTCGAGTATGGAAAGAGCCTTACCCCGAACACCGTAATACTCCATCTTGTCTACCAGAATTTCCTTCACCACACAATCGAATGCCTTGGATAGGTCGCAGGACAACACTTCGCATTTTTCTTTCCCGTCCAAGGCATCGGTAATTGCTTCCAAAAGACTTATCAACGCAGTTATGGTGGACTTTCCCTTGGTGAAGCCATGGTGATCATTACTCAAGATATTATTTTTCTCTCTTGTCAATTGTCAATATAATATAATTTCGATATATGCAGAGTGGATTAATGTGAAACATTATTCGGAATTTCACTCGATTCTGGTGGTGTTGAATCAATTTCGTCAGACATAATTCACGAATTCAATGCGTAAGTATGAATTACTTCGAAATTCGAAACGTACGATTCAAATTCGAAATCCATAATCTGTCAACTTTCGTAACAGTCACACCAACTGCCAAGATACAATACAAAAGTCACTAAGATGTATAATCTGAATTTTTCATTGAATTTCGACAATATTCCACAAAACTGGACTAAAATAGAGAAAATATCTTCTAATACCTGTTGCAGAAGGCAATTCTCATACTCATGTTTGATAGGCGCCCATTCTGTAACTTGTTTAAGAATATACTACATTGATTCAATTATAGAAAAAAGTTTTTCTTTTGATCGGCTGAATACCACCGTCCTTAAATGTCGAATAAAATTAAAATATCAATTGCAACATTTCCTCCCAGTTAGTGGGAAATATTCGAACGCAACTCATAAAGCCCCATTTTAATATGCCAGTCTAGTACAAATCTATCCCTCAAAATGACTCCCATTTGAAATCCAGGAGAATTACCACGTTTTCCAGAGGAGTGCTACAAGCGAAAATTACGCTTTTAACTAGCTAACTTTTCTAATAAAAATGTGACAAGCCTCTATCCTGCCCCTCCGTAACGGGCAAGAGTTCCCAATCTGCATTTGAGTAAAAGCGCAGTAGAAGAAATATGCAATAATACCAAGATTGGATGATGTGATTTGTAATTCCAAAACTTCCGGATGAAGGAGCCCACTTTTCCGGGAAATACATTATTCATTCCGTTCGAATTATCCTTCTCGGGAATTTTTTTTCGCGAGTGAGGTTATGAATGATATTAGCTGTTCTCTTATTTGTGAATGGGAAAAGAATAGGGTTTTGGGCTGATAGAATTGTGGAAGATTCAATCTAGTCTCGGGGAAGGAGATCTGTAATGTAATAAGGACTCCGACTAAATGTAAACTTTTATGGAATAAGTTTGTTATACTTGGATTATGCTAGACGTTTCATTTTTCAATAGAATAGAAGATACCTAGATATCATTGTATCGTTTTGTTTTCCCGACAATGTCTGCTTAGTGAAATGAAAGAGTGGAAGTAAGATGAGTACTAACTTGAAGTAGGGAGCTTTTGACTCATTTTTCATATGAATGAACAAATAATTTTTTTTACAAATTTCTGCATAAACTTGGAAACCGCGAAAATTGAACAGAAGTACTCCATGAGTAGAATGTCATAAAAAAATTGAATTACATGGTACTTTCAGTACAATGATGCTTCCACAATTTTATTAAAAATTTAAGCCGGAACGAGACGTGTTGGGGAGTGTATAGATCATCGTGGTGGACAGACACATTATTAACAAATTTATTGAAAAAAATTGTGAACCCTTTGTTTTTTTCAAAATTTCAGTCATGTTCTCCTTGCTGTACCTACTATCTATGTTTTACCGAAAAAAAAATTAAAATTCAAACAGCTCCTTCTGGGTGTAGCAGTTTTTTGTCAGTATATGAAATCCTATACTGTTCTAGAATTCCTTGCAATATGAGATCTAAACATTTATCGCTTCTTTGTATGTTATAATATTCTGAGTATTATTCTGATTAAGTTGTGTATAATTGTTGACGAGTTCTCTATACATACTAAGTAAGTTTTTGAGAATACATTTCTAATATTTCCATTATTATTATAGTTTCCAAAGATGCAATTGGCGCATGAATGAAGAGGTGCTCGAAAACACATGATTTCACATCAGTGTTTTCCACATTTTTCTGGCGATTCTATACGCATTACAAATACGCCAATCGGGAACATACAAGCAAAAGCTATTAAATTCGCTCGGATCAGATTCGAAAAATAACCCGAATTTTCATTAACCCCCCAAGTTCTACCGCCGCGATCGGTTTTCAACTGACACGCAGGGTGTATACGTTAGGGATGGTTTTCCTGGACTGGAACCGCTTACGCGATTCATGATTACTGAAATTCCAGCGTTCACGTGTTATTAGCACCATCTAGGCAGCGTTAAATAACAACCCGGCTAATTTGAGGCGAACATGCAACTTGAAAATCATGAATGTGTATTTCGAGGAGTTTCCCGGCCGGTTCAAAAGGCCACTCTTCACGGAATCACTGGAAATTGCACCCCCGTCCGCTGAATTACTGTCGATCGTGTGCGTTTGTTCTCTACCGTTGGAATATTATTCTTCTGGAATATAGCTAATTAATTCGAGGGGAACGAGATTGGATCTTGAATAAGCAGTTTTGTAATAATCTTTTTTTTCACAGATGCGTAACAGACTCTTTGACAATATATCATTTTCTGGCAATTACGAGGGCAATTATTATGGAACTGTGATTCCTCGTCCTTCCTTCTTGAGAAGCTAGTGAATATTTTAAGTTTTAGGGGGAAAACCACCAGGTGACTGCTCAGTTCAAAACGAAATTATAGATTTTTCCTCTTACAACCGCCGATTTTTATGGGGTTTTCACGTTATTCCTTCAAACAATAATTCATATAATCTCTAGTCGAATGACAATATATTGAATTTGCGATTGGAGGAAAAATGTTGGTAAATTTTCGTTTTTCGCAAAAGAAATGATGGTAATGTTCAATTTACCGGGTTTTTCACCATAATTTGACCCCCCCCCTTTAACTTTGTTACTAGGAGAGGTACAAAAAAATGTTTTCTACAAAAGTTTCACGAAATCAACTAGTGTTTTTTAAAATGATTTCACAAAACGAAATATATACAAAGTGGGCAACATATTGATAGCAACTTCATTTTTTCAAATGGAACACCCTGTATATTTTTCTATATTTGACTAGCTCTTTTTCCCCTGATTTCGAATATATAACATATGTTTGGCCTATTTCTCTTATTCTGAGTACCACAGAGTTTCCAATTTTAAGAACCACCTGGCCAGCTAAGTGATCTCAATTGGAAGGCTGCGATATTCAGAATGCCCTTTTATAAGTTATCTCGTTGGCAATAATATATAACACACGTTTGTTATTGAATAAAACTATTCACCGAATATGCACTACACAGAAGCGGAAAAATTTGAAATATTTTCCCTTTATGTGGAGACCAATAAAACTAATAAAGCTACAAGGAGAGGATATATGAAGTTGCATCCAAATGATCCGATTCCAATTTATAGTGAAAAACGTATGTCATATCGTTGCCAACGAGATAACTCAAAAAAGGGCATTTTGAGTTATCGCAGCATTCCACATTGATTACTCTTGCCAGGTGGTTATTAAAATTTGAAACTCTGTGGTACTCAGAATGAGAGAGATAGGCCAAACATATGTTATATATTCGAAATCAGGGAAATAAGAGCTAGTCAAATATAGAAAAATATACAGGATGTTCCATTTGAAAAAATGAAGTTGCTATCAATATGTTGCCCACTCTGTATATATTTCGTTTTGTGAAATCATTTTAAGAAACACTAGTTTATTTTGTGAAACTTTAATAGAAAACATTTTTTTGTAACCCTTTTAGTAACATAGTTAAAAGGGGGGTCAAATTATGGTGGAAAACCCGGTACAAAGCACTGATTCAAATTCAAAATATTCGTTGAAAAAATATACAACAAATCATTCCAAAAGAGGTAAAATATCGTTTTGTGAAAAATATTAGCGACCGTACAGTGATTCCCTCTGGTCATATGTTTCGTAAAGGAAAGAAGATGAAGTGAATGTACAACTTCGTATACCTTACAAAGTTTGGTCAGCGCAAGAGTGCTAGAGGGAAAATGATGTTTAACTGATACGCGGAAAACCACGTGGTGGTAATCCCTTGTAAAGTTTAATGATAATATTAGCGGAATTTTTTATTCAGTAGTAATCACTAGTTACCAGATCAAAATAATAAAATTAACAATCATTTATCAAAAAAACTGCTCCTAAACTCAACATATGATATCGACAGATTCCTGAAGATTACATATTATTATATTTGTTAAATACCTTAACATATTCGGTAATTTATTATAGTATATTAAACCTCCAATCAGAATGCAACCCATTATCAATTCAGCACTTGATATATCAACAAAAAAACATTTTTATTTCTCTGATTGACATCAACTATTAATTTTGGAGACAAACTTCAATCAGCAAAGTATTACTTTTCCTACCTAGGTAGCATGAAAGTATGGACTTTCATGCCTAGGCAGCAAAATTTTGCAATGGGAATAAAACTGTCAGAAAGTTCATAAGTTGTCTAATTATAATTATCAGGGACATATACATTTCCATAACAACCAACCATTCCAACAATTCAATTTCTATCGAATTTTGTTTTCATTGATCACAACAGGAAACATGAAAAGATTTTGGGAATTGTAATAATTTGCAATATCATAATAAACAACCGAAGATAAAATTATATTTTCAACTCGGGATCAAAGTAGATTGACTGCCTTAGCTGAATTCCTAGCCCCGCTAAGCTCGGCTATGAACTGTCAGTCAATCTTTTAACTTAGAAACATACCTAATCTACAAAGATGAATAATTTGGTAACATTTTATTTTCAATTTAGTATATGGAATCCAACGTTTTGAAAAAGATTATTTGTCTGACAGTCATCAAATTTAGTGACTCCAACGTTGACCTACTCTTCTATTTCATATACATTCTATTCTATTTTGATATTGGAGAAAAACGAGTCTATTTTGAAAGAAATCAATTGGCGTTTATTTTATTGAGAATAGAAATTTATACCATTAACTATGGAAAACATATTCAGCCAAGTGGCCGCCAACTCTACGGCAGTGGCACCATATCCTTTTCACGAATTTTTCCATGACCAATTTGCACATTTGAGGCAGTATAATAATAATAATAGAGTTTATTTGCTTTCCACACAACCTAATATAATATTCTATTGAATATTGCAAATGAACATGATGAACAGAGGCTCACTAGAGGTTTGCCTGTTAGGTCTGTCCCCGATAACTTCGCGAATTCCGTCTTGAACCGATTGTGATGAATTGGTATAGACCTCGTGTTTCACATGGCCCCAAAGAAAAAAGACTTGAGGTGTAAAATCACAAGATCTCGGTGGCCAATTGTGATCACCTATTCGACGAATAACTAGACGAGGAAACTTCTTTTGAAAAATTTCGATTGTTTCGTTACTTGCGTGGCATGTAATTGTAGCGCCGTCTTGTTGAATAAAATACTAAGGCCCAGTTTCACCAAATGCTTTAATCTTGACTTAGCTCTTAAGTGAGGCCTTAGATCACGATTAATGTAATGTAGCGTTTCACCACACTCCAAAGCGCCATTTAATCGACCAATCGCGATTTAGCACTAATCGGCCATTTTTGGAGGATTATAACCTTTCAAGTTGAGATTAATAATTATTTATCAGTATGGAACTCTTGTCTATGTAATTATTTTTTCCGGAAATTTCTAATTTTTGGGTCAATTTTATCAAAATATGACTATATGTATAGGCTCAATATTTCCCATTTAAAATACACGTAAACTTTGTTTTTGTGTTTTATGAAATTTATTGCAAAGAATAATTTATTGATATGTTTGATTGAAATATTATTTAAGAAGCAGTTAAACTTGTTAATAAAAATAAATAAGTTAATAAAATTACTTATATAGTTTTTTTTCCAGAATGTGTGGTTTTGTGAAATGGGATAATTTCTTTTTAACTTCGGCAAGTTTCCGACATTTCGAAGCACATCACTCGACATCTTCGGCAAAAATGAACTCTGTTTTTTGTTTACAAGATGACAAATGTTTTGAAATGTTATGAGTTATGAATGAATGACACCTGACACCTAGCGCCAATGGTGGTCATCACTGCTAATACGATACAGAACACTATTATAACTCTTTGTTCACAACGTTGCCAAATGGTCTGACTATTTAATCGCGATTTGGTTAATCGCGATCATCTTTGGACGGGTTGATGCATGGTGAAACAGAAAACACTGTTAAGCCTGCTTTAGTAACAAGCGGAGTTTAATCAATCTGGGATCAAGTGCTGTTTGGTGAAACTGGGCCTAAGATAGATAGAATATTTTTCAAATGTTATGGGACATTGACAGTTAAATGAAGAAAATCGGTTGATGACCGTTTGACAGATATTATCTCTACTGCCGACAGCTGGTGCACGAAGGTTGATCTGCGAAAGAAATTGAAAATAATAATTTTGGTAGGAAATTCTGGGATTTCGAAATTCATATGTCGGTGCCTTAGAATTTGTATGAGTTTGAAATTTTAACTGAAATTGAACAATATATGTACCTAATATGAACTGTTTCAGAAATGAAAAGAAGAATATGGGAATCCATCGGAATTAAATTTGTAATGATTTATGCTGTTTCTATTTTCAAACGAAACGAAATGATAGACGAATTACTAAGGACAACGTCTAGACTAGTATTATATTATTTTAAGTTTTACACTACGATTTGTCATTTCCATTTCCACTGCAAAATATCTCGTCACGTGACAAAAAAGTGTTAATATTTTTTTTAATGAATATTTATTTAATATTTGAAGACGGTGTCATCAGTAACGAATCCAATGAAAATTTTGAAAATTCATATCTTAGAGAAAATAAGTGCTAGGACTGCCCGCTAAAAATTATTTTATTATTATTATTATTATAAAATTTACAAGAGTTGAGGCGAAGCCTATAGAATCACTTAATCAGGGATGAATGGATGATGATCGTAACAAAACATGTTTTGAATTCAATGATTATGTGTTTTTAACTTTGTGACAAATAATTTTTCTCGAATTTATTGTTTTTTCTTCAAAACATTCGTAGTTCGTTTTTTCGATAAAGCGAAAGACCAATGCGTTGCAGCTAACGATTATTCCACCGTATTTTGTGCAAATAGCTCATAGAAATTTCTTGACGGCATACAGCGGATGAACGAATTATTTTATTCCATTCAAGAATTTAACCATTCCAAAACGTAATTTTATAGATTCTGGCAGTGTATTATCAAAAATAAGAAACCGAAATTACTTCCTTGATTTTCGTACTTCGCTATCAATCAGATAGCTTTATAATTTCTGGAAATATTGCTGATTAAAAAAAATTCCTCGTCTTTTGTAGTGATAACAAAAGTTCTAACGACCGCTCACCCCCCTGTTGCAGGTCATGAGAGGGTCTGAAAATAAAGGAAAGGCCGGGAATTCTTCAGAAAGCGCTGAAGAAAGCTATTAAGTTTGAGAAAATGTGAATATTACCTCGAGAATATATTAAATTTTTGAAGGGTGTCGGAGTGCCGATAGCAAAAATTGCAATTTGAGCAAGACCAGGTGTTACACGCTGAATTAACGCCAGTAATTGCTAATACTCCAAGATTAAGGGCGTTCCTAAACATTAGTTCGACATGGTGCTCGTTGCTTCGTCTCCTCCTTCTACATCCCACCTGATTTTCAGATGTTCCACTTGGAGATCCAGACGGGAAGCTGGGAAAGATATTTCTTACTCAGATGGTGTAAAATCTTTGTTTGCCGTAATTTAAAAAACGAAATCAAGATAATCATCGATGTGAAGGTACATGAAAACATTTGTAACCTATCATTATATTCTACTTGCTGGTTGTGATATAAATTGTTAAGAATTTCAATGAATTTTTTATTCTCTTGTTGTACAAAGCCATTCGGAGCTCTAGTCAAATTCGAATTATCGGTAATCCAAATTTGACTCTTGGTCACGATTGGCCTGTCAAGTGCGGAGTTTTCAGATGTGGCATTTCAATGACTAATATAAATAATTCTGCCTACATACAAGATTTAAACCCTTCATTTTGTATGTGAAACAGTGAATCACTATTGATTACTTTATGCTCTTGTGAAATTAACCAATCAGAAGGTGTGGTCAAGTTCGGATTATCGTTAATCCAATCTTGATCTCTGATTGGCCTGTCAAGGTCAGTGTTAGCTTGAAGAAGTCTTTCCAAATTTCTTATCTATTGATTTCAAAACTGTAGACTCGATCAAGATGAAAATTTGAATTAGTCTTACAATAATTTCAAACTTTTCACTAAATTTTAATGAGTTGATCGTGAGAATAGAATTATAGAAACAGTTCCAAGATTCGTGTAGAATTCCGACCTAATCACTTAATTAAAACCTTAGAAAATTAAAAAAAAAATATTGAAAAAAATAAATATCTATTCAATATTTTCCTGAAAACATATCTTATCGGAATTAGATTTATTGAGAATAACGAATACAACCTAACCGCAAGATTTGAGGATGAATGCAAAACCAGAATCAAAAAAATTTAAGAAGAATCTCGAAGAAAATTACCCAAGTTTTCAGTTACTACAAAATCAATAGAGTTGAGATTTGAAATGTAGTTAGATATAAAGAAATAATTGCAAACTTCGTGTTAAATCTGAAGCTGATGACATGAGTGAAACCATAAAATACTTAAGAAGAAAATTAGTGAATAAATACCCAAAATTTCCAAGGCAATAAATCCGATCGAGATGAGATTTCAAAATTTCAAATTGATCACATAGAAGAATAGTATGAGAAAATAACGTAATATTCACGTTACAATAGATCCAATCGGAGTGAGATTTCACGTATATACTTGGTGTTGATGAATAACTACGATATAATTCAGGGTAATTCAGAATGAAAAATAAATGAGTACAGTACAATTTGTGTTTGTAAATGCTCCATATTGAAGTTTTTCTTGAAGACTTGCTATTTATTTATTGCTCAAAATATTTTGAATGACACAAATGATACGAAACTGAGATTTAAATAATATTTGTATGACTCGTATCTATAATTTTTTCCGTTTTCTGTATGGGGGCTGTTATTTTGCAAAAAAATAAAAGGTCTTGACTAGCTGATAATAGATTATGCTTTAAACGAATGAGAAATACATTTTGAGAGCTTTATATTCTAGGGTGGAACTGCGTTTCATATGGAAAAGGGATGAGGAGATTTTTTTGTCACAAATTAAACGAAGAATCATATGTTTTTCAGCTCGAAATATTTCAGTGGCATACCATTTTTCACTAAAAATAAAATAGATCATTTCCCATATGAACGTCAATTATGAACATTTAATTCTTATTTGCAATAATAGCGCAATACCCAACAACTTCTTGAAACCCACCAAATTTCATTCGAATACGTAAATATGTTTCAGAGAAAAATTATAAGTCAGTGTTTAAGATGAATTTCAACACTCCGCATCAAGGAAAACCATTTGTGGACGTTAATTTCTAATGCAGAATCACCCTCTGAAGTAAGTCGCTTCTATTCACTAATACTGTTCTAAAAATAACAATGTTAAAAATCTCTTATTGAACGCGTAGTCAGAAATCAGAACCATAAAAAGTTCAAGAATATCGAAAGAATTATCCAATATTTCCGTGGACGAACGGAGTTGAGATTTGATATGTTGATATGAAATAATAACTCGGAGCTTCGTGCAAAATTTACGGTCATTTCCTTACCCACGGCTTTCAGCGCCCTAAACTGATCATCGCCAGAACGACCCTCAGAAATATAATTGAACTTTGATGAATTTCAAACAAAGAAGGCGAAAATCTAATCTGGCGCATTGTCCGAGCTCATCGTTCAATTCCTTGCGGACGTTTCTTACACTCCCGCTTATTCAAATTTTAAATTATCACCAGGAGAATTTACCGAACGATTTAACGGGCTGGCGGTGGTTCCTTCTTTTCCTTTTTTTTTCTGTCTTTCAAGGATCGGAGTCACTTGCCGAATACTCGGGATCCGATCGATCGGAAGGGAGACGAGGGTAAGGAAATGGGTCTTAATAGATGAACCCATGAGCACTGACAACTCGGCTTTTATCTATGGAAATTACTGGTCGACTTGGAGATTTTTCCGCTTTCTTTAATGGTGTTGTTGATTGGTAAAATCAAGGGAAATGGTTTTTGAGCGCTGGTCCTTCGAATATATCGCTTTATAATTTCGTGACAGTATCTGTAATTGTTGAATTTTGATCTGGGATGGTCTTAAACGATGATGATCAATGAAATTTGATTCTGTTCGAACGTCTGTAGACACGATAACTTTCGAATAGAAACTCAAAATTTTTAAATGCCGCAGTGAGTTTGTTTAGTGGAAACATTTCCAAGTGCTCAGTCAAAAACAAAATTAGAGATATTCATTTATTTATTTCAACTTCAAGAAGGGTTGAGGTTAAACCTATAAACCCATAAGAAAATCGACAGTTCATGTGAATACGAAACAAAAAAAAACAAACAAAAATGAGAGCAACAAAAAGAAAAAGCTAGCGATGTCTGGCACTCCATCTCAGATCTTCTTTTTGTTTAAGGTCCGGAATTTACATTCCCTAAGCCTCTGATTCAATTTCTCCTATTTTCTACTGTTGTATGATCGGGAGACTTTTCTCCCTTCTTCATGTCACTTTTTTTCTTCTATTCAGTTCTTTGAAAGAGTTATTTCCTCTTATCTGTCATTCTTGTAATATTTTTCTTAATTCCTTATTCTCGTGCTCTTTCAGCG
The DNA here is from genome assembly GCF_914767665.1 of Harmonia axyridis. Classification (NCBI taxonomy): domain Eukaryota; kingdom Metazoa; phylum Arthropoda; class Insecta; order Coleoptera; family Coccinellidae; genus Harmonia; species Harmonia axyridis. The sequence continues at coordinate 19,819,888 of NC_059507.1, forward strand.
TCCCTCTTATCTTCTTTCTCTGTTTGTTTACTATTTCCTCAATAGTTTCAATTTTCAGTTCTTCTCTGATTTGTTGGTTGGTTATATACCATGGGGAGCCAACTGTTGTTCTGATTACTGAATTTAGCGTACTTTGCAACTGATCCTTATTATTGTTTTTCGTATTTTACCAGGTAACTCCTGCATACGTAATGCTTGGTATTAGCACTATTTTTATTATCTTCAGCTTGTTTTCTGAAGAAAGTTTACCTTTAGGGTTGAGCAGCGGGTACAGTCTCCCGTGCCATTACCTTGCCTTTTTTCTGTTTTCTTCTGTTTGTTAAAATTCATTCTTTCATCCAGTATTACTCCCAGGTATTTTGCTTCCTCTTTCCATTCTTTCGTCTGGTTTTCTGATTTTTCGTTTTCGTCTGAAAAAATTATGTTATGGTATACCGAGTGGTATACCTACAAAGGACTGAAGTATTTTAGAGATATTCGTTGATAAAAAAAATTCTAAAAAACTTTACGAAAGGGTAAAACTTCGATTCGGTGGAAATTCATAGAAAGACCCATAAAGAACTTCTCTTCGACGAAAATGTGATTATTGTAATATTCCTAACAATCCGTGATATCCGTGAACATGTACGAGCAATGTGGTTATATTAATTCCCAAAACTGCAATTTCGATGTGGATGAAAATGTATATTTGGAGGTAAAATGAAAGTGTCAAGCTTTGTGAATGATTTCAAGCTGATTACATTACCAGAATAACATCGAAAAAAAAATTCTGAATATTTTTGTGAATACGGATCGGATCGGGTGGAAATTTTGGCCATAGGTGTTTATCGAATAACAATTTCGAATTTCTTCCAGAATTTTGTGCTCATAGCGTACCTAACCGAAAAAATTGAATATTATATATTTTTGGGTGCCGATATATCATACGAATTTCAAGCAACGTGCAAAAATACAAACTCATCACATAATCAAAATCAAATAAAATTCAAGAAGAATATTGGAAAATAAAACACCAACTAATAAATAATAAATATTTTCATTATAACATATTCATTCGAGTTGAGATTTTGCCAATTCAGGGTCCTGCAATCCTTCAACTTCCAAAGAGGTTAGGATAAAAATAGAAAAATATCGAACAATTTCAACAGACTAAGGAAAGTACCCTGCGCAAGAGATCTGAAATTGAAACTGAGGTTCGGACTGGCAAGATGTTATGTTTTTTCGACGTCCCTTTATGAAACGAATTCTTGGAACCTGCATAATCGAAAAGCTAGAATCGTGCGAATTGTGAACGTATGGATGAATAAACAGAGAAATGGAAATTATTAAGACAATCAAAATCAGAAAACTGCAATATTTCTGAGATATTACACGTGAGACAAGATACGCCAAGCTTCAGCTGATTAGGAAAAATGGTCGGAAAAAGAAATGTATCAAGAAGAAGAATATCATGGCTACGTCACCCGAGAAAATAGTATAGATGTACATCCAACGAACTTTTCAGAGCAGCTGTGTCCAAAATAAAATAGACATGATGATTGCAAATATCCGACGCGAAGAAAGAACTTGAAGAAGAAGAAGAACACAAACCTGTGGTCTACATCTAATTCCAGCTATTGAAGAAGATGCAAAAGAAGTGTTTTGATTCCTTATTGATGTATGTAACTTCAGATGCAGAAGCTCTAGCCTCACTATTTTCAAAACTTCGACAGTCTCAAACAAACGGAAAATTTGGCGAATTTCGTGAATAATAAATGATAAACCAATTCGCTGTGGTTACTATGAGACGGTGGAGCCATATCATAGTTATCTCAGCGGATGAAAAAAGTCTGCGGACGAAAAGTGTTTGCAAACGAAAAATACTTGCTTTCAATAGTAGACGATTTTTCAGACGGAAATTACTTATGAACTTTTCGTAGAGGTCGACGAAAAAAAGTTTGCAGTACCTATATTATAAATATATTAATTTCCGAGAAAAAAATAGGAAGGATTATTTATAAAACTTCAGGTTTGCCAGATTAACCTTTAACTTCCGTCTTTCTACAGCTATCAGCTAAGTTCGCACCTATCAGATAAATGGAATTAACCAGATGTGAAAGTAAAGCTCCTTAAAATCGTCAGAATGTGCACATGTTGCGAATGTGACTTATCTGAACTAGCTAGTTAGTATTCAAAATTTTTCTAAGAGATAACATACTCAACGGAGTAATAGTTTCAATAAGGGATACTTAGAAGGTGGGGGTTTTAACACGCCATTTAATTAACTCAGCCCCACGGCACATTCAAGTGAATAATGAACACATCCGAGTAACCCTGCTGAGATTTCATCCTCATTTAACCAGGGGTGGGAGAATAATAGCCATTTGATGCCGAAGTCCTCACACAATTGGATCCAAAGAAAACGTTCAAGGATCGAAGGTATTGTAACGTCCCCCAACCCCTCTGAAAATTGGTTGACGAAAAGGCAGAAAGGGGAAAGAGAATCCCGAATAAATACGATATAAATACACGGCACAATAAAATGAAAATCGAATGGATCTAACGCCCAAGACTTCCAAAGGGATAGAAAGGTTTCCAGCGTTATAAGAAGTTATGTAACATTTTGTTCTACTCTGGGGAGGGATATAATAAAGACGTGACAGGAAAATGCCGGCGAGTCTGTTTATAGGAAAGAATAAGTCCTAGAGCCCACAGGTTTGCGGTCCGGGTCCCTAAAGACGCGTCTAAATGCGTCTGCTGCTCTCAAATATCACTATCATATATTATCATCAACTTGGTCGGAAAATGGAAAATAACGTCTCTGCTACCAGATTTATAAGCCGAAGTTCGGGAGATTAAATCTCTTACCTTCTGCCGAACGGGAAAGTATATAAACCGAAAGTTTAAAAGAGACCGCGCGAACTATAGGAAGATAAATCTAACCAACGATAATTTATCTTGTCTATAGCAAACACACGGTTAACTTATTTCCTAGTTGCATTACGGCTGGAGGTGGAGATACAGGGTGGCCCACATGTAACACTAATAATTTCTTATATGATCTTATGATTTCAAAGTGAGACGGAACACCGCCAAGTGACATTCTCGTGCTTTGTCAAAAGTTAGGAATATTACCATAATTCCAACTTTTGTAGGGAGGAAGTACTTAAAGCGTCTTTCTATAAATTTCCACGAAATAACAATTTTAACTTTTTTTTGTGGGACTTTTTCACGAATCTTCTTCTTCTCAAGGTACCATCTTCACTCAATGAAGGTTGGACACAATCTCAGCAAATCTGTCTCGGTCTTTAGCAATCTGAAACACGAATATTTTTGAAATATATCATTGCTTTGTAAGGGTACCATAACAATGAATATTTTTGTTAGAAGAAGTTATGTTAAAATCAAAGATTTGTAAAGAAAATAGCTCTAAATTTGTTTTTTGAACTGAACAGCCACATGTTGATGTTCCCTTTTAAGCAGAATAATTCACCACTCAATAATTTTAAACAGCAAAATGATTTGTTTTTTGGCAACTCTAATTGATAAAACTGCATGGAAATTTCTGTTTGGCGTTTGTTCAGATCTAAAAAATTCATTAAACGGCAAAGTTACAAAAACGGTTTTTTTCGTTACTTAAACAACCTGTATCTTTCCACCATAGACGAATCTAGAAAAATGGTAAATGAAAGTGTTCAATTTCATGATAGGAATTTATGCTTGAATTTATAGCACAACTTCAAGACTCACCCTTTTTATTGTATTTCCAATATAAAAGGGATGTTGCGTCATATAATAAAATCAAATGAATTTAGGTTTTCAATTTTGAATGCCGTTTTTAAAATACTAAAATAGCATTTTCATTATCATATTTCTCGAATTCAATTTAATAGAATTGATTTAAATTGTGTTGATTCTTATCGACTAGCACGTGACTGCGAACACCAATCAGGGCAGTTTGACGTCATAGCACTGAAACGTTCAGAACATAGACAAACTAATCTTATCTAGAACTAGTTTATCTATGGTTTAGAACGTCAGATGATATAATCAAACTGACTTGACTGTTGATATCAGCTGATATCAGTTCAGTTTGAATGAACGTTAGCACGTGGTGACACTAGATAAACTAGTTAGTCTACAGTGATTACTCTATTATGTAGTGACGTCACCATAACACCTTGACAGAATGGAGCGTTTCAGCTGGAATTTTGAAAAGTTTTTTATTTACATATTTTTTATTGGTACTTTCTATATTTTTCCATGAAAATATTTTTTTCGTGTTTATATAGGGCTTATCTACCTATTGAAAAATATAGGCAACATCCCTATTCTGAACTCAAGAATTGTATTTTCGATCTAGAAGAGTGCAGTATAATAAATGATGTTTTACGAAATTTCATAAAAATAACTCTCATTTTTCCCCAAAAAATAATTGCAATGGAAGATCCAAAATATTCATTTCTGAATATGATTAACCTAAATTGACATTTTATGACGTTTGCGGAAATATCCAGGGGTTCTGTTTTATGTACGCCACCCGGTATACACCTAAAGTTTAGCATAGACCGCGGGAACTATAGGAAGATAAATCTAACCAACGATAATTTATCTTGTGTATAGCAAACACCGGGTTAACGTATTTCCTAGTTGCATTATGGCGTAGTGGGAGACATATTTACCGGTTGAGTTACAGGATTAGGGTAACTAACTCCTTCTAATTAACAGCAAGGAATACAGTGGGTCTCTGCCATTACGCAATTCGATTTCGACCATCAGTTGCTCTGCTAACGATGGCTATTTGTTATTTGACTATTTGGAAGATGAGGGTCTGTTTCAGCTCTAGGAGGGGGAAAAATATTGTGTTTGTTTGGTGGTTGTCATAATCTTAGGTGATTAGATAGATGGATTGCCGCATGATATTGGTCTTCTTATTTCAAAAATTAGACCTTTACATTTCTCGGATAGTAGAAACAGAAAACATCTAAGGAAATGAACTCTGCGACATACAAAAATGCAACGCCAAGAAGACATTCTCATTGGAACTTTGTGACAGAAATGTTTAACTAGTTAGAGGTTGTAATTGATTTGAATTTGATTCAGTACCCATGAAAAATTTGTCGTTTTATTTGTGGTTAGAATAGAATAATCCGATATAATTTTTGAAGAATTAAGTCGATTTCGGTATTGATTTGGTTTGAATTTTTTGTTTTGGTGTTGTTCTTTGCGGTTCGATGCTGCGATGATGCCTGAATGGCAATAGAGGAAGTATTATTGAATTATTTGTAGGTGGTATTTTATTCAGCAAATTCCTAATCGCTTTTACGGATGCTTATCTTCTCTAGGATGGTGTTATCAAGAATAGTCTAGAGAAGGTCTAGAACGTCGTAGATGAGGAAGATGTGGACAGTCTAGACAGACGAATGTTTCCAATACTGATTTTCAAATGAAAGATCAGTATCCAATAAATCATTTCGGAATGAAGGACATTCTGTAGCCCTTCACTTTCAAAGCTAGCCCTTGGCTAGCAGTCGTTTCGACCACATCTTGTTCTTTCGGTGATGGTTCGCTACCATTACCAATATTTCAGTGGTGTACCTTGTGTCTGGTTTAGGACATCAAATGGAATAGGGTGGTCTTAAACGATGAATCTCAATTTTGATTTGGAAAACATGATGGTCGTATGATGGCCAGACCTAGATCTGGAGTACATCACAATGTGTTTTCTTCTGTTGAGGGGCGTGTGTACCACACCCTAGGGGATATGGTATGGGTTATATTAATTATGGGCAGGTGTAAGTTGATATTCCTCCAAGGCAATATAAATGTCAAGGTCCTTTCATTGCTCAAGGAGGAGAAGGACCCGATTATACAACAGCATCATTAATGAAAAGTCAAAAGTAATGTTTATATAAAAGTGCTTCATTAGTTTCAGTGCATACCAAGTCAACTAATTCAAGAGGCATTTCCATGAACAATTGTTCCTTCTATACGTTTATATAATGTTCTTAAGTACTTTTGTTGATGAATAAAACGTGGAACTGAGTTCTCTCTATTTTTTTTTTCATGGAAAAGAAACTTCAATATTATAAATGAATCAAAGTATTGCCCATTATTAGCTACAACTTTTTACCATCTTTTTTATTTCTGTGAAATTGAATTTATTGTGGTAGGAAAGTCCGTAATGCCCGCCACTCACGAGGCATTTTCTCGAGCATCTGGAAGCTAGGCATTCAAGAGATTCCAGTCGGGCATTCAAGTTCATTCTCTGATTTACAGTCGTGCGACTGTGTCCCGAGCTGCCCGACTGTAAAATGATCCGAACGCTCGACCATGGGTGCCTCGTGAGTGGCCGCCTTAAGTGATTTAGTCTTCTCTAAAATTATCCGCATTGACGTATTTGGCCGATAAACCGATAAAGAAGATCTACCGTTATTGTAACAGAGTCTTTTTTTTTGCACTCCTTTTAAGTGAGCTAAATTCTTCTATTCCAATAAAATCTACTTCAAGGCCTTTATAGTGCTTTTTCTCATTTGTGAAAAAAATTTGAACATAGACGTAGCAAATCCTCAAAATCAGATTTTTCTCCTAGACATTCATTATCAAAAAAATCTTGAAATGCAGATAATTTATCTCTTTATTCCTTTTTTCCAATACGATTCCACCACACATTTCATTATTCAACCGCTATCACAGCATAAATCTGTGTACAAATGAAAAGCGCAGAGGAGCTCGAAAGAAAACAACTCGAATGGAGATCTATGGCCCCGAAGAACCGAAATATTCAATTACAGATCTCTGCAATCATCATTAGAGCCGGGTAAATAGAGACGGGCGCGAACCCCTCGGGAAAGAAGAGACTACTTGTCTGTCCTTATAAGGAAAGTAATCATTAACATAGAAGGTAAATAACTAATACGATGCCGGAGGCACGGGAAGACCACGATAAGATTGCAAACTGCTCCAGTTACAAATTAGGTAGCTCAACGCGGCTAAATCCGAGGATTTGCGAAGCGCTAGAAAAATTAACCCATTTATTATTAAGAGACGAAAGAAACAAGGTTAACCAACAGGGAATTGTTCGAGTTCCTCCCTCGTCTGCTCCATATTTTTCTGGAGCTCCGAATGTGTTGTGTTTTAATGTTCTCCGGTGTAATTTCGGAACTTTGGTTCAGCAAGATTCTGTTCCCTGGAGTGGGGAAAGGAAGGAGTTTCTTCTGAAAGGTGACAGGTGACTGGCGTTGGGACGTGAGAGTGTCTAAAATGAGGTATGTCTGATGGTTGTGAGGGGTCTCACGGAGGAATATTAGAGTTGGGATGGACAAAAAAAATGAGGAAAGCGCTAACGTAAGTCGGGATCTTTTAAATGTTCTTCATACATGTGCCATTTGCGGCTTTTGAGACCACAGAACGGTACTGGCTGAGTTGAAGTACTTTTGTTGATTGATGAAAATGCTACTTCATTGCTACAAATTAGGTAATCATTCGAAGTATTGTTCGTTGTGATGTACAACTTTTTTCCATATTTCTGGTAGAGCTCGAATACCGTTGGGTAAAAGTATTCATCTTTTGAAGCTCTTCACATATCGAATCATTTTCGTATGTCTTTATATGAGTGGAACTGCTGATGGGGCAGACCATGGACCATCGACCGGAACAATTAATAATATGTCTGCGCAATATTTGGGGAATAAAGCGGATGAGCTAGGACATCTCACTTGTGCGATTCCAGATAGGATTTAACGGGTTTAACAATGTGAGGTCTAGTGTTGTCATGGTGTAGAATCTTTTTTATGTGCCTATGCTCATATTTTGTGATCCTTTTTCGCGCAGTGCTCGGCTCAATTGCACCAAGTGAAGTCAATTCCGTTCTGAAGTAATGGTTTCAGCAGCTCATAATAAATAACATCGATCAGGTCCCACCAAATCCTCAGCATAATCTTTCCAGCGTCAATATTTGGTCGAGAGACGACGTAGTAGCATAACCGGACACTCCCCATGACTTTTTTTTTTAGATGAATTTTTCGAACAATGGATTGGAAGGTACGATTGAGGAATATGGCCACCAAGAAGCCCTGATCTTACTCCTTTGAATTTTTTTGACTGGAATACGTTAAAAGGAAAAGTTTAACAAATATGCGTTCAAACTCGAGATGATCTGATAGAACGAATCCAATTGTGTTGTGCAGAAATGAGCTAGAAATATTCTGAACTACGCAGGATTGTAGATTCAGTATTAAATGTATTTAACAAGGTGGTAGACATTTTGAACATTCGCTATCAGTTTGTTTAATTATTTATAGTGAGTTTTTTCAGCATTTTGGCCTTTCTCTTGATTTCTTCCGTATAATATGTATTAAAAAAATTTAGTTCATTCATTTCACTTGAAGGATAAATTAACAGTTTAAGTGAGAGTAACTCCAATATTCCATCAGAGAAAACAACTGATTCAATAATTAAGAGCTTCGAAATGGAAGAAAATCAGGTTTGAAAAATATCTTTTTTTTTCGTTGTTATCATGTTAGCCATGATATTGAGGCAAAGAAATTACAAAAGTTGATATTCATTCTTAAGATTAGTAAATGGGGTGGTTTTTGCTGAAAAGAAAACATGATGACCATCATTCATTTTTCATCGATAAACCTATTGCAAAAATATTATTGATATTGTTCACCTAAGAATATTTATTTTTATCAGCTTACCACTCCCGCTATGAGGAATTTTTAGGCACAAAAAAATTCTTGTGTTATAGCCAGTTTTATGATCTTTTGAGGTATGTAATCAAATTTGATGAGACTACAAGGATAACTGGAGTATGATTGATTTTATGAAAAAATTCAGATATTTCGTAAAAACACAAAATGTCGAATTGAAAAATTAGCGTCAATATTTCGACCATGTGTTATATGGCATTTTTTGTTGAAAATTACATGTAGATTCTCGCCTTGAAGTTTTGGATTTTTAAAGTAGACATCCTGTATAATCTGAATGAATGATTGTGATGAATGAAGACATTTGATCTCTATTACGCAAATTCACCGAAAATAAATTTCCCTTTGATGTGGTACGTGGTCCTTTTATGCAGTTAATGGTTCCACAATGAACGAATCAATGCACTCTTGTCCTTTCGATGTTTACACCACCGATATAATAGCACTCAATCAAGTTGAAAGTGTGGAAATTATGCATATTTTGCATATTATTATGAACATCAAATGGATGTGATAGCGTTATAATCCAGCGATCGATTCTTTATTTCATAGTTTTCTTCGAAGTTAAATAATGAAAAATGCAATGAATTTCATTGAGTAACAGAAGGAAAAACAATTCGAAAATAATGAAGACGTCCATAAAAACCGCAAAACATTGTAACAATCGATTTTAATCAGGGAAAGTATTTTGGTGTAAGAAATTCCAAAAAATCGTATGATATCAATGGATATGATGAGTGAAAATCAAAGTGGTTACTAAGCGGCCCTATATTTTTTTATATCAAGTGATAGAAAACTTAAATTTTATGATAAATTTCAATATATACAAAAAAGCGAGGTATCCTGATCATAGCTATATTCAAAGCATTTCATTCATCTGAAGTGGATCCATAATTACTTTACAAAAGTTTTTCGATATTATAATTGAATTTTTTATGATACTGATGACTCCATTAGCGTAATCAGGGTAAAAGGCTTGAAATTGTAGTTCTATATTATACTTATATTCGAAGTATTTTCGTTGAGTGTAACGGAATGCCTAGATTTCGAAGACGTAAATTTTATCTATCGGCATTTTATAAATGTGAAAACAAATAGAACAATATCTCCTCAGATTCAATGTCTTCCAATTATGTCATTTGTTTTTTCGTGTTTTCAGAACGAGAGTAGGATCTTCATTCAAATGTACTTGGGTGGAAAACGGTGTGTGGGCGCTATACTGAAGTTTCCAGGAAGTTGTTTAGAGCGTTAATACGCGCTAGACAAATTCCTGGAAACTGGCGTTGTAGTTGACATAAACTGCTACTGGGAGTTTTAAATCTGTACATAGTTTTTTGATTTGAAATTTTCTGTTGAAGTAGTTTTGCAGGAAGTTAACTCACAATCTTGTGAACTTGCAGAATTTGATACATAAATTTTTATTATTATTATTATTATTATTACATTGGATACAGAGTTGAGTATAAAACTATAAAACTCTTAACAAAATAAAACCTAATGTGAAAAAATAACACCAAAACAATTCAGGAAAAACAACACATATTGAAACATCCGATATTTGAAAATATATTTGACTTTATTCAAGAACTCTTGTCCACCAGATGTCGAACCCATTCTTGAACACGCTCACCGACGCAGCTCCAACAAAATCATGCGTTAGTTGATTCCAACACAATCACAAGCGAAGACAGATAACTGTTCGAATTTTGAGTTAATAGAAACAATATTCGTAAGTGGCAACGTAATCAAGTTAGACTTCAATTTTTTGAGGACGGTATTTTGATTATCGAAGGGATTCCCTTCCTGTATTTAATAGTCAGGTCAGTCTCCCCAGAAGAACGTTTTCTTTCAAGCTCCTTGCGAAGGTCCTGAAGCTGCTTAATTTGAAGTGGCGTCTTATCATCATCTATTGAAATCCTCCTGTAGTTCTCAAAGGCAGCAAGGACCCGTCTATGACGTAGGATATTGGCAGGTACCGCCGGGTTCGAAAACTCTACCTTAACCAGTCTGGGCGCCCCCTGTCGCAAATTACCGAGTCTTCTGGTCGCGATCATATCGCAGGGTGAGCCGTCCCTGATCTTCGAAATAATATCAAGAATTAAAGCTTTATCTGTTATAACATCTACTGACTCAGGAACATTTCGGATAATGAGATTGTTAGCTCGCTTAACACGATCCAGTAACTCGACTGGATTAACGTACAATAAAGAGCCATCGGTTCCAGCCGCCGCTGCCGAGATGGACGAACCAGCGATATCCTTCAAGGTCAACACTTCACTCTTCAATATAAGGCTAGCCTTCTCCAACGCCACAACATCAACTGATCCCAACTGATTCTTCAACCCCGAAACGTCCTCCCTCAGAACTGAATGGGAAGTTTTGAGGACACTGAGCTCACCACTGACTTGCTGCAATGATGACGCATGCTGCTTCAACATTTTGTCATGTGCCTCCACACTTCTTACACAGCTGCTCAGTTTATCTGAAAGCTCTTTCTGTGCCTGCTTAATTTCAGCAATATCTCTAGCGATACCGTCGAGGATAGACAATCTGGACAAAACCATGTCCAACTGATTCGATGAACCAGTGGTTTGGGACTCCGCTACACCTGTCTTACTCCGAAGCGGACGGGGATTATTGCTTTGCTGGCTGGACATTATGAGGATGATCGAATTCCGAATAATCAAAAAAAAGGATGAAAAACAAAGGATACACGCTTCACTCAGCCGAGGCCGATCGGTGAGACTTAAATAAACGTACAAGGTGGGCCTAGGATGAGAATAGGATGAAAGAAAACAGAGGATCAAAAACACAGGTGAAAATAAACAATAAGTCAGATCGGGTATGGCTCCCCTTAGAATGTGCTCGAGATTATCTCAAGAAACATATGCAGAGCGTCAGGCCTGAATCAATTGAAAACCGAGGTAACGAGGATTCAAAATAAACAATATAATCCAAACTAATGCAATATCAACAGATAATACCTGAAGGAATCAATACAAATTATGTACGATCAAAAATTGTGGAAGTTGTAAATCACATAGAACAGAAAATGAAATTTTCTTGCGATAAAACACTCTGAATAAATCGAACAATCTTGGAGCACCACCGAAACGTGTTATCTCTCACAGGTTTTCACAATGAATATTGTGAATATTTGAAGATAAATTAATGAGAGGTGTTTTCCCTTCATCAACTGTCTATTTTAGACTTTAACATTTTCATCTCTCCGTTCAAACAGAGCGCCTTTCGAATTTTTTTTTTCGAGGCATCGACTACCATGGTCATCAGCCTGAAATATCTCCTCATATTTCACATCGCCTTTCATTTAAAACGAGTAGAACAACAGAGAGAACATGAAAACAGAAAACAATCACAAAATAGAAATATAAATAGTGTAAAATAAAATGATTTGGTAAAAATATAAATGAATAGCTATAGTTTATTAAATATGGATACTTTTCAGAAATTCTATCGTGTTCATACTATCTTCATTTCCTTGTAAATTGGGTACATCTCTCATGTTGTGTCGTAAACGATCATGAGAGTATTTAGGACATTCATATAGGATATGAAAGGTGTTGATGAGAGCTACATGACATAGTTCGCATTTTGGTCTTTCTTCCTTTTTAAGGATGTAGAGGTGGGTGAGTGCAGTATGACCTATACGTAAACGATGTATTTTGGTAATATCCATTCTGGGTAGTGTTGTGGATATAAAAGGTATTCGTACATCTGGTTTGAAAAGCTTCAGTTTAGCGTTGTCATCATTCCATGTTCTCTGCCATTCCATATTTTTTTATTCCTCAGTGTGTGAACTTGTGTTGCAATGAATACTACTGTGATTCCGGTAGTTGTCAGCTAATTTCACACTCTCAGGTGAAATAAAATTTGATATTGCATATGTTATTTGATACGGATCATTGTACCTACAAACCAACTACTGAATGTTATTGGCTGCTCCATATTTCTATGAATGAAATATAATGTATTACACATAAGTAATTAATTTTTTGAAGAATGTTTATTTACAATTTTGTGATAAGGCAGGATTTGATTCGTAAAAAATAATAACATCAACTATCCGTAGTAGATTTTTCATCCCTTCATACAAACGGAGTGCCTTTCGAAATATTTTCCAATAATTCCTGAGAGTGTTAACTTTGCTGTCAGGTAAGCGCTGCAGGAACTACTAGGCGGTCAGCTAAGTTCACAGTCTCAGATTATTATTGTTAACAATATTTGATATTGTATATGTGATTTAATGTAAATACTTTATAATGTTATTGATTTTTGATTAATTAGTTTTTAATGAAATACGATGCAATACACATATGAGAATTCAATATATACACTCCTAACAAGAAAAACAGTCTCATATACAAATTATCATACTCCGTTATGCTTTAATCAAGTTTCCAGAATCCCTTCATTCCTCATGCACAAAATCTCCCCTCTCCTTCTAAAAAAAAGACCATGCAGATGTCGACCGTTCCGGACTGAAAAAGATATAGATTCCGGACGGCCGGCCAAGTCGCCCTAATTCCCTCCTAAGCCCGGAAAATATGGGCCGGCGTCCAGACTCCCGAAACCATTCATCAATTATCGAGGGCGTTCTGTTCAAGTGGATGTTTTTGTTTCAGGAAGTCTGGCTGTCAGCTGGGAGGATTGGTGGACCTACGACGGCATTTCAGGTAGGATTACGGCCGGCGTATTGCCCATATTTATATCCGCGATCAATCAGCGCGATTCGGGCGACGTCATAACCCCCGAATGGGTTTGGGTCTCGATGAATTATGCCCATTTGGTGATGTGGAGATGGACACGTGTGTGTGTTTATTGAAGTTAGGTTATGAGGAGTAGGTTGGGTTTTGATACGATTGGATTGGTTTTGGGAAAAATAAGATGTGATTATAGCTTGAGAACATGCAGGTGGTCCAGATTTTAGTGCAATAACTTTGGCGTCTGATAGAACAGCTCTTCTTATGAAAAAAATTCCTATAAAATAAATCCTAAGACGCTTCGTTTTCGAGAGGGTGTTAAAATTTGAAATTTTTTTTTTTTATAACTGGAATCTTTATAATATAATGTTTCGAATTAGGTGAGTGTCTCCTGCTAAACTTATTCAGTGGCGTAGATACGAGAGTAGATATAGGGGTGCGATGATCTTTTACTTATTGAAAATCTACACCACTGTCTTTTCTTTCGAAAAAATTATTTTGTTTCTGAACTCAACAGAGCTTCTTAAAAAAAATCATGTACCATTTTCGAGATAATCGTGTGAAAGCAAATACTATACACAAAAATTGATTTTCAAATTTTTTCGTTTGTGACAGTACAAAAAATTTGCGTAGTGTATAATTACGCTTTCAGATGGCATTTAATTGAACATTTCAGAAAAAAAAGTTATGTGACACTCAAACAATAAAAAATATTCACAAAAATTGTTTTAACATTTCTGAAAGACACTCAAGCAGTCTTTCAGAAATGTTAAATTTAATGTCTTCTGAAAGCGTTATAATACACTACGTCAATTTTTGTACTTTCATTTATCACTAAAGGGGAAATTCGAAAAAATTTTATCGATTTTTGTGGATACTATTAGCTTTGGATTCGATTATCTTGAAAATGGTCCTATAAAAAATGCAGGTGCTTTTTTCTTTAATGAAGCTCTGTTGAATGAAACAATTCTTTCGAAAAAAACAGTGGTGTAGATTTTCAATAAGAAAAGGATCATCACACCCCTAACACTACGCCACTGGATAAGTTTGGCAGGAGACACTTACCTAATTCGAAACTACATTATCAAGACTTCAATACCTGAAAATTAAAACAATGATTGTGATAATACTAGAGTTATAAGTGAAAAACTGTTTTTTTTTTTCAAACTTCAACACCCTGTACCGAACTTGAAGTTTGTTAGGATATATGTTTATAGGAATTTTTATCATCAAACGAGTTGTTCTATCCGATGCCAAATTAATTGCACTAAAATCTGGGCCACTGTGTATTCGGATTCAGGTACTAAATTACACTGGAGGTCAATTCTGGTTTATAAGTTTTAATAATAAACAATTGAAATCAAGAACACGAATTCTGAAGGGAAGAAATCAATGAAACAAAGTTCGAAAAAATTTTTTTTTCAGGAATTAAACATAACACAATCTTGAAGATGAAAATATTTTTAACCGCTTAGTCTCAGCTAAGACTTCAAGGAACGAATGACGCTGGGATCGAATCTCGCCAGTGAATATTCGTTAACATTTTTTCCTCGTTGATCTTTTAATGTTATTGTTTTCAGTCGAAATACTTTGTGAGAAGAAATTCATACTATCATTTGATATTTCATCGTAAAATACCACAAATTATTGAAAAGATGGAAAAAAAGGATGTAGAATTGTTGTGCTCTCTATGCGTCTAGGCAATATAAAAAATAGAAGAATAGAATAGAAGATAGAGTAAAAAACGAAAAAACGAATGATTTATTAATTTCGGAGGAAAGAATGTGGAACACTGGATCTCTGATTTCTTGAATGGAAATAAATGAATTTCACTTCATGCTTCTGAAATTGTAAAGTCTGAAGATTTCAGGAGGGATTGAAAGTTTTTTCCTCAAATGGTTTGTTCATTTCGTAGGGAAGAATATGGAAAACTAGATGTATGGTTTCTTGAATGAAAATGAATGTAGTTCATTTCATGTTTCTGAAATTGTGAGGTGTGAAGATATCAGGAGGGATTGAAAGTTTTTTTCCCCTCAAACGATTCTAAAGATTTATCATTGAAAATAATCAACCAAAACCAGTCTCTTGATCACAAGCCACAAATCCAAAATTTCCATTTTTGAGTAAACTATAAAGAACACAATGAATTTGAATCACTGTTATTGCATAACAGGAAATATGTAGAGGGCCATTGCTTATCAATATTTTCAAGGTTCACGTTCAATTGTTTTTGTTTCAAGATAATGCCCTAAACCAAAATACACAGTGGCGCTTTATATTCAATAGACCCTCTCTTAACGTCCAGATCGACTCATGAAATATACCTACAAATTTTATTAGTGCAAAATTCAATGGATAAATGACAAAGAGGAAAGCACTGAAGCGTTAGTACCTATTCTTAATCATATACACGCTGAATATCAACTCGGTCGGATCCCTTGTCACTGAAATATAAGAATTTTTTGTTCTATACTCTGATTGGAATTTCTATGCTTCTGACGACGCTAGTATAACAAAATTTTCCGCAAATCTTGATATGATTATTTTTTATATAAATGCAGAACTTCAACCCGATTCGATTCATAATCACGAAAATGTTATCTCTTTTACAAAATTGTTCTGTTGATGTTGATGTTCTGGTCATTTTGCAGGAAGCATGAAATGGTTATTCGATATCAACGCTCAAAATTTGTTCTGTGGTCAAGGAAATATAAGGTAATTATTTGAAGATATTCTTCCCGAATATTTTATGGTTCATACAATTTTCCAAGAAATTTGAAATTGCCAGTCTTTACTTCTCACAATTAGATACCAATTTCCATATTGATCGAATCTGCAGTTTATAAAATTAACCAAAAACAAAAATTCTGTAGGATATAATAACGGATCCCCTAATCATATTTTGATGATATGTTTGTTGTTTTTATAGAATTTTGGTATATCCCAGTGAAGTGAATTTAATACAACTTCATGTTATAATATGTAATTAATAAATTTTCCAGAAATGTTGATAGAAATTATCTACAAATATCTCACAATTTCAGCAACAAAAATCCAATCCATTTACTGAATCAGAAATCCAGTTTTCTATTTTCTTCCCTTCGAAATGAACAAACCATTCGTATTTCCGGTTTTTCCTTCAAAAGAACTCTATCTTCATTTTCCGTATTGCCTATACGCACAAAGAGCACAACAACTTCTACATCCTCATTTTCCGTCTTTGATCTTCCCCTTGATCAATTTCCAACCAAACTTGTTGCGTTTTTAGGCCTTCCCGAAGCGACAGCGCATTATCAGGGACTTTTTCCCGTATCAACCTGGAATTTTCCTCCGCTCGAGGAAAATTTCAGGGATTTCCCGTGTAATCGCTCCTATATTCATAGAAATACCGCTTTTATAGAACCTCATCATCCCCAACGAAAGTTATCAAAGACGGCATTTGCGAGCTAACATTAACTTCGGGAATATTGTGGGTATTAAGCGGGAAACAGGAAGCGATATAGTAAAATTTATTTTTTGGGTTCTTTCTACCTGCAATATACGGCAATCTCTCGGTGAATTCTCTTTAATTCGATTCCAAACGCGAGGTGCAGCGTTGATAGCATGGCTTCATCTGGTCTTTCGCTGTGTTAATGTTTCTATAATAACACAAGGTGTCTCAAAATAAAGTTCATATCTAAAAAAGCGTTCAAAAAGAACCTGCTGTTTGTACAGGGTGGGCCAAATTGGACACTTTTGAATGAGAAGTCTTATTTCTATACTAGATAGACGAAAACTGATGTCTGAGGGCCAATTTTCATGAGAAACTCATTGGAGGAAACCGCAACTCCATAGTTATCACCGTTGAAAAGTTACAGGGTGTATATCGAAAATGTTCATTTTCGAATTATTTCTGTAATTTTTGTTTGATGTAAATATTATAGTTCTGTGAAAACATTCTTGTGGTTACTTTCTACGTAGAATTCAATGACGTTAAGTGAATTTCCGCAAACTGATATTTCATGAGATATCGCTATGAATTTTTTTCTGCAAATAGAATACCCCATATCTTTTTACATATTTCGATAGAGATCAAAATTACCATTCCAAAAATATAGCATACTTGATATTTTTCTGATTTCATGTTAGAAGTCCCAATAGGTGGCCGACTAGGTCGCCTGAGCTAACGTCTATGGGGAAGATAATATTTTTTAATCTTCCCCTAAGGTGAAAGTCCATAGACGTTAGGTCAGAAGATCTAGCCGGCCACCTGTTGGGTCTTTGAACATGATTTCAGAAAAATATCAAGTATACTATATTTTTGGAATGGTAATTTTGATCTCTATCGAAATATGTAGAATTATACGGAGTAATCATTTAAAAAAAATGTCCTAGAGACATCTTATGAAATATCAGTTCCCGGAAAATTCAGTTCAAGTTTGAACTCTTCATTTTAGAAATATTGCTGTAACTTTTCTTCTGTTGAAAATTTTTATTTCTGTAAAAACAGAGATTTTTGTTCGCCAATGAGTTCCTTTTGAGAATTGGCCTTCAAACACCTAAATCAGTTTTCGTCTCTCTAGTATAGAAATACTACCTCTCATTCAAAAGTGCCCAATTTGGTCTACCCTGTAGGTACAAGAACTGATTAATTATGAAAAAACACAATTTTTCAATTCATTTCTTGGAGATAATGTCATACAAATGTCTACTTTCCGTTGACGACACTCATTCAAGCTAAGATAAAAATTCCTTTAACAGCTTGGCAAGTTTGCTCCGAGATGGCTTCTATTTCACGACGAATATTTTGTTTTAACTCAAGCAGAAAAGTTGGTATATTGTAGTAAATTTTATATTATTCAAGGACTTTCCATAGGTAGAATTTCATGGTCAAAATCATAGCGGAAAGCAAAAGGGGAAAATGAATGTCACCTCTCTTGAATATTGATTAAGCCTGAAAAAATTACTCGAATTCGTGCAAATATACATTGGGGTTTCCAATTCTTCCATCAATTGAATTTTTATAGGGAAACAGCTTTAGATCTTCGTGCAAAATGCGGTGTAGAGAAGATCTACGCAAATTCATAGCATTTTCTCGCTTCCGAATGGACAGGTCGGGATCATCACGAACAGACGGATTAACCCGTTCCACGTTTTTTCCGCTTTCGATGAACTTGAACACTGAAATATCAGTTTTTTTGTCGATATTCCTTTGAAATTTTTTATGGTTCTGATGAAACTTCAAAAGCGAGTCAAACCTTAATGACATTATAGCGATATAATAATTTTTTGAAAGCTCGCTCGAAATTTTAACTTCAAAATGACATGAATTGAAAATTTTTTTATGAGAATTTGAACTTTTATGAGAATATTCACCTTTTCTGAATCAAATAATGTGTAAATGAAGAGGAATAATATTATATTTATCAGAGGAAAAATCAAATGAAGCTTCTATGTGCTGCAGTGGCTACTAAATTTTGGAATTGAATTTCATAGGAATAATCTCCAATTACAATTCGCGAATTCAAAACGATCCATTTCTATGGGAAATTTGATTATTTGCTCAGTGAATATCGAGCTCGTTGGAATGGCACGATTTGCACCATTACGCATTATATTGAGAGGTTAACAGCCAGGCAAAGTAGGTTAGATTTTAATCGACTTCAATCGAAGATTTCGGTTATTCATTAACTCTGAAGTTTTCCGATAGATTATTTGTGGAATGGACTGTACAAGTGATTAGGTTCAAAGGGTTCAAATTTGGACAAGGAAAATGATGAGAGTTTTTTTTTTTTTGTAGAAGTTCGTTGAGAATTTATCGTGTTTCAATCCTTTAATGAGTCAATTTTCAAAATATTTCTCTAAAAAAAAGATCAAAGAAATCAATTAAAAAAATACAGAGGATGAAGAGTGATAACAGTCTTTGAAATGATATAGCAGTCGATAACAAATGCCATTGAAAAAAATATGGGAGCTAGGAGGTAAATTTTCGGTGATGAATTTCATATTAATGTTGAATTTTCCAGAAAAAAAGTGGATGTGTTATTTGAAATTCTGTCTGTTTTTTTCTCGAAATTTGAACCAGGGATATTCTCAAAAGATCAGGTTCGATTTATGATGAGGAAAACGTCCTAAAATTCGATTTTGTCCATTCATCCGGCCGTGCTCATCCACAATATCATTCAGGTAGAAAGGATTGTGAATTTGAAATTGGATGGGAACATTAATACCGTTCGTTGATTTTCACTATGTATTCCGTGAATATGGCAGTTTGAATTTTTTTCCTATTTATTTTGAGTGTCAATTGAATCTTATAGGGATATGGAGAAGCAAATCCGAAAGCAAAATATACCATAGCGTGCCGTAAGAGAGGTCCAAATATGGTGCGCGCTGAGGAATGAATAAATTTGAATCTTTTTCAAAACTTTCACTCGTAGCAACAATATTTTCAATCGAGCGTGCATTTCGAAGATATATAAGACATCAGTATCAGATCCAACCTATTCGAATTCTTTCACTGTCTTACAAATTTTAAGGTCAGTTGGAAGATTATATGGAACATAATCTGCATGTAATATACGAAATTTTTTAATGAAATACAATCAGTATAAATCTATGGGAGATGATTACCCAACATAAGGAGCCTGAAGAGATCCTGGTACACTGAGGATTCGAAAAAATCCTCTCTTGGAGAATCGGCCCTGGTTTGTATTATTTACTTGAATATTGAAGAGATCTATGAACAGGAGTCATTTTTGTCGACATTGGCCATAGATAATGACAAGGTGGTGATCCTTCTGCAAGAAACCCGCACGGCAATTGAAGAACAACTCCGTGAAAGAGGATTTTTAGTATTGATAGATTGCCTATTGAGTTCTGTTTATGGTCTGGCTTCTTATATTGAAGAATCATTAATAAGTTATGATGAAACGGTCCAGAAAGGTGAAATTGATGGAGTTTTTCTATTCATTTCAAATTTTGTATTATTTTGGTAATTTATATGTACAAAATCCCTAATACTCTTCGACCTAGAAATTTCGATATGATTCTTTTTTATCCTTCTTGCCTAATTTATTTTGTAATTTCAATTGTCATCATTGAATGTGGGATATAACGGAAGCTATAACATTTTTTACCATTTTCTAGTTCTTTTCTTTTTTGTTTTCAGATTGAATTTTGAAAAATATGTTTAATAATTTCTGATGAAAAGGAAGGATGAAAGGATTTAGTTTGGATGAAATAGCCCTTCAAATTGAATTTGTCAGCTTATTTTGAAAACAAATACACAAACCAATCACTAGACCTATACGGGAAATGAAGACAGAGTTTTTGCTGAGATTTTTATATGTGATCTTGTATCATAATGTAACATTCACATTTCCTCTGCTAATACTGTGATTTATCGATACATGCTTCATTGTTTGAAGTTAACAATATTTTGTGTTGCTCTTTCTCGAAGGAATATTCATTAGTTTTGTAGTGAGTCTTCACAATTTTAACTTGTTCATCAGAAGAAAAACGATCCCAATTGAAACCACAACTAAACATATGTCGCTTCGGATAACAGTCCAGTTTGACATTATGTCATGATGCAGGGCTGTGAAATCCGGACCACGACATGGATAACCTAGTTTAAAGATGAAATAACCCAGGACCTTAATTATTTGATGAGTTTCTGGTATAATATTCCGAATTCCGATAGAGGCCGCTAGAAACAGCCCAAACCCTCCTAATTTTTCGCCAGCTCAGTCCCTAATCCCCATCCGTCTGCCCGTTCAACCCCATAATTGTCAACCCTGCCCCATGAACGTCAAACACGTCGTTAATCTCCCATCTAAACGGGACAAACAATGCCATCCAAGAGTTTGAGAAGAACCGAATAGTTCGGCCTTTTTGCTCCGTAAGACTCGCACTGCTCCCGTCCCTGATTAATGGTCCTTCGGACAAGGACCGAACTTGAAAATATAAATATAACTAGAAATTTCGTGCGGGGTTACTCGTAACTGACATCGCCGAAATTAATACGTTCTTCGAATTGTGAAGAACGACCGCAGAGAAACAAAAGTCATGTATAACCTCGTGTATAACCCCCCTCAGTTTGACAGATATTAGTTTTACTAACGTTTCGAGTAATTGATTACGGCATGAATATGGAATTTTATAGTGATTTATCAAGTGTGCTTTCACGATTGATTAACAAGTACAAGGAAAAACTAATTTTTCATTATATTTGCCTTATTTCCTGCTTCTTCTATGTAATTATTAAAGGTCAAGTCTGTTTGCATTATAATCCCAAGATAGTTGAGTTTCATTTCTTGGTTGTTGATCTTAGTTTTCGTTGTAGACTTAGTTTTCTTTCTTCTATATCTGAACGTGATTGCCTTGTTCTTGGAGTTTTCTTGTCGCAGATTGACGTTTCCTTATATCTTCTTTTTGTTTAAGGTCCGGAATTTACATTCCCTTCGCCTCTAATTTAATTTCTCCTATTTTCTGCTGTTGTCTGATCGGAAGGCTTTCCTCCCTACTTCATGTCACTTGTTTCTTCTATTCAGTTCTTTGAAATAGGTATTTCCTCCTATCTGTCTTTTTTATTTTGATTTGTATTATCATTCTTAATTCCTTATTATCGTGCTCTTTCAGCGTCTCTATTGTTTTCTGTCTTTGTTTATTGACTATTTCTTCAATAGTTTCAATTTTCAGTTCTTCTCTGATTTGTTGGTTAGTTATATACCATGGGGCACCAAACTCTGTTCTTATAACTGAATTTAGCGTACTTTCCAACTGATCATTATTATTGTCCTTCGTATTGTATCAGGTAACTCCTGCATACGTGATGCTTGGTATTAGCACTATTTTTATTATCTTCAGCTTGTTTTCTAAAGAAAGTTTACTTTTAGGGTTGAGCAATGGGTACAGTCTGCCATGCAATTGCCTTGTCTTTTTTTTCTGTTTTCTTCTATCTGTTTGTTAAAATTCATTCTTTTATCCAGTGATACTCCTAGATATTCTGCTTCCTTTTTCCATTCTATCGTCTGATTTTCTATTTTGAAGTTTCCTGCTTTTTCTTTCTTTACTGTTGTTCCTCCAAAGTAGATTGCAAGTGTTTTTGATGTGTTCACTTCGAATCTCCATTTCTTGAAGTATTCCATTAATGTATCTAGGTCTATCTGTAGCTGCCTAGTAATTGTTTTCCGCATTCTACTGTGATAGTATAATATGGCAGTGTCATCTTCAAACTGGGCTATCTTGCATCTATTCATTTTCGGTATGTCTGCCATGTATAAGTTGAACAGCAGCGGTTCTATCATCAATCCTTGGGGAACTCCGGCTTCTATTTCTCTAATCGTTGACCTGGTACTATCGATATTCACCATAAATTTTCTATTTGTCAGGTACGATTGTATCAATCTCGTATGTTTGATTGGAAATTTCATCAACTTCATTTTCTAAATCAGACCCTGATGCCACATTTTATCAAATGCGTTTTCTATATCCAAGAAAATTGCACCGGTATCTGTAGAGTGGTTCATTTGCTCCTTAATATTTTCCTTTATTCGTACCAGTTGATGAATCGTTGAATGATCTTTACGAAACCCAAACTGGTGATCTCGAATTATTTTCTTTTCTTCTACGAAATCTGTCAGTCTCCTGTGGATTAATTTCTCTACCACTTAATAGGCTTATGGATCGATAATTCGTTGGATTTTTTTTGTCTTTTCCTTTCTTCCAAATTAATATTGTATCCGCCGTTTTGACGTTTCTCCCCAGATGCGGAATTTATACTTTCTTCACCGGTGGTGCCGAACCCATGGGGGTCATCCCCTCCACTTCAGGGTACCGATTCATAAAGATCCCTAGGGAGCTAGGGAGAAGGAGCCACGCCCACTCTGCTCAAGCCCCCGATATAGATGCAAAATTACCATAATTTGTTCAATTGTTGATATTTAGATGTATTTTTCATTTTAAACATAAATTTTGATTCAATCGTCGTATTCTAATAAATTAAAAACCATTTTATGATAGGCAACTTTTGATACAACCTACAACGTTGTCGGTTCTTAGACGAAAAAAATTGACTTCAAATCCGCTGCCTTGGACCCAGCGGTTTTCATTGCGATACAAACTTGGCAACGCTGTGACATAAACGACATTCTCTGTGACAAATGTCAAAGATGCACACGTGGGGTGTCTCTTCAAAATTCGATTATTGGTGTTATTATAATTTATAATTAGCTCATTTTACTGCTTATGTTGAATACAGTAAGTTTATATATATATCACTCATGGTTTATTATGGAAAATCGAAATAAATGTATTGAATTGAAAAATAGATCCAATGTAATATGTACATTTGGCAATGGTGGAATTATTGTATGACAGTAAAAGTGATCTCGAATTACTATCAAAATATAATTTAAAGCTTCAGTTATTGTTATCCATTTGTTTTTTCCATATTTATAGGTGCTAGATTTATTTTAGATTGAGATAGACATAAAAAATAGAAATTATTTATTTTTCTGTTAATGTCACAGAAAAATAGTTCAAAGTTCGCCCTTCAATTTGGCAACGTCGATCCCCCTTCTTCCTACTTTAATTAGGGTGGAGCCTAAAATTTGGCTCCTTCTCCCTAGCTCCCTAGGGATCTTTATGAATCGGTACCCTGGTAGAACTGGTTTTTATGCATTCTATTGATGCGGGTGCTGCTATTGGCGTTTCTTCTTTTCTGTTGATGTTATTCGTATGTTTGTTATATTTCGATGACTGCCATATTCATTCGCGGACAGTAGTTCTTGAACTCTAAGATGATTTTTGCTCCGTAAGACTCGCACCGCTTCCGGTCCTGATTAATGGTCCTTCGGACAAGGACCGAACTTGAAAATATAAATATAACTAGAAATTTCGTGCGGGGTAACTCGCAACTGACATCGTCGAAATTAATGCATTCTTCGAATTGTGAAGAACGGCCGCGGAGAAACAAAAGTCATGTATAACCCCCCTCAGTTTGACAGATATTAGTTCTACTAACGTTTCGAGTAATTGATTACGGCATGAATATGGAATTTTGTAATGAATCCACGTGTTCGCGACAGGATAATTCATCATCTGGCGATTTTTGTTTTATGGAAAACGGCGGTGAGTTCTAAAAAGCGTCGCGGTGATTGCGTCGTGTAAATTGAATCGTGACTCGACGGCATGAAGGGTTTATTGCGGCGAGTGAGGGGGGGGCTAAGGGGGTGAAGTTGATGATGACGGAAAGGGGGTCGATGTAAAGTGTGGAGCGTTGCTCTATAATAGAGCAATTGCTTTTATTAGGCGTACTTTCGGTCGGCGTGTAATTATGATCATCATCATATAGCGTTGTGGCTTATGATACTTTTGGTTTATTTCCGGAATCGGAGGTAAATTGGTTCCTAATAGTTGCCGATCAGGGTTGTGAATACTTTGAAAGGATCAAGGTCTTCGACTCGTCTGTGGTTTAAATGGAATAGAACGTAATATCAGACATGTATTTTGGGGTATTTGTCATTGGTATATCTCCGAAATTATAGGAGATATGAATAAACAGTTGAAAATGTTTCTTTAAATATGTACGGAATTCGTTCATTCTGCCATACCTTGTAGACTAAAATGGTACCAGAATACATCAGTTCCACACAGATATCATGGTTATATTTTATTATTATATGTTGGTACTTCTGTCTCGGATTTATCTATCTATCTATCTGTCGAATTCGTGGTACAGAAAATAGTTCTGCCAAACCAACATTTATCAATGCAAAAATCTCTAAATGATATTTATGGATAGATTTCATTAATTTCAATAAGAATGCAGTGAATTAGAGAAAAGGTATTTATAATACAAGTGAAGAAGGCATTGATATTTTTCCACGGGTCCAAAATTAAATAACCTCGACACTTCGTGGCTCATTTTTGAAAGAATAAGTGCTAGAATGGGCCCTCAGCAAGAATATCATACATTATTTTCTCTTATTCACTGGATTTATTCGCTCAATTCGAAAATATTAAGCCAAGATACTCATCATGAACTCTATTATGAAAGTTGAAATAAAGAAACAATTACATAAACATAAATATTTCCATCATTTCGTGATTTTTGCATTGAAAAATGTAGTTTGGCCAAACTATTTTCTGTATCACAAATTCGCCAGATAGATAGAATAGATAAATTCGTGACAGGAGAGCTTCGAGTACCAACTTATAATAATGAAATATATCCATGATATCTGTCTGAATCCGAGATATTCCTTCACGATTTTGTTTTCTAAGGTATGACAGAATTAACGGATTTGTCACAGAAATCGAAAAAATATTGTTTAAAACTCATACGGAATGCTCTTTTTAATACACTTTCATTCAAAAATTTCGTGGCTCGTTAGTTGAGCTTTCCAGCGATCCCTGCCTAAGATATACACTCTGACACCATCATGGAGAGGTGACTCTGTTGCAACAAGATGAACCTTATTAAATCCGCCGGAGCCAAAGTATGTATGGGGCGACGATACCCATACCGCCATCCTTGAGCAGACAGAGTCACTACAGTGTAGAGTGGGAACAATAATGGCACTCACCCTCACTAGCCACCCCCAAAACTTTACAATTATAAATGACACAGCTAGGAAGAATGGAATTGTTTGCGTCATTTCAACACAAATACAAATCCAACCATAAATTAATTTCTTGTCGGTGTATGAAATTAGCAACTTCGATATCAATCGTTCGAAATTATTGCATTTGTACTTGAAAATAATCGACTGTTCTCACTCTCTTCTCGCACATGTTCCAATATCAAAGTAGTAATTATGAAATTATTATTGGTATTTTTTATGTATTTAGCAGACCTCAAAACCATTATCTCTTTCGTGTTATTATTCAATTTTGAGAATGATTATTTCGATCAGAAAAATGCCGATATCAGGTTATATGTAAAGTAGATCGCATTCCTTGCTAGTTTTATTGTTTATTTTTTATTTATTGGTTCTTATGAAAACTTATGAAAAAAGGTGAATTTTTATTATACACACGAGTCTATTTTATTGATGAATCATACTTTCTAAAGGCTTATATCGTTTCTGTGAATGGAGATAATGAAGTTTAATGAAGATGTTATCGAACTGAAAAAATCTGTGTCTACTTTGATATCTCATGTATGCATTGTCATTATTTACGTGCGAATGCCTTGGGTATGTCAAATTTTTTGCTAATTTTTGAAATGACAAGCCGGAAAGGCTGTGTTATGATTATGTGAATCACAAAATGTTTATAGAACCAGTGAGAAATCATGAGAACTTTTCATTTCACGCGATCTTAAAATTTTCTCTTATATCTAGAAAACAGTGTAACGTTATAATTGCCCATGAGACTCTAAGGACTAATTTCTAGGGGTGGTTTGGCTTATTTGGCAACAAAACTCCTACCCAGGTTTTTACAAATTTAATGAAATTAAAATATACAATGATCGATCCTTTTCACTACAAACAAATAATAAAATAGAAACTTAACTTGAAACGATTTTAAATGAGTTACTCTGCTACTAGGATGGAACCTCTTCTGTAAATTATCTTCAGCCTTCTGAACACCAATTCTTATCAGGAAGCTATAGTACTCCAATCCCCATTCAACGAAGTTGATGTGATAATGCCAGGTATTTCGCAGGTATTCTCTCAGATTCAGGAACTAAAGTGGTCTAACATACGTACTATTCCAAATTCTGTATCTCAAGGAAGTAGTTCTTGATATCTATCAATCCCAAGAAAGGTTTTCTTTGTTCTAATCCCACGGGAGGTTTCTTCGTTCTAATCCCACGGGAGGTGCTTTGAGAAAATGAACAAAAATGATATCAGAATATGTTAACTGAATTTACAACTTCTTCTCGGATTTCTAACCAAGAAATTACAAAGAAATCATTACATTTATTATCAAATAAACCTGAGAAGGAGTTTTGCTGACATTATTTGACACAAAAAGAATTCTACCAAACCTGAAATACGTTTCGACAAGATGGATGACTCTAAAAAAAAACTACTGTTTCAAATTAAATTGGTTCATTCTGGTGAGATTATTACTTGTTGAATACAAATATTCATGTCAACACTTACCGCGAATCCCGACACAACTCTCGCCGATACATAAGATTCCGAGTCTCAAATTAAATTATTAATGACTGAAATCTAAATCTTAGGTACGTATTCTTGCTGAAGTCTCAACAATCATTGAAAATCTTTCAGAAGATTCTCTCCAGAAACGCGCATCCGCGCTCCGACCGATAGTACACGATATGATACATTTAATTGACAAATTACCGCGTCTTCAAAAATTCCAGCAGCGTAACATGGAATGAAGCGTGCAAAATCGTTGCAACAGTTGAATCTTTAAGGTTGCAGCATAAAAAAATTAATTATCTCATGAATCGTGTGCAAAATTTTATTATAATTTTTCTTTAACTCGAAGCGATTCCGAGATCCCCTCACTAGACATCAACATCTTGAAAAAGTATAATATAATATTCAATATTTTTCCGAAAACATATACGTCATTAATCCACCGTTAACGTAGCTAGCAAGAACATCAAATTCGCTTTTCAATATCCCCGTTACAGCCGTCCCGTGTTCGACAGAAACGACGGCCGGGGGTTGCAAAGTTTTCACCCCTTTGAGCCCGATGGTTGATGACCCGAGCGAGGCAATATTTCAAGAATTGTACATTTTCTCGGCAGAAAAACTTCGGGACGTTTACTGGAAGTTTAGTGTGGCAAATACGCCGCTAACTCGCAAATCAACTCGCGCTATATATTCTGCCAGGTCGGAAAGTTTGCACTTCCCACACATCAATCACGGCCCTTGAAAGATAGGAAATGAACGAACCTTACGGCGTCCCTACTTTCATATACCGTCGAGATTCATGTATCTGAGTCTTTTGTTCCGCTATTTCGTAATACACAGCCGCCTTCTGATTGACTGACACGAACGGGGGTGTATATAAGGGTTCAATTCGGCTCGATTTGGGAATTTAACGGAAAGAGTTTGGGTTCGTGCGTCGCTTTATTGGGTCACAGGGTCAGGAAAATATACATTTATGCGGCGCAAATATACCCGCATATTTGACAGAACTTCACCTAACGTTTCGCTTACTACTGCGGTAAGCATCTTCAGAGGTTTCTAGGTCTAGGTTCTAGGTAGATACGTGATGTTGTATTTTTCCGATATGATTGACGGTGCCTGTTTCCAGTTTCATTGTGTGTTTGCAGTTTTAGAATTTCGTGTTTTTTTTCTGTTCCCTTCGATTGTAATATTTTGGGGACTTCTTTACAGTTCTGTTACAATACTTTTCTCAAGCGTGTGTTTTCTTGTGATTCGAAATTGTTGAAGCTCTTTCTGCAAACTTTTTAAGATAATTCTTCTAGTTGTGGGGTTTCTGTTTCCATTTCTATTTTTGTACTATTTTTATTCAAATATTTATATTTTTCATTATAATTTATTCATTTCTCATGTACCAGTTTTCCTTAAGTGCTCTCTTCTCTGGGTTTTTTTTATCTCTAGTACTTTCAATTTCTTTTTTTTCAATTAACATTCATATTTTATGGTAGGTCTGATAATTGATATTATATATAACTTTCAGTGAATCATCACGTGTGCTATTTCGATTGATTAACGGGTACAACTCATTTTTATTGTTTTTGCCTTATTTCCTGCTTCTTCTATGTGATTATTGAAGTCTGAGTCCATTATAATGCCAAGATAGATGAGTTGAACTTAATTCGCAATTGGTGGAACCATTTAATGAGATTCTCCACTTGTTTTTGCAGTATTCTTGTCGCAGATTTGAGTTTATCCCCAGATGCGGTATTTTTACTTTCTCCACCGGTGATGCCGGAGATATGGAAGTCAACCCCTCCACTCCTTGTAGATCTGGGTTTCATGCAGTCTATTGGTGGTAACCAGGTGCTATACACTATTGGTGTTTTTCTTTTCTGTTGATGTTATTCGTATGTTTGTTATAATTCGATGGCTTCCATAGTCATTCGCGGGTAGAGATTCTCGGCTTGACTTGATATTCGAGCTACTTGAGTTGAGTTTGACTTGAAATCAACTCAAGTTCAAGTCAGGAGTAGTCAAGTACTCAATAAATATATACTTTACATTGAAAAACACCACTTCACGAATTGTCTTGAATACGAGTTGAGTTCAAGTCAAGCTCAAGTCAAGTAGTTTGAATATCAAGTAAAGCCCTGACTCCCTATTCGCGAAAAGTAGCTTGAACTAAGAGATTATTTATATTCTATATATAAGATGTTAATAATTTTCCCACATTCACAAGCCATCTGAAAAGACATACAATACAATAAAACAATACAATATCGTTTATTTTCAGAATCATCATTATAAAACAACCATTACAACAATGAGATGAAAACAAGTCAAATGGAACCAGAATCATCTACAACATTAACAGTTATCTAACTACTTTTTACAGAAGTTTATGAATTCTGTGAAAGAATAGGGTTCACTATCCAATATGAATGATAATATAGTCTTTCGAAATAAATTATACACAGCTACCCTTCTTATACTTATCGGGAGAAGTTTTATACATAACATAATGTGTGCTTTTTTAAGAGCTTGAGAACTTTAAACAATTATACAATACAGAAATATTGTTATTTGTGGATACACAGAGAAATTTAGAAGAATTCATGGACGACATTATTCAGTTAATCGACTTACTTTTCGTCGTATTGCAGTCAATAACCGAAAAATGTCTTACATTAATTCTTTTTATTGAAAATCTAGGTTGAAATTCAAATTGGATATCTGAAACGATTTCTTCAATGTTCACGTCAAAAGAAGGAAAATCGTACAAATTCCTTTCAGAAATAAAGGTAATGTCGACCCCTGGACGCCAATGTAATTTAAAATTTCGAATCTAATGGAAATCCCATTTTATGAAATAATTTCCTTGAATATTGTCGTGTTTTTTGATAACTCCTTGTATATCTCCGTGCAAGTATTGATCATAACTAACCATCAGTCATTTCTATCGGTCTTTTCCAAACTGATGAAGATAAAACGAATTCCGATAGGAAAAATAAAGAGAAGGAACCGAACAATTTAACCATACTGTCACCCGACTCCCGTTAAAAAGTTCCAGAAAGTTATTTATAAAAACATAACGAATTGCGGACATTTATAAGGAGTTATATTGACTTTTCGTGTCATATTAGCGGAAAGAAATGACGTCCCTTCCCAGAAGTCTTCCTATAGCGTCGACGAAATCACAAATTGAAAGTTTCCACCACATATATTTAAAGTTTCCCGGGAAAAGTTGCCGGACACAGTTGTCGGTGAAAGATGAAGAGTTTGTCGTTTGTAATTGTGGTTATTGGAGTAAACTTCTTGATTGATTCTATACAGACGTAGAAACTTCGAGGGCGTGGACCTTCTGGGTTAGTATAAGGGAGGATGTTTTATTATGATTCGAAGGTGCTGTGTGGAATTCTCGTCTCCTGAAAATACATCCATATTTCGCTTGAGATCTTTGATTGTACGATTAGGAACTCCACTGAAGAATAACATGTTCGAGGGTACGTAGTCTTCCATCATTGGGCTAGATTAGATAAGATTATTTTTGGGGTCGATTCGCTAGAGATCAGGCTTTCAGAACAGCGACCATTTTTAATATTTTGTTTCAGTACCCTTCTCAACAGTAGCGACGCTAGGGGAGGATCGGGGCCGTTGGGCCTAGCCCCCCCTTAAAATTCTGCTGGCTCCCCCTAAAGTATGACATACTAAGGCTAAAATAATTAGAAGAATAGCAGAACTATAATTTCGATTAACTATGCCCCCAACAAAAATCCGGTCCCTCCTTGGCTACCACTTTTTTTAAAAGCTGTTGTCGCCATTGCTGCTCAATCTGTCTTAAGGAGATCTTCGATGATGTTGCCATATCTCACCAGCATCATCAGAAGGCTAAGTTATCACATCGTGTGGATTGAAAACTAGACCGCCTAGGTGTTTTATTCTTGGGCTAGCTAGTCTTGGGCTCAGCTGTTTCTTTCCCAGATTTTCAAACAGGCCCATTAGTCAGATAATTGTAACGACAATGTCCTGTCAGAAGTCCTACAAAGAACCGAAGCTCAGTTTTTGGCTGTAACCGGGGTTTCTCAATGTAGGACGGCAAACATTTCATGAATCGTTCTGCTTGAAAAAGTCTGGATGTGTTCCTCTAGAGAATCTCTTTGCATCCCATCGTCGCATTGTACATTGTGCATTTTTTTTCCAAGCCCACAGAAAAGTTTGGTTCTGGCAAGTGCTACCATTGAAGCCTTTCATCATGAGACTTTAAAGCACATATGTACTGATCAGTCAAAATCTAACAATTCTTTTTTTTACCGAGGTTTTTAATGGTTAGGGTCGAAATTCATTCGATGAAGTGTTAGAGTAATTTTTTCAAGCTTTGTGCGAAATAGCGGTGTTGAAATCGCAGAAAATTCAAGTATAATATAAAGAAACTTATTTAGCGTGTTGCTGAATTGGAGGTATCAACGGAAATAACAGATTCTTCGGATAATTTAAAAGAAAGTCCTACAAGCATGGATTCTTTGTTTTCGAGGTACTGATTTCATTTGGATTTTTTTCCCATAGCACTTCATCTTATTCACAAGATATTGAGCTATAATCTGCATAGATATTTCGATTTGAAGTTTTCATCACGTCAAATGCTAATTTTGAATGCAAATATTCAAGGTGATATTTTTTCTGGAACAGTGCCCGCATTTTTCCCTTCAGTACTACTTTTGGTGGACAACTGGTATTTTAGAAAAATTGTGATAAAAACTTTAGTCCAGTGCTACACTTATTAGATTTTATTATTTTTTTTGTATTTGCTATCCATTTCTAGAGAAAATTCTAGGAATCCTCAGGAGATTCCAAATTTTATGAAGATCCAGTTCACTAACCTGATCTCTATTATAATTTGAAGACAGCTTAATAGCTGTGATGAATTAATTATTTATAAGTTTTTGTACTCACTTATCCAATATGCAGTGAAGATAATAATGAATTCGATTAACTGGTATAATCATCACAAGAGTTGGGCTACATGAAACACGGTTATAATTTTTTTTCCTTTGAATTATTATCTAAGGAATCACTCATTTTGTCTGTTGATTGAACTCTTGAACACCACTTATATACAGTTCTGCGGTCTCAAAGAACGTAATAGGCACATCAAAACGAGACCATGAAAGATGAAGACTGCACGTCAGTGCTTTCTCCATTTTTCCGAATAAAATTTCTTGTAGTCGCTCGAGGCGTATAACAGGTGCCAGATCCCCATCCCTCGTAATAAGAAAAGAGTTCCACCCACTCCAAAACCGCCTCAGAGTGAGTCGTAAGCCTCCCATCTCCTGAATTATACAAAGCCCCCCGAAACTGTCCCGTATACACGGGGCAAGACACAGAAATTTAACATTCATTACTGCCCCGAAGACCGATCCTGTCTCTTTACTGCAAACAGGTCATGCATTTTTCCGAGCCTACTTTGCATAATGTCACCCCTGGGCTGATAACTACAATGAGCCCTCCCCAACCCCTTTTCCGTTGAGATCCTTTCATTTCTTCGGCGGATTTTTGTATTTATGATCCCCCACGCCCGGCATCCGTGTGGCGCATCCGGCTGTTTGTCCCGGCGACAATATACATGTCGGAGGAGACGAAACTTTCTAATTGTTTCAATTGCCATAAATTTATCTGGAGCAAGATCCGGAATTTTTAAGTCCTTAACTCTTCCGGCGTCCGGGTTCATTGTGGAAGTTTCTGCGGCTTTTCAGGGTAGATTTCGGCGGGTGGAATTTATGCCCGTCCGGGGATTGTTTGAACAAAAACTGAGGTTGGTTTTACGGGCGGGACGACAAATAGCTGCGTGGCACTGGAGGATGTTGCGGTGATGGGAGATGTTGTTTCGATTGTGATGGAATTATTTTGTGTTGTTCCTAGATTAATCGATTCAAATTGAATTAATTATTGATAGGGAATATTGAAATACATTTGGGAAAAGAATCGAAACTTGCCAATGAAAAAGTCTCAGGTGAGGCATATATAGCTACTATAATAATGAAAAATAATGAAGATCTGGTGAATATAATAATCGGTCGGCTCCGGCAACATACATACTATGAACCAAACAACGAAAATGCTCAACAAAAGTCCTAAGTCTAACAAACATTGTGTGAAGTAGACGAATCAACACCTTTCCAACTGCACAAGAACAAAGAACCTAGTGTCTCAAATAATGCCTTTATTGAATGAATTTGGTATGATTTCAACGAAAACTATCCAAATTAATATCTCAACAACTGAAATAAGACCCAAAAAATCTAAAGAGAAATATCAGCAACTAGGACTTTGTCCATATGATATGTAGGTTCTCAGGTGGTTTTTTACATATGGTCACCAGTATGCCTTAAAACGTTGAGGGCATGACGTTCTCAATTGATTCACAACGGAACCATTTTCTGTTGTGAATTTTAAGAGATGTAAGATTCCAATTATTGTTCCAGAAAGTAGTTTACATATGATTACCAATATAGTTAGAAATTCATTAGTTCTTCAAAGTGTTGCAGGCATGTAGTATTCAATTGATTTACGATGGATTTAATTCAGGTTGCAAATCTTTAAAGTTTCATTTACGCTGTAAATGAACATGATGCGTATAGTTTATTCAAAGTCACTTGAACTATTCCATTAAAACTCTTGGCCATAGATGTCCCTTTGAAGTGGATACCGCGATCTGCAAAATACCGGGGTTTATCTAAAAGTATTGTTAGGCAATAAATTCACTGGGCCCAAAGGAATTTCTGGAAACTTGGACAAACCTTGTATAATTGAAATATTCATCTTCCTCCAAGTGACTTTGGATATACTATACCACATGTCTACTATAAAAGTACTACGTGCAAGACAGCCTTGAACCGAGAATATTCCATAGTGAAAACCACCTAAATTCCTAGGAACCAAGGAGTATTTTATAGGCGGGGATGAAAAAGCTTATTGGCCTGGTTGGTACTCTCTCCGATACCGAGGAGATGCTAAGAGTGTGACCAAGAGGAGGGGGAAAACAGATAAGCATGTCAGAATGAGACGAGAGGGAGGTCGGTGGTGGGTAGTTAGAGTTAAGACGAAGTCAAGAGTCAGTGAAAACTCATAGTTGAACAACTAAAAGTTAGACGAGTCGCGAATTAGGTACAGGACGAAAAAGCCGAATTAGAAGTTAGACGTAGGTGACAGTATTCAAAAGACGTGATATTTGAAATAATTGAGACATGAATATTCAATACTGATGTGTACTACCATATTGTAAGACTTTGTAAATAGATGTTTACATATCCAAAAAGTGTTGAATTTGTCCAACCTCAAGCAAAGTCAACCAGAAGACAAAGATTGGCCAGGTTATCGAATCATACCCTTAGGGCATCGATAAACCAAGCCTACATAAATATGTAATGAAGCTGTTTTATTTGGGTACAACAAGGACAGTAACAAAAGGTGACGAAAGGGCCCAAGGATCGACTAGATTGATTGGACGAGAACCAGTGGGTCTATGAGAACTGGACACGACCAAGCTCTATTGTTAATTCATTTGTATTGAATACTATGCAGTTTTGAATTTGATAGGAATATAAAATTTGAAACGGTTATATGTACAGAACTCAGTCGGGTTTGGTCATTGAAAAAACTTAATTGTGGCATTTGAGATTCGAACGTACCCTGGAAATGTTGACTCTTCAACTCTGTCCGTTCGAAATTTATCATTTCTAAAGACATTTTTGAATTTGGGAACGAATTGATCATCAGCGAGTTGATGCTCGATAAAAAAACGGCTGATAAAACAATGAAGTGATCTGTTCGGTGAATGAGTGCTCGAAAACTCGGATAATCTTCCAGAAACTAACTACCCTTGCCTCTAGATTATTCTGAAAATCCCCTTTAGCAGCAGCTAAGTCCATACACCATTTATAATTTTTACACCCGATACAACAAACGATCTCCCATACACGCGTAAATATCCCTTCCTCCAAAGTAAAACCCTCCACCTAACGTATCGCCTCCGAATCCCGTGATTTACGCAAAAACATCATTTTTGGGGTGGCGCAAAACATAAATTAAAGGCAAACAAACCCCGGGGTTGATGCGACGGCGAGGATGAAGCCTGTTGTCGGGTATTTTGAAGGCGACACTTGTATAATATCAAGCTCAGATGGGATCACAATCATTATCCGGAGCTGACAACCCTAGTTCAAACCTTCCACGCTCGCCGTGATCCGTAACTTCGGGAAATTTCCCTAGTTACGTTGACATCTTATGAGAGGAGACGTTTTGAATTTCCGACGAATTCTCGGCTTTTCTTCGAGAAGGGTTTTCCACGGTGTGTTGGATGAAAATTGTGGTTAGGTGTGATGGACGTAGGGATGAGTTTGGGATTGGACGTAGAAGAATTTATTCCTTATCTATGTTCGATTTTGTTCAACCTTATGTTGTTCGAAGTGTTCGACCCTATTGGTAGCTAAATTTGGATTGGAAGTCACATTCTGTCATCTGTGTAGCCATCATTGGCAGTTATCACACTCAATCTTACTTTGCCGGATCCTATCAATTTCGTCCATAACATTATTAGTAATGTATGATTAGCAATCAATGATAAAAACAAGTCACTCGACTTTTTTAGTATTTTTCAAATCATAATCATTCTTATAAGGTATATTTTCCTCATACATAAAAACACCGCCAATATTAAGGGAACCTACAAAATCTCAACAAGGTTTACAGTTCATTTTCTTCTAATACATTCACCGTCCGATTTTAGCAATTATTTTTTCACATTAGGCTTTATTTCTCGGAAACATAACTGTTCAGATGCAGTTCTCAGTTACTTCATGTTTTTTTATATCCTGAGATGAAGAAAAAAAAATTAAAAGAAAGCTTTTATTCAGGGAAATAAATCGTTGACAAACTAGTATGTTGACGAATACTCAGAGGTTGCTACAGCATCACTGTATATTCCCTCTTTTTATTAAATGTGATATCCTTATTTGAGAGAAATTGAAACACTTTATATGGTAACGTAGTTGAATGAGAAATAAATATTTCGAATCGTAAAGCTCTGAATTTAATGTCAATTTATACAATGTATCGAAAATGTACATTGATTCCATAAAGAGTTAATTATATCATTGGATTCAGTCATCATTTTCAACTAATGAACAGACATTATAACAATGGAAAGTCGTTCATCATATCGTTGATAAATTAGCTTCATTGAATCGAAGCACAACTTTCATTGAACTAATGAAACGTTTGTTGTAGCAATGTTCGGTTCATTATTCAATTGGTTGTACTTGGTGTATTAATGTACATTGAAATTGGCCGAAGTACTTAGTTGATATGAGACTTGTATGCATCTGAAAAAAACAATTTTATCGGAAACACAAACACTGTAGAGCACCACTGTAGAATCATAATATTGATGAACAGGGATTAATAATGTAAATGAATAGATGTATGCGTAAAGGAATGCAATTTCATCATATTGATGAAAGAGTACAATGTATCAATGAAACCAAGTTGTTTATTACTATTTTTTATATAATGAATAATATTTTTTCGGGGTTCTGGAACCATTCGAAGTGCTGTAATTTCTCCCAAAATTAAGGTATGGCAATTACTGAAAAGAGGAAATTTTCAGAAAAATCAGGCAACATCTGAGTGTTCGCAAACATTATCCTGTGTTAATGATTTACTCCACAGGTTGTTTTGAATCAAAGCTTATTTTTCATTCTTTTTATTCAACTCTGTATACAACTAAAAACGGAGTAACAGACGACGGCATCTGAACTGTTATGAATCAAACCATAATTCAATAAAATAATTGCTCAAATTGGTGGAAGGCTTCAATAGAAAATAAACTTCAAACTTCGTTGAAATGTTGTCAGTTATTCCAATTTTACTGGTGTGTATGGAATTGCTTATGACAGGAATGTAATTATTGAAAAATTACAGCGGTAATTGCACTGCAGAGTGAAAATTGCATCGCGAAAACATCTATCCCGTCCACATTCACAATAATACCACAAACAATAATTGATAATGTCCGATTAACCTTCAAAAATGGCCCTTTTTGTTGAATGCTCAATACAATTGATCAGGGAAAATATAGTTATTGAAATATTTCCTAGACAAAGAGACGTCCATGAGCGTTCTGAAAAAAATATTAACTGACCGATCATTCAATATGCGCAAGCTGAATGGTGAGCAATATAATGACTTCAATGTGGATTGTGACCCCAATAGTACGGAAAAGTACTACAAGGAGAAGTAGTATTACTTTTAATCAGTAAAGTTTTACTTTCAATATGTTCACCGAGATTGTAATCAAATGAGCAAGGAACGCTGAATAAACTGAGAGAACAAACGATTATTGAGAAAAGAAGGGAAAGTTCAAAGTTCCTCAAAAGTAACGAATATAAAATTTGGTTATACTGTGCGATGAAGACACACCAGTTGGAATGCAAAACATGTGGAGAAGGCTGAGAGTTTTAAGCCTCATTCTTCAAAGAAGTAGTGTATGATTATATTTAAAGAATGGATGAATAATTTATTATCTCATTTATTCAAAAACAACCCAAGTTGAAGAAAAACCAGTAGTCCCACGAAAATTATTGATTAAAAATAAAATGAATCCTGATTTATGTCCTATAAGATTGTACAAAGAATGTAAGGATCTGGAAGGAATTCAGTCGGATTAACTCTTCAAATCAGATGGAGCATGGTTCAAGAATATTACTGTAGGACGAGATAGAATAAGCTCCTGAACAGACCAACAAGCATTATAAGAAAAATTATGTGTGAGAAGCAATTTACTGAAATCACTGACGATTTAAACATCAAATACATTATACTATATCTTCATATAAATTAAGTTCATAATGAGGAAATAATTGAAAAATGAAATGAAATTTGTGACATATTTTCACTCTTATGGATGAATAAATTTCTAAATTAAAAGAAAAAAAAATGAAGTAGTATCACGCGTAAGTTTCGTGTTGAATTCCGACAAAAAGAGGCCTTATTCTGTAACTCAATTAGAAACGAACGAATCCCACAGTGATTTGAGAAATCGGAATGTTTCATTTCTATCGTGTTCAAATTTGATATTCTGTTTCCAATTCTTCTCTTATTACCAAATGTAATTCGTAATTGATATAGTAATTCGACTTGAGTTACAGAAGAACATTTCGAACCGATTCCGATTCGACGGGTGTATTTCTATTCGGTCCATATCATCTCTATTCGATTTGAAGTTACGGAATAGGACTGAATGTATCAGCTGCAGCTGTCGAAGCTGATGAATACCAAAAACTTGAAAATTGACTTGTGTAAATATAAATCTAGCACGTTTTAATTACTTGTCTTTGTCAATGCTATGATATTTTTCAGAAAAAATCAATATTTGATTATTCGTGCATTATCTATACTATATTAAACTCGTAAGCGCTCCTCCCACCGAAAATCGAACGATTTTGGACCGATTTTGCGGTCGAGTGTTCTCGGCTCTGGGAGAGATACGAGAAAAACTAAAAGTACGGAAAGAAAGAGAAAATGTCGAATTAACTAACGCGGATATTCCCGTTTCCCGATTTTTCGGGATTACCTGGGAATGAACGGATAAAGTTTGGGAAATTTCCCGACGAATTTCCAGATTCACGTCGACGTGAACGACCAATAGGAAAATACTACGATGTCCTTGGGTAGCAACGGGCCTAGCAACGTCCGCGGCAATTGACGTTTCTAGAATATTTAGGTTTTATATTATTTTTACTGTGTCCATTAGAGGGCTCTTGATGAATAGAACTATTTGAAATATGAATAACTGTATAATAAAATCAAGGATCAATCTAATAATCTATTCAAAATATTCTGACGTTTTAACCAATTCTGTGCTCATTCATGAAATTGTCGAAATACAGAATGAAAATGGGAAACGTCAGATGATATTTCAATGGAAATGTTGAAATTTGGACGAATCGAGAGGAAATATGCAAGAAAAGATGAATCAGATGCGATTTATATCCCTTTTTCCATGTATATTTTATGATATTTTCAAGCGGAATCGTTTTGTGTCAGTGGAAAGCTTGGTTTGCCAGAAGCCTCTACAGGAGTCATTTGGTTATTTGAAAAGTTTTTAACGAGAAATTTGAGGAAATAATAGACTACACCTGTATGTACCGCCCTTTTATGATGGTATTTTTGCGTTTTGTTGATATTTTCATGGAAATTGGTCAAATCTTGAAGCATTCCGTTTCATGTGAATTGTCAAGGTAAATATATCATTTTGGAAAGATATCAGCATTTGAGGCGAAGAAAACTGGTAGGTAGAGATATTTTAATTCGATTTCCTTTATATTTAACGATTTTTTAAACGAAATTCATGAAAATTCATCAATTTATAGAATCTCTGTCACCAGTTATTTTGACATTATTCCTATAAGGAGCACAAATGCATCTAAATATACAAAGGCATTGTGGCCGGGTCGTTAGGGATGCGGTCGTACAATCTGAGGTCTCTTTTGGGATGCGAGTTCAAATCTTGCAGCAGGTGATAATTTTTTTTTCTTAATTTTTCGCCAGTTATTAATTTTTATATTATTTGGCGGTGAATGCTTCGGATTATTGAAATGGATCAATTTTTTGTTTAGTCTATTGTGTGAATGATTTCGTAGTATACACATATAATTATGTTTTTCCGATTTTCAAAGTACATATAAGAATAACGATTATACATTGTTTTTAAGTTGCCTATTGGAGGTTTTTCGATAAATTGACCATATTATACAGGGTGTACAATTTTCGAGCGCCAATTATGCTTTTCTGTAAAATTGAAAACTTATGAAATCTGAAAATTGAAATTTCAAGTTAGATTTCTCTCACATAATTTGCGAAGATATACGTGCGATGAATAACGTTTATACAGAGTGTACAATTTCCGAAATGTCTCTGGAGAACTGAAAACTTTTCTTATAGTTGTCATGTTAGCTCTATAGGTTATCATTCAATTGCATAATTCTTGAAGGTATACAGGTGGGGATTGACGATTATATACAGGGTGTACAATTTTCAAGCGCCAATTATACATTTCTGGAAAATCGAGACCTTATGAAATCTGGAAATTGGAATAAGAGCTTTAGATTTGTTTTCTCTTGCATAATTTGCGAAGATATACGTGCGATGAATATTTTTTATACAGTGCGATATCGATTTTACAGGAGATATGGAAGTATTTATGAATGAATTAAAATATGGATCTATGGGCTATATTGATCAACCTAAAAGGTAGATCTATGGGCTATGATGATCTACCTACAAGGTAGATCTATGGACAACATTGATCTACCTACAAGGTAGATCTGTGGGCAACATTGATCTACGTACAAGGTAGATCTATGGGCGTACTAGTTTCAATTAATTACATCCGTGCTTAAAAATCACCAGATTATTTCACATGCAAATGTTTTATCTTATGGAAATTGCATTCGGTGATTTTCTCCTTACTACTTCTTCCTTATTTCAAATGGCACACCCAGTTTATTATTCCATCATAAGATAAAATATAAAAAAAAATGGTGGCGATGAGTATTCACATTTTTTTGAATATTTCAGCATAAAAAGCTTTTTTAGAGAATATTTTTGTCTTTTTCGATTCTGCAAATACGTAGTATTATAAAACTATTTCGGTTTGGACCAAAAATTTACTGGGTGTTCATTAGAAGATTATGTACTTGAACAACCTAAATTCATTGAAACTCAAGATTTTCGAATTAGAACCAACATTTTTTTATTATTTCAGTCGATTCTACGTATAAAAATAGTCGGTTACTTAAGCAAACCTTATACCTAAATTGTATACATATGAAAAGTTATCGAGGAAGAACTTTAAATGAGGAAAAAACGCAATTTATAACTAAGTAGAGTAGTCTGTGACTCCCGGAAAACACAGAAAGAAACTAAAATTCGATGTTTCCATAACTAAATTTGACATTTCACGAATTGTAATGAATTATTCATAATTGAAAATTGTATTGGTTTATGGACATCTCAACAATCCCAACAATAATTTAATTATAATTCATGAAATGTTAAATTTAGTCATCCAAACATTTTAGTTTCTTTCTGTGTTTTCCGGAAGTTACAGACTACTCCACACAGTTGCGGTTTTTCCTTATTCAAGGCTCTTTCTCGATATCTCTTTAAGTATGCATTTCAGGTATAGGGTTTGCTTGAGTAACCCCCACTATTATGTAACGTAGAATCGACTGAAATAATAAAAAATATAGTTTCTAATTTGAAAATCTTGAATTTTGATGAATTTGAGTTGTCCAAGTTCATGATCTTCTTATGAACACCCTGTTCATTTTTGGTCTAAACCGCAGACAGCCTTATAATACTACATATTTGCAGAATCGAAAAAAATTTTTTTTTTTCGAAAAAACCTTTCTCTGCCGAAAAATTCAAAAATGTTACTCCTCATCGCCTCCATTTTTTTTATAAGAATTCTATTAACTCATGAACTGTTGAGTTTTCATCCAAGGCAAATTGCCGAATTTATCGTCAAAAAAACTATCTAATGATGTAATAATATACAGGGTGTACCATTTGAAATAAGGAAGTAGTAGTCTGTTTCTGGTATAACCGGAAGTTATACCAGTTATATAGAGAGTTATATAGAGATCTGACAATATTTCAGGAAGAAAGATCATTGTCTCAAACCCCAATATGCAAATTTTCAGCTGAAAATTATGATTAGTTTTTCATAAACTTTTAATATGCCATCCTGGTGAATCACCCTGTATTTCGATTATACGAAGCTCTTTCTTCACTCGAGCTGCGCTCTCGTGACGTTTCGCGAACTACGTCTCGGTAGGCGAAATGAGGACAAAACGACATATGCGGACAAAATGCTCTTTCGATTTTTTCAAAATTGGCGCCATATAGCTCGGGGTTTTCAGTGATTCAGGTTTTGCTTGTGATGATGACAATCCTGCGAAGAAATTGACATTCTACTGTCTGTTTCACTGGTGCAGTAGCCACAAATAAGTTTTGGTCGGTTGCAATTATTTTGTACACTTGGTTTCTAAATTACTTCTGGAGAGTGTCATGACAATATTCGTTGTATATTGAATGTATTCTTGTTATTACGGTTATGACGTAATAATATGTATGAGTTATAAGATGAAAATTGGACAAAATGACATACTATCCTGATGAACGAAACGACATAGTATGTCATTTTGTCCGATACATGTGAAGAAAATATACTTTTGGTGCTTATATAGAATTTTATAGATTGATTTTCATGTAAAACTAATGAGTTCATTTTTCATGTTATTTTGTACATAGTTTTCATGCACTATACGTAATAGGAGGTGAAATTTCTGGTATGTATCTAGTAAAAAATAGGTTAACTACCTATTGATTCCTGATGATTACAATAGACCAGGAACTTCTTAAGGATCAATCTTCGTAATAAAATTCTTACACCACTTCTTCAGGGACATAGCCTCATTTTGACAGAATTAAGACTAAATCTGTTGCGAACAATCCAACCAAGAAGAAGAAACAAGAAGTTATTAAAATATGATTCAATGAAAAAAACCCGGTGGTAAAGAAAACCAGACCGTTGAAAATAAAAAAGTCGATGACCACGAAGAATCCAACACTAAACCGTTTAAAAAAAAATGAGGACGACGATGACTGTCCCTGCATTGATTGCAGTGACGTTTTTTTTCGTTCCAAACCTGGTACATCGTTTGTTACTGTCTCGAAAAGAACCAAAATGTTTATTAGCGAACTTTGCATTCAAATATTATAAGTATGTCATTTTGTCCTTAGTGTACGGACAAAACGGATTTTTTTAGAAGTCAAAATAACTTCTTATATCTTCTTTTTTTGTAGTTCAATTCAATTTTCACCTTAAAATACGGAAAAACAATTAACCAAAGTTGGTATAAAGTATCAAAATGGGAGAATAATTGCAATAACTAAAAATATATGATTGGAAAACTAAACAGTATGTCATTTTGTCCGCATTTCCCCTACTCGTCGTATAATCGAATATTGTCTAAGCTCTTGTGATATTTTAACTGAATATTTCATTTCGCAAACTTGATAAAAACGAAAATTCCCCGAACGCGGAATTCGAAATAAACTCCAACCAGCAAACACACTCGACTTTTTTCCCCTGAATATGTACCAGAACTCATAAATATACCTCCCCGTAATAATAACCCAATTTTTCCACTTCATCCGATCCGAATAGCCCTACCGGATCCGTACGGTCGTCGCCGTATCGCCGAATTAAACGAGACAATGTCATATAATCCCGGAATCCGGCGTATTTGACTAATTCCGATTCAGGACTCGCAGACGGTAAAACGCTTGAATAGCGACGAATCGAACGGTCCGCTTCCGAACCGTAAGTTACCGAAATAATTCAGTGAAAGAGATAATAAATGATCATATGGCCGTGACATATTAAATGAAATAAAGGGGAAATCCTTTTCTATTGAAAAGGAAGCAGCGTAGCGCCGCAATCGCGTAGCCAAGGGGACGACCGTTTAGTATCGGATATAGGTATCGGTAGTATTGGGATTCTGAGCACCAAGATCTCGACTATGCAATGATAACTGGAGGTTGTGCATACTTATATCGCAAACAAAATAGATATCTCCATGCTTAGATAATTTGAAGTAGGGGTACCTCATGGATCCTTATTTGGTGCTAGGATCTTTGTTATGCATAGCTATAAACTTTTGATTCCTGAAGCATAAATTACCGCAATTATTTCATTGATTAATTGAATTACATAATAGATGAGCATCAGGCTCTGGTATAATAAATATAATATAAAGGTTATCCTCTTCAATACTGCAGGGTAGCACAGCATTTTCGTAGCCGTAGTTCTTCTTTTTGTATGAGGTCCGGAATTTACATTCCCTACGTCTCTAATTTAATGTCTTCTATTTTCTACTGTGTCTGATCAGAAGACTTTCCTCCTACTTCATGTCTCTTTTTTCCTGTATTTAGTTCTATGAAAGAGGTATTTCCTCTTATCTGTCATTCTTATGTGGATTCGTAGTATCTTT
Organism: Harmonia axyridis; assembly: GCF_914767665.1. Lineage (NCBI taxonomy): Eukaryota > Metazoa > Arthropoda > Insecta > Coleoptera > Coccinellidae > Harmonia > Harmonia axyridis. The sequence continues at coordinate 19,864,488 of NC_059507.1, forward strand.
CTTAATTCCTTATTTCCGTGCTCTCTCAGCGTCTTTATTGTCTTCTCTATTGTTTGTTGACTATTTCCTCAAAAGTTTCAATTTTCAGTTATTCTCTGATTTGTTGGTTGGTTATATACCATGGGGCGTCAACCGCTCTTCTGATTTTAGCGTACTTTGCAACTGATCCTTATAATTGTCTTTCGTATTGTACCAGGTAACTCCTGCATACGTAATGCTTGGTATCAGCACTATTTTTATTATCTTCAGCTTGTTTGCTAAAGGAAGTTCACTTTTAGGGTTAAGCAGCGGGTACAGTCTCCCGTGCAATTGCCTTACCTTTTTTCTTCTATCTGTTTGTTAAAATTCATTCTTTCATCCAGTAATACTCTCAGATATTTTGCTTCCTTTTTCCATTCTATTTCTGGTTTTCTGCTTTGACCTTTCCTTCACTGATCCTTGGGGAACTCCGGCTTCTATTTTTCTGATCGTTGACCTGGTACTTTCTTCCAAATTAGTATTGTATCCACCATTTTCCATTTGTTGCGACAATATCCTGTTTTTGGTATGAATCTCGTAACCGTAGCCATAGGGACGACCATGTAGTAGGTATCAATAGTATTGGGATACTGAGCATCAGGTTGATCATACTTAAATCACAAACAAAATAAAGATCTTCACGCTTCGATACGAGTACATAGGCATACTACTTCGCTTCCGCTGTTCTTTACGAAGTTCGAGGCTTTATTGTAAAACTCTGGTTATACATTTATGATTCAAAGAATGGTCCATCGCTGGCCACTACTTTTTCCCATCTTTCGGGCAACGTACGAATCCCGCGTTGAGAAAACTGGTAATCTTTGAAGCGATCCACGAATCGATCGAATTTTTTACTTCTTCGTAAGATATTATGAGTTTTGATAATAAATGAACATGTGGCTGTGACACATCGAATGGAATGGAAGGAGAATCCTTTTCAATACGAGAGCACATATCCTTGATCCTGTATTCGTAGCCATAGAAAGGCCATTCAGAATAAGATATAATAGCAAATGTAGGGAACTCGTCCGGAGTGACAACAAATGGAAATTTTCGGTCGGTTTTATGAAAATACGTCATTACATAATCTAAAAGAGGAAATCATATGAATAGGTACATGTAAGAAAGTTGCTGTCTGCTCATGAAAATCAAATCAAAATAAACAAACGATATATAAATTCTTGCATTCAACATTGAATGAAAATTCAATATTAGCTATTAGAGGGTTTTGTAATAGAAATGAGTCAATTTGAAATGGTTATAACGACAACACTAATTGATATTCTCAACATTTTTTATGTCATTCAATGAAGTAGGTAAAGATATTTCATCTTGAAAAAATGCTTCAACTCACAACATGAGAAAAATCAGTGAAATATGGGTAAATAGAATATAATAGAAATATAATAGGTTTTTTTTAAATTCATAATTTATAAAATATATCTAGATTCAAATTTTGTAGAAATTAGTGAAAAGCATAGAAATAACCAGATTGACGTAAGGACGCAGCTCTTGTTATAGGAAGCTCTATTTTTCTGTGTTCATCAAAAGTTGAAACCAAAGAAATATTGAGTTGAAAAAAGGTTTTTACCATTTTCAAATATTTATATTGATATAATCATACGATGTTATATATTCTTGAAATCAAGAAAAACTCAGCTTTCAAAAATTGGAACAGAAATATAATGTTTCCATTGAAAAAAATAACTTTGCTTCATAGCTTCGTAATTAAAAATCCTGCTTCTACGTAAAAATGTGCCTGTAGAATGTTTTAGTTTCAGTGTTCTATCATCAGTATTAGCGGACATTCCAATTTTCGTTTATAACTTGAAAACAAAAGATGGTAGCCAAATATGAATACTACTTTTGTTAGTTTCTCAGAAAAAGGGAACGAGAATGGGCTATCAGATTTTGTCTATCCCCTCTGGTTTAAAAGTTGTAGTGCTAATAAATCGAAATTTGCCCACAATGTATGTACAATCATTTCCTTAAGTTTAACGACTCTATTTTAACCAATATTCATTATAGCGAAATAAACGCCATCCAGAATTTTGATAAGCCGAATGGCAAGCCATTCAAAAATCTACGTCATTCAAAATTTGAAATTCCTGAGGAGGTTGGCACTCAGGTTAAAGAGATGATCGCACACCTACGAAATTAAATTGAAAGGATTTCCCCCTCCAGTTAAAAGTGACTTGTTGACCTCATATATAGAGATATTTCACTTTCTCTGGTTTATGTGGGCTGCCTGGTATAGCTGTTCGTATATCTACAAAATCCTCAAGCCATAGGTAGGCGCGACCCCTCGCCACTGGATATAACAATCAATCCCTAGGACGCGTCCAGATTCACAACAAGCGCAAACTAGTATAAATAAAAGATAAAGCCATAATGCGTTATATAAGAGGGAGGCGGCTTCGTATGTGGCGGCGAGATCAAAGGCAATTTTTGAATTATTCAAAATATCCACTTCGAAATTTCTAGGTATCCCAAGGAATTTTATATCGACGTTGTTTGACATATAGCACCGACACTGCAGGTTGTTTTCACTCGAAGAATACAGATCACGTAACTCTCGCCATTCCACAATAATTCAGAACGATGACAGAAGAATATCGTACCGGTTTTTACGGGTAACGTAACGACCATTTGTTCTGGTTGGATTTATGCGGTTAAAAGTTCTATCTGTTTAATGGCAAAACAGTTACGTGAATAGCAATTCAGTAAATAATAAAGCCCTGGCTTGAAATTTTCGCCTATTGGTGAATTTCCTGAAGTAATCCAGTACATTTATGTTTATTTTTTTTTTTCTATTCCGACTCCTCTAGCCTCTGTGAGACTTCTCAGAAGCTTAGGGCTTGAGCGAGCTTATAGTCCAGTCGTCTCAGTCAAAGTTAGGTACTAATCTCCGAATTGGAGATATCCAGCTATAAACTCGTATGTATTTGTATTTTGACATGTATTGTCGTCACTGTATTTTATCAAGTCACTGTAAGTTAGATCAACCTCTAACGTCTACCATTAGTATTAATTATTGATGAATACATCAATTATAAATAATTTTCATTTTCTATTGAATATTACTTCATATTTACCTATTCATTTTTTTCATCAATTAAATATCTATCCACTCAATAACTCTTATAACCAGTAGGAACAATATGTTCAATTGTTTTGTACACTTACGACCGTTTTTTTTTTGAGGAAAGCTTTTTTTACAAACCTTGAATATTCGTTTCTCCTGTTCTACAATATCGATTAATAAGAAATAGTGAAAAACTCATTCGAAACGAGATATTTGCAATAAATCCATATTTGAGACCTTTGACCTTAGATTTTAATAGTTACGGGCATCCTAACTTACGTAGGTTTCAAGGTAACTTTTAGGATGTCAAAATACAAAATTATACAGGTTTATAGCCGGGTAGTTAAAATTCCAAGGTTAACTACTAACAGTAAACTTGTTACCAATTTTTTTTAATAAAAGTATTTTGACCTTAGTGAATCACCATCCAGTCATCATCCAAATTTATATTTTAACTCTATCGAATTCATTTAACCACCACCAGACATACACAACATCCATGACCTAGCCAGGATTCGATCCCAGTACCTTCGGCATCACAGTCGACTGTTAATCCACTGCGCTACCGGGGTAGTCTTCGAGCAGATTTCATAATAATTTAAACTACTAATGAAATCTTTGACATGCATTCTTGAATTCCAGTTGACATACTGGACATACTCTTATGACAATAAGGTTCCAATTCAGAAATAAGTGCATAAATTCTCTTAAGAAACGTGTTATATTCTGTCAAATTTCTTATATTTCTAGGTGAAAAGTTGTATAATATTATGCACATATAGGGCTCGCTCCTTCCAGTTAACTCTAACTTTGTGAGATGAAAGAAAGTACTAGTTCCTTCTTTTCCTGTTATTCTTATTTTCGAATCTTTGAACATAGCTGATATTTTCATCAGAAAGAATTAGACCTCTATGAATATTAAAAAATTATTCCATATGTTAGTAATGGTTTTGATCGCACTACCCCAATGTATCACATACGTAGTTCAATCAGGAAATTAGTTGACCGCAATGAGATCTCCAGTTGAGATTCCTATCAATTGTAATTCCTGAAAACTTTATATTTGATCTTATTTCGATTTCGTTGATGATATTTTTTGGAAAGATTATGGTCGATCTTGTGGTGGATCATTAAATCAACAATTTTTGAAAGATATGAGAATATTGGTGTCATCTGATTACAAATATTTGTTAATATCAACTTCGGATTGGGCCTGAAGCAACAGGTATGCCTCTCACTTATCAACTAAATAGGAATTTTCATAGAAATTTCGTGTGCCACTTGGTCGCCTTCTGGCATGCCTGACTGAACAGAATCTGTATATAGGTAATAAGGAATATGGTGAAAAAAAACCACAGAAGCATACTAGAGGGGAATCGAGGTTAACGGTGATACTAAACGGCATAAGATGCCGACACGATCATGTTCACAGATAGTGAGGAATCCTTGAAGACCATAAGAGACAAACCATACCGTGTTCATGGTAATCTCGACGACCAATATTATAACAGCCAATGTGGTTCTGGAGGGGCAGTGCATAGAACAAGCCGACAGAATCAAGTACTATGGATGCGCAATAACTGACAGTATAGACCAAGACATCGAAACAAGATCAAGAATAGAGTAGGCTAGATCTGCATGTCATCAAATGGTTAAATGCTATAAGTATTAACTCTGTTTCTTCACACAGTATCGAAGCGTTGGACATCCAACTAGAAAACTCTGAGGGTAATCGAACCGTTTGAATTGACAACGATGAATGTTCAAACTTTGGTACACACCACCCACAAAAAGAAGAAGAATAGCTCTTCTGGCCATATCAAAACATTTTTACCTAAACAAGGCCATCATGAAGCATATTAACGATCTTGCATAACCAACCTCGCTCCATTTCTTTCCATCGGAAAATTATTTTCTGTTATTAATATCGACGTTGCATCCCATAATAGACTCAGACCCTAACAATATTACGATTCTGCATTATATTTCCAGTTCGAAACATCGCAGTCAATAGAGTTAACTCATGGGTTCTATGTAGATTCTCCGCTATCTCGATTTTTAGCAACATAAGCGAGCAAAGCGAATAATATATTTTCATTTCCCTTTACTGGAAGAACAAAAACAAATTGCGACCAGCCCTAGGGGGTTACAGAAGATAACCATACCATTTTTGCCGACTTCAAAAGAGACAAAATGCTTTTTCCAGCCATAACGCTCATATTGTGAATCGGAAATTGAGTCAGAGTACGGAGATAGAAGAACGGATTTAATACCATCATATCCTCTCGTTTCTTTACCAGATAAACTCTCTGTTTCTGTATTGGTATCAAATTTCGAACGATTATGAATCTGTAATAACCTTAGAATCAATGCGAATAGAATTTCATCCAGCAAAAGATGCATACCCATATTATACAGAGAATTTTTTTCAATTTACTCGGCCATTACTTGATGGAAATCTATGCTAATTGGATACACCAGATACGATGAGATTTTCACAATTATTTTTATTTATCTTAAGATATGTTTTGCTATGATAACATTGTAGCTTCTTGGGATTTCAATACATTCAAACTATAACATTAATAACCTTACCATTTATATTACTTAAGTTGTAGTGTGAAATAAAGAAAATAATATCTATAAAGGAGAAAAACTGAAACGATTTAAAAAAGTTTTAGATAATTTCTCAGAAATAGTAGTGAATCATTCAAATCATGTTGGTTTTCATTTAAGTAATAAATTTATTCGCATTTTCCATTGAATTCATTTGTGTCTATATTAAATATACCTGGAAAGAGGAAGAAAGAGAATAGTCTAGATCTAGAATGACATAAAATTAATTAATTGATTTCTTGTTCCATTGAATGAACGAAATGTGACAAAAAATTCATTTCCAAAATTACAGTCTAGTGTCATGAAGAACTTCACCTTTAACATTTTTCAGAATCATCTGTATTTCTTCTAGTGTTCTACCTTTGGTTTCCGGTACATAAAGTTGAATCAAACCGGTAGAGAGAGCACACAAAAAACTAAACACAAAAAAAGAAACACTCAAATCATAATTGAAATTGATCCACTGATAAAGATACACCGATGTCATTGATGATAGGATATATATAAAATCCGCTAAGGCCATACCCATTCCTTTCACTTTAGCAGGGAACAACTCGGCCGTCATAACAATTGGAACTATGGCTAGCCCGAATTTAATTCCAACAGCGTAAAACATAACAGCCACGAATATAATCCAACTATAATCCCCTGTTGGGAAACCCATAGATTTCAACTGAAAGAAAGCTCCAATTGTCAACAACGTGACTGTGGTTACTACGCCTGAGACCAGCAGAAGTATTTTCCGTCCACAATAATCAACAGTTAGAGTAGCAACAGTGGCGGATATCAACATCAAAGATGGAAAAACTATAGCTGCAATGTCTGGAGATATTACTTCTGATCCAGCCTGATTCAGTATGGTGTGGAGGTTCATAAGTAAAGCTGAGACTCCTGCAAAATGCTGGGTGTAATTCAGCAAGATCATGATGAGGCAAGCTTTCCTATTGCTCTTTATTTGAAAGAGGTCTTGAGGTCTGCCTTTTTCGGATTTTTGCCTTACAATCGCAGCTTTGATTTCTTCGATTTCTTTAGAAATGTTGTCGTTGTTCCTGAGAAACTTAAGAACCTTTTCTGCTCTCTCATTCTCGTTTATATAAAGGAGGTAGTATGGTGATTCGGGCATGAAAGGAAATAGAACGAGCTGAATTAGGAGTAAAGAGCATCCAACAATTGAAGAGGTACATATGCTTACCCATGGTCCTATACAGTATATAATAATTATTCCTACTAGCATCATCAGATATATCAATCCTGCTAGGAATCCTCGGATATCCTGATGCGCAATCTCAGAAATATACACAGGAGATGCCGTGAAAGCTATGTCTGCTGTAACACCAAGCAGGATTCTACCAGCATACAGATAGTAGACATTATCTGCTATCCCAATGCTAATCCATCCAAGCATACCAACAACTGATGCAAATAGAATAGTTTTTTTTCTTCCAATACAATCAATCAGAGTGATAGAGAAGGGTAGGCCGATGAAGCCGCCGACCATATAGAAAATTTCGAGCCATACTTCTTCAGAATGCGTCATTGATACTGGGCTGTCAGGTGATCGTAGTTTTGGTATAGAGGGAGCTGTCCATCCGTACTGCATGCCATCGGAAATAGCATTGAGGGTACCTGAAAAACAGATACAGTTCACCATAAAGGCCAAAATAGAGGAAAAACTAGGACCAGGAACAACACAACACCTCTGGATGAAGCCTAATGGGTATGGGTACGTTGATATAACGTTGTAAAATGATTAGGTAACCAACGGTTCATTTAAGTATTTTAGACACCTATGATTTATGATGGTAATATTTTGGTATATTCTGGATAATCAAAATACATTGATTGGCGAGACCCAAGCTAATTTTTGAGAGGGATTGCGTTGTTTCATCGTGAGATCGCATCGTCAGTTTGGCACTCAGTAATATCTGTCAATACACCGTCTATTTCTATAGCGGAGGCCTTCAACTGAATGAAATAAACTTGAAGCTTACAGCCCGCCGTGTTCCTTAGCGGTCACCCACCTCGCTCAGCGTAGCTTGGCTTCAGTATTCCAACGTGAACTGACAATTTCGGCATACTTTGGGTGACTTTGCTGGACTTGCAAATAGGCAGTACAAATGTATATATAATATAATCAACTGTGAATGTGAAATAAACTTGAAGCTTACAGCCCGCCGTGTTCCTTAGCGGTCACCCACCTCGCTCAGCGTAGCTTGGCTTCAGTATTCCAACGTGAACTGACAATTTCGGCAGACTTTGGGTGACTTTGCTGGACTAGCAAATAGGCAGTACAAATGTATATATAATATAATCATCACATAAATATAAAGAAATATTATTCTTGTACTTACAGGTTACTCAAGAAATCTCTCTAAACAATTCAAATTTTGAACAACGTGGTTCACGTAAGCGGGTCTCTAGAATTGGTAATTTATTCTTCGAGCCAATTTAAAAAGTGACCCATCAGTATGATAGGATTTTTCACAGGCTATCCAAATATGTTATCAGAAAAACTATCGAACCCAGGCATAGAAAGTTATAAGGGAAAACCCGTTTCTCAAAAAAAAAAGCCAATTTGACCGGTTTTTAAAATAATATGGTTAAGCGACAATGCCTGGTCATTTTTTTTTCATTTGAACTTCCAGTTTTCTCGTAAGTGGAAAATTGGTTCTAAGCTTCTGAGACAATGAGGAAATTACGTTGCTTGACAATGTACAAATAACAATATAGGACAATGTGATATAGTAACAAGATTAGATCATAGTTTCATCATCGTTTTAAAATGGATATCCTATTATTGTTGAGAGATCGGTTGAAAGATGATATACTGTTGAACTCGACCGTGTATTTTAACCAAATAAACGACAGAGAGTATGAATTATATTTTTATATCAACGTTGAATGGGAACCTTATGATATGGTAGATGATATTAGAAAACGTTAAATTTTGTGTACACGCATCTGAAACACGTTAGATTTTGAAAATGACAACGTTGAAAATTCTACCGGTAATGTAAATTTCAACGATACAACTTTGAATAAACGTTGAACCATCGTGTGTGTGCCCATTGGTAGTATACAAAACTGGACAGGGATGAATGTCTAAACGTTGGTTCAAACCGCCTGAAAGAAGGACGAACTTGTCATGGTAGTCGCCAATAATCACTAGAACAGTAATTTATCTAACTAAGTGGTTCTGATGATACGAAACACCTTGAATTAAGCTCATGAAAACACTTCAATCATATTGGTTTTCAGCTAAATATAGAAGGAGTATTGCCAACTTCATTGATTACTTATTCATACGTTGCCATGTCAGTATAAATTCCGAGATAACACCTTGAATGCACGCATGGAACAAGTTCAATATATTCCCAGATAAGGTGAAATGTTTCAACTGAATGCAAGCCGGCGTATCTGAAGGCATCGAATAAAGGACACTCAGCCCCAAAGACATGGAGCGTCAGGACTAATTCGGCAGGAATGCAGGGTAGATCATTTTACGGAGCCGTTTCCGTCTATCGCTTGTTAAGGGCGCCATTAAGCGTCCCACTTGTTTGCCGGATGCTGCAAGGGAGAGACGGCCTGAGGGCTTAGCGAAAACGCCACCACAGAGATTTTCATAATTGCTAATTGAGATTGAGAGCGTCGTTTTGATCCAATGATTCTTTGGATTATTGCGCGCTTGTTCCAAGGGAACAGCAGGTTGCCGTTTTGTCCAGAGATCTGTCGAATCAATTGTATACATGTTATGTTGTGGGGAAGTTCAGAGTTAGAATATATAGGTTGAGTTCATTAATTTAAAAAATTCCGTTTATGATTCTAGAGCTATATTATATTAATACGTTCGAAGTGGATTTAGGAATCGGCTGCACGGTACTGAAACAAAATTTTTCAGGTGGAATTTCGTGTTGATTGTATAATTGAAAAATGTTTTTTTTTAATATACAGGGCAAAACGATGATCTCATTGGGAAGTGAGCCCTCTATCTTGAAAACTGAGACACTAGCTTTCTATACTTGCGCCTAAGAGTGTCTCTAAAAGAGCCTGAAAGGGGTGCGTATTTACATCACTACGGACAGCCAGGCCACGCTGAGATCCCTGGAATCATATATCCAGGGGTCTCTACTGATATGGAGTACCGTATTTGCATGAAGCAACTGGCCAGGGGAAATAAAGTAACTCTACTATGGGTACCGGGGCATTGTGGTCTTGAAGGAAACGAAAAAGCCGATGAACTTGCAAAAAGTCAAGGTTAGTTGGTGCTGAGCCCTTCTGAGATCAATGTAAAACAGCGGTCCAACAATGGGAGTGGGACAATGTAAAAACCGTCTGGAGAAATACTCCGGGTCTTACTCAGGCAAAGAAATTTATGGTGCTTTCAGCGACCTATACCAGAAAGCTTCTGAAGTCAACACGAGCTGAGCTTCGAGTAATGGTGGAACTGCTGACAGGACACTGTCGGTGCAAATACCTTTTGTACCGCATGAATAAGTCAGCAGGTGAGATCTGCAGGCTTGGTGGAAAAGAAGTAAAAACAGCCGAACACATAGAGTACAAACATCTGGGGCTGACTGGTCTAAGAACCATTCATATGGGAAAGTGACAAAGTAATATCAAAGGCTCCTTAGGATGTCGTTGGTTTCGTTAACCGTATTGACGGCCTCCCTAGGTTTGTATAAATAGGTAGGGTCAAGACGAAAGATCAAATTTGTTGCAGTTGTCGGAAGGCTAACAGAGCCGAAACAACCCCGATACAGTAAATAATAATTTCAATAAAATACAGGGTGTTCCTAACTTGGATGTACGAAAACGAGAGATTCCTGAAATCATTTCAAGAGAAAAAACGGTTTTTGTACACGAGCTCGCAAATGCGTTGTTTTCAACATTCAGAGTATGATTTCTTTTAGAGTTTTTTTTTCATATCACCTTGCCTTCAAGAGATATCTCACTTAAAACTGGCATAGATATTTCAATTTCCAGTTTTCATCATATGCTTAGAGTTCCCGCTTCTTGCCGCATAACATTTTTATAGTGAACCACTGGTAGCTTAGAAAAATGTTAAAAGAAACTTTGGTCCAGTACTACACTTTTTGGTTTCTTGTAGTTTTGTCGTATCGCTACCGATTTGGAGGAGAAAATTTCGAACTCGTGTAGACTCTTAAAGTCTAGATAATTCAAATTATTATAAAAATCTATTCAGAAAGCTGTGATGAATAAATGAATTTAAGTTTTGGAACTTCTTTCGTCAATCTCTGGCGAAGATAAATAAGGATTCGATAAAATGGTATAATTATTAAAAAAATTAGAACTAGAAAAAACACACTGTATCTCGAAAACGAAGCGTTTGCGGGCCCATATTTCTATGACTTTATTTCTTAAAATTATCCAAGAAATCTCTCATTTTCCTTTGTACCTCCAATTTAGGAACACCATGTAGGAAGTTCATCAATGAAGTGAGTTATCCAAAAATTGAACTATGTAGCGCACACATCAGGAAAAGGATCAAGTTGTTTTGTTTTTGCTTATACAGAGACACCTATCGATACATTTTTTCAACCATTGAGTCAAAAATTATCTGACACATGTATGTTGACAGACGTTATATTGTCTACCAACCTTAAAATGGGGATAGGTTTCAAAATAACGGGTATTTAGTTGAACATGGGAAGTTTCGAAAATTTTTATCTATGATTTGATAAGTCAGACTGTCAGACTGTGAAAATTCAGTTTGAAAAAATAAATGTCTCGACATACACCGCCTTTAATTATCTATTTATTGCAAAATCAATTTGGTGACAACTTTATTTCTAGAAGTGGTCCTCTTAACTCGTTCGTGTGTTGAGGTCATTGGTTTCTACCGATAACTCTTGAAGCATTGAAAGCTTATATTCAAATCACCATTGACCCCTTACGGTCAGATTTATCGTAAAAATAGTGAAAAATGGGACTGATGTAATTTGTATTCGCGGGGGATATATGCAGGAAATCATATTCGAAAAATAAATGCCATAAAATTATCAGATAAAAAATTCATTCCAGCACTTTTTTTTATTTTTAAGTTTAATCCAACCCAATATTTAGAGGGTTCCATTAAATTTAATTCGTGATAGTGACATCCGTATTCAGAAAATTCTCTGGATGGAAGGAAGTCTATCGGTCCGTTCATCTGAAACGAATTCTTGAATTTAAGTTATCGTATTATCGAACAAAATAACTACTTCTAGAATTTGATTCATCGCATTATCAAACAGAATAATACTAGTATCAATTTTCGGTAGTACCAACTCACCTAAGACAACTGCAACTAATTGAGATCCATTTTCGGTAAAGAAACTGGGAAGCAAAATTTTCATCGCTTCTCTTTGACAAATACTAACACTGAATGCAATGTTTCATCTCAAACTCAATTTAACAAATCGTATTACCTCAAAAACACGCAATGAGGATACACCATGGATATGGATGAGCCAATTTGAATAATTCTCATGAAAAATCAATGAAACAATAGGAATAAAATGCATATTATAATGCAGATATTTGTTTTCATCGCAGTTTATCGTCAATATGAAGTGGTTTGATTTTTATACAAATCAATCTGACGAGATGAGGTTCCGTAAAATTAGAACCATAGAAAATTCAGAAAAAATATCACATTATTTACATGTACATATGTGATCTCCGAGGATGCAATTAGCGAATTGATCAACGAGCGCTCAAAAGCTACTGATTTCAGGTACGTGTTCCCCTCATTTTTTTTCTTGAATTTATTATTTGAGAACAATTTTTTTTTAAATAATATTGATTCATTTTTATCCAACTGAAAAATATAATTCCAAAAAATCAGTTTAATAGGGTTTAATAATAAAAAACGATAGTAGCTATTCATTCTTTTTTTCATAAAATTCAAATTCGCATTCCATATAATATTTTATATGGAATATTATACATTTGCTCCCTCTCAAACGTCTCTCATAAAAAAGAGAGGATAAAATGACAATGAAATCACAATCGATCACCACTTTTAAGCCATTGCAAGGACTTTCAACTGTCCACACTCACATCCTCGTATCCTGAATCTTCTTTCCCTCTCCAACATCCTTAAGGATCATTTGTATTTCTTCCAGCGTCTTCCCTTTCGTCTCAGGCACATAAAACGAGATCATAACAGTACATAAAATGCAGAAAAATGAAAAAACGTAGAAGGAGATGTGAATTCCTAATGCTTGGTTCATCCAAGGATACAGATAGAGGGATATTATAGATGAGAGTAGATACATCATATCAGAAAACGCCATGCCCATACCCTTAACTTTGGCAGGGAATAATTCGGCTGTTATGACAATGGGTACAATGCCCAAACCAAATTTCACACCAGCGGCATAGACCATAACCGCCGCTAAGGGCACCCAATTGTACAGATGCGTAGGAAATCCAAGTAGTTTCAAATGGAAATAAACAGCCAAAACAAGAAGCGTTATAGTTGTTATTATCCCTGACGACGTAAGTAAGATTTTTCTGCCACATCTGTCCACCAAAAACGTGGCGGTAGTGGCTGATATGAACATCAAAACAGGAAACATCACAGCAGATATATCTGGAGATATTAGGTCTGATCCAGCATCGTGAAGAATAGTGTGCAGGTTCATAATTAGTATTGAAACTCCTGAAATATGTTGGGTGATGTTCAGTAACATCATAATGGTGGCTGCCTTTCGGTTGCTCTTGATTAGAAACAAATCCTGTGGTCTTCCTGTCTCGGTTTTCTGTCTCTCTACAGCTTTTTTTATCTCGTTGAGTTCTTCGGAAACATTTTTATCTTGTCTCAGTCTTTTCAAAGCCTTTTCCGCTTCTTTGTCTTTATTCACATAAATAAGGAAATAAGGTGACTCAGGCATAAAAGGAAATATGATGAGTTGCACTAATAGTAAAGAAGATCCGACGATAGCTGAAGCGTATATAGGTATCCATGGTCCAATTGAGTATATCACGATGATACCAACAAGCATCATGAGGTAAATAAGACCAGCCAAGAACCCCCTGATCTTCTGATGTGCAATTTCGGAGATGTATACCGGGGATGCTGTGAAGGCTATGTCTGCGGTGATTCCGAGAAGAAATCTCCCAGCGTAGAGGTAGTATACGTTGTTGCCAGCTCCAATGCAGATCCATCCGCATATGCCTATGATTGATGAAATCCATACTGTCATCTTTCTACCGATGACATCGATGAAGGCTATGGAGATGGGCAGGCCAACGAGACCGCCTATTAAGTAGAGGATCTCTAACCAAATTTCATTGGAGTGGGTAATTTTTACGGGTGAGTCTTGTGATCGTAGAAGTGGTATTGAGGGTGCCGTCCAGCCATATTGCATACCATCGGATACTACGTTGATGGTGCCTTGAAAAAAAAGTTCGGTAAGAAAATATAATTATGCAATTTTTTCATTGGAAAATTCTGATTATTTCTTGTATTCAACATATTATATTGATTTTGTCTTTTCTTGATGCGAACTCATTTTATATCGAAACTAAATGGACAGTAATTATGATCCCACTTTTTTATTTAGAAATTGGAACTGTTTCTCTCATCGAGGTAAATATAGGAAAAGGAACAAGTGGCGATTTGGTTTCTTCCACTTGATCCTTTTATAAGAGTCAATTTTAGTAGGTCTAGAAATTTTAAGCCACAACGTTTATTTTTTGTATGTGAAATTTCAGAATCTTATTTAAAATAATAATTGAACTTGAATTAAATTATTCTTGTTGTTAATATGGAACAACACCACTTGACATTCTCATGATCTGTCACTATTTGCCTTGAGGGGAAATAAAATGTGATTGAATGATTCTTAAAAGTTTAGGATATTACAATAGTTCCAACATTCGTCGAGGAGTAGCTTCTTTAAGGATACTTATTTTTTTAAATTTTCACAAAATTAGAGTTTTGCCCCATTGGTAATGTTTCTCTTTCCAGGATTTTTTCACGAGTATTTTTCAAATTCGTCAGTCTTTGTTGGAATAACATATCATCCATTATTTTGCAAAAAATGAAAAGTAACTGAAATTAATATTTTTTTTTCATTCACAAATTGAAAATACTGAAATATGTAATCAATTTCATTTTGAACTGAGCAATCACGTGGTTGGGTACCTTCCTAAGAAAATCTTCAAATTCGATTCTGCCCGTCCGGATGGTCATACAAATGATAACGCTGGAACAGAAGGGCCTATAAATTTGAAATTTCTAAGGGAGGTTCGGATTTTGAAAGAGTTCGTTAAGGTGCAAAATCCGACTAGGGTTTCGTAAATATAGCCGTTCAAACTTTTGTTTTCTTGATAATGTTAGAACTGCTGTTTAGATCTGCCTGAAGTTTTTATTTGAATATAGGACAATCGTGAGGGATGAATATCGAAAAAAAAATAACCAATATTTCCATGAAATCGACTAAGTTCCAATCGAAATTTCAAGCGGTTAACATAATAAATATTCAGGAAGAATATTGGAACAGCTCCCAATATTTCCGTTATTACAGAACCTATTGTGTTGAAATTCTGCTAGTGTATAAAGAATAACTATTTCAGGTTTCGTGCAAAATTTCTGTTGAAATCCGAGCTAAAACCATAGTATATTCTTGTAGAATAGAAATCACTAACGGAAAGTCGGGAACTTTTGAGCCCTCGCTTATTCATTCGCCTACCGCATGAAGTCTACATATTTATTTTACGCATATCAACAATTATGTGGTCTTTATTTTTCATAATTTCACTGGAATTTTCTATGGTTCTGATGGAAATCCACACAAGAAGCTTGACATAAATATCTTATAGGATGACGGAAATATTGAATACTCATTCTCAATATCCTGTTAAAAAGTGGAATTAGAGAATGTTTGTTTGAATTCGCAACATTCTCATCATTCAGCAATAGCTTTAGAACTGAAGAATGGTCATTTTAGTTCCATTTTATTCATATCGGTTGAAATTCTAGCTGAATAAATATGTAAATTTATCAGATAGATGATGATTGAAGTCCATTGAAAGATGAAAATAATTTTCTTATTGTTCAACAGAAAAGAATGTTTTCGTTCGTTATTTCAAGATAAAAACTCAGGTTATGTAAATTTTATTATCAGGATTTATTCAAATTCAATTCTTATGATAAATGGAATTGCTTCTATAATTGGGCATAGGTAATTATTTTTATTATGAATAAGAAACGCTCATTCGAAAATAGGGTACTGAACTTTAGGAGGTAGTACATTGCTTTAATTTCCATTTCTTCATATAAATATTTACATAATATGGAGATCAATTCCTATATTATATTCTTTTATTTCTAGAGATTTGAGTATTCGACACTCATTATCGATTTGGTATCCGTATGATGGAAATTAATTTGGAACACTGCAAATTTCATACAATAGCTTGAAAAGAATTATCTTGTCACTCAAAAATTAATCCGAATCCAAAGATCAATGAAGAGTGAAATCTCAAAAATAAAAAGAATTTTTACCTCTTGGAATGCAAACACCTGGCCGTGGGATAGGTAGAGTATGATGTTAACTTGAATGTGCACTTATCATCAGCGTCATACTCAAGAGAGACTATTCAAAAATTCTAAATTCTGAAACTGAGCCAGAGCCTCGCTGTTGATATATTTTTTTCAGTGAAATGATAGCATTAGAGGTTCTAAATTCCAAGAGTGCGCACGTAGACAATTTATGTAAATATAGGATTTTTTCTAATGAAGGCCTTGATTAATTAATAAATATTATTTATTCAATTAGATTGAAAATTAATGGATAGTAACCAATCTTGCAGGATCGATTAGCTATCACAATTAATTTTGTATCTAATTACATACGAAAAGCTCTCATGGTTTCCGAAATAACTCTGAACGCCAGAAGAGATTCATTAACAGCAGGGACAATTCTTCATATTCCAATCTCTTACTGGTACTAAAGAAAATTTTCTCATATTTTGGACGAGCCTTCACATCCTGAAGTCCTGAGCATATATTAAGAAACATCCTGTATATTCAACCAATTAACCATAATTTTGGAATTCTACATGAAATTTGTGGCTTAACATTCATAGAAGCTCTAAAATTAAATATACATAAAAAATTGGAGCATTATTGAACGACCTAGTTGGATTTTGAGTTAACAACTTTTGTTAAATATCTGGCTGTAAACCATTTACCTATTGCTGGAATTTCCAGAATTCATAGTTGAAAACATGTCTTATGCCTATTTACCCTCATTAGATTAATTCACCCTTATTAGGTTAGAGTTTCATTTTAAAAGATTTCAGTAAGTAAAAATAAAGAAATTCAGTGTAGCAAAATAATGGTGCTTAATTCATAGAATCGAACAGTGAAAATATAATGACCGATTCAATTCCGGATTTTATATTGTACGAGAAGTCTCAACATTGTCGAAAGACCAAAGCACTAAGCAGAAAATAATGCTTTATTTTGAGGGAATATTTTTGAGTATTCTAACGTGAGTTCCGAAAAAAAAAACTCTCGACGCCGGAAGGGCGTATTCTTTTATTCAATTTTTGCATTCTATTCCAAAACTGCGAAGATTTTTCATCAGAAATAATAAACCAAAGAATAAATTTCGAGCTTTTATATTTTTTTAGAACATTTTTGAATAGCGCAAGAATGAATTTTTGTATTCTTTGGAAGAAAGTCACATAACTCCTTAATAGTAGGCGAAGGTAGTCTCAACTTAAAGTTGAAAAAATGAGGCAAGATTGAAGTGACCTGATTCAGTCTTGTACGTGCATACGCATAAAATTCCAGGTCATAAATTTATAAAGTTAAAGTTAAAATTCCAGTTTTTTATCTCAAAATCCTTCGGGAAGACAACACAAGCCGCTAGGACGTACCGGTTTCAAATAACCTCAATAATATCTAGACACCAGTAGTTTCAAAGGGAGCATTTCATATATTGCAAAAATATATATAACTGGTTCAGAATTCATAAAATAAATGAAAAAAATTTAAATCAACACAGCCTCTATCTCTAAAGGGATTCGCGATTTCACTCTAAAAAACTCCTTTTTGTAACTACAATTAGAAATTATGACCTGGACTCTGAAATCACCCTGTATATCAAATCACAGTTATGTGGTCTTCAAAGGCGAAATTGGAGAATGAATGACGGACGCTCACAATCTCCTTATTTAATGTCAGTACTTTTTTTTAACAGTACGTACGTTCACTGGAACTGTCATTTACATTGAATGAGCATAAAACAATCAATATAATAAATTTTTGAGTTTAACTCACCTGACAGTACTGCCAATAGCTGTGGGCCACTGCCCACAAACATTTCAGGAATTGGTAGCCTCATTTTGATCGATGACGATGACGATGACTTTACACTCTAATTCAATCTTGACTCCGGATCATGGTGGATCCCCTTTTCCACTGTGAAGAAAGTGAATGAAGAGAAGAGTGAATAAACTCGTGACTAATACTACTATTCCAGAATATTTATCCTTCAATAATGAAGTGATAAACACTGGTGTTGAATTATTCCGATGGTAATTAATGGGAGTTGCGCAACTATGCAAAACCCTCCATCATAAACCCACAAATATTTTTTTAATTAGATGGAAGTTCCAAGTTTTGCTAGGTCCCATTCTTGAAAATGATAAGCGTTAATTCTAATTCAAACAGAATTTGATGATGATGTTGAGCAGTGATAGAGATCTTTTATGATAAACGATCAAGAGTTTACGTGGATTTTTTTATTTTACTTTCGTGAGTACGGTCTCCGTGTACAGATTGAATATGGTAATCAGGTTCTATTCTTAGATATCCCATTCATTTGAAATAATCTTTCACAGTCATGTTTCGGAATATGTGGAATCCACGAACATTTTAGATTTTCATTATGATTCATTACTTTTACCTATGTCATAGAGCATCTCAACAATGCAGCCAAAATTCATCAATAATGAGACAAAAATTGCGATGAAACTTGTATTTTTCAAATGTAAACCATACATATATCTTTGAAAATGATATTGTTCAACCGCAACCTCATTATTTCCACTGTTGTCAAGCTATAACAAAAAAACTGGAAAATGGCGTGAAATGAAAAGTTCTCATAACTTCTTTATTATTGATGCTAGATGCTATCAACATAAAATAAAAATATCCTACAGACACTTTTTTCGGCTGAAATTTGAATCCATTGGTGTAATGCTTTATTTTTGATTGCCATTAGTTTTGAAGTTATAATACACATTTGTGCTTCTCTGAATGTGAAATAACAACAATTTCTTTAATGAATAAAATCGTTTTTTGTCCCTTTTGAATAATATATAACATAATATATGAATTTCTCCTCAAACTATAAAAATTTTCGAAGAAAATTTCAGTTTCAAACGGCCAATTGACTTGACCAAGTGCCTATCTATAATAATCTGTGAATTTCAGATAATTAAAATATTCGTAGGCCGCCAAGGTCGCCGGATACAACATCTTTAGATTTCTTCTTTTGGTCACATTTACAGAACAACGTTCATCAATTTGAAAATGTTGAAATTTCAAATCCAGATACCTTGGTGGCCACCGAATATTTTAATTATATGTTCACAGATCATTTTACATAGACATTAGGTTGATTTGCTGAAACTGAAACTCTTGAAGATTTTCCGTTCGATAAGATATTCATAAATCAAGTTCTATATTTTTGAAAGGGAAAAAAGCGATTTTATTATAACTTCGGAATTAATGGCAATAAAAAAAAATAAACGACCACAACTCTAGGATGTTTTTTTAATGTTGATAGCACCAATTATGAAGAAGTTATGAGAACTTCTCATTCCATTTTCCAAATTTCCCTTATAGCTTGAAAACACCTTGATTTATAAGGTTGCGATTTCCACTTAATCCATTCAAAAATCGATCCCGCCATTGTGCCATTCTTTTTTTGTGCTCAAAGGGCTTCTGAAACCCCTTCACTAGACGAATTGACGAATTTGGGACACCCGATACATATAAAAAATTTTTTGAATACTACTCACTGTCATATTTTATTGACGGCATGCACACATCACTGTAGTCCGCTTAGAGTGAAGCGTTGCCTTTCCAACTTCCTCATTTATACATCGTTAAAAGGATGAAAATTTAAATATTCTGCGAAGTACAAATAATTTGTTTACTCTTTCTCTGCGTTGGGATTTTTCATCTGTCGGTGTTTTATGAATAAAGGCTATGTCATGTTTTTGTGCCAACATAACCTGTTTTGGCACGCGTGGATTTGAATAATATATAATGAGTTTAGCGGTTTCTGAGTATAATGAAGCGAGTCATTGTCAGCCGATGGGGGTTTCATGAAGTACGACATTCATTGCATATTTAATGAATGGGAATGAAAAAAATACCGCAAAATTACTTGTTGTACCTATAATTTACATTCCCTTGTTATGACTTTTCCACTTCTGTTTCACTTCAGATTGAATGACAGAATCGTGATTTTGCGCTAGTATGATTCTGACAATTTCATTGACGGACAGTTCATTTTCACAGCTATATAGGGTGTTTCATTGGTAAATGTACATACGTTCACCTGAGGTAGAGCTACCCTAGATGAGTCCAAAAAACCTATATATGATAGGTGTAATCTTCCCCATATCTGAGATACAGGGTGGTTTATGAAGTCACCAATATTTCCAATTCCTTATAACTTTTGA
This sequence comes from Harmonia axyridis, assembly GCF_914767665.1. Classification (NCBI taxonomy): domain Eukaryota; kingdom Metazoa; phylum Arthropoda; class Insecta; order Coleoptera; family Coccinellidae; genus Harmonia; species Harmonia axyridis. The sequence goes on from NC_059507.1 coordinate 19,884,925, forward strand.
ACCACCCATCATATTTGATTGATATCTGGAACGGACGATGCACTCTATTAGGTCTTTCGATTGATCTTTAAACTAATTGAAAAAATCAGGTCCGTATCAGAAAAATTTTTCACAAGCTGAGATTCAACACTCTGTATAGTGGAATTTGAAGGAAATATTCAAAAAGAGCAGAAATTGTTCAATGGGGATCAGTACATTTTAATGTTCCGCATGTCATTCACCACATCGAAAATTTCGGCCAAGAATTTAGTTCAGTACAGGAATTTCACTAACTCCTCAATAAAATCGTACATTGAGAAAAAATTGGGAAGTTCTCTTGTTTCGCTAATTGAATATTTGTATTTATTGATATACTGACAAATTTTTTTGAGTATTTGCCAGAAACACAAGGATTGTGTTGTGACAAATTAGCAACAATGAATAAATGATAAACACAAATAAATGAACAAATAAAACATTTTGAAAAAATCACAGATTGCTCGAAAAGACCATCGTCTTGATCGAGACTTATTCTTGCCCTTTTTTAATTATGTCGAGTAGCCTTTTTTATCATGTCTGGATTATTACGGATCTTGTTGCATGCAACTTCGATGCGTTATGAGAGAATTTCCTCACTTCATATTTCAGACGAATACACTAATATTTCCAAACGAAATAATCGATAGGATTGAAATCTGGTGATCTAACGGGCCCTGTATGGAGTTCATCTTTGCCTATCGACATATTTGGGAAGTTCTGTTAAAAAAAGTTGTTGACGTTAACTGTAAATTGAGGTGAAGGCCCATCCAATATATGTCATAGATATTGTTGTAGCCTACTCGAACAAACTCTTGTGGAATTTGACACGAAATAATTTCTCAAAATTTAATCATTTAGTGAAAAATAATGTTCAAAATATTAGGACATACAGCTGAATTAATGTATTCAATTAGCGGAATAAGAAAATTTCTCAATTTAATCTGAATGTTGGATTTTTCTGAGAAGTTAGTGAAATTCCACCATTGAACTAAATTTTTGGCCGTAATTTTCGACGAGTTGAATGACGTGCGGGACGTTAAAATCAACTGATCCCCAATGATAAATTCCTGCTCTTTCCGAATATTTCCATCAAATGCCAATATTCCACTATACAGGGTGTTGAATCTCAGCTTGTGAGAAGTCCCATATTTTTCTGATACGGACCTACCTCAGGTTAACGCATGTACATTTACCAATAAAACACCCTGTAGAAGATGCGATGACAAAAATTTTCATTTAAGAATTTTCATAAATCAGTGGGTCTGCATATATTCGTTGAGTTCGATTTGGAAAAAAGATATTTTTTGGGTTCGACATATATTATAATTTCAAATATCACAATATATTTCTATAGACTGATATGAGTGAGTTGAAAATAATATATATTCTTTATGTCGTTGCAATATTATAAAAGTACTAATAACTCTTCTCCTATTACTAAGAACAAGTGAAGAAAGATCTTCCACTTACCTTTTGAAAAAATCAACTGAATATCCTTACTGAACCCATTTTGGAAGCACGATAGTGGTTACCTATTATACTCACACTGTTTAGTTGAATATAAAATTTTTAGTACAATTTTTAAATACAGAAATTACAAACTGATAAGGCAATACATTTTCTGCTATTACCTGATAGCTTGGATAATTCTATAACAATAATCGATCACGTGTTTGTTTATTTTGTTTAGATAATCAGGGAATCATATCAGCCTTGTATTCACTTTAACACCAAATAGTCAATAGTCTATTATTGGAGACTATCAAAGTCAAAATAAAATGGTTTCCAGCAAAAATATATTCTGATTTGGTTTGAATATACAAACATATCTCACATAGTATTCCACAAAATCAAACGCTTATACAGTGTGGCCCACATAAAACAAGAACAGCCGAATATTTCCTTAAATATGAGACAGATCAATATCCGGCTGGACAGTATATGGTCCACCCTGAATAAGGTTGATTAGTTTCATTTGCTTTTGAAATCACTCATGAGATAATAATTTCAACCTTCCCTGAAATTTCAATGATTAATCTGTTAGTGGTCTTTTAATTTGAAATCTTCAACAAAATTCTCAGAAATGAATTTTTGATAAAATTGTATCTATATTATAGAAAATTAATGAGTCTTCTTGATAAAGGATATTTAATATAAATCAAATAATTTGACAACTTTGTGTCTAATCCTTCACAATAATATATCTGTATGATATATTCAGTTTATTTTTGTCTTGAAATATATTCCAATTCTAAAAATCACAAATTTAATAATCAACCAAAAGAAAATTCAAAATGACTGAAACTGACAAATTGAGCAAACGGTTAATAAATTGAACAACCAAATTAACATAAAGACAGACGTATGTTAAACGTACGCTCAATTTGTACAGTTTTAGTCATTTTGAATTTTCTTTTGGTTGATTATTAAATTTGTCATTTTTAGAATTGGAATATATTCCAAGACAAAAATAAACTAAATATATCATACAGATATATTATTGTGAAGGATTAGACACAAAGTTGTCAAATTATTTGATTTATATTGTATCTATAATTATTAATGCTCTACTGAGATCAATTAGGATATTTGTTCATTAAATTATGATCATAAGATATTACCATTGTTAAGAATGAAGTGGTTGATATAGGGGGTTTCTTGTTTCGTCCTTATTATTGAAATAATTTTAACTGTTTCTCAAACATAAGTAGGAACTTCTTACAACTTTGGGCATATGCCAATCCCAAGTTTTCAAAAACCCACGGTGTATAGCTTCAGCAGAATGACTTCATGATATTCTCCCAGAAAAATATATCGGTGGCTTTGATAATTTGAATTGTGGAACTTGGTTACAAATAATAATAATAATTGTCGTCATATTTTTATTTACAAACTCAAATAGAAAATTAATAAAATATCACTCAGATACAAAGCTCAGAACTCACAACCAGATCACATCTGTACAAATATCAAATTGTCCATAAATTAATTATCTTATTAAAAACTAAAAATCAAGGATCAGATCATGCTTCCAATGTTACCTCTTCAAAATCATCTGTATTTCTTCCAGCGTCTTTCCTTTGGTTTCAGGTACATAAGTTATTATCAGAACAGTCGATACTATACAGTAAATACCAAAAAAGTAAAATGATACGTGCATTCCGAAAGAACCAGATAACCACTGATAAACATAGATGGATATTGAGGAGGACACTACGTATACCAAGTCGGACACAGCCAATCCCCAACCTTTGACTCTAGCGGGGAATAGTTCAGCTGTAGTGACTATAGGCACAATACCCAAACCAAGTTTGAATGTAAGAGCATAGAACATAACCGATATCATGGGTATCCAGCTGAACCTAGTCAGGTTCATTTGAAGATGCTGCAGATGGAAATATACAGCAATAGTAAACAAGCTTACGCTTGTTAGCATACCCGAAATCAGCAAGAGTATTTTCCTACCAACTCTGTCCACAGTGAAGGTTGCCGCACTTGCTGCTATCAACATTAACGAAGCAAAAATTATCCCAGCCGTCGTAGAACTGAGCAAGTCAGAACCTGCATGATTCAGAATTTCGTGGAGATTCATTATAAGGACCGTTATACCCACAAAATGTTGAGTGTTGTTCAGTAGCATGACTATAACGCAAGCTCTCCTATTGCTTTTGACCAAGAAGAGGTCAAGGGGTCTTCCTTTCTCAGTTTTCTGTCTCTCCACTGCCATCTTGATCTCCTCCAGTTCTTTGGTTACGTCGTCGTCAACTCTAAGTCTTTCCAAGGCTCGTTTCGCCTGTTTTTCCTTGTTTACATAGAGTAAATAATAGGGAGATTCAGGCATGAAAGGGAATACAATGAATTGGGATAGAAGGAGAGATCCACCAACTATTGCTGTAGTTTGAATGGATACCAAAGTTCCTATCGAATACATCACGACAATACCAAACAGCATCATGAGATAAATTATGCCAGCTAGAAAACCTCGTATTTTTTGATGAGCTATTTCGGAAATGTACATAGGTGACGCGTTGAAGGCTATGTCTGCTGTAATTCCTAAGAGAAATCTTCCAATGAAAAGATGATTGACACTTGTTCCGGCTCCAATGAGCATCCAACCGCACAGACCAACTACTGAAGAGGTGAGTACTGTTTTCTTCCTTCCAATGTAGTCAACTAGGTAAATCGAAAATGGTAGCCCTGCAATTCCACCAAGCATATAAATGGATTCCAACCAAACGCCATCGCTTGCTGTGATTAGTACTGGTGAATCGGGAGACACTAAGATTGGAATTGATGGGGATGTCCAACCATATTGCATACCGTCGGCCAAAGCGTTAATGGTTCCTGTCGGACAAAAGAAAACGTTAATTTTTTTTTAAGATTTTAGAGAAATTCGAGTAAAGCAGTCAATTCTTCAAATAATCGATTCAAATGAATTTAATCTAATATCTAATCAATTGCAATTTTGGAAGTATGGTTCAAAAATTATATCAATCAATAAGTGGTCGACTATATAATTTCATCAAGATAAATACATTGCAGGAACTTTCAAGTGGAAAACCTAGAAATTCAGGTAATTTATGGTAAGTGTATATCACGTATGCCACAGTTGAATTTGGCAAATGTCAAAATCCAACTGAATATTTCGTAAATATGACCGTATAAAATTTGAGTTTCCTGATAATTACAGAACTTTCGAGTCAACTAAGATGAAGTTTGTCATTCAGATGCAAAATAATAATTTCAAGCTTTGTGTGAAATGGCATATTGATCGCGTAGCTAGAACTATAAAATTATAAAAGTTTAGTGAGTCTACTTGAGGAAGGTTATTCAATATAAATATCAAAAAATTGGCAACTTTGCGTCCATTCTCTTCACAATAAAATTGGAATTGTAAGACAAGACAAAAATTAACCAAATATATCATAAAGATATATTATAGTGAAGGGAATGGACACAAATTTGTCAATTTTTCGATATTTATACAATACTATAAAATATTCAAAACAAAGAATATCTCCACAAAAATTGATAATACAGTTATTTTCCTAACAAGAGCGGAAATTGGTACTTTCCACAAGAGTTAGGAACAACATTTTTTTACAAGCGCTTGAAATTAAGTGAAAAGATTTGATTAATTATTCAGATACACATGAATGACAGAGGTAATTCTGCAAGTCGTTACCACAGTTATCTCATCCTTGACGTAAATCGGGCGTTCGGTGAATAGACACATGACAGAATTTGTTATTGTTTACCTAATATTTGCGAGTGGAAAAATTCGCTGCTAAATAGCAGGGGTTTTTCCTAGACTGTGTGAGAAAGAGACTCTTTGTGACTTAAAATGCGCGTGGAAAAGGGTTGAAAGCGCACGCTTGTAGAAAAAATAGTTTTCTTATTTAATATGGTCTCAATGACCACAAAGTTTATTATTTGTTTTGTCATTTTTCATTCTCTTGTCATTGTGGATGGATTTGAAAATTGATTTTCTTCACATCTCAACAGTTCTATGGAATATCATCACTTCAAATTCTGTAATTCTGTTTGCAAACCATTAATTCCAAAATGAAGTTCATCACTGACAAAAGTTTTCAATGAAATTGGTCATCATTTTTTTGTCCGAGAGCTAATCAGAAAATGTAGGTTTATGGTGCCTTCAGTTCTGAATTTTGTAAGGATGTAAAACCGATAATTTTCCATGTGGTTTTTTGATGAGAAACACTCAAATATTGTAAACGACATGTAAGCAATGAATTTGAAATTTTTTCTTACATTTGTTAATGGCAAATCAAATCAATATTGTCTGCTTGCATCCATTTGTCGTACTGGTACTCTTGTATCGTGTAAAAAAATTCATTCTGAATTATTAATTCTTCTTAAATTATCTTTCACCCAAAAGTCAAAAACTTCTGCTTACGAAATATCACTTTTTTTTTCATATTGTTGATGTAGTGGAAATTTGAACTTCAAATAGATGGTTCGTTATTGCAACACATGGTTATGATATCTGTTTAGATTCAAATCTGCGAGATTCAGTGCCTATATAAGTTGAGTATCTTGAAAAAACCTCAAAATATCCGACAATATAACTAAATTCAATCAATTCTTGGTCAGTATTCTCTTTTATGAAATGATGCATGGTTCTGCGAAAATATATTTGAATTTTGTATGCGTTTGTCAACATTGATGTTGAGTTAGGGGTACAAGAGAGGGTAATTTCTGCGTTGAAAAAATTTTAGCTATACTTGTAAAAATGAAATGAATTAATATTCCACTTTTTTTGTATTTATTTGGCCAGTAACCTCTATTGACGTCAATCGCTTTTGAGGAATAATTAGGTTTACTTCCTGCAAAATATGTATTAAACATGAATATTCATCAATCATAACGATTATCCTTTTTATATTATCAATCTAGCAAGTTTGATTTTTATGAATTCTAATTTTTAGAAACCTATTCTCGGAAGAATTTGAAGGACAAGCATCCAAAACCTCAATTAATACCTAATTCTAATTTGATACAGTTGAATATTTCTTGTGATTCACAGTTGAAAAGTTGCCATATATTTATCGTTAGTATTTTTTCAGCTCTCACTCGAAGAATTATCTTCAGAACTCTAAAACTTTCATTGACCATCAGCATAAAAGAGCAATGATAAACGTATCGAAGAAAATATTGAAGCAATCTGCAACTTATTTTATAGTTCAGATATCAACGCTGCCAAGGTAAACAAATAAGTACGGTAATACTCCAATTATTTATATCTACAGATAACAACACCGACAAAAAATTATATTTATTTCAATTGTTCACTCTATTGATCCAACCATATGACGAAAATTGAAGATTTGAAGGACGCAGAGACATTCTTGATATTTTAGTGGTATTTTCCAGACAAGAATAATCTATTGTCATCATGTATGATAAATGTTCGTAAAAATATCAATGCAGTTTTCCAAATATTTTGTCAGACAATGGAACTGATTACCGCTCGTTTTAAGAATTCATTTCCAATAAGAACTATACGTAGATTTGTTCATTGGTTTACAAGTACATTTCGAAAAATCTCATTGAATACATTTGAATCAAATTATATAGGTAACCAAGATAATCTCACAGCAGCACCTTATTACCATAATAAATTATGTTCTTATCTACTTTTAATTTTATTAATTGAAAACACACGTGTCGATTTGACTTTTACTTTGAAGACACTGAAAATCATTGAATTTGATTGATCATCAGTTATTAATTCACAAATGGATTTATCATTACATAATGAATTATCAACAGGAATATGTTATTGTATAATATTTGGGAAATTCTTCTATCTGAAAGAATTCTAATTTGAACTGGTTATAATGACAACACTGTGTATTTTATTCTGATATTTCTTGTGTCCTTTGTATTCAGTAGATTAGGACATTCCATCATAAGAAAATAAGCCTTTGAATAATGTCTTGAAATTATTGAAATGTATTATCAAAATCAGTGCTCATTCATATAATAATAATTATTTGTTTTTATTGCCAACAGGTTATAACCCAATTACAGGAAAAACATTTGAAATTGAGGTAAATTTAAAAATAATTCGTGGATAATAATCAGTTGATAAACACACTTTTCTTCGTATTGTAGACAAATTTGAATGTGGTACCAAGTACGACTTAGTACTTTTGCAGTTTTGCATCATATCAAAGAAATTAACCTTAAAATTTATTACCAATACGACGAAGAGGGAGTCAATGAACTGAATAATGTCGTTTATGAATTGTTCTTAAGTTTATCTTGGTATGCATAACTGTGCCCTGCTCTTGACAAAACAAAAAACGTTGTTGAAGCATGTATCTTTCCATGAATGATTTGAATGATTTTGGCATAACCTGCTAAACACATATTAACAAAAAACAAATAAATAAAAAGATACATTGAAACCTTTTCAAATTGTATCATTCCTATTGGAAAATACTTGGTAAATATGATAATTATAGTAATAATACTATAGTTTATTTCTGTGGAGAAACATCTACAGCCTCAAGGTGTATATGAAGAACTTATCTCTAGTTTAGGTGAATCAATAAACTCTGTCAATCAATTTCGAAAATCAATTGATCAACCTAAAAGAAGGTAAGGAATTGAAGACAATTTAAAGATAGATGCTCATATGAGTAGACTGAGTAGCACAAGGATATATACCTATATCTTAATTATTTTAATGAATTAATTCTTTGAAAAGTATAGAAGGCTCATTAATAATATTGAATATACCCTTAAGTCATTATTCAGACATTTAAAATGTTGAGAAATGGTTAATTTCATAACATATTGGTACTCATCCCTACAAATATCTGATGCAGTTGAAGTGTTGATCAAAACTAAATGAATGCAAATCAATATGCCAGGTGTTATTTAACTACGATTCAAAATAAATTGTATACAAAAGCCCAATATTTTTTTTATTTCGAAGAAAACGAAAGTCAATAATATGACAATAACAATAATATGAAGTATTAATTGAAAAATAAATCAAATAAACAACGATATCGTTTATAACGAAAACGACAATACAAAAAGAAAAAGAAGTACAATTTCCAAGTGTGTAATATCATACGATATTATATTATACGAATAACGAAAAGTTTGAGCTCATATAGCCTTTATTCAACTATACAGGGTAATTTACCGCGATGGCCTATTAGACGTTTATAGAAAACTAATCATAATTTTGTGCTGAAAATTTGTATGTTGGTGTTTGCGATATTGATCTTTATCTCTAAAATATTTTCAGATCTCTACAACTTCCGATTATTCCGGAAAAAACTACTTCTTTCTTAGTTCAAATAGCACACCCAGTATATTATTGCATCATTAGATATCTCATTCGATGAAAATTTCATCAAAATGTCTGTGTCTGAGACACCAAATTTTAGTTTATTTATGTTTTCCAGAAGTGACAGACTGGTCCACTCTGTTAGAAATTGCTATTTTGCCTTATTTCAAGTTCCACCTAGATAACCCTTAAAATTTCAAGTGTAGAGTATACTCAAGTACCTAACCGCCCTCTTTTGTAAATAGATTTGACTGAAAGAATGAAAAATATAGGTTGTAATTCCAAAATTTAGAATTTTGTTGAATTTGAGTTGTTCAAGTTCATAATTTTTTCATGAAAAACCTGTACATTTTCAGTCCAAACCACAAACAGTCTTATAATACTACATTAGGCAGGATCGAAAATTGAAAAGATTTTTTCAAGAAAAAGTTTTTCTGCAGAAAGATTCGAAAAAATGTGTCGCCACTTTTTTTTCATGAGAATCCCATTAGTGTACGAAAAGTTGAGTTATTGCATATTGCTGAAACTGTCATCAAGTAAGCTAACTAACAATGCAATAATATACTGGGTGTGCCACTTGAAATAAGAAAGTAGAACTTAGTCTGTTTTTAGCATAACCATAATATAATATATATAATATAAGCTGTAGAGGTCTGAAAATATTTAAGTGAAAAAGATCATTGTCCCAAACCCCAATGCAAATTTGCAGCACAAAATTATGGTTAGTTTTTCATATACGTCTAATAAGCCTTCTTAAGCGTTGAATCACCCTCTATTTATATAATTTTTCCATATGTTCATCGTGTCATTCTCAAATTTTTCCATTCTTCCATTCAGTATCTGATTTACAAAAATTGATTGATAAAACTGTAATGCTATTAAAACCAGATTAGGTGTTTCCAAAACTTCATGGGTAAAAATGTTTTGGAAACACCTAATCTGGTATTAATAGAATTACAGTTTTATCTATCAATCATAATACAGATAAACATTTTATCGAAAACAATTAAATCAATAGCCATTGATCAAGCATTGACCTCAAATCTATTTTTACCTGCTAAAACCGCTAGTAGTTGAGGGCTACTGCCCTCAAACATTTTGAAAATAGGTTTGATCATTTTCGACACTGTGTCTTCACTTCAAATATTTCGACAACCTTCAAAGAACCACATAACAATTTCAACTTATATCACAAACCTCGATTGTTAACTTTGATTGTACCCAGAGCACATTCTTATTTTCTAATATATTCGAAAACCTACTGTGACAGGTAGTTTATCAACGTTTTGATAAGATTACTCTTGTTTGCTCTTAATCAAAAAGGTGCCAGCTCCCAGTGTAAATTGTTAAAGAGATCAAACAATGAGAAATACTCATTGAATCTTCGCCAAACATTGCATCATTGCGTTATTGCTAAAAATTTTCCAAAAAGAGAAAAAAATTTATTACAATATATCAACATGTTAAATGCCTTAAAACATATGTAGGTAGTGGAAATGCGAAAAAATATCAAAGAATTTACAATAAAAAAATTACAAATCAAGTTACAGATTAATTAGGAATGTTCCATTTTTATTCTGTTTCTGGGAACAACAGATTCGAATCCATTATTAGATTACATGTGTTAATCAATGTTTATTTTAGTTGTTTCTACATTCTCCCTAACAATTTGCTGAAAACATACTCATTTTGAACGGTAAATATTTGGTACATGTTTTCTCGATGGTATGGAGATTATTCAGGACTTAATAACGATTTGAACAGAGTGAAAGCTTCCAAATCTGTTGAAACTGCATTCACGCATCATTCAGATTTGTTTGTTGTTGTTTTTATGGACATCCCGAATTATCCATTTAAAACTTTTCAAAATTCACAATGTTGAATGCCTACTAAATTATTGAACTGTATCGGCCGTTACTAATTGATAGTTGATGATGAGTAGTAAGTTTTATTTTATACTTTCTATGTACACTAAAAATTGAATATTAAAAATATGAGGGTTACACTGTGCAGCCGTGCAGTTTCGAACTTATTTCAAACACATCTTCGGACACAATATCATTCGAATGTAGAATTGATATGAATTCAGGTACAAACAATTTTATAATAAAGCTGTTCAATTTTGAAACTATTCCTTAGATGATTAATTTCGTTAAATTCAAAATAGTTGAGTCCCTATTGAATGCACATGAAGATCTAATGTTTATGTTGTTAATTATGGGGAAAGGGTGATCATTGTCATTCTATGCAAAGGTGGAAAAATTCTTATTTCTGATAAATTCCATTCGATGTCCTTAAAACTAGTTTTGAATGAACGTTCTGACTGTTTCATCTATTTTAACCAGTTAAAGTTAATTCACAAACTCCTAATTTACTTGTGTTAGGAGTTGAATATTTCGCATTGAATAATAAGGATGATATTTTATATATTGTAGATACGACAAAGAAATTTTGATTTTGATTTTATGAAATGTTTGATTTATAGCTACTTGTGATATGATTCACTAAATTCTCTATAGTTGTAGATTTAAACCTATTGTTTTCAGGTATTGTTTTTATTGTTTCCATTTGATTTTCGCTGTTTACTTAGTACAATGGTAAGGTGAAGTCCTGTAAAACATTAATCGAAATTTTGCAGTTTTCTGTGTTTTTTCGCAACACATTGATTTCAATTTGTTTCGGAAAGAGGAAAAAAAACCACTTACTTTCTTCGACCTTCCAATATTACACTCGAACCAAAAATTTAATTTATGTGTTTAGAGAACCCACATCAACTGATATGTGCCTTCATTAGATTCAAACTACCCATATTCACATAAAATTTTATCACGATGTCATTTATTTTCTGACTTTGAGCCGATAATGGTTTGAAATGGTTAGCTCACTAATGACGAATCCGTTCATAAATTCGGTTTTTTTTTTGTCTGTGCGACAGTAAACTGAATAATTTTCTCCATTGATAAACCACTGTGTTCGAGATCCAAATTTTTGTGATCAGTGAAGTGAAGCTTTACGTTTGGGTACCACAGTTCGAAAATTTCAGAAATCGTGGCGAATTTACAGAGGTAGTTCTCTTTTCGGGAAACGAGTGCACTTAAAAATTTTCTTCGAATGCATTTTTAGGAATCGATTTAAAAAGAAACCTTTAAGCGGCGAATTAAATTGTATGTCTTTTATCGAATGGAAATAGTTGCCCACAAATTGAAGTGAAAAGAAAAAAGTCTACCAGAATCAATATGACAATTCAGGAGTTGAATAATAATGTGTTGAGTTTTTAGCAAGAAATGATTATTTCGACTTTACTGTTTTGTCAGAATATAACTTGTTAACGTGTAAATTTTTCATCGTGTTCTTACGGTGATATAAGGCAAATTGACAAATGGTGTATCAAGAAGACCTACCTTCAAAAGAAATATCACAAAATAATGAGTGATTACCAAGCGTTTTATCATTCAATCAAATCCACTCGAATATGAGAATCCCCTTGAAATAAAAATGTCTAAAATTTCTTTGATTTCCCCCTTCAGTTCACAGAAAGCAACAACAGGATTCTGCAATGCAGTGAATTCATTCTTGGCCTCGTCTCTAACAGATGATGTGTCCACGGAGAAAACTCCATAAAACAAAACATGTCACGTAGGGACACAGCTATACTGGACTTGCTCTATTTGATGTACACTTCGGAACATTTGATAACGTTTATCCCAGGGGTTCGTTGAATTTTTCTGGAACGATACGTATAAATCTTTGAAGTGAAATAAATGCCATACTGCATCACGAATTTCGGTTTGAATACGAAACACGATCGGTGAAAACGGAATTTGAACTCTCTGGGCTCATTCATATTTCGGTTTGGTAGATCAAATTACAATATTTGTCTGAAACGTAAATTCAAATTTAGGAAATCATGACTGTTTCTATCAAGGGACATAATTTAGTTTGACTAGGATTCTCAAGTATTGGCTCGAAGGTGCGCCCTCTCTCTGAGGATTCCAGTATTTCATCTCGAGATCAGTTTGGCTCATAGTGCGTTCTGACAAATAGGTACACTTTCTATTGGTGACTGGAATCTAGTGAAGTTGGTTTATATTCCCAGCGGTGCCTAATAAGTGAATGACGTGAAGTCCATAATGCCATCTCTCGGACATGCACAGAATCACTACAGAAAATTCTACCACCATTCAAAAGTGATTATTTCCGCAAGTGCCGATTGAGTAACATATCCAGGTAATAATTGAGAGTGGAATTCTCTACTTCATCTAAGACTAATTTAATCATTCAAGACTTCTAATGAACAACTGTATTTGTTATTAGTGTTCAAATTAGTAATTGTACTATTGACTACTGATGACTGATACTTTAATGATTCGTTCTCGAGCCAAGTTTGAAGGTGTTCTCTCTCAAGGCATTGGGGACTCACATCCAGAGATCACTGATGGAATCCTCAGTTTGGCACTCACTGCTATCTCCATAGCGAAGCTTAGTGACTCCGCCGTAGCAAGTATGGGTTTATATCCCAAGCGGTTCCGATTTCGAGAGAGATGCGCAGCCCATGATACCATCTCTCAGGCACAGAGTCACGAAAGTACTATACCAACTGCATCTCTTCTTCCAGTTTCAACATTTTAAAGAACTCCTGCATCTGGTTTGGCTTCAAGGAAGTTACATCCCCACCATTACAAGTTTCTCGCATTTTAGGTTGACTTGCAATGGCGAAGCATTCTGTGTACTGATTATCAGGAGTCTATTCTTCCTCCTCCTCACAGGATCTACTCTCGTTAGTTTCTGATAACCCTATCCTCATTAGGTCCTTTCTGATGCGGCATTGTCCTGTAAGAAAGGCAGAAGGTACTGAGCGCTAAGATACTTTTTAGATCTTGTAGTATTGAAGTTCCGAAAGATGTCTTTGTAGTAATCCATACCTGAAATATTCCGCTATAGTATTTCTCTTTCGATTACCTCCTCTTTTTATAGTTGCATTTCCATATAGGTACCACAAAAAGGCTCGGGTCAATAAAAAAAAATTGGTCATCCCTTCCTGGCATTCATATTGGCAATAGTCTTTTCGTTTAATTTCTGTCTGTGTGTCGCGAAAGAGATTGTATTTCAACATCAAAAATGTTTGAAAAGAACATTCCCTAAAAATAATTCTTCTTCAGATTATGCTTTTCGTCCATGAGTACGTAGGTTTTGTTGTAAATGAATTCTGATATTTCTGCTATCAAGATGAATGTTTCTACAGTGTTTCTGGATGTTTACGAGTGAAAAACTCCATCATTTCCATCTATCTCATTGAAAATTAAAACTGACAACTATTGAGTTAGTTCATTTGATTTCCACAAGAGTGAATAATGTCTATTAACGCATCCTCATGAATCGCTAAATGAATATCACATGACATTTAAATGCAAAAATCAAAATGTCTCATGTAGCTTTCATGAAAAATTGTGTTCAAGCCATTCACATCTCGACCAAAATCAGAATTCAGAAAATAATGAGCAATTATCTAGATAATTCAAAAACACTTTTCTTTTTGGGAATATACCTATCGAGTCCAAGACAACTAAGATTAATATATTCAGCTTCAAGCCAAGTTTTTGTTGAAAAATTTCCACTGTCCATAATCTGATGGATTAAACCTGAAGTATCTGTCAGAATCTCGCAGCAAAAGAGCGATAGCAACGTCATCGTTAGCTTGTGGTTAGATTAGTGCTGTAACATCCATCCTCCAAAAGTATTCCCTTGCGTTATTGTTCAGGGAATTATTTGCGACATTGTTCTCTTGAAAAATTCCACGTGACCCTATCTAGGTCTCACACACTGAAGCATGATATATTAGAAGCTTTTATGCACCCCCCTAGAATTCTTGATAAGGATGTTAGTCTCTGGGAAACATATAGTCTTACGTATCTGGTTCTGCGGTTTGACATCATGCGAATGGAAACAGAGCATTTCATGATAATAATTCACTGATGGAAACGTATTTACATAGAATTTCAATTTCAATAAGTGATCTGCTCACATAATGGATTGGTTAGTTGTACAGGTACATAAATTAGCCCGAACGGTAGATACAACAATGTTTTAGTAAAATAATATTGATGATCGTTGGTGATTTATGCGGATGTTGGTTAATCGAGATGTTAATCCGAATGGTAGGATTCTCGATTTCGGTGTGGAACTTTTTTGAGCGTTCTTTATATGAGCAGCTCGTTCTATCATTTCAACAAATTTCGACAAATAGTAATAGGTGTTTTTTAGAACTTGGGAACTTTAATTAATAATACAAGACAGAACTATTGTTGAAATGAATTTTTCATTATTATAACCTGGTAGATAATTTATTGGCATTTATTTTTCAATATGATTTCTGGCATATTATGTTCGACGTAGCTATACGTTTCACATAGTCCATTCGATCAGTCCATTTTTTCTAATGAATCTGGCCATATGGCTTCAATGGTCCTCAATAATAATTGTACAAAGAATTATTGAGGTAAATCCTCGCACCCGTTGATTTTTAATTTCAAAAGCAATTTATCGTATGCTTTTTTGAATTCGATATTTCTCACGATGTGGCTGTAAGTAGAATTGGTTGTGCAGTTTTTTATTCAAAAATTAGGAAATAATTTATAGTTTGTGATTAGAGGGTAACTGCAATCAAACCATTATTCCTCTACTAATTATTATGAAGGTAAATCCAGGATTATATATGGATTTTCAATTTCAAAAGTAGGTTTCCCTATGTTTTTTGAATTTACGTTCCACACCCTTTACGCTCCACATCCCTCTACTGTGTTTTTTTCAAATAGGAATATATGGATTGTGATTATATCAAATGGAAGGACATTCGATTGCTTATTGAGCGATGTGACTGAAAAGAAAATTTGTTGAGCTATTTTTTCATTACAAAATTAACAATTTGTGATTGATGTCAGGTTTTCATTCTTGAAATAGTAAATACTCATCGATTTTAAAAAAGCGAGTAACTATAACAAATTGATTATTTTAATTTTGATTGTTTTAATGGAAAAAACGGTTAAATCAATTTTCCTTCCATTTGCACCGTTGAGTAGGTAATCAAATTACCTTTTATCAGATGTATCACAATGCATATATTCCCATTTGAAAATTTTAAGTAGAGTGATGCGGGACGTAGGGGGTGAGAAATATAAAATTCAAAAAAAGCATACGATAAATTACCTTAAAAAAAATCGCCGGGTGCGAGGATGTTCCTATATCCTCGTACAAGAATTATTGACGAGTAATCTTACTTTTTTGGCACGCTGTATATACTGCCAAAATCGGATATGTATTCACGGAAATGTTGCGTATTTCTTTTGAAATATTCTTCTTGTGTTTTCGAAGCATAAACGAGATAAAGGGTGATCAACGTCATTTCTGAGTAATATTTTATTTAGTGTGGTCAGTACCTGATGTATAACCTTTGAAGTTTTGATTTCTGTTCACATAAGAGTATTTTGAGTGCAAAATTCAGAAAGTGAAGAGTTCTGAAAAAAAAATTTTGCTTCGAAAACGAGGTTATAAGGCAAATATGATTCTCTCGATGTCATCCACGGGAATATATGTTTGTCTGGTTAATAATGACACACCCTGTATACAAGCTACAATATTTTATGCAGCATCAACCGGTGATACGCTTCTTCAAGACAAAAAAAAATCTTTTCCGACCTAGGGCTCGAACTCTCGATCCTCACACCAGTATTAAAAAGGTTTTTCACAAACAGTCCAACCAACCTTAAAAATCGCACAGAGACAACGAAATGGATAGAAAATAAACACATCCAGTTCGAAGAAACAACCAAAGATCGACTGAACGTCTCAACAAAGAAATACCTACGATCCTAATCGAACCCATCAAGTGGGAGATTGGACCTGGAATTCGCTCCGGAAAATAAGCGCCTGAAAAAGGTCTCATTACCAGCGCTAAAAACCCAAGAAGGGGCAAAAAACCTGTACGATTCCGCAAAGAATTCCAAGAGGCACGCCTGACGAAACAAAAGATAAATTATCTACTTCTGTGATAGGAAATGCCACGTGTGTGGGTGGTGGGGATTTGCGGCATATTCCCGAGGGTCCCAGCATGAGAGTTCCCCAGGTGTCCGCGATTAGTAGATGGCGCTGTCTTAGCACGTCGAGATCTTTGTGTGTTCAGACAAAAAAAATTATTTTATTGGAAATTTGTTGGGGCAGTATGAAAGACGTATTTTTCTCGCATTATCTGAGAGGACAGATGGATTTAGTGTAGTACGAGGGATGCTGTTTGGGAAACGGAGGACCCAAGTCGTTATTTTCCGCATTGTTCGTTGGTTTAATGAATGTGCAGTGGTGTAGCGAAAAATTTGAGGCAGCCCCACAGCCAGGATTATAGTCACGGCACCCTCCATATAGATGTTGTTTAGAACAAGTTTGTTTTGAACATTGTTATTGGCGAATAGAAAAGAGGAATTATTTGAAAAATATACATATTTAGCAACAACTACTGAAGGATTTAAAAAACAATAATATAGGCTTCCATAAAAAATGAAAGTTTTGAGTAGACAATTTCTATTAAATGAATATCAATAGGTAGGTAGGTAACTTATTAATTCATTATTTGTCAAAACTTCACCATCCTTCTTTAATTTTTCTCGAGAATACGAAAGGCACTGAATAGAAAATTGATCTAAGCAATTGTTCAGTTTTGAAAAATATACGTCTTCCTATGGTAGATCTCGGATGTGATCGACAGATATAAAATCCCAATAGTTGAATAAACACAATTACCTACCTTTCCAACAAAGCTTTCAGGGTATAGGCAACAGGTCCATGTAGATGCGTTGGAAATTGTTAAATTCTGCGTTAGCATTTTTATTTTGCGACGTTGTTTTGCTGACGTCATGATCGTAATTCGACCAAGTTATTGAAGGATACGATACAATAGCGATTCGAAAATTTTGAATATTTTTCAGGCTCTAGCTGAAATAATAAATAATTATGAGAATTATATATATATATATATATCAGAAGAGCCATCTGAAAAATCCTTTATCATTCTGGTACCTTCACTAAAGAAGCAGCCCAAAAAACCTCCAAGCCCAATATTAAACAGTAGCGTAGCTTATATAGCTTTCATTTAATCAGTCAAATTTTCTTTTTTCTTTTCCTCATTTCATTTCCATTTGCTTCTATTGATTTTTTTTCTGCTATTATAATATCAACAGAAAAAATTGCGAATTCGGAAGTAAACCAGAATAAAATATCAAGGAGTGCCTTTTCTGCTGCTCGTCTAGGCCCCTCCGCATTGTAGGATACAATGAGCCTTCCCCTACACCACTGTATAGGTGTGAGTTTGATTTGTATTTCTGTGAAGGTTTAGGGATTGTTCGCATCAGCAACTGATTTGTGCCATCAATTGGCAGTAGCATTGGAGATTTGGGTCACAATAGGCTGAAATTTCGGAAAATATTGCCTTATTTATTGACATCCTTAAAGATTATGCTTCAACACACAACACAATAGGTACATACAATTAATTTATCGACATCCAAAGTTCCCATAGAAAATATAATTCTTGCTTCTGAAAGCTCTGAAAATGATTCATACAATTTATCACGTGACGGGAAACGAATGGTATCAGATGAACTCACAATCACGTCAATTCCAACTAAACACGTGTATCTTTAGCAATCTCGTCCCTTTGTGTTTAGTGCTTCGCTACAAATTTTGACATTTCTAACAAAAGGATTCACGTACGGTTATTTTGAGAATACGATCGTATTCATTTTCCTCATAGGTAGATAATTGAAAACTTAGGGTATTCAAAACATCAATCAAATATAATCTCAAAGTGGATGCCATATAGTAAGAATGTTATGGATCAAATTATCTTCCGCAATGTGATACATTTGAATAATAATAATTGTATTACCAAAAATGATTTCAGAAGAGAAACGGTTGAATCAACAATCAGGGCCGGCGTTAGGGGTGAAACAGTGTAGCGACTGTTGCAGGCGCCTATTTTCGATGGGCGGTAATTCAGCCCAGGTTGTGGCCGCCTTATATTTCTGAAAAAATATAGTCTTGATTCATAAAAACAACATGAGGTTGGTCCGCTTTGCTGCGTTTATCAATATTCCCTACAATAAAAATCTCCAAACCGTCTTTACTAAGCCGCCTGTTCAATAAATAACACATGGCAATTCAATCAATATAAGCAACGTTGCCTATTACCCTAATTGCATGAGATATGGAATGTATTTCACAAAGACGAAAAACAACAATTCGAATTACGTGGAAGTTGTTTACACATTCAACATATGAAAAATTCCTACGATTCTGAATTCGAAACGAGTTACTGAAAAATGCTAAATGTTTTCAGCGGAACATATGTTTTTGATTCCATTTAGTTTTCAAAGCTTTGCATGTCTTACCGCCCTTTGTATCTTGTAGTTTGATAAGTAATCTTTCATCGATCGTGTGTGATCGATTGTGAATATGAGAATCAGATTTATTACTTACGCATTGTTCATCGGCGTCGAAGAAATCCAGGAATTTATTGTAGTTAAAAATGTCCGAAAAAATAACCAGTCGAATCCACTTCAAAAAGAAACGATTAGCAAAATCGCTAGAGAAATAAAAAATGGCGAATTATTATCGAGGCAGGTGATGATTTTTTGTTGGGAAAGGGGGGGTTTATTGGTACTTTTTCAGCAGGGGCGCCAAAAAATTATTTGCTTCAGGCGCCAAATTGCTCGCGCCGGCCCTGTCAACAATGAATTCAAACGGTTTTTATATAGCATTTGTTTATATACCTTTAGATGACGTCACTGATACCATGTTGTTGATGTTTGCGTTTTCGTGATCTCTTCAAATTTGATTACTTCGTAAAATGTTTATGCAAATTGATAACTTAATAAATAAAATAAAATTCAAAAATAAAATAAGGATCAACTTTTGTCGCTAGCGTACAAAATAAAGATCATGGAAGAACAAAGAGGTGACAGATTTTGTGTTTTGCCATGGGAAACCGAATAACACAGGACACTCATGTAATTATTGAAATGAATTATGGAAAATCAGATACACCAAATATTCATAATGTCAAAATATCAGATGCCTCACTTATCCAAGTATTTGAAAGCAATAACCTACTTACAAATATAATAATTAGAATTTCCTTGAAATGAATGGAGATATTGGAAACATTTTTCATTATCAGCTCCAGAATAATTATATTGGCACTTATTTTTCAGTGACTTTTGGATACTAACTGCGATAATTTGTTTCATCGCTTAAAATTTTATGTAGGTACAGCAGAAATTTCATGTGTATACGGAACACATTCAAAGATCAAAAAAACCATATCAAAGGACAATGAGAACAAAATTGGATAACAATTTATTCTGGTATTAAATTTTCGACATGAAATAAAGTTCATAAAAAACTTTTTGACGTTCGTGGTAAAAAGCAATGCATCTATCGATAAACACTAGCCTTTGTATTGTATAGTAGTTTTAATATAGTAACCTTTTTTTCAAGTTTGCGAAAAAAAATCAATCTATCTATCGACATGAACTAATATATATTAATATGATTCGGTCCTCACTCGATGGAAATTTATCATCAGATAAAATGAATCGAAATAATTCACATAAATATTTCGATGTTAACAACCGTCAACTATCAATATTCGAGGACAATATTTTGTTTTATTTTATATGAACTAATGTGAATTTATGACATTTACGTGGAAAATATATTTATCTATTGATATGGACCAACGTTCATTTCTCTTCATAAAGCAATGAGTGCTTTCACGTCCTCGAGTAAACATGTTGAAGTTCTTCCTAAATGACTAGGACATTGGAATCAGGCGACCTGTTTGAACTAATCCAACGTTTCATCTTTATATTTAGACTTATCAAATCTACAGAGAAAACAAATGTAATGGAATAAAATGAAGTAACAAATATGTATAGTGAATAGTAAAAGGTGAAAAAGTTAAAAATATGCGCATCATTTTACTCAGATGAAGATTATTTGTTTGGGTACAGAGAATATCGGAAACTGAAAGTAAAACTTCCTCAAATAAATAATATTCAATACCCATTTTATTTATTTCCTCTGTAGTCTTGGTAAATTAAAAATATAGACGAATTCTTGACTCAGTCCAAATTGATATGATGATTTTAAAGGTCCTAACCCTATAATTTAATTACGTTAGTGAAAACGATGTTCCTTGAGGTTTGCCGAAAAATTCATGTGCCTATATCGATATGAGAGGGGCAATGAATGTCACCTTCGCTGAAAATCAATTTTCCTGGAGAAATTTCACTCGTAGCTGTTTTACGAATTCTAACCTCTGAATTTCATTTTGCTCCAATTGAATCTTTAAGTGGTGCAACTTTGTGCAAAACTTTATGTAGCGACGATCAATGCACATCCGAAGCACTTGCACGCTATCGAATAGAGAGGTCGGGATCATCATGAACAGACCGATGAACCAGTTCCATATTATCTTCCGTTCTAAATTACCTTGGGCTCCCAGTTTTAGGTTTATCTTGTTGAATCATTCTCCCCAAATTTTTTACCCAATTCCGAAAGAGATGAATGCTTGTCGCATCATTCAAGTGATGAAAACTTCGAATATTGCAGAAATTTCATCGCTCTCTATTCGTAGAATAACAATTTTTTGTAAAATTTGGGTACGCACAACGCGCGATCCGCTTCCGTGGAACACTCTATAGCGACTCAATCCCCAAAAGCCAGGCTACCGACATATACCCCGCGCTTCTCGGAATCATAAAGCATAAACTGAAGCTATATAGAATATGAAATTACATAGGCGTTCAACTTTGCTTCCGCAGTTTTTTTATCCGAAATTCGAGGCTTTATTGGAAAAATCTGGTTATACATTTATGATTCAAAGTATTGTCCATCACTGGCCACTACTTTCTCACATCTTTCGAGCAGCCTACGAATGCCGTATTGAGAACACTCGTCATCTTTTGAAGCGACCCACGAATCGATCCAATTTTTTTCTTCTTCATAAGATCGTAAGTGATGGTTAGCTAGGCCGTGCGCCATTTATCGATACAAGTGATAGTCCGAGAAAGCAACGTCTGGAGAATACGGCGAGTGGGGTAGGACTTTACATTCCAACGTTTTCAACTAAGTCTTGACCACTTTCGCAACATGGGTTCGAGCATTGTCATGCTGTAAAATCATTTTATCAAGTCTCTCGTTGAATTGCGGCCGTTTGTCTCTCAATGCTGGCTCAAACGCATTAATTGCGTTCGATAACAATTGCTTGTGACTTTTTTAGTCGGTTTAAACAACTCATAATACAGTACGCCAAGCTGGTCCCACCAAATACTGAACATGACCTTGAAACCGTGAATATTCGGTTTGGCCGTTGACATGGAAGCATGACCGGGATATCCCCTTATTTTATGTGCTTGGGATTATCTCAATGAACCCATTTTTCGTCTCCAGTTGAAATCGATGTCGATGCAGAAATCCCTCACCTCCTTGCTTTGCAAGCAGCTGTTCAAAAGCAAAATTACTCCGTTCAACATCTCTCGGCTTCAACTCGTACGGTACCCAATTTTCTTGTTTCTGAATCATTCCTATGACTTTCAGTCGTTTTAAAATGGCTTTCTGCGTCACCCCAATGATCCTGCTAATTCTTGTTGCGTTAGAGACAAGTCTTGATCAATTAATGCCTCCAATTCTGCATCTTCGAAAACATTCTCTTTTCAACCACTATGCTGGTCTTCAACCACTTTCGGCACGTTCTTTCACTAATAGCAGCCCCACCATATTCGATGAGCCTCAGCCGAAGATTTCTTCATATTGAAGCAGAAAATTAAAACCTCCCGCAAATGACGAGAATTTGGCTCGTAAGCTGATATGTTTTATCGAGAATAACTTTATGATACAGACACATTTCGACTGATATTTCGATGGCGTTATGTTTATAAATACCTATGCTATCGTATGACATCTACGATCTATTTATTTCGACTACCACTTACCGCTATAGCCATCTATTGCTAAATGGCGGAAGCAAAGTTGTAAACCTAAATTACTTTGTTTTATTATTTTATCTTTAACGAAATTTCATCGAATCATTTAATTATAATAACCTTGTAAACTAGTATCATGACCACTCTAAAAACAACCCCTGAATTCACCCCCCCACGCACAATCTAAAATCGATACGTTTCATTCTACCAATAATACATGGGTCATTGAAAGACCATCACACACAACTAATACTGAATAATCATACGTCAATTTCGATTAAATGAACAAGTAACTCATTTTTGCCGTCACAGTCGAGACAGGAATTCCAAAACGGGCTGCAATCAACGCTCTACGAGCCGGACGAAATGGGCATGTCAACAAATTGTACCAATTGAATCCATAATAATCGGGACGGCTATGAAAATCGACCCGAGGTGCCGGTGATTTATTGTTTAATTGTTCCGGGTTTTTAATATAAATCCGCGGGCCATCTGTCCGTGAATAATTATTCCTGTTCGATTTCCAAGTGATTCGATTAATATTCGACGTTGTCGGACGCCGCACCATCCGATATAAATCAGGGAAAAACGTGTGCGTGTATATGCGGACGCCAAAGTCAGGGCGGACGTCATTGTGCGGTGAGAAATATGAACGGGTTGTTATGTCGGCATCTGTGGTACTAAACGTCGTTGCGGCCATGTTTGAATTGGTTGTGAATGTCATTTGTTGTCGTTTGTATTTGGTTTGGTTCTGAAGAAAACATTTTTTTAATGAATGATATACTGATGTAGGAATCGTTTTTGCGCGCTTCGACTATCATTTTGCCCAAATGATCGTAATATCCAACTTTCGAGCGAAGAAATAATTGGAATAATGGCATAATGGGAATCCAATCCCGCAAATGCGGGATCCCTCTGAAATTCTGTGGGATCTAAATTGCGGGATTTGTCATGCGGGATCTGCGGGATTCAATATTATAATAGCATATTAGACAATAAAAGTGCAAACTTCTTTTGAAATATACCAGAAAGCTGTAAACAACTCATAAGTTACGGACGAAGATGCAACACTAGTTACTGCTGAAACTACACTACGATTAATGATCAGCAAATTAGAAAGTGATTTTAACTCGACATTGCATAAAGAAATAGTTAAAGATTTATTTTCTAGGATAAAAGAGCGCCGTTCATTAATGACAAGTATGTGACCGTATTCAGAAAACCCAAGGAAACATCTGGAATTTCTGGGATAACAGTCAATGTTTACTTATGGCCAAGAAGATAAATTCGTATCTCATAGCAAATCAACATTACGAAATGAAATTAAGAGTTTGAAAAACAGGCTGCAAATAGAGACGACTGTAGAAGAGAACACACTATCCCAAACTGAAGACCATTTGACTTGGGACGATGAGGATAAATCTATCTAGCAACAAGAAGTGAACCATCGTCTTTGAATTTAGAAGAGGAATCGAATTGTAGTATTAGTTTAGTACTGCGTGGGTACCAGAATCAAAGGCTTCCTCTATGGCTGTACGAACACGAGTACGAACAATACTTGACCAGTTATTAAAACATGACATGACCCTTTTTGAATGCACACGGAATAAGTGTTTACCCGCGACAAAACTTGACAACTGTTTCCATAAAATAAACACTTTTATACTATAGTATGTTTTTAAGAACATAAGACCTTTTTATGTGCATGTTTAATAGGTTGAGTACAAAGAGTATATTTATTGTTAACAATCCCGCATTCTTACGGATCCGCGGGATTGATAATTTTTATGACGCGGATTTGCGGGATTGATATTTTGGTGCCGAACTAGATTCTCTAGACCCACCAATGATTAATTCGAGGACAAAATGAATTCTTTCGGTTTATCCAGTCGACCGTTATGTATGCGATGCCTCGGTTAGGTTCTTTATTGGGCAATTTTTTTTAATGGTTTCGAAATCATTTCCATATGAAATTTTATACCCATCTGATGGAACTGAAATTCAATAGTCATTTTCCGAATGAAACTTCGTTATATGAACATGAAGTTCATAGCTACAAAAATTCAAATATTTAGCTTTTACATGGAACAAACATTTTTCTGGTCTAGTTTACTCGTGGAATATACCATAAATGTATTTAGAAGGAAAGACTGATTTGTTTTGTACTGCAATGAGGGATGAAGAAACGCCAATTGTGGGACAATAAGAATAACACGAAATTTTCGTGAGCAATTGACTTTATGGTAATAAGAAGACGATACATTTTTTTATAAATTCCGATGAAAAGATACGAAGTAGACAAATTAATAGAGGTTAATGTTTTCTTTCTTAATGATTTGGTGCCGATATTTAATGGCATTGAAAAAGAAGAGTTCCAAACAGATAAGAGGTTAATACGAGACACAGGATACAATAAAATCCCTCAAAAAGAAAAGGAACAAATGGAACGAGCCTTTTTAGTATACTCCCAAAAATCGGTAGAGATGGAGAAACAAATACCAAGAGACCACCCGGAAGGCTGGTCTAGGGCTGGGACTTTTCCGCCTTTTTGTTTTCGAATATTCATTCTTAAATTTATACGATTATTCATAATAATCGAATAATTCATTCGAACAAATATTCATGCTTGATTATTCATGAGTAGTTATGAAGATTCAACTATTCATTGAATATTCAATGAGTATTCATTGATTATTCAGTGATTATTCAATGAATATCCAGTGATTAATCAATGAATAGAAAACTAGTCATTGAATATTCAACTATTCAGTGAATACTCAAATATTCATTGATTATTCATGAATGAAAAAGGGAGTCATTGATTATTCAACTCTTTAGTGAATATTCGACTATTCAGTGAATATTCATGGATATTCGCAAAACGCAATTATTGATCCCTGAGACGGAAATTTTACTGGAATGACTCTCGAAAAATACGATATACGAGTTTATTTTAGGAAAAAATGATAGCAATATCGTCGAAGGAGGCAGAATAAATTTATATCGGAAAAAATCCTATGTCTCTTATTCATCCAGTTACACCACTTCCAGTTCAAACTCGCTCAGCAAGTTTTCGTATCAGGCCAGAACGAGCGTCATCTCTTCCAACGCCTCACAACCCATTCAAAGTCATTAAAACGCTAAGAAATAACTAGGACAGCACACAGGTCTCATTTAAAATACATTTGCGGCACGTGACTAGACCAGTACAGCCAACAGTACGGCCGAATTTCAAGGCGACGTCTCTAGATTCCAATCTAACGCTTGCCATCGATATTTCATTAAAAGGTAACGGCCCACAACGAATCCCAAGACATCAAGATGGAGAATAAATAGCTGCCTATTATTTATTCAGCATAAGCGTTGTCGCCACTGCCACTGTAATTGGTTCCCAAGGGGTATTTTTATATATGCAATATTGATGCTAGTGATCGCTGCCAGTCTCAGTAGTTGTGGAGAGAACTGGATAATAATATGTAACAGATCCAACGTTTGAGTGTTTGCTCAACTGAATATCTTGATTATTAATGTTTGTTCATTAATCTCTGGGGGTTGGAGACGATTAAATGATTCATTAGGGGGATGGGGTTGTTCGGTTATTTCTGCTCCAATTCTAGATATTCTTTTAGGGTGTTATTCATAATAAGAATTATCACACCTCTCATTTGGAATTTGTAGATAAAAAAGTTTCTATTTTAAGTAGAGAAACTGCAACACCCAGAAGGAGCTGTATAAATTTTAAACTTTTTTGGTATAACATAGATAGTATAGCAAGGAGTAAATGATTGAGATTTGGAGAAAAAACGAAGGGCTTAAACTTTTTTCAATAAATTTGATAATAATGTGTTTGTCCACCGCGAATATCTATACACTTCACAACACGTCTCGGCATTGATGCAATAAGTCTATTTCTTCTTGAGGGATACTATCCCAAGCTACCTGTACTTCGTGTTTCAGAGCCGTCAAAGTCCGTGGGGTTTGGGGTAAATTTTCAAGCTTTGTACCCGTGATGTCCCAAACATGCTCTATGGGCGAAAGATCGGGGGATCTGGGAGGTCATGGCAAAAGATTCACAAGGGTCGCTTCGAAAAAGTTTAAACTAACTCTGGCAACTGGATTGTCTAGCCGGTTGAGGTAAGGGAGAACAAATTACTTCACCATTTCTTGAAAGTAACGCAGCGCTGTCATGTTACCTCGAATAAAAACCTAAGACGTCGTCTAACACTTCTTCGGCCATCATGTGCATCCAAAGAGAATCGAGTTTTATCAGAAAAGACGACCTGATGCCATTCCACATTCCAATCTAGACATTCTCTGCACCACTGTAATCGTTGCCGGCGATGCTCAACCGTCAGAGATAAAACAAGATGGGGTCGATAATGCTGCAGTCCCATAGACCTTATCCGTCGGTGAACCGTTCGGACGGTTATCGGGCTGCAGCTTATTTTCTGAGAGGATTTGAATTTCGTTTCGGAGAGCTCTTTATTCCATCCATGTCCTTGGACGACTCTGGTAGGGCCTCTGCGATCTGTCGGTCCATGGATGTTTCACTGCGCCATTTATTTTCTTGTTGGCAGTCGGACTGGGAGACGTCTGACTTGGGTCGTTGTACCTTCGACTGACTCTGTTCATTTTACCCTTGGTTTCGCCCAAATTTCCCTCTGGCCTGTTTTATTTCAGGCCATGGTCCTTTCAAAGGTAATCTGTTCAGGCTGGGTCTGGTCGATGAGGAACATTGTTCATGTGGTCGCCCACAGTTCAGCGACCACATCCTTAGAAACTGTCCCTTGTGACTTTAGGGTCATTTTCGGTCTTTCTATTCTCGAGTCTCCGGGTCTCAGAATAAATGATTTTCGTTCATCTCGCAATCATTTTGGCCCTTTATCTGCATTCGCGACTGACGCTATATGTCGCCTCAACTCCTGGCATTCGGCCTTATCTGAGATTCTTCCACGGACAGCAATGATGTGAATGTGCTTAAGTGTAGTGACGAGTACTGCTCATGAACTACTTTTTGCACTGCTGAGCTGAGCTGAGTTATAGGATGATATTATTCTCCTAACCACCCATCAGCCAAAGTTCGAGTTGTCGTAAATCGGTTTCTAATGGCCATAAGTATTATCTTCCCCATCCTTTTTTTTACTAGAAGTTGACGATGCATATATTATAATCAAATCTGAAAATAGAAAAAAAAATCAGTAAGGACTAATAAATGTTTCCATTCTTCTTCTTCTTATACACCTTCAGTTCTTCATATCATTTTCGCAAAGGTTGATCTGAACTTTTTCGACACTTTGAGTGAATATATCGGAGTTTTCAACGAGTATTTTCATTCAATTATGAGGAGGAAATCGAACAAGACGATGAAGTTGCTCTTTTAGTTCCCAAGATATTTGAACTGCGTTCCGAACATCTTTTCCAAAGTTTTTGTTATACATAAATATTTAAATTGTTTTTTATGTAACATTATTCCTTCCTTGATCCGAATCATAGATATAAACATCCCCTAAGCAACATTCCCCATTGTTCCCGAATTAGCATAAGGAAATCCCCCCAGCATCCCTCTAACAAGCGCATCCATTCAAGAGACCGAACCCCGATCAGATTCATTCCTGCAGGAACTAATTGTAAAACAAGATCATCCCAGTCCCCCTTCCAGATAAACAAACGACGCGGCGGGCAGATAAAATCATTCCACCTGCGTAAAACTTGAGAGAGAAAGAGGGTGGTGGGGGGAGGATGTTCACCCGCCTCCAAGAGAAAGCCACCACAACAGCGCGGGCGGTTTACATAAATATCTTGGAACCAGTGGAGACTTGTAATTTCACCTTTACAGTTCCGCTGCAAACTCCACTAAATCTCCCGAGCTCGGCGAACTTGTTTAACTAAAGAGTTGTGGGTTAACTGGTAGTTAATTCCAGGCAGTGTATAATTATGAGATTACATTTATTTCGTGCATTACTGCGCTGCCTGTTGATTAGGTAGCCAGGCAGTGTGTTCTCTATTGAGAGTTATGGGGCGATTTTCGCCTTGTGGCTACGGTCCCAAAACATAATAAATTCGTCGTTTAGGTCGTAAAATTAGGGTTTATGCTGTGGGGAACTGCCGGAGTCAATTTGAAGTGGCTGCCGTGTTACGACTTTGATGACTTTCGCCGATGTCAACACGAAGCGCAAGTTCTGAAAGTATGAGGGCGATGTGTCTCGATAGTTGTTTTTTAAATTGTCGGTAGTACAATGGGAGTTATGGAGATTGGGAATGATTAGAGAGGTATATTAGTTATAAGATTAGAGAGGTATCTGAGATTAAAGAGTAATAGGGATGTTGCGTCATATAATAAAATCGAATGAATTTAGGTTTTCTACATTAAAGGCCGTTTTAAAATACTAAAACAGCATTTTTATTATCTTATTTCTCGAATTCAGTTCAATAAAAATGATTAAAATTGTGTTGATTCTTATCGACTAGCACGTGACTGCGAACACCAATCAAGGCAATTCATAGCACTTAAATGTTTAGAACATAGACAAACTAATCTTATCTATACAACATAATAGACAAACTAATCTATGGTTTAGAACGTCAGATGATATAATCAAACCGACTTGACTGTCAATATTAGCTGATATTAGTTCAGTTTGACAGACCGTTAGCACGTAGTGATCATAAATAAACTAGTTTATTTGTCTATGGTGGTGGCTCTTTTATGCAGTGACGTCACCATAATACCGTCACAAAATGTAGCATTTCAGTGGGAATTTTGAAAACTTCTTTAATTTACGTATTTTTTATTGGTACTTTCTATGTTTTCCTATATTTTTTTCGTGTTTATATAAGGATCATCTTCAAATTAAAAGCAATTGCAAAATATAGACAACATCCCTATTATTTTCTTGACTATATCTCCGTTGAGTTGACGACATAATAACTTTCTATATATAAGTATTGAAAATATTACTGAAATGATGTAGTTTTATACAAAAATATTTCTTTTGTTTCAACTATTTCTTTGTCTAGGAAAACTATTTCCTCTTGGCCCAAGCGCAACAAATGAATTCAGCACGCAGCCTAATACAAGATGTTGCACTTGAGCAGTTGACACCTCGCAAAGTGTGTTCGCGTATTGGTGATCGGTTTTGGTATTCTTTGTATTGAGCACCAGAAGTTGCGAATCAGTTAGTTCAGGTTTATGCCCTGAAGAAGGTCTTACTTCGAATACCTCGAACCTATTTCTGCATCTGAATTCGTTTCGATGCCGAAGTGGCCAAATATATATCTACGTAAATCAACACTAAAAAGACGAATAGTCAGTACTTCAAAAAGAGGAATATTCGCGGAAAATTTTCTTCACAAAAATAATTGTGTGGTGACCGGTTTGTGAACCGTCTGAAGTAAGTGGAAGAAATGCATAGCATCATTAAGAATATCAGCCTGTTATTTCCTTTAATTTTCGCTTCTAATTTTGTATTACCCTGTATTAATATTCACTCTTCCGTATTTTGTGATTTATTCAAATTTTAAACATAATTTAGCCCTTCTTTAATATTGATTTTTCCATTTGAACTTATGAATTCTCATATATAATTAAAATTCAATGAAATAATTTAATTACCAAACCCCATCCATTCAGGTCAATTTCATGTATCATGTGTTTCATGTATCATGTGAAATATTCCTAAATATTCCTAAATATTTCAAAATGATAGAAAAAACAAGGGATTAAGATGTACAGTTCAATCGAAAGGTTTAACTTCAAATTCATTAAAGGTCACGAATCGGAGCAATGAAGCAAACTAGGACTCTCGGGTGAAAGGGTGACAAAATCCTTTTTTGAGTAATAAAGTCTTGATGCTAGTGTAGAGCTGGGAAATCGAACTGATGGTGCTTCCGCTATAGAGATCGTCTCCTCAAAAGTCAAATGTTCAATTTCAAGAGTTTTCATTTGAAAGTCAAGTATTTCGGTTGACCAAAAAGAGTGCTCATAATTAAGTTATTATGTCGACTAATTTTTTCCATTTTAAGCCGGAATAGATCTGAAACGAATAAACGATAAAGTTCTGGAATTTGTAAATTAAAGTGTAATTACCATAACTTCATTAGAATCTTGAAATTTTCAGGGTGTTTTCAAGTTGTGCATTCGATGGAGATGAAATTTCGCACTTGAATGTGGAAAAAATTTGAAAAAAACAAGCGGTATACCTTCTGAACAAAACGGAAGTGAGAAAGAAAAAATAGAACCGAATTGGTTTAATTCTCCCACTTTCAATGAGAATTGAAAAATGAATAATTAATTCAGATGAACAAATAATTGGAGCCTCTAGCTTCAAGCTCAAAGTTACGAGAATAAACAAAATAAAGAATGCAAAGGATTCAATGAAAACAATAAATCAAAGAATAGGAATCACCTGAATGTATACAATACGAACTCAAACAAATCCTATAATATCATCCGCTTCAGTACACAAACCTGAGAGCCATAAAGCTTGAAACTCGACGCCAAAACCATCTCTAATGGACCACTCACCTGAATCGCTTTCCGAACAACAAAGCAATAACAGTAACAACCGCACCAAATACACCGTAAACCCGGCAACAAAAGCTGCATTTCATACGTCAGAAATTAAACGAATATCATCGGATGCGCCACGTATTCTTAGCTTATAAACTCGTACTCCGAAACAAATTAGGATCACAAAGAGAAATTTCACTCTCATGAAGTGATTATCGCTACAAAAGGGAGCATCTTTCGAATTTCCAAACCCAACTGCTGTACTAATTATGGAGAAAAAGTTTTCTCCTTGTGCCTGAACCATATGTGGAAATAATGTGTGTTTAATTCGAATTATAATATAATATAATAGTAGTTTTGAAGTCCTTCAGTTTTCTGTACTTTTCTTTCATTTGTCTAAACTTTCCTTTTTATTTATGGAAGTAAAATGCCCATAATCTGGATTACGGATGGAATTACGAAAATTTTTTATTGTGCAAACCACCATTATTTTTCTATTTTTTGCCTATCCTAGGTACGGAGTCACTTTTTTTGAAACACGTTACATACATAAATCGGTTTCAAAACGTTCTCCGATTTCTTCCAATACTCAGTCTTAATTGATTCCTATATTTCCGGATATCCCCCTCCAGTCTTAGTACTTCTATTTCCTTGTCTATCTCCTCTCTTCAGCCTTTCCGGAGTCTTCCTCTTTCTCTTCTTCCAGTTGGTTTCAAGTTGAGAATTGTGTTGGAAGTTTCTCATCCGTCATTCTTTGTATGTGGTCGTACTATTTTAAATGTTTTGTTCTCAAATCGTCTATAGTTGTTCGGTGAACTCTCATTATTTCACTTATTCTATCATTGGCTATTCTTTCTATTCTGGTCTGCTGCCGTCACCAGAAATCCATTTATGTTGTTTCGAGCGTAGTTTTATTCGTTAGCTGCCAAACTTCGTTAATATAGGCGTATACTCTTTACAGTTGCGTTGTATATCCGGAGCCGTTCTTCGAAACTCCTCAATGAATTATTCAAAACAGCAGCAGGTATTCTTCCCACTTCTCTTTGAGTCACAGGTCTTTTGAATTATTTGGCCGATTTTGGTGAACAGTACTCTTCAAATGGCCCCAGGGAAAATAGTCAAGAGGGTTCGAATTTGGAGATCGGGGTGGCCATTCAACTGATTTTATTTTCGTTAACATAACTGAATTAGTCATCGAATGATCTTTGATGCGATATATCACAAGGAATATTTTTCCAAAAGAAAGAAATTGTTGAGGTTTGAGGGTATAAACATAAACCTCCAACTTCGAAACTGCAAACTTCGAAAATAGAAATCAGTGGTAGGAGGGTATTTCTCAATATTTATTATTTCAAGAATAAGAACGTGGCACCAATCACCAATTGTTAATTTTGTAATAAAAAAATAGCTTAACAAATTCTTTCTTCAATCGAATGTCCTTTCATTTGTTACATCACCATTCATATATATTTCCATTTGAAAAAAAAACAGAACATGAATGTGGAGCGTGAAGGGCGTGGAACGTAAATTCAACAGAGCATATGGAGACCTTTTGAAATTGAAAATCCATAGATTCGTTGATTTCCATTTAAATACCTAATAGTAAAGGAATAATGGTCTGATTGCAATTACTCTCTTATCACAAATTGTGAATTATTTCCTAATTTTTTAATAAAACACGGCAGAACCAATTCTACTTTAGCCACATCGCTGAATAGGTAATCGAATTAACTTTCATTTGATGTATCACAATCCATATATTTATTTTTGAAAAAATCAAGTGAAGGTGTGCAGAAATATCAAATTCGAAAAAGCACAAGATAAATTGATTTTGAAGATAAAAATCGACGGGTGGCTAGATTTTCCTTAAGAATTCTTCTACGATGAATTATTGATGAGTTACGTTACTTTTTTGGCATGCTGTACCTATATTGATTTCCTTCCTTAGGTGTTTCTGTCACTTATATTCATATAGGGCTGGATGATGATGATAATATTCATATAGGGCTTCACTTCTCAATATTTCCATTCCCAGTTTTTTATAGTTTTCGCAACTTTGAATAGTTGTTTCATTTTTCAGTATCATATTCGGGTGGAGTCTATTTATGCACAGTTACATTATTTTAGATATGTTGACTTGCAGTCTCTACTGGTTATATTCTTCCATCAGTTTACTGGTCATGCATTTTAGATCATCGAGGTCTTGCGACATGACTACTCTCGATCGTCAGCGAAACTCAAGAAGGAGTAAATAGTGATGGTGTTGAGTTGGATAGCGATGTTGTTACATTTACGCTTCCATTGCAATCGTTTTTTCTGGGAAGATTTTAAATAGCTTAGGAGACAAACAACATCCCTGCTCTAATCCTTCATTTGCGTAGAAACTCTGGAAATATTATTTCTAAATTTTATTTTGATATTGGAGTTTTTATAGTTGTATTTAACAGCTTTGATCATCATGATGTTTGTGTGTGTTAGCTCTAAGGCAGTTCGATTAACGGGACGATGACGTACGCTTTTTTAGATCTACGAATAATAGGTGGGTTTCCTTAGATATTAACTGCTGACATTTTCTCCAGTATTTCAGTTGAACAAAAAAGATGGTCTATCGTTGATCTTCTTCTCCAAAATCCGGCTCGTTCTTCAGCTTCTTGATAAGCAAATTCTTGTTCTATTCTAGTCAAATTTTCCTATATTTCTTCAATTTGACCGAATTTTTTCTTAAATTAAAATTGTAAGTATTTCAGATAAACAATGCGCTTAAATGTCAAGATTGAGAGAGCCGCTAAAAGTAAAAGTCTCCTAAAAAAGAATTGAAAGATTCCAACTGTAAATAATAAATCAATGTATATAAATTCAAATGGCATCCCAAATATAATCCACTCAACTACACAATCTAGAGAGAGCCATAAAGCTTGAAACTCGACGTTAAAATCATCTCTAATGTATCACTCACCTGCATCGTGTTCCATACAACAAAGCAATATCAGTAACAACCGCACCGAATACACGGTAAAGCCGACAACAAAAGCTGCATTTCATACGTCAGAAATTAAACGAATATCGCCGGATGAGCCACGTATTCTTAGCAGGCTACGTAATCCCGTACTCCGATACAAATTAGGATCTCAAAGGGGAATTTCACTCTCATAAAGTGATTATCGCCACAAAGGAGAGCATCCTTCAAATTTTCAAACCCAAATGCTGTACTAATTAAGGAGAAAAACTTCTATCTTCATCCTTTCCCTTCGAATGATGGGGTGTCACTTGCAGTAGGCGAGAGAGAGCAGCTCAGTTCTAACCGATTCATTAAGGCCACTTTGCCCGATCCGCGGCGGCCGCACAAACAAGGCATCAGCTTTTTGATGTTCGGGCAAAGTTCCGTCCTTTGTTATTAAAATCAAGTACCTACTCCCTGCTATCCGGATTGTACTGGCGCTCGCTTACGAGGTTGCCAATTTCGTCCCGTTTTCCCTGTCTGATTGTTTTGACATCTCGGAGCGGTTTCGTTCGTTTATTGAAATGGGAGTTCAGGGGAGGAGATTTTCGATAATAGGGGGTTGGAGGAGTTTGGCGAACGAGAAAGGATAGAGGAATTAGGCAGAGAGTTGTTGTAGATATACCAACTGACAAAGAAACTGTAACACCCAGAAGGAGCTGTTTAAATTTAAATTTTTTTTTGATTAAACATAGATAGTAAAACAAGGACTGAATTATTGGAATTTGGAGAAAAAACGAAGGGTTTACAATTTTTATAAATGAATTTGTTAATAATGAGTTTGTCCACCGCGATTATATATACACTCCCCAACACGTCTTGGCATTGATGCAATAAAATGGTTTATTTCTTCTTGAGGGATACTATCTCATGCTACTTGTACTTCATGTCTCAGAGCCGCCAAAGCCCGTGTGGTTTGGGTAAATTTCCAAGCCTTCTACCCATGATGTCCCTAACATGTTCTATCGGGGGATCTGGTTGGCCATGGCATAATATTTACAAGGGTCGCTTCGAAAAAGTTTGTAATAACTCTAGCAACATGTAGTCGGGCATTATCTTGCTGAAATATAGGATATTCGAGCAGGTTAAGGTAAGGGAGTACCTCGAATAAAGACTAATTGACCTACTTGCATGTGCAAAAGCACCCCATACCATAACACCTACTGTCCGCCTACTCACATGACGCTCAACATCAAACTCAGGTTCACGTCTGACGTCCGACGTCGTGTAACCCTTCTTCGGCCATCATGTGCACCCAAGGAGAATCAAGATTCATCAGAAAAGACGACCTTATACCATTCCATATTCCAATGTTGACGTTATCTGAACCACTGTTATCGTTGCCGGCGATGCTCAACCGTCAGAGGTAACGCAATATGGGGTCGATAATGCTGCAGTCCAAAAGACCTTATTCGGCGGTAAACCGTTCGGACAGTTACAGGATGGCCTTATTCTCCTAACCACTCATCAGCCAAAGATCGAGTTGTCGCAAATCGGTATCTAATGGCCATAAGTCTTAGACGTCGATCTTGAACTTCGCATGTGCCTCTTCGATACTCTTTTTTGATTTTGGGCATTATCAAACCAAGCTTGGCAACATACTTCAACAGTAGTTGGATTTCTGTTCGTACGGTTATCGATTTTTCGAAATGACAATCTCGCCTCTCATAGACCAATAGGTCGACCTCTTTAAAATTCACTTAGCTAGCGATAAATTCCGCGTACACGTGCTCCAGGTATTTTAACAAACAACTTAACATCGACTTTGTTGTAAATCAAAAAAACATGCAGAAAACGACTACAATATTTAAGTAACAAAAATTGTTTACATGAAAAAACTTTCACGATTTTTTTCTCCAAATTCAATAATTCACTCCTTGCTATACTATCTATGTTTTACAAAGAAAAAATTAAAATTTAAACAGGTCCTTCTGGGTGTTGCAGTTTTTTGTCAGTTAGTATATTATTATGAGATCCACATCGACCGAAACAGCACAAGTCAACATAATAGAAGAAGCTCGGCCAACGCCGTTCTTGGAAATGTGCGCGATAGTGCAGAAGTGCAAATTCTCTCTGTGAACTCATAAAGCTTTCTTTTTAGATTTCAGGACAGACTTTAGTTAGTTATGAATCAGACTTAGAACATCAAGCTTCGTTTTGTAACTCACGTTTTTCCCAAATCTTAATCTGTAGAATTATTAATTATTTATCCAAGTGTTGTAATTCTTAATTCAAAATAGAATAAATCCTTTTTAAAAACAGACTTTAAGATACGGAAAACATAATTATATAAATACTTTTGGAAATGTTTCCATTTTTTCCAATTTTTCAATATGAGTATTATTAAAGTGTATATCAGTTGTTTCCAGATTCTTTTATCTGAGTAAAACTAACTCACCAAGAAAGAATGCAGATATGGTTTAGTAATTTGTTCAAGTAGAAGCTTTTTATCTGGAATTCTTGTAGAACAGATGTGTTCGTTTTATGTTCCACCCTGATATTTTTAGACCAAGGCACTGATTTTCTTTTTCATAAGCTTTTTTCTCTACTCAGAAAAACATTGTGGAAAATAACGTCGTGTCTGAAGTAATTCTATTTATTATTGTTTGTAACTTTGCAGATTAATCGAGTGAATGTATTCCATGATAATTAAACATTGGGCGCACAGCAACTTATTTTACATCGGTGTTTTTCTCATTTGTTTCTTTATTGATTGTTATCATTCGATATCTCTCATACTTAATACGACAGAATAAAAAAAACTAGAAAGAAGCACTGACGTGAAGTAATGGAATTTTAGGCGCTTATTCATGCGCCAATTGCGCCTTTGAAACCACAGAATAGTACTTAGATAAATATATTCTTCTAGGGTGCAATTTGTAGACGAATGACGAGTCTTAGACTTCAGGTCAGATCGCTAATTTTTTTTCTTTGTCACTATGTCACTCAAGATTAATACAAGCACAGTTCGCTTTCTGATGCAAAAGAGTGAAAAACTAACATCCGGCCCGGTCGAAAAAATTCTAATATAAACTCGGCAACTACCACCCGCCAAAAAAAAAAACCCTACGCTCACTAAAGGCAACACGGACGGCGCGACGTGTCGGTACAGCGTCGCTAATGAATTCCGACACGTTCGGTTTTTTATCGAAAGTTAATTTATCTATACCTGTTAGCGTATTCGAGCGGTTCCGGCCGAGCCCGGCAGGGTAAATAAAATACCGCAAACCCCTAAATTCAGCAATTTGCCTGAAATGATAAATCACACAGCGGCATGTTGTTCTGAACTGCTGCGTCGTCGCTCGGGGGGTCGCCATTTATATTTTTAACTCCGCGAAGTCGTTCGATGATTTATATCCGTGTTGTACACGGCCCGGCCGAACTTTCGTTCTTTCCGGGGTTTTTTTTTTTTTTTAGAGCCGGAATTTGAATATTTTCTCTCGGCGTGTTTCATGAATAAATACGGGGTGGGGGGCCTAATTCGGAATTTTTTACGGGGCGATTCTTCGGAGCGTATTATTAGGTGCGTTGGTGTGTTTGTTTTCGGTGTTATTCGATTTTGTTTGAATGTTTGAAATTATAAAATTTCGGGTCGACGATGTTTTTTCGGAGGGGTAGCTGTGACGATTTGATTTACCTTTGATAATGGAATTATTTCGTTTTTTGTCACGAGTGTTTGAAGGATAATAATGTAGATGGAGGACTTGGCGAAATCAGTTATGAAGCTTTGAAAATCATCGAATGAATTTCTGGAAAAAATTGTGTGCACGAAAACAAAATAGTTATAGTACACAAAAAATATAACTTTGCAATCTTTGCTCTAATCTCCGAGTAATAAACATATGTCATTTTCAGGAAGCAAATTCTGTCCCGAACATGAACTATCAAATTTGACATGAAGGGCGCGGAAATAAAAACATATCAGTGATACGATATTTTACTAAATTCGCGAGTTTCTCTACAAATTACGCACTTCTTATGTTTCATAGTTAATCAACGTTCCATATCAACTCAAAATATATTTAAATAAATACCTAAATATATCTGAAATTCAGAAAATAAACTTCAGGCGCGCCACACGACGTGAAACAACCGATGACACTAGGAAAGCAAAAGTTGCCAAACCTTGGATTTTAGCAGGTAGATACCGAAATTATTAATTCGACAATTAGGAAAAACATCAGATTGCAAATATTCAAATTTTCATATCTAAGCGGGAATCTCTCAAATAAATATATTCCATTCAATATAATATACATTCATAACAATAAATTAAAATTGTGGATTTAAAAATACATATAGGTATCACAATCCGATAACGTAATCCAACCATGTTGGGTAAATGTGAAAATTGCTTATACCCCCTCTATCTGTTTTCATTACTCTATGGTTTAAGTCTAAAAAATGTTCACTTCACTTGTAAACGAAATTATATTTGTCATCGGTAAACAAATCAGCTGACACATGTGTTGTATGGCCTTTGACAATACAACACATATGTCGGTTAAAAGACGAGTAGTGAACTATTATAAAATCGATGTACCTATAAGATGCTAAGGACTAGGAAAGGTGAGATACAGGTGGATAATCAGACCCCCTCTGCTGAAGCCACTCACGGAACACCTCAAGGGGGTGTAATATCTCTCTTTCTATGGTAGTAGTGGATGAACTACTCCACAGACTTACAAAGCTTGCCTTCGACTCTATGATGGGCTACGCTGGCGGTAAAATTCGAGAGGACCGTGTACGATTTAATGCAGGAAGGCCCCAGAATTATGGAACAATGGTGCTTGTCAGTTAGGCTAAACATTAACCCATCCAAGAGCACAGTATTCCCATTCACTTCTAGCTATGAAGTCCCTCTCTCTAAATGGAGACATTATTGAGTGGAAATCTGAAGTCAAATATCTGCGAATAACACTAGATAGTAAAAGTGAATGATACACAGCTAAAAACATCATGGTCCCTTCAAAACTTTGACACTGCCAGATTCAAGAAGTAGCTGGATCTTAGCAAGAATATTCAAATCTCCTCACTGCATTCCTCAAAGCATTGTCATGTTAAGAAACACCTCTTGGGAATGGCTCCAGCAGAAAATGACGAGTACAGATTCTGTGAGGAGGAAAAAGAAATTCCTGATCACCTGGTGACGGAATGTGTCGACATCACTTGCCAACGGAAAATCTGTTTTGGACAATAAATTTGTAAAAGTTAGAAAGTATCCTCCTCGAAGCCATCCCAGTTAGTGGAGTTCATAAGAACTCTGGAACTGAAGGACGAGCTGTAGATGAATTTATGGCAAGAATAGGTCTTATGGGGGCACAATAGATCATTAGGTCGCAGTGCAATCTCAATCTTAATCAGTGCAATTAATCAGCACTTCCAAAATGAGTAGTGTAAAAGTGAATTGCCTGAATAGGGATGTTGCCAATTTTTTTGAAATTGCTTTTAATTTGTAGATTAACCCTATATCAACACGAAAAAAAAAATGTTTCATGGAAAAATATAGAAAGTACCAATGGAAAATACATAAATAAAAAAAGTTTTCAAAATTCCCGCTGAAACGCTCCATTCTGTCACGGTATTATGGTGACGTCACTGCATAATAGAATCACCACCATGGACAAACTAACTAGTTTATCTATGATCTCCACGTGCTGACGATTTGTCAAACTGAACTAATATCAGCTGATATTGACAGTCAAGTCGGTTTGAATATATCATCTGACGTTCTTAACCATAGATAAACTAGTTCTAGATAAGATTAGTTTGTCAATGTTCTAAACGTTTCAGTGTTATGACGTCAAATTGCCTGATTGGCGTTCGCAGTCACGTGCTAGTCGATAAGAATTAATACAATTTAAATCAATTTTATTGAATTGAATTCGAGAAATAAGATAATGAAACTGCTATTTCAGTATTTTAAAAACGGCCTTTAATGCGGAAAACCTGAATTCATTTGATTTCATCATATGACGCAACATCCCAATTATGGAAAAAGAATACGGTGCATTTAAATTTGTCTATCGTTTCATTGACGTGTTCTTGCCATAAACTCAACGTTACTCCAGAATTCCTGTTCCTATATTTTATTGCAACTTGGAATTTTTTCGATCTTCCCGCCAATATCGGAAAATCCTACCAAATCAGTAAACCATTGCTGTGAAACAAAAACATTATGTATAAGTTTCTATAAATTTCTGACATTTTGAAAATCTAACCACCTAACTGTAATTCAAAATGTAATAAATAGCTACTATATAGCAAAACAATTGTTGTTTACACAATAGAATAAGGAAAAATAAAAACTCATATTCAATATAAATTAAATTGATTTCCACCAACTAAGGACCAAGTGAATCAAATACTCTTTACGTTTAAGTCGAACTTATTTAACATGAAGAGCCTCACAAACATACGTCTTCCAATACCCTACGGTTATGAACCAAGAAACCCAACAAATCTCATTTATACACAAAACTCCCAGTCCCCCAATTCGTTCCCATCTTATCTTTTCAATGATAGCCTGGAACTCCGGCCCAACCTTTAGATAATCCGAGTACCGTAATGAAATACAGTTTTTGTTTTTTTGAAGAGGAAGTACGTTTCCTGCGCGGCCTGTTCGACCTCAGATCCTCCAAGTGAACTATTTAATTACAACTTTTCTCATTATCGTATCTGGCATAAAAAGAAAATTGCTTAGAAGTGGAAAATCCAATCCGGCGGCGAATGATACCGATCCCGCAGGTTGTGATGGCTCGATAAACGAACTCCCCCTTCGTCTTGCACAAAAGCGCGGTCTGATAAAACCTCCTTTCAAGATCGCAAATATTGATATGTATATCTAAAGGGGGGATGAGGATGAACACCAGGTAAGGAGGTGGGTGGGGATCCTTAGGATTGTTGTTTCAGGCTTCGCTCTTGATTCGGATGGTTTTCCGGGAATTATTCAGGGAACGAATTAATTTTACGGTTCTTCGGGATTCTTATTGAGATTATTGCTTATTTTCCGAGAGGTTTGAGGAAATTGGAAAATGGTGAACATGTTCCGGTTATTTTTGCGCCGAAAAGGTTAAATAATGAACCAGAAATAATTTCCTGCTATAACGGCGTCTCTGGATCTTCTTGAGGGTTCACCAACGATTATTAATAACCAGAAGATAATTTCTCCAAGACTACTTTACATAGAGCTCTTCCTAATTGAAATTTGATCATATATCATTATGGCATCACTTGAAATGTAATAATACTTCTGTAACGCCCAGTTTAGTAATCAATTTGACTGAATTTCATTCCATCTAAATATGGAATGATTCCATTTAGTTATGGAAGGATTCCATGTGGTCAAGGATTCCATCCAGTTATCAGATAATTATTATATAATCATCTTGATAACATAGATTAGTTATTTATAATACAAGTACAAAAGGCATTGATATTCTTCCACGAGTTCAAAATTCGAAAACAAGTCACGAACTGACGAGTTTTTGAATGAACGAGTTTTAGAATGAGCCTTTAATACGGGTATTTTTACATTATTTTCTGTAATTCACAGAATTTTTATTGCAATTAATTAATGAAATAGAATAGATATAATGAATATCTTTTACTGATTTTTGCCTTGAAAAATGTTAGTTGATGACCTGTTTTCTGTATATCAAATTTGCAAATAATAAATACGAAAATAGAGTTCCGAGTACCAACATATAATAATGAAATATCTCCATGAAATCTAAGTGAATTTGAGATATTCCCTTACAATTTTGTACAAGCTATGGCAGATTGAACGGATCTGCCACAGAATTACAGACTCGCTTTGAAATGTAATACTCTCCTCCTTATGTAGTAATATAGAATTATAGACAATTCTTCACACAAAATATCCGCTTCGGTTATTTCAATAATTGTCATACACAATTAATATGAGTGTAAGTATAAAAAAGGTTTTGACGCTTGGGATACCTATGTTTTTGAGTTTCTATTATTCAGAAATATTTTCTCCTGCGATGTGATGAATTTAAGCAAGTGAAATGAATTTTTTCAGATCTGAACGTATCATAACCTACTGTGAAAGTAACTGAGAGAAAAGATTTGATCGCAAAATTTTCATTTTCGAATTTTAAACATATGTTACAGAATTTTGTTGAACATTTTCATCGAAATCATTAAAACCCTTCTCATTTTTTCAATGACTGTAGAATCCTTTATAGGTGTTTGATTAAATTTTCCTTAACGGCTGGTAATAACTCACAGAAGTTATTACTCTCATTAAAAAATGAGATATTGAAGATGAGCACAACTCCAACCAATAACGGCGATCAAATAGGAACGCGACTTCACGTATTTCGGGCAAGGAAATTGACCAAACCGATACATTCTATTTCATATGACGATCAACTAGAATACTGGGATCTATTCAAAAAAACTTGTAAGCGAACTAAAACCGAGTAAGAATTCTCATTTTATCCATCCACCTACGTACCGCACTGGTCTATGCGAATTATAAGATAATGAAGAATTGATAGCTGCAACCATTGAAAGTAGCCAAATCAGCATTCGGTGAAACGTGGACTAAATTAGCAAATAGAAAAAACCAAATTTTCTGGTTCCAGGGACGATCCGCTATAATACCAGGATTCATTCAAAAGTACTGTACGGCAATAAATGCCATGGCTCGTAATGAATTCCTGGAAACTTGGACAACCCTTGAATAATCAAAACATTCTGGCTTCCTCTAACTGACTTTCGATATACCATAACTGGAATTAGAAAGAATGGAAATTTTGCAGTGTACTCTGGAAAATATATG
This sequence comes from Harmonia axyridis, assembly GCF_914767665.1. Classification (NCBI taxonomy): domain Eukaryota; kingdom Metazoa; phylum Arthropoda; class Insecta; order Coleoptera; family Coccinellidae; genus Harmonia; species Harmonia axyridis. The sequence goes on from NC_059507.1 coordinate 19,928,119, forward strand.
CTGGAGAGAAATTTTCTTGGATGATCCAATAAGGACCTCGCAGTATTTCCCAGACAATTAATTCGGTATTCTCGCAATATTAAACAACTTGTGCAAATATCATAGGAAATAACATCCGCACAAGTTCGATAACCCACAATTGTAACATTCTTCCTTAATTGAGTTGAGGTAAGGTTGGGCATCCCTTCCAGAGCACGTGGTAATGACAGGCTCAACATCCGAGGTGAACTAGCCCAATAAACGATGAGAGGCAACTCTCAGATTAAAACAGGATGTCGAACACAGGAAACTCCGTCTTTTCTAGGCAGCTCATCGTCTAAATTTGATATACGTTATTCTAGTTGAAAGGTTGGAGTTGGGTTATAGACACAATGACAGACTGAATGAAATAACGAGCATCTGAGCCGTAAATTCGAGTCCAACTAATCTTCAGCAATTGAAACAATGACTTGTTTTATAATGTAATTCTATCCCTGAGCAGCATAATAGTTATTCATAAATTATAATACAAGTGCAGAAAGCGTTGATATTCGTTTACGAGTCCAAATTCAATGAATTTGACTGAACGAGTGTACTTCGGTAATAATAATATAATACTCGTGCCTTCGGTACGAGCATTATACGTATTTTCTCTAATTCACAAAATTTTTATTGAAATTGATAGAATAATTCCATAAATATCGTTTTGTGATTTTTGCATTGAAAAATGTTGGATGACAGAACAGTCTTCTGTATCATAAATTTGACATATCTTAGATAAATCCGTGAGAGAATAATTCCGAGTACCAACATATAATAATAAAATATAACCATGGAATCTATGTGAGTCTGAGATATTCGCGTACGATTCTGTTCTACAAGGTATGGCAGAATGTACCGATATGTCACAGATATAGAAAAAATAAATTGAAAAGTTGAAGGAGCTTTGGATCATGTATCACTCTTGAAGTTATGTATCACTCGTGAACTGTAATATAAAAATTACAAATCATGAAAAATTCGGTGAACAAATGAATGTTTAATTTTTCTCTTCATGAATGTTTAATTTTTCTCTTCATGAACAAGTTTACCTTTTGAAGTTTAAGTTATCGTGTTCACTTTTAGAAGTTTTCTGGAATGATACTAAGCGAGAAAAAATTCCTTTAAGGAAATCCGCGCATTCGCCATTTTGTCACTCTGAACTCTCTGTTTCTTAATTGGATATACACAGGAATATGAGAGATTCCTTGGATAATTTTTGAAGAAAATATCCTTTACACATAGGTTCACAAACGCTTTCCGTTTTTGAGATAGGGGGTTTCTCATATTCCTACTTATTTGTGATAACTATACAATATAGGTACCAGTTTATCGAATCTTTATCTTATCTTTATCTTCACTACAGAATGGGTAAGCATCAATTCATTCATGACAGCTTACCTACTGGATTTTTATAATTATTTAGATTTTTCTAAGGATTATTACAAAATGGTTAAATTTTTTTTAATCTATTGTAGATACGGCAAAACTACAAAAAATATAGCACTGGACCAAAATTTTTCATTATTTTTTTTTAAATTACTAGTGTTCCATCAGAAAAAAATTTGAAGGAACGAACTGAAAAAAATATCACCCTGTAGGTTCAACATTCAATATGAGCTTATCATATGATAGAAACTGAAATTGTAATGTTTAAGTTGAATATATTGTGGAGGGAATGTGTTCAGGAAAATACATGAAAAAACAAACTTTAACACCTGTTAACCTGTTTCTCGAGAATAAAGCGTTTATGGGAATGATCCAAGATATCCGAGTCATTTTTTTACCTCTAATTCAGGAACACTCTGTATAAAATGAAATTAGCATAAGATAATGTTAATTGAATGAAAGCAATGCACGCTGAATAAACTCTTGTATCATAATACGTTTACGGGAATGATCCGTGATATCTGTAATTTTTTTGTACCTCTAATTCAGGAGCACCCTGTATAAAATAAAATTGAAATGAGATAATGTTAATTGAATGAAAGCAATAATGCACGTTGAATAAACTCTTATATGATAATATCAATATAATTTATTCAAACATACCAATAATAAATAAAAAATATTTACGTGGTATTTACTTGACGGAAATTCATTTCAAATCAAAAATAAAATGACAGTTATTTTATTTCCACTTTTAAATCAATTAAATTACAAATGTTCCGTCACTATTGAAAATGTAAATCCTGAAGGAACAATTGTAATTTATAGAGTTAGAACGTGGAAATAGAAAAACTGTCATTTTATTTTCGACAAACAAACAACTTTTTTCCCCAACCCGAATTGAACAAGATCGGTCGTTCCGAAACAAATCAAAAAGCAGCCCTGGATCGTCAACGTAATATTCCTTCGGGAATAAAGGAACTGGGCCAGATACTCAAAGGATTTAGACCTAGATCACACTCGGAGGGACAGGAGTGCTAATGTTATTAGTTTCTACATGAAGGATAAAATAATGGAAAGCCCTCTCCCTGACCAAGATAAAGTGAAGATTGCTGTCGTATTAGCAGTTCAATGAGCCGGATAGGTGGAAAGGTCCTTTTCGGAGTAGAAAAGCTTGTCTGTGGGGAAAAATCGTCCTCTGATCTGGATGGAGCCGACAATCTGGAGACCTCCGCCTGGCTACGGAACCGGCGAAGATTGGAGAATTGTTTATGCGGAGCAAGATGCAATCCTTGATAATTTTGGTAGCGATTGACTTCATTGCTGACTAGTCGTTTTGTTTTATTGCACACAAAGGGAGCATTTAGGACTCGGAGGCAATGAAAGAATATAATGGAAAATAGTTTTTTACTTTCTGTCTTTGCTACCAAACATTTTTGGTAGTAAAAACATAGACAGTATTTTGAAAGAAATTTTTAAATTATTTTTATTTTTATGATATTGAAATTGCCTTGAATCAAAAATTAATATAAATTCAGAACATACAGTCAAATCATAAAAAACAGCAAAGAGACTATATCAAAAGATGAATTTTCAGATTGAAATTGAAAAAAATCTTGAGAGTTCCCTTAACGGCACGAATTTTTTTTTATGTATAATTCAACATATTTTTATAATCACTCATTAAAGATGGAGCACACGTTTGAAAATAATTTTGAAATTATACATACCAAAAATGAAAGTTATAGTCAAACCTTTCTAGTAGCTCTAGAAATTAATAGACAAAATTGGAATAATATGGAACAATCAAGTGGAAGTTTACAACTCGCCGTTTTTACAGACTATTAAAGTCTTGAATTTTCGCTATTCCTTGTGAAATGAACCTACCTCATATCCACCTATCACTTATTTAGGTTATTGTTTGATTTAAAAAATTCAGTTATTCAAAATGTGGAATCTGAAGAATGATTTTTCAATACTATGATTATTTAACATTCGAGCGTGCTATTAAAAATGACATCAGATTAATTTTATATTTTGGTGAAACAGCTAACTTCTGCAATTTTCAGATAACACGCTTTCTTGCGAAATTATGAATAATTTCCACGCACTTGTGCCAATAATGTATCAGAAATAAAGAGTCTAGAGAAACTTTTGTGGCACTTAGTTCTCTTGAATTAGAATTAAAAACAGGTGGGCTATAACAATATTGTGCCTATTGTTATTGATCCAGATCGAAATTATTGACTGAAAATGGTCAGAGAAAAGAAAAGACTTTTTTTTTCGATTGGCAGAAAATATTGATTTTGCTGATATCAGCAAAATATTACTTACTAGGCAGCAAAGTTACTACTGAATAAAACATTCGACAATCAATATTTCTTGCCACCAGTAAGTGCTAAGATGGTATCAATGTCCATAATATGAATAAATCTGGTATTTTCCCGAAAAAAGTTATCAAACCATAATTATCATGGATATATGCATTTCTATAGCAACCGACCATTCCAACAATTACGATTTCTATCAAATTTCGTTTTAATTTATCTCTACAGGAAAAATAAAAAGATTGTGAGCATTGTAATAATTTGCAAATACAATATCCTACATATATCATTATAATAATAAACAATCAATTCAATTGAACTCAACAGCAAAGAAGATTGACTGCTTTGGCTGAATTCCTAGCCTCCCTACATTCGGCTATGAACTATCAGCCGCGGTTTGAATCTGGATTCAGTATCAGATTTAGGTGAAAATTAAACTTTTTTGAGTTTTGATAGGTAATTATAGATCAAATAGTTTCTATTATTCATCAATTAAAACTGATCCTACTTAAATCATCTTCGTTTTGCCGATGACATCGTCATAATAAGTAGCAACATGCAGGAATTGAGCGAGATGTTAAAACAACTTAGTGATGCTCTGGAAAAAGTAGGTTTGAAAATTAATGTTTCGAAAACCAAACTTATCAACAACACCACAGAACACATAAACATTGACGGCACACAATTTGAAAATGTAGAAGAATATATAATATTCAAGACACTCAATAAGAATCGGCAAAGAAAATCAAACAGCAGAGATAAAAAGAAGAATCAGGCTAACTTGGATGACTTTTGGAAAGATGAAATATATATTCAGGAATAACGACATCCCATAAACCTTAAAAGGAAAGTTTTCGATGCCTGCATATTACCGGTAGCGACATATGGCCTGGAAACTATGGCAATAACTAAGAAGACCGCAAACCAGCTGAGGGTGATGCAGAGAGCGATGGAAAGAACTATGCTCAATGTCAGTCTCAGAGACAGAAAAAGGAATGAAGAAATCCGACAAAGAACTAGAGTCGTAGATATTATAGCGCGTGTTGCAGAATTGAAGTGGCAGTGGGCAGGACACGTGGCTCGACAGAAAAAAAAAGTAAACTAAATTCAAGACAAATAGCAGCTAGAATACAGTTGTTTAAAGTTTTTCAATAGACTGCCTAATGAAATCAAAGAAATAAATAATTATAAACCATTTAAGAATATAATTTTTAGTTTATTGTTGAATAATTATAATTAGAACCATATACTTAGTATAGTCGATTTCTGCTGTTAAGTGGTAGGTGAATGTTATTTTGATACTATTTCTCTTCATTTGTATTTGTTCTACGTGTATCTCATGATTTCTAAATAAAGAGCTATTATCATTTTTATATGGTCACATAATAAATTTTTTTTCTTCATTAGCATCTCCTTCACAGGATATGATGACGAGTTCTTCCCAAGCCCGTCTCCTTGAGTTTTTATCCGAATAAACACTACTTGTTATGTCGCATATTACAGTAAAATTCTCAATTTCATCTATGAATAATTTAGGAGCGTCCGGTTCCATTTTGAAATATTTCTGACCGAACGGATCGAAGGAAAATACGTAAATACGTCTCTGGCATCTATCAGCTCGTGCCCGCGCGGTCATCTGAACGGTTACATTAGAAACCTATGATCTCAAACCGCGCGCCAACGCGCGGTTACTACGGGCAAGCTCTAGAACCGCGCTCTACGCGCGGTCCATAAAACCGCGCGGAGGCATGTGTACGCTTCGAAGAAAATTCATGTACTTGTAAACGCGCGGTTTCAAACCGCGCGGAAACCGCTCGTCATGTGAACGGGCTCTAATACTCTGCTGCCTAGTAAAACAAATGACTATTTCCCCTTTTCTGTCAGTCACGGCCAAATTGGCCTTATAAATTGACATTTCTTGACAGTTAAGGTGTAACATATTTTCTGAATCGGTCTGGATTCAGAAATATTCCTTATCCCGTACAGGGTGGTTCAAATTCGATGTTAAATCATGGCGTATGCGGAATAACAACAGTTAAAGAAAAATTTATGACATATTTTTCAGCTCTTTTTTGAAAAACAAAAGAAGCGAAAACTACAGATCGAGATTTCCTTTCATATTTCCTAATTCTTGATGATATCCTTTTAAAACAAAGTTGTAATTTTCAATGAAATCTAATAAATATACTGAAAAAATTATAGTATCTCACAATTTTCAATATTTTGATGTTTTTCTCAATGTTGAAATATTAGGTTAGATTAAAAAAAAATCACTTTGTATTTTTATAAGAAAACTTGTGAGAAAACGATGATTTGAGCAAAAACACCATATTTTTATGAAGCTTTCAACCTAAATAATATTTTATTTCCTATTGATAGTAAAAAGAATATAAAAGTTATGTTGCTTTGATAAAAGTGGAATTTTCGTTCATATCTCGAATATGGAAGGAAATATCAATATGCGGTTTTCAGTTTCCTTCCTTCATAGAAAAAAATGCTCGAAAATATGCCATACCCCTACCTGAGATCCTATCATTTAACATCAAATTTGAAATACCCTGTAGAGAAAGCCCAGTTAGGTTAAATGGATTCTACTGAATGTTTGCAGACACATAATACTCGGATCATTTGGCCTCTTTTATAACATCTCAACCTGTTGGAGGGAACATCAATAAGCGATCTTCAGTCCTTGTCTGTTCAAGTTGACGTATACGTGCTATTTATACACTAAAAGCTTTTTATGGATTTTTGATCTTACGTCGACTGCTGGATATCTAGAGAATTGATCGTTTTGATTAAAATGATTGAATGGCACGGAAGTTTATTCAGGGAGGGAGAATGTGTTGCGATTAGTTTTCATAATTTATGAATTCTCATTTATGGACAGAAGCTTTCAATATTTTTTCGAATATTGAAAATCTTATTTGTTCCAATATTTGCAAATCATAGACATTGATGACATTCTGAATGATGTAATTATGAATGATCTGCAATAATTATATTATTATTATCACCAGAAATCATATTATTATTGGCTTTACCGTGGCGAATCACAGGTGCAAAAAAAATAGTCAAATTGATATTTTTGCGTAGTTTGAAAAAATTTATAGGGATTGTGGTTTATTTTTGAGGGGCTCCCAATAGCGAAAATATTTGGGAATAATATATGGTTTATAGAATAATACACTGTAAAAATTAAACTTTATATCAATATCTCAAAATATACGACACCAGAATAAAAAATAGGTATGCCACCAGATTTTATGTGAAAATATCTAATTATACTGATTCAACTATTTTAGTACTTTCCCAAAAGCCAAGATATAGTCGATGCCTGAAAATAGTGAAATTTTTGAATCACCCTATTGCACAAAAGTTCAGCAAATCTGTGAGTGCTATTTTTGGTTTCATCAAATAAAATCACAGTGTCGCAAAAACCGCATCACTCAATCTATTCTTAATCCAGCGAAACTTTAAGTTTGAGACATCCTGTATAGTGAAAACAATATTTCTCTGGGTTAAAGTCGACAGATTTCATGTTTTCGAATTCAAATTGAAGGAAAGATCGAAAGTGATAATAATATAATAAATTGCAAGCAAAACTCTCCAATTCTGAAATATACCTACATTAAAAATGAGGAATGCATTGACGTTAAATGAGAAGCTCTCCCTCATGCGTCAATTGCACTCATTAAAACCACTACAGAACGCTATATTATGGCTGCAATCGGAGCATGAATACGAGCGCTCAAAAGCTTCAGACTTCTCGTCTGTGCTTTGTTCATTTTAGTGTGTTGATTTCGGATTTGGAGGTAGCTTCTTCTCACGTCAGTGATTTCTTGTCCCTTTTTGTTATTGTACTTCAATTTGCTTTCATTCTGATGATGCGATTAACACGGAATTTCTCATAATGCTTGAAATTGTAATTTTATATTCACCTGCAAAAACCCAAATCAGAGGAATCTCTTTTCACTGAAATATTAATGTTCTTCTTTCGATATTCTGCTTGAATTTTCCATGGTTCTGATGAGGCTATCAACTCCATCTGCTTGAAACTATATAACCAACTACCGGCTGATATTTAGTTTTTGAATGCTTAGTAGGCACATCAAGAGAAAACGGACGCAGTTACTTCTTCACAGAATTTTATACATAAAGGAATAGTTTTTGCAGGCTTGAATTTTAGACTGTTACTTTTATATTCACATGGCCGTATGTCATTGATCGAGACAAGTGATAGTCCAAGGAAGTAACGTCTGGGTAATACGGCAGGTGTTGTAGAACTTCTCATTTCAACGATTCCAAGTAGGTCTTGACCACTTTCGCAACATTGGGTCGAGCATAATCATGCTGTAAAATCACTTTATCATGTCACTCATTGTTTTACGACCGTTTGTCTTTCAATGCTCGGGTCAAACGCATTAAATTCGTTCGATAACGATCGCCTGTGATTGTTTCAGTCAGTTTTAACAATTCATAATACACTACGCCTAGCTGGTCCCACCAAATTCTGATCATAACCTTGGAACCGTGAATATTCGCTTCGGCCCTCTACTTGGAAGTGAAATGTTTCCGTTTCGAAATGGCTTGTTGCGTCACTCCCAATGTCCTGTCAATTCATGTTGCGTTTGACACGTGTCTTGGTCAAGTTATGCCTTCAATCCTGCATCTTCGAAATCTTTTTGTCTTTCACGTCATGCTAGTCTTCGAGGTCAAAATCATCGTTCTTGAAACGTTGAAACCATTCTCGGCACGTTCTTTCACTAATAGCGGTCTCACCGTAGGTAATTGGGAGCATTCGATGAGCCTCAGCCGCAAATTTCTTCATGTTGAAGCAGAAAATTAAAACCTCCCGCAAATCACAAGAATTTGGCTCGTAAGCTGAGATGTTTAATCGAGAACAACTTCATGATGCAGACACAAATTGACTCATTTTTCTCTGACGTTATGTTGACGAAAACATAAGCTTATTGTATGACATCTACGATCTATTTATTTCGACTACCACTTACCGCTACAGGCATCTATTGCAAAACGCGGAAGCAAAGTTGTAAACTTGGTAAATAACTTTATCAGTTTTGTGCGGCCGAAAGGTTTTTTTTCAATATTTTTCTTAAGTTTTCTATGGTTGTGGTATCAATGAGTTCTCGTATCAAATTGTTCTGATATTAATTAAGTTTCTACGGTTCTGACATCCACTTTAAGTTTTGAGCAACGTGTGATTTTTATATTTCACTTCCAAATCCATATTTTCATTCTGAATGAATGAATAAACAGGAATTTAACAGCTATAGTTAAGGAACTTCTAGTCAGATTACGCTCGTTAACGAAGTTGACCTAAAGCATTCAAGATCTGAATGTAGTTTGAAAATTTCAAATTTCTAGGTCCTTCCGTTCGCATGTTATCGAATTTGTCGAGAAATTCGTCAGACCATTCTCAAAATTTGAAAATTACAGACACTGTGACGGAACGAACGAACACTCAAAAACCAGTTCGCAAGACTTAATCATCCCGAGATGAAAATCTGGACAGCCTGTGCATCTGCTCCAGGACGCGTCGCAGATGAAACCGACCATCTGTAACTAACTCCCAACTTTCCCTGAAATATTCATACCGCTGGATGAAGACAGTAATAACTCTTTCCTTGAACGATTCCGAAAATTGCAGTTATCATAAACGGCTTAAATACGCTCCCCGTAATTAAAACTTTGATGATTTGAACAAATTAGAACAGATTAAGGAACTTGCTGAGTTGTGTTTTCGGTCGGGTTGCTCTGGTCGCGGTGTGCGATGAAGCACACAAATATTTACTTCAATTAGATAACTCTCCCCTCGTTTCCCCTACGGAACCCAACGGTTGGAAATACCGATCGCGATTGAGTCAGCGTATTGAAATGACTGTGGACATCTGAGGGTTGGCTGGACTGGAGTGGGTGGAAGGTCCCCAAATAAACAGGAAAAAGCTGGCTAAGAGGTTTTATAGTTATTCTCCCAACGTTTTTGACAAATACGGGGCCTATGGATTTGGTGTTGGGCTGTGGTCAGAACCGTATCCGGGAAATGAGGAATTGTAGGGGGACATTACGGAAAATGCTCGATAAAATTAGATTATATTGAGTTTGATTTGTGAACTCTTCGATTTGCAGTTGAAACTGTCTATACCGCGTGGCCCACCACAGACGCGGATCCTATTTTAAGGGTATCAATAAAGATATTTTGGAAATATTTTTCTGCTATATCTATTGGGCAGACAGAACCATAAATTAAAATTATTTTTAAATATACAGGGTGTTCGGAAACAGAAATATAGACCAACGTTACACTTTTTTCAATGTATATAAATCGAAAAATGGAATGGCAAGGAAAGCTCAAATAATGATAAGTTTCTTTACATCTTTTTAAATCATCATTCACGAGAAAAATTGAAAATATGGAATGTGAAAAAGTTATCGAGGGTATTATTGTAAAGTAAGGAAAAAGAATATTGGACTTCTCCTGAGGGCATGTCCAATATTCTTTTTCCTTGCTTTACAATAATACCATCGATAACCTATTCACATATCATTACCAGGACTTTGGATTTCACACAGGTAGCTATAGCTTTCCACGTGGTGATGTTGGTTGTAGCCCAAAAAAAAGTGGGTCTTCCAGCGGAAACCAGAAATGGACGGCTGGCTTCTGTTGTGGACTCCGTTTGTTGTTTTCCTTCAAGTGTTGCTCCTCTAACACTTTTTCACCGTACTGATGAGGGCCGAAAGCCCGAAACACGTGTCTACGGTTAACACTTATCCTGACGACATGTCCCCTATTCTTTTTCCTTGCTTGAAAATATGGAATTTTCTTGATTTTAATCATTTAAGAAACCAGGTACGCCGGCGTTACATACAATGTTTTTTCGAGTAGACACATTCGCTACTTCTATCCAGAAAAAAAAGTTTCAAGAGGCTTTCCACTTATCAGTCAAACTACGATAGCCATTCGTTTCCTCTCTGGCACTCCTGCGATGACTAAACTTTGTATGGTGTAGGAAGTTGCATATTCTTTTTTTTTTCTCTTTACGGAGCATATACGCAGATGGCAGCACTGTACGAGGGTCAATTATTTTATTCGCAAATTTATAGTTTTACCTCTTTTGTAATGATTTTTCGTAGGTTTTTTTCTCACGAATATTTTAAAAATCAAATAAATCAATCATTTCAGAGAATACCAATTTCACTAATACAAGAAGCATCCCAATGAATAATTTTACCTACTATCCGTTTATGCAGTTCTGGCAAATCAGTATCTTAGAATATAATATCAATGTGTTAGAAATGAGGGCTTGATAATTTTATCAAGCAAAGTCAAACAGAGAGCGATAACGTTTAACCATCTTTCCATGCACAAACAGTGATGTCCAATTCCTTCGTGCAAAAACCGGTCAAGTCCACTTCTTTAATTGTTCAGAAATCGATAAAAATACACAACATTCGATTGTGGGAAAAATATTTTCTGATAAATTAGGGAGCAACTGATATTTTGTTTTGGAGAATTAGGAGTTTACTGCGGAGTGTTCAGAAAAAAGTCGATCGAGATGTTTGTTTCTTGCACAAAAAAAAATATTATGAACGACAAAAATGAGAGAAACAAAAAAAAAAAGATCCAAAAGCGACAAAAAAACAAATGACGCTATTTTTCATATGTATATTTTAAAACAGAAAATTTTCATTTGTTTCAGTTGTCTGAAAATAAGTAAAGCGTAGTTCAATCATCGTTGATGTATTTGGTTATGTAATGATGTAAAAGACTGACTACTTCATGGTAGCTTTTATTCGTCATTTTTTGGTGCAAAAAACAGTAATCTCCTGGAGGTAGCCGATTTTATTTCAGTCAAATCCTCAGCGTTAATATTTCAGTTAATACATATAAGAAGGATTTGACCTTATATTGTATGCGGAATAAGCAAATTCAAACTTCAATAAAATTCGAAGAAATATTGAGTTGATCGGTAATTGCACCGAGCCCTTGAATTAGAAAAAGAGAAGAGACATCCCCTACCTTCGCAAATCTTCATTTCTTTTGTCAGCATCATAATTCATACTCGTTGTTGTATTTCCTTTTGGTCGTTCTTAGCATCTTGTTTCAACATTGTTTAGTTTTTTTTTTCAGAGCTTTTAAATGATACATAATGTCAGAAGGGGTTGCCATGAAAATTTCTAATTTTGGGGTGGCTTGAGCGCAAAGAGTTGGTGGGGCTGAGGGCCTAAAAATGTCATTATGGTTGCCTCTCTTTAGATGCATTTGTAATATTTTCAACTGATTTTTCATAGTCCTTACAACTTCGGAGATATGCTTATGGCAATTATGAAAAACTCAGCCTATATGTACTTACTAATTTTGCTTCTTCAAGGTTCAAGACTTGAGAATTTCGCATTAGAAGTTTGTAAATCACCAGATAAACTCCATTCCTTGACTTCAGGGCTGTTCACGAATTTTTTTCAAACAACGATTTCAATCAATACGAAACGAAAGGACATCTCCTCTAATCAACGAAACACTTCAGGGTTCATGCAGTAAACACTTCGTTCCAACTTCAATATTAGATAACCTGATGCCATACCGTGCGGCTCTGAAGGCGAGATGAAATAAGTTTTTACATTAATAGAGATCGTAAAGTCTCCCATATCGAAGTTTATACGACTTCCGGTTCTCCTTACGAAAAATTAGTGCTCAAAGGTAACGAGACCGTTCCACTCCACCCGAAAATATAGTTTATGCGAATTTTCCTAGCGATTCAAATTACCGAATGTCAATATTTGCAGTGGCATGGACCGTGATGTTGAAGGAGGATGGAAAAGCTGATTTCCCTACGCTAAATTCGCTGATTTTTACGAGTAAAGAAGCCGGATGAGGGTGAATATTTTTCTAGAAGTGGGTGCAGGGGCTTTGACGACGAATATATAGGAGACTGTTGGGTTCATTTCCTTGAGAATTTTTGAAATAGAGTGTTTCTATGTGCGAGGACCAATGAAATTATAATACAAAAATATGACCCATATAAAACAGCCCATCCCAATATTTCTGTTAAATATGAGTTATCCGGAAATTTTGAATTGGAATGGACATCTTGTAGTTGCAAATTCGTTGTTGTAAGATCATTTCCTTCGGCAAGGTGGGGTGTGTGAATAAGTCTTTCCCGTTTATTTTCAAATTTTGAGCCTTTATTGTGAAAAAATGGTTACAAATGAATTATTGAAAGTATTGGCCATCGCTAGCTACAACTTTTCCCCATCTTTCTGGCAACATACGAATCCCGTTGCGAAAAAATTCGACCGGTTTGGCCTCTATCCAGTCATCCACCCATTTTTTGGCTTCCTCGTAGAGATGGAAATGCTGGTCAGCCAGGCCATGCGTCATCGATCTGAAGAGATGGTAATCAGACGGAGCAATGTCTGGACTATACGGCGGGTGGGGTAGGACTTCCCATTTGAGCGTTTCTAAGTATGTTTTCACCGGCTGTGCAACATGTGGGCGAGCATTGTCATGTTGCAAAATAACTTTGTCGTGCCTGTCGGAGTATTGTGGCCGTTTTTCTCGCAGTGCGCGGCTCAAACGCATCAATTGTCGTCGATAGACCTCGCCTGTGATCCTTTCATTCGGTTTCAGAAGCTCATAGTAAACCACACCTAGCTGGTCCCACCATATACAGAGCATGAGCTTGGCGCCATGAATATTTGGCTTGGCCGTCGATGATGATGCATGGCCGGGTAGTCCCCATGATTTTCTTCGCTTCGGATTATCGTAACGGATCCACTTTTCATCGCCAGTTACGATACGATGCAGAAAACCCTTTCTTTTATGTCGCTGAAGCAGCTGTTCGCAAGTGAAAAAACGCCGTTCGACGTCTCTCAGCTTCAGTTCGTACGGCACCCAATTTCCTTGCTTTTGGATCATTCCCATGGCTTTCAAACGCTTGGAAATGGTTGTTCGGTCAACTCCCAATGCTTCAGCAAGTTCTTCTTGCGTTTGACACGAATCTTCATCAAGCAAAGTCGCCAATTCTTGATCTTCAAAGATTTGCGGCCGCCCGGAACGCTCCTTGTCTTCCACGTCGAAATCGCCACTTTTGAAGCGTCGAAACCATCCGCGAACACTTGAATCATCGACACAACCTTCTCCATAAGCTTCCTGAAGCAACCGATGCGCCTCGGCAGCAGATTTCTTCAAATTGAACCAATAAAGTGAAACTTCCCGCAAATGACGTCGACTCGGCTCAAATTTCGACATTTTCACGATTTCAAAAATTTATGATGCGAAAAAATTTCAACTAATGTGTTAGTGTGGAATTGTTGACAGATGAATAAGCTTTGATTATGACATATGTAACCATTAAATTCTCGCACAGTATTGGTGGCGCCATCTCTTACAAAAAACGGGAAAGACTTATTCACACACCATAATGTTGGAGACATTTTCTACTCTAGTCCAATCCCTATTTCGAGTGTCTTTGTAACAATTAACTTAAATAATATATTACTTTAAAATACAGAAATTTATTCGCTTTAACTGAGTCGCGAATCTGACCAATTACACGAAATGAAGAGTCACAAATTTCAAATCACAAAAAACACTAATATTAAGTATCAAGTATTTTTCTCATTTTCTCTCTACTCTTTTTAATTTGTATGAATTAATTCAGGGGAAATCAATATTCAATCTGGCTCTAGAGAGAGTGTGGGCAAATATCATTTTCTCTAATTCTGTGGTTATTCCGTTCATTCTTCCACATCTTGTAGAACAAAATCGTGCGAGAATATATCAGAAACGCACAGTTTTCATGGTTATATTTTATTATTCTATGTTGGCACTCCGAACATTCCGCTACGGCTTTATCTGTCAATTCATCAAATTGCCTTAAAGAAATCAGTTCTGCCAACCAACATTTTTCAATGCAAAAATCACTAAATTATATTTATGGAAATATTTCATTAATTTCAATGAAAATGCAATGAATTAGAGAAAATAATGTATAATACTCGTACAGAAGGCTAATTCTACCACTCGTTCATTCCAAAACTCGCCACTTCGTGGCTCGTTTTTGAATTTTGAACTCGTGGAAGAATATCAATGCCTTCTGCACTTGTATTATAAATAACTATTCTTCTTCTTTTTGATATTTTATCCAACTATGCCTCCTGTAAGAACGATGTCTTTCCTTCGCTTTGGCGATCTCCCCAATGGTCGGTGTGTTCCTTGATCTCTAACAATCTTTGCTATTCGATCACATTCATTGTGAATTTCTTCGTTTCTCCTTCTATCTCGTAATGTGAAGACTAAAACGTTTCTCGGTACTTTCTCGGCTGTTCGTAATGCATTCTTTGTAACTTGTTTCTTTACCGTATTTCATTATTAACCTCACAACAGTTTTATATATTCTAGTTTTTGTGCCAGTGCGCTAATGTTTGTCGTTATATATGTGGTCATATAATGTCTCTGAGAGGACCAGATATTATTATTGCCTTTTTGGTCGGTTCTTCAATTTCCCGGATTCTATCCTGATTGGATGTTATTTGCACACCCAAATATTCAACCGTCATCACCTGTTCAGGGTTGAACAATGTTTTAAGCAACGAAGATGGACCAAGAAACCTGCTTTTGAGTTTTTTATGTTTTTGCGTCTCTGGACAACGGTCTTCATGTAAGTTTGTTTTTCGGCCTCTCACGTAACTTTGACTCCATTATACGGAACATAATCATCGATAAACTTTATTGTCTCGGTTTTTGAGGATATATTTTGATTGGATATGCATCATCTTCAGCGAGCGTACTAGTCTATGAGCGTGGGTGGTTATTGGTCCAATAAGAGTATAAACGATTTAGGAGTTCTTCAAAGCACCACTGCTTTTTATTATATTCATAAATGACCTGAATATCTGGCTGGGTCTTCAATTTGTTTAGCTTTTTGTCGACGACGCATCAATAGCTATCATTGCTTCAGGCTTGCATGATCTAAACTTCATGTGTACGTCTCCAATAAGTCAATTTTCTGAAAGAAT
Organism: Harmonia axyridis; assembly: GCF_914767665.1. Taxonomy (NCBI): domain Eukaryota; kingdom Metazoa; phylum Arthropoda; class Insecta; order Coleoptera; family Coccinellidae; genus Harmonia; species Harmonia axyridis. The sequence continues at coordinate 19,943,889 of NC_059507.1, forward strand.
TTCAATTGATAAGATAAGATGTTCAGATTGACGACCGTTGATTTCTAAATAGAAATATTGTTTTTCTTTTCAATGATTCTCTTCCATTCTGTATCATTTTGAAAAACACTTGTTGCAACTGATTCGTTTGATGTTACTGTTGATTCTCTGATCACACATAAGTGCTTCGAAGTGAAGATACGAGTTAAAATACTGACTAAAATCGCTGTGTGCCACTAAATAAGCGCGAAAGTTTTTGGAAGGTGAATACTTGTCGGAAATTGAAGGAGTCTTCCATGTGAATTGTAAACAATAGCTCTTAGACCTTTCCTTCGAAATTAAACGATTCCAAAAGTGAGACATTCGAAATTACTAAGGAGTTGATTGGTACACAAATGGTACAAATGAAAAAAATGTGATTGCCATCTACTAGATCTTTTCCATTCCATTCACAGACATTGAAGTTCATGCTAAATGTTGTGATTTGTTTTTCATCATGAAACTAATGATTTTACTGACACAACATAAGAATTAAAAAAGTTTCGTGTTGAATTTCATTTTCAACAATTTTTTTTGAATGGAGAAATTTTGTTGCATTGAAAATATCTTTCAAAAATTCAATAGCACATTTCACTCTTTTAAAAGATCATAACAATAATGAAAAAGTATTCATGTGCAACCTTCTCATTGGTTAACAATGTTTTATCATTCATACAAAAGGCCATTCTTTCATTTCTTTTGCAATTTCGAGGGAATTCATCATTTTGGAATATTAAAACGTTTCAAGAAAAGACTAACAGTTTTTGTTCAAATGAAAAAACCCCCTTTAATTTGGGACAAAAGATCTCCCCCAAACATTTCGTAATTATTTTGTAATACGCTTTATATGAATATTATTTGTTATAATTATATGTTGTTATTGAAGTTAATCCAGGGACATAACAGAATACTTACAATGGATAATACCCTTGCTTTCTGAAGCTGGATGCCCCCAGTATGAACCACAGCTTGAATCCCTTCACGGATACGAAAATCCAATTCGGGAATAATTAAAAGCGACAAGAAAGAGAGGACATCAAAGCAATCCTTCCAACTTCCTTAATTCAACCTCACCTCCGCCAAGTATCAATCATCCCCCTCTACCTCCATTGTGCTGCCGACGCCGAAATTGTTTTCTTTGGGCAATTTCCAGTAATTCGAGTGGGCATTCATGAGAAAGGCTGGCGGTGGGGGTCGGAGGGGACTTCCTGCCCGCCCCCCACCGGGCATTGTTGACATGTAGCGCGTAAATTCCGTGTTTCTGACGTAAATATTGCCCGACAAAGGACCACCTCATAACTGGAACACAAAGGGGCCAAATCGCGAACTTCAATCACATAAACGCCGTTTTATCGGCGGGGTTCCGTTTGTCTCCGAACAGGGCCCCGTGGCACTTCCGGCTCCGAGAGCGGCGAAAGTTTCGTTGTTTCGTCATCCTCAGCGTTAGGAAGAAGTGCCGGTCTGGTAGTTTGGTATCGATCCCGATTTTACGTCCGATGGATCGGGATGACGGGGTTCTGGAACTGAGGAGGAAATTCGGGCGGGATTGCCCGGGAATTTTCCGGTTGTGATCCTGGATGGTATCGGTTCTGCTTTGTATCAGAAGTGGCCGTTTGGTCTAGATGGGCTCTTTCTTGTTTTTCTCGTTGTAGTGATCGTGGCAATGCCCGATTTACCAGTTGCAATTTGGAAATTTCAGTCTATTATCTGAAAGGATTTCACGTTTTTTGTCAAACGCCCGTTCCCTGAATATTTGGTTGTGATGTATCTAATTTCGAAAAGTTGACGAATTCTTATTCAAATCCACTTGAAACTCAATTCGATAAGTTGCGGGTCTATCCAGTAGAAACACATTTTCGTAAGTAATTGCACAAGTGCATCAAAATTACATAATATAATTTTGCATGACAGCTTGTTGTCATAAAAACTGCATGAGTTCATTCTCATTTTTGAAGAAAGAGTCCGACACCGAAGATGCAGGGCTCTTTCTCCAAAAATGAAAATGACCGAATGCAGTTTTTCAAAGAAAACACGCTGGAATGCGAAATTATCCGGTCATTTTGATGCACGAGTGTAATTCAGGGGAATATTTCCCGAATAAACTGTTACATTACTTGTCAAACTGATGGAGAATGGAATTGTCATAGATTCGAACTATGTAAGATGCACAGAAACTATGCATCTATGAACAGAACAATTATAATGCCGTTTCGCTTCCTACAATGCAATTATCGCTGTAATTTTCGATAATTGTTCTCCATATACATAGAATTTTTGACAGGAGGGAAATCTTCCTGAAAATTCGATTTGATTATTTATTCATCAACACAGTCATTTTCAGTGATACATGTATGTACAGGGTGGGCAAATTTCGATGTTTTAGCACTACAACTTTTAAACCAGAGGTGATAGACAAAATCTGATACCCACTTCTCGATCTCTTTTTCTGAGAAACTATCGAGGGTAGTATTAATTTTTGACCACCTTCTTTTGTTTTCGAGTTATAAGCGAAAATTGGAAAAATGGCGATATCGAAAAACATTCATATCTCCGTTGATATTGATGATAGAGCTCTGAAATTTAAACATTATACAGGCACTTTTTTACGTAGAATCCAGTGGCGTGCTCATATTTTCAAAAGGGTTTTTAATTACGAAGGTATGACCCAAAGTTATGTTTTTTTAAATGGGAACACTGTATTTCTGTGACATTTTTTGAAAGCTTAATTTTTCCTGATTTCAAAAATATATAACATCGTATAGTTTGTATCAATATAAATAATGGAGAATGGTCAAAAACTTTTCTCACCTAAGTGTCTCAATATTTCTATGGTTTCAAATGTTGATGAGCACAGAAAAATAAAGCTTCTTATAACAAGAGCAGTATCCTTCCGTCAATCTGATTATTTATATGATTTTTATGATACTAATTTCGACAAAATTCGGATTTAGATATATTTTATAAATTTTTCATTCCAAAATGGTTTCGGAAATAATGGAAAGATCCACATCATTGACTGTTTCAATCGAGATAGTTGTAATGAGATGAATGCATTGATAAATTATTTCTATAGGTTTCTAGAATGAATACGCACAATCAATTTCAAAAAGCATATGACATAAACGCATATATGATTAAAATCAACAATTTAATTAGGAAAGAAACAAACAAGAAATAATATTTAACCTAATAGTGATAACAATTAAGCAGAAATAACTTTGAACGAGTATAAAATTTTTAGAGAAGATGTTCAAATCGTTGACCATCCGCAGCAATGCACAGTCGACACCTCTTCTCAATACTTCGCACCGAATTAAATAGATGAATATTTGAAACTGTGTTCAAGCAAACTAGGAAATTTTCTTTTAGTTCATCCATGTTTTCGTATCTATTTTTATAAAGTTTGTCCTTAATATATCCCCAGAAAAAACATGCTCATCAACATTTGAAACCATAGAAATATTAGGACACTTAGGTGAGAAAAGTTTTTGACCATTTTCCATTATTTATATTGATACGAACTATACGATGTTATATATTTTTGAAATCAGGAAAAATTAAGCTTTCAAAAAATGTTACAGAAATATAGTGTTCCCATTTAAAAAAACATAACTTTGGTTCATAGCTTCGTAATCAAAAACCCTTTTGAAAAGACGAGTACGCCACTGGATACTACGTAAAAAAGTGCCTGTATAATGTTTAAATTTCAGAGCTCTATCATCAGTATTAGCGGAGATATAAATGTTTTTCGATATCGCCATTTTTCCAATTTTCGCTTATAACTCGAAAACAAAAGATGGTGGCCAAAAATGAATACTACCCTTGATAGTTTCTCAGGAAAAGAGATCGAGAAGTGGGTATCAGATTTTGTCTATCACCTCTGGTTTAAAAGTTGTAGTGCTAAAACATCGAAATTTGCCCACCCTGTACAGGCTGTCTCAAATTCGATTCTCACTTAAAGAATTTCGAGAACTATAAGATTCATTACAAATCATAAAAAATACTTCTTAAGAGATATAGTGGAGAATTGGTGTTTTTCAAAGAAAACACTTCATATTCAATGCAATTTTTCAGCCACACATTTGTCGAAAAGCATTCCGCTATCAGTTTTTCGAAAATTGTCAATTGCTTCAAAGGTATTGAGTTTTTCGACTCAATTTCTTTGATGGGACACCTTATATATACATATTTTTTTTTTTATTTCATTTTGTTTCTATTGTATTATTGTGAATAAGTCATATATAGCCCAATACGCACAAGTATGTTGATATAACGTTATGAAAAGGTTGGGTAACCAACCGTTCATTATAGGTAAAAATGTCTCGGGAAATAACGATAATTTGCTCGACGTATTATATCAATATAAACATAAGTTTAGTGTTTTAATGGGTTTAAGCTCTGAAGATGACAAAAACCTTTGTAGATATCTAGTATACTTTTATCTTATGTGTTTGAATTCATGTAATTTTGTATATTTTGGAATATTGATTTAAGTAATACCAGGTTGTGAAATAATGTGTACCTCTCCCATTTCAGAGCCCTGACGATGATAATAAAAGTTATCGAAACTGTCGGCAACTAAACAATTGGTTTTTTCATCTTCAGACCTTAAACCCATTAAAACACTTAACTTATATTGAAACAACAGGTCATCATAATCCAAAACCACGTATCAAAGCAATATTAACCGTTGTTTTTAAACGTAAAAATACGGTTTCATTATGATATCAACAGAAACGTTGATCGAACTCTTAAATATATAAATAAACTAATTTTTTGTGAGGATTTCGTTGTTTCATCTCGAGATCACTGATAGAATAGTCAGTTTGGCACTCAGTGATCTCTGCCAAATTTACCATCCATTTCTATAGCAGAGGAATTTGCATGAGGAAAATAAGCTTGAAGCTTACTACAGCACGCATTGTTTCTGAGCGATCATATAAACAAGTCATAACCGCGCTGTTCGCTGCTTGGCTTCTAACGTGAACTGACAATTTCAGCGTGTTATGTGTGACTTTGCTGGACTAGCAAAGAGTCACTTCAAATGTATAAACAGGGTGTTTCCTAAACATGCGGCAAAAATTCAGGGGGTTGTTCCTTGGACTATTTTAAGCATGTTTTGTCCTTGGATGATTTTTGAAAAACCTTTTTGTTTCGAAGATACAGGGCGAACAACATTTTTCATATTTTTAAAATTAATAATAGTTTAAATAAAAATGCGTACCGCACTGTGTTTACTAAGTAGGTACAATTTATTTTTAAATTTGTTTAACAACATTCCAATTACCAAAAACGGCCAGTTTTTTGACTAAAAATTGATAAGTGCAGATGGTAAAGGAATACAGATTAAACACGGTTTTCATTTGAATTCGTTTTGTGATGTATTAGCAATTTTTAGTCAAAAAACTGGCCGTTTTTAGTAATTGGAATGTTGTTAAACAAATTTAAAAATAAATTGTACCTACTTAGTAAACACAGTGCGGTACGCATTTTTATTTAAACTATTATTAATTTTAAAAATATGAAAAATGTTGTTCGCCCTGTATCTTCGAAACAAAGAGGTTTTTCAAAAATCATCCAAGGACAAAACATGCTTAAAATAGTCCAAGGAACAACCCCCTGAATTTTTGCCGCATGTTTAGGAAACACCCTGTATAATATAGTAAATAATCGCTCAAGTGTGAATGTTTGAAGATCATAGATAAATATGTTTCTTTTACTTTTTATACTATCGATCGTCTTTCTTATAACAAACATACAGACATTCAAATTTGTACAAGATGGTTCACGCAAACGGATCACTGGATTTTGTGATCAATTCATTTAGTGAAATTAAAAAGTGACCTATCAATTGATGATATGACAATTTCTGACTGATTGTTTTTCCATTTGAATTCGTGAATGGAAAATTTGTTGCTGATACAATGAAGAAATATCGTTGCTCGATAATTTAATCTCAACTAAGTATAAGAGAGCATATAGCAACATAATCAGATAGTAGTTTCATCATCGATTTAAATTGGATATTCTACCATCACTATCAACCATTTGAGTCAAAAAAAAAGGTTGATACGTTGAAAGATATATTCTACATGAACGATAATATAATGTTGAACACAAAAGTGTATGTTATTGAAATGAAAGATAGATAGTATGAACGATATGTTTATATCAACCTTGAATGAAAACGTGATAATATAGTTATAAGAAAATGAAAAATCAACGTGTTCTATAGATAGGTGGTTATTTAATATTCAATTCAATGTTGGAATAACGTCCAATATCAGCATATTAATAATAACGCAATATAGTTATTAGAAAACTAGTTTGGACACCATAGATTTAGTTAGATTTCAAAACCAAAATAGCAACATTGAAAATACAACCGGTAACGTGAATTTCAATGAAATAACGTTTCATAAACGTTGATTCAACGTACGTCGTACGTGTGTCATTTCCTATATCTCTAAAACGATAACTTATTTCTATGATATATTTTTAGTATTGATGAATTCATTTTTTATTAAAGTAATCCATCAGAAACTCGGAATATCTTATTATTTCGGAAAAAAATCAGGATCCTAGAAAATCTTTTCTCTAAGTCTAATATTTCTCGAGATTATTTCAGTTAGCCTCGAATTTGGGACACCCTGTGCTAAAACGCTCTAACTTTTCAATACCTTTTCGTCTTTCATTATTTTGAAATAGGCATCAACTTTGGCCCTCACTTCTTCATTTTCAGAGCCAAATTCCTCTCCCTGGAATATTCTGAGGTCTGCAACAAGCCAGGAATCACTGGGGGTCATTTCTGGCAAAATATTTGTCTTTGGTTCCGAAATAGGCAATCACTTCTCTACTTAAGCCAAATTCCTTTCCCTGGAGCATTCTTATGAGGTCTGCAAAAAGCAAGTGATTACTAGAATCTGGATCTGAAGCCTAAGCTGGGAAGTCAAGCACCTGTAAGCGCAATTCATTCAGTTTGACCTTCATCGATTTGTGATAAAAAGTATTGTCTATAACCGATACTAGTTTCAACTACATATTTTTCAAACCACATCAAATGAAGCGTCACTTCAACTTCAATATCGCCATCCAGTCTTGAATATATGTCCGATATTTCGACACGCATCTTGTAAAGCTTAAGTTGATGAGATTGAAAGTGGAATAGCACTGATGGTGCCATCTGTGCGCCAGACCCAGGACTCATTGAGTAACGTGATCATCCACGTGACCCGAACGAAGACATAGAAAAAGATTGAGATGTGCCGTATTTTGTCCTTGTTGCCTTCTTACCCCCATCTAATCGAGTTTTTGAACAAAAGATACATACTTGGAGCACACACTGAGAGATTGTTCTCCTAACATTTCATGTATTCAGTTAAAACAGGGACCGAATTAATTGAATAGATCCTAGAATTAATTGAATAGATCTGAATCGAACTCAGTATGAACGATATTCTCGGAACACATCAAGATAGTAATTTGAAATGATGGGAATGAAAAAGGTTCTTCCAAGAATATATCTCCGTGGAAATTCTGAGAATCAACAATTGGATCGGCCGAAGGAACAATAAGTTGAAAATAAATGAAGGAATATACCGGATCTACAGAAAAAATCTCATAGAATTAACTTGGATTCTCTGTTTCTACAATAGGTGCCCCACTTCGCTAGGTATGCTATGAAAACGATTAATTAGTTACCATGAACAAGAATAAATAATTCTAATTCAAACGTCATTTTCATTCACCAAAGTTGTATTAAATGTACAATTGGTTAATGTTGCATTCTGGAAATTGAAACCATGTAGTAATGGACGGTCAGAATTATATTCAAAAGTTGATGGCTCAATGTGGTCAACCACAAGCTCGCCATGAAAAGTGACACTTCTCCTCCCTATGAAATAATATACTATTATTCATTTCCAGATTTAATTCCTTGTTTTGGTTCAATTGTCATATATAGCTCAATGGGCACAGGTACGTTGATATAATGTCATGAAAAAGTAAGGTAATCAAAAGCTCGTAGTGCTGTATAAGCTCAGCAAGACTCCGAGCTGAGACTGCAACCAAGTGTCATCCACAAAAATGACAAGGCATTAAATAATGAAATAGGCAAATCATTAAAAAGCACTGATAAAACAGTGTTTTTGTTTTTATCGTAAAATATACTGTGCACTCAAAGCAATGGATTATCAAGTGTAATTCATAATTTGCTCCATCGTCGACAACGGTTTTAAGATGGTGTTCCGTCTAATAGTGGTACGAAACAGATGGTATTCTGACTTTAAAGGTAGTCGAAGAACTAATGACGATACTGAATTATCTGGTCGACCAACTTCGGCATTTGTTTCAGAAAACGATCGTAAATCGAAGTTGCAAGAGCTAGTGGTGGAGTTGAAGATATCACAAAGCAGTGTATTCACTATTTCATGAAAACATTGGTCGGTGAGGAAGCTTTCAAACCGCTGATCAAACGCAACAACGCATCGTCGATCTCGATTGCTGTTTGACGCTGTTTAAGCGGAATGAACAAGATTATTTGCACAAAGCTTTAAATTGTCATTAAACATCCAAACTCTAATTTTGAACAAAGTTTTGAACAATCATATTTACGGAACCGCGCTTCGTATTATGTTGATTTGCGAAATTCACTGTGAAATTTGAGATACGAACCTACCCTGCAAATTTCAAGTCTCTAGGTCCTCCCGTTCAAAAGTTACTGTATTTACGGCCGGGCAGAATCAAAATGGAGGTCGTTTGACTCATCGTTTGAGACCGTTTCCAATAAAAAAATTGAAAATTAAATATTTCATGATAAAATTACAGAGCAGTCGGGAAACGAGCACTCAAAAAGGACACACTCTTCAACCCTGATTTTACATCGAACAACCATCAGATTCAACATTAAATATTCATTTCTCAGACAGACGATGTGCCGACCGATTTCGAGGTGAGCTTTGACCTCGTCCGCTAATAATTCAAAACGTAGCCTGAATACGAAATTGATTTAGTTACGCCTATTATTTGATTACCCGAACACAACACATTAAAATCGAATCAGGATTACGCTTGCTCTATAGATTACCGCTGAACGGATGTGAATGGTAATAATTTTGTGCCAACACCGTCGTAATATCCATTACGTCATTAGTTATACCCTTTGAACGTCGAAAAACTTTTTTCGGACTCAATCTTCCAATTATTTAGATATTTTCTTTCTGGAGTGGGGTAAACTGTCGATACGCCGATAGTTATGAAGTTATTGCGTGATCCGCAGTGTTTTCAACGCCCCCTGGGATGGCATTAAAAAATACTTATTGCTATAACTTATTCGGAGTTCTGAAGAATATAGGAACTACTGCAAATCAAATAATTGTCTTGCCTTTGGTTGGGGAATACATTTTATATAGTAGCCATTAATAATAGAGTTCGCTCCAGGTTATTCGGTTGATACGAGTTCGAAACTTTGGCCAAATAATAAATTACATCATTTATTTCACTTTACTTTAGGTGCCTTATTTTCTGTGGAACTTTTGCAGAGGGGATATATATGGGAACCCAAAGGGCTAGAATTAGACACTCCTTAAGGAATAGGTGCAGATGGCATTGGGGGTAAAACAAGAAAAGTTGAAGAAGCTGAAGATGTCAAGTTCGCCAAATTGAAGAATAAAAATTAGCTGGAATGGAAGTTGGGCGAAGAAAACCTATAAAAATCGATAGAAGTGGATTCTGAATTAGAAAGAACTGAACAATGAGATGATCACTGAAATGAACTAAGGTGCGCTTTGGGCGCTAGTTCATTCATTCGCTACTTATAGAGACCACATATGTACCTATCTTTAATAATTATATTCAGTTGATAACTTTTGAAAGCCAAAATAACTCCAACTAGACTATTACCAAATTATCTTTTTATTCTGAAACTCACTATCCTTCAAAGTCATTTCATATTATTGCGAGTCTTTCTCGAGCCAAATGTCGTTGCTGCGCCCTATCTCAAGGGATTACGGTGTTTTGTCCCGAGATCACTGCTGGACTGCTCAGTTAGGCAATCCAGCGATCTATGCCTACACCCTCTCACATCATCATGGGTAGGTGACTCTGCTGCAATGTGGTGATCCCCATAAATCCACCGGGCCGAAAAAGAGTGTGACGCGACACCCATAACGCCACCTATCAGGCAGACAAAGACACTACCATTTTTTCTTTCAATCTCCCAAGCAATGCAATAATATTTTTGAAACCATCTTTGTACAGTCAATATCTAAATATTGCATACAAAATTTACTATATACTCTTTATTTTTACTTGCAACAGTTCATTCAACTGGGTCTGATCTGCGATAATTATGGGGTAACTCATTTTCTGGAGGATCAAACCTCATGCTTTGAGTAGAGTCCTATGTAGTTCCTTCGAGTTTGTGAAGTTCGGTCAATGAAACCTGCGCAGATACAAGGTGGAAAAAGTAACTAAAAATAACAGGACCAAAACTTTAATCCAATGTTTTAAAGCTCTACGAAAAAATGAACTCTCCTCATTTTAAGATGGCCAATTTTCATATATATTTTGAAGAATATTACGTTCGAATTAAAACAAACGCGTCAGAAACTTTGTACAAAAACTTTAGTCAAATGCCTTAAAGCTCTGCAAAACAATGAGGCCTACTTATTTATAAATTCTCTACTCTGTAGCAAATTCGTAGTGCTCTCGCAATCATAATCGTGAATGAATAGTTATAATGTTTAGGTCAATACAATTCACCTAATTGATTAAAAATAACTTTGCTATAGTTGTCCAAATAAAAATTAAAAAACCAGAAGAGTAAACAAAAGTGAAATCCATTTATTTTTCGTGGAACTTTAAAGAGTCTGACTGAAGTTTTGGTACAAGGAATGTGTATGTTGTTTCAGAGTAATATTTTCATAATATATATCATATAAAAATCAGCCATTTGAATATGAGTTAAGTACAAATTTCTCTGTAAAGCTTTCAAGCGTCTGACTAAAGTTTTAGTCCATGGAAAGCGTCTGAGACATCTGATATAACTATAGCAATATTTTACAACATATATATAACAATCAGCCATTCAAAAATAATCAAAGTATGGAGCTGTTATTTCTAGTTAAACCCAGGTGTCACTGAGTGAACTTCACAAACTCGTAGGTTTTCCCTTTTTCTCATCCTTCAGAAAATAAGTTTTACAGCTCTAGGATCTTGCTCTTTCTGTTTCTGAATGGTGTGCCATCGATTGTGAGTAGAGATAGACCGATTTCGCTCTCCAGTCATTCATGTTGTGTTAGGCGATACTGATGAGCACTAAGGAGAGCGAAACTATCAGTCTAGGTTAAGTTAGTCTGGTTCCCTCATTTCGTAGAACTATTAATCATTTCGGTGATTTACAAAACTCGCCTCTGGCTCGTCTCGTGAACTTATCCCTCCTGAGTAATAACAGGCATAATATGCTCATTGAATGACATAGTACTATAAACGTCTACAGCGAACAAATATCTTCATCAATTCCATTAGAGTTAATAAATCTTGGCGCGGGAATTTGTGACACATTTCCCCTTGTAGTTTTTCAAACAGAAGGTTGGAACCCGTGAATAGAATCATGTTTCGGTGGCATTCTGGTTCCGGAATAATTATAGTGAAACAGAATCTCGACAACTCAACAAAACGCTAGTCACACACATACACACAAGAAGCACGTAATAATTATATGCAAAATCTTCCATTAATAAGAGTCAGCACGATAAATCAACCGTTCCTGACGTTTTGACCTTTATTTTTAGCAGTAATTTTACGAGACGAATTGTTTCCTTTATGTAGTTTCGGTATATACGAGCCGGAGGAGAGAATGGAAAACGCTTGCTGTAAACCACCACATTGTGAACTGCTAGTTTAGGATGTGATAATTTCCAGCCTGACGAGAAATGTGGTCTATTCTTGGGTTTACATTACTTGCATGTTACTTTCACTTTTCTTGCGATGGAAAATTTGCTATTGAATTTTCACTTTTTACTTACTGTTGATACAGTGGAAATTTTTCAAGTAAGATCCTTGCTTGACAGAAATCAGTTATACAGGATGATCCGCCATTGACTCGACTCTTTATTTATTACAATTAAGGACAGAAATCATCGAAACTTTTTTTTCGACACGTTATCATTGAAGCCCAATTCTCAATTTATTTGGAAATTCACAGGGTATACCAAATAAGTATTGATGACCAAATAACCAAATATATATTTTTCCTTGTTATTATTCTATTGAATTTTCAGAAGGGAATGATGGCATCGAATAAGTGAACCCAAGTTTGTTCGAAGTTTCATATGCAAAACTTACCATTTTTGAGAATTTCGATTCTTCTTGAATTGAAGGATACCTACTTGGAAAAATCAAATGAAATCTAAGTGAATGAATTTATTGTATTGAGATTTTGAAAGGGAATACAAGAAAAACGGAGGTGAATTCTGACTTTTTGGTAATCATTGACAAATCTACGGGGTGTTCAGAATAAGACGATTCATTTATGAATTATTCAAATGATAATATTCAGCCTATTTCAAAAGATACACTCTATATTTGGGGTCTTTCGGAGTGGAAGCATTTGAATAAATTATTTATTCTGTGAAAATATTCCTTGAGAGCAATACTTGGGTTAATATCTAGAGAGTCGTGTAGATTTCATTTTAGAGATGATTTCAAGCTGACATTTCAGAACTGTGCGTTTGTTTATTATTTTTGAAAAAAATCCACGTACAAGACGTAGAGTTCAGTATCACTTCTCTCGAGGCATTCCTAAACACTTACTGAACGAAACGCAAAATAAATGTGCATAAAATTGTATAAGATGCTACCTACCTCTAAGTATTTAACTGATTTATCTGGTATAAACAAAATTAAAATTGAAATCAAAAACTTTATGCTAGATATTGAACCATATTCTATGAAGAAGTTCATGGAATTTTCTTTTAAGTTTTGATTATTGATTAATTCGTGGTAATTAATTAATCAACATACAACACACAAATAAAGATAGAAAATAGTCAAACATGTATTTTTGACTATTTTCCGTTTTCATTTGTTTGTATTACATTACATTGATTATTGAAATGAAGTTTATGCTGTGTTATGTTATGTTTTTTGAATTTCTCTTTTGAAAGAGAATTTTTCGGAGGTAATAAAAATTGCTTACAAATAAAAAAATAATATGCAGCCTATACCATTTGGAATGAGCCCAATTAAGTTTGAAAGATAATTAATGGAATGTCTCATTTCGAACACTCAGTAAAGTTCTCAATGATTATCAAAAAGTCAATAATTACCTCCGTTCTTCTATGATTAACTTGAAATCTCATTCAAATGAATTCAATCATTTCGTAGTCATTAGAGTTTTCCACGAAAACTTCAATTCATGAACGATCAAAACATCTCAACAACGGGTGTGTTTAAGCATATGAAACTCAAACAAATTTGAGTTCGTTCACTCCATACAATCAGAAAATGAAATTAAAACATGCTGTTTCATAAAAAAAAACACATTATTGGTCATTGACACTTTATTGGTACACCCTGTATATTTTCAAACAATTTGACAATGAAGCCTATTATTTGCGGGGGTGATTCGTAAGTTCTTCAAGAATAAATTCCTATGAGTAAATACATTTCCGGAGTTGATTCGTTTCTGAGATACGTCAACGTTTAAAAAAACAACAATATTTATGAACTATCTCAAATATTCTTAAACCAATTTGTTTGGAATTTGGTACAGTTTTTCGATGTAATTGGGTGGAAATTATTTATATTTTACTTTTGGTTTTTTTTTCGTTGTCTATGGATAGAAATTAGAATGAGCTTAAGTGAATTTTTTTTTATTGAAAACGAAGAGACCAAAAAGTTGAATTTTTTAGTTGCCTATGATATAATACGGAAAAAAATCAGTGACCTTCTATTGTTGGCTGATGTGTTCAGTGAGTCACCACTGACCTAATAATATCAATATAGTTAGGGACAAATGAGCACCTTATCACTTCAAATACTGAATTTCAATCAAATAGGTTTGAAAATATCAATTTGAAATATTTGATAAATAAACCGTTGTTTTCACTTGGAAATTTGCTCATAGAAACTTTTTTTTTAAAATAGATCTAGCGAATCCGTAATGAAATTAGGAAACAAAATGTACAGGCTGTTCCACCAACGACGCGTATATTATGGTTGAAGGCTGAAATTTTCGAATACAGTAGCATTATAGGCTTCATTGTCAAATTGTTTGAAAATATACAGGGTGTACCAATAAAGTGTCAATGACCAATAATGTGTTTTTTTTTATGAAACAGCATGTTTTAATTTCATTTTCTGATTGTATGGAGTGAACGACCTCAAATTTGTTTGAGTTTCATATGCTTAAACACACCCGTTGTTGAGATGTTTTGATCGTTCATGAATTGAAGTTTTCGTGGAAAACTCTAATGACTACGAAATGATTGAATTTATTTGAATGAGATTTCAAGTTAATTATAGAAGAACGGAGGTAATTATTGACTTTTTGATAATCATTGAGAACTTTACTGAGTGTTCGAAATGAGACATTCCATTAATTATCTTTCAAACTTAATTGGGCTCATTCCAAATGGTATAGGCTGCATATTATTTTTTTATTTGTAAGCAATTTTTATTACCTCCGAAAAATTCTCTTTCAAAAGAGAAATTCAAAAAACATAACATAACACAGCATAAACTTCATTTCAATAATCAATGTAATGTAATACAAACAAATGAAAACGGAAAATAGTCAAAAATACATGTTTGACTATTTTCTATCTTTATTTGTGTGTTGTATGTTGATTAATTAATTACCACGAATTTATCAATAATCAAAACTCAAAAGAAAATTCCATGAACTTCTTCATAGAATATGGTTCAATATCTAGCATAAAGTTTTTGATTTCAATTTTAATTTTGTTTATACCAGATAAATCAGTTAAATACTTAGAGGTAGGTAGCATCTTATACAATTTTATGCACATTTATTTTGCGTTTCGTTCAGTAAGTGTTTAGGAATGCCTCGAGAGAAGTGATACTGAACTCTACGTCTTGTACGTGGATTTTTTTTTTTTTTTTTGCTCCAATGATACTAGCTGAATACCGTAGAAACTGCTCTTTAGATGAGCTCAAAGAAACAATCGTACGTGAAAAATCTGGTGATCTTGATGTTCATTCGATAGCACTTCTCCAGCCTCTCCATTTTCCAGAAAAATGTGGAGATTCTGCTCTAATCTAGTCCTCACGTTTTGAGTCTTAACTCCTACAATAACTAGCTGGATATTGTAGAATTTGCTCTTTAGATGACCCCAATGAAAAAATCGTACAAGAAAATCGGGTGATCTTGGTGACCATTCTATACTCCCCTCCATCCCATCCATTTACCAGAAAAAACTCTATCCACCCACTCACTTCACGTGCATGGTGAGGGAGTGTCCCATCTTGTTGGAACATCAAATGCTCATCCAAATGATCATCATTTTCGGCAATCCCAACAGTAAATGAATTTATATCGCTCCACAAAAGTTAAGCAAGTTCAAAACTTTTGTGACCGTTTCAAAAGCTGCCGATTCTTGTCTATCAAATGTTCACACCTTCTATCATTAAAATCATTCGATTCCCCCAACTCACGACCAAGTCAATAAAATACTCAAACGATTATTTTCGACTTTCCACTCACTGATGAAGCATAACATAGCAGTAAAAAAGCCGGTTTACACCCTCAAACCATTTGCTTCAAAACTGGTAATAAAAGATAATAACTGAATCAACAACACCCGGCAGTTAGAAGACACACAAAACATCAATTCCGCAAGGACCCTTCGAGGGGTGCAAAATTCACCTCGCTATATTCATCGTCCAAAAAACACGGATCTCGAGCAACTGTAATTTCCCGAAATTTTATAGGTGGACGTGGAGAACTAACCTAACAAATAGCGAATCCGGCGAGAAAAAGTCGTGGAAATAAACGATGGAGAAAATAGAACTATATTTTTCTTGGGAATTGCTTCATATTTCATCTGTCCCGCCGTCCTGATATACACAAGAGTGTTCACGGGAGTCTTTATTGCACATTCATCCGATAGCGATTTGATTTGATTGTGACCGAGCCGAATGCGGTGCCCATAAATATGGTAACTAAATTCAATGGAGCTATTGTCACCACAATTTATTTTCGGGTGTGAAAATTTCTCAGACTTCGGCCGATCTGATCTGACGACTTTTCAATGGCTATTCGCTCTTTTTATCTTGATTACTTCTTTGATTTGAAGTATCATTTTATCGTTTCATCAGTTATTATAATCCTCATATTTTACTTTCCTCATATTTCACTTTCTCCATAATTATGAGGAAACTAATATTGGAGCAAATGGGGACATAATGATAATACATTAGTTACCAATTCTGAATTTCCAGTTTTTCGATATCGATGGACAAGTCGGGAAACTACGATGTCACTAACTTGAAAGAAATTCGCAACATCTCCCTGATTACGTCCCATCTCGATCATACCAATTGCCCTATTGTCTTCATCCGCACTAAGTTTACATCTAGGTATTATTGCAAACAGAATTTGAATCAAAGTTGATTGCAAGTACGTAACAAAAACTGATCCAAAATTCTTCGAAACGCGAACGACAAGAACAAAGTTATCAAATGAGTAGCAAAAAATTATTCAGATATAAGAAACTAAAGTTTATTCCAACAAGATGGGAACCTCCCTCACCATGCACGCGAAGTGAGTGGGTGGATAGAGTGTTTCCTGGTAAATGGATGGGATGGAGGGGAGTTATAGAATGGCCACCAAGATCACCCGATTTTCTTGTACGATTTTTTCATTGGGGTCATCTGAAGAGCAAATTCTACAATATTCAGCTAGTTATTGGAGGAGTTAAGACTCAAAACGTGAGGACTAGATTAGAGCAGAATCTCTACATTTTCCTGGAAAATGGAGAGGCTGCAGAAGTGCTATCAAATTAACATCAAGATCACCAGATTTTTCACGTACGATTGTTCTTCGAGCTCATCTGAAGAGCAGTTTCTACGATATTCAGCTAGTATCATTGGAGCAATAATGCTACAAAAGGTGAGAATTAGATTAGAGCAGAATTTCAACATGTGTATGGGCAAGACAGTACGCCCATTCGAACATTCAATCCAATATTTATTCAATTGTGCGATAGTCTACTATTTTGCAGACTATCAGCTATTACCCATGTTGTTTTATCATCGAAAGTTTTCCTAACATGTCTTTTGAAATCAAAAATTTTCTTTCACTGTCCCTAAAATAAGAATTCAAGAACCCTTCTACCTTCACAGTTGATGGGAGAAACCAATAGTATTTTGATGTCTTGCTTATTATACATATAGTTATGAAGTACCATCATAACTAGAGAATAAACTCGATTGACTAAACATCATGCTAGATGGGAAAACCAGTGTTATTAAAAATTTAAATATTAATATTTCGAAAACCAATAGATGAAATGAGAAAAAATCAATATGCACTCCATCGACCTTTTTCGAAATTCAGAGGTCTATGTTGAAACAGTTGGGGCTGAAACGATATGGATATGAATTTGATTCCAAAAATTTTGCCGTCCGAATCGAAATTCGACGTGTTCGAGCATTATTTTGAAATGAGTTCATTCCGCCTGTTATCTCGTTTTTTTTTCATTTTCAAAAGCCCACCCTATTAAAACGAAATGTTGGCTTAGCCCAAATTGGTCGCCCAATTTCAATAGTCTTAAAAGGGAACACGACCACGTGACTATTACAGTTCAAAACGGAATTAGAGATATTTCTTATTACAATTCACTGATTTTTATGGGGTTTTCACATAGTTTCCTTAAACAATAATCTACATGGTAGAAAATAAATATTTTCAATTTGCTAATGGAGATTAAAAAAAAATTGGTAATTTTTTGTTTTTTGCGAAGAAAATTGATGATATGGACTTTGTACAAAGCACTGAAATATTTTTAAAATATTCTTGAAAATATCCTACCAAAAATCATTACAAAAGAACTGAAACTATAATGTCGTGGAAGTATTCGAAGCAAATACTTCGAAAAAAGAAGGGTGATCGCCAGAGGGGAAATCATATGACTTGATATGCCAAAAACCACTTGGTGGTAATCCCTCTTATCCCTGATATTTGAACTCAAACATGTTCACTTAAAGACGTGAAAATACCAAATCCAGAAAAAAAATTTTCCAGTTGTAATATGTAACACTTCTGATGTCGCCGAACCCATTCGGTTCCCCAGTAGGGCCAACATTAGCCCGTGCGTTCAACAAGCACCGAACGGCGCCCTTATTTCCACAGAACTTTCCCGGAATCCAATAAACAAAATATAGGAAAACTTTCGCAATTCCCAGAAATGTCCGGGGAGTCGTGAGATCCGGAAAGTCCGCCGTTCGGCGTGATCAAAGTTCAATGCGCCATTATCCCAATCGGCGCCGAAGACGCCACATGCCGACTTTTATTACGCGGTCAAGAAATCTTCCTCGCACATTCTCATTTTCGGAACGGGATTTTCCGAGGATTTTCCCGCCTATAATTTCTTTATTGCGACCGAGGGGGCGCTGGCGCATAAAAAAGCCTTTGAGATCTCGGCCGTTGGACGAAATAAAAATACATCCGCCGCTGAATGCGGTAGGCGGCTATGAGGCAGAGAGGACGTCACAAAGTATGGTGTCCGGTCGGTTAATATCCGGTGGAATCCGGGATATTTTTCGGATTGGGACGCAGGCTTCTCGGGAAATTACGTTATGGACGGACGCAGGAAGAGGGGAGAAACTATGAAATATATATGAGTTTGGGGGAAAAATAAGTTTTATAATGTATTAATGAATAACTAGCTCTTGAAACAGTCATTATACACTGTCTAGAACAAATTAATTCTTAGCTAAACAGACCTTTTTCAATAAATTATCCTGAAACACGTCGATTTTTTATTTTAATTTACCGTATTTTAAAATAATGATCTCATATACAGGGTGAATTACTTTCGAGTAAGGACGTCACCATCATTTTTTTTTAAATAACACCCCCTCATTTCGCCCAATTTTCCGATTACTCTAGCTGAGCTGATTCCAAAAATGTGTCACATGTTGATTCCAATTGATACAGGGTGGACAAAAATATCAAAGTTTTGTGTGTATTCTGTCTGCTAGACCACAAGTACCAAACATGTTTGGAAACAGCTCATTTTCATTAATCTAAACATGCAATAAATTACAGGGTGTTACATTCAAACCAATTGCCGCTAGACAATAAGTATTTTTGATAATATTGTTAATTTAACTAATAAAGAATGTTACGCGTTACTTTATGAGCACACACAAAACTATTGTATTTTTGTCTACCTGTACCAATTGGAATCAACGTGTGATACATTTTTGGAACAGCTCAGCTAGGGTAATCGGAAAATTGAGACAAAATGGGGGTCGATAACCTGAATAATGTCGTCCATTAATTATTTCGAAATTTATTTCAGTATTCACAAATGTATACTGATTTTGATAAAACAATTCCTAACATAAAATAAGGCGGCAATACGGAGCAGTCTATGAAACCGGACTACGGTGTTTGTGTCTGTACTCAAATTGTGTTTTCTCCACATTCGTAAAGCTCTGGAAATAAGAGTTTGTACGTTTTAAACTTTTATAATAAGTGAAATACCTTTCACATTGAAAAGATTTCGGTTCGGTGATCCTTGAAAGTATTCCACTTGAATAGGCAGAAAAAGAAAATAATAAAAATTTTGGGGATGATAGTGATGGAGAGAATGTTGATGAGAAATATTAGAAAACCGAAAAACATGTTACACTTCAGTATGAACAGAAAAACACACTAATGGAGAAATACATCAATTTCATGTTACACTTTATTTTGGCAAAATTTGTCATAAGCGAACGTATGCTAGTGAAATTTGTAAGCATAACATTCAAGAAAATTCACTGCTTGCAATTTTCGATTCTTCAAATATTGATATAAATTATTTTTTGTTATTGATATCCTTGTTATTTTGGTTTTTGAGAATGATTCGTTATTTTATAAATGTGCTTTCTGCTGATTGGATAATTTCTGAAGGTCCTGAGAAAACGAACTGAAATAACATTCAAC
The DNA here is from genome assembly GCF_914767665.1 of Harmonia axyridis. Classification (NCBI taxonomy): domain Eukaryota; kingdom Metazoa; phylum Arthropoda; class Insecta; order Coleoptera; family Coccinellidae; genus Harmonia; species Harmonia axyridis. The sequence goes on from NC_059507.1 coordinate 19,964,086, forward strand.
ATATTTCTTTCATATTGTACAATTTTAAAATTAAATTACGAGAAACAACATGCTTAATTCTTTTCTTGGAAAGCAAACCTGGAATAAATGCAGATATTTTCATAAAAAGATCAACTTTCAATATCTTAATAACTGTATTTGTACATGCGGTCTCGTAGACCGCACAATATTGATAGCGCTACTGTTTTTGAATTACGGTGTTTAAAGGCTAATCATTGTTGAAGTGTGAATCTTTCTATGATTGAATGGTATAACCTTCTAAACTCTAGAGACACAAATCCAATTCATGTTTATCATCTGTCTAGATGTCGTCTCAATTTCTTCTTTAATCTATTATTGTGTTAATGACTAATTTTTTCATTCCATTCTGCCCAGCCTGTCCTAACCGAACTCATTTCTATCAGACAACTTCTGAATCGAAATTGGCGAATTTCACACACTAGGATCAAAATTTCCCTAGGAAAACTACGAAAAAATGACTGAATCGCATTCAAACAGCTCCTATTGTTCACCAACTCCGTATACGCCAACCTGTAAAAACAAGACAATCGTATATGCCGTGGAAAATAAGAAAGGTCCGATGTTATGCATAATGCCCTACCTTGCCGAAAACGAGAGAAGGGTCCCTTTTAAAAAGCACTAACGCCATATTTGAATTCCATTAGATGTTTTAGAAGTGAAAAGGTATGCCGTAGATCAGGTGAGAGGAGGGATTGTGCTCGAAGCAAGTTTTTACACATCCTAGTCACCTGGACATTTCCCATGGATCTCGCTATCAATAAATCTCGATGAATTTTGAACTACATGTTATATTGAAAGGTTTCGCATGCCTCCGGGTCCCAGAGCACTACCTCCGTGAGTTTCCAGGTGAAATTGAAGGTTGTTTACCGAAACAACTTGTGAGATTGAGTTTCAGGCTGTTATAGTGGTGGTTGCAGTTGTTGGTCATTATCTAGAAAGGGGCATAGCAATTTTAGAAAATATTGTTGTTCCTTTTTCTGAGTTTTAGAAATATGAATTTACAATTCGAAACGTGTATTCTAATGAGATTAATGATAATATAAAGATTTCGATAGGAATGACAGCAGTCAAAATGTTATAATAAATTATTTTTGGCATTTCTGATGTAGTTTGATCAGTACTCAATGCTTATTTGTGAATAATGAAAGAAATTCAGGGAAATTCAGAAAATATTACAGTTTGTTGTCTTTATAACTATTTTTAATGGTATCAATTCTATTGGAAAGCTCATTGTATTATACCATACCGGTACATAATGATAAGTATATTATTTCCGAAGAACATCTTGACAAAAGTTTGGTAGAAATCTGGTATCAGATAAAATGAAATGAGGAAAATATTGATGTGAAGTAAGCAGGTTTTGAGCGCTCGTCGTTCATGCGCCAATAGAATCGAACCCTTGGAAACCACATTTAGACCCATATCCTGTTATGTGCTTTCAAAGGGCGCAATTGGCACATGAATGAACGAGTGTGAAGAGCTCCTGACCGCACATCATTATCGACTTTTTTCTCGATTTTTTCCTCAAATTTGTCTAACAACATTTTCTACGAAGATAGAAAAGTTATTTTTCATATAAAGGATTTTCCAGTACGAGGTTTCATTCTGATGTTCAATAAAACGATTATAGTTCAATAGAAACCAACGGATGTTCATTTCATTGTGAAGAAATCAGCCAAATGGCCGCCACGTTTTTCTACCGATGCAACACCATATCTTTTTCATGATAAATTCACACATTTGCATCTGTATGTCCTCGATAACTTCACGAATTCCATCAAGTTTTGACTCGATTGTGGATCATCGGCACAAACCCTATCTTTCAAGTGGTCTCAAAGAAAAAAGTCGAAATGTAAAATAGAATACATTTTTTTATATTCAAAATTATTGCTACATCAATCATATATGAGTAAAAAGAAAGCATGTTGAAAAAAACTAAAACTAAATTGCTAAACAGAATTACTTGAATAAAACAATTCCTTACAAGCCAAATCAAACTCTTGTATTGAATAAGAATCAATTTTAATCAACAATCTTCGAATTTCTCCGTTAAATGTCCTATTGTTGATTATTGACTGCAAATATCTTAGCATATTGACCAATTTTAATGTCATGTGGAGACAGCTTTTTTCTAAAGAGCTTAGATGTTGATGCAGATAAAATAAGGAAATTCTTGCCTTGAATTACTAAAATTTAATGAGTGCGTGTAGTGAGATCTGTGGTTTTGAAAAAACAATAATGATCTTAATAATCTATAAATGTATAATTTTATGATAGTATCTTTAAATAATTTCAATGACCAATTTATGAGGAAAAAAAATTCGGTGAACACCAGAACTACTTTCCCAAATAAAAACCATAACTAATTACAGATTGAAAATTCGTATAGAAAATAGTTCTGTGAATTTTATGATCTAAGTTATTTCCCAAAACTCTCAAGGTATGTACAACCGCATTCAATTTTTCAGCAAGGAACTCAATTTCATCGATTTTTCAGACATAGAAACTGGATATTTTGCTGATGTGATCACCATGGTCAATGTGGGCCTATCTGTATTGAATATCATACATTCTGTCTTATTAATGTTCAAAGCTGAAGAGTTTCTAAGATACCATTCCTGAACTTGATCCATAATCATGGATAATTCAATCTTCAAATGGTCCATATCAGAAGAAATTAGAATGTTGGTATCGTCTGCATAATTTATAGTCTCCACCGATTTATTCCTACATAATGTGTTACTCAAATCGTTCACATAAGCCTTATATGCTCCCCTGTATGACACCCATCTCAGTTGTTCCTTTAGAAGACATATTGTTCCCCTTTCACTTGGATAAGCACTTTTCGTTTCTATATTATAGATTTTTGTAAAAGCTTTCCATGATTCACACAATCGAACGCATTGGATAAATCTGTAGGATTTCACATATGCCTACTTATGCGTTTCGTCCCTGGCACACGCCGGACTCATCAGTGTGACTTTGGTATATTTGTGTGTGCCGTGTCACAGACGCTTGGGGAATTTATTATTATCGGGAGCCGCCGGGACTCGAACCCGGCACCTTGTCGCATCTCGGTGAGTGAGTCTACAGTCTTAGCCTCTGGGCTACCGAGTGCTGTGTTTATTGTTGCTATGTGGGCCTTATGAGAAGCCGCCACAAAATCAAGAACAATCCGGTTGGGATTTCCTCTCTGTCTTCAATCACAAGATCTCGGTGGCCTACTGTCATCACCCCTCAGAGAAATAACACGGCCAGAAAACGTTTCTTGCCAAATTGTGATTGTTTTCGAATGAGTAGGGTCCAAGCATACCACCAGCCCAAAAACCACACCTAACACAGATACGTTAGGGATGGAGAAGCTTTTACACAATCATTCTTGGATTGTCTGAGCCTCAAATGCAAATAAATCTGGATCATTTTATTGCATTTCAAGAACTCATTCTAAAACTGAATTTAAAAAGCCCTAAGATCTTAGTCTTTACGTGGAATAATTTATGAATTGCCTAATTCTCAAGATCGACGAGGAATCGACAAACCTTTATCAACACAAGGGTCTACAGCAGCAATATTCGCAGTTGTTTTTGAGCAACGCATACGGTTTCGATTCTTCACATCACAAACTTCTCTTTACAGTTAAAATTTTTTCACCAGTTTCACTATTGCCGGCCATGAGTGTGCTTCACGACCCAAATGTGCTTTAGTTTTACGAATCGCGATTGCAAAATTTTCATTTGTGTAGGGAATGTCAAAAAAAACAATTTCAGTGAGTAGCTGAAACGTGTATCGTTACATTTTTAGCAATGCCGTAATTTGTTCGTTTCAAATTTCATAAGATAGATGTACAGGGTGGGCAAATTTCGATGTTTTAGCACTACAACTTTTGAACCAGATGAGATAGACAAAATCTGATACCCTATTCTCGATCTCTTTTTCTGAGAAACTAACAAGGGTAGTATTCATTTTTGGCCACCTTCTTTTGTTTTCGAGTTATAAGCGAAAATTGGAAAAATGGCGATATCGAAAAACATTTATATCTCCGCTAATACTGATGATAGAGCTCTGAAATTAAAACATTATACAGGCACTTTTTTACGTAGAATCCAGTGGCGTGCTCGTATTTTCAAAAGGATTTCTAATTACGAAGATATGACCCAAAGTTATGTTTTTTCAAATGGGAACACTAAATTTTTGTGCCATTTTCTGAAAGCTTAATTTTTCCTGATTTCAGAAATATATAAAACATCGTATAATTTGGATTAATATAAATAATAGAAAATGGCCGAAAACCTCTTTTCACCTAAGAGTCCCAATATTTCTATGGTTTCAACTGTTGATGAACACAGAAAAATTGAGCTTTCTATAACAAGAGCAGTGTCCTTCCGTCAATCTGATTATTTCTATGATGTTCACTTATTTCTACAAAATTCGAATACAGATATGTTTTATAAATTGGTTAATTTATTTTTCGTATCTTTCTTAAACTTTCCGTCGTTTTTGTGATGTGATTGAGATAAAATTTTCTTGAAAGAAAAGTTTAGGCTATCCTGGATGGATTCACAAGGATAAATTCTCCTTTTGAACAATGATAACTTGAGCAAGCTTTATGTTCACGTTTTTCTATGAAAAAAATCGCTTGGAAAATCAATCAAATAATACCTAATGGAGTTCGTATTTAATCCGATCGTAAAGATACCGATTACCTCCTTTCACGCTCCTTCATCAAAAGGATAATGGACATATAGTTCCCATTTCTCCGCAATTCAATATCGAAAGAATCATAAATACCAAATTGACCATCGTTCAATTCTACCCACGTAATACTCTAGTCAACATGATGCGCCTCCTAATGGTCGTCGCGGGAACTAATGTCTTCTTTATATGCTCGAAATTCTTTTTCCATACTTTAATATAACATCGTGAGATAACGTTCCAAGATCATTTTTATGAGCCATTAATAAAATTCAGGACGGTCGTATATCACTATAATATAAAACTTTATGGTTTTTGAAATAAGATCTGAGACAAAAGCTATTTGCAACTGCCGGAAGACGTCGGTCCAATAAGACCGCAAGTGTAGCAAATGTGGGGACGTCGCAAAAAACCATCTAGTAGATGAGGGTATCTGGGTTGGCGGTACGCATTTAAATTTCCATCATGTACGAATGAATTTCCCGCTGATATAAACTCGGATAGGGAAAATCCTTGTTCTTGGTCGTTGGATGTCGATTTTCCCGTGTAATGAGTGCTTCCAAACGACACACAGGATTAGGATAATTGGTTGTGTCATGAATATGTTGAGGAATAACTGCACAAAGCACTACACATTTCACACTAGTCTTTTTCGGTAAAAAATTATTTTGTCGTCTTTTATTAAATCAGGTTCATAATAGTAAGAAACCGAAAATAAAATGGCAATTCTCATATTTCCATTTTTAAATTCTATAAATTACAATTGTTGTTGAAATGTTTTAAATGAAATACCATATAAAGGTTAATATACTATTTGTATACGAATATGTTATCAACAACGGATCCTGGACAATACAAAAATTCAAATTCAAGAAAATCTAAATATGTCTTATATTAGATTTGATATGTTGACGATATTTTCTGACGTTTCACGGTACAACAAAATAAATGAATAAATTCCTTCAACTCATCAACAACTTGCATCCTTCAATTGAATTCACAATGGAAATTGAAATAACGACAGCGTTAATTTTATTGATTAAACATTTGAAAGATCAAGTAACATATTTTCATCAATTTTCGATTTTTCACAAATCAACTTATTTCGGATGTCATATCATATATAATTAATCAAAGCACCACCTTCAACAAAAATGATCCAAATTAAATTCAATGTTCCCTCAATTGAAGAATTTCATTTTATGGAACTTTGTTAATTAAACAAATAGCTGCAAATTATAAATATGCTGTGAAATTAATAGAGAGGTTGTTGATGAATAAAAAAACAAATCATCACTCATAACGTCTAAAGTATACAGGGTGATTCAAGAAGATCGTTGGTTAGAATATTTCGAAGGAAAGACTCTAGATAAATATTTGAAATTTTACAGTTTAGTCTTAGGAAATACTTCCGTTTGATTTCTGGTTTCAACTGAAATTATTTTATTTGAGACTCAATTTTTTTATTCATAATCAGATTAACCTCTACATTCTACATTACTTTGATGTATCATTTACATATATTTCCCAGAAAATTTGCCTGAAATTTGAAAAAAAATCATCATAGTTTCCCAAATAGGACGTCATTCCAATGTTGAAAAGTTTGAGATTTATGCATGAAAATATCTGATTTTTAAGTTATCATCAAAAAACAAATCAATGCTTCTCCTCCGTAAATTAACAATTCAATCAAATATACAGGGTGTTTCGTTTTCAATGTCATAGTCAGCTATAACAAAAACATCAAAAACTTTTTGTTTTCAAAGAAAAACCATTTTTTTTTTGCTAAGGTGGAAATCAACGTCAAAAAAATAGTGTTTAAATGTAATATGTTACTGCTCTAAATTACTTATTTACCGAGATATAGAACAAAATCTCGAATGGTCTCGAAAGGAGATTGCATTATGTCTGACGTTTTTGGTAGAAATAATAATAACAAAAATTCTCAACATAATCAACTCCATCTTTCAGTATCTCCACAATTCTTGGCCAATGCTGTATAATTATTATTAAGAAGCTAAAAAGGAAAATTTCATTTATTGAAGACAAATTTCCTGGGTCGTGGAAAGGTAGTAGGTACTGGTAGTGACACCTTCTATGATAACAAAAACGATAGATGCAATGAATTAAATTAACACTCGAATATTTTCAAGCTTATCCACGTATGCCCATCAGATTGGCTTATTCTGATTTAGGATTTTTTTGCTCTTTTAAATTCATTAGGCTATTATATACGCAGAACTAACTTTTGTGGGGCAAATATAATGAGGCTACAAGAAGATCGTAATTTCTTATAGAAAATGATTTAGACAGAGGAGGATAATTTTGTCGACAGGGTATTTTCCACAGAAGTAATCGGCATTTTTGAGCACAAGATAATCCTCATGCAGTAATGGAAGTTGAGAACCAATTTCGATTGAGACTTAATGTTTTCTGTTTACTAATGGACAATTGGGCACATTATTACATGTACGATGAAAATATGAATGATATATCATTTAAGTGAATGAAGAGAAGTAGTGGACAATGTTATGGATGATTTGCCACTCAATTGGATATTTGCCAAGCTAGAGGATTTAATTGAAGATCTTTGTTGTTGTAATATATATGACACTTATACACTATTTTTTTTCGTAAATTCCACCTGACCAATACAAAAATGGGTTTTCATTTGAAAAATTTGAAAAATGATAGTGATAGTAATTTGGAATTGGTATCTCCAAGCAGAAGAGAATCAGCAAATTCAACAACACTAAGTGTATTACCGGACACTTCTAAGGAAACGTACAATCGGGCTTATAACCTTTTTCTGGAAAAGTTGTTTTTTCTACGACAGTATCGAAAAATGTTCAGGTAAACAGCGTCAAGGTGGCTCGATTTTCACAGCAGTCGCTGAGGTATATATCGATGAGTCGGAAAAAATAAATTAGACAAAGCTGATAAAATTGCAAATGCAATACAGAGCATTTCAAACAAACCATCAACTTCATCAAGAATAAAAAATCGTGAATCGTGGAAAAAGTATAGTATGTAACTCACACAAATTATCAATTTTGCACTCGTTTGAATTGAAACACTCGCCTTCGGCTCGTGCCGCAGAGTTTTAAACTCGTACAAAATGTACATCATTTTGTGTTCGTTACATAATGAACTTTCTTTACATTCTTTTTCAGAATGACACCTAACTAGATCCATCCTACAATCTCAATAGTAACGTCGCCCCATATTTGTTCACTTTGTATCTTGTAATATTGAATTCCGAATTCCATTTCGCCTAACTAGTTCTAGCACGTGTTCAACAGTGATGGCCGTTGGCATTTCTCATAATCGGGACTAATTACATCAATATGAGAAATTAGCCTCTGCATCAAATCAACATGCCCCTGCTGAATACACCTACAACAAAGACATAAACACCCACAACAGGTCTCTATAGCTTGGCGATAATTCATAGGTTGTCTAGGTATGAATGAAATATTCGCATCGGAGGATCATAATGAGAACTGCAGATCTCCTTACATAAAACCTGCACTGATTGTTCATCTGTTTTGAGGAATGTTATCGGAAATCTTTGAATTTCTAGGATGTTTGAGATAAGAGGATCATTATCATTATTGGCTTGAAGTTTGAAGTAGCCACAACTTCGTCCACTGAATCTTCACTTCTGTGGAGATAATACGAATGATTATATTGTTGTTTGGGAGTTGGAGCTTATACACATTTTTTGATTCATATACTTATTGAAAATAATTTTGTGCAGATTCGACATTTTTCAAAACGAAATCCACCTTGGTCCCTTATTTATGTTAAAACAGCGTTATCTTTCATATTTCGCTCGCGTTGCATTCATTCTGTTTCTTCAAATAATATTAGGTGTACAACTTTGCTTTCGCCGTTTCGCAATAGATGGCTGTAGCGGTAAGTGGTAGTCTAAATAAATAGATTGTAGATTTCATACAATAAACTTAGGTATTTGCAAACATATCGCCATCGAAATAGTCGATTTGTCTCCGCATCTTAAAGGGGGAGGTTTTAATTTTCATTCTTCGATATGAACAAATCTGCGGCTAAAGCTCACGAATACTCTCATATACCTGTGGTGAGGCCGCTATTAGTGAAAAACGTGCCGAGAGCGGTTTCAACGCTCCAAGAACGTCAAAGACCAGCATGGCGGTGGAAAAGAGAATGTTTTCGAAGATGCAGAATCATTGGGAGTGACGCAAAAAGTCATTTAAAAACACCTGAAAGTCAAGGGAATGATTCAGAAACAAGGAAATTGGGTGCCGGGCGAGTTGAAGCCGAGAGATGTTTGCTTGTGAAAAGCTGCTTGCAAGGCAAAGATGGAAGGGATTTCTGCATCTGCATGGGTTCAAAACGATAATCCCAAGCGCAGAAAATCATGGGGATATTCCGGACATGCTTCCATGTCGGAGTTCAAACCGAATTTTCACGGTCCTAAGGTCATGCTCAGTATTTGGTGGGACCAGCTCAGCGTAGTGTATTATGAGATGTTAAAATCTACTGAATCAATCACAGGGTATTGTTATCGAACGCAATTAATGCGTTCGAGCCGAGCAATGAAAGATAAACGGCCGCAATACAACGAGATACATGAGAAAGTCATTTTAAAGCATCAATGCTCAACCATTTGTCGCGAAATTGGTCAAGAAATACTGGGAAACGTTGAAATGGGAAGTCATAACCCACCCATCGTATTCTCTAGACGTTGCTCCCTCGGAGCAATATCACACGGCCTGGCTGACCGGTCTCATGAAGAATTAAAAAATTGGATCGATTCGCTCTTAAAAAGATGACGAGTTTTTTCAACGCGCGATTCGTACGCTGCCCGAAAGATAGGAGAAAGTAGTAGCCAGCGATGGACAATGACAATGAATCGTGAATGTATAACCAATTCTTTATAATAAAGCCTCCAATTTCTGAAAAAAACGGATGAAGCGAAGTTGTACCTACGTCTATGTATATTGAAGGAATGTACGAATTGAATTGTCGTAATTTCAGTAGAGAAGCATAGAAGAGCAAATGAAATTACCATTCGATAAGAAAAGTATCAAATTACGCAATGCAAATCATTTATTGCAACGAGAAAGAGATTTGTGGCAGAATCGCAGAGCACATCTTTCTTTTTTCACATGCACCTCATTATATATTTAGTGTTGTACAAACATTCGAAGAATTCTTGTCCACTTCCCAAGAAATTGTTAAGTACCTAACAACAATCACTGCAACTGTTTTATTCAAAGGCACTTCATTTCTTTTGAATATCAAAAATATTATGATTCAAATCAGAAAGATTAAAAATATGGGTAGGGAAACTAGAAATTTTTTTTTTTTTGAATATCGAATTAATTATTATCTTTTTTTTTCAGGTCCGGCATTCTGGGGGCTAATCAACCCGGAATGGTCACTGTGCAACAAGGGCCGACGACAATCTCCGGTTAATCTGGAACCCAATAAACTCCTTTTCGACCCCAACCTTAGGCCTTTGCACATCGATAAACATAGGGTAAGAGGTTTACCATCCAAGTCCAACTCTATACGGCAATTATGGCCGGCTTTAGCCACTTCTGGGAGGCGTTGATAGGCTAGGATTACCACTGCTCAGGAAATATTCATTGTTTACAAGCAGCGCAGAGTTCAAACCGTGGGATTGTCGAAAAGTTCGGGACGCAGTGAATTAACGAGTTGGATCCCCTTGTCGTGTGATACTGAACGTTTGAATTCCTTCGGCGATGAGTGAAACTCGACAACTCGGGGGTTAGTTTGAATTGAGGCACGGAGAGATGTGCTTACTCCCCAGGTAGCGGTTAAACTGTTATCAAATACCTGTCATCATTATAATAATATTGTCCAAGATCACATGTCACTTAATTTCTGATTGATAAATTGACATTGAATAGTGCAGGATCTCTTTGAACGATTGCAACATCGTTCTTTGCCTCTGAATTATTCTCATCTTTCCGCTTCATATAAGTCCTAAGTTATCGTATACAAGCAATATCAAGCTCATTTGACAAGATAATAAAAAAATTTAAAAAAATCCTTTGAATAACGCCAGAGTACCTTCCCAATGATCTATAAAAAACGCTTTTACATTTTACCCTGTGGTAGCTACCCCTAACTTTTAATTTCCAACTGGCACGTGTCATTCTATTTGAAATACATCAATAGTACATACTTGATATTTTTTCATTAATAACAACAAAAACATTAAATTTTGTGGAGAATGAATTGCAACCAGAATACAACTACAATTAAAAAACTAAGAAACATTTAAAGCAAGTGTTCAAAATTATTTTATTTATTATCCTATTATTTCTTGGTTTTTTGAAAAAAAATTCATCGACTTCTCATATGTGAAGTTTGTACAAACATGGGTGAAGTCATTTCATTTTTATAGAGATCAATAAATTACGTAAAAGAAGACACAAAATATTAATTTTTTTGTTGTTATACAGAAAAATTAATATGTTTTTTTCTTTTTGTTTGCATGTACAAACTGAATGAAATGAATTTTTTTCAAAAAACCGAGTAATAAAAAGATACTTAATAATAGTATCTTCTTAAACAAGTTTCTGAATGTGCTCCTATTCCAACACGAATGCGAAATTCGAAAAGGAGCGAGTTTTTGAACTCATGAGTGTTAGAATTGCCTTCTGCAACGAGTCTTAGACGATATTTTCTCTATTTCAATTTCAGTCAAGTTTAATGAAATATTGTCGAAATTCAATGAAAAATTCAGATCAAACATCCTAGTGACATTTGTATTGTATCTTGGCAGTTGATGTGACTGACGAAAATTGATAGATTACGGAATTTCAATTTGCATCGTACTTTTCGAATTTTGAAATAATTAATAATTACACAATACATTCGTGAATTATGTCTGGCGAAATCGATTTAACATCAACAGAGTTAAGAAAACTTGCGAATAATGTCGCAATCATTTCACTAAATCCAAATTATATTATATTGAAAATTGACGTGTGTTGAATTTTGATAGGATTGGTCTGGGTATAGGGAACCACACAACGGAAAATAAAACTAAAAACAATGCTGTAATGAGTTCATTACAGCACTGTTTTTGGAACTCTAATGAACTCATTACGATACTGAAATCGAGAAAATAATTTTGAACACTTGCTTCAAATGTTTCTTCGTTTTTTGAATTGAATACAGGGGGTGACATTCAATAATAAAAAGTTATAGGGGTATCTACCACAGGGTTGTAAAGTAAGTACTATTTTTCTACATCATTGAGTACTTTGATGTTATTCGAAGCAATTTTTTATTACCTTATCAAATATACTAGATATTGCCTGTATACGATAACTTTGGACACCTGGTATAATGTTTGTTCTCCGATACAAGCCACCAAATTATTATAGAATGATACTGTGCTCATGACAAACTACATCATAACCTTCTTTGTTCATATTTTAATTGAAAATTAACACTACAATTCAACACTTCCGAAATGGCGGTTAAGGTAAATCTTCCAATTATCGACACAATAGCGTGCGCGCGAGAATAACAAATAGTTATCGAAAACAAAGGCTATTTTTATGTGGTTGCAATATACATTTTTACATTCTTTGAACCTAAGCAGATGAAAAAACGAATCGTGAAAGAGTAAAAATAATTCAAATTGAATGAATCAAAATGCAAAGCAGATGTCCCTAGCAGAAGAATATGATGATATTGTGCAATAGCTGAATTTTCGAAAACTCGTGACAGGTTATTTCAATATTGTGTTAAAAATCAGCTCATTATTTTTGTTTTCGAATTTTTGTATGATTGCTTTGTATTCTGCGGTGGCCTAATTTAAACCATGGTGTTTATCGATTTTTGTTCAAACTTGTTCATTATTGTCAATCAACAAAACTCGTTTCTATCTATTATTCAAACAATAAACAAATTTAACGTCATTCAACCTTCAATATCCTGATCTAGACTCGACTCTTAGTTCGGAAATTTTGGCACGCATCTTTTGAAATTTGATATTAGTGAAAAAAGGAAGTGCTATGGCACTTACGGTTCCATATTTGCATCAAACCCTGGACTTATCAATGACGTAGTTTATCAGCATCATATTATGAGAGAAAAACATCCTGCCTTCGAAGGAACAGGCAGAAACATTTGTAAACGGTTGATCTCTCAGAATTTTTCGTATATTTTAAAATATGACCTCATGTCAAGAAAATCTTTGGATTCAACTCAATTAATGATTATTTTCTCTTATTGTATCTAATTTATGTTGGCATAAATTTGATTCGATTTGAAATTTTCAAGAAACAGGGTGTCCAAATTTGAAAATGGTATTTCTCTGGATTAACATGCCTCGTAACATCTTCGAAACACTTTTGGCCAACAAATATTCTTTACCCATAAGGTAATACTTTTAAAAGGGTTTTCAATGAGAATTATTGTTAGATACGGGATGAGTTGAACATTATTTGAAGTGATATTCATTTAGTTCATCATTCCCTCTGTAATTTCTGTGGGATTTTTCTATTTTTTGTCATTACTCTGAGTTCAAGTACACTATTAAAATATCAAACAGTATTGGCTTCGCTATGGCCAGTTTTTGAGATACAGAGGGTAATATATTGAGAGGGCGTAGTTATTTTGAAAGTTGTCAAAAAGTTGTGAACTATGAAAAATTCATACAGAATAACGGTAAGAGATACGTTGGCGATAACTTATAGTTATTTCGTAATTGGACAATGAAATACATTGCACAAGGGGTCCTAAATTCGACGCTCACTGAAAGCATCTCAAGGACTATAAGACTCAGAGAAAAAATCTTTCAAGACCCCTTCCTGAACTCTTTATCGAAATAATTCTATGAGATGTTTTCATTGAGTCTTATAGTGCTTGAGATTCTCTCAGTGAGTATCGATTTTGAAACACTCTTTACAATGTCTTCCATTGCACAATGACAAAATAACAATAAGTACCTAAACTACAATGTGTCTCTTGCAGTTACTCTGTATGAAATTTTCATTGTATACAACTGTTTGAAAATTTTTGTAATAATGATCGTCCCTTTCAATATTAATATTACTGAGCTGATCATAAAAAAGTAATTATTTTTCGACATGATAATAATTTATCCATATCAAAAATTGAAAAATTGCATGGACGTCTTTTAATTACAGGGTGAATTATCAATTGAACGAATTTCATTTTGAATAATTTTTTACTTTTACTTGACTCGAATTTGAGTTGATTTCAAGTCAAGCCCAAGCTACTTAAGCTTGAGCCAAGTAGTTCGAATATCAAGCCAAGCCGTGAATCCCTACCTAGGTGTAATGTTACTTTAAAGAAATGCCATTTTCCAGACTTCGACACTCTGTATCTCGAAAACTTCCTTATTCTACAACATACAAAAAAAAGGAAAATCAACCGGTGACAGTTTTTCCATTAGATTGCTGCCTGCTCCTTTGGCTAATTCGAAAAAAATCGATACCCCATCATTTTGTTTCTTCTTGCAACATGAAATTTCTTCGAGCCTATCAGAAAATAACCCAAAATATCCTAAACAAATCTGTATTCGCTTTGATAGATATTCTGTGGTTCGAATGAGAAATCAGCAATGAGGACTCGCATAGAACAGCGTATGCGCAGAGCGCACAAAACTCGTATGTTCTACCTCATCCAATTTTTATATTTCATCCGATGCAACGGTTCCTAAAAAAAATTTTCATTAAACGATATACGACCTCCAATATTTCCTCTTGCAGTCCCCGTAAAATCCGTTCGATTTATTGCAGGTGAGCGGCACCATTTCCAACACCGGTCATAGTGTGATATTTACAGTGGACAATGACACCCGTCATCACATAAACGTGACTGGTGGCCCACTCTCCTATAAATATCAATTTCAAGAAATCCATATCCATTACGGCCTCCACGACCAGTTCGGATCGGAGCATTCCATAAACGGATACGCCTTTCCGGCTGAGGTAAGTCCGAACATTATGTTAGAAAAAAAAAGTTTATATGTGGGGTGATGAAAATTTCTATTAGGGAAGCTGTCAATTTTGTGTTATTTATGTGGTGTGTTTGATGTCCGCATGTGTTGGTGGATTGGGGTTATTAAAAAGGTTCCAGCTATTTTTTTTTATATATTTCCATTGAATAATACGATTTTTTGTGCTGGCGAAATACCATGAGAACTGCTCGTTTTCTCTGGTGGTAAAACTTTGCTTTTTACTTATGTCGCCGTAACAAACGTGATGGATTTTCAGCGGTTGTATTTTGTCCTCATGTTGAATTATAGTAAAATAATTGCTATTAAAATAACGAGAATCTTTGCGATCTCTGGGGTTCATAATATGCGAGGTGTATACCGAGTCACCTGGTAACTTCTAAGCATTTCAAAACGAATATTGTTCGAGTTGTATTCTCAGCTTATATTTATCATCAAAAAAGGCGTCGATGATAAAACAAATCAACCATTATCAACTGTGAGAAACAATACACTGAATGGAATAGTATATTGTGTAACAAGTGGGGAAAGTCCAACTTTTCTCACGAGTATGGAAGTTTGTGGCACGAGCCTGAAAGGCGAGTACCGCAAACACACGAGTGAGAAAAGGACTTTCTCCACACGTGCACACTATACTCTTTCTACTACTGCACAAATTTAAATTATTCAAGTAATGTACTAAATTCAATTCAAAATGGCCTTCGTTGACAGTATTTGTTCATTTCTGACGTTTCCATATAGAAACAACTTTTCATAAGCCTAATTTCATTGGTCTACCAAACGAGGTGAGGGCAAAGTGCCGTGTGAAATTATATTTCTCACAGTATGAGCAATACCTGGTTTTGAAATTGAGTGAGCTATCAAGAATGCGCAACTTTCAATAGCAGTTGTAGGAAAAAGTACTTTGTGCGCGAGTTATTGAAAAACATTATGGTGGATTTTAGTATTCCCGCTAATATTTCAGAGTTAACGTTTCGATTTGTCTTCTGAAAAGTTTTTATACGAGGAAAAATATGCACTCCTTTGCGGTTGGAAAAAAAGAATCATATTCAAGTTGCGAAGAAGCTAAAGCTCAAAAGAATATGCATATTTGTGTTTATGGCCAAAATATTCCATGTTATACCACCTTGTCATAAGATTAATAAGGTTTATCAAAAAGAAGAATATTGGGTACAGACCTTAAAAATCTGAAATTTATATGGGAGAAAAATTCAATAATTTTATTTTCAGAGCCCCAGACGAAAAATCTTTGATGATTAAAGTTGCTTTATTGATTGCATTTGTCGAAGCTTGAAGAACTAGTGAGTGTATTGAATTCTTACAGACTATGTCGAGATGATGAAAAACAAGATAATTCTGAATATGCCCGAAACAAAAACTCATAGGAAAAGATGACCTGCAGTTGTACCTATTCGATAATGACCATGTACTTTTATTTGAAAAATATTTTACCTTGCGACCCCCTCATTTTACATACAAAAGGAAGTAAATTCATCCTTATGGTTTCACTTCTTTCCCAATATACCTGATAAAATTGTAAGATATCCTAATTTCGAAAACTCAAGCTTGTAACCGACCATTGTACCAGAATATTTCTTGTCAGTTCTGGTGGAGATATTTGAAACTTTAGAATTTAGAAGTAGGTATGTAAATCTGATTCTGATGAAATGAATTGCAATTGCGTAGAAGGTCCAGATGAGAGAAATTTCTATAAAGAATTTGCCAAATGCTGATGTTTTGTTGAGAGATCAGTTTCAGTCTTCATATTAATATGCAAAATTACGTGACGAGGGTAAATGACAGCTTGGAAATCATGGGTGTTGAATAATCCGAAGTCAGCAGCAGTATAGCAAAATAATACCTGGCAATGAAAACACTGAACAAAAAAATAATTTTAATCTCACCATATATAATAGGTGTTTTAGCAAAAGACATTGAGTCAATTCTTGGAAAAACAGAATACACAAGTTATATGGATAGCATATTTCCAAAAACAAAACTCGTCAATTCAGTAGCATACCATTTTGATAGGACCAGAATTGTTATGCAACATTACAGAGTGTACATGAAGGGAGAAACAGTCACAGTACTCGATTGATTATTTGTAATATCGGAACAAAAGCTTCTTCATATTTATACTGACCCTACTTACCGTTACTTATACAACAAGAAAACAAATTGAACTAGTTGAATTTGCACGAAAGCACCAGTGAAAACATAAAATCAGAATTTACGCCGAAAACATTTTTCATTCTTCTTCTACTAAATCGTGATTTCACACATCATCAAAATTCCAAACGACTTTGATCAATCGTAAATCTCTTCTATCCTTTGTCTACGATGACTAATGTAGTGCGGTGGGTTTATATAAGTACCCATGGATGCCGATTTAGAGAGTGATGGGGTGTCCACAACGTCATCTTTCGGGTACTCAAAATAATTTCCTTTTCAATGAAAAATCCAATTGGTATGTTTGAAATGACGTTTGAAAGCTTCTCCATGACAAATACTTAATACTCGTACGTCGACAACAACAAATCCCATCTATCGCCGAAACGCAGCATCCATAATCACGAGTTCAAAACCCACCCCCTCCCGTTCCCCCCCACCTCATAATCTTGAACCGACAATGAAGTAACCCGAAAACAATCGTATCCCTACAGAGGTAAACAAGCCGATTTGAGCGCCAGCAACGGCGGAATAATTCTGCAGCATGGACGATCTTCAATGTATCATGCGGGGTGCACGCTCGACATATATTAATTAAACGGAGTTATCAGCAAGATTTCCGGGCAGCCGTGAGGCCGCAAATACCAATTAGATTCGCACAAGTCCGGCTCACGGTGGGGCTGGGCCGGATCCGTGGACCCGTGAAGGAGGGAACCGTCGAGGCGAGGCCTCGTTAGAGTCGACTGTCGGTCAACAAATCCCGTACACAATGGGACCTAATGCTAACGATCTAATGCATGGTTCACCTGTGCTTATACGAGGACGGATGTTTTGATGTATCGGAGTGCAGTGGGATTTTCGCCCCCGGGTTCCGCGGCCGTAATTGGATTCGTACGTCGCGACGTTGCTATTGCACGTATACAAAGATAGGTTGATGCATAAGTACGATGTGGCGACAGATTGTTGAGACTAGAGGTAGAGGGCGCAGCTGACCAGGGTTGTATAATTTGAATAGAATAAGAACAAGAAGGAGCACGTCGTAACTCCCACCAACATCGTTGCTGGGAGAAATGAGCTTTGATGATGCAGTTTTCCCCCCTCTTAGAATAATAACAATTAACATTTTTCTTCTTTGTTTTTGCCAACTTTTTTGTTCAACTTTGCTTCCGCCGTTTTTTTTTTCCGAAATTTGAAGCTATGTTGTAAAAAACTGGTTATACATTTATAATTCAAGGTAATGTCCATCGCTGGCCACTATTTTCTCCCATCTTTCGGGCAGCGTACGAATCTCGCGTTGAAAAAACTGGTCATTTTTTCAAACGATCCACGAATCCATCCGATTTTTTACTTCTTCATAAGATCGGTCAGCCAGTCCTTGTGCCATTGATCAAAACAAGTGATAGTCCTAGTCCGATAGTTTGGAGATTGAGTCGAGTGTGGTAGGACTTCCCTTTTCGACGTGACCAAGTATGTCTCAACCGCTTTCGCAACATGTGGTCGAGCATTTTCATGTCTCTCGTTGTATTGCGCGCGTTTGTCTTTCAATGCTCGGCTCAAACGCATTAATTGCGTTCGATAACGATCGTCTGTGATTGTTTCAATCAAATACTGAGCATGACCTTGAAACCGTGAATATTCGGTTTGGCCATCGACGTGGAAGCATGGCCGGGATACCCCCATGCTTTTTTGCGCTTGGGATTATTGTAATGAACCCATTTTTCGATTCCAGTCACAATGCGATACAGAAATTCCTTCCGTCTCTGCCTTGCAAGCAGCTGTTCACAAGTAAACAAACACCGTTCAACATCTCTCGGCTTTAACTTGTACGGCAAACAATTTCCTTGTTTCTGTATCACTCCCATGACTTTCAGAAGTTTTGAAATGGCTTGTTGCGTCATTTCCAATTATTTTGTGTTTGACAAGAGTCTTGATCAAGTAATTCTTTCAATTCTGCATCTTCGAAAACCCTTCTTTTTTCTGGTCTTCGACATCAAAATTATCGTGTATAAAGCATTGAAAACACTCTTGGACATTGTTCCAATAATAGCGGCCTCACCATAGATATTTGGGAGCACGCGATGAGTTTCAGCCGCAAATTTATTTATATTAAATCAGAAAAACAAAACCTCCCGCAAATGACGAGATTTTGGCTTGTAAGCTGACATCCTTAATCGAGAACAACTTCATGATTCCGACACAAATCGACTAATATTTCGATGGCGTTATGTTTACAAATACCTAAGCTTATTATATGACATCTACGATCTATTTACATATTTCGACTACCACTTACCGATCCAGCCATCTATTGCAAAATTGCGGAAGCAAAGTTGTACACCTAAAAAGAGGGAGTCGGGGATTATGGAATATCTTTTCATTTTTCTGAATATTTTGATGGAATAAAATATACCGGGTGACCCACCCCAGACGCAGATCTCATTTTGAGGGAATAAATAAAAATATTTTGTAAATCTTTTTTTTGTGATGTGTATAGGGTGGTAAGAAGCAAAATTTGAAATTATTTTCATATATACAAGGTGTTCGAAAACAAAGATATACACCAAAGTTACTTTGTTTCCATTGTGACAACCTGTGTATAAATTCGAAAATGGAATAACAAGCTCAATTAATGGTGAGTAATGATGAGAATAACGGTGTGGAGACCTAGAGAAACCAAAAGAAGTGTTGGGCGCCCCCAAAAACGGTGGGTGGATGATATTAGGAGGATTGCTGGTAAGAGGTGGATAAACGTGGCACAGGATGGGAGACATGGAAGCGGTTGAAAGAGACCTATGTCCAGGAGTGGACGAATGCAGGTTGAAGAAGAAGAAGAAGAGAATGATGGTCTGGCAATATTGTATAAGAGGTAATATTGAATATTGCTATCTTGTTTCACGATAACCAATTTTACCAAAATCCATTGGCAGTTTGGATTCCAAATAAGCTTTACCAAACAATTCACTGATGAAATCTCTTTTCAAAAATTGCCGAATTTTTTAAAAGCCCCAAGTTCTGATTTATTGAATAGCTGCATCTTTTGCGTTGGGTCTTCATGTCTTCTTCATTCCATTTTTAAAGGTTGGGAAACCGATTTTATCATTTGAATATTTTGTCGCCCTCAAAAAATTTCAACCAATCATATTAAGCATATAATACAAATCACTAAACAACAAACCAATATTTTTGATTTAACTCCTGTTCTGATGAACCAATAGAATCCGTAAATTTCATATAGTTACGTCGTATTGACAACGTGATCTAATCGTTTTGGTGTTTCGCCTCCTTCCATATTGGAATCATTTCCATTGTGACATTCTTGGAAGTTTAACAAAAAAAGTCAAGCTCAGTGATATGCCATCGAATTATCGAAATGCAGCGCTTTGGTTATAGTTATTGAAATTATTCGTTATATAATCGTAACGAATACCAACCCGAGCATAGAAAATATATTTCGATTATACGAACCTCTTCACTGGACGTAGTTCGTGAAACACCACTCGAGCTGCGCTCTCATGATGTTTCGGGAACTTCGTCTCATGAATCGGTGTATAATGGAATATTGCCTATGCTCTTGTGATATTATAACTGAATATCAATGCAGCGTGAAAATATTGAGGTGTGCTTTAGGTGAATATTTTTGTGACGTTTTAAACTATCGAAAATATTTAGGATGATTGTTAAAAAGATTTTATTCATTTGAATCACTGTTAGTATTCCAACAATAAATTGAGAGAAATTTTCTTCGGGAATAGTCCCTCATATACCCCTCGAGCTTGCTGAATTATAGAATATTTTCCTTCATGCACTTCGTGCAGTCGGGAAAATATTCGAGTATTTGGTGAGCACTCGGGATATGGAAATGAAATGTTTATCTGAAAATGTGCGGTATATCTGAGCTGAAGTTTACCTACAATCTTCTCAATTGAGCAAAGATCAAAGGGAAAGTTCTTTAATAAACGTAATAATAAAATTTTAATATGCTACCGAAAAATCTCCACGAGCACCCTAAGCAAAAACTATTATGTTTTGAAGGGATTTCTGTTTATTGCATCATTTATTGCTTTTTATTCATTATTTCTTGGGGGTTGCTTCTCAACAAAAACATATCATTATTTCTTTGTATCAAGTATCATGATCGAATACTTCCTAAAAAAATACTTCCTAAAGCCGACAAAGTTGCCAACGGATGTTGGGTCAAAATAATATTTAATTATGCTACTCGAAACTTCCATTTTCACTAACTTGAATTTGAACACCGTAGGCTGACTGAAAGGAAAGTCACTCTGGTAACATTTACAGAAGTAGCAATTTGAACGGGCAATATCTTAGATCTTTTCCTTTACTCTTATGTGAAACGGATATGCAAATCATCATTTATTGGTAATTAAACTAACAATTTTCAATAATTCAATATTATCTTTTGGTTGATGATGAATAATCAATAAATGATAACTTTGAATTTTAAAGATCAAAACAGTTTATTTGATGATGGTAATATCATTTGACCTTTACGATAATGAATACTTACGAACAAGTATAGGTACTCAAAAATATCATATAAATATATTAAAAATACTAATTTAATCCATACTCAGACAAGCAGACAAAAACAAATATCGCACATAACCATCTCATCAAAAAGACTCTCAACAGTTAATCAATCAAAGAAAATGCTCCATTGACTAATAGGTCAGTAATATACTTTGTGGTTTACTCTCCTTTTTGCGTTGAAAAGTTTCTGGCAATTTGCTGTATATTTCGAATATTCAAATGGTATATAGAGAGCCAAAAAAATTCCAGGGCCTTTAAGGCTACAATTGGCAGATGAATGAACGAGCTCTTAAATCATCTTAACTGCACGTCGGTGGTTTTAACTATTTTTTTTTATATCGGATAAAGTTTATTTTTCTGGCTATATTTTTGAGCATCAATTGATAATTACGAAATAAAGCAAATTATGTTACGCTAATGCTATAGTGTCCCGTCAAACAAGGAGTGACGAATGATGGAATCAAAACAAATTGATCAGTTACAAGGCGATTTCCGTTCCTCTTATTAATGTTTTAAGAATATAACTGAACTTTACTCTTGAAATTGAGGCTTCAGATTGGTCTTCTACAATGAGGAAAATACAGGGCCGTCGCTAACAAAACTGCCGCCCTAGGCAGAGACCCATTTTGCCGCTCTAACAGAAGCTTACTCTGCAGAATGCTGAAAATTGATATTGGATAATCGGGGTCCAGGCAAAAATACAAATAGGAACCCTTTCAGGTTTGGGATTTTGTACCAAGAGCAGCAGGGGGGATTTTGGGGTAGTTGTTGGTTTGAAAAAGTCCACACTTTTTCAAAAAAAGTATTTTAGGAAGGAAAAAATGTACCTATTTTAAGTCTGATTATTTTTATGGATTCAAATTTTAATCCAATAGATGATTTAGGATAAGTGGAATGCTATGAACAATTAAACAATAAACGTGCTCTACTGAATTCTAATGAATAAATGATAAAATTTATTAATTGAATTCAGTTTTCAGATCATTCCGTTTTTTTTTTATTTGATATGATTGAATTAAACAACGGGATGATTAGAATGAACAATTATTTTAAATTCGAATAGATGTTACAGATATTCACGATGCGAAGATGTTCAAGATTAGAGAGTTTGGTAAAAAAAATCATTAGTGAAATTCGTTTGAATACAAAAAAAAAATTAATACGTCCTTCTAGTTATCCAGATTCCTCTAGAGTGGGCCCTGTAGTTTCAGATTCCTAGCTCAGTTTCGATTTTAGAAAAAATTTTTTTTTTGTTTAAGATTATCGAGTGAAACAATCGGATGATGTGGAAGAAACATTATTCAATTCGAATGCGCCTTCGACCAATACTAAATAATTTGATATAAGAAATGAAGGATATTATGAAATAATGTAATGTGGTATGAAATGATAACACTTCTTATATTCCTTAACAAGGATCAGTTGGAAGTGATGAAATGGAATTGTTTTCTT
Source organism: Harmonia axyridis (assembly GCF_914767665.1). Classification (NCBI taxonomy): domain Eukaryota; kingdom Metazoa; phylum Arthropoda; class Insecta; order Coleoptera; family Coccinellidae; genus Harmonia; species Harmonia axyridis. The sequence continues at coordinate 19,986,983 of NC_059507.1, forward strand.
ATATTTTGTATTCCATTCTGAGAAATCATTATTCTGATAGAATTGAAAAGAAAATAATCCAGAACCCCAGGTGGCAATGAAATTCGGCAACGTAAAGGGTAAGCCGACAAGCCTGATGGATGCATGTGTTTTCTTTAGCGTCAATAACTCGTAAACAGCACCCTGAGGGAATCACGCCACATCTGGATATTCATCAGTATTATGTATAATGCGGCACCTTTGAGGGTTTTTGATGTTGAATAAATTTGTGGGATTCCTTCCTGTTGTTGCTGACTGAATTGAATCTCATTTGCTACTTTGAATTTCTACACATGTAATGTTTGAAGCGGCTTGAAATGCCGCCCTAGGCGACCGCCTACCCTGCCTACCCCCTAGTGACGTCCCTGAGAAAATAATAGAAACAGAAATATTGAAAATAATGAACCAAAACGAAATATCCTCTACTTTCTAATTCCTCACCACACCAGAATTTCCGTATTCCTCAATTTCAAAACATCCCTCTTATCGGACTCCCCCACCCCATCCGCTAACCGTGGAGATCCCCTGGAAAAAGACCGCTAATCAGATCTCGTTCGACATCGAAAATCCATTTAAATATCCATATCGCCGCAGATCGGGGCCGTAGATCCTCTTCAAGGCCCCAACTTCAAACTTTCTTTTATCAGGATCGCGGGCGGCGCGCGGTACCTACAAGTGCACTTAAAATATTAACATCGTAATTTCGCAACTTTTTTTTTCCGGAAGCGGTGGCCAAGTATTAACGATATTCCGGATGAAGTTCGCGATTGAATTGGAATTCCCGGCGTGTGTTCATCATTTATTCAAATTCATCATTGGATTGGAATTCGGGAATTAGGAGCGGGGAGGGGAAGTGGAATGGAGGGGTGGGGGACGTTTCGGTTAGGGAGGGGAGGTAATGCGGTTTGTTGGGGGACCGCACGAGTTTCTAGGACCAGTTTTGGGTTACGTGACTCATATTTCTATGATTTATCTGGGGCTATAGAATATTGTTGTTTTTCTTTCTTATGAATGGTCTCAATAGTTTATGGCTTTTGAAATATAGGATAAAAGGTGATTCCTTTGAAGCTCTACGATTTGAAAGTCCACTAAAACATTAAGACTATTTCACAATTTGAAAAGGGTAAAAATTAATTTCGTGACAAAACGAATGACAAAGTATCGAATAACCCTTTTCAAATAATTTTCAACATTGTTCATTCGCCCCAAAGAATATTTGGAATGAAAAAAAGCAGATTACAAATTGAAAAGAACTACAAGGCCACTCGGAATTATAACTTTCTTTTTTTATAGTGCTATCTCCTGTAGGATTTCTCTGTTATGATGATAATCAATCAGTTCGAAATTTATATATAAAAACTTATTGAATTCGAGTAAAAAATCAAAACAAATCAATTTAACTGTAACGAAAATTACCTAAAGAAACAATCATTTTTTTATTCAGATTAATATTTTTTTATTTACTGCCTGTATACGACGGTCGAATAGCATCTTGAAGAACATTTCATTTCTCACAGTAAACCATTGATGACGAGTTCATTTCTCTCTAAAAAATGAACTAGTGCACTTAAAGCTTTGAACAAAAAAACAAAATGTTGAAAAGAAATGGTTCTTAATGAAAATTGGTATAATTTGAAATACTGATGTCACAGGTTCACCTGTCAACGGTCCAGTCGAGTCAGGTGTCTATTTGCTGTCCAAGCTAAACAGTGGAGATTGGAGTGGATGCCTATTAGCTAGAAAAGAATGTTCAATGGGCGCGAGGTAGATCTAAATTCACAACAAATACCCTAAAAGACTACCTTCAACATAACCAACCTACCTATTAATGTGGGAATAAAAAAACTCTTAACTGTTTATTCTCCCAGATGTACCACACAGTATAACATCTGTACAACTGTAATAATAAGGTGGAAAATTGAAATTGAGGGAGCAACACATTACTCAATACGCTGATGCATGTTATCAATAATTGAATAATGTAATTAATATCTCAAGTAAAAAGAAATATACATGCAATATCTTCAATCAATAATCAGTCTTTGGTCTAACGCGGCAACAAAACCACGAAGTACTTGACAAGAGGCAAAATAATGTAATCTAGCAGCATCGCGTGAGCTCAAGCACAAGCGCAAATAGTTCAAACAAATAGTCCACTAAAACACGATGTTTCAGTATCATTTGAAGAAAATCAAATAATGCAATGTAGGGTTTTTATATCGTTGTCTAGGGGTTTATATAAAAGGCCGCCGGAACTTAACTATTGTTTATTTACACAATGTACAATTCAACTTCAATTGAATGTACAGCCACTGAACTTTCGTCTATAGAACTATCGAAGTTATTTTATTCCGTCTAATTGTTAATAGTCTAATTATCGAATTATCTAACTCGCTGCGTCTACTATATTTTACATCGAATCATATACGTCTATCACGTCGAATTCTTTAACCTTTTCCGTCTAATCTGTAACGTCGAATCCTAACTATGTCCGTCTACTATCTTACGTCGAATTCCACCCTCGTCATCTGTAAGTCTCAAGTACCTCTTCCCCTTACGTCTCCCTATATCGATAAATCTGCATGGTGCAACCTTTTAGGGTCGATCGTGTAGTTCTCGTTTCGTAAAGTCAGTAGCGTATCATTCAGTCGGGTGTTAAGAATTTGGATCCCACATGCAATATCACTTCTATCTGTAAGCCTTTTCGTCTGCCACGATGACTAAACAATCATTCGATGTATATCACCCAATACATCACAACTTTTCCAAGGCATCTTCGAATGCTTGGAACTGCACGATGAACATTCCAACAGCAGTGTTTCATCAAAGTCAGGAACCGAATATAAAAATTATAAAGGAAAGAAAAAGGAAGAAAACGAGAAAAAAAAGGAACGAGGAATGAGGAAATAAGAAAAGCCTGTCGGATAAGAGGGTTTTGAAAATATGATCCTTATAAGGTGTTAGAGCTGTTCTTTTGGATCATTTAAGTGACTAAGGGCCTTATTACAGTTCTCAACCTTGAGGTGCGGACACGATAACCCTCATTCATTCATGCATTCATTTATAAGAGTGCGATTTGAGGTTGACAACCAAAAATATCGAAATCCGCGAAACCAGTCAACCAAATATCGCTTTCCCCTGGAATGAACCAATATTCCTAATCAAAGATGGATCAAATTTCTATCGAATAATCCATTCGCCGCTTTAAGGTTATAAAATCACACAACCATCAAGACAGATTGATTACAAAATGAAGACTGACAGCTATCAATCATCTGACAACAATACTTCAAAGGAGGGCGCCACTTCCTGGAGCGTTCGAATCCAAAACCTACTAAACAAAGACACAATATCGCCATCTACCTAACGAACTATCAGCTGAAGGGCTGCTCTGAGAGTCAAATTACAACCATAAACTTACGAAAAAAAAACACTTGACTATCTCTGGTCCAGGATGTCCGCACAAAAATAGAGAATCTCATATATTCCTTCCTTCCAAGAATCTACCAGACGACAAGATCCAAAACAGTCACATTTACACTTCGGATGAACCCAGTATAGTCACTAATAAGCCAGTATTCAACAAAAATTGAAATTAATAATTTCATCTACAGTTTACCGAGAAAAATTTGAAAAATTGAACTCAGAATAAAAAAACTATGAGACTTCAAATTTTACTAAATATCAACCTGTCGGTTTTTTTGCACCTGAGTATATATTCATATGAATCGAAAATGCTGTTTTGAAATTAACATCAGGAAAATAATATTTCGAAGGGCCATATTTACTGAAGTTGGACAGAATTGAATCTGTTTACAGATTCGTCATCAGTGACTCACTGTTGCTTTTTCATTTGAGTCCATTCCCAGCTCAACATTCCAGAAAAACTGACATTTTGACGAAATAATCAAGCGATATATGAACAAGAAATGAAATTCTCTTTTCTTATTGCAATGGACTGGAAACGGGCTGAACCAATCAAAACGCAACCTTATCCTTGCCGAAACGAGGTTTTGTCTAATCTACCTCATTTCCCCAGATTTTCCTCGGAAAACCTCCTTTTTCACGATTCGAAAGGAAAAGGAAAAACGCGAGTTTGGACGAGAGGAGAAAAAGTTGTTTATCTTGACTTCGCTTCACCTGGGAACGAAATCGAATTTATTTGGGGAATTTGATATAATTTGATTTGTATAAAGAGGTGCCGAGCATCACGCATGTATATTTTTATATGATTATCTGATTCGATGGCTACATTCGGGAACCAATTCGATTTCATCTTTTGGCCTTCCGACCTACGACGACGACCGCCACAGTGAATGTCGAGATTACGCTCCCGTATACCGCAGCCTCTCCGTCTTATTCGGAAACTCCACTCCACACAGTTCCTAATATGGCTCTTGAAAATTTCGATAAATGTTGGTATGGAAAAGTAGGAATCTCGTTTAATGTATATATGATATAATTAACTATGAGCGCTACGACTTTCCAGCAGAAATATAACATTCCGTATCATTGTAGCAATTCAGAGCTACTTACTTTCAATTTTGTGTTTATAACTCTTCTCTCAATGAGTAGGTACTTATGGCCTAACAAGTTGAAATTATTTTTTTCTGAAAAATTTGACTTTATTCGTCAACATAGATATACAATTGTTGAGAAATATATAATGTTGTTTGTTACAACAACTGAAACATAACATTTTACATGGTTACTTGATTATTTTGAATGATATTTCAATCAATTGTCAGTTTTGATTAGTTGAAAATTTTTTTCAAGTTTGGGTACAAAATTCTATCGAATTCTTGTTGTAATATTTTAAATCGGCAATGAAGAATTTTTTGTTGATATTGTCCTCAAGACAATAATATCGAAACAGATCATAATTTCATAATTCAATAATCATTTTTCTCATCCTGAAAAGAGTGATGAGAATAATGAATAGGTTGGGCTTTCATGAGTCCTGTCGCGGAGTTTTCAGATCCAATGGAATCCAAACCGTCTTTGGTCTTTACATTTATCGCCTATTTATCTTCCTTAAGTTACGGAAATAGTAATTTACGTAACAAGTCCAGAAAATAGGGTTTTTTTGGACGAATAGACAAAATTCCAGGACGAGCGTAAGCGAGTCCTGCAAGTCTGTGAGTCCAAAAAAACCATTTTCGGGCGTGTTGCGTACAATATTTTTTCGGCAACCATGTAGAATAACACTATCGCTGCTGCTTTCCATATTTTATTGCGATTGCGATCAAAACACATGAAAATTTTTGACAACTAATTTCATATGAACTGTCAGCCGTTATCTCGGTTGCTATGGATTCTATGATTCTTTTCCGGCCTAGTCCGGGAAGTACGTACTTTCCGGACTAGGCCGGGAAATTCTACTTTCTCAGAGAAAATTTATTATTATTATTTATTATTGACTTTATTTGACGAAGAAATAATAAACCATAGTGGAAGTTATAGAATCAAAAAGCACGCATACTTTGCTTTATGGTTGAAATGAAAGGATTCTTGTTATCTCAACTTCCTCAACTTGAAGGCCACCGACAATTTCTGAATTTTATGACGAAAATAAAAAGATTCTTGAAAATTTATTGAAAAAAACTCTTGTGAGGTGGAAATATCTTATAACCATTTTTGCAGAAAATTTGTTCTTATGAAAATGAGATCGATATTTTATTATACTACCCATTATTTGAAACGAAAAATATCCAAAGGAATAGCAATTAAATCTAACATAGGATAAAAAAATATTCACAAACCATATTTGGGCGAAAGGATTAATTTTAAAGTTTTCCACATTATAATAAAAACAATTGAATCAAGTTTCAAAAAGTAAATACGACTAAAATGAAAAATTAACTTTAATCAATAAACGCTTTCAGAAACCGTATCGATAATCGTTTTACTGTATCGTGATTTCCAATGTTAATTTGTTTGTTTTTTTTTCCTACCCTCTCTTTTTGATTGTATTGTTTTGAACTCCTCGCTCACGAGCAATGTATTTTTTTGAATTTATTTGTACCTGCAATGTATTGGCTTTTGCTTCCTCTCATTTTCTCAATAAATAATAATAATAATCAAATCGAACATAGTATGAAAGAATATTTACGAACAATATTAGGTAAAAATGACATATTTTACATTTCTCCACGATTTGATAAAACTAATTGATTTAACTCTCAAATTGAGTTTGATGTTGTGAATAATTTTTGAGATTAATAAATATTATTGTTATTATTAGTGTTAATAATTTCAGATTCAGATACGACTGATTTGGGATTGTTCGCCATATGACACTTCACAAGACCACTGAAAAAACAGTTTTAAAAAAAAATTCGACATTACTCGTCAACGTAAGGCTGATCCATATGTATACACGGTTTGAAAAAGATGCGGCAATATTAAAGGGGGTGATTGCCCAGGTCATTTTATACAAGAAAAAATTTATAAAAAAGGTCCGCAAACGCTTCGTAAACGATCTACAACGTGTTCAATTAAAAAAAAAAGCAGTAAAAATTAGATTTTTCCAAAAAGGCTTGAGATATCATAATGAAATTTTAGGCGTGTTAATAGCTGTGGGAGACACATACTTTGCAATACAACACGATGCTTCAGTCGTACCAGTTGCGCACGTATTTGCCCCTGAATAAAACTCTTGTTCTTCAAAAATCTTTTTCTGTAATGAATGGAATTCACTAAAATGTTTTTTTTTTCACTAGAAAACGGCACGTCATATGATAAGAAATTAAAAGAGCTTTTTTCTCCAGAATTGAAAAAAGAATAACAACATATTTTGACGTGCCAATACGCAATAGGTCGTGGGTCTATTTGTTTTCCAGAATTCTTGATAATTTCAAGTAATTGGGCGCCACTTGATTCATCCAGAATATATTATAAATGATTCGATTTCCCACAAATCAAGAAACAAGCAATATTACTTCTCATTCTTGAATAAAATAGTAGGATTTCCTCATAAGAATTTATAATAATGAGTTGCAGTTTATAATGTACCGGGTTTTTCACCATAATTTGACCCCCCCTTTAACTTTGTTACTAAAAGAGGTACAAAAAAATGTTTTCAACAAAAGTTTCACGAAATCGACTAGTGTTTTTTTAAATGATTTCACAAAACTAAATATATACAAAGTGGGCCACGTATTGATAGCAACTTCATTTTTTCAAATAGAACACCCTGTATATTTTTCCATATTTGAAAAGCTCTTTTTCCCCTGATTTCAAATATATAACATCTCGTTGGCAATTTGACTATATGTCATTCGTTGCCAACGAGATAACTCAAAAAAGAGCATTTTGAGTTATCGCAGCCTACCGCTTGAAAACTGATTACTGAGCATGCTAGGTGGTTCTTGAAATTTGAAACTCTGTGGTACTCAGAATAAAAAATATAGGCCAAACTTATGTTATATATTTGAAATCAGGGGAAAAAGAGCTAGTCAAATATAGAAAAATATACAGGGTGTTATATTTGAAAAAATGAAGTTGCTATCAATATGTGGCCCACTCTGTATATATTTCGTTTTGTGAAATCATTTTGAAAAACATTAGTGGATTTCGTGAAAGTTTTGTGCAAAACATTTTTTGTACCTCTTTTAGTAACAAAGTTAAAGGGGGGGTCAAATTATGGTGAAAAACCCGGTACAAAAAGGGGATAAGTTATCTTATGATAATTCTTCAAAAGTGCGATGAAGAGCATATCCTTGTTCTTCAAAAATAGCTCGATATTGAAATTATTACACCAAACCAAGTTTGCCCCTATTTCTAAAATATTCTATTCTCTATTCTAAAATATATTGAGGACTGTCGGCACGTGGTTCAGTTAGAAATTTGTCTATTTCATAACGCCAAGTTATTTCATTTGCTCGATTTACAGGGGATTTCTTCAATAAACTTAGATGATCGATGTCAAACTCATCTATTTATTCTTTAAAGATGATAATTTAGCCTAAGTGCGCTCGAGCTTGCAGAAATATATGCCGTGCGAGACTCGATCGTATCAAGTAGGTAGCTTGATATCAAGTCAAGCAATTAATATCTCAAATCAAGTCCAGTTCAAGTAAATAATTTGTCACGACCATTTTCAAGTCCAGCAGTTGGTTCAAATATCCAGCCACTTGGCTTAATGAATCCCTAACAACAATGTCAATAATGAAAAATCTGGAATGCTGATACTAAGCCGAGTCAAGCAATGAAAATAAATAGATAATTGGACATTGGTCGACATCTGTGTTCGAATCTTAGTGTTATTAATTCTTGCAATTGTTTGTTACTATTGAAATAATAATAGTTTATTCTGAAATCTACCGGATAAACAATACATAAACAATATTAAAGAATACACAATAAAGTCTCGATAAGTGTAAAAACACTTGTTTCGAGATATGATTTTATGATTGTAACTGATCCCGGAAGATGGACATAAAATGTATAGAGGAAAACTGTGTTACGTGAAAAGAGCGTATAATATGCAGGGTGAAATTTTGAACCCTTACAACTTTGTCAGCTGATGTTTGAGATTTTGGTCGCTTACTATCACCTTGGTTCAGGCATGTAATGCTGAACCCATATTTTATTCACAGTCAAATATCGATGCAAAAAATCCTTTCTAGTCCATTGAAACAGCTTCAAATGAGTTAAGAATCATTGTTGGTTTTGATCAGCGGCGAGCAAGCGCAACACTCAATGCTTTCTCATTGACAGATGTTCACGTAAAGCCGTGAATACGCTGCATTGTGATTTGTTCAACTCCATCGCTATCTCAAACAACTTTAATTTACAGTCATTCAAAACTATTTCGTGAACTTTTTTGATGTCCTCCAAAATAACTGACGCATTCTGATATTGAAGTCAGCATACGAAATTTTAACAGTTGTTGTGAAACTTCAACACTCATCTTTTGAGAAAAAAAACAGATTGGCTCTGTCGGTGTCATATGTGCGCCAGTGGAATTCTATTCCAATAATATCAACGTATATCAGTGTCGCAATGAATTGGAAAACAACGAAACTGAATTTGGTGAAATGAAATCTCGCTATGATTGATGTCAATTGTAGAAATTCCTCCCCTATGCTCATATCGAAATGTCCCATCATTTCATATTATCTGGGTTGATTTTCAACATATGCTAGATTGAAAACCAATGATGAATAATCATTATAAAATCGTAAATATTATTCAGTGATCATCATCAATATACATATTACATTCCAAGCGTAACAAACTAGTTTATTGTTGCATTGCTTCAAACCATATTCGAATTACCATAGAATTTCAACAATTTGGGTGTATCTTTACACGGAGTTAGATTATGCTGAATATTTTATGGGTGGTCGGCTCATTAATTCCATTATAATTTATGAAGCGATGGTGGATATAAAACTTCTAATTATAAATATACAGGATGCTTAAGGAATGGAGGTCGTGGTGTTAGAATAAGTGCAGTGCAAAATAATTTGGGCTATTCTGGAAAAAAATCGTTTCGGCATTTTTAGCCATGGTACAGGGTGCTGGAAAAAACATTTATATCTAAACTAGCGGCAAAATGTAATGAAATTTTGTATGAGTTTTAATTTACATCATTTAAATGATGAAGAATCACATTTCAATTTCATTTGAACATCCTTTTCCTTGAATACGAAAGCTGTTATTAAAATCCAACAACTAGCTTATTTTGCCGTGTTCTTTTTATCCTACCAACAGGACAACTCTTTCTGCAACACGCTCTTTGAATGAGATGAATTGGTGCGAAAAAAATTTACCTGTGTGACAAAATACCAAGGATTTCATGATAACCGACTAAAGAGTTGAGTTTCAAAATCTTCAGAACAATGCGTCAACTTTTTGTGTCCCTTGGTCAAAGTTTCGAAACGAATACATTTCTAAAATTGATGCTCTCTCAAACAACCAAAATGAGTCGACTGTGACGGAAAGTGTGATTCAACTCGAAACTGAATTGTGCAGAAATACTTAATTGTTTCTGCAATTCCCCGCTGTCTTTATGAAGTTTGAGGGGAATATAAACACTGAAAAGGGGCTGTTTGTTCTCTATATTCAAGAGTTCACCTGCTTCGTGCTATTCAAATCACAAAGTCAATATTCTGTATAAATTTTGAATGATAATTAATGCTCGGAAAGGTACTTCAACGGTTTTGAATGGTGAAATTCGTTTCTAACTCGAATTTAATGGTGCATTGTTTAAGTTCTTATTGGCGATAATTCCGGTTGATACGAAAACGGAGGAGTTGGCCTTCTTGAAATATGAACTCTCGAAAATATAAGAATTAATTATAATCAGGAGTATTTGATGAATATATTGATGGAATGAAACGGAAACGATGTCAAATATTCTTTTTTTCACTCTATTTCAATCTCGATTTCAATCCATTCTTGAAGGGATATGAGAATCCTCAAGAATTCAATTACGCACAGGAATACCTATCCCAAATCATTGGTGAATTTATATTTACATTCCTCATGAAAAATTAGAATTAGAGGAAGGAATAGTCTTTTTTCAGTGCCTCTTCTAGTGAAGATTGGCGACAACTATGATGAATTCATTCCTCTTTTGGGTAGTGTGAACAAACAATTGGACATCAATCCTTGTCCAGTCTCTTATATTAATTATCCTTCAAAGTTGTCTCCTTCCTCGTACTCATTTGCTTTTATGATCAACTGGAACAACTGGTAGTGATAACCTATCAACAATTGTCCGAAGTATGCCATTTCCTCTTTTTAATGATGTTAATAGTTCCCTATCTGCATTAACACTGTCTTGCACCCTCTCATTCGATACTTCATCTGTCCAATAAATATTGAGCATTCTGCGAAAGACCCATATTTCAAATGCTTCCATCCAATATAAAGGAATAGAGTATTCGACCATTCGATGACGTAGTCTCTTCGTTTGCTTCGTTTGCATGCTCTAGCATGCTTGATCATGCTTGAAATAAGATCAAGAGTAGACTCTTGATCTTAATTCGATGTCTGGATCAAGACTGTCACTTATCTAGCATCCCAAATAACTAATTTTAATTACTGATTTTATGCATCATGTTGGTTGATATATTATTGGTCTTTGATATTGCCATGACCTGTTTCTTTTTTAGATTGATCAATATGCCGTATAATCGTCCTCTTTTACAGACAGCATCTGGATTCCTTACTGTCTGATGGTAGGACCTTGTTATCAGCATATCTTACGTTGTTCAGTATCACCCTGTTCACCTTGATATACTCTTAAATGTTTTTGAGTGCTTTTATGAAAATTTCCCCAGAGTATATATTGAACAGGGGTGGTGAGAGACAACCCTGCCTAACTCCCCTCTGAATTTCAACCGTCTCGATCTTTTCGATTCGGTCCTGATCTTATCTTTCTGGATTCAATACAGATTTCCCGTAATGTCTCAGACCTCAAAAAGAAACATTTTCAAATCTAGGAGGCCAAGACAACGAATCGATTTGATTGTCTTCAAAATAGCCAACGTAATTCTGGATTGAAATGGTCGATCATTATCTTGCTGAAAACGTGGGCTTTGCGAAGATTGGTCTTTTGTATTCGGAGAAATTTATTAATATTTGTATATGTGGACTCAATTGTCTGCTCTTAAGGTTATCGTGTACCAGCAGACTAACACGGTAGATTATTTATTGTTCAATTACATGACTCGAAAGTAGCTTCTGAAAGCATACATCAAATTTTTCGAACTTTCGTATCAAATTGGTAAAGGAAACGGAGAATTTTTCAAGTATTCAATGCGTTAATGACATCAACGAATCGACGAACATAAGGATTGTCCAGATCGGTAGCCGACGCCGACGGTCACTATCATTCAGCGTCAAGTTGCGCTATTATGTTAGCTTATAGGGAAACCAATGATCCAGATTTCCGTGCGTAAAGTCGGTCTGCTATGCGTCAGAATATTTGGTTTTACCACATTCTAGATGTAACGATTGGCGGTCATGTTACCTCCAATGAACACCAAAGACGACCTCCTCCTACAAGTAATAGCACCCTATATCTTAATTCCAGCAGTGTAAGTATAGTATATCCAAAGTCACTTGGAGGATGCCAGAATATTTCGATTATACAAAGGTGTTCCTTTGGGGTCAGTGAATTTATTGCCTTACTTTCAAATAAATTTTTAGCGGATCGCGATATCCACTTCAAAGAAACATCTGGCCAAGCGTCTTTATGGACTAGTGCAAGTGACTTTGGATATACTTTACTTGCATATTAATTAGAAATTAAGGATATTGCTTTTTACAATGTCGTAATTTCATACTTGTATGGCTGAAATCAGATCTTGATTGGAATAGCATTGTCTTTCATAATGAATCTATAATCTGTTTGGGCATTAAGATGGACATGCAACGGTCAGAATCGGTGAGATCCTCTTGTTCTGTACTGTTGGAATCACCAGTGTACGGTACATCCATGAGGTGGTGGAACCCCATATCCTGTCTGATATATGAATATTCACCAAGCTCTTTTCTAACAAAATATGCGAGACCACGTTTGGCCAGAATGACGTTGGTCCACTTTGAAGTCAATCAGCTCGATTTGTTGCCTTGATCCCCTTAGTTCCTAGTATTTCATCTATTGAACATGTCTGTGGTATTAAGATTACACCGTTGATCCCATTCTCCTCAAACTCAAGTGTCACGATAGACAAGTAGCCTGGGATGAGATACCTCAAAAGGAAATCGATCATCTCATTAAGGGTTATATATACCTAGACGAGTTTCTGTGGATATGAGACCTCATAATCAATTATATTTTATCAACGATTGAGTTTTCTGTAATATTGTTCAATTATTAACGTTACCCTATGTGTATTAAATTCATAAGATACTACTGGGTGTTCTTTTTTCGATGTCACGCAATATATTATGGCTTGTGCTTACATTTGATTCGATAATATCAAGTTTTACCTGCCCCCTACCACACAATGACTCCTTATACATGCCTTATCCAGAAGCCTCATTATCGAAAATAATAATCCGAAATTGCAGCACGTCTTATCGCTTCACAGAGACGTATTAGCCTCGGATGTTCACACATTCATCATCCCGGCACAAAAGACATTATCGGCTCTTCAGTTCTGGGTGATTTACCACAGTGGTTATACGTATCAAATTCGGGAGTTAAACTTTCCTTTGGGGTTAACCGAGGGAGCAGTAATGCGTTCAGGAAAACGTGTGAGGAATTGAGAGGAGTATCGGCGTGAATAATTGAAAATGATATGGAGGATTCATCACAGGTATGCCGCTATGTCTGACTGCTGTTATTTCCTTCGCGTCGATCCTGATTCGTGAGGATGCAGGGGATGTTTCCACTGCCGAGGGGATGATTTCCCTAAATTATTAGGTTTTCATATTATATCCGAGTTTACGTGTTGCCTTAAGTTGTTTCCTTTCGCCGTTATGTTTTTTTTAGTGTCGGTTGGGAAACGCAATATTATGGCTGAGTGAAGAGTGGTCTGGAAAAAAGGAATGGAATTGGTTGGGATGATCGTGGAAAATTTGTCAGTTTCGATGTAGAGAATCATTTTGTTTAGGTTAAACTGCGTGTTACTGAAGCTGTGGGATTCATTCTGTTTCTAATTCTAGTAAGCCTTCCAAAACACATAGATGAATGCAGTGTTCTCCCAGAAACAAAAGAAATAGCCAATCACCTCTTGCTTTTACAATACGAATGCTTCAATCTTGTTTGAAATATATTCAGCGAAAATATTATAGGTTCTGAAGGAATAAATTTAGATGAACTAAATAGTTTTCCAATAGGAGTTATGAAATTGAAAAGGGCACTCAATTACATAGCTCCCATCTCATCGGTTCGAACTTGATATGTAGGTGCCGAAGTAAAATCAATAAATTATGCAAGAATAATGAGGTCGTTTCAGTCAGGGTGCCTGGTCACTTGGGAGTCAAAAGCAACGAAGCAGATAATACACTTGTGAGAAAGGGAAAGAGATTAACACCTTTTTGTGATCCAAAACTTTTGTGTAAAGAAAAATTTCTTTGTGAAGAAGGGTTCAAAGGAAAGTAGGTTAAAGAAAGAGAAAACCTCCAGTGGAATCTTCCAGGGATGGATCACCTCATAAGAATATGTAATAAAAAACTGGAAGATGAAGATTCTGTAAGGTGGAGGAAGAAATTCCGATCAGCTGGTCGCATAATTCCTCGCCATATCGAATGCTTTTGTCGAAAAACTTGAAGCCAACTCAGATACTGAAACTCATTAGAACTCTATTACTGGAGCTGAAGATGGTAAAGTGTTGGGCAAAACTCTGATGAAGGGCACAATCGATCTTGACGTCGCGGTGTTATGTAACCTCTTAAATTAGATATAATAGGGTTCAATCGCACTGCCGCCTTATAGTATATTCTGCCTCATCAGAGCTATTCTCGCCATTACTTGATTCACAGCTCGCCTTCCAGTTCCAGATTTCTTTAGGCTTAAGGAGGCTACTTCTTCACTTCTAAAAGTTTCTTGTTCAAAGCATATTTTGCGTTGGCTAATGATAACGAGGCATTCAAAGACCAGATGATCCGGAGTTTCTTCCTCCTCCCCACATAATCTGCATTCGTCATTTTCTGTTAGACCTATTATCATCAAGTGCTCCTTGAGTCGACAATGCCCTACAAGGAATCCAATGAAAAGGTATAGCATATTTTTGCTAGATTAGATTAAGATTCAATCAAGGAGATCACATTTCACTGCGATCTAATGGTCTTTTGTGCCCCTCATCAGAGCTATTTTCTCCATAACGTGATCTACAGCTCGCCTTCCAGTTCCAGATATTCTCCAATATCTGGGATGGCTTCGAGGAGGCTGATTCCTCACTTCTATAAGTTTCGTGTCCATGGCAGGTTTTGCGTTGGTTAGCGATGGCGAGGCATTTCGTCACTAGGTGATCCGGAGTTTCTTTCTCCTCTCCACAGAATCTGCACTCGTCTTTTTCTGTTAGACACATTTTCATGAGGTGTTTCCTAAGGCGGCAATGCTCTGTGAAAAATCCAGTTCGGAGGTGTAGCATATTCTGACTAAGATCCAGAAACTTCTTGGATCTTGTAGAGTCAAGGTTTCGAAGAAACTTTTTGGAGTGATTCAGGGCGTTTTTCTCTTTCGGTTGCCTCCTTTTCCTGAAACTCTTTCTTGTAGGTACATCTGTCTATACCGCAGAAAGGTTCCGGGCCGATGAAAGGAGTTTGTGCTCCTTTTCTGGCATGTGTGTTGGCCTCCTCGTTCCCTCTGATTCCCGAATGGCTGGGAACCCAGACTGAAAAGCCCCTGTTATTCTTACCCATTTCATTTCTTCGGCACTCCAATACCATCTTAGAATCGATGATATGTGAGCTCAGTGCTTTAATTGTAGCCTGACTATCGGAATGTAGCGCTGTGTCATATTTCCGATAGTTTCTTGCTATGTTAACTTCTACAATATTTTTGTTAAGATTCAGATACTTCTTAGATCTCACAGTGACAAATTCCGAAGAAACTTTTCAGAATTATCCAACCCTGGAAGATTCCGCTAGAGTGTTATCCTTTCGGTTTTTCCTCCTTTTAAACCTCTCACATACTAATCAAGATTCCTCTCGACTATTTTATAGCCATCTTCCTACACCCAGTATTCAATATACGGCGAAATATCAAAAGACCTCAAACTGCTCAACTCCCAATCAAAGATCCAAGTGCTTCATCATAAGACGATTATAATTCCCATCACAATATAACCACCGGAGCACCGAATGACTGAACGTCTATGTATGTAACACGTCGAATGACGGTGTCAATTTCCCCAATATGTATGCATAAACACCTACTCTTTGATTTGGTCCCACGAGCCGCGCTAATCTCCAGAAACCGATAAAACAGGGTTCGTCAATTGATGTCGGGCACAGTCTAGAGAGGCTTAATTCATTTCCCTAATAACTTGCTTCCCAATGCCGCGAATTAGTACGAAACGATCCCCCCTTCTGCGTATTCAAACTAATACTTATTGCTTCTCGTGCCATGCGAGTACAGAGCATCGCCAATTTTGCAGGTGGGTAAGTAGTTGCTCACAATGGCATGCTGCCGGGGAGACGGATGCTCAAAAGATGAATAATTAAGTACATAATTCCCGCGGTTATTTGTGTATCGGACTGGGAAATTGAGATGTGTAATCTGTACGGGTAGAGTTGATGTTTGTGGGTGTCTGGGGTGGAGTGGTGTACTACATTTGTATATGGAGGGTTTAATAATAATACTTTGCTTCCGCCGTTTTTTCTGTAATTCGAGGCTTTATTGTAAAAAACTGGTATACATTTATGATTCAAAGTATTGTCCTTCGCTGTCCACTACTTTCTCCCATCTTTCGAGCAACGTACGAACCCCGCAGTGAAACAACAGGTTATCTTTTGAAGCGATACACGAATGGAATCAATGTTTCACTTCTTCATAAGACCGGAAGTACTGGTCAGCCAGGCCACGTGCCTTTGATCGAAACAAGTGATAGTTCGAGGGAGCAACGCCTTGATAATACGGCGTATGGGGTAGGACAATTTCAACGTTTCCAAGTATATCTTCACCACTTTTGCAATATGTAAAATCACTTTGTCATGCCTCTCGTTCTATTGCGACTGTTCGTCTTGGAAGGCTCGGCTCAAACGCATTAATTGCGTTCTATAACGATCCCCTGTGAATGTTTCAGTCGGTTTTAACAACTCAATATAGACTACGCCGAGCTGGTCCCATCCAATATTGTTCATAACCTTGGAACCGTGAATATTTGGTTTGATCGTCGACGTGGAAACATGGACGGGATTATCGTAATGAACCCATTTTTTGTCTCTTGTCACAATGTGATGCAGAAATTCCTTAGGTCTTTGCGTTGCGAGCAACTGTTCACAAGCAAACAAACGCCTTTCAACATCTCTCGGTTTCAAATCGTATAACACCCAATTTCCTTGTTTTTGAAACATTCCTATGACTTTCAGGCGTTTTGAAATGACTTGTTTTTTTGATCAAGTGATGCTTCCAATTCTGCATCTTCGAAAACCCTCCTTCTTCCACCGCCATGCTGGCCTTCGACGTTGAAATCACAGTTTTTAAAGCGTTGAAACCACTCTAGGCACGTTCTTTCACTAATAGCGATCTCACCATAGGTATTTGAGAGCATTCGATGAGCCTCAGTCGCCAGATTTCGGCATGCACAGTTTCTCGTTGTGAGTGCATCGGCATCTTCAAAATAACATGTGGATTTTCTAATCCCCAAATGTGGATTGTGCTCATTAAGATATCCTCTGAGGTGAAAATGAGCTACATCAGAAAAATGGTTTTTTTTCGGGAAAATGTTCGTTTTTGACCATACAATCATTAGCCTATTGAGGCGGAAAAGCTTCGGATTGTCACGAGGTTTCAGTTCAGGTTGAACGCTGTGAGCTCACATATCGAAGTCTTTTTGTGAAATTATTCTCAGAGAAGTGCAAATAATATTCTTAAGCACGATGACTTGTTGATGTCAAAGAATGTTGAGACACAGTTCACGATATAGCAGCCATGTTTTCAGGTGTACATACTGGACGAAAAAGTGAAGTGTTTCATCCAATAACGACGTAGTTCACGAACTCGTTTCACCAATTGATCCACAAACTGCCGAGACGGCATATCATTTCTTTTGAATTTTTCACGTCAATTTCTTGAAGTTTGAATAGAAGATTCACGACTTTGGAATCAAGGTTTTATTTTTCTTTATTTTTCCTAATATTTTCAGGCATACATAGACCCATTTCGTTAATATCAAATGTTAAACTTACTTTCTGTCATAACATCGAATGGCGAAAGTGTTGCCAGACTCCAAATAGCAACTACTTCAGAATGCAAATGTTTGATGGCTCACACACACAAATCGGCATTGAGCTTATATCCAAAATGTACAAAAACAAGTCAGCAATCATATAGGTATATAAAACAAATTATAAATTATAGTACTTATACCCAATGATCACCCGAATCTCACAGCATGAAGAATGCAATTATACATACATTTGAAATAACATTTATTGCTCACACAACAAGTACTCTATAAGCTTACACTTGAACTCAATGTATTCAACAATTTTAGACAGAAACTTCTTTGAAATGAAGCTGTTTTATGTCTCGGCACTAAGCAATATGTGTGAAGTTATTTGCGAGCTTTCAGAGTGGTGTCACTGGAATGCTCTGATTTTAAATATCAGTAAGACAGAATATACAGGGTGAGTCTTTGACTTGTACATATATTTTAACCGTAGATTCTTGAGGTCAAAAGAAACACTTTTTTCATTTACCATTTTTTCCGATTCGGCTCGGTTGAAAAGATATGGCCATTTTAAGTTTTCATAATGAGCTATGCCGAACCTGGAAATCAGCCCACTGCATAAATTTATACCATTTGAACTTTGGAAATGGGTTACTATATTAGCAAAACAAGCATAAACTCACTTTTTCCATTCCCATTGGTGACCGAAGTATTATTTTCAATATAATAAATGAGTTAAAGCAATTTCGTGGGAGATAAATATGTTGATTATTTTTCTCTTGATTTCTATTTTATATTCGATAATAATAAAAAATTCAGCTTGCAACCACCCATATTAAATCTAATATTCATATCCAATCATTTATTTTCGCTTTTTCACTTCGTTTCGTATTACCAATTCATATAACCTTTCATTTTCATAAAGGTGAAATAAACATTAATGATAATCATCTGTGGACTTCCCACGTTGCCAAGTTTACAATCACAAAACACTATAATGACAAAAAACCTACAGAATAATAAGCTAAATCTATGTACCTATGAATACTAATCATCTCGCATCTGTAATGTTATGTTTAAAGGTTATGTTATGTTTTGTCAATAAAATTCAAGAAACCCAACAAACGGTTGAAGTTTTGTACATAACTAGAAATTTGGGCTAATTGAGTATATTTTGTTATCTAGAGGTCAGCAAAAAAGTGGTATTCAAACCAGTATTCAATTTGAATTCTTATTATCATGGAATCAGTGAGAAAAGTTTTGAATTTTTAGGGTAGCAAAAAGTGTAAGAACGCTTGCATTTTGGATTGAATGAACCCAGAATACTTTATCTAAGTACCTACACAATAACTTAGCTCGAAAATGAAAAGGCAGTTTCATGAATGGATTTATGTGGAAGATGGAATCACCTCTGTATCACACAGAGGTAATTTTGTGATGGAAAAATTCCGATTTTATCTTGTTGAAAATAACAGTAGTATGAGGAGTAATAAATAATTTCCAGAAGGAATTGAATTTTTTTCCTTTTTCATCCTAGAAGCTTATAAGTTTCATGAATCTTCAATATTCCATTATTGATTAATTATTGATCTTGATTTTTGTATTAAAAATGAAATGGTGGTATTCAATATGAATATCCACTATTGAATATTCTGCTTTTTTCAACTCACTGAAGTTTTTTATTTATTTTCACGTTAAAACAATTTTGGCCCTCTTAAAAGTATGTCAATCAAATGTTCTAGGATGAAATTATCGAATAGCAAATGGATAGAAGTATTCAATCACGTAAAAATGAAATTTTAGGATGTATTGTTATGTATCGATGAAAGTTCAGAAGACTGGAAGAAGATTATAGTAATGTTTGGTAGCAGCAGTTTTTAATGGGATTTCAGATCTTGATTGGTGTTATTTTATAAGGAGCCTAGTTTGTGAAAATTCACTTGAAAATGAGTTTCGATCAGAATTATTCAAAATAGAATATTAACTTTAATGAAATATCTTCATATTATAGGGCTGTGCCAAAGCTCAGTAATTTGTTATCATGAAAATATTTGAAATCCTTTTCTTCTTAGTGTTCACTAATGCCAATATTCTGTCTGAAAATTTGATACCCAATAGGTAACTCCAAAAAATGCTCTCGAGTACTTTCGATAATAAAGAAGCAATTAGTCTTTCCTTAATATTATCAATGTTATAATCAACATCTTCGAAAATTTCATTTTCCTGAAGATGGTAAAATGGTATTCGGCTAGAAAAAAAGGAAGTACAACGTACAAGTAAATTTACTTGTTTGTTATCGAACAGATAAACTGAAAATATTATGAAACTTCCCAACAATTATGTGATCTTTTTTTTTTTTTTTCACATATCAACTACATGTAAAATAAATTTTGAATTCTTGTAAGGTATACCTTTTTTTCAAAAGTACTCAATAAACTGAAGCTTCTGATAAACTTATCGAAAGATTAACAGTGACTTGAAATCATGTATTATTGCCAAATCCACTCTTTTACTATAAATCCAGTATTCAAATCAAAATAGAAAAATATTTCTCTTGTGCCCCACAATAGGTATACAACATTCAAAGCAATTTGAAATAAAGATTTTTCATTACTGAAACAAAAAAATGCATATCAAAAAACAGGAATTGAAGTAGAAACTACCATAATAATAAATTGTCTTTATTTTCATTTAATTTATAAATAACCAGGTTTAACATTTTTTACTCTTATACTTCTTACGTAGATTCATTTAGCCTCAGATGGATTGTGCGAAATAAAAAACATTCAATAATTATTAAATTAGGCCTGCCATTATTCCAATTAATTCTCAATGATTCCTGATCTCAGATGTATTCATTATATTATTATAATATCTATAAACCACGGACAGTAACTACAAACTATGTATATGCCTTAAAATATCAATAGCTATTGATTCTGAAACATATGGATTGGATCAGTACATGTACTAGATAATAGGATAGGATCTGCGTTAATGGTGGAATCAGTGACTTTGAAATTATTTTTCAGTACATCGATGAGTATGAAGTTTGAATAAATATTTATTACTAGTATAACTAGTGCTTCACTTATTCAAGTAGTTGAATTTATCAACAGAATCATTGTATTGTAGATTTTTGGTTATTTCAATTAATCAATTTACTTTTCCATTCATTATATGGAAAAATTATCCTTATGAAATCATGAACACCTCACAGCAAACTGTTGCCGGTTGGATTTAATTTGAAGGGGTTCAAGATTCTCTTTAAATACAGGTCATCTGAAACTTCTCTGTATCTAGTGGGCAATCATCTTCACGAAGGAAAATCGTCGTCCAATTAAATTCATTATGGTGTTTTTCTGAATGATTCGATGAATTATTAGGAGATCTGAAAGTATACAATAATTATTCAATATATTATTTATATTATATAACTTAGTAACTTACTTACGCCGAACTATGTTGTTTCTTATTGAAACATAAAATATTTTCGAATCATATATCGAATTATTATTATTATTTGTTTGCCAAACATAACCACAATTCTTCGAGATTTCTCAAATTTTCAGTTTGGCCATGCGCATAGAGTAATAAACTCTGAGGCCATGCGCAATAGTTCAAATCGTTCATAACATACGGTAATCTAGCATATTATGACTTATTTTATTATACAAAATTCGATTTAACATTTCGGATGATACTAATTGTTACATTTAATGAAATTCATAATAAAATAAATTTATTAATTCATAAATTTGATGTTTTGTTTAAAAAATTATTCGAGATTCTTCTATGTTGATCGGTCATGCGCATAGAATGATCCGAAAACAATTGAAATTCGAATTTATGGTATCATGATTTCTGTTGCTTTGTTTAATGTAAATGATAAGTATTGAGTGTATTTAGTTTGTTAAGTGTTACCTAAGTGCATTTAACTTGTTAAGTGTTAAGTGTGTTTAGTTTGTTTAGTGTAAGGTGTTTGTTTAGTGTAAAGTGGTTTGTGAAGTTCTTTAAGTGTGTTAAGTGGAAATTAGCAGAATGTATTCTAACCAGGAGATGGTAGATATGTTGGAATGCTATTTCACAAATGGAAAAATAGCGAGAAGAGCTAAAGAAGCTTATGGAAGGCTGTTTCCAAATAGGAGACAGCCAAATGAGAGAACTTTCGTAAGGATTGTTCAAAGATTGCGTGATCATGGAACCCTCGCTATCAACATGGTGGATAAGGGCCGAATGCGATCAAGAGCAATGGATGATGTTCTAGATGACGTGCAACAGCACCCCGAAACAAGTACGAGACGTTTCGCATTGCCCATACCATATTCAAAAGGTACAAGCTTTATTGCCGACGGATTTACCAAAAAGAATTGAATTTTCTCAATGGGTGAGCTTATTCAAATAACTTTATTTTCAAACTAAGTCGGCTGGTTCCCTCACTTGTCAATGCAAATTCAGTGTTTCAATCCATGATTTTTGACCTGACAACGTAGCAAATATTCATTTCTGTGAGTCTTTTCTATCAGAGTTGCAATTAGCCAAAGTACCCAATTTTTTGAATTTCACAAATTTTTTTTTTTTTTTTAAACACATATTACTCGAAAACGGGTCAATATACGAGAAAATATGAAGAATACTTTTATTTTTTAAATTAGCTAAATATCCTTCAATGAACGTCCTAGTTACTTTTGAGAGTTCGGTTCTTTGAATTTCTGGTATTTTTATGGGATGAAGTGTTCATAATGAAGAAACGGGGAGATGTGAATACAATTTTGTATACGGAGAAGATTCATCACATACATGAAAAACTATATCCCGAAATTCATTTTTTTTCTATACAACCATTTCCGAGATATAACGGAAAATGACATTTTTTTATCGATTTTCAACAGCCTGTATCTTTTTAACCGGGCCGAATCGGAAAAAATGGTAAATGAAAAAAGGGTTTCTATTGACCTCAGTAATCTTCGGTTGAAATATATGTACAAGTCAAAGACTCACCCTGTATACTCTCTTATTACTAACACTCATTCGGATCGTTTGGTATATTTGATGGATATTTGAATTCACTTCCTGAGATACAAAAAAATAGTAAGTTCTTATTGCATTATCTGCAAGATTAAGGTTTCGATATCTACTGAGTCCACGGGAAGTATTCATTACAGTATGGTTTATTGCTTTCTTCATTATAATGTGATGCTATGGGAACATTCAATTCAATCGAGTAGAGTGTTGGTAGCTCAAAAGACGATACTGAATTTGAATATTCACCTATCCACAAGGCTTTTGATTTGGTCGGACCATTTGGCATTACTGTCTTATAGAGATTATGTGATATAAATATGTCATCTTCAAGAGCGCAATTGGCGAATAAATGAACGGGCGCTCAAAAGCTGATGACTTCACGTCAAAGGAAGAGTAGATTGAAGGTAGAACTTGAACTATCTGCATATCTCTTTAGTAATTACATAATCGGTAATAGAATAAAGCCAGGCGGTAAGTAATCAATCACATAATTCGTCCGAAGAAACCTTCGCCTCAAAATTGACGAAAGTTCCACGTCATGCGATCACGGCCTCCTTACTCATTTTGATAAGGTTTCCAAAGTTACCCCCGTTCCTAATAAACCAATTAGGGGCGTCGAGAGCCCCGGAATTTCAGTTGGGAAAAGTTAAAATTTCATAAAGATATCAATGCGACTAATTACTTAGCGACTGCCCGAGAAAGTGAATAATGGGTTTAATAGTGTAATAATTATTTTATTAAATTTCGGACAATCTCTCCTCGCTCTAATTCAATTTTCATCCCTGATAATTTTCCTCAAGACCTACGCTCGGATATTCTCGCGATTATTTCAGAATTTTTCATTAGGTCCTAATTTCTTGGGCCGCTTTTTCTCTGCCATTCCTGCCTCTCAGCAGGTTTTTCATTGGCGCGGAGGTGGCGCGCTCTAAATTTCGTAGGAAATTTCGCTGCAGTGACAACGTCGTTATTCTAGGGAGATTCCGTAGTTTGCATCGGAGGAATTAAGAAGTATTAATTCCGTGATTAATTTTGCGAAGATTGGTCTTTTGTATTAGAAGAACTTTATTAATAGTTGGTTGGCTGGATGAAATTGGCTGCTTCAAGATTATCAAGTATCAGTTAGTAGTACGCTAAAGTGGGTTATTTGTTGATGAAATACATCATGAGTTCTGAGAAGAAGTTCTCAAAACAATAATTGAATACTATTTTGACTTATTCATAAATAATTGGTGGAATTATACTAAATGACCCGGAAAAGGGAACACCCAGTAATAAAAAATTCTTTATAAAAATCTTTTGTAAAAATTTTCCTCAGAGTTATGTTGGTGCTTGGTCAAACTTTAACAGTTCAAAAAATGTGAAACTAATAATGTTTTTAGCGTACATGATATATTATGCACTCAGGAACACGTAAGGTAATAGTTTTAGTAGGATTATTGATTTTCTATTGAGGTATCTCATCCCAGCTAGAGTATTTGGACTAGTTGGAGGATGGTTTGAAGGAAGTGAACTTCTTCCATAACACCCAAACATATTTATTGAGTGAAAGATAACAAATCGATTTGTTTGTCTTCGATATAGGCAAAAACATTCTTGCTATGTGGGATATTATATTAAATCGAGACATATTTTTTTCACATAAATGATACACAAGATTTGTAGAATTTGAGTTTTCTAGGATTCCAAGCACAAATGTTATGAATGTTTGATCAAAGCTAGAGAAAAAGGCAACGAAGTTGATACATAAATAATCAGGAGGCTACTGCAAATCGAAAAAAAGTAATAAAATACAGTATTTCAGTTGAAATATCGAAGATGTATGTACTTATTAATATGAGCAGCAACAACGCAGTGCTGAAAATATTTCATATTGATAGAGCAGTGATCCCTGCCCAACAAACCAGTTATAATATCACAAAAGAATACACAATGTTCGATTATTCACCGATTCAATTGACGTAGTTCGCGAAACACCACTCGAACTGCGCTCTCGTGATGTTTCGCGAACTACGTCGAGTGATGAGGTTCGAATGATTGAAATATATTGCCTGTGCTCGAATTGGTATTCGTTACAATTATATAACGAATAATTTCAATAACTATAACCAGACCACTGCATTTTGAAAATTCAATGAACTTGATTTTATTTTTTTACCGAACATCCAAGAATGTTACTATGGAATTGATCCCAATATGGCAGGAGACAAAGCAACAAAACGATCATACCACGTCGTCAAGGGTATACCCACTTATCAATAAGACGTTACTATGGGAAATTTACAGATTCTATTGGTTCTTCATAACATGAGTTTTATAATCAATAAAATCGTACCTTTCATTCTCAGTAAAATTCTAGTGTACCATCAACCGTGACCCATTCTGTATATGTGGTCTCTAAAGGTACAACCGGCACATGAATCATGAATGGGAGAGCGTTTAAATGGGCCAGACTTCCTTTCAGAGGATTTGTCTTAATTTTTCGATGACATATTCTGGAAGTTGTATTAAGTGTACCTCTCAAGCGTGGTCCGGGATGGGGGTCAAGGGGGTCATGACCTCTCCAAATGGAACCACCTAACACTTAATATGCGTTTCAAGCAGACAATGTACGAAATTTACCCATCAAAAAACTAGAAGCCCATAACGGCGATCCCCTCCTAAAAATTTAAGGCTAGGACCGCCCTTGGTATCTCTTCTATCCGAACAACAACGATATTATCAACGAGACACCGTGTATACACATCAATGTTTTTCCACCCCGCTACCCAAATGCTCCAAATCTTCAGCATCCAGTCGTCTTCTAAAACCGATCGACAGTATGCAAACACACACAGGATGGACCCCCCTCCTCCGTCCTTAAAGACGGGGGCGCCCAGACGCCCCATTACGTACGACCGTTCGCGCCTGTTTCGTCGCTCGCCCGCCTGCCCCAAGATTCCGTTTTATCGTCTTCGCGAGACTTTTCAGTTCACACGTCGCGCAAATATTATGATTACTCGAAGGCCCCGCGATTCAATATTTGATCTCACATTCGGCGACCTTTCCGCCCGACGGGGCTCGAATCGAAGGCAGTCTGGTCCTTCGAGCCGGATGATCGAGGACGTCCTGATTGGATGGGAGCGTATCCGCTTTGATCTGCGGGACGGCGCCAATTAGATTTCGGATTTTTTCGGATTGGGAAGCGATGATGAGGTGTTTGAAGTTGAAAATGGTTTTTGAGGAGGTTTGTTGTTGTTGGGGATGACCGTTGATGATCGATTATGGATAGAGATTTTCGTTTTAAGGATAGTGGTTGGGAAATTTGTAAAAAACAAGCCTATTGATTGAAGAGCGTTAGAAAATGGACCGTGATAAGAAGCAGAACAAATGTTGAAACTAGCTCAAGATAAAGAGACTTTTTGCATTTGAATCCCCAAGTTAGGGAGACTCAATATCATACACAAAGAAGAAGGATAGTGCTTGGAAGGAAAATTGCTATTTCGGAGGTTTGAAGATGATATGGGTCTAAGTACAAACACCAAGAGAACAAGAGTCATGGTGATCATTACACAGATGTTTTGTTTGGAGAAACATTAATAAAATATAATCAGCAAAAGATTGAACGGATAAAAAAATTTAATATTTGGGAACATAACTTCTGGAGGAGTGGAAATCTAGAAATAAAATGAAAGCCCGTTTAGAACAAACCTGAGCAAGATTTCTCACAGTTCCAATAATTTTCACGTGCAGCGTTTTCGATCTCAGATTCAGACTGAGATTTGTGGAGTCCTATTTCTGATATGTATTTCTTTATGGTGTAAAGGGATGGACCCTTAAGGTGAACTTCTTAAACAGGTTGAAAGCCTTTAAAATCCTGAAGATACGCATACTATAGACAGTCAGAGTAAGGAATGATAATGTTTTCAGACGAGTGAATAGAGGTCGTGATCTACTTAAAACAATAAAGCGAAGAAAAACTGATCATTTTTTAGTGACATGATGCGAAACCCTAAATATCAGCTCCTACAACTGATTATTAAGGGCAAAATCGAAGGGAAAGAAAAGCCATGGAAAATAAGATCGCAAACGTTCATTGACGGATTTGCATATGAAAAAGAAGAAGATTTTAACAGTTCATTCTACAAATCCCCTGCTTAAACAGTGAAAGCATATGTTTTCCTAAAAATTGGACTTGATTTTTCCACATGATCACTTTTCTGAAGAAATATTAATCTTAGCTTTCGAAAAAGACTCGGCAATAACTTCTTCATTAAAACCAAATTTCTTTCCCTGGAGAATGCTTCTTTAAACAAATCTTGTTATCAGTGAGGGGCACATCGATAGAATAGGGTGGTCAAGCAGTTGTAAGCCTACCTCGTTTAATTTGACCATGGTTTTTATCGATTTCTCTCCAGCAGCATTGTTTTGGCGAAATGGATTTTTTTCTTTTGCAGTTGATGATGATTTCTTTCAATTTTAACAAAGAATCGATTGAATAAGGTTCTGTAGTATTCACTGTTAATGGTTTCACCTTTGAAACTTGTTAACTACTGACCAAAATCAACAACGCATCGTT
The DNA here is from genome assembly GCF_914767665.1 of Harmonia axyridis. Classification (NCBI taxonomy): domain Eukaryota; kingdom Metazoa; phylum Arthropoda; class Insecta; order Coleoptera; family Coccinellidae; genus Harmonia; species Harmonia axyridis. The sequence goes on from NC_059507.1 coordinate 20,014,385, forward strand.
GATTCCGATCTCTGTTTGGAGATATTCAAATGAAATAAATGTGGGGTCCAGTTATTGTTCCCTGTAAATAATTGAGATGGTCAACCGGATGCTTGGAGACCTATTAGTTTCTTCAAGTGTCGAGGGCATGACAGTTTCAATGAATTTACAGGGAACGAATTGTTATTGTACATATAATGTAAAAAGGATGTGTTATTCTTCGAGGTGTCGAAGATATGTCATGGAGTTGTAAATCTTGAAGAGATTTACTGGGGGGTTGTGAAAGTTCGAAGACAATATGGTCGTACCAGATGTGTCACATCTGTGTATCAGGTTCTAGTCCTTCGAGAATATTCGATTTCCAGGAATCCGCGAAGATCTTTGTGGGCGGTACGGCAAAGGCGAAATTCAGTACCGTAGTGAGAAACTTGTAATTAAGACGTAATTAAGATCTTCTCAATACTGAGTTTGTACTCTATAATTGTGGCTTTGTAAATAGATGTAAATAATTCAAAAGAGTTCAATTATTACAAATCCAATAAAGTCACGGAGAAAAAGACGAAAGGCCAGGTAATCGAATCATACCTCTAGACGATCGATTAACCTTGCCTACATAAACATAATTTTTTATGTCAATATTTGCAGATAGTGGACAATATATATATATATGGATACAGCATTTTAACTCTATGTCAGAGAGATTGTCAGCTACTCAGCTTGCACTCTTTCCACTCAGAAAAAAGGTATATTATTTAATGATGGACAAAGCTCCTACGAAAGTTTTAGATCGGCCAATAGGGTAAACGATCTATTTGGGGATTGTTAAGCAAGCTATAGAACGAAATATCACATTTTGCAAAGTCTGCTCTCTAGGTTATTCAATATATACAATTTCCGCAAGGGTCTGTTTTGAAGAAGTTACAATGATTTCATATAAAAAATATCCTACTTATTCCTGGTATGTAAATTTCGATAATAATTTCACCTTCATTCTCTGAGTCTGAATATACGTAGAACAATTTTGAGCCTGTGAATGGGCTCACGGGGAAGATTAAATTGAAATAATAATATATAATAATAATAATAATAATTATGTTTATTCATTCCGAAATACAAAAAATAATACACATTAATTCTATCCAATTAATGAATGAACAAACATAAATCTCCCACAAAAGTTGACACTTGTGCGTGGGTTGTAATTCAAATTAACAATAATTCCATGGACACACGAACACACAACTAAACAAACTTATTCCTGCTCGTGAATGTATCCCAAAAGGACTTAGGTTTGCTCCTGATCCAGGTTTCAACTCTTTTATTGAACGTTCTGTTATTTCTTGTTTCTCTGATATCTACTGGAAGTTCATTATAAAGGATGTAATAACTTTTTCCATAGCCATCCCTATTCCAATGAGTGAGAACTCCAAACTTATTTCAATCCAACTAAGGAAACCACAATAATTTCAGTGTATCAGTTTCGGGAATCAGAATGCTCACTCAAATAAAAATTTAAAAAAATAATATCTGCCTTCTGTTAATGTTTTCTAATTGATCATTTTAATTCCTCATGAATTAATGAAATGTACAGATACATTGGTTTCTACTGCTTTGTTATTGAATTATAGTTTTCTCCATGAAGCAGTCATAATGAATTCAACTGTTTCATAGAAAAATACCACCTTATGCTGCATTTTACAAAACAATAGAAATAAGTAACATAACCTCAATCCACTTCCTCCCACGATCCCAACAATCGAACGCCCACCGCTTCCCGAAACAAAAACAAAAATCTCTGGCCGGAATTGAAAGTTTTTCTCCATTATTTCCAGATACAAATTTTCGGCTTCAACTCTCAACTCTATACAAACTTCTCAGACGCCCTGCACAGAGCTCAGGGGATAGTGGTGGTGGCCCTACTGCTCCAGGTAAGCAACTATTTTATATTTATCCTCCCACTTTGAACTTATCTCGCTTCGCACAGCCGTGCCAGAGATCCTGAACGGAAATCCGTTTTTATTCGATTTCCAGACATTGACGAGAGCCTTATTCGTATGAGATCCGGGTGGATGTTGTCCAGATTCACAAAGGATCGCGAACGATTCGGCAAATTGGGATGTTTGCTTTTATGAACAGGGGCGTCGCGTGGGAGAGGTGCTCCGAGCGCCGTTGTCGAGGGGGCGCCCTATCAACGGGATAAATAAAGTCAGAAAATTCGAGAGAATTGAACATTTTTTAAGTTTGTTATAGTGTTCAATTGAATTTTGAATATTATGTTTTATGTTTCGAGTTAAATTGAAATATTAATAATATATTAGGTGATACAATAAAAGATAGCATAATCGATCGATAGTAATACCACTTGTCATTCAATTTTGAGTCCATTGACTTATTTAATAACGAAACGAAGTTGTTCGAAATAACTCTGTTGAATTATTTGATAAAAGATAGATCCATGAGATAAATTCTTGTCGAATTGTATTTCAATAGACTATTTCATGAACAAAGTTAAACGTCAAAAACCTTGTATTCGAGAGAATCGATGGAAAACATTTAATAATAAAAAATTTAATCCAGGAAGATACCGATATTCGTTTGTTCATTAGGTATTCTTAATTTATATACTTAATCAAAAATTATTTGTTATTTGAATCCATACAAAATAATTACGCTTAAAATACATTTTTTTTCCTATTTTTCATAAGGAAGTGTGGATATCTGAATACAAATTCACCAATCACCCCCCTGCTCTTTTGCTCAGTACAAAACCCCAAACTTGCAAGGGCGCCGACTTGTTTTTTGACGTGGCGGCAGAAACGCTAAAGCTCAATATTAATTTTTATCATTCCACAGAGTTAGCTTCAGTAAGGGTGGCAAATTGGGTATTTGCCTAGGGCTGCTGTTTGGCCAGCGCCAGTGACGGCCCTGTTTGAAAGGATCAATATTTCTCTGGTACTCTCTGAAAGATCTTTCTTGAACTAATAGTAGCAGTGTTTCGTATGCCTCAAATAACACTGAAACTGTCTGTACCAATGGTTACTTCGTTGGAAATATCATCATTAAATAAATCATAATTTAAACAGTGTTGGTCCTATCATGATAATACCAGCTTTCTTTTGATTGTGATTGGTCAGATGAAATGAAAATTTCAATAAGAGGAAAAAGTCGATAAAATCAAGATCATCACGAATTTTTCCTAAATTATTGACTGCATTCCTGAAAAATAAAAGATATCTGGTACGATTTGTCTTCAAGTGTTTTCGAAATATGGTGTTCACAGATTGCACACTAATACAGTGGCAAAGGCGCGCCCCCTTGAGCGATGATGCATGTTGAAAAATGACAAAATGACTTCCATCTGCATATTTCATGTGCATTCAGTACCCCTCCCCCTTGAAGGAATCCTGGACCGCCCCTGCACTGATATTGTGATTCAATTGAATTATTTCCAACAAATACTTTCGGAATTCGAGAACTTGTTCATCTATTGAATTGTTAGCTTATGCTTTTAATTGATTGTGTGATTGGAACTCATCCTAGGTACCTTTAATGCTTTCTGGCAAATTAAAATGTTTCCACTCGCAAAATTCCTATTCAATTCCCTGGTCGATAATAAATAAACTAAACAAAGAAATCATTTCTAATTATTCTGGTGGATGCCACAATAATTCACGGTGCCCTACATCCACCCCTGGGGGGTTCCTTTCAGGCGTGCGTTAATTGGTATTTGCGCCAGGTATATATAAAACTTTAAATCACTGCCGAACCTCCCGAGACGAAGAAACTAATAAATGTGAAAAATTGATCTCGGAATTAATTAAGCAATTTTAATTAGTTCAACCTCTGAGGTCGTGATCAGTCTTGTAGACAGAGTTCATTATAAAGACACGACACTGAAACTTTTCCTCTTCTGAATACCCACTCAGTTGTAATTTATAATTAAATTCACTGATTCTCCGGCCTTGTTTATTGTCGACGCGATGTTGCTGAAACATTGTTCCAGCCTCGGTGAAATATTTCATTCGACCCGCTTACCGCATAACGTTGGCCTGAATGGTTGGAATAATTTTACGTCAACCCTACGCCATTTTTCATCGGTTTCCCTCGATGAGGTTTATTATACAGAATGTAACTTTGTGTCCAAACATCATGTGACAATACCAACTTTGATTTGTTTTGTTTAAAAAGAGTCTACTTATTAAATAATATTTACAAAATTTTGAATGTAACTTTATGTATTGTTTATTAAGATGTCATTCACGATCGTTGAAACTTTCACCTTATACTACCTTTGTTTGAAATCGTCCTTTATGTAGGAGAAAGTCAGCTGTATTGTACCAAGCCTTTACAGTGAGAAAGTCCAGATATCAAATCGTTAAAAAAAACAATAAAAATTTTGGAAATCAACCTTAACCATAAATAAGCGGATTATCTTCCGACTTTATGGCTCCCAAGAAACATTTCAGCCAAATATTTCGGTCAGAATTAGTTTTTCCGTAATACGCCAAAACTGATAAATTTTCATTTGAAATAAGTGGTTGTATTATCCTATTATTCATTTATTTTTTTTACTAATATCATGCCTTGGAATCCATATTTGTTTTCACTTGTCAGGAATCCCACTGAAGAAAAACATAATACACTAAAGGAAAATTTACAATTTACAATTTACAAAAAAGGATATAAACGTGACGCAGAGAATTAGAGTCCAATTTGTCTTTCTTGGAGATCAGTCATTACTAATATCTTTGAATGCATAAATTCCTGGCCATAGTGTCCAATTGACGTTGTTTATCTGGATTTTTATCAAGCATTTGACCGAATATCACATACATGCCCGGTCTGGCTCCTTTGGAGGCCCTCGGCTAGATGCTGATTTGAGGCCCCCCTTCAGGAAATAAGACGAGAACCTTCCCCTGCAGCGAAAACGTGCTCTTGAATAATTTTAATTCTGAAGTTACACGCTTGTAAAGGGTGTTTTTTTTAGAGCTATAGAATTTTAAATTGCAATAAAACATAGATGGATCATTCGACTGACATGAATTTTATTTATCCGCAAGATAATCTTGTGGCATTAAATTTTAAATATGATTTCTGGCATATGACCGCCACGGCTGGCTCGGATGTAGTCCAATCTGGACGTCCAATTTTCGATGACTTTTTCAAACATTTGTGGCCGTATATCGGCAATAACACGGCGAATGTTGTCTTCCAAATAGTCAAGGGTTTATGGTTTATCCGCATAGACCAATGACTTTACATAGCCCCACAGAAAGTAGTCTAGCGGTTTTAAATCACAAGATCTTGGAGGCCAATTCACAGGTCCAAAACGTGAAATTAGGCGGTCACCAAACGTGTCTTTCAATAAATCGATTGTGGCACGAGCTGTGTGACATTTTGCACCGTCTTGTTGGAACCAAAGCTCCTGGACATCATGGTTGTTCAATTCAGGAATGAAAAAGTTAGTAATCATGGCTTTATACCGATCACCATTGACTGTAAAGTTCTGGCCATCATCGTTTTTGAAGAAGTACGGACCAATGATTCCACCAGCCCATAAAGCGCACCAAACAGTCAGTTTTTCTGGATATAACGGTGTTTCGACATACACCTGAGGATTAGCTTCACTCCAAATTCGGCAGTTTTGTTTGTTGACGTAGCCATTCAACCAGAAGTGCGCTTCATCGCTAAACAAAATTCGCTTATGAAAATCGGAAAGAACGGCAATCCCCTCCTGGGCCCATTCGACGAATTTACGCCTTACTTGATGATCGTTTGGCTGAATTTGATGAATTGCCAAACCAAACTGAGAATAAATCACTTGACAGCTGTTAAATCGGTCGCCATCTTGAACAGTAATGCCAACTTAGTTATATACCTCGAAAAAAAACACCCTTTACAATGCAAGTCCACTCGAGTCTTCAACTACAGTATTTTCTAGAAGCCTTTCATAAACTTTTTATCGAATGATATACCGTACAAAAATAGCGAATTGGTCCATAACTGCTTTCTATATCTTTAATAAAGTCTACCTTAACGTTTAAATGAAATAAACTTGCCAAAAAACATCTTTTCAAAAATTTTTTTTAGTTTAGTTTTATTCAGCTGGGGGCCCCCTTGGCCGGGGGCCCTCGGCGATCGCCGACCTGCCGACCTGGCCAGACCGGCCCTGATCACATAATCTCCAACATAAACTTGAACATTTTGGGATTCGCGGCCGCCTACTTTCTTGGATTAAAGCATTTCTTACCTATCGAACCTTCCATGTTTGGGTCGGTAGATCTTTCTCTTCGGCGAGGCCTATTGAAATGGAGTTCCACAGAGTTCTGTTCAGGGTCCAACACTTTTTCTCCTTCACATCTCTGATTTACCAAAGATCTTCAATTCTCGGTGTTCCCAATTTTCCGACATTACCAAATTATTCATTAACACCACCGTGACAGCTCATCTGATTCAAGAAGTACAATCTTTAGTACAATTTCCAATAGAGTAATAACATCATACGTTATCAAATATTTATCTGGTCAATGTATCAGCAATAGGAAACACAACCATTGTCAGACAGAAGGTCTCCACGCCATTACGTAGGAATCATAATCAAGGAAGGATAGCGATATACCGGTTTCACCCTTATTAGGGATCATCAGTACCGCATAACCCTACCCAAGATGACAAACAAACGAAATAGCAGGCACCTTATACCTTATAAGGTGAAATTGATATTTCAATGAATGATTGATGGTTGAGCGTGCTATATAGCTAGTTGCGTCATTTTTCGTTACCAAATATCGTCGATGTTTAGCTGATTCATATTTGGAAACAACAGCTCCTCCTTCATTTTAAATAAATGATGACCAAGGATGCCGCCAGCATATAAACCTTACCAAACAGTCAATTTTAATGGATATAATGGTGATTAGTTTATGTCTCAAATTATCTCTGCTCCATATACAGCAATTTTGTTTATTGACAAACACAAATCTTCAGTGAAAATGCTCATCTTTGGCCAGTTTCAAATTAGCCCAATAAGCAACAATGCGACGTAAACGAAGGTCATTTGAGTATAATACGTACACGAACTTTATTTTATAGGCATGTAAACCAAAACTTTCACGTAAAATTTCCACGTAGTCGAAGGTCAAAGGCCAACCTTGAGATTAAATTGGCGACTTTTGAAGGGACAAGATCGACGTCTTTTGACAGAACAAATAAAAATTTTAAAATGATGCCGTTGATTGATCAATTCTTCATACAGCGCCATCTTGAGGAAGAATATGAAAAAGAGACCCATGCCGAGCAGAATGATCTCAAACCAAATCTTATCAGTGAACACACCAGTATTTTAGAATATGATACGGATCTTATGCTCGAATCACAATCTATACGTCAAGTTCGAACAACTCTATGAAGGCACATTAGTGTCTCAGACCTACTTGAAATTCCGTAGGTAATATCAAATCCCGATCGAGTCTATTTCCACTAGACGAAAAATTAAATTCACAATTTTCCACCAAACAGCTCTCCTGAAAGCTTCGCAGCGAAGAATGAATGCGACAGCCTCAAGTTTCATCAGACAGATTGCACCCCGTTGAAATATTCAGGTGGTACGCGCAAGAAAAACGAATTAATGTATGCAGCACATCCACCGAATTGCCGTACAATAAATCCGAGAGACCTCTCGACGGTTCGAGGACACCGGGCCAGGTTCCATTGTTCCGCGCGTTTCTAAATGAAAAAAGCGCGAAATACGGTAAAGAACACTTTTTTTAATGAAGGGAGAAACGGGGGACAATGCGCACGCGTCGATTTGTTCCCAGATGTGTCCCGCATTTCATCAGTTTGAAATCTCGCGTAACGTGGGACACAGAAGTCCCAGGGGCTCTTTGCCTTTTCCAGCTAAGAGAACGAGCTGACTAGCAAAACATGTGGTAAATATTTACATAGGACGACGTTTAACTTTCCGCTAGCTGGGTTATTTATAGAGGGAACGACGGTTCTGTCTTTATGCCGGCCAAATTACTCCCTGCTAAGTCTTGGCGGGTTTTTCTCCGCCGTTCGGTTGTGTTTGAGGTCGCGTTTACTATAAATTGGGAGCTAAGCCGATAAAGGGGGCTTCTAGGGGTTGAAGGGGCTCTTATTTACCGAAAATTCGACTGCAATCCCACGCTCTATGTATCGTTGAATAGTTGAACAGTGTTGATTAATAATAACGTTCATTCATAGTTCTTCCAATCTTACTTGAACTTTTCCATGCAAACGCTTGTCCAGATGTTCCCTTGATCTTATATCGCAACTATGAGGGCACGCCTTTTAAACCCTAAAGTTTAAAATAATATTTTGCGATTGAATTGAACTCTGATGTCGATTGTTTCAAATGATTCGTGACGTGAATAACTTTTGTTGATACATCTTTAATGCTACTGTGTTATTCTACTGTGCTATAATTTGATTTTTCTATATTGACAACCTGTAATATTCTAGCCAGGAACATTATCAACCATGATGACATGATCCTTGAATAAAAATCTGAGCCCACTAAAGTGTTTTAGATGAACTTGGAAATGTTCTGTCTGAAGATAAGGCAACCTGTAATAACCTTGATAAAAATTGATGAAAAAAAAATTTTAAGTGGTATGACGTCGCTTAGGATGTGAAATCATCTTGTTCAGAACTGCACGTAGGTATCATTATAATTGATCGCAAAATCCTGATCTTCAGTTCTCAACATGTGCCACAGAATTGACAAACGTCAAAAAATTAAAATCCTCTCTCATTTTATGAAGACTGTAGAGCAATGAAAGTGATCAAATCGATATATATTATTTTGATAGACAATTAACTAGCATACTGGCATTTATTCTGAAAGACTGGTTAGACCACTAATTCCCTGATCCATAATAAATTCCTGGGAAATTGAAAAAACCCTTGTAGATAAGACATATTCTGGAATACTTCATATGAATTTGAAGAAAATTCATTCAAATGAAAAGGAAAAATATGAAAACGAACCAAAACCGAGTAAAAATGCTTAATATACGAACCATCTTCTTCTTCGTTCACTCCTGGACGTAGGCCTCTTTCATGGTCTTCCATGCTGTCCTGTCCTGAGCTATCTGAAACCATCTAGTTCCGCATATCCATAAGAAAGATAATTAAGAAGTGATGGATGTGCATAGCTGCAGCCAATATGAATAACCAAATCGACATATTCTGATTTCAGAGACTATCCGCTAAAAACCGGGGTTTATTGAATAGTACTGTTAGGCAATATAATCCCTGGCTCCAAATGAATTGCTGGAAACTTGAACAACCCTTGCATAATCGGAATATTCTGGTTTCAAGTGACTTTGGATACACTATACTAAGTTATAGCACCTCTAATTTAGCTAGAATCAGAAAACAAAAAAATCATATTCAATTATCATAAATCAACAAAATGAGAATAAAATAGAGAATGCTACGAATACCTCAGTTCGCCTTTGAACAGTGGAGACAATGTTGGTTCAAATTATGTTTGAAAAGCGCCAACGTATTCAATCCCAGCTTTTCTATAAAAAAAAAGGAATGCAATTATTGGAAGTATCTTGCATATGTCAAATAGGTAAATTCCTATACAAATTGAAATGGAATTATTCAATTCCATGAAAATGCTAATCTGCATATAAGTAGCTTTTAACCAATGAAAAAAATATTTAGCTTCAACATAAAAATCAATTCTGCAATATACCTATAACAAAATCGATTATACCTTGAATTCGTCATTCATCATTATTCCCCCTGTACTTGATCAACAAGGTCACAAACCTTTATATTTATAACAATTTCAAAAATGATTGTAATGAAGAGTAATTTGATAAGCCATAAATCAAATATTCGATAAATAACAATACTCATTATTGAGAATCAAGTAAATTTACAGAGTTCAAGTTTATATTGTTTATGCTTTATCATTCACATATAGAAAATTTAAGCAGAATATCAAAGAAAACAAAATAGATAAGCACATATGTATATGAAGTCGGGAGCTTTTGAGGTTTCGACGACATTTATGAGCTAAGTCGACCCAGGGATATACCTGCAAACAGTTGTGCAGCCTACAAGGGAAAATTGGCGAATTAATAAAAGGCGCTCAAAATCTCCTAACTTCACGTCAGTGCTTCCCCATTTTTTCATGATCAATTTTTTCAATTTCCTTGTTTATATTCTTCACTAAACTACTAGTGGGTATTCATATTTCAATCGAAAAAATACATTCTTCTCTTCCAAAACAAGGGCCTAGATCTTTTTTTTTAAGCAAATTACTCGAAATAATTTTTTTTTATCACTATTTCGATTAGTCTTATATTATACTAGGTGTTCCTGAATTGGAGTTACGAAGGAAAATGAAAGATTTCTTTTTAATTTTGAAAATAATATGCACATAAACATGAGCCCACAAACGCTTTATTTTCGTGAACACCCTGTTTCTTGTATTTTGATGAAACAGTTTTTCGAGTTTTTATTGATCTTCGCTACAGAGTTGGAAAATAAGTACCAAAACTTATAATTTATTTATTTACCTACCTTACTAGATCTTCAAAATAATTTGGATTTTCCTGAGAATTACTTTGAAGAGCTAAAGAAATTTTTCTCTAAATCGATTGCAGGTACTGAACCATAGTTTCTTTTTAAATTTTCCTAAACTACCAGTGATTCAGGAAATAATTATTCTGGATGAAAGAAGTGGGCACCCTTCCAGAAAAACGCACCTTGAAAATTTGCATTTGAAATAAGGATATCACATGAGGAAAATATTAAATTGGAATATCTGTGACAATTCAAGTTAAATATCTTGTGAAGGGAAGGTGCAATGAAAGAAAAACTTGAACTTTAACACCTGCATCTCGAACACAAGCGTTTGCGGACACATGCTATAGGATTTGTTTTCTTGAAATGATCCGAGATATCTGTTATTTTCATTTGTACCTCCAATTCAGGTACACCCTGTAGATATAGTGAATTCAAAACTGATGTCTTCATAAATAAATTGCAATTTGAATGAAACACAATAAATTTTACCTACAACACAGTCCAGACAATTTTTGATGCCAACTACTCAGTTCAGTTCTTTGATAACTACATATTGCAATTTTGTGACGAGAATGATTAAAAAAATCGAAAACAACGGGTGAGTGTATACCGATGACGAATGCAAAAATCACAGATGACAAATGAGGGGCGATGCCAAGAAAGCGGATAGATAAAGGAAAATAATAAACCCAGGACAAAAACGAGCTCGTAGTGCAATAAAATTATTCATCTTGAAAGCGATAATAAACTTATAAACCGTAAAGGGGTCCGATTTTTTACTGACGTGTCTATTTCAAAGGAAAGTAAAATGATAATTATTGGTTCATTTTATGGAGAAATTTTCTTTCTTCGTCTTTGCGAGATTTCTGAAATTTCATATTTTGAAAATCTTCAGGGGGTAATCACCCCCAGTACCCCCCATTTCTACGCCCTTGAAAAGATTTAGAAAACTTATTATTGAAAAACCCACTCAAACGAAACACAAATAACACCTTTCGTTTACATGTTTATGCCTTCCCCGAAAAAGTTTAGCTCAATATATACAACCGTGGCATGAAATTACAAGTTTATTTTCTGAGACAGAATTTTTCAGGGGTCATAGAAAGTTCGCACGAAAAATTAAATTGAATCCGGCAAATGACATGCACACAGACGATACAACACGGTTTTCCATGATGAAAAATACAATTAGAATGGCGGCACGCGGCTAAAATTTGCATGATTACTCCGCTATTTAAAGTATGTTCGAAAACTTAGACTACACGATTTGCATATACGGCCAGCGGCAGGGAGGAATTCTACAGAATAGAAGAATTTACTCGGAAAATAATAGGTCTGCGTCGAATTGGAAATTATCACGTTTCATTAATGTTTTTCGATAAACTAATGGGTTATTCGATTCGACCACAATGAAGTACAGAAATCTAATGAATTAATTAGTAGAATTCAACGGCATATCTATTATTACCAAGCGTTGGGAGTTCGGAATAAAAAATTATTCGATTGGATAGTGGAAAATCAATTTCGGAACAATCAAGAGTTTAAATGAATGAAAACCACCCTTCTATTGAATACCTATTGGTTGAGACATTTATTGACTTCATTAATTTATTCACAAGATTTAAACTACGTGATATTCTGTATACACTGTGTCCGTAAAGTATGGAACAAATTCATTTTTAGCTGAACAGACCATTTTAAGGAATTATCCTGAAACATGTCGATTTTTAATTTTAATTTACCGTATTTTGAAATAAAAATCTAATATGCAGGGTAAATTACTTTTTAAGTAAGGACGTCACCGTCATTTTTTTTCAAATGGAACACCCCCATTTTGTCTCAATTTTCCGATTACTCTAGCTGAGCTGATTCCAAAAGTTTATCACATGTTGATTCCAATTGGTACAGGGTGGACAAAAATACAATAATTTTGTGTGTGCTCATAAAGTAACGCGTAATATTCTTTATTAGTTAAATTAACAATAGTATCAAAAATGCTTATTGTCTAGCTGCAATTGGAGTGAATGTAACACCCTGTAGTTTGTTACATTTTTGGATCAATAAAACTGTAAAAAAATAAGAAATAATTTCTTTCATATTCTCTCTGCTAAACCACAAGTACCACGCATGTTTGAAAACGTCTCATTTTTATTAATCTAAAAATGTAACAAACTACAGGGTGTTACTTTATATCATATATAACTCAAAAATGACTGGATCGTTTTTCATGGCCTTCAAATAACATAATATTCAACATTTTCAAAATATTGTAACTAAGAAGGAGCTACGGTGTTCTGTGGAATTCTACTCATATTTTCGAAATCAAATTTGTCACCAAAACGAAAGCCAAATTTTTTGCAGGACAATGCCAGCTGGGTCCAACTGTTATTAAAATTTCAGTTTGTTCGGACTAATGTTTTTCCTCACGTACAATAGAATTTACACTGCATTCATTATTAATTATCTACATAATCTAATAATGATTATGATTTGACACTCATCTACACTGATCAACAATTGCTTGGGATCACTTATGAACTTCTCTTCATTTGTATTTTTTTCAAGTTATCTCGTGAATATCTGTACATTATATGTTCTCTAAGGAAAAAGTAAGATGTTTTGAGTTGATTATATCAAAGTCTTCCTCACTTCATCGGCTCTTGTTCACAAAATCGATTTATCTGTAGGCTGTTACAGGTGGAGTGAAAAGCAATGTGGTGTTTGTTATTAAATCTGTTTTTTCTCTCGTTCAAACACATAAGGTGACAATAATTGAAGAAATGAGAACAATATCAGCTTATCAGTCATGCCGAGAAGACGTTTGGCTCCTGTGCAACTGGACCAAATCATACGGTGGATACAGGAAGGTTTGCCCCAGCGAGAAGTGTCCCGGCGGTTGAATGTTTCGCAAAGTGTCGTGAGTCGGGCTTGGAATAGGTTCATCCAAAACGACTCAGTAGCTTATGTTCATGGGGAGGTCGGCAGCGCAGTACAACAGCTGCCCAAGATCGTCTTTTGATCCTCAATGCTAGGAGAAATTCCACTTACCCGGCGTCGCGGCTCAATACATCACTGAGAGTTGCAACAGGAGTTCTAATTTCGAACCAGACTGTAAGACGACGACTACATGTTCGTGGTTTGAGAGCACGTAGGAGGGTACAACATCCCCATTTGAATAGGGAACACCGGGTTCATCGACGGCAATGGGCTGAGGAGCACCGCAATTGGACACTTGAAGATTGGAGCCGATGTTTATTTACGGATGAGTCTAGATTTCGTTTGGTCAACTCCGATGGACGTATTCTTGCTTGGAGGGAAAGAGGTCGAAGGTATGCAGAACAGTTTATGGTACCCACAACAGCTTTTGGCGGAGGTTCTATATGTGTATGGGGAGGCATTTGTTTGAAGAACCAACGCACAGAGTTGGTTGTTCTGCAGAACACCACCATGACCAGCCAGAGATATCACGATACGATTATTGAACCCATAATTGTTCCGTTTGCGGCTGCCGTGGGCGAGAATTTCATTTTAATTGATGATAATGCCCGTCCACACCGTAATCGTCTGGTTAATGAAGCGCTAGAAACTCATGCTATTGATAGGATGGACTGGCCAGCTCGCTCTCCAGACTTGAATTGCATCGAACATGTCTAGTCTGAGATGTCTAGACAATTGTCAACCTTAGAACAACCGTTCAATAACATGGAGGACCTTTCTAACGCTTTACGGGATATTTGGACGAATTTGCCCCCAAATTTTATAAATCGTTAGATCGAAAGTATGCCTCGTAGGGTAGAATGCTTGAGACGAGCTCGTGGCGGACCAACTAGGTACTAGCTTAACCGAAACTTCAGCCTTCTTGTGGTTTCATCATAAAATTTTTATGTTATACAAACACAGAATTTTGAGTGTTCCTAATAAAGTCTTTTTTTCTCTCCAACTTTCCATTTTTTCATTCTTTTCTCAAGTGAACCATATTATCAACTGAAAATACTCTAATATCTGACTAAATTTATAATCTTGAAGCGAATATTTCCGAAATAAATTTAGAACAAGTAAGTGATCCCTATCAATTGTTGAGCAGTGTAAATGACATAATTACCTTCATTACCACACTAAGGCTTTTTTCAATTCATCACGACACTAGTGTGATGATGATATCCAATAAAATCAAACTCATAGACGATATAATGCGATTATATGGAAACTCCTAGCTATATTGTAAACCTTAAGAATAAAATCTTAACAGTTAAATAAATTAATGCGAGATACATGCCTAACATTTCACACCTACTCTCCGTCGGTGGTCGAGGTCTCTGCTTGGTAAACGTAGCATCGTAGCTCCGCTAGGTAGCTGAACCATAGGGGGTTCACCAGGAAGGGGATGTCCGCAGGGCGGTGTTCCGTCGCCGCTACCATGGAATCTTGCCCTGAATATGCTCGTGGTTGATCTGACGAGGGCTGGGTTTGATGAGGTGGCATATGCCGACGACCTTGTTATACTGATCAGAGGTAAGGTAATCAGTATCATTGTAGATCTGATGCAGAATACTCTGAGACTGGTTGAACGATCGTTCTTGAGAAACGAGCTCCCGGTAAATCGTAGTTAGACAGAGAGTTCTCTTTACTGGGAAGAGGGTGCCTAGCAACATGAGACTTCCTAGTCTGTGTGGGGTTGGGCTCGCTCTAGCCGAGCAGGTTCGTTACCTCGGGGTGATATTGGACCGCAAACTTTGTGGAACAAGCACATTGAAAATCAAACGAATAAGGCCTGGTCTGCTCGAAGGGTACTTCAGAAAGGATGGAGCTTCAAACCGCACATTATGCACTGACTGTATACTGTCGTGGTGAGGCCTATCCTAACCTACGCCTCTATGGTGTGGTGGCCTTCTATGGAGAAGTCCAGTAACCGCAGCACTATAACCAAATGCCAGAGGAAAGCTTGTCTAGGTATGACAGGCACTCTGAGATCAACCCCTACAGCAGCGATAGAGTGACTGCTTGGTCTCCCTCTTGTTGTGAAGGAGGTGGCTATGAAAACAGCTCTCAGAATCTGGGAGCAGGGACAATGGGGTGAGGGAGGACTCTTCATTGGGCACACAAGGACTCTCAAAATGCTGAAGAATGCTTACGCTCCCCTTCTCCAAAGAGGTGACCGAGTGGGCACTAGGTTCTGCTTCAATGAGCCATATAGGGTTTTTGTACCTGACAGAGACCTATGGTCTTCATCAACTAGGCTTCTTAGACCCGGAGGTCCCACGTGGTTCACTGAAGGCTCTGTTACATCAACAGGGTCTGGTTCCGGAATTGTGGTACCTTGCTTCAATCAGGCTATCCCTCTGGGGAAGGAGTGTTCCATTGTCCATACTAATCTATAGGCAGTTGTAGTCTGTGCGCTGGAGAATATTCGCAGAGGATAATCTGGCGAGCACATTTACATATACTGTGGCCGTCAGGGAACTCTGAAATATCTATCCGACGTTAGAGTTGACTCTTTATTAGTAGAGAAGTGCAGGAAAGCTCTACGTGAGCTGGGTGCTGGTAACTTTTTGAAAGTAATCTGGAATTAGGCCCATGTGGAGATACCTGGTAACGATAAGGCAGATACACTGGTTAAGCGAGGGGCCGGAGCAGAATTTGTAGGTCCGGAGCCTGCGCTGCCAATCTGTCGCACATCTGTCAGAAGCTTCTTCAGGAGTTGGCTGAACTAGGAGCTTGCCTCGGAATGGAGAACAGGAAATGGGCCAAGGTGGTCGAGGATTCTCATTGAGAGACCGTCCTCGCGCCTCAAGAGACTCCTGTTGCTGGAGAGAAAACCACTCAGTCTGGTAACCGGTGAATTGACTGCCCACCTGTTCAATAAACATTAGAAGAGAATGAGATTGACGAGCTGCTCTCTATGCCGCTGGTGCAGAAGCGCTGATAAAACGGTCGAACATATATTATTCAACTGTGGTGACTTAACTGGGTTAATCTAGGAAATCCAACACTTACTATTCCTATGGGGGGACCATTCCTGCCAGGCTCGCGACATTTCTGTCTGCTTGTCTGAGGATCTGAGTCTCCCCAAAACGATGCTGATGAACAATGGGCCACTGGGCCTAAGTTCGGCTGTATAAGCGCCGCATTAAGAAGTAGAAGAAGAAATACATTTCACTGGATATGTTATTTATGTGGAAATCTTTTGTGGTTGTTGATGGATTGATATTTTTAGATATTGAGGCAATATTCTCCGCTGTTAGAAGACAGCTTTAATATAGTCTTCAGCGAACCAATTAGATTTGCAGTCACCATGTTTTTTCACATTTAAAAGATAAAGGGCGAGTTCGAAAAATTAGTTGTTGAATTCATTTGACATTGACAAATAATGTTTTTGTATATGTAGATGTATGTATAAATGGATAATTGAGTTCATTTTTTTTATTTGCTTACATATTATAAGAATATTCGTTCATTATTCATAAAAGAAATAAAACACTTGACTATACGTTCAAAAAATATTATATAATTTACTGTTGACATATACGTTTCGGGTTTTGTCCCATTCTCAAAACTGAATATAAAATATACACACATGTACATATAAATTCTACGTAAAAGATCTTATTGATCATTAACAATTGAAAGATTTTGCTTTTGAGCTGAAGATATTTTCGAAAATTCCATGACATGCAAACGTTTACCTTCATCACCTTTCAGTTGTAGGTATTGTAAATAACTAATGAAACAACAATTTCAAACAAAAATGATAAAGGTAAAAATTTAGATCCCTTAATTTTTCGAAAATTGATCGAATGAAACAAAAAAACCGCTCCATAGATAGAATTGAAATTCTCTGGGATTTTTGTGGTGATATTGAACTATAAAACGCATACTTGACATTGATGGTTTTTTTGATATTTCAATCCAGCGCTTGATTATACAAAAAGCCTCCGAAATCCTGTTCAAATGAATGCAGAGATCGAAAAAAAATTCTTTCCAAGAATCCAATAGCTACTTCTTGTAGAGAATTCATTCAAGATTTCAAAACATCCTTCAAATTTTCTGTGCAATCTATGATTGGTGAGATATTGATGTTTGATATTTCAGCGAGAGGTGCTCGCATCAAAATTTCGAAAAAAGGATATTGAAACTGAATGAACAAGTTATATCATTCATAATTATAGTGGTGAAGTTGGAAAAAAACGTCTGTATGCCAAAAATGGAAACCGAAAAAATTTCGCAGAAATTTCAGATACTGTAATCATTAGAATTGAGCGGTACACATTGCTTGAAAAATGTTTTCATCATTAGCTCCTGAACTATAAGCTTCAAAAAGTTTTTTGTTTTCAAATTGAGATACGACCATTGTTACCGAAAATAGAGTCATTTGAAGAACCGCTTAAAATTTTGAATTTTATTTGGATCCTTTAATTTATTTCACTAGTGTATTTGAATTAATTACTTTAACCCTAAAAATCCCAAATAATAATAACATAATTAATTGGGGATAAGATCTTGCATGAAACACGTTTGATCATTATCGCACCTATATCAAACTATTACATTCGTGCCTTAATAATATCTATATCGACTATATCCCATTTGTTACATAAAAAAGAATTAGGTGTGGCATTTCTGAAACTTTTATTCAACCTTTTTATTATCATTAACAAACGAAAAGAACGCCGTTGATGAAAAATTCAATCTACTTGCAAAATTATTTTTTTTCATGCTACTATTTATGAATCATCCCCTTCGTTCATTGAAGTAGCCATAACAATTCTACGAAACAGGACTCCGAAGGCAAATAAATGGATACTGCCACAATAACTGTACGGCCGGCAGGAATTGCACCCACGGGACCCAACACACACCGATCCCATTCCGTTAATAATATCCAGGTCCTATAGACAGTTTCATATCCGAAACCCTATTCCAGACGAGGTGAACGGACCAAACCCGCCGATAGCAATCAAAATCTTCCACTTGCACCTATCAAAACGACACATTTTCAATAGAAATAATAGAAACAGATAAAATTTCATAGTGGGGGGAATTGAATTTTTCTCAATTCCTACACAAAAATCAATTACATATTATTCAACCTTTCATGAAGATAACAATTTTTTTGACGTTAGTGATGTTAAGGGTATTCCAATGGAAAAGATACAATTTAAAATGGATGTGTAATATTTTTGTCATTTATTATATATTTTATGTTCAGTTGGTTATGGCGTTCAATCATGAAAAGTTGCACGCTTCAACAACATTTAAAAATTGTTGAATTGTTTTCTCAAAAACAAGTGTTTTTTTGAGAATTCTCTAGGAAGAATACATGGAAGACGTTATTCAGTTTATCGACTGACTATTCGTGGAATTGAGAAAACTTTGAGAGTGGTGCAGAGTACAACTGATTACTTGTTATTGCTATTGAGTATAAAATTGAAGGAAAAGTCTATAAAACACTTCTGTTGTTGGAATCTTGTATATTAAATCATCCGTTTACATGTTTCGGCGTATTCGCCTTTATCAAACCAAAGATTCTATAAAAGATTATACTCTTAGGTACAATATATGAAGTTGAGCGATAAACTTAAAGAAAGGTTGAAAAAAGGTGGATAACAAAATTCTACAGTTCGGTTAATTGCTCACTGAAACTTACGATTTTTAAGGTTCCATAGTCATATGGTAAAACATTGATAAAATATGAATAAGTCACAAAGTGAAAAATAAAAATAAATAATATCAAAAATACAATGGTCAAAAATGCATACTGTGAAAAGTCAAATAATATAAAATGACAAACAAAACATAAACAAAACAAAACTGACGTTCATGCTGACGGATTCTTCTTCGTCCAATTCAGGTTGACTCAGGTGTTGAATTTCCCTACGATGCAGTGGCGTCCTCGATGAGCATCAATATAAAATTTTATATGTATCTTTAAAATTGTTTGTTAACATAGCATTTAGTGTCCTGTATTCTGTGTTTTTTATATGCTTAAAGATTTCTACCTCCTCTAGAATTTCTTGTTTGTAGCCAAATTCGCAGTGATGAATTAGTTTGGTGTTGTTTTTTATATCAAACTTATGTTCTTCTTCCCTTAAATGACAACCGAAGATAGATTTATGATTGCTTGGGTTCTTGGCGCTATTTAGATGTTCCCTTGTCCTCGTCCGAATGGATCTACCACTTCTTCCCACATAGACTACATTGCAGCCTGGTTCGCCGCACTCCAATCTGTAGACGCCAGGTTCGTCTAGGTTATCGATAGGGAACTTATTCTTTATTATAAACTGACCCAACATTTTATCTGATATAAAAGACACATTGGAGTCCTCAATCTGTCCGATTACATTGGCAATCTTATGTGAAATGCTGCCATAGAAGGGAATGCAACAGTATTTATTTTTCGGAGTTATACCTGCTTACGAAGTCGACAAGTTAGATTTTTCCGTGTTGTGTTTCCTCCTTTTCTCCTCAATCAGTTTATCGATGACATTCGGGTGGTAACCATTCTCCTCTGCTAAGTACTTCAGGGTGTTAACCTCTTCACTATAATCATCTTTACTCAGAGGAATATTGAGTAGTCTATTAATATATGTGTTAAAAGCCGCCATTTCATGACCCATGTAATGGCATTAAATTTTATGAATTGTGAATTGTGGATGTTTGAAAGGGTTGTATATGCCAAAAATGAATCTATTTAGGTGTCTCTTAACTGTAAGATCTAGGAAGTTGATTTTTTGTTCTGACTCGATCTCTAACGTAGAGTTGATATTCATATGGAGTTTTTTGATCCATTCATGAAAAGCTTTCAGTTCTTCCTCACTGCCAGTCCAAGCTATCAGAATATCATCCACATATCTTTGCCAAAAAAGAATTTTGTCCTTGAAAGGATTGTTCGCTATGAAAATCAATTTCTTCTCAAAGTATGACATAAACAGTTCTGCGAAGAAAAGAGAAAGGCAATTACTCATACTTAGGCCTTCTAGTTGTGTGAAAATTTCTCCTGTAACTTTGATTCCTGCTTTTATTTCTGTATATTTCACGTTGGACAGTTTTGTTTTGTTGAATTCGAACTTCATGTTTAGTGTTATCCGAGGTGTAATCATCTACGGCGATTTTTGACGAGCTGTTCGTCTCATTTCGCCTAGTAGGTTCATTCGATTTGTCATTAACCGTTTTTTGTTCGATAGTAGGTTTCTCTTGTCCGTATTGTCTATTTCTTTTTCCGAGTATATTTGTGGTAGTTTCCTTGTACTGATTTTTTCTTAATTATTTTTGTAGTTACAGAATACTTCAGGTCGATTGCTTATAGAACTCATGATGCTTATCAAATTCTTCATTGTATATCCGCCCTGAATTCAACCGTTTATATTATATGGAGTGATATAAATAACTTTTCTAAAATTACAAATTCTCATTGTGAAGAAACGTTTTCGAATATTTGAGCCAAATCGGGTTTGGATCGTTTGTCCATACCTACATCAGATTAACCACTATATGAGAAAGAGATTCTTACACGCAAAGAAAATATATAGGGTGACGCCAAAGTTATCAGGTTCTTCAATGATTTCCAAAAAAATGAGCAGAGGAATCGTGCCGAGTGATCTTTCAACGTGAACTTTTGAGTTGGAAATCGACTATACTGGAATTTCAGGCATCTAGATATATGCAGTTTAATACGAAATACATATATACATAACAGATATATCAGTTTAATTCAGGATATGTTAGCATCATCAATCCCAATAATTGATATTGATATCCCACAAAATATCTTGCTCGCGTGACTCATTTTCAACATTATTCACTAGTACATAAATTACTATTCATTTTTGGAATTTGTTTCTGTTTATCATTTAATTACTTATTTTAGTATAATTTATATTATTTTCGAATAAATTATGGCGAAAAAAAACCTTAGTACTCATTTTCACAGAAGAAATTATCTTTGCCATTTATAGTCGCCAATAAATTCCCCCATACACTGAAATAAAATTGTGGGAACCCATTTCCATTCCATGAAGAGCGACTAATCATCTAGTTGCAGTGCTAGAGCAGTCCACTCCGCCATTGAAAGAAAACATACTCTCTTATTCGATATCGTATCACGCAGATGTTTTGGTTGTGACACTATTCCACTGAACCATGAGTACTCTCTGGAATAACGTTGAATATCCTATATTTCTTAATGTATTCACCTAACCGGTATATCACAGAGGTTTTGATTTAGGTTATGAACAACCCAGGTATTTATACTATGAATTTGAATACTCATTTATGTAGTTTTCAAAATACTACGTCAAAAGGAGATCCTTGTAGAAATGAAAAAATTAAGAATACACAACCTTTAATTTGAATTGAAAAAAGATAATTTACTTCCAGTTTTCATTTCGATTACCAAAAATCAAGATGAAGGAATTACTCTTTCTTAGTGTAACATTTGGTATTACATTCATTAGTTGAATAAGTCTATTTGAACACAAAAAGAAAATTTGTCTTCCCATCAATTTCAAACGTTGTTTTAAATTTTAAACTCGCAATTCTCTTGGTAATTCAAGAATGTAACGTTCATTATTGTTGACTCTATGAAATTCAGCAATGAATGAAAATATAATAATGAAAGACTTGCAGCTCTATGAAAGTCAACGGTTTCCAAGGTGGATATCAAGACTTATTGGTAGATTCCTGTCAAATCGAAATCTTCCAACAAAAATTAATTCTAATAAATTAAAGAGAGGCTGTCATCAGTAAAATTGAACCCAGGGAAAAAGAACCTGATTCCAATTCAGCAATAAATGAATGGAATATTAAGGATCTTATCTTCAAATCAGTAATAATTGATCCAAGCTCTCAGATAAAATATTTTCACTGAAAATTAGCGATTCGAGATGATATTCCAAAGAACACTACTGATTGTCACCTTGCAAGAAACTGACGACCGTAGATGCTATGGGAAGGAGAAAGAAACTCCTGATCACCTGCTTACAAAATGCTCCGCCATTGCAAGCCAAAGCTCAAATGCTTCGGATGAAAAATTTGCAGGAGCGAGATTTAACCTACTCGAAGTCATCTCAGATACATGGAATCATTTGGAATCTGAAGCTGGGAGGAGAGCTGTAGATGATGTATAATTCACCTTAAAGTCACAGTTCAATGTAATATAATGAAAACTAATATTTTGTACTCCTTTCTGCTTCTTTTCTTTTTGTTTTAGGATCCAATTGGAAATTATAGAGTCGTCAACCGAAAAGAGAGGATAAAGGAAATTTTTGTTTTGGTTGAAGAGGAAGTCCTTCAATATAAATTATGTCAGCTTATTCTGTAAACGTTTACACAAACCAGTCACTACACCGATACGGGGAGACAGAGTTTTTGCTGAGGTTTTTATCTGTTCTCTTGTATCATACGTTGAAATGTATGATGCCCCGTTACATTTCCTCTGCTAATACTGAGATTCATCGACACATATGCTTGATTGTTTGAAATTAATATTTTGTATTTGCTCTTTCTCAAAAGAATATATATATATATAATTACATAATACGACCCCATTCTGATCATACGACCTATTTTCGAATCTTCATTTATTACTTTATATTTCATGATAGAATATTGTTAACTCATCAATCTCAAACACGGGATAATGTGGGTGGAATGAATGCCTATTGTAACTATAATACATCCTTTGTTCTTACAATGTAATTTTGCTATTTTAGCTATTCTTTGTGTGACGCTTAGGATCACGCCACATTTTGCATTAGAGATAAGTAATGTTATAAATTCTCAGATGCATTGTTTTTTTAGTCAGTCAATAATAGATCAGTCAATAACCAGTCAATAATAAGTCGTTTTGATTGTACCTTTCGTCTTTTTCTTGTAAATAAAGTTTTTTTAAAAACGAGGTTTTCCATCTCAAAAACATAATTGGCGACGAGGATGGGATCTCTTTAAATATTTCGGAAATAATAGCGCGACGGAAATCTCGCGACGTATTATCTGAAATATTGTGCCGGTCGTAGAAGTGACAAAACAAAAACTTTCTTTCGACTATCAGTTTCAACTGTTAAGGTGAGAAGCAACCCTGAGAAGGAAGCCAAGAAGCCCTGATCTTTGGAGTAGCGCCCAAGACGACTTCACTACAAGGAATACGAAACAAAAAAGGTTAGCAATCCTTTCTAATTGACTCCCAGTTTACCTATTCTGGCCCAAAAATAGTCAACCTTTTCCCAAAGTTTTGAGTGTAAAACTTGTAGAACAGTTTTTCCTAGGTTTCTTTAAAAAACCGACATAAGAGTTTTTTCTAGGTTACTCATTTAAAAAACCGACATAAGAGTTTTTTCTAGGTTACTCATTTAAAAACCGATTACCAATTTTAATTCAAAATTACTTCAATAAAACATTTTAAAGGCCGTAAAGCGCGAACAGTAAAAATGGCATTAGAAAATATAAACTTAACATTACCGGAAAAGTTCGGGATGCTTTTGCCAAGATTTTCAGGAGTGGAGAATGAATTACATTCTTTTATAAAAAGTACAGAAGAATATTTAAGGATGTTCACAAATGAACAAAATATAGTAAAAAGTTATTGTTTATCAGTTGTTAAAAGTAAATTAGTAGGAAGAGCGTTAGCTGAGGTAGCAACTTCCGATATTCCTGATGATTGGAATTTTCTAAAGAGATTCTTACAGATTAAATTTGGCGATCAAATCAATTTAGATGTATTGATACACAAATTACAATTTTTGAATAAATCACATAATGAAGATATAATAGATTTTATTGATAAGATAATTTCCTTAAAGATAAGAATAAATTATAGAATTGACGCGGATCCCATGCCCGATCCAGAAAAACAATTATATAAAACTAATATTTTAAAGATTTGTAAAACAGTTCTTATATCAAATGCCCCAATAGAATTGAGGACTTATTTAATAACAAATAATGCTTTGAATTTTGACGGAACAGTAAATGCAGTTAAAGATTATATATCGAATTTAGCTCAATATGATTTACTCGATAAAAGCAGAAGACACAAATTTCAAAC
Source organism: Harmonia axyridis (assembly GCF_914767665.1). Classification (NCBI taxonomy): domain Eukaryota; kingdom Metazoa; phylum Arthropoda; class Insecta; order Coleoptera; family Coccinellidae; genus Harmonia; species Harmonia axyridis. The sequence continues at coordinate 20,038,971 of NC_059507.1, forward strand.
ACGCCCTGAAAAAAATAATTTCAGAAATAATCCCAATACGAGAACAAATAATTATAGATCAAATTATATTCCTAATAATTATCATTTTAGATCGAATAATAATTATAATTCGAATTCAAATTCAAATTTCCCCTCACAACCTATTCAGTTTAATCAAAGACCTGTGAATAGATACTATCCCTCAAACAAACAAGTTTTTGGACATACTAATAGTAATACTAATGTTTTCAAACCAAATCCCAACCAAAGAATTAATACACCACCAGAAAAAATGTCAGTACAAACAAGAGTTAACCCCCAAAAACGTCCAAATTATTCGACGCAATTCCCAACGAATCCCCAAAAGAAATTTTTTAATGAACGCGTTTCTAATCAACCACATTTTACTTTTGAAGAATTAACTCAAATAGGATCAAATCCTAATAATGAACCCTTTGATAGATTTAACTATAATAATCATGATAGAGATTTTTATTCAAAACCTTCGACTTCCAAACAAAATTTTCGGGACCCTACTTTAGAAAACGAATTGACATGAAGCATACCCTAGATAATACAAATCAAAATCCTATTAAATTACTAGTAGACCTGAATCATCTAGAAACTAAAAAGAAAGATTTATCACAAAAACAGAAACTGCATATTGCAAGTGATTTTAGAAAATTAAATGAGAAAACTATTGACAGTAATAATCCCAAACCGGAAATAAATAGTCAATTGTCGAAATCTATAGAAATGAATAACATTGAATACGTATTTTCCAAATGCGATATAACTAATGATTCCAATAAAAGCGAAACCAATGAAATTGAAAATAATAAAGTCACGGAAGAAAAATCAGATAAACCCTCTGAATTATTAAATACTATTGAACAAAAAGATAATAATGTTTTGATTCATAAATCGATAGAAGATGTAAATGATCATAATTATACGGATATTTCCAGTGATCCAAAACGAAAATACTTAAGGACAAAAATAAATAAAGAATATTCGAATGATATGAATTCCCATAAAATTCCCCATGATATTTGTCGAAAAAGCAAATTTAAACGACCTCCCATACAATTTCAATCAAGCTACGTAGGTCACGAACCGTTCAATTACTCCTATTGTAATACGAATCCAACTGTTATCAAAGCACCGATTATTCGCAACCTTGATCCTATATTCAGAAGAAAGCAAGTATGCAATTCACGATTTTTCTCAACTAATAAAGAATGTGCTTACCCATTGAGTAGAATTATTTTAGAATCTGATAATGAAATGAATCAAATTGAAACATTGAATTCCCAAATAGATGATTTGAATGAAATTAAAGATTTAAATTGTATTGAAGATTTTAATGGTATTGAAGATTTAAATGGTATTGAAGATGATTTAGTTTCAGTGATTAATCAAGTTACTGACGAAGAACTTGATGAATGCTTGGAATTATTAAATGCGAGTGAATACGAAAATAATGATAATGATGAATTTACTAATGAAATTGAAGATGATATAATTGACTTCGAAACTCAAAATGTTATTATTCATGACAATATAACTATACATAGCAATATTGAAAATCCAATTTTCGAAATACCTTATACAGAAAGAAGTATTAACTCATCTAATTTACAAATAATATTCAAGACTGCATCTAATTATAATGTTACAAAAATTAAATTATTCGGAGAAAAACTCAGATTTATTGTTTCCATAAATTCAATCGAAAGCGATTTATACAAATTTATTAAAGAATATATTAAACCAAAAAGTTCCTATACATTATTTCTCAAATCACCAGAATTAGAAAAACCGCTTATACGAATCTTGCAAGAGAAATTTGATTACAAGAGTTTTGATTTAAAAATTTCAAGAATTCTGTTAGAAGATGTGGAAGATATAGATGAAAGACAGCTTAGAATCCGTCAGTATCATGAAACCAAAACGATACATCGAGGATTAAGAGAAAATCTTATTAGTTTGAAACGGAAATTTTATTGGCCGAATATGAATAAAGATGTTCAAAATTATATAAATTCGTGTGAATATTGCCAGAAAAGCAAATATGAAAGAACTCCAATTCAATTACAATATAAACCTAACCCTGTTGGTTCTAAACCCTTTTCTCATCTTTATTGCGATACAATACGATTTGGTCAAACATACTGTTTAAGTATAATAGATTCATTTTCTAGATTGGGACAATGTTATCCCTTACTTCAAAAGAACGGATTGGAAATTGTAGACAAATTAATAATTTATTTCAGCCATTATGGTATACCTAATAGAATAACATGTGACAACGGTATTGAATTTAAAAATAATGTTGTACAAGATCTATGTAAAGTGCATAAAATCGAAATTCATTACATTACAAATTACAACCCAAATTCGAATGCTTTAGTGGAACGATTTCATTAAACACTTATAGAACAATTACGAATTATTGAAGGTAAAAACAGTACTTTTCAAAATAAATTAGCTCAAGCTTTATTAAGCTATAATAATTCAAATCACTCAAGTTTAGAAATGACCCCCATGCAAATTATTAAGGCAGACTTAAATTACTCATTACCTATTGAACGTACGCATAACGAACAAGTTCAAAATTATGTAGAAAATTATATTGAAAATTTGAATGACATCACGAAACAAATAGAAAAACAACGAGATAAACAATTAAATCGATTAGAAAAAACGAATTTTAAGAGACGTGCGAAAGAAGATCACCCTCTTAATAAAAACCCGACCTATATCAAAGCCCCAATCACACGAAAACTTGATCCTGTTTTCAAAAAGATAGATGCGAAAGAAATTGATTCACATCGTATTCAAGACGATAAAAATAAGCATATTTATCATAAAAAAATTCTGAAACAACGGAAAAAGTAAATTTTAATTTTTATTTCAGATTGAAAATGAATTATTTCATCGTGACACTCACACTACTTGAGATTATCATAGAATCATTTACCTTAGAAATTATTCCTATTGAAAATAATATTTTACCTATACAACTTGGAAGAGCATTTATTACAAATAGAAATTTGCAATTAATATATCATATTGATTTAAGTAAGATTGAAAAAGTAATTAGCGAATATCAGAAAGAAATTGAGAATATTAGAAAAGAACCACTAGGTTTTGCACAAACAGCGAATTTTAAATATTTACGACATTCCAATGAATTGAATATCAAGGCCCTTGAAGAATTATTAAATGAAAATATAAAAACAAAAAGAGGACTTATTAATCTCGGTGGAAAAATATCAAAGATTTTATTCGGAACTTTAGATTCAGATGATGAGGAATTATTTAAGAATTATTTTGATGGCATAAAGAAAAATGAGAAAATACTCATGAGGAATCAAAAGAATATTGCTACTGTAGTTAATGACTTAATGAACAAATATTACGATAAATTTCAAAAAAATAACTGAAAATTTGAAATTAATACAAATTGTACCTGCACTCCAAGAAGTCGAACAAATGCATCTTATGACGTTTCAAATTAAAGATATTAAAAATACTATTGATGAAATTCAAACGGCAGTCAGTTTTGCTAGATTACATCTTTTACACGAATCTATTCTGCCTTACAATCAATTTTCTGAATTAATCAAAAATGTTACGATAATCCCTGTTCATCATTTGAAGGATTATTATCAACTTTGTTATACGAAAGTTATTTTCAAAAACAAGATGTTATTGTTCTTAATATCGATTCCAACTATTTATGAAAAGGAATACGAGTTGTATAAGTTTTACTTCCTATCACAAAATAATGAAACCCTTCCTTACACCGATTCCTATTTGCTATCTCAAGAAGAAATATTACAATGGTCGACAAGTGAATGTCATCCAGTTGAAAAGGACTTCCTATGTAATCAAGAATCCATGAAGAAGATGCCTCATCAACGTTTTGAAAACCCATAAAGAAAATTGTACCAGAACAACATCAGTTCCCTATTCAGATTTGAAATTATTAGAAGATGGAAATATTTTATCTCTAGACAATAGAAAAGTCATAGAGAAATGCCCTCACCAAATCAAACATTATTTTATTCCGCCAATGGCCCTGTTGCATTCTAAATGTACTATAAGTAATTCACAAAAAGAAATTTTTCCTCTAACCATCATAAATGAAGAAAAATATATTATTCTACCCAAGCAGACCCATTTTATCAAGAATGATTCTCAAGAAGAACTTATCAAGAATGAAGATATTCTAGACATCGTTTTAGAAGAATTAGAGCAGTGGAATCTTCAACCTATTGGAATAACATTTGCATTTATTTTGACAATACTTATAATTATTATTGTTGTTGCTTTTGCTTGTAGATATTTCAGAAAAAATGTATCTTTAAAAGCTACACCTCAGCAAGGTGATACCTTTTTCCAAGAAGGGGAGGAATTACATAATACGACCCCATTCTGATCATACGACCTATTTTCGAATCTTCATTTATTACTTTATATTTCATGATAGAATATTGTTAACTCATCAATCTCAAACACGGGATAATGTGGGTGGAATGAATGCCTATTGTAACTATAATACATCCTTTGTTCTTACAATGTAATTTTGCTATTTTAGCTATTCTTTGTGTGACGCTTAGGATCACGCCACATTTTGCATTAGAGATAAGTAATGTTATAAATTCTCAGATGCATTGTTTTTTTAGTCAGTCAATAATAGATCAGTCAATAACCAGTCAATAATAAGTCGTTTTGATTGTACCTTTCGTCTTTTTCTTGTAAATAAAGTTTTTTTAAAAACGAGGTTTTCCATCTCAAAAACATAATTATATATATATACGGTAATCAGTAATCAACACTTCTTCGTACTAAGGGTTCTTCGTATTAAGGGTTGTGTCGTTATTAGAAATACATAATATAATTATAATATCCAAACTCTTATAGATCAAAAACCAATTCCTATTAGGGTCAGCGTACCCAATCCGCCAACGGCAATCACAATCTTTCACTTCGACCCATCAAAAGGACATAATTTTGAAAGAAGTAATAAACCGAGCAAGGAGGAACTTTTCCTCCACGAAATATCCTCTTTAAAACTTTGTCCGACGAAGATTACGGAGAAATAATCCAAAAAGTGCGACGGGTCGAGCGGAGGCAGCAAGCGACGAACAAACGCGGTAATGATTGCTAATTTCGATGAATATGTAAAATTAGTGCGGGACAAGGAAGTTCCGAAAGTTATCCGCCAGATGTACGTGGAGACTCCACTAGCCCGGAAGCCCTTAAACTTAAAAACTGAAGGTGTTCATAAATATGCATCTACTTTGAGAGCTTTTGTTCGTTGAACGCTTCGGCGGGGGGCGGTAAATATGCATAGAATAATTTGTAATCTACTTGAAGCTAAAAATCGCCGAGAAATTACGATACATTTTGGCGGCGCGGGTTCTTGGTGACATAATGAGAGTTTGGGGATGCTCTCTCCAGTTTTGCCAGTGTCGGAGCAAGGGAAAATCGAGGGGAATCTGTAATACTCCAAATCAGATATTATTTTTTTTATGAATAACTAGACACGTGAATATATGAAAAATGTTTACCGGTTAATTTCAAATAATAATATTGCTTTCTGTTTCTGTAGACCTTTATTTTAGGAAAAGCTGATCAAAAGACTCTGATCAAGGCTGGTTCCGCAGTTATAGGGTGTTCAAAGTGGACATAGCTATTATCCAAGGTAATACATAGGCGTATAACTTTACTTCCGCCGTTTTTTCCGAAATTCGAGGCTTTATTGCTGGGCAGTCAGACCGTGTGCCATTGATCGAAACAAGTAAAGGTCAAAATTAAGCATCGTTTGGAGAATACGGTGGGTGGGGTAGGACTTCCCATTTCAACGTTCCCAAGTATGTCTTGACCACTTTCGCAACATGGGGGTCGGGCATTATCATCCTATAAAATAACTTTATTATATCTCCCGTTGTATTGTTTATCTCTCAATGCTCGGCTCTAACGCATTAATTGCTTTCGATAACGATCGCCGTGTGATTGTTTCAGTCAGTTTTTGAAACTCTTCACTTCACCGAGCTAGTCCCATCGAATACTGGTATGGCCGGGATATCCCCATGATTTTCTCCACCTGGGATTATCTTAATAAACTCATTTTTAGTCTTCAGTCACCATGCGATGCAGAAATCCTTACTGACTTTGGTTTCCAAGCATCTGTTCACAAGCAAACAAAAGCCGTTCAACATCTCTCGGCTTCAACTCACCCTATTGCCTTGTTTCTGAATCATTCCCATGACTTTCAGGCGTTTTAAAATGGCTTGTTGCATCACTTTCAATGATCCTGCCAATTCGTATTGCGTTTGACACAAATACGATCAAGCATGTAATGCCCCCAATTCTGCATCTTCCAAAACTTTCTCTCTTCCACCGCCATGCAGGTCTTTGACTTAAAAATCACCGTTCTCGAAGCGTTGAAAACACAATAGGCACGTTCTTCCTCTAATAGTCTTACCATAGATATTTGAAAGCATTCGATGGACCTCAGCCGCAGATTTCTTCATATTAAAGTAGAAAATTCAAACCTCTTGCAAAAGACGAGAATTTGGCTCGTTTTCTTTTCCACGAAAACCTATTTATTCAGCAAAAATATGCAAACAAACCGATTGATTTATTCTTAATTTGGATTGTTTGATTATTTTTGCCTCAAATGAACAAGTTTGAGTGATGAAAATAATAAAAATTAGCGAATAAAATTAGAAAAACGAGTTTTAATTTTTTCCAAAAATTTAAATGTTCAATATTCTTTTGGATGATGGCATTGAATCGGTTTGTGTTCATATTTCAAAGAACCTCGAAGCACTTAAACTGTCAATAATGACAAATTCGAAGTAAAATTTTGACGTTTTTAAGTATTATCGATGAGGAAGCAGTGTTTTCAGTATAATCTGGAATAATTGGCTAGAATAATGCATTGCTATTAGTTGAAACCAAAAAAATCAGATTTTGACATGTGAAAAATAATCATCATGACTTTTGAACCAGGGAACATATTTGAATAGTTTTTTCGCTTCTTTGCATCTAAGGGGCTCTTCTTCATTGACCACTGAGATTTTTTAATTTGGATTTTTTCGAATTTTTTAGGTGTTTTAACTTATGAGTTACATAACCAGTCGGAAAAAGTAACAGCTTAGCTGTTTTTGAATGGCATACTATCCAGCAACTCTCTCTGTTCTGAAACGGGATTTAGTCATTATCGTCAGCTACAAAGTTGAAATTTTTATTTTTTCTTAATTCTTTTTTATTAACATCAACTCAAAGATCTTGCACGTGTTGGATAAGTGAGAAATATTGAAGAATTTCTACCTTTGCCTAGTTAAACACTTATGCCAAATTTAGTCGAAACACTTCAAGGCCGTCTCGATCTTGCATTTTTTATTTTACTGCAGATTCTTCTCAGTTTTTGAATGAATAATTTCGCTGAACTATAATTTTCCAAGGGCATTCCAAGAAAGACTCGTTATCGTAAGAAATAATAACCCAGAAACAATTAAAAGCTCTCTGAAACCGTGAGACAAAGCGTCCCGAAGAAAGAGACCAGAGGTCAGGGAATTGGAGGGGTGAGACCTCCAACAACAAGACGGATGGATCCGTTTTCAATGGGAACACCACGTTCCATTTAATTGCCCCATTTGACGCTGGCACACCGGGACCCGGGACTCTCTTTTCCCGGCCATTGGACGTTAAATGTTCGGTTTTGATAGTGGACACGTGGCACATTTCATCGGTATCCCGTCGATCTGTTCGATAAGCGTTCGGTCATTTCGAATTCGTTAACGATTCGGTCAAATTGAAGGGTTCGTTCAGCGCCTTTTTGATTTTTTATTTCAAGAATTTTATCGAAACCTTCGACCCCTCATAGTTTTGTGATAAATATTAAATTATACAGACTATTTTTTCACATGTCAAAATCTGACATTCAGGTGATTTCCACTAATAGCAATGCATTATTCCAGCCAATCATTAGGGATTATACTGATAATACTACCTCTTCATCGATAATAAATGGTTTACATTGAAACGTCGAAATTTTACTTTGAATTAGTCAATATTGACAGCTTCAAAGTGCATTATTGAGGAATGAACACAAACCGATTTAGTGCCATCACCCAATAAAATATTGAACAGTTGTTGAACAAAATAATCCTCTCAAATACAACAACTTCTTCAAATTTTATAAGATAATTTTTCATTTTCTTTACTCAAACTTGTTTATTTGAGGCAAAAACATTCAAACAAACCGAATATAGATCAAGCGGTTTGTTTTCATGTTGTTGCCAAATAAACAAGTTCTAATAATAATAATAATTATTATAATAAAATTAATTTAGCACCCGGCTAGTACAAAAAATAGAAAATCAACACAACAATAATATAATCATTCACATATCTCTGAAGTGGCCATTCAATCCTCCGCAGAAGATTTTTCGTGGAAAAGAAAAAATAATACATAATATTCGAAGCACTCGTGGTCTTACTTTTGATTATATAACTCATGTTTCGATGAACCAATGGAATCCGTAAATTTCCCATAGTTACGGCGTATTTATAAGTGGATATACCCTTGACGACGTGGTATAATCGTTTGGTGTTTCATCTCCTGCCATTTTATGATCATTTCCATAGTAACATTATGGACGTTCGCCAAAAAAATAAATAAAAGTCAAGCTCAGTGAAATGTCATTAAATTATCAAAATGCGGTGCTTTTGTTATAGTTATTGAAATTATTCATTTTATTATCGTAATGAATACCAACTCGAGCATAGACAATATATCTAGATAATACGAACCTCTTCACGATACGTAGTTCGCGAAAAACCACTCGAGCTGCGCTCTCGTGATATTCCGCGAACTTCGTCGAACTACGAACTACTCGGTGTATAATCGAATATTGTCCATGCTCTTGTAATATTATAACTGATTATATTATTACTGAACTGTATTTCCCAATTACCACTTATCGCTACGTTGTTTATGCAACCAGAAGAACTTCAACATATCACTAATTTGGTATATACTAGGGGTTGTGTTGTTAGCTTTATAAGAAACAGAAGATTTAAATGAAATATCGAAAAAACTGACATAATATCTTATAGAAAACAGATTTGTTGGGGTTAATATTTCGTAGATAGAATAGGAATACCAATTTCAAGCTTCGTGCAAAGTTTTGTGGTAATAACGTTATCAGAATCATAGAAAATTCAAGCAAAATATCGATTTTTTTTTCTTAATGTACAGTTCTTCAGTAAAGTTGGCGTTGTTGGCTGCACATCTCTCGGAAAAACGGTTCTGCTGGGGACATGAATCCAACCGTTCTACAGTTCTAAGACATATAAATGGAAAATATATATGGCAGAGTTACACTGAGTGCCATACTGATGATATCTCAGTGACAACTTGAAATTTTGCATGAAGAAATAAAATGACAATTTCAAGCTTGGCGCAAAAAATACTTTGTATCAGGTGTGTGAATAAGTCTTTCCCGTTTTTTGTAAGAGATGGTGCCACCAATACTGTGCGAGTATTTAATGGTTACATATGTCATAATCGAAGCTTATTCATCTCTCAACAATTCCACACTAACACATTAGTTGAAATTTTTTCGCATCATAAATTTTTGAAATCGTGAAAATGTCGAAATTTGAGCCGAGTCGACGTCATTTGCGGGAAGTTTCACTTTATTGGTTCAATTTGAAGAAATCTGCTGCCGAGGCGCATCGGTTGCTTCAGGAAGCTTATGGAGAAGGTTGTGTCGATGATTCAAGTGTTCGCGGATGGTTTCGACGCTTCAAAAGTGGCGATTTCGACGTGGAAGACAAGGAGCGTTCCGGGCGGCCGCAAATCTTTGAAGATCAAGAATTGGCGACTTTGCTTGATGAAGATTCGTGTCAAACGCAAGAAGAACTTGCTGAAGCATTGGGAGTTGACCGAACAACCATTTCCAAGCGTTTGAAAGCCATAGGAATGATCCAAAAGCAAGGAAATTGGGTGCCGTACGAACTGAAGCTGAGAGACGTCGAACGGCGTTTTTTCACTTGCGAACAGCTGCTTCAGCGACATAAAAGAAAGGGTTTTCTGCATCGTATCGTGACTGGCGATGAAAAGTGGATCCGTTACGATAATCAGAAGCGAAGAAAATCATGGGGACTACCCGGCCATGCATCATCATCGACGGCCAAGCCAAATATTCATGGCGCCAAGCTCATGCTCTGTATATGGTGGGACCAGCTAGGTGTGGTTTACTATGAGCTTCTGAAACCGAATGAAAGGATCACAGGCGAGGTCTATCGACGACAATTGATGCGTTTGAGCCGCGCACTGCGAGAAAAACGGCCACAATACTCCGACAGGCACGACAAAGTTATTTTGCAACATGACAATGCTCGCCCACATGTTGCACAGCCGGTGAAAACATACTTAGAAACGCTCAAATGGGAAGTCCTACCCCACCCGCCGTATAGTCCAGACATTGCTCCGTCTGATTACCATCTCTTCAGATCGATGACGCATGGCCTGGCTGACCAGCACTTCCATTTCTACGAGGAAGCCAAAAAATGGGTGGATGACTGGATAGAGGCCAAACCGGTCGAATTTTTTCGCAACGGGATTCGTATGTTGCCAGAAAGATGGGGAAAAGTTGTAGCTAGCGATGGTCAATACTTTCAATAATTCATTTGTAACCATTTTTTCACAATAAAGGCTCAAAATTTGAAAAAAAACGGGAAAGACTTATTCACACACCTTATAGTATTGCTTACAAGTTTACCGAAACTAGAAAGAAGCCTATGGGCCTTTTAAGATTAAATTCAAAATCATAGAATTTTTTCTATAACTATATATCTTTTGTTGATTCAACCTCATTTTTAACAATCCCAAAAATAAAAAGTATCCTCCTACTAACTTCCTGAAAACGTTATTAATGCCATATCCTTGTTTCAGCTCGGTGATTTATCAAATGCAGAGCTGCGGATGCTGACAGATCAGTTGGACAGGATACGATATGGAGGTAATTATCACCCTATCCTATAATGGTTACCTAATCTTTTCGATCATTATGATGAAACGGTGACAATTTTCCCTATAAAATGAATATAACATAAAGTTGTTGGTGTTCATCTGTAAGGATAATAGATATTTGACTGCTATCAACAGGAAATAATTCATTTCGCAACCTTTATTTTTCAACTAAATCTCGTTCATTATTGGTCACATTGGTTTATACGATACGGTGTTGTGAAGATGTGAATGTAGATGTACTGACGTTTCTTTGATAGTAGTTCAGTCGTGGACTGTCGTGCGTCGAGTATGGAGGACTCAAAGGAAGAAATTCTCCATTCACATTTTTACTACTCCATTTACATTTTTACTACCTGGAAGTGAAAAACGCTTCGGAAGTGGCCAAAAAGCTTGCGATATACACGGGGCAATACTCTTTAGGTTCGTGTTGCACAACGGTAGTTGGACCGATACCGTTCTGGTGTGGTGAATATGTCACTCTGACAGGCTCTGACAGTCGTCGAAAATGTCGATAAAATCATGTTAATATCGAGATAGCATGTTAGCAGACGAAGCATCGCCCAGGAGCTGAACATCGGTTATAAAACCATTTCGACCATTTCCAGAAGACTGAATTGAAAAAAAAGGTCGATGGTTAGGTGCCACACGTTCTGGAGCAAAGAAACTCATCTAACGACAAAAATCCTGGTCGAAAACTAACGCAACGGCTCTGACCGTGACCAAGCCGAGAGTAACAGCCAGAAAGGTGGCAGAGATTGGCTGAAAATATTCTACTATAGTACTATGAGCTGCTCCCCAATGATAAACGTTCAATTCTGTCCTTCTCCACCTGTGCCGGTCTATGGCCGATGTGCTTGATGGGGGTTCAAACTTGACTTCAATAGAGGCCAGTGAAAATTGGTTGTCCGAGTTTTTTACTTATAGTGACAAGGACTACTATAAGAGAGTTGGAATCTCCTTGACAATAAGTTATTGAATAGAATATTTGGCTGTGATTTAGATCATTTTGAAAGTTTATCTTCTTCTTGTTCACATAACTTTAGGACTATGACCTGTTACTTTACACCATTGTCTTTTTATTGTCTACGATTTCTTGAAACGTGGAGGTTCAACTTCCTCGTCATCTTTCAAGTGATCATCCTGGTAGTCGTTTGGCGTCTAATGGTTTTTCTTTTTGAGGCCTATTTTGCTAATTTTTTCCGGCTCAGAGAGATCTACATGATCTTTAACCCTCTAAGTCTCTCTCTAGACAATCTTGCCACATATGGAAACCTCACTTTTCTAAGATAACCACATTTCTCACTCTGTCCAGAATTGTCACACCTTTTAGCATTCTTAGCGTTTTTATTTTCTATTTTCTTAATATGCTTTTAGTTTTCGCCGTTTCAGCACATGTCTCTATGGCATAAGTAAGTATGGGCCTTATACAGGTTTCATAAATTCTCACTCAGCTCTCGACTGACCAAATATTTAGTACACAAGTAGTTTGGTTCAACTAACAAATAATAATACAAAGATATGATGTAATTCCTGTAGTTTCGCAGTTGGTAGTGGCGTGCCTCAGGGGTTTGTCCTCAGCTCAATCCTATTCTTGGCTTACGTGGCTGATTTGCCGATGGGCTTGGTCTGCCGTCACTCTTCGTAAGCCGATGACATTAAGATGTTCGCTGATAAGCGTTAATTTGCAACAGGATTTGAATCGCATATTCGAATGGTCGAAAAGGTGGCTCTTGCCTTTGAATATTGAAAAATGTGCTATTATGCACTTGGGGAGAGGAAACCCTGCCCACCAGTACTTCATTAATGGGCAATTGGTGCGAGTTACCAGTTCCCAAAGTGATTTGGTTGTTATGGTTTTCGACGACCTAAGTTGGTCTCAACATATTGATTGTATAGTGAGCAAAGCTAATAGACTCATATATCTCATCAGGCGATCATTTCCTCGGTGCTCAGTGGAGACCTGTAAATTACTTTACACAACCTATATACAGCCAATACTAGAGTATGCTGGTCCTGTCTGGGCGCCTGTACTAGTTCGAGATCGTGAAACCCTGGAGTCTGTCCAGCGAAGAGCTACCAGGATTCCATTCGGTATCATGCGTCCAACGTACGAGGAGAGGCTCAGTTTATTTGGTCTGCCATCTTTTTCGGACCGTCGTGCACGAGGCGATCTCATCGTGACTTATCGCACCCTCCATGGGCCTTTCGGTTGTGAAATGAGTGGATTGTTTGTGCGGGATAGTGCGGGACGGCGTGGTCATCATCTTAAGCTCTACCACGAAAATTTCAAGTGTACCATTCGAGAGCATTTTTTCTCTCATCGTGTATTCCATGCTTGAAACGCACTGCCTAGTGAAGTTGTATGCGCCCCGTCAATAAACACTTCCAAAAACCGTCTTGATCATCACTTGTCTGTATCGTGATTTCCAATGTTAATTTGTTTGTTTTTTCTCATCCTGCCTTCTCTTTTTAATTGTATTGTTTTGAACTCCTCGCACACTAGCAATGTATTTCTTTGAATTTATTTGCACCTGAGATGTATAGGCTTCTGCCTCATCTCTTATTTTCAATAAATAATAATAATAGCGAGTATGTGTTTTACTATGCTGAAGGTTGAAAATAAACCTATGGAGTGCATCACATCTAGATACTTCATATTAATAATGCCGCAAAGATGTTTTCGTCCTCAATTGCGATATTTAGATCACCCAAGGACTATTTCCAAAAACATTGGCTTCAATGTGATAACAACAGAGACACAAAGCTGAATGATCTCTGCTCGTCTTAAGGGATCACCTAGCTGGAGAAAGACTCCTGTGTGACGTAGCTCCATCTTACTAAAAGCTCTTTAGATCGTGCTCATCGTCATATTTATTGTTTCGAATTTGTGCAACCAAGACAAATTTGTTTTCTGGTCCGGAACACTCACAGTAGCATCAAGAACACCACTCAACTCTCCTGACCACTGCATTTTGAGGACTAAAAACTATCTACGGCACCCAACGAGACCACCCACCCTCTCAAGGTACAGAATAGGCTGATATATTCATATTGAGGGGCTTCCTTTTCATCCAAACAAAATCTTCTCCATCCTTTCTTTCCACCAACGGTTGACGACTTTATAATTAAATCTGAAAGCAGAAAAAACCAGAAAGGAGTGATAAATGTTAGTTTCCATTATATTGATTTGATGTTAGCGACCCATTTTAAAAAGATTATGAAACTGAATGGATAGCTTGAAAACCACCATGAAATTTATAAATTGGACAAGTATTCACCAAGTGGTCAATGGTTTCTTCTACACCACACTCACATAGTGGACAATCAATAGAATGCAATGGCATTCTATTGGTTGAGCATACTATTACAACGACCATGACCTGCCCTAAGTTTATTTAAAATACACCATATTTTCCTAGGAAGATTGAAACCTGGAACTTTCTCTGAAGGATCAACGATTAGAAGTTTTTTGAAGACATTACAAGAACTACATTCCGAACGACAAATTTCCTTGTAACATACTTCCATCATGAGAGATTGAAGGAAGGTATTAATCCATAAAGGTTTGCGTGACTTTACCTGGCAGTTCTAGAATCTGGGAGGTAGGATACAATTGGAAATGAGTTCGGGTAGAAATGAAATTCTTCCCAAGTTTTCTTGGCTGAGACCTCTCTACGAATATGAGGCGGTAATCTTTCCATTGGTTACCAGTTACCAGTAGATCTACATCTTTGTGTAGATCTGATAGTTCCACTGATAATTCTCATAGAAACTTTAAGATGTGCATCAATTTTATGAACATGAGCACTATTGAACAAAAAAAAATAACATTATTTAGCAGCAGAAAAAAACAAAGGCAAGGCTCTCGTACGAAGAGTGCTGGTATCAGCACCCCATGAAGCTATTTTTTAAGGATATTAGTCCTCGACTTCAATTTCGAACATAAATTTTCCAAATGGACCTTGAAATTCAAAAAAGGACAGACGAGGTTTAACATAAGCGATTTCAGTGTAAAACAAGATCGAGGAAAATTTAGAATTTCGTTTTGTTAATGGGATTTCGCAACGTTATCTACCATCGAAGGCATCACTACCAAACAACTATCTTTATCAGTTGAGAGAGCGTTAGCAACTAATAAATTCAAATTCGCCTGTCAGAATTACCCACCTAGCCAATTCCGTGCATTTATATAAATTAAAAATTCCATTTCACTCTAAATATACACATATTCCAACTTCGTGCAATCATGCTTATCCGCCAGGGAAATTCTGTCTCTGATAATTATGTCTATCGTTCCTTGTCCATGCATTTATCTGGTGTCCTATTTAGTTACGTTAATTAATTTCAGACTTCTGTTTATTATATGTATCTGAAACGGCTCACATTGTCGATGTTCATTCATCTCAGGTACCCAATTAGAACTATACCATTATATCCGGATGTTCACGATAAGGAAAACTACAACGATGTCTGCATTTTGGTCTGGTATTAATTGGATCGAATAGAAATAACTGTGTGAAAGTGCGAGAACTCAAGACAATTAAAATTTTAACTTGTTTGCACATATGCTTGTTTGTTCAAGGCACCAAAATATTTCGAAAATAGCTCTTTACTTGATTTGATTGAAATCAAGTCGTAAATAGGTTTATGAGAAATTTCACAAAATTTCACCAACATGAGTAGATATAGTCTTCGTTTGCAATTTACAAAAGTAATAACAAAAAACTTTTTGTTACACGTCTCTCAGTAAGTCTTGGGTCATGCCTCGGGTCTTGCACACAAATGGCAAAAATGGATAAAAAGTATATTGCAAAGGCGTTGCCCCAAATCGATGAAAACCATGGTCAAATTGAAAGAATTATTCTTCAAACTAGTTGACCTCGACTCGTCCTTTAGATCTGGCACCCATTACTGGCTTTTTGAATACCTCAAAAGAATTCTCCAGGGAAATAAATTTGGCTGTTTTGAAGAAGTTGAGGTTGAAGCCTATTTAGAAAGCAAAGACGAATCTGTCTGCAAAAGAGGTATTGAAAAGTAAGAGGAGCGTTTGACTGAATGTATCATTCTCGAAGATGACTATGTTGAAGAGTAAATTCGAATTTTCAAGAAAAAAATGTGTTTTTATTGTAAAGAACAAAACTATGACATCGTTGTGCCAAAACCTTCACTATCTGATATATATTTTTCATATATAGTTTCTATCTAGAAATTCAATTTCATTAACTGAGAAAATATTAAAACCAACCCAAAGAAAAATGAATTTCCAATACTGTAAATACAATTGATGATTTCACATAAAGACAGACGTGCGTTATGGAATTTTGAATTTTTATTATATTATAATAATTCATCATCAGTGTCTTATAGTTCGAAAAACTTACTGAATTTACAAACTTAGGTACTTGTATATTCATTTCACTAATTTTCATTTGAGAACACCGTAGGCTAACTGAAAGAAAATTGTTTCTGGTAATAATTACAGAAATTGCAATTTTAACAGATAAAGTCATAGATTGTTTCTCTTACTCTTCTGTGGAATGGATATGCAAATCATTATTTGCAATTGAAATAAAATTTCAGAGAATTCAATTTCATTTTTCGAAATATGGTCGTCTCTCTTACTCTTCTGTTATATGAATATGCAAATCATCAGTTAAAATTTAAATAACAATTTCAGAGAATTTAATGTCAATTTTTGATATATGGTGACTCTAATCAATATATGGTTTCTTTGAATCATATGGTTCGAATGAGTCTACTTGCCAAAGGCAATTTAAATTTGTACATATGTACTTTCTTTTGGGACATCTTGTACAAGCTGTGTTTTTTATCGATAGAAATGTAATCTGAACAATCCACAATTGTTGTAAATATTGAAATATATGTGAAAATTCTTCATTTCATTTTGCTTCTAACCTGCCTTAGAGACTAAACAAACGCAGTCTCACAGCTTACTACACGAATCCTAAAAACAAAAACTTCTCTTTTGTCGAATCCCGATGTTCGCATTTGACACATGAATTGATTGATTACAGGCGAGGAGAGCGAGGTGAAGAGGATATCGGTGAGGGGACTCCTGCCCGAAACGGAATATTACATGACATATGACGGATCCACTACGATGCCGGCCTGTCACGAGACAGTAACATGGCTCATCCTGAACAAGCCTATTTACATCACGAAGCAACAGGTAACCCTCTAACATTTAGAAACCCTAACGATATCACTCCGCTCGAGTGATCTCGAACTTACGTTACGCGAATCCGGCTGCTTGCTTCGGCAATGTTGCCGGATGCGACCGTGTATCGCTAATGTTTTCGTCTTTTCTCGTCGGGTTGGAGATGTAGATATTTAATTTCTGTTGATCCGAGTACATCTACCTAAATGTTTGACAGTTGTTGTCAAATTATTTGACAAGTGACAGTTGAGGCTTCGTTCAATGATTCTTGATTAAGACAGCTTCTCCATTTTGGACGACTATTAGATTAAGCGCAAGTTGAGGTACGTTAACTATGTCAATTCGTTTTGGACACTTGTTAAGGAAAATGGGCAAAGTAGGTACTGATCTTTTGAGCACTTGTTCATTAAAATGTCATTGGAGACTACATCATTCAATATGCTTTCACTTCATCGAAAATTTCAACATCAATATTTTCCTTCAAATCCAAAATTCACCTTTGTTATCGAGATTGGTGAATATTCTGTGACTACAGATGGAACAAATTAATCACACGTCAAAAATAACAAGAATCAGAAGGACATACCTAATCTTCAAAAAACATAAATATTTTCCACGACGCCGTTCATCAATTTTTTCATTCTCCACTTCTGAAAGTCTCCATATGCTCTGATATAAATAACTTCAGATTTTGTCGACTTTCTCTGCTTGAGTAATAATACAGTTTGGCATTTCATCAATTTCAGTTATGATGAGACGCGAAAATAAAACCAGTCAACTATGATTTTCTCAAACGTTAGGTACCAATCTTATAATTCAAAAAATTTGCAACCCTATATCTTTCTATTTTTCTTAATAACAATATTGTTTCAATGAGAAAAAACTATTGATTACAACAAGGAAATTGGGCGAAGCCAACCTCGGGAAGTTCTCTAGTTGTATCGATAAATCATACGTCAAAAATAACAAAAATCAGAGAAACATATCAAATCTTATGAGGTGCCCAACTAAGTTTCCACTGTTTTTCTATCAAAATGCAAATTTATTGTAAAAAAAAATGGCTACAAATGAATCATTTAAATTATTTACCATTGTTAGCTACATTTTTTCCCATCTTTCTGGTAGAGCTCGATTACCCTCACCTTATCTCTGAAGCCCTTGAAAGTGAGCCCTCTATTTTAAAGACCGAGATACTGGCTGTGTACGTATTCGCTCAGGAGTGTCTTAAAATGAACCTTAAGGAGGCGCATGTCTACATCACCACGGACAGCCAGACCACGCTGAGATCCCTGGAATCGTACTGCCAGGGGTCTCTGTTGACCTGGATGTGCCGTAACACCATAAGGCAACTGGCCAGAGCCAATAAAGTGACTTTACTATGGGTACCAGGGCACTGTGCTGTTGAAGGAAATAAAAAGCCGATGAACTTAAAGTGCATCAAGGTTAACACCTGCTGGACCTGAGCCTTTCTGTGGGCTAGGAAAAGATCAATATAAAGCTGCGGTCCAGCAATGGGAGTTGAATAACAGGATAACCCACTGGACTTTCATTCCTGAACTCACTGGACTTTCATTCCTGAACTTCTCAGGCCTAGAAATTCGTGATGATTTCACCTACCTACGCCAAAAAGCTCTTGAAGCTGTAACGAGCCGAGCTTCAGTTGATGGTGGTACTGCTGACGGAACACTGTCGGTACGAACATCATTTGTACCGTATGGGAAAGTCAGCTGATGATATTTGCAGGCTCTGTGGATCAGAAGCAGAAACAGCCGAACGCATGGAAGGCGTGTCCAGAGCTGGCTGGCCTAAGAACCATTCGTATGGGGAAGCCGTTCCTGGATACCCGAGAGGTAATAGCCACAGCCCCTAAAGAGGTTGAATTATTAACGTCATTGACGCCCTCCTTGGGTTTCCATGAATGAGTAGGATAGAGAACAAAATATCTACAGGGTCACAGTTCCCGGAAGTCTTACCGAGCCACAACCACCCCAGTTCAATTAATAATAATACCGTAAAAGTGTTCATCTTTTGAGGATAGCCACGAAACAAGCCATTTTTTGATATCTTCACATGAGTAGAACTGCTGATGAGCCAGACCATGTGTCATCGACCGAAACAAGTAATAATCTGAGACGCAATATCTGGGGAATACGGCGGCAGGAGTAGGACGTCCCATTTGAGCGATTTCAGATAGGTTATAACCGGTTTAGCAACGTGAGGACAAACGTTGACATGCAATAGAATCACTCGCTCGTATTATGGCAGTTTTTCGCGCAGTGCTCGGCTCAATCGCATCAATTATAGTCGAACCGTTCCCCAGCAAGGGTTTCACTCGATTCCAACAACTCATGATACATTCCACCGATCTAGCCAAACCAAATTCACAGCTAAACCTTCGCGGCGTGAATATTCGGTCGAGGCGACGACGTAGAAGCATGACCGGGCAGTCCCCATGACTTTATTTCCTCTGAGTTGCTGTAATAGCATCACAAGCTATCAAGGTTCAACAAGATGGCGAGCGAAGAGGATGCGTTAGATGAGCTCCGCTCGAAAAGTGCGAGTATTTCTACAAAAATTAAAGAAATCAAGGCAATTTGTGTTCATTGTAACAGAAAAGTAATTGAATTCGTCAAGTGCGCGAAATGTAAAGATATTTTCCACCCATCCTGTCTTACGCAAGCGGCGACGAAGAAATCCACATTGTGCATTCATGAAAGTGAAATTTCTGAGGAAATATCCGAAGATCCCAGAGTGTTATTGCATATTTTCCAAGTGCGAATACAATATCTTGAATCCCTACTCAGCGAAACCCAGAGTAAAAATTCTATATTGGTTCAAAACAACGAATTATTGACGGAAAAGGTGAGAAATTTGGAATCTTCTAAAAAAAACGAGAATCAACAACAAAAAAAACCCGAAAGTCGAGATAAGGATCACAGTCAAAGTCAACCTTCTCATATCTCGTCTATGATTGAGTCAACTTCTGTGGTGCAGAAATCCTCTGTGAACGAACAGAAAGGTCAAAATGTCAAAGTGACAAGCTAACCTATTCTTCAAAAGTAAACAAGGGTTTAAATTCAAGTAACAAAGTACTTAAAAATATGTTACCATCAACATCTACCACGGATGTAACGGCGATTCCAAATGAAAATTATAATGAAAACAAAACAATCGTGGAGAACAACAAAAATAAGGACATTACAACACCAGAACAAATTAATTCTGGTTGGAAAACGGTAATTAAAAAACGAAAATTACAAAATAAAGACAAAATTATATGCACTGGATCTAGTAATAATTGCGGAATAACGGGTGCATTAAGGAAGAAATGGATGTATGTAGGAAAAATAGCGGGAATTGTTAAGGAAGAGGACATTATAGACTATTTGGGAAAAATGGAAGTTAAAGACGGAATAGAAGTGCGAAAACTAGACACGAAGGGTTCAAATCCGGCGTTCAGTGTGGGTGTTGCATCAGAAGAACTATTTAAAAAGTTGGGCGCCCCAGAATTCTGGCCTGCAGGTGTACTGGTGAGAGAATTTTCCTTTCGCGGATTCTTCTCTAGGAATAACAAAAATTGAGCAAGCTACAAACTCTAAAGCAGAAAAGACCTGAATATATAGCCATTAAGCTGTTCAATAGGCTTCCAATGGGAATCAGACAGTTACCACTGCACAAATTCAAGAAGACAGTCAAGAAACATCTAGCAAATGCCGCGGTATATAGCACTGAAGAATATCTAAATTAATTTTTTTCTTTTTTCTCATTACTGTTTGGACATGTGTAAGATTATGTATTTTTAGCACGAATAATAGTTATTTATTATACAAGGGAAAAAAGTATTAGATTTTAGCTCGAGGTTATGTTGTCTCCCGACGCGAAGCGGAGGGAGACAAAAAACCGAGAGCTAAAATCTAATATTTTTCCCGTGTATAATACACTATTTTTTTCTGTGACAGGAAAAACGACAATTTAATAGTGAAAGAACATATTATTACAATATATTAAAGTCAGAATGTTATCGATATGAATTTTGAATTTTTAAACTAGTAAGCTGCAAATA
The DNA here is from genome assembly GCF_914767665.1 of Harmonia axyridis. Classification (NCBI taxonomy): domain Eukaryota; kingdom Metazoa; phylum Arthropoda; class Insecta; order Coleoptera; family Coccinellidae; genus Harmonia; species Harmonia axyridis. The sequence goes on from NC_059507.1 coordinate 20,060,253, forward strand.
GACCTGCGTTGCTAAGGGAAACTTCAAAGTAATCAAATAGCTGTCAATTTAATTTTGTGATTTGTTTCAAAAATTGCGAACAAAGTAATAATTGTTTAGTAGTTATTTTGTTGAATAATATAAAGTTAAAAAATGTCTGATTCCGAGTTTTCTCTGACTCCACTGGAGTTGATAGAAGCAGCGCAAGTAGCGTCACGAAAATTATTGCCAGCTAAATCGCGGAAAATTTACGAAACCGCGTATTCAAGACTTATGGAATGGAAAATGAAAAAGACATGCAGTTCTTTCTCGGAGACAGTGTTATTCGCTTATTTTTCGGAACTGGCACAACAACAAAAGCCATGAATAGTGTGGTCGAATTATTATTATTCCTTTATCTATATGTAGATAAATATATATCCGGGAAAAAAGTACTCACTTTTTTCCCGGGGAAAAAAGTAATTTCGTGAAAAGTCATATTTTGTTACCTGTCAACAGAGATAAAATGTCAAATTTTTTTCCCGTCACAGAAAAAATTATTATTATTACAATGCGGTGAAGGAACCCCTTCCTTTTTTACTGCTGAAACATTTCTTCCCAAGGGAGAAAAACGACGTGCAACGTCTCTTGGCTTCAATTCATAAAGAACCTAATTTCCTTGTTTTTGAATCATACTCTATGCATGGAGTTTCTTGGAAATGGTTTGGCAGTTGACACCTAATGCTGGACGAAGCTATTCTTGCGTTTGGGAGGGATCCCCATCAAGTGATAGCCCCAATTCAAAATCTCCGAAGGTTTTTGGCCTTCCTTCAAGCGGAAGGTCCTCAACATCGGAATCACCGTCTTTACAGCGACGGGAACAATCATGGCTCGTTGTTTCACTTAGAGCTGCATCTCCGTAAACTTTTTGTAGCTGTCGATGTGCTTCAGCATTTATTTTCTTCGAATGGAAGAATAAAATCAACATTATTATTACACGATTATTTGGCACAAAATCAAACATATTCACAAAACCAAAAGTATATGACGCCAAATGAAATCACTAATGTGTTAAAACAATTTGTTTCCATAGGTATATATTATGCTATGGTTCATGACGTTCTTGATATGTCAAACGACCAGCAATCACTGCCGGATCCATCTATTAACAAACAGCAGGAACTAAGTTGCTCACCTAATAGAAAAGGGCTACCCTTCTTGAATTTTCTTCTCCACTCCTGAAAGTTTACAAACGCTTTTTTGTAAACAGCTTTAGATTTTGTCGAAACCAAAAATTCACAGGCTTTCGCCTCTTAAGTAAGCACCTAGGTTGACATTTCATCAATTCTATTTATGACAAGACGCGAAAACCGAACCAGTCAACCATTATTTTTACAAGCACGTCTCTTAACAACGTTACCAATTCATTTATTTATTTTTCAATTTTCAGAACAATATTCTTTCTATCAGAAAACAAACAACTGATTACAACACAAGAAATCTGATTACATTTCCCTTGGCTGTCCATACATCTAGCCAACCTTGGGAAATAGAGCAATATTTTTCTGATCGAAATGTCATAAAAATCAATTGCTCCAGAGAATAAACTCTTCCTAACCTACATACAATGCATGCATTGTGATTTCCCGACATCGACCTCTGAGCCTATAACTTTCAAAACAAGCCTTTCGGGAGTCCAGGTATCCTCTCACGTTTAAACCGCAGAACCCGAAGTAACGCTCTGGGCGTTATGTAGTCCTAATTCAATAACAAAGCGGTCAACAAGGCATGTAACAAGATCTTAAAAAGCCATTGCTGGCGCCCTCTTAAGCACCAGTGAAAAAGTTCCTGAACGAGGCGCAAAACGCTAACGAGCATTTTTGTAAGACGATGTTTAACGCTAGATAAGGCTCGATCAATTCGGGTTTACCAGCTACGTCAATCCTGTTTCCGTTGAAGAATACGAAAGATCTTCTACAGTTCTCTTTTAAACGACCCATATATTGTTACGATTCTGTAGTTTGTCTCTATTCAATTAACTCGCTCTGCTCGCCGAAGGGGCTCCGCCCCTTGGACCCCGTCACTATGCCGGTAGATCCTTCACTGGGTATCCCTCTAGAAAATAAAAGATTTTTTTCGGAAACCATGTATCGTTAGCTGATTTTAGACGATTCACTCGGTATCCTATGCTGATTCTAGGGTAGAATTCTATAAGACTTCTTTCCTAGAACATACCGGTTCGCCCTTGCTCACATGAAAATATTTGATGCAAATAACTTTCCATGACGACAAACCAAGGGCGGTCCTAGCCTTAAATTTTGAGGGGGTTCGCCGTTAAGGGTTTCGAGTTTTTCTATGGGACCAAATCCCAGATTACACCGATATCGAGCTTAACCTCTCAAAAATATTTATATTTAGATATTTATATGAATATTTATACAGGGTGTTTCAAGTTCGAAGGCCTATTAGACGTTTCTGGAGAACGGGGCCGATTTGAAATCTGAAAATTCAGAATATGACATTGTTCATGATGCCCTATTCAGCTAAAATATTTTAGAAGTTCTGGCACTTCCGGTTATACAAGAATTAAAAAAAAAATTCTTCGAAAAAAACATTTTTTTTCATTTTGTGTCTCAGATATTATAAAGATTTCCATTCTCAATTACTCTCTGCTAAAATTATTGCGTTAGTTCTCATAGTTTTCAAAATATTAAGAAAAAACCGTAAAAAAGAGAGAATTTCCATAGTCACTATCACGTGAATTATTTTCACTGTGAATATCCTATGCGTATACTCAACTCACTTTCACAAACTAGAATGATGTTGGAATATCGTGCATATCTTGAATTTGAAAAATATCATCACAGGGTGTTTCAAATATTGTGCCAAAAATTGTGAACAAAATTTGATCATAACTTTCGATTTTCAAATCAGAACCCTATTTTTTTGTGATTTCGTTGAATTCTACGGTGAAAATAAGGGTAGTGTTCAAACATGATTATGCTCTCAAATTCAATAATTCAAGAGTTATTCCAGATTTTATGAATTTATGTTATACGTAGGGTCAATTTCATTCAATCTGTTTCTAGAGTGCGTTTCAAATATTCAATTATTTCAAAGTGACAGGTGTACTCATTATTGAATCTAGTAGATTATAATTTGATGATATGAATCCCCGTTATTCAAATAATGAAATTCTGGATCTATTCCATATCCACGGTGAATGCAACAGAATTGTTTCGAGAACTTGTCGAGCATTCAATCAGAAATATCCACATTTACCACCAATTGACGTGAAGATAATTCGGAAGGATGTTTCAAACTTTCTGTTACTCCCTTTTCATCACCACGCTGATTTTTTCCTGAATTCATAAAATGTATTCTACCGCTTTTTCATATGAATAGAATTGGCACACAGGAGTCCTGCATGATTTTATTTCATTTGGTAGGTAGAGGTTTTTTTCTTCTAGGTAGGTACTCCATCCAGTATAATGGATATTCATGAAGTATGCAACATCCTTTCAAGAAGATGAGGAAATTTCTGATTTAAAATTTGATGAGTTCTACCAATAATTCTAATGCATTCATCGTGAATATGGAATAAGATATTTATAATACAAGTGCAGAACTTATTGATATTCTTTCAAGAGTTCAAAATGACCGAGTGGTAGAATGAGCCTTCTGTACGAGTTGTAAACATTATGTTCCCGAATTCACTGCCTTTTTATTGAAATTGACGGAAATTTCCATAAATATCTATTAGTGATTTTTGCATTGAAAAATGTTGGTTGGTAGAACAGTTTTCTGTATCACAAATTTGATAAATAATAGATAAATCCGTTCCAGTCTATTTTGTTCCACAAAATGTGCCGGAAAGAACTGATTTGCCACATAATTAGAGAAAAGTATAAATCCAGAATTTTGTCATTTGAATATCGGAAATTCAATTCGTGAAATCAAATTAGTGAAGCTTTGATAATGAAAATACCTGTCACATGTAAAGTAATTAGATATTTAAATTTCTATGGTCATAGAGTATCATTGCTAGTCTGTCTGAAAACAGATCATTACGATAATCCCAAGCACATAAAATCATGTGGATATCCCGGCCATGCTTCCACGTCGACGACTAAACCGAATATTCTCGGTTCTAAGGTCATGCTCAGTATTTGGTGGGACCAGCTCGGCGTAGTGTATTATGAGTTGTTAAAACCGACTGAAACGATCACAGGCGATCGTTATCGAACGCAATCAATGCGTTTGTGTCGAGCATTGAGAGACAAACCGCCGCAATACGACGAGAGAGTAGATGAATGGATTTTACTGCATGACAATGATCGACTCCATGTTGCGAAAGTCAAGATATACTTGAAAAAGTTGAAATGGGAATTCCTACCCCACCCGACGTATTCTCCAGACGTTGCTTCCTCGGACTATCACTTGTTTCGATCAATAGCACACAGCCTGGCTGACCAGCACTTCCTATCTTATGAAGAATTAAAAACTTGGATCGATTCGTGGTTCGCTTCAAAAGATGACCAGTTTTTTCAATTCGTACGCTGCTCGAAAGAAGTGAGAAAGTAAAGTGACCAGCGATGGGCAATATTTCGAATCATAAATGTATAACCAAATGTATATTTACAATAAAGCCTCAAATTTCGGTAAAAAAATTTGTACGCTTATGTATTTGTTATATTGTAATATATTTATTTACTTATCACGGTTTTATCTATTCAGGTAGAAATTAAAAAAAAAATAGTAAATCTATTGTTTCATATGAAAAAAAAAGAAGACAATGGGCAAGTATAACACAACATCAAATTTGGTCTGTGAACCCTTTGAAAACCTTGTAATCACAGCGTCCTCGTCAACATCAATGTCCCTGTATATGTTCAGGAGCAGTGTTGCCACCTCAACTTCAACAGAATAAGCTAGTGTAGCGTTCAAAAAATGCTAGAAATATGCTAATTTTTTTTTAAATATGCTGAAAAAAAGGCTAGATATTTTGACTGTTTTTTTTCCTACATTTATGAATTAGTATATATCAGTTAACTTGAATTTCACAAATTTGGAGGTCATATAGGATATAACCTGTTTATCTATGGTTTGAAGGACCAGCATCACAGAATAGATAGTCCCGCGTTCCGAAATTCCTGGCAGTACTGTCCAAAAAAATTCCCACTGTTTGAGTTCACTAAATCCACCATAAATTGAAGACATTTCCATTCAACTTTGGTGTTGGCTATATACATATATTTATAATAAACAAACTAAATAAAAATAAACTCAATTTATAGGGAAAAAAACTGTCGTAATTTTAGCAATCAAATCATTGAACTGAATATTTTATTCAAATAGATTAAGTATTCGGGAAGAGATACTGTCAGCTTTCATTATTCACAATTTTACATTATATAGATCCAGGACAGTGATATATTATAAGAGTTTTATAGGGCTATACAAGTATGTTTTTGTTTTGTTGAGGAATTTCAAAATTGAAATATGGATTCAGATTCAGATCGTGAAATATCATTTATTGGCAACTAATATTAAAAATTTATAATTTATGTTAACTTTGTGGCCTCAAAAGCAGAGAACATTACTTGAAAATTGAAATTCCTGATTTTCTATGATCACCGTCGAGATTTTGCAATGTTGACAAACATATATCATGTTTAGCTAAATATCGATAATAATCAAACGGTAGAAATTATAAACATCGGTTAATACTTGAAAATTGAAATTCCTGATTTTCTATGATCACCGTTGAGATTTTGCAATGTTGACAAACATATATCATGTTTAGCTAAATATCGATAATAATCAAACGGTAGAAATTATAAACATCGGTTAATACTAAAGATTGATTATGGAAACGATGTTTATTTTTTGAATGGTGTAATTGGCTTTTCGTTTTTGAAAATATGCTAAATAATATGCTATATGCTAAACGCCAAAACTTAAAGCTAAACATGTCTGAAATATGCCAAATTTAGCATAAAAAATGCCAAGTTGGCAACACTGTTCAGGAGTACTAAACTGAATCCGATGCCAATATCGAAAAAACCAGAATAACACCATATGAACTACCATTTATTCATTTCGAAAATAAACTTGCCGAATTTTCTGCTCGAATAGCTGTGCGAAAATTATGAGTTTCCATACAGTTTATCTATTAATATGAATTTCCACCGAGTAAAAAACCGATCCCATCAAGAAGATCTGGCATACAGGCAACGTTGCAGATTATTAGATTATTAGACCTAATATTAGGTCTATGCATCTGACAGACGTTACGTATTAAACATGATGGCCGCCGCCATATATAAACAATCGATAAAATCATCGATTTTGACGAAAAAAAGGCATTTTTATTCCAGGGAAAGCTTGAAATGTGATTAATTAATCATTTCTAACGAGAATCAGTTAATAAAATACAAGAAAACTAGCTATTAATGTGGATAACCTCACCTTCATTAGGCCAATTTCACAATTAAAAAAAAAAAACTACTGAATTAATGAATTTATGACAGCGGATTCGTGATCTAAGACCCAAAATATGTAAGTCTGCAAAATTTCATCACTTTTGAATCATTATTAAAATTAATTCTATATAGTAAACATTGTTTTTCTTTTCAGAAGATGGATTATTTTCGTTTGGATGAATAATTATACAGGATATTTATTTGTCGAATATCAATTTGAAGTATCTAGAGATGTTGGACCAATTCAAGTCTGAAAATTGAGATTAAAGCTTCAAATTATTAACTAATTTGTAAAGAAATACACAATATTTGATCAACAATTATATAGGGTGTATATATATTCGAAGTAGTAATTAGATATTTTGAAATCTGAAATTCTCATTTCTCTAGAAATGGCAATTCCTTTCTTCTTTGAAAAATTTGGGAAAAATGCATAATCAAAATGTGACAGTTATTATCAGTCAATAGAAATAATACCTGAAAAAGAAACTGCATTCAATGTTTATTTTCAGTTTTGACAAATATTGAATTTACATAATCATTCGATAAGATCTATGAAAAGACCTACAGTGAAATTTTGTTCTAGGAATATTCAGTATAGCTATAATAAACTAAAAAGGGGCAGAATGAATAGATCTACCTTTCAAAAACCCATGGCTAATGTTGCCTTACAAGCAATCGTAAAAATATCAGTAACATCTTTGAGAAATCAGGTTATAAGAAGTCCCTCATTTCCGAGGTTCATCAATACTTTTTTCAGTTGAGCAACAAATTATTCTTCCATTTCATAATTTATTAAGAAATACAAGGAAGGACACCTTTTGAAATCTAAAAATTTGGTTAATAGTAGGTTATTTTCCATAATTTATAATATTGAAAGACCAATTGGACATTCCTGAAGAACTAAGGCGTTTTTAGAATCTGAAAATTGTATCGATGAATTTTGCATACTCTTCTGTTCCATATTTCTTGAAGGTATATGGACAAAAATGATTTTTGTGGGTTCTGGTGAATGATCAAAGGGATACAGGTAACAATTTCATTAATACCAGTCGAGATGTAGTGATCATAGATAAGAGATGATATAGAAATTTCACTAGATAATTCTGATTCAGTGGAGGACAGCTGAATTAAAGCTTAATCGTGATGGTTCGTTACGTTATAGAGCAAGCTTGTAGCTCTGGGTTTTACTCAGAAGTAAATTGAACAGGGAAATATATATAGTAAATGAAATTTTGACAGATATTAGTTAAAAAAGATCAACAATTGAGCATTGTATTTACATAAAATCAAAAAATAACTTGCTAACTGTTGTTGCATTGTACGTGGATGACTTTTTTGTTTTAACAAATGTTAATTCTGAATGAATATATCTGATAGAAAATTTAAGTGATAATTTCATCATAAAGAATTCAGGGAAAGCTAAAAATGTTTAGGGATGAATATCACTAGAAATTATGAAAAAGGTAGTATAGTAATTGTTTATATTCTTCAAGTATGTATTGCAATAATTCAGCATGTCTAATTGTAAACATATGAAAACTCCTTTGAAAACTTAATTGAAATTTGATTCAACAAAAGAGAGTTGTAATGATGAACCATATAAGAAATTAATAGGTTTATTAACGTCTTTAGCAGTATTAACTAATCCTGATAAAGCATACCCTGTTAATCTCTTGAGTCAATTTAATAATTATCTCATTATTGAACACTGAAAAAGTGCAAAATTCATTTCAAGATGCAAGTATAAAGTATTTTATACCTACATTGAATTGCTGGAAAATTTATACCAATTTCGAAAGTAACTGCCATGTCAAAATTCTTCATATACTGAATGATCCTTCAAATTTTATTTCTGTTGTAACATTTTGACTAGTAATTAAAGTGAAAAATTTGAACTGATTTCATATATGTATATAGTATAGCTATAAATGAACAACCTGAAAAGAGACAGAATGAATAGACTTGCCTTTCGAATACCCATGGCTTATGTTACCTCATAAGCAAATTTAATATCTAGGTAGAACCTTTTTGAGAAATCAGGTTATAAGTTTGAGAGTCTCTTAATTTCCAAGGTTTCAGTTGAACGACAAATAATATTATGATAATATAACAGGGTATATATGGTTGAAATTATTCGTATGAAAGATTTCACAACGATTTGATTTCTTCATTATAAATTCAACAGCACTGCACTCAAATTCTTCAAAAACTGATAGGTCACTTATATTTTTGCACTCTTCAGTCGTAAAAGTGTATATTTTAGATATTCCAAAAACACATGGAAATTTTTGAATGTCATCTGACTAACTTGGCTCTTTTTCCAGTAATAAAGCCAATTGTGAATTATCTATAAGGAGTTTTTCTATCTGTTTAATACATGATCAGATGAAGCTTCTGTTCTCTTTTGTAGTTCCATCTTCTGTCGCAATAGATTCAAATTCTCACGAAAGAGAATGTAGTTTTATAGTTTGTGGAAAATAAACGAAAAATTCCTGAAATAAAGTAACATTCATATCCAATTGAATGATACAAACACTTAAAACAAACCTGAATTGAGGAAAATGCATTCGATGATATCAATGTTCATTTCCAAATTTTGACAAATATCTATCGAATTTTCGATTCGCCGAAAACTTTGCATTTTATCTGTCGGCATTTATTTAAATATTGAATAACAATTTTGGAAACTGCAAACTTTTTCAAGAACTTTCATATATCGAAATGGAATATTTATTATTAACATGACACTGACAGCCAAATTGTCCACAGATACCACAGAAATATGGGACTTGAAATGTCAAAATGATCCGAAACACCCCGTATACTCGAAAACCGCGGGGAGAATCGAAGGTTTGGGATTTTTCCCGGGATCTCCAGACGATTTTGAGGGGGGTCTTATTCTTGTCATTTTTGCTCTAGATGGTCCCGTTTGGGCTGTGATTTTACGTTTAAAGTTTGACGTATATGTGCAAGCGGTTTTATATATACTTAGATTCCAATCCCTTTATAGACCGTGTCCGTAAAGTATGGAACAAATTCATTTTTAGCTAAACAGACCATTTTAGGAAATAATCCTGGAACACGTCGATTTTTTATTTTAATTTACCGTATTTTAAAATAATATTCTTATATACAGGGTGAACTACTTACGAGTAATGACGTCACCGTCGTTTTTTTTTAAATGGAACACCCCAATTTTGTCTCAATTTTCCGATTACTCTAGCTGAGCTGATTCCAAAAATGTACCTATCACATGTTGATTCCAATTGGTACAGGGTGGACAAAAATACGATAGTTTTGTGTGTGCTCATAAAGTAACGCGTAACATTCTTTATTAGTTAAATTAACAATATTATCAAAACTACTTATTGTCTAGCGGCAATTGGTTGCAATGTAACACCCTGTAGTTTATTACATTTTTAGATTAATAAAAATGAGCTGTTTCCAAACATGTTTGATACTTGTGGTCTAGCAGACAGAATATGAAAGAAAATATTTCTTATCAATTCAAAAAAAACATAGTCATCTAGTTTTTTTGTGAAATGTCGTTATTTGTTTAGTAATTTATTGGTGTTCAATAACAGTTTAGTACTAAAATATTTTTGGTATTCGTGAATGTTTTAATTATTGCTTCGATTTAATTTGAAGTAGAAATAGAGTTTTTGTCCACCATGTACCAATTGGAAACAACATGTGATACATTTTTGGAATCAGCTCAGCTAGAGTAATCGGAAAATTGAGACGAAATGGGGGTATTCCATTTAAAAAAAATAATGGTGACGTCATTACTCGAAAGTAATTCACCCTGTATATTAGATTATTATCTTAAAATACGGTTAATTAAAATCGAAAATCGACGTGTTTCAGGATTATTTCTTAAAATGGTCTGTTTAGCTAAAAATGAATTTGTTCCATACTTTACGGACACAGTGTATACAACTTCAAGCTATATCTATCGAAAAGAAACATAACAGTCCAAATACAATAAATCCATATAATTCAATAAAGATATTATGGTAAACAAGTGTTTTTAAGTGTTCAAAGAATGTTTCGGAACTATTTAACTCAAGTACCTCAGTAAATTTTTGTTTATGAAGATAAAAACATCGTTACCAACCTCTTCGTTAAAAACTTATAAAGATTTCCTGGGTTCGAGTGTGATATCTACAACTTTTTTCTTTAATATTATCCCCACTGAGAGCTTACAAAACTTCATAAACATGTAATTCAGAAAATTGTGATATTCTTTGACTATTACGTGTGCTCTTGAATTTTTTCAACAATTCGTGGTTTCTAACTTCACTCAAGCTGAAAAATATCAAAAGGTAGTTAATTATTTCTGCGAAAACTTTCTAAAGTTCATTCTCTGAAACAACCGAAATGAATGAAACCAATTAACCATAAAACCGAAATTTCCAGATTTTTCCGATTTATGTTTCATAAACTGCATTTTTTTGCGGGTTGCTCGGTGTTGGAAAGGATTGAATTCTCCTCTGGCTGTTAGCTAACCAGACAGCGCTCTAATTCCAGAATTAGGTCGAGTTTAGACGTCAGACTTCCCAAAACAAATGATATTCCATTCCGTTATGGTTTTAATTTGCGGAGTTATTATTTCTTACGGACCGAGAACTTTTATGGAAGTAGGTTGGAACCCTGATATTGGCTGGTAATTGGGGTAGTTTTTCGAGTTCGGGAACTGGCCGCGGATTGGCTGAATACTTGAAATTAGTTGAGGTGATTAAAAAGTTGATATTTTTACGACTGGAGGAGAGCTTCGATTTTGCACGAAAAGCGCCACGGAACGCTTGGGGGTAATTGAACCACTGTTTGAAGTTCGAAGGAAATTTCGAGGAAGTTCATACTCAACTACCCCTTCAACGTTTAGGTCGACGGTTCAATGAATTTTGAAACATCGAATGGAAATCATATAACTTTTCGGCTAAATTGATTTTTCCAAATAAGTCTTTTGAGAAGTGTTGAATATTTGAAGATGCACTGCTGTTTTTTTCCCTATTGCATCTGGTAATTTCAAAAGATTATTTCTGTATTTCAGTATCGTAATGAGTTAATTACAGTAATAAAAACAGTGCTGTAATGAACTCATTACAGCATTGTTTTCCGTATTATTTTTCGTTTTGTGGTTCTCTACACTGACTTCCGATTCTATCAAATTTCATAACACGTCAATTGTTGTAGTGAGATGATTTGAATTATTCGCAATTACTTTTAATTCAGATGGTGTTAAATCAATTTCGTCATACATAATTCACTAATTTAATGCGTATTTATAAATTATTTGAAACTTCGGAACGTACGATTCAAATTCAAATTCCGTAATCTGTCAATTTTCGTAAGTCACACCAAACCAACTGTGGAGATACAATAAAAAAGTCACTAGGATATAATCTGCATTATTGAACTTCGACAATATTTGACATAACTTGACGGAAATAGTGAAAATATCGTCTAATACCTATACTCGTTGCAGAGGGCTATTCTGTAAGTTGTTTTAGAATATAGTCTTCCGGCCATAACAGATATGTAGGCGGTTCTAGTTCAGGGAAATGTTTATGATTCTAAAATTAATTGAGTAGGTACAATTAAAATTTTCATATTAACTGCTACGTCAAGTTACAACCAAAAACCTAGAATTGTCTGATGATGCTTACCGCAGTAGTAAGCGGAACTTCAGGTGGAAAACCGACTGTGTAACACTGCTTAAATACTCGAAATTTTTCAATTCTGGGGTTTTGGGAGAAGCTGTGAAATTTTCGAGGGGAAATATTTTTTTTGTGATTGAACGGTTTATTAATGAAAATAATGAACTCCAATTTAATGGTTTAAAATAAGTAGGGATCGCCGAATTCTAGAAAATTTCCAAATGTTTTCTTTATTTCGAAACAAGTAGTAGTTTTAGATTTTAAGACACGATGAGAAATTTTATATCAATACCAAAATTTCTTGTCAAGAAAAAACAAGTTATATTGAAATATCTTGACCAATAATGAAAATGCTAAAACGTGGGTATTCGTAAAAAAAACATATTTTGGAATAACATATTTCAATTTAATGAACATTTTTTCTGCTATAATCACAAAAATGTATTCTAAAAATAAAAAATGCAAAATTCTGTTGAATCTAAAATTGCACACAAGATTTTGAAAAATATGAAATTTAACACCTTTTTAAACTGGACTTCCACACATAACATTTTTAATCGAGTATACCCTCTCAAAAACGATTCAATGTGCGAAATAACTTTCAAAACAAGAGTTGTTGAGAAATAAATCCTCTATAATACTGTTATATTATACCAGACAGCAACCACTCCAGAGAGTTTATGAAACTCTGGATTCTGGCAGGCATGTTGCTGCTCTATTCTTTGATCTCTCCAGGGCATTTGACTCTCTTGATTTCAAATTTTTGTGTAGCAAACTATCCAATTTGGGCTATAGATGTATTTTTTGGATTGTCTATCTAATTATTTGCAGCTGAGAGGAATAAGGGTCAGGGTTGATAATGTTTATTCTGATGCTCACGGTGTAGGTGTTGGTGTAACTCAAGGGTTCGTCCTTGGCCCATTGTTGTTCATATTATTTATTAATGACTTACCTGAGTAAATTCCATCCAGGATTTTGACAATTTTCGCTGACGATACTTCTATTGTGGTATCTACTGGTTCCATGGAAGATCTAAAGAACCAGCTGAAACATCTCTTTCAGGTGTTTGTGGAATGGTGTAGGAAGAATGCACTCATGGTTAATATAGAAAAAACCAAGTGTATTCATTTCAAGATTGAGAGTGCCCATGATGGTGTGTTGAGTTTTCAGTTTGAGGGCTTCAACATCCAATCAGTGGACTGCACAAAGTTTTTGGGATTTTTCGTGGATCGCCATCTGAGATGGGAGCAGCAGATAGATGCTCTCTGTAGAAGAGTGAATAGTTCCCGTTACGCTATTTCGCGCCTAAAGCAATCCATGCCACGGTCAGCAATATTGTCAGTGTATTACGACCTATTATACTGTCACCTTCCATCCAATGTGATATTTTTTGGTAACTCTGTGCACAGTGAGAAAGTGTTCATAGCACAAAAGAGGGTAATGCGCACTATGTTCATCATACCCCATAGAGAGTCTTGCAAACCTTTTTTCCGGCCCACAAGATTCTCACCTTTTCAAGTATCTATATCCTCCAGTTGTTGATATATATGAAAACTTACAACCACTTGATTGACATAAATTCAAGGTTCCACAACTATATTACTAGACACTCAGATATGCTTTGTGTTCCCTTACACAAAACTAGTAAACTAGAGTCATTTGTCTCATATCAAGGTCTCATTCTCTATAATCATTTACCTTCCCGTTCAACAAATCAGCAAAAATACTTGTTTGCCATCATCGAAAACCATCTAGAATCATTGTAAAATGTACATTCTCAATGAAAAATAACAAAAAAGTGAAAAATACGAGGGGCCATTAAAGTAAAGAATTACCAAAAACTTTTCAGGAATGTGGACAATGCTTTATTTTATTCTCACAAGTTTACTTTTGCCAACGTTTCGGAGGCGATTTCCTCCTTCTTTAGGGCTAAAAAACAAAAGAACATTTAACAAACAATAACAAGGACAGATCCTGAAACTAACCTCAAGAATATCAAGTGTTCGAGAAAACAGCAATTAAGCAATATTTCATAAATTATTTTTTGGATTAAATAATAACAGGTATAACGTCGCCAGAATCAAAACAGAAATGTCAAACACAAAAACATAGACAAACATGAAATTTCAAATGTCAAGTGTTACAACCATAGATAGGTCTTTTTCTTTTTGTTAAATTATATTCTACGTTTATTTCTTTGTTGTGTATCACGTAACAGGATATCATAAAAATAGCTGAGGTTGTTTACATCTCCTCTAAAGTTTACAGTGTTGTTTCTCGATGGAAATCATCTCACTTATTTCTCTTGTAACCATTGTTCTCCACATCTAGTATTTCCACATCTTCAAAGTTGAAATTATGACCATCACTGAACACATGATAAATTAGGGCAGTCTTTTCCTTGTTGTTTACATTTCTTGTATCATATTTGTGTTGTTTTATACGATCTTTTAAGTACTGCCGAGTTTGTTCTATGTTACTATTGTCACAATCCAAGCATGATATCTTGTAAACCACAGATGATAAAAGTTCTTTTTTGGTGGTTTCCTTTAATCTTGAGAAGAATCTGTTGGTGGTAGAAATGTTATAGAAAGCACATGTGCAATTTAACTCTCTAATAATCCTTTGAATTTTGTAAGACAGGCCCTCGATGAAGAGGAACCTGTGAAAAGGTTTTGTGCCATCCTCTGAGATGGAACGTGATGTATTGTCTTCCTCCCTATTTTGAATTTTCTTTTAGCCCTGAAGAAGGAGGAAATCGCCTCCGAAACGTTGGCAAAAGTAAACTTGCGAGAATAAAATGAAGCATTGTCCACATTCCTGAAAAGTTTTTATCTTATATTGTATATCATGGACGAATACCAAACTGGCATACTATAATGTTGACTTGTCCTATACATGTAATATGTCTAAACGGACCAATAAAGATTTATTATTATTATATCAATAATCTTTGTTTCGTAAAATATCACACATTTTTGTTCAGGGAAAAGGAAAAAACACCTGATTTTCTTCAAATGAATGATATAAGTAGCAAAAATATATTTTTCACAATGTACATATTTAGCTTTTGTAGTGACTTTACTCAGAAAACCTGAATTTGTGGCTAATACCCCATTCACGTCCAAGGCAACGATGACTGAACTAATAAGTGCCCTTGAAAGATTCCAAGTGTAACGATATCGAAAAAGTTTAGGAACCGCTGATTCACGTTCCGCCAAAACAAAAGCTCCCGTTTTCATATTCAAGAATCCGAGCGTATAGATAAGAAGCACCGATAAGGAGGGGGCGCGCGCGGAACGGAGCACAGAACATGTTAATCTAGCGGTCAGGGTATTCGATGGTCGACGTGATTCATTGGTTACGGGAAATAAATTATCTCGGGGCATGACTGGCCCCGCACGCACGCCACAGGAAGCGCCAATAAAAGCTTCATTTGCACAACAATGGCGTTCCGAATAATTCCGGTGTACGGTGCATTTTAGGTGGGATTTTTTTTTTCGCGCCGCGACGAACGATTCTCGCCACATTATCAATCGGTCACGCATGCAATTTGTCGTTTCCGTGTCGATATATACGGCACACTTTTCGTAGACGCACCAGAGGGTTGTGGGATTGTGCTAGGTTCGTTTTAAGTGGGGAAGGATTGGTTTTCGGACAACAGCTTACGGGCCTTTATGGTGTTCTGACCGGACGTTTTGCTCTCACCCCAATATCAATATCGGTTTATTATTTTCAATAATGAATTTTTGGAGTCGATAACCCCCTCTGAAAAGATCACGCACCGCATCACAGACAAATTGGCTCTCAGTGAATTTGATCGATTTTTTTTTATGTTGCAAAACTCGTAATGCTGATGAAATGTTCAATGCTTTATCTCATTAAATTCAACCGTTTGGGGCCAATTGCACCATTCAAGAAATAAACATTGTTTCCATAATCAATGTTTAGTATTCACCGATGTTTATATTTTCTACCGATTACACCGTTTGATAATTATCGATGTTTAGCTAAACAGAAACAGGAGATATGTTTAGTAACATTGCAAAATCTCGACGGTGATCATAGAGAAGTACATAGATAGTATAGCACGGAGTAAATGATTGAATTTGGAGAAAAAAATCGTGAATGTGCATGTAAATAATTTTTGTCACTATTGTAGTCGTATTTTGCAAGTTTTTTAATTTTCACCACAAAACAGCTGTTCGAGGAAATCCAAAGTCCAAAGTCGATGTTTAGTTGTTTTTAAAATGCTTAGAGCACGTGTACGCAGAATTTATCGTCAGCTAAGTGAATTTTAAAGAGGTCGAATTAGTGGTCTACGGGAGGCAGGTATGTCATTTCGAAAGATCGCTAACCGTACGAACAAAAATCCAAATACTGTCATGAGATGTTGTCAAGCGTGGTTCAATAATGCCCAAAATCGAAGAAAAGTAAGCACCGAACGCTGAAGGGATACAAATGGAGTTCAAGATCGACGTCTAATACTTATAGCCATTAGAGACCCATTTGCAACAACTCGAACTTTGGCTGATGAGTGGTTAGGAGAACAAGGCCATCATCTAACTGTCCGAATGGTTTACCGCTATAGAAGGTCATTTGGACTGCAGCATTATTGACCCCATCTTACCTCTGAAGGTTGTGCAGAGTCAACATTGGAATGTGAAATGGCATCAGGTCGTCTTTTCTGATGAATCTCAATTCTCCTTAGGTGCACATGATGGCCGAAGAAGGGTTAGACGACGTCGGGGAGAAGGATGTGAACCTCAGTTTGATGTTGAGCGTCATGTACAGGGCGGGCAAATTTCGATGTTTTAGCATTACAACTTTTAAAACAGGGGAGATAGACCAAATCTGATACCCAATTCTCGGTCCCTTTTTCTGAGAAACTAACAAGGGTAGTATTCATTTTTGGCCACCTCCTATTGTTTTCGAGTTATAAGCGTAAATTGGAAAAATGTGATATAGAAAAACATTTCTCTAATTCTGTGGTTATTCCGTTCATTCTTCCACATCTTGTAGAACAAAATCGTGCGAGAATATATCAGAAACGCACAGTTTTCATGGTTATATTTTATTATTCTATGTTGGCACTCCGAACTTTCCGCTACGGCTTTATCTGTCAATTCATCAAATTGCCTCAAAAAAATTAGTTCTGCCAACCAACATTTTTCAATGCAAAAATCACTAAATTATATTTATGGAAATATTTCATTAATTTCAATGAAAATGCAATGAATTAGAGAAAATAATGTATAATACTCGTACAGAAGGCTCATTCTACCACTCGTTCATTCCAAAACTCGCCACTTCGTGGCTCGTTTTTGAATTTTGAACTCGTGGAAGAATATCAATGCCTTCTGCACTTGTATTATAAATAACTATTATATCTCCACTAATACTGATGATAGAGCTCTGAAATTAAAACATTATACAGGCACTTTTTTACGTAGAATCCAGTGGCGTGCTCGTATTTTCAAAAGGGTTTTTAATTACGAAGCTACGACCCAAAGCTATGTTTTTTCAAATGGAAACACAGCAGTGTCCTTCCGTCAATCTGATTATTTCTATGCTTTTCACTTATTTCTACAAAATTCGAATCTAGATATGTTTTATAAATTTTTTATCTAGAAATTGATTTGGAAATAACGGAGAAACCACAAGATCGAATTTTTCAATCGAAAGAGTTGTATTGAGATGCATGTAACAGAAGATTATTTACATAGATCTCCAGAATCAATACGCACAAGTACCAATCCATTTTAAACAGCATATGAAACAATGTATATATGATATGAACTCAGCAATTTAATTACGAAGGGACAAACAAGAAATAATATTTAACCTAATAATGACAACAATTACACAATGCACAGTCGACACCTCTTCTCGATAATACAATAGATGAATATTTGAAACTGTGTTCAAGCTACCTAGGAAACTTTTTCCAAGTTCGTTTATCTTTTCGAAACTATTTGTATATAATAAATATTCGAATATTCGAATTTTGTAGAAATAAGTGAAAAGCATAGAAATAATCAGATTGACGGAAGGACACTGCTCTTGTTATAGAAAGCTCAATTTTTCTGTGCTCATCAAGAGCTGAAACCATAGAAATATTGAGACTCTGAAGTAAAAAAAAGGTTTTTGACCATTTTCTGTTATTTATTTTGATACGAATCATACGAAGTTATATATTTTTGAAATCAGGAAAAATTAAGCTGTCAGAAAATGGCACAAAAATCTGGTGTTCCCAGTTGAAAGAACATAACTTTGGGTCATAGCTTCGTAATTAAGAACCCTTTTGAAAATACAAGCACAACACTGGATTCTACTTCAAAAAGTGCCTGTATAATGTTTTAATTTCAGAGCTCTATCATCAGTTTTAGCGGAGATATAAATGTTTTTCGATATCGACATTTTTCCAATTTACGCTTATAACTCGAAAACAAAAGAAGGTGTCCAAAAATGAATACTACCCTTGTTCGTTTCTCAGAAGAAGAGACCGAGAATGTGGTATCAGATTTTGTCTATCTCATCTGGTTTAAAAGTTGTAGTGCTAAAACATCGAAATTTGCCCACCCTGTACACCAGGCAGTAGGCGTTATGGTTTGGGGTGCTATCGCACATACAAGTAGGCTACCTTTAGTCTTTATTCGAGGTAACATGACCTTCAAGAAATAGTGAAGCCATATGTTCTCCCTAACCTTAACCGTCTCGAGAATCCAATATTACAACAAGATAATGCCCGACCTCATGTTACCAGAGTTAGTTGAAACTTTTAGGTCTAAGCGACCTATGGTGAATCTTTTGCCATGACCTCCCAGATCCACCGATCTTTCGCCCCTGGAGCATGTTTGGGACATCATGGGTACAAGGCTTGGAAATTTACCCCAGCCCCCACGTACTTTGGCGGCTCTGAGACATAAGGTACAGATAGCTTAGGATAGTATCCCTCAAGAAGAAATCTTATTGCATCAATGCCGAGACGTGTTGCTGAGTATACAGGGTGTTTCCTAAACATGCGGCAAAAATTCAGGGGGTTGTTCCTTGGACTATTTTAAGCATGTTTTGTCCTTGGATGATTTTTGAAAAACCTCTTTGTTTCGAAGATACAGGGCGAACAACATTTTTCATATTTTTAAAATTAATAATAGTTTAAATAAAAATGCGTACCGCACTGTGTTTACTAAGTAGGTACAATTTATTTTTAAATTTGTTTAACAACATTCCAATTACTAAAAACGGCCAGTTTTTTGACTAAAAATTGATAAGTGGAGATGGTAAAGGAATACAGATTAAACACGGTTTTCATTTGAATTCGTTTTGTGATGTATTAGCAATTTTTAGTCAAAAAACTGGCCGTTTTTAGTAATTGGAATGTTGTTAAACAAATTTTAAAATAAATTGTACCTACTTAGTAAACACAGTGCGGTACGCATTTTTATTTAAACTATTATTAATTTTAAAAATTTGAAAAATGTTGTTCGCCCTGTATCTTCGAAACAAAGAGGTTTTTCGAAAATCATCCAAGGACAAAACATGCTTAAAATAGTCCAAGGAACAACCCCCTGAATTTTTGCCGCATGTTTAGGAAACACCCTGTATAGATAATCGCAGTGGAAAAACACATTATTAACAAATTTATCAAAAAAAAGTTGTAAACCCTTCGTTTTTTGCTGCAAATTTCAATCATTTACTTCTTGCTCTACTATCTATGTTTCACCAAAAAAAAATTAAAATGTAAACAGCTCCTTCTGGGTGTTGCAGTTTCTTTGTCAGTTAGTATATCAAACACACCCGTTTTCTCTCTCCTTCCATTCGGCGGGATTCCGAGCCGTATTTCCGTTCGAATTTACAGTCTGGATCGGCCAGAAACGGGAGAAGTCACAGTCAGTCATTTCCCCGCGGTTTAAAAATCGTGAAATCGGACATGAAAGCCCCAGACCACCCCAATCGAGATTTCAGGTACGTTCAATCCAATTTGCGCATTCTCGCATGACTTGCCTGGAAAGAAGGGGCAGTATAGCTGTCAATCGGGCGGATTTCCCGCTTGTCATTCTACCATGAAGGCGATGGGTGCGACCCACGTGATCCACGACGACCGTCGATGATCTTTGTGTAAAGGTCGGGACAGACAGTCGGATCGAATTTTTGCGCGTTTTCACCGGAAAATTGCGGGTTATAGTTGTGGTGTCGGCTGAATTATGAAGAATTCAAGGTCAAAACTGATTATGTTGGCCTTCGAAACAATAACTCCCGACCGAAATGTGTCTGACTCCCAGTTGAAGGAACGATCATTAAAATTCAATACCATCATTAAAATTTTAATATTCCAGTAGGAGCAGCCTATTGGCTACTTGCACCGTTTAATGGAGGATTAAATTCGTAATGCGACATTAAATTTTAACGGAATGTTTCAACAATATCTTATTTTGAGTACGTCAATGGAAAAATTATAACAGGTGTTTTTTTAATTTCATATGGAGTTGCGATGGTTGTCGTCTATTGTTTAGAATGTCAAACTTTGTTGACCTTTCTGTTCAGTGAGGTTTGGCAATCATGAATCGTTTAACGCCAAAACAATGCTTCAAAATTGTGAAAATCTATTCGCGAATTTCATAGAACACTTCGTCCCTTTCTCGTACAGTATAGTTTTCGACGTTTTCAAACTGTCAAACAAGACGTAGAAATCTGCGTACTGAAGAGTATATTGCTTCTGTAACACGAATAGTTGATGCAGAAGTCGAAATGTCGATACGTGACGCCATTATCAACTCGTGCGAAATTTTATGTAAAGATCTTGGCTTACGTGCCTATAAAAAAAACTCGTTCGAGAATCAAAACCAAATGAACAACATTTACGTAGCATTTTTGCTGATTGGGCTAATTTAAACTGACCGAAGATGGACATTTTGACCAAATAATTGTGTTTAATGTTTAGCTCATTTCTGGTTGAATTGAATTCGTCAATGAGCAAAATTTCCGTATATGGAGCAAAGAAAATCCTCAAGCCATTAACGAATCACCATTAAATCCATTAAAAATTGAGTGTTTGGAGGGGTAAAGAGATTGGCGGCGTCATTGGCTCTTATTTCTCTTGAAATGGGGAAGAAACTACGGATATGGTGGATGGCGAGCGTTATCGAGCCATGCTTATTGATTTATTGTTTCCGAAATTAATCACCTAAACATCGACGACATTTGGTTGCAACAAGACGGAGCAACTTGCCATACAGCGCGCTGAACCTTCAATTCATTGACAAATTTTGTGACGAATAACTTTATTCCAGAAGTGGTCCTGTTAATTGGATCCTTTTTTTAAATGGAGGAAAATCCACCTTATGGCCACCCAACAAACCTTGACCAGAGCAAAAACCCGTGTCGGCACTTGTTGGATAGTGTGAGGCTCTACGGAAGGGTATACTTAAAAGCCTGCATTACACCTCCACCGAACCCGTTGAGAAAGGTTCCAAGGACGCCAACCTTAGTCTTACGCGTTCAGACGGCCAGCTCATCAAGGGTTTGGTACTCTACGGCGAAATGTCTTTCTTGTTTCACGCTGTCCTGCCCTAGTGGAGTGTGGGAAAGGGCAGGAACAATTCGTTGAAGGTGGTAGTCATTCATCAGTTAGCCTAAAAAGCATGATCTCCCTCGTTCCGTGGTTTCCCCCATAGCTCTGAATATGGAACTCTAGCCTGAGGTAGTTCCCCGCAAGGACTTGGTCCTCAGAACTTATCACCACGAGGAGACGCCTCTTGACCCTCATCTCGCGACCTTTGCGAACTTGCACAACTAACGTGAACCCTACGTCCTCACAGCTTAGGATCAGTCCCTATTTGTGCAGGGAAGTTATAAGAATTGGGGGTTTTTCAAGGGGGCTCAGTTGTTTTGACTGTGAGCAGAGCGCTAACATACTTTTTTGTTATCCTCGTTTCCTAAGATTTCAGAGCATTGAAGTCATTTCAGTCAGTCAGTTCTGAACTCTAGTTACTCCTCGAATAGTGTACCGAGAATTACACTCTAGGTCCTAAACTGGCTCCCGCAGAAACATAAGTATACCCTATTTTACCACGCACTCACAGCCAAATGTTGGCATCTTCTTCCTTCTCGGCTTCTTGTGTCTCGTTCTGATAGACCTGTCAATAATTTCCACCTACCTTTATGGCCTCATGGGATTGTTGAGGTATGGGGAATGTAGCAGAATGGTATTAGCCTCGCTAATACATTTTCTGGTCAGTCTTAGTTTCACTGTCTACTTTACAACAGGCAGTTACTACAAGCCCTCCCACCACGACAAGGTGCTGACCTCGGAAGAGTGTTAACAGAACCCTACGTTCGTGAGACTTAACGCCTTTCGGTTTTTTTTTTTTTTGTAATGTTGAGTCATTTGGTTTATGCTTTATGCCGACAAAACGGTAACTCTTGAAGTATTGGAATCAAATATTTAAGCCACCATTGATGCCACATGTCCAGATTTATTAAAAAAAGTGTTGGAAATGTGGACTGATCGAAGTCACCATTGATGCCACATGTCCAGATTTATTGAAAAAAGTGTTGGAAATGTGGACTGATCGAACGTACAATGTAACTCGTAGCCACGGCGGTCATATGCCTGAAATCGTATTCAAAAAATGAATTACATGAAATTATCTACCAGATTTCGAAAAAAAAAATTTCCAACAATATTTCTGTCTTGTATTATTTTATTTACAATGGGAAGCAGGAAAGTATTTGTTTTCCGTCATCAATAAAGGCGTCGTTGGACATGGCTATTATTATTATAATTATTATTATTAAGTATCTTTTCAAAAAATGGCTGAGACTTGACAATTTCAAAAGTCGTGAATTGGAATAGACTGGATTTTTTGGTATGAACAAAATTATTGTATTGTGAAATTTTAGATTGGTAGTTTGGAAAAATTCACTCAAATGGGTTTCGTTATTCAAAAATCAACCATGCTTCCCTCCCACATTTGCACTGCCCCACTAAACTTCCAAACCATCTATCAGACGTTCAACCCATACACCAGACCAATTGAAATACGTTTCTGCTACAGATGCACGCGCTGAGGAAGCTGATGCAGGGGGACGTCAAACACCAGAAAGCACCCTTGGGGAATAACTTCCGACCACCCCAACCCCTACACCATCGCCCCGTGAGGACAAATATTGACTTTAACATCAAGCGTAGTGAGGTAAGTGTTTTTCAAATATTGCAGCCACGGAATTTCTCACCCCTTTCGTTTTTCTTCATATCTACCCTTCGGGCCCATAAAGCTGGTTTTCTTAGAGCTCCAGTTTGGGAAAATTAGCCGATATTTTTGTTTTCCTACCCTTGCTGGAGTTGTTACGTTAGAGGGGGTTGGAAAAGAAGGGAAAAATATCGAATGGGAATATTAGTGTTCTTTGTGGAAAGGTTACGATAAATAACCTTTTATTGGAAAAATTCACATCAAGTCGTTTTCTTAAAATATTCAAGTTTGTTATAAAAATACCGTTAAAATTTTCTATCCCATTTTTTCGGTTAAAAACGACATTATTATTCCACATATAACAGCAGAGATGAGATGACGTTTATCCACTCAGTGAATAATATATTTTTAATTGACTATCACAATTTACCTATAATAAGAACAAACTTATATTGCTCATCTGAAGCGGTATTAGAAAGAAATTCCAATATATTCTTTACTGTGTATCCTTTGAAATGCTGTCTCTTTTAGAGCTATCATTCTCTTGAGTTGCGTGTAATAGGACCATAGATTTCTTCTTCATTAGAGCCAAATTGTTCTTCCTGGAGCATTTTTTTGAACTATGCAAAAAGCCAGTAATTATTGGGGACGAGATCTTGAGAAAAAGCGGCCAAGCAGTTGGAAGAGCAATTTGACCATGGTTTTCATCGATTTGTGACAACTAGTATTGTCTAAGTGGAAGAGTATTTTTTCTGCATTCAATCGATCCAATACATTCAGCATTCAGGTTGTTGATGGTTTTATGTTTTATATTTGTGAAGTTAATCAAGGAACAATATAACATGCATGTCTCAAAATACGAACGCCTAAACCTTCCTAGATGATGTTTAAGATTTTGGTCGTTTTGTACGGCTTTCATCCAGTGATTACCACTCAGCTGACGCCCTCTTTGACTCAAGAGTGTAATGATTAATTCATGTTTCATCCATTGTCACATATCTTTTTCTTCTTCCTTTAGCTAGGGAATTCTCCCTGTTTATTAGTCCTTGATGAGGAGAACCAACTTTGTCCTCATCTCTTCGGTGGTCGTCCAGGTTTTTTTCTTCCATTGGGTCATTCATGTTTGCTGATGCATGCAATTCTCTCTGATGCTATTCTATCAACTTGGTCTCTCTATTTGCCTCCTTTGCCTACTTTACTCGATAATATCTCATTTACCTAACCTCTCTCTTATTGATTTGCTGGTCTCTCTATCTCTCAATGTAACCCCTGAAATTCTCCTCGAAATATTCATTTCTACCGTTTTGAGTTTCTGTATGGTTCTCTCTGTTTCCTCCCGGGTTTCTATGGCGTAAGTCATAATTGCACGCATGGCTCTATAAAGTCTCACCTTTCTTCTTTTGAGCTTGTAACGTGTGTTCATTTAATTTTGTGGTCAAGAGTACTATGAGGAAATTAGAGTTGATTTTCTGTGATTGCAAGTAGCGCTTAGCTTGTACTTTATAGTTCCCAGATTCGAAGTATGTAAACAAAAGTTAGTGACAGTCAGGGGGGGGTTCCAGCATTTCTTCAAAGAAGGATTGCACAATATCGAATTCACATGAAAGTTTTACAGTAGGAAGTCTTTTTCCATTTTTCAACAAGCATTATCGCTTAAGGGATGCCCCTCTTCTGTATCTAGCCCTGCCTCCAGTTCAATTTTCGACTTGAGCTATTTACCCTTCGATTCAAAAAATGGTTTGCTCCAACTGAAACATTTCATTGCCAAGTTTGCTTGAATTGATAAAATATGAGGATTTAAAAAAATCAGCTGAAAATTCCCATTTGGATTGGATAAGGTTTCAAAATTTTAATTGCGCATCAAATAAAGTTTCTATCGATTTCTACGAAGTAATCTCCAAACTGAACATGAAATTGATTTTTCTTTATTTTACTGATCATGTTTTTTCCTTGTTTCAGCTGGGAAAACAGTGCCCCAGTATGTACAAAGACGTGTATTATAAGGCAAACAGCTGGAAGCAACACTAATGACAGCAGTGTATTGGAATTCGAAAAGACATTTAGTGAATTGGCAGACTGATAGTGCTACGATAAATAATGAAGAAAATAAGACATATCATATTTTGCAACAGATATAAATATGTTCTTGACTGAATTTTCCTTTGATGTTGCAACCGAAGATATGCCTGTATCAATAAGAATATTTTAGACATGTTTTCATGTTGCAATCTAGATTGAGTTTCCAGCGGGATAATTCTCGAACATACAGTGTTACCCTATATCGCCAGGCAATTTTCGTGATCAATATACCATTTTCTTTCATTTCAAGATCAACGGGCGGGTCATACGTTACTTATTATCTTCTGATTAACATAACATACTAGTTTGAGCCATGGGCTGATTTAGAGGCATCAGTCAGATACAAGGAGCCGTTTTTCCTGCCATATGCTTCAAATTTCACGAGAACCCGATTATACTATGAGATTCATAATGAATCCAAAACTGAACTGAAATCATGATAGTCACCACAATGAAATAACCTTACATCATTTTCAGCAAACTTTAAATCGTTGAGAGAAAACATTTCCCACGAAATATTTCTGGCAATATTGATAATCAATTGTCGATTTAGCAATGTAACCGTGTACTTACCTCAAACACCTGTTATCTCCAAATTGGCTCACGGCTCAAACTAATTCACTTTAAAGCTTAATACTTCAATCGGACAATAAGTAATGACTTGCTGCCCTGGGATCTTGCTCTATTCCATTGATTTATACTTTTAGAAATTAAATTCTTCCAGACACAGTTCTGCATATCCCAATACTCAAAATATTCGAATATCAATTCAGTACAAAGCTAAATATCATTTTATCAACATTCCTGCTATTTTTGGAATAGGAATTTATTCTTCCAATTTTTTTCGACCAAATCTATGAGACGTTTTTGGTATTGAGATGTGCTAAGCTTTGTGTATGTTGAAGGAGAAATAGTTGACAATTGCTTCTCAAAAGCTACATTTTGTATTGGACATTGCTTTAAAAAATGTATTAGAGGAAAATTATCGACAATGTAAATTGAGGCTTAATAGTGAAATTATTATTATTTGTATAAATGTTTATATATGTTGACGTTATTTTCGAATATAAGGAGTTTTATACAAACTAAAATATGTGTTTTAATTTTATACCTTACTAACATTCTCAAAATAGAATACCATAAATAAATAATAAACTATACAGAGAGGGCCATTGAAAACGAAACAGCGGCTCTGTAAGTCGGCGGAACCGAGTTATATAAAAACGCTCGGACACGTCAACAACATTTTCGAGGGGGACATCGTTCGCGATGAAATTTACCCGAAATACATTTCATCCCTCGGAGCTGTGACCGCCACCCCTAAATTTTTAAATGGCACCATATGGCAAGTGATACCTCATTTGAAAGGTAGTTTCCTTCTTAATATCAAACAACAAAAATAAATTAATTCTATCGATTCGTTTTCGAGATATAGGAACTTGAAGTTGGGAAATAACTTTTTATTCACTCAATCAATAAAAATAAGATCTAACATTGCAACTGTTTAAAAATAATTATCATTGTCAAGGAATTAAATGATCTAACTGTTTACCACCCATTTCCATGCAATAGTATAAGTTCTTTTCAAAATGAGACCTCACATTTCGTAGCATTTCCGGCGTTATTCGACGGCATTCTTCATTAATTCTACGTCGTAAATCTTTCAGTGATTATGGTTCGGTTGCATAGATTTTGTTTTTCAAGTGACCCCACAGGAAAAAGTCGAGTGGGGTTAAATCTGGAGATCTGGCTGGCCACCCTATAGCGCCTCTTCTTCCAATCCAACTTCCAGGAAACATTCTATCTAAAAACTTGTTGAAATTTCAAGTGCTCTTCATGGTAACGAATGAGTGAATAAAAAGTTATTTCCCAACTTCAAGTTCCTATATCTCGAAAACGATCAGATAGAATTAATTTATTTTTGTTGTTTGATATTGAGAAGGAAACTACCTTTCAAATGAGGTATCACTTGCTATATGGTGCCATTTAAAAATTTAGGGGTGGCGGTCGCAGCTCCGAGGGATGAAATGTATTTCGGGTGAATTTCATCGCGAACGATGTCCCCCTCGAAAATGTTGTTGACGTGTCCGAGCGTTTTTATATAACTCGGTTCTGCCGACTTACAGAGCCGCTGTTTCGTTTTCAATGGCCCTCTCTGTATAAACGCTGAGTTCAAGACCTTGTCAGAAAAATACAGGGATTTGGTCAATAAAACACGAAATATGCAGAGATTACTCATCGAAATTCATTATCATACCTATACACTTCAAAAAATGAATCACAAAAAAATTTAACACAAATTTTCATTAACTCTGGAGTTTTTTGCTGAAATTTTCAGAACTTCGTTATCATTATGCAAAATTCAATTGTGTTCCGAAGAATTAAGATTTTCAACTTTTCGGTACTCACATGCAATTCTATTTATAATGTAGAATTGAAGGAAGAATTGTTCGATATTTCTATCTATTGCAAATTTTGCTAAAAACAATTCGAATGAACTTACCAAATTGAGTAGTGAAAACAATTCAATTAGCATAAGTAGGAAGAACTTCCAAATCTGCATGAGTTCTAATAAATAATAGTTGGGCAAATACAATTACACCATTGCAAAATCCCGTTCATGTGGCATCCAAAGGACTAAGAAAATTAAAAAAAAAGCACTGAAGTAAAGTCAATGACTTTCATGCGCTTGTTCAAATTCTCATATGGGTACATGTAATTTTCTACGGAATTACGAATGACCCTAAAACTTAATTCCCTCTTCTGAACAAAAAAACCTACCAAGTGAATTGCCACAAAAATATAAAATTACGTGATATACAATGTCATCCATCATTTTTTTTGGAACAAGTTTGTTGAGGAAACGAAAAATGCTTCTCACCAAATAACCGAAGAAATTGAAACAAAACAGTTCGTTCTCCGAATAATATTCTTTGGTTCACTGGGTCATCCGATACAAAATTTAAGTAAAATCTGATTGATATATTTTCAGATATCGAAATTAAAAAGATATTGCTTTCAATGATCCTAACAAATTTTGCACGCACATTTGTCTCACTATTTTGGAACGAATTTCTTTACTTTAGTTCGATCGGATGATATGATATTTCCTCAGGATAATGATCGAAATCAAGTTTGCCCCGTGCTCTCCAATACAATGGTTGTATCATGGCAACACTGTGTATTACTTTCTGACAATACTTTTGTGATTTGTGTTTTCGAAAAGCTGGCGTCGCCACTGGTTAATACTGAGAGAAATTTCTGAAGAATTCATGGAGGATATTGATATTATTCAGTTAATCGACTACTATTCTTAAATAAATTTAAAAGGGGTACCAAGATACGAATCTGTACTTTTGTAGCATTTAAAGCAATTCAATGCATTCTCAAATTTTTCTCAGTATTCGGAAATGATCACCAATTTTGATAACACATTCAAATAATGCTTAACGTTGTTGAAGCGTGTATCTTTCAATAATTGAATGGTTCTTTCTTAACAGAAATAACATAAGGAATGTAAAAAAATTATTTATAGTGCTGAAATTACAGCCATTGCAAATTGAATTATTCCTATTGGAAAACCCTCTGCGTCCAGCTAAACAAACACAAGTCCGAACTCAGACTGCTTACCTTGACAATGCTGATCCAACGAAATTCAGTCCGAAGATAAAGTTGATATCGTTTGTTCAGTAATTCATACCCATCTGGCTTATTAGTTTATCTTTCGCCTAATGGAATCAACAGTTTGAATTTCCCCTGAACAGGGGAAGAGCATCTTGGCTCTTGACCCCAATTATCTTACTGTGGGCAGCATGGGTAAATTAGAATTCTGAAGTTGCGGCTAATGTTCGCAAAATTCATGGCCTGATTGGTAGATAATGAAACCCGTTGTTAGAATCTTCATACACGGCTTCCATTATGTCGGTGAAATTCAATGGATACCATGTTTTCATTGGTAGAATGTAAATATTTTCACTACTTGTCAAGATGAAGCAATCGCTTAGAGAAGGATGTAAGTCACCCTAAACAACATCAGAACAAACAAGCTCGATTGCAGAATATGGTTCTGGACTATCACTTCAGTGTAGCGAGAGTAAACTAATGCAATTTCATGAAGTGAGCCGTGATTTTTGAGTTAATGATTACCAATAGCGCCATCATGTATACATATATGTGAAGTAAGTCACTTCCTCAATCTTAGTAATTTGACTTATGTCAAACAGGTAGGTACTATTGGTTCATTATTTTCAATAAAAATCCTTTGAAATCGATCCGGGAAAAAAATATTTTATCTCCACTGAAATGTTGAATTTACATCTTGGAATATGAATATCGAATATAAAAAAAACATGCACATGAAACTTGAAACAAAAATCAGATGTTATATAGCAGTGATCCCCCAGCACGTGAACAAGATCAAGAAATGAAATTTCGTCTCGAGGTTGAAATACATTTTTTATAAAGCCTTTTTCAAACTACATTAAAACATTAGTATCAAAATATGGGATCAGAATTTCTGACCCAAACCAATTGAATGATACGCTACTGACGTTACGATAAAATACGCCATCAGACCTAGCACGATGGACCACGCAGTTTTATTGATGCAGGGTGCGTGGAGAAAAAAGTACTTGAGACTTTTGAAAGTACGATATGTAATACAAGCATGGGCGCCCGCAGGGAGATTTAGATTGCCCCATTTTTCAGCTCAACACCCTCAATATTACTTTCTCAATCCAAAGGACATGGAAAGAAGGAAAGTAATGGATTCTCAACAATTTTCTGGTTTTCAATGACAATCATGGACGCTTTATCGTTTTTCAATAATTTTCATTTTGCCCCCCCTGATAAAAATTTCTGCGGCCGCCCATGAATACGAGGGAGGTATTCGGACGTAACATACGATAAAAAAGTCAAATAATTCGACGATAGAGAATAGACGGATCTAGTCGAATAGGTGGTTAATTAAAAGTGGAATATAATAATGTTAAGACAAAACTTCAATAGACGAAAGTTCAGTGGCTGTACGTTCAATGGATTTTGAGTACTACACATAGTGTGAATATTTGCCCTTGGCAACAACAAATGAAACCCTTACAAAAATAACCAAAATATTCCAAGTATATGTATACTTGAATTTTTTGCTGAAATTTTCAGAAATTCTTTATCATTATGCAAAATTCAATTGTGTTCCGAAGAATTCAGTTTTCAGCTTTTCGGTACTCACATGAAATTCTATTTGTAATGTAGAATTGAAGGGAGAATTGTTCGATATTCCTATCTATTGCAATTTTAAATTCAAATTCAATTGAACGTACAAAACATGTTTTCAATTGAAGTGGTTGTTAATTCTATAGGTGCATTTGAGATTTTCACTTAAGGTTAATAAAGAATTCGTTAATTCATAAAAAAATATGTGAAAAAGGTTGGGAATATTGCTATCGAACAGATCATAGGAACACAATGATTCATCTCTTTCATAATCAAAGCTGGAGTTTAGCCTGTATGAAAATCTCTTATATACAATTGGTAAATCCAACAGCGTTTCTGTTCTTTTAGGATTTTTTTGAGAGATACCAGATGTTTAGTCCATTGCTATGGAGGAAGTGAATATTTGGACGAATTTGATTTATGCATAGTTCAAAATACGCAGTACTTGTCTGTATTAATGACACCTAATTGAAACTTATTTTTAAGCTATAGGTATATATAATTCTAGAAATGGTGAAAACTACCATACCTCATCAGAATAGGTACGAAATAGGCATGAATGAAACTCAAACCGTACCAGTATGGTAAAAAACAAGCCGTCTATTTAAATTCTTTGAGAAATACCAGATATTGAATTTATGGTACTTAAAAGAAGTGAATATTTCGAAGAATTTATTTTTACACAGTTCAAAATACGCAGCCTCTGGAAGAAGTTCTCTGTATTTTTGAATTCAATGCAATATCTCGGAGTGCAATTCGGAGTTTTTGAAAAAATCATACATTTCAATTGAGATGTGGCTAGTGAACCATATGGGGCAAGTGCGTCTTTCGCAATATCTTCCTTGACTGGCAATATATCCGGCAAAAATGAAAACAGTTCATGAATGAATCAATTATCTTGTGGTGTCAATTGAAAACTTTATGAAAAATAGTGAAACTTAGGTAGATATGGAGATTTATCGTGATACAACTTTTGTCTTGTTATATTTCAGGTGAATTAAACAAGGATTTTTTATAATTTATAGGGAAATTCTTAATATTTCATAGAATCTAAGTATATATAAAACCGCTTGCACATATACGTCAAACTTTAAACGTA
The DNA here is from genome assembly GCF_914767665.1 of Harmonia axyridis. Classification (NCBI taxonomy): domain Eukaryota; kingdom Metazoa; phylum Arthropoda; class Insecta; order Coleoptera; family Coccinellidae; genus Harmonia; species Harmonia axyridis. The sequence goes on from NC_059507.1 coordinate 20,091,943, forward strand.
AAATCACAGCCCAAACGGGACCATCTAGAGCAAAAATGACAAGAATAAGACCCCCCTCAAAATCGTCTGGAGATCCCGGGAAAAATCCCAAACCTTCGATTCTCCCCGCGGTTTTCGAGTATACGGGGTGTTTCGGATCATTTTGACATTTCAAGTCCCATATTTCTGTGGTATCTGTGGACAATTTGGCTGTCAGTGTCATGTTAATAATAAATATTCCATTTCGATATATGAAAGTTCTTGAAAAAGTTTGCAATTTCCAAAATTGTTATTCAATATTTAAATAAATGCCGACAGATAAAATGCAAAGTCTTCGGCGAATCAAAAATTCGATAGATATTTGTCAAAATTTGGAAATGAACATTTATATCATCGAATGCATTTTCCTCAATTCAGGTTTGTTTGAAGGGTTTGTATTATTTGGAATTAATTGGATGAATGTTACTTTATTTCAGGAATTTTTCGTTTATTTTCCACAATCTATAAAACTACATTTCCTTTCGTGAGAATTTGAATTTATTGCGACAGAAGATGGAACTACCAAAGAGAACAGAAGCTTCATTCATCAATTCAGTCTTGGATTGGAGTAAAAGTTATGCTACTATGAAACAGTATTAAACAGATAGAAAGACTCCTTATAGATAATTCACAATTGGCTTTATTACTGGAAAAAAAGAGCCAAGTTAGTCAGATAACAGTCAAAAGTTTCCATGAGTTTTTTGAATATCTAAAATATACACTTTTACGACAGAGGAGTGCAAAAATATAAGTGACCACTCCGTTTTTGAAGAATTTGAGTGCAGTGCTGTTGAATTTATAATGAATAAGTCAAATCTTTCATACTAATAATTTCAACTATATATACCCTGTTATATTATATTCCGCTCAACTGAAACATGTATTAATAAGCCTTGGAAATTAGAGACTCTCAAACTTATCACCTGATTTCTCAAAAAGGTTTCACCAAGATAAGATATTGTAGGTAATTGCTTATGAGGTAACATAGGCCATGGGTATTTGAAAGGCAAGTCTATTCATTATGTCTCTTTTTAGTTGGTTTATTATAGCTATACTGAATATTTCTAAAAATAACATTCACTTTAGATGTGAATTAATTAAATTTGGACTTATGCATCATATCATATATGACTATGAAATTGAGAAAGACATATTTTTCTAAATTCCATTATAAGTCTTTCGAATAGTACTTTGAAGATATTGATTTCAATGACGTATGGAATATATCAGTTGAAATACTAGTCAAAATGTTACGACAGAAATAAATTTTGAAGGATCATTCAGTATATGAAGAATTTAACATGGCAGTCACTTTCGAAATTGGTATCAATTTTCCAGCAATTCAATGAAGGTATAAAATACTTTAAAAAGCAACTATTTATTGAAAATTTCCATGTCATGAATGAATGATCAAATTTGTATAAAAATGTTGATACCTACCTATTTGTTCACTAAAGTTTCCAATCTTTTAATCGTTATAGGAATAGGTGCTATATGGCCATTTCAAAAATGCTATCCTACTGATTTATTCATTGCTTTTCATTTTGGTAAGAATTAAATTATTCATTGATTCAGATCCAAAGTTAACATTTGAAAAAATCAAGTCAATGTAGTTATTGACCCATATGGGTCAATAGTATTGGCCGATACAATTTTAGTACAGATTTCAAATACTCAGTTCCTTTTGACTGAAGTAAAAATTGAACAATGATCTTTGTATCTTGAAATGAGTTTTGCACTTTTCCAGTGTTCAACAATGAGATCATTATTAAATTGACTCAAGAAATTAACAGAGTATGCTATATCAGGACTAGTTAATATTGCTGAAGATATTAATAAACCTATTAATTTCTTATATGGTTCATCATTACAACTCTCTTTTGTTGAATCAAAATTCAATTTAGTTTTCACATGTTCACAATCAGACATGTTGAATTATTGCAATACATATTTGAAGAATATAATCGATAGCTTTACTACCTTTTCCATAATTTCTAGTAATATTCATCCCTAATCATTTTTTAGCTTCCCCTAATTTCTTTATCATAAAATTTTCTATCAGAAAATTCATTCAGAATTAACATTAGTTAAAACAAAAAAGTCATCCATGTACAATGCAACAATAGTAAGCCAGTTATTTTTTGATTTATGTAAATACTATGATCAATTGTTGATCTTTTGAAACTTTTATCTATCAAAATTTTATTTACTATATAGGACATAAATTGCCCTGTTTAATTCACTTCTGAGTAAAACCCAGAGCCACAAGTCTCGTTCTATAACATAGCATCAATACAATCTTCAGATACTAAAAAACTCCTTAGTTCGTCAGGAATTTCCAATAGGTCCTTCAAATTGTTGCAATTATATTATATTTCTTCACAAAATATGGAATAGAAGAATAATTTGCTGCTCAACTGAAAAATGTATTGATAAACCTTGGAAATGAGGGACTTCTTATAACCTGATTTCTCAGATATGGGTATCCGAAAGGTAGATCTATTATTCATTCTGCCTCTTTTCAGTTTGTTTATTACAGCTATACTGAATATTCCTAAAACAAAAATCTCACTGTAGGTCTCTTCATAGATCTTATCGAACGATTATGTAAATTCAATATTTGTCAAAACTGAAAATAAACATTGAATGCAATTTCTTTATTTCAGGTAGTATTTCTATTAATGAGTCAATTGAATAAATGTAACTTCATTTTAGGGCCCACAAGTAAATATCCAATGGAATGATAGCCCTTAAAATATATCTATTATTCATTTTGAATTGACTTACAAGAATATCAATATTTTCATCGGCAAGACATAAAACGACAAATTTTCTTTCAAAGTTGAAATTCAGAGAAAAATATGCTAATAATTGTCTATTGTAACTATTAAATAAACAAAAAAAAAGGACCATAAAAAGGATTACAACTTAACTAACAAACATAAACTTTTTTTGTCAATTTTTCCCACCCAATCATCAATTAAATTTGGACTTATGCATCATACATGTCTCTATAAAGAAGAAATGTGCTAATTTAAAATCTTAATGTTGGGATTATATTATTATTCAATATTCTCTAAAAAATTTTTACCAACCTATAAGCATGAATAACTTTCTTGAAAGACAGACGCTCACATTTTGATTATTCATTTCTCCCAAATTCTTCAAAGAAAGAAATTGCCATTTCTGGAAAAATGAGATCTGAGAATTTGTTTGATATCGGTTATTTTTTATTCATTATTAAAGAATACAATATACGATTTATATTTCAACAAAATTTTAAGACATGCGTGTGACTGACAATTATGATCATAGAGAAATCTTTGTTTATGGTTATGACTGCGTTCGGCAAATCCACACTAGGGATGGGCAAAGGTCAGAAAACTATCGATATCTATATATTGTATCGATATTTTCTGACACAATCGAAATGTATCGGAATATGTAAGAGTAAAATATCGATATATATCGCTGTGATATTTTGGTGTGAGAAAATTCTGTTGATTTGAATAAAGTTTTTCTATCATAGAGGATAATAATAAGATTCAGTAGTTTGCTTCCATTTTTATGGAGTATTTTGTCATCCTGAACATTCATAGGGACATTGATGTTGACGAGGACGCTGTGATTACAAGGTTTTCAAAGGGTTCAAAGTTTTAAAGACCAAATTAGATTTTGTGATGTAGTTGCCAATTGCCTCCTTTTTTCATATTAAACAATCTAATATTTTTTAAATTTCTACCTGAATGGTTAAAACCCTGATAAGTAAATAATGGTATTATAATACAACAAATACATAAGGGTAAAACTTTTTTTGCGAAATTCGAGGCTCTATTGTAAAAAACTGGTTATACATTTATAATTCAAAGTATTGCCCATCGCTGGTCACTACTTTCTCCCATCTTTCGGACAGCGTACGAATTGAAAAAACTGGTTATCTTTTGAAGCGATCCACGAATCGATCCAAGTTTTTACTTCTTCATAAGATCGGAAGTGTTGGTCAGCCAGGCCGTGTGCTATTGATTGAAACAAGTGATAGTCCGTGGGAGCAACGTCTGGAGAATACGTCGGGTAGGGTTGTGGGGTAGGAATTCCCATTTTAACGTTTCCAAGTATATCTTGATTACTTTCGCAACATGGGGTCGAGCATTGTCATGCAGTAAAATCAATTCATCTTCTCTCTCGTTGTATTGCGGCGGTTTGTCTTTCAATGCTCGGTACAAACGCATTAATTGCGTTCGATAACGATCGCCTGTGATTCTTTCAGTCATAATACACTACGCCGAGCTGGTCCCACCAAATACTGAGCATGACCTTAGAACCGTGAATATTCGGTTTGGCCGTCGATGTGGAAGCATTGTCAGGATATCCTCATGATTTCATGCGCTTGGGATTATCGTAATGAACCCATTTTTCGTCTCCAGTCCCAATCCGATGCAAAAACCCCTTCCGTCTTTGTCTTGCAAGCAGCTGTTCACAAGTAAATAAACGTCGTTCAAACACCTCGCGGCTTCAACTCGTACCGCACCCAATTTCCTTGTTTCTGAGTCATTCCTATGACTTTCAGGCGTTTTGAAATGGCTTTTAGTGTCACTCCTATTGATCCTACAATTATTGTTGCGTTTGACATGAATCTTGATCAATTATTGCCTCCAATTCTGCATCTTCAAAAAAGTTCTCTCTTCCACCGCGATGCTGGTCTTCGACATCAAAATCACCATTCTTGAAGCGTTGAAACCACTCATCTATTTCTTTATTTATTTAATCAAACGGAACAAGCCATTTTACAGATGTACCAGAAAATGACTAAACCTAGACATAAACAATATCGTTGGTACGTTCTTCCACCAATATCGTTCTCACTATAGGTATTTGAAAGCATTCGATGAACCTCAGCCGCGGATTTTTTCATATTTTAGTAGAAAATTGAAACCTCCCGCAAATGACGAGAATTTGGCTCGTAAGCTAACATGGTTAGTCGTGAATAATTTTATGATGCAGACACAAATCGACTAACATGTCAATGGCGTTATGTTCACAAATACCTGAACTTATTGTATGACATCTACTATATGTATATTTATTTCTCTAATTCTGTGGTTACTCCGTTCATTCTTCCACATCTTGTGGAACAAAATCGTGCGAGAATATATCAGAAAAGCACAGTTTTCATGGTTATATTTCATTATTATATGTTGGTACTCCGAACTTTCCGCCACGGCTTTATCCGCCAATTCATCAATTTGCCTTAAAGAAATCAGTTCTGCCAACCAACATTTTTCAAGCCAAACATCACTAAATGATATTTATGGAAATATTTCATTAATTTCAATAAGAATGCAATGAATTAGAGAAAATAATATATAATACTCGTACAGAAGGCTCATTCTACCACTCGTTCATTGAACTCGTGAAAGAATATCAATGCCTTCTGCACTTGTATTATAAATAACTATTCTACTACCACTTACCGTTACAGCCATCTATTGCAAAACGGCGGACGCAAAGTTGTAAATATTCATATGAATATCTAAATATAAATATTTTTGAGAGGTAAGGCTTGATATCGGTATAATCTGGGATTTGGTCCCATAGAAATACTCGAAGCCCATAACGGCGAACCCCCTCAAAATTTAAGGCTAGGACCGCCCTTGATTTGTCGTCATGGAAAGTTATTTGCATAAAATATTTTCATGTGAACAAGGGCCAAACGGTATGTTCTAGGAAAAAAAATCATACAGAATTCCACCCTAGAATCAGCATAGTATACCGAGTGAATCGTCTGAAATCAGCTAACGATACAAGGTTTCCGAAAAAAATCTTTTATTTTTTAGAGGGATACCCAGTGAAGGATCTACCGGCATAGTGACGGGGTCCAAGGGGCGGAGCCCCTTCGGCGAGCAGAGCGAGTACATCATATAACATCAAACTCATGTACTTAGGCTTTATATTCAGAACGTTGCCAAACATAAGCGTACTTTGCAAAACATCAATTTCACTTCGTAAAACACATTGGGGCAAGTGAGTCTCGAGTACTAAAATAATGAAATATTCATCCTATAAAGACAAACTCAAAGAAAAAGTAAAAATAGCGAGAACCAAAGCAGTCATAAGGACTTTGAGAATGCTGGACCAAGTTCTTTGAATAAAAAAGAGGAAAAGAGAACAAACTCTGAGGACAAAAAAAATTTTACCGGAAAACCACCAAAAATATCGTATGAAGAAAAAACACAATATAACGAAACAAATTGGGATTTTTTTCATGAAAAATGATTGTGATTCACCTGATTGTGTATTAATATATAGCGCCTCGATGAACGAAGGGTAGAAGGACACTTGCCCCACGATATGGGGCAAGTAAGGCATTTGAAATTCTCACCTAAGAATTATTATTTTGTTAATTTTGTGTATTGAATAAGTCTAAAGTTATACCTGGTTAAACCTTAATGTGTCTCAGTTGCGCCACCCTCCCTTACATGCTTCACTCTTTAAGGTGGCTATGTTTAGGAATAAAGTAAAATTTTCAAGAAGAAAAATGTCTTTTTACTGGTTAGGCCTGGAACTATCATATAATATATGATAGTTCCGAGGTTTGAAACTTTGAATCTTGCACTTTTGTTTGTGATATTCATTTATAACTTTCCTAGGTTTTACAGAGCCTTTCAGAAGCTCAGTTCTTAAACTAGTTTAGGGTTGTGTTCAATGTAGGCTTTGTTACTGTGTCCTACCTCCAAATTAGGCAATGTTAATTATTTACCAACAGTGAAAGGTCAGACGGTTTCCGAAACCATATTTTTTCGCCGTTCGTGCTCGTTTTATTTGTATTCTACTTGTGTGAATAATTTTACCATTTTTCTTCGATAAAAACCTGGTAGATTCTTCTGAGACCTCCTCGACTGTTCGTGATCAAAATATCATACATAAGTAACTGAGAATTTATCCATAGTTTCTGCATTCCATTCATGCACTGACAGAATGGCTTTCACAAACGAGCTTTTGATTTCTAACTGTACTGGGATTCAAAAATAAACGCCTTATATCCTGCTGGGAAATCCATCACGCTGAAAGTAATTACCCCGAGTCCCTTACTGCTCAAGACCTCCAAACTGCTAATAAAACCGGAAGCTGCATTGTACCTCTTCCTCGATCTCTCTTCCGTATGCATCTATCAACAATCTTGAGTATAGAGTCAATTTTTTCACAGGATACGTCGGAATTATTGGTCTCTTGAGCCGAAAACGAATCTGGCTCATACGTCGTAAAACAAAATAAAGTTCCGGTCCAGAATTTCTCTTCGGCTTCTTATATTTTTTTATTTTCAATTTACGATCACTCCTCCGCTTTTCTTTGTGAGAACACAATGGAAAACCGGTGAATATGCCTTATCAATCTTTCGTTTGTTTGCTGGAAGTGTGAATAAATTGGCGATTTCATATACAGGTTCGATATTTGTAGAATTCTTTTTTATTTTCCACGGAATACCTCACTGACGTGGAGATTTTACGCGTTTGTTCAATTCCGTATTCATGAACTTCCCGAAATTTCGCATGAATCTTCAAAGCGTTATCACAATTACCCTACTAACATACAAAGCGACATGGCATGAAAACGAAGAATGACGTAATACTTTCGACACAATCTTATTTCGAATGTAGATGACAGTTATCCTATTTCCATTTTTTCATTCTGTAATTTACAATTGTTTCGCTTCACAGTATTTTATAACTGAAAATTTCAAAATGAAATTATCACTTATATATAGGTAAATATGGGGTAAATATGTTATCAACAATGGATTCTGGGAATTCCAGCAATAAATGGTCTACAGTAAGATATTTGAGAGTGTTATTAACTTCCACAAGGACCACTAGGCCGTTGAATAATATTTTACTATATGTATTTGTTTCTGGAAATTCGAGGAATGTTAAGCCATAACTATTATTTTCGGTAAGTAGAATTTCAAAACGTATATGGTTAAACGTATGAAATGAAAAGAGAATATATGTCATGTGCAGTATGCCTCCTAGTCAAGAGATATGAAAACGTTTTAACATATATAAAAAGAGTAGTTGATGTTTGAGATTCATCAGTAATTTGAAGATGAAGAATGCAAGGGGATTTAAGAGTTAGAGAGTTGAGAGATGCTAAAAGAATTTGGATTAGTCACAATACAGATGTTTCAATGAAGAAATTCGTCACATCGAGAAAAGAAAAGAGCTGAGGAAAGGAAACAAACTCGATTCACTTTCTCTCGAGATGAAGAATGATTCTCTAGAATTGGGAGATAGGACAAACTTTTCCAAAATTTGGACAAAGACACTAAGCAACCGCTCATTCTATCTGCGAAGCATCCATATACAAAACTGTTGGTTCACTTTCATGAAATATTTCGACATTGAGGAGTCGAAAAGACATGGATTGAGATAAAGATTTTGGATCCTCAATGGAATAGCAGCGGTAAAGTTGGTTTTAAGCAAATGCAATAACTGCAGAATAGACCGTAGCGAACCTAAGAAAGACTGATCAAATCTTCATTCAACTAATACAACATTAAACTCTACAGCGATGCCAAATCCATTGTGTTAACTGGCACAATGTTCAAATGAGAGGAGTTAACCTTACTTTCAGCAACCTTTTTGTAAATACGGGCATGGTGAAAATCGGAAGAAAATGGAGCTTAACAAGCTCAACTGGATTCATTTGGAAATTTCCAACACTTTAAACCTGGATACAGCGATCGTGGCTATTTTGCGAATGTCGGCTAGATAAGACAAACTAGACACAATTCATTGCGATAATTGTACAAATTTTAAAGGAGCACCTGGACCTGCGACAGGTCTAAAACTTTTTAGAGAGCATCGAATTGATCGTTTTCGATTTGCACGAGATCATATAAACTGGTTAGAATCTCAATCGACCCAGGTATTTTTTTCTGATGAACCCAGATTCAGCTCTTGAGGTGCTGCTGATTGTCGTAGATGCGTTTATAGACTTCCAGGAGAAACATACGCCGATGCCTTACAGGCCAATTGAAAAGTCCCCGGTCTACCATAGTGAAACACATTTTTTTGGCAACATTCAATTTCATTATTCAACACATATGCTTTCGAGGGCGATACAGTAATTATAGCGATCTTCCAATTTTTCGATACAATTTTTGTCTTTCGTTTCGAAATAGGACTTAATTACCCAATTACTTCTTCATTGGCGCTAAATTTCTTTCCAGCAAGCATTCTTTTGAGGTCTGAGAACAGATAAACTCGCTGGGGGCCAGATCTGGCGAAAACGGTGGATGCAGAAGCAATTCCAAGCCCAATTCATGCAAAGATTTGTGACACGGCGCATTGTCTTGATGAAACAGCATCTTTTTTTTCTTCAAATGGGGCCGTTTTTAACGATTTCATCCTTTAAACGATCCAATAACGCTATATAATAATCGCTGAACTTTTTGAAGTTAATCAATGAATGTTATACCTTGCGCATCCCAGAACACTCATGCCATAACCCTTCCCGCGGACTGTTGTGTATTTCCTCGCATTGGATTCGGTTCATCGTGTGCAGTCCACTCAACTGACTGTCAATTGGACTCCGAAGTAAAATGATGGAGCCATGTTTCATCCATTGTCAAATATTGACAAAAAAAATTCACGTTTATTGCACTTAAACAGGCACAGAGACTGCTCAGAATCATTAACACATTGTTGCTTTTGATCGATTATGAGATCGAGAGGCATCAATTTTGCACACAGCTTTCTCACGTAATATTCGTGAATGATCTGATGTACACGTTCAGATGATATCTTCACAATGTCTGCTATCCGATCAACTTCACTTTACGGTCACTCAAAATTATTTTGTGAACTTTTTCGATTTTTTCTTCGGGGCAGCCTCTTTTGGGCGTCCACTGCGTTAGTCATTTTCCGTGCTCATTTCACCACGTTTTAACTTACCATCTAACCAATCATGATTGATTTTCCTTCTGTAGACACCGGAAACTCTTCATCAAGCCAAGATTTTGCTTCAACTGTATTTTTTCCCTTGAGAAAGCAATATTTTATCAACACACGAAATTTTTTTTTTAACTTTTTTCAAATAACAGAAGTAGCTACACTCACAACGCAATATCTCACATAACTAATGGTCGGGCTTTTGTCAAATTTTGACAGGTATCGTTTGAAGATTGGTGTTTATTATTTTTATACGAATCGAATAAAAGTTTTTCTTTGGGAAATTCTCATTTTCATGCAATTTCCGGAATTTTATCATTGTCGTAAAAATTTTAAGTAAGAAAGGTATTTGAACCGTAATGATCAAGTGACCCGTTTTTTTTTTCTGCTCGCCAGTGTATATATTCATTAGATTTTGGTTAATTGGCATTTATTCATTGTTCATAGAAATCTCTGTTGAAGAATGAAATTGTAATTTATTGAATTGAAAAGTGGAAATAGAAAAACTGTCTTTCAATTTCGATTCAAACTGAATTTTCATCGAGTAAATTCCGAGTTGATCGAATATTTGAAATGTTATTTATAATTTCTTGTTTTTAATTTCGTGATGAGGTTGTGTAAGAGTAAGAAAAATAAATATTTTCGAGTTCTAATGTTAATATTATGCCCAAATCCAGAACATTATGAATTTAATAATAATAGTATAAACACAATTACCTACATTGAGTAAAAAGAATATTCATTTTACTCACTATAAGACTCTCATATTTATTTTTTTCGGGTGCTCTCAAACTACTTGTTCATCAACACTTCTAATTAATGTGTTGATGAACAATACTAATGAAATATAATTTTTTTTTATTATCGAAAAAAAAATCCATACATCGTGAAGAAGGCTATGGAAACATTCTAATGAAATTTTATATTATCGTAACTTGACTATGATACCATCAGTTTCACTTCTTTAATTTCATAATAAACTCGCCTCATTATATCTTTAACTGCATCGAAATGTATTGAGCCAAAATTGTAGCTCTGATAAATCGTAAAATCGCGCATCCACATTGTATCATGATAAAATCGAATTTCCTATATCTTGATAGGATACGAATATAAGGAAAGGCCTTATATAAATTTTCACGGTCTCTTTGATTTATTTTGCTCCGTAAATATTTTACGAGGGTCAGATATTGGGGTTTATGAATTTGTTGGCTTGTATAGGGTCTACGATTTGGGATTGACTGTTGCAATTTCGTCATTGTTCTGTATTGGATTTTTTTTAGGAGGGGAGAAGAAAATGTTTGGGAATATTTGACGACATTCAAATAGTTCATTTATGGTTGTATCAATTCTGACATTCGCCAAATAATTGTGTTCACACTGAAATATTTGCGTTTGAATATATTTGTAGTTTTTTGAAGATCAATAATAATGAAAGTTTACGATTTACCGAAATTATATCACTCAAAACTAAAAAAATCGACTTCCGAAAGAGACATTCCGACATCAGATAACTTAATGCTTACAATTTCATGTTTAACGGATTTGGACCTAACTTGATGAAAATCCATCATTGAATAAAGTAAAACAAAATAATTTCCTCAAATATTTCAATTTTAACAATAATTGTTTCGCCAACACTTCGGCTTCTTCAGGTTAATTTTCATTTCTGATGATACTGAACAAAGCTTGTTGAGCAAATTATTAAGATAAAAAAAATTGGAACATTGGCCGAAAAAATATAAAAACTAATAAACAGGTACATTTAGACCTTTGCCGCTTGAGATTTCCAAACTATTTGAAAATATTCAATAACGGAGATAAGTTCACATCTGTTCGTTCACTCAAAAGATTATTTTGATAATTGGGTCTATTTATTCACAATCACAGGGATTCTGAGAGTACTTCAATATATTATTTTCCATGTGGAGAATATTGAAATTAATGTTCATAATAATTATGAACATTAATTTCAACATTCTCCACATGGAAAATAATGTATTATATCCTCTTCTCGAATGATTCTCTCGCTTTTCCAATGTGAATGTAAACCATTTTCCTGTTAAGTACAGATTAGTTGTACACAATGTCTCAATTTCGAAGCTCTCTGGAAGCATCTTGCGAACTATAAGATCTCGACCTCGAGAACTATAATATATCGATCTCGAGAACTTCAAGGACTCCCGATCTAGTTCTTTGAAATAATAAATTAATCATCAGAAAGCAGATCATAGATATCTTGATTCGTTGTCCAGTTAAAGTAAGTTTCTGAAAATTTTTATGGTTTATGATACTCATAACAGATCATTCTAATCAATTACCGTTTTGAAGATATAGGTGAGAGTTGTTCTTTTTCAAATGGCTTATTCGTTATAGGCTTTGCAAAAATATGATCCGTTTCATTGTTTCAAAGATATTGGGTTCTTCGACTTTATTTTTGGATAGAACACCTAACATATAAGTAATTCTCATTTATTCCTTGATTTAATTAATTTTTGTGTATTGCATAGGTGGAATCATATACAAGGTCTCCCATTTGAAAAACACCAACACTCTTCTACATGTATAACGTTAATTGATATCTATGATCTGTGTTACATATTGTATCTATAGCAACGATAGTGGCCAATATGTGATATGTGCAGATGTGCATTTTGGTTGTAACCGTTCAAGTGAGTGATAAATGAATTAAGAATAACGTATACCGAACTTCATTCCAAATTGAGTGAACCCGATTTATATCAAATTATATAAATCTTTTGAAAAATATCGATAGATATTCAACAATCTGGAAGTTTTTTCCTCTAATTCTTACAGTTCACGAGATGCTTTCAGTGAGCATCGAATTTGTGACACCCTGTACAATATCTTTTAGAACCATTAATATTTTTATCGAATGTAATATTGAACTAATAAAGAAATTTAATCCGGAGTCTACAAATTGACTTGTAATGATAGCCCTATAATTGGACAAATATAGAAAAAGCATTCAAGAAGAGGATATATGAACTCCAGAGGGGTTATTTTTCGGAGAGTGTACTTTCAATATATGCGAATCATTTGAAAGATTAAGGTCACACGTACTGTGTTGTGATAATTCAATGACATTTCACTGAGCTTGACTTTAATTTTCTTGGCGAACGTCCAAGAATGTAACTATGGAAATGATCCCAATATGGCAGGAGGCGAAACACCAAAACGATTATACCACGTCGTCAAGGGTATATCCACTTATCAATAGGACGTAACTATGGGAAATTCACGGATTCTATCGGTTCATCAAAACATGAGTCATATAATCAATTCAATTCAGTTCTCCGAATATATGGGACATGTCATGAAAACATAGAATAACGTAGTATATACTTCCAACAAAATTTATCACCAAAAATTTTTCATTAGCTAATCAACCTAATTATATTCGGCTCAAAATTCGAAAATTTTCGCATTTCGCTATCAGTTGTCATCGTCAAAACTTACTTGCCGTTTTGTAACCGTCATTTATTCAGGAGAAAGTTAGTTGGGTTATTATAGGTACCAAGTTCTGACATCTAGAAAGTCAGTCACTGTAGCGGGAAGATATCAAATTACATATGAAGTAGAACCTAGAGAATTTGTTTCATTTCAAGAACAGGCGTATTACGACGAACGCACAAAACATCTGAATACTTCAATCAAAAAAGTAACAGAAACCGTTAGCGAACAACCTGTATTTGGCAATCTCCCCCATTTAACGGTATAATAAAGCTCAGATTTGCTATTTTATGGTTTATCAAAACCCCCATTATTTGGAAATAATTTTGATATACCGTTCCGTAGGATTCGTTCAACGATCGAAGAGCTCTACGAACAATCGTCTGATATCAGGGGAGGCATCGTTAAATTAGACACTCGAAAACCACTACACTCCAGTCCAATTGATCGTATCTGTTCCAGAGAGCTACCCAAACAATGAAATGGTGGCCAATCCGGCAATATTAAGAGTTTATTGGATTTTCGATTACTGGATGAATTTCGTTTTAGGGGAAATACGATGAATTTCACCTTAATATCTTTATAACCATACGAAATATTATTGCTTTGGTGTATAATGTTACCGAGACATAGATTAAAACAATGTTTTATGTATTGCAAGGATAATATTATGAAATGAAAATCATTATGACTATGAGTGTGGAATTCAAAAAAAGAAAGAAAAAGTTATAAATATTAATTCAAGTTCTCATTAAAAATGAATTGAAGGTATAAAGTTAATGGGATTGATTTCTATCATGAATGTTAGAGCAGAAAAAATTCTCACGAAAAAAATTAGGCAGTACGAAAATGAGAGAAGAAATAAAAATAAATAGGAATAATCTCTTACCCTGAGGGGCCAGTCGGATAATAATCATAATCTTTATTGGCATAATTGCCTCAATGTGATTTCCACATAGTAAATAAATCTGAAATAAAAGAAATAAATGAAAATGACTCGTCATTTTCGCATCCTTCTTGCAATTTCTCCAAAAATTCTTTAATGGAAACGAAAACAACAAAAAAAAAAGAAAGAAAATTCTATTATAACATATTGATTCATTCAATATTTTATTCGCACTGCAATGTTTTCACATTTGATTTACTGATGATGCGAAATGATGTCCCATTCAAACATTTGCGGTATGTTCTTGAAACATTACTTTGTAATATTTCATGAAATATTTCTGCGATGGGGTATAAAAATTGGACATTCTCATTTAAAAACAGGGTGGTATTGTGTTTCATCATTTTCGGACCAGCCTTAAGAGTCTAAAATAATTTCTCTATTTCAGTACAGTATTGAGTTCATTCTTCTTCTTCTCAGTGTGCCTTCTCTGTCAATGGAGGTTGGATATCACCATGGCATATTCCTCTCTGCTTTCGGCGGTTCTTATGAGTTGTTCGAAATTTAGACCAGTCCACTGTCGTATATTTCTCAACCATGACAGTTTCTTTCTTCCTATCCCGCGCCTTTCCTCGATTTTTCCCTTCATAATGAGTTGAGCGTTCATTACAGTACTAATAATAATAATAACATTTCTTTATTACCCAACAGGAATATCCCAATTACAGGGTAAAAATAATATACAATATACAGTGCAGAATACACGAAAATAATTCAACACATCAACATGATGCATTACCCACTTGAAAATTCACTTCCCGAAACTCAACCAAAAACATTAACTCTTAGTTTATCAGCACTTTTCAGTTCAGAAATATTAGTCCGTAGGTAAATAGAAAACTGGTGTCGACCTCGATGCTAGTCTCGGCACATTGAAAGACATCTTGGACAGAAGATATGGTGAGTCTATCCTGTTGGCTAACAATCCACGGGCAAACCTGGCACATTATTCTTCATGTCTATCAAGTAACGAGGATATCCTCAACTCCTCCATAACATCAGAAAGGTCTGCACCACGCTCAGGATACCGCCCTTTTCTCTTGAAAAACACATATTTAAAAAATCGCCTATGAATACGCTCCAATCGCGACAGTTGACAACCATAAATAGGGAACCACACCAAGTGAGCATACTCCAACTTACTGACAACCAGCGCGAAATAGAGATTCCTCAATATCGACCAATCCCCGAACTCACTGCTGCATCTAAAAACAAAGCCTAAAGCTCGACTAGCTGATGCACAAAGCTGATCTATATGCGGGATAAAGCTGAATGAGGAGTCAAATAAAACTCCGAGGTCACATATTTCATCTTTATTGCTGAGAAATCTCTCAGCAATATGATAGCCATACGATAGAGGAGTTGACTTTCTAGTGTATGTGACCTTGAAAAATTTGTCCATATTTAACACAAGCCTGTTACATAAGCACCAACCATGAACATATTCCAAGCACGACTGGAGAAACAGCAAATCAGCCACATCACGGATTCTCAAGTAGAGCTTAAAGTCTTCTGCGAAAGCCAATGCTGGATATCTAAGTGAGGTGAGAAGATCATTGATGTATAGAACAAACAACAATGGCCCCAAATTGGATCCCTGGGGAACGCCACATGAAAGAGCATACTCAAACGATTTGAAGCCATTGTAAAACACATAATTCATTCTTCTCCAGAGATACGATCATAGAAGCCTCACATATGCTGGACTGAAACTCAGTGATGTTAATTTCCTCAGCAGAATATTATGGTCAACAGTATCAAACGCTCTAGATAGGTCAGTGTAGATAACATCAACTTGACCACCCTCGTCCAAGCACTCCGTGATGTATTGTGAAATTGTTGCCAGGTTAGTTACGGTAGATCTTCCTCGAATGAATCCGTGCTGTTGTGTGGACAAATATGAATGAACACTAAAATATATGTTCTTGTATAACACCTCCTCGTACACCTTCGCAAAATTTGACAGGATAGATATTGGCCTGTAGTTATGGACATGTGCATTATTCCCCTTCTTGAAAATCGAAACCACACGTGCTCTCTTCCATTGAGAAGGAAAAATGCAATTCTTCAGACTGAAGTTGATAATGATAGTCAACGGTTTAGCAAGAACAGCACTGTAATTTCTTAAGAAAAACGATGGGATACCGTCATCTCCAGATGTTGTTTTGTTGGTAAAATTGGACATAATTGATTTTATTTCATCTTCAGAGATTTCAGGTACAATTACAGGAGGATACTGATCAGCAGAGGTGTACCGAATATTCTCCGGTTCATATGCAGCTTCAACGTTCAATTCGGAAAAATGTTCAGCAAAAATATTAACAACTTCCTGAGGATGATCATGGGGTTCTTCATCGACATACATCACTCCTGGTATTCTAGAGCAATTCTTCTCCTGGTTGATAAATTTCCAGAAAATTTTCGGATCCAACTTCATCTTTTCCATGATGGATGTGACATAATCATCATAAGCCGAAGAAATCTCAGACTTGATCAATGCTCTCAGCCGTACAAACTGTCCACGACAATTTTGATTTCGAGTCCGCAGCCATTTTGAACGATAACAATTTTTTAAGCGGATGTTACGCTTGAAAACGCAGTAAACCACACAGGAAAACGGTTATTGACAGGAGTGTATTTTTTCTTTGGAACATGATCTTCAATCATTTGAAAGAGCTTTTCATAGAAGAAGTCCAGCGCATCATCTACATGATCAAAACTCTTCAGTTCGTCACAATTGATGAAAGTAAGCTTTCCATGTTCGCTCTCTTGAAGTTATAGAATACATTATTCGCTATTGGAAAATTTGCCTGACGTTTGAAGGACTTCTTTATCATTATATTTAGAGCAGGGTGGTATGGATCTTCATGAACGAATGGCAGATCAGAGCGGTCAACAAAGACATCGATATCATCATCACAGGCAAATATCAAATCCAAGATTCTGTTTTTATTATTCAACACTGAATTATGCTGACTGGAGATTGCAGAAATCGCGTAGCACCACCGCTCTTGGACAGCTCGAGGAACCGTCACCAAAATTAGGAATATTAAAATCCCCCAACATTAAAACTGTTTAATTCAAAAAACTCTGTTCTAGGGCAGACGTGAAGACTTCAAGCTGAAAAGCAGGTATATAAGGTGGAATGTATACAAGACAAATAATGAAGGGAAAAGGTTTGGTGCAGCTGCAAAGTACGACATCTATAAGAGGAACTAAATCCCTCAGGAACGTATTATCCAGAACCATGTAGCTAATGTTATCAGAAAATGCAACGAAAACACCACCACCGCGAGATCTACCAACATCATGAAACCGTCTGTCACAACGAATTATAGTATAACCCGACGGTACAACTTCCCCATCAAAAACAGATTCACCAAGCCATGTCTCGCTCACACAAACTATATCATAATTGTAATCACATACTGATTTAAAAAACTGTGGTAACTTAGTATTGAGTCCTCTAGCATTCTGATAGTACAACGAAACACACAACGAAGAACTATGATAAATCCAACAGCCATATCATCCATATCAATCCTGTTGGTATAAACTAGTTTTCCGAATTAGATTGAATTATTGTCGGTAACCCATTAAATTATTTTATTCGCAGATTCGTCTCACCGTCACTCAAGCGTCGTTACAGCTCCATTCTGACACTTTTATAAATGGACACTTGCCGTGGTGTCCTATCAGGAGAGAGCGACAGCTGCTTGAACTTACCACTGGATTTAAGCTTTTTAAACTTACGGAGAATGACGGGAACACATTCGGATGATCACTACTAAAAACAGTGCTGTAACTAACTCATTACAGCGTTGTTTTCAGTTAAATTTTTTGTTCTGTAGTTTTCGGACACAAGTCAATTGTTAATATAATATAATTTGGATATAGTGAAGTGATTTGCAACTTTATTCGCAATTTCTCCCAATTCTGGTGGTGTTGAATCGATTTTGTCAGACATAATTCACGAATTTAATGCATAATTATAAATTATTTCAGAATTGGAAATTTTTAAATTCCGTTATCTCTCAATTTTCTTAACAGTCACACCAACTGCCAAGATATAATACTTAAATCACTAGTATATACCTAGAATCTACATTTTTCATTGATTTTCGACAATATTTCACAAAACTTAACTGAAATGGAGAAAATATCGTCTGATGCTCGTTGAATTTTAAGCTCATGCACTGAATACTGTAAAATTCGTCAAAATTTGAATAATTCTACTTGTCCAAAATTTCCAAGAGTTATCGACCGATTACTTTGAATATCCTTTTATATAAGACTTTCAATATACCAACCATTAGATACTCACGTTATTACGAATGTTCCAATCGTTCGTAAGAATAAATTGATAATCAGGAAACCGAAATCGAAAGAATTCAGTTTCTATTTCTAAATCCAATTTTCTCCCTGGGTGTGAACTTTCGAAGAATCCGAATGCCGGATATGGAAAGAATTTGTTAATCTCGAAGAATTCGACTACGATCGAACGCATTTCCGAAGCGCGAGGGATGAATCTATATCTATTGAAAGGTCCTTAAATCATCCATAGATTCCATTTAATTTTTTAATGGAGCGGATAGCAGAGGAAGCTGGAAAATGAACGAAAACTCTTCAATGGTTTCAACCTTTTCGAAGGAACGAGAATGATTTAATGTGAATTCTTTCGCCTCCATGCCTATTATTCCCTTTTTATGGCTATGAGTTGTCGTTACACTGCTCAACTCACTTCATGTCGAAAATTTAGAGAGTGTGCACGTGGAACTTTCGCCATGAGTGAAATAAGATTCGAATATGATCATATAACTGCTACAGTCTTCTCATTTTCAAATTAAAAATTTTTATTCTTAATGTATTTCTATGGTCATCAATTTCACTTGAAAACAAATCCAAAAAAAGATCATAAAAATTGGTTCATATGTACTACAGTTAATACTTCACCCTATAAGTCTCAGACATAACCAGTGAAAAAACATTTTTTTTTAATTTCGTCAACATAGTCATCATTGATATTTTTATACATGTTATAATGACTTATGATACATAATGTTTAAATATCGATTCACAACTAAATATGGATAAAAAGTATCTCAATAAACTTTCAATGTCCAATAATTATCACTACAATCTCTAATTATCATAGCGTTATAGAGCTTCAATCTTTCAAAAAATGGTCACAGAAACTTATATGTATACATATATTGTCTTGTACTTGTAGGATTTTAAGATCTGAAAAATTCATCACATGGTCAGTGTCGTCGCCATGCTTTGATTTATCAAAGCATGTTCCTTAAATGAAACGTTTTTTGCAGATAATTCTCAAATTCCGGTAAGCCTTAATGGCAATTCTGTATATTATTTCAATTGTTGTTTGCTTTAAACAAATTATAGATCAGTGACGATGGCTATGACAAAAAACTTTTCAAGAAATAAGTTTTTCATTGATCTATTGGATTCACTTACCGATACTTTTCATCCATAATAGTGATACCTACATGTACTTTTCAATCCCTTATTTACTATAGAAATATTTTTCTTCTATGCTTTCGAAATAGGCTTCAACCTTGGCACTTCTTCGTTAGAGCCAAATTTTGCTCCCTGAAGCATTTTTTGAGTTCTGCAAAATCCACTATCTCCAGATTTGGAAAATGAACTGGTTGGTCAAGTAGTTGGAAGCGCAACTTGTTCAATTCAATCGGTTGGTGGTTTTCATCGATTTGTCAAGGACCATTGTCTTGGTGAAAGAAAATTTTGGTACGTTCATTCTTAACTCTTGCACTCAATCGATCCAAAAACGTTATGTTATATTCACTTTTGATGGTTTCACTTTTTTCAAGATAGTCAATTAATAGGTAATAGCTTTACCATGCACATACCAAAATACGAATACCACATCATACCCAGCTGTTGTTTGAGATTTTGGTAGCTTTGGACAGCTTTCCTGACTGCTGAGAGCTGATGCTCTTTTTGACTCGTGAATATTGTAATGAATACATGTTTCATCCACTGTTATATGTACGGAAAAAATTCTATTCTAAACAGCTCCAAACAGTGTTCGGAATCGGCGATAAGTTATTGCTTTTGATCAGATGTGAACAAGCGTGGCACTACACTGTCTTCTAATATTTTCAACTCCATCACTATCACATTCAACTACCACTAAGATAGCTCAAAACCATTTTGTGGACTTCTTTGATTTTTCTGAAACAATTTCTCCTATCCCATAGGAATATACCAATGTGTTCTATATTTTTTCCTTATTTCAAAGATTCATTATCAGAAATAACGAATAAAGCCAGAAATGAAGGCATTCAATACTAGGCTTTTAAACCAATCGGCAAAGAATTGTTTAATACTTTGTACAAAATATTCAACAAGAAGCAGTTTATTTTATATGGCGTCTTATGAAACGATAGAAAAAAAAGTATTTTTGATAAGGATTAGACTTGATCAAAACTGAAATATGAATTCTGAATGATATTCATATTCAGAACCAGGCAGCAGCCTAATGGAAAAATTGTGAACAGTTAATTTTTTTGAATTTGTTGTATGTTGTAGATTATGACCTTCTGACAAAGAAATTCTTGGGTCCAACTCAATGCTATGACTAGTTTCCGAAACACATTGTTTTGAAGTTGAAAAATAACATTTCTCGTAGGAAAATATCTTGAATGAATCACTTTTACAACAACAAATATTGCTTACCCATAAGGTAATAATTTTAGACTGGTTTAAAAAAAAAATTATTGTTAGATACGGGGTGAGTCAAACATTATTCAAAAAGAAGATTCATTCAATCCATAATTCTCCCTGTAATTGAAAAAGTCGTCCGTGGAATTTTCTAATTTCTTGTAATTACTCTAAGTTCGAGTGCACTATTATAATGTAAAACAGTATTGGCTTTGCTATGACCTGTGTGCTTAAAATAATACCCTGTGTCTCAAAAACTGGTCATGGAAAAGCCAATACTGTTTGACATTATTATAGTGTACTCGAATTAAGGGTAATGACAAAAAATTAGAAAATTCCACGGACGACATTTTCAATTGCGGGTGGAATTATGAACTCAATGAAATTCATTTCGAATTATGTTTGATCCATACCGTATCTAACAATAATTCCATTAAAATCCAGTCTGAAATTATTACCTTATAGGTAAGCAATATTTGTCGCACAAAAGTTTGATTCAAGATGTTTTCCTACGAAGAATTTTACTTTAAACAAATGCCATTTTCCAACTTCGACACCCTACACAACGACAATCTACAACATACGAAAAATTCAGGAAAATTAACCGGTGACAATTTTTACGAAAACGAAAAAAATTATGATATTGACTTACAGGGTGATCCAATATTCACGGAAATAGAAAAAGTCTAAAATTTTTCTAGTTCAGACCTGATTTTTTTCGGTTTCAGAATTATTGAAGGAAGCCGATAGTAAAATGTGACAAAACTTCAAAACTTGAAATTATTCGGTGGATTTATTGAAGAGTTATTGAACTAAAAAAATTTCACTCATAAGGGAATGTTTATTGATCACCCTGTATGACCGTGCCAAGTAGAGATTTAGAATTTTTATTATGAATTAATTCTTTGTGGTTACGAAAACGAAAAAAAATCATAATGTTCACGTACAGGGTGATCCAATATTCAATAAAATAGGAAAAGTCTGAAATTTTCCTAGTCCGGATCTGATTTACTCGAATTCTGAAATATTGAAGAAAGGCAATAGTAAAGGATGACAAAACTTCAATATTTGAAATTATTCGGTCGATTAGTTGAAGAGTTATTGAACAGTGAAATTTCACGCATAAGACGAACATCACCCTGTATATCCCAAACGAAGGCACTCAGGCGATTGAAACCTCTTGATACGGGTCCTCCATGATGACCTCAATTCATGGTATTCGTTTGTCGCATTCTTCCTGGGACACCCTGTATAATATCCAACATTGTTGCAGTACCTGATTCATCTGTAGATTTTGCTTAGTAGGAAGAAGTGGTTATTTTCAATTCAATATGTTACACCATAAGCAAAAATGACAAGAGATAATAGAATGCTGAATCAAATCTATTCGATGAGAATCTATCATTCGATAGAATAAGGAAGTTTGTAATTAATAACTAATCTATTAAATTATTCTATCAACATACTTTGTGCAAACTATCACCACGAAAATTTCAAGTTCCATCAAAATTCGAAGCAAAATCGAATAGTGCAGTCGAAAACATTTTCAGTGTATTAAGAACAATAAAAAAATAATCTAGTATGTTTAAATGGTGGACGTAAGATAAATTCGAAGCTCAACTCGGCGATACATAGTAATTTAGACAAGTTAAATATGTGTACTGGATAAGTGTCTAAATTTAAACGCTTCCACGATATCTAAACTGACAAACGCGAATAAGAATTGAAATTTGAAACTCGTTCCAATCATGTCACAAGAGAATTTGTTCAGTTTGCTCAAAGAAAATTCCCCACAATTGATTGCAGTGTTCTTTGGTGAGTTTTATATCAGACAATTCTGTCATTTATGTCAGAAAATTTTCCCTGTTGTATCGATTGAATCATCCAAATTTTGATGTGTTACGATTTCGATTCAAAAATGACGTGTGATGATTTCATGACATCACATAGGTCAGACATTATTTTCAGGAAGTGTAAACTTCCTTTGAACATAGAGATAACAAGTATAGATTATTATATCGTTCTGACTCGATAGTTCGAACTTTAAATTGATATAGAAAATAGTGATGTCATTCGAACTTCGACTCATAGAATTTGAAAACAACCTAATAAAACTATTCATTGTCACTTAAAATCAATGATATTTGATATATTAAATTTAGTCTTTGAGAACTGCGATATTTTGGTATTTTTCTCTAACAACTTGCCCACTCAGTCCTCAGGGGATGTTTTTTTTGATAAATTCTCCTAAAAAACCTTGGTTGTACCTAGACTCATTCATGTATTGACGGAAAAAATAAATGTTAATATTTATACAGACCCTTGTGAATACCACATACACCTGATGGTACAGTATTATTCATTCATAAATATACTGACAACATTTCACCTAGTAGGTACTTACAGACTGCAGTAGAGATTTATAACATTTTTCGATTTTTCTCACAAGAGCAATACCACATTCAAGTTCATTGAACCCACAAAATAATGCATATTAGCTAGAATATCTACCTTAATTTGCATAATTATCGAAAAAATAATGAAATTTTTACTTCTGAATTTTCTTCGTATCTTTATACTAAAGTAGTTAGCACAGTCTTGTGATTTAATCTTTTTCATAGGTACTCTGAATGCTTTATCTGATGGAATGCACTTTGGATGGACAGCTCCAACTATACCAATTCTAGAGAGAGAAGATAGCCCAATCAAATTGACGAAGAATGACATCATATATCTCGAAGTTTTTTATGTTACATTTGGTATTGTTGGACTTCCAATCACAATTTTTCTAGCTGATAAGATCGGAAGGCAGAAATCTGTTATTGTGGCTTCTTCAACGAGTCTATTCGCATGGGTGCTAATAGGTGAATCAGTTGTTATTTATTAATAAAAAAACATATTGTAAATAGAAATATGATTGGTTCTTTTATTGTATATGTGTTAATTTTCAATAAGCTGACATTTAGATTAATTTCAGGCATTGGTGATAGAGTGGAGTATTTCATTGTTGCGAGATGTTTGGTTGGAGTAGCAGCAGATGTAGCATTCGTTTGTTCTCCGATGTACATAGCAGAGATATCCCACCAAAAAATAAGAGGATTTCTAGCAGGCGTCATATACACGATGGTACTCATTGGCGTGCTCACTATATACACTATAGCACCTTACACATCTATAAGAGTGCCACCACTTGTAGGAGGTGGCGTGATTTTAATCCAACTGGCTGTCTTTCCATTCATGCCCGAGTCGCCTTATTATCACCTCTACAAAAATAACAGAATCTCTGCGGAAAAATCACTGCAAAGACTCAGAGGCAAAGAAGACGTTGAAGATGAACTTGAAGAGATCTCAGCAGCTATAAACAGACAGAAGATGGAGAGAGGAAGAATGTTTGATCTGTTCCTCATCGGAAGCAACAGGAAGGCTATAATTATAATGATATTCCTCAACTGTATACAGAATATGGTAGGATTCGCCGCAATTCTCATGAACCTTCACGAGATACTCATTGAGGCTGGAGCAACATATCTGGACTCAAATATTTCTGCAATCGTTTTCGCTGCGACGATGGTTGCAGCATCTTTAACTGGCATGGTAACTGTAGATAAATTCGGACGCAAGATGCTGTATGGAATTTCGTGCGTTATGTCTGGAATTTTTCTATTGATCATAGCGATTTTTTACCATTTGAAACATGCTGGTTACGATGTCCTTGTAGTGGCATGGATTCCTCTAGTTTTCATAATGTTATTCGCTGCTGTTTTTAAATTTGGGATTGGTATCATACCCATAGTGATGACTGCCGAACTCTTTCCTGCTAGAGTTAAAGCTCTTGGTATGACTGCTGCTGATGGTGTCTATGTTACTTTTGCTAGTCTCTCGTTGTTTATCTACCAAGAATTAAATAATTCTGTGGGATTGCATATGTCGTTTTATTTGTTTTCTTTCGTGGCGTTCAGCGGTCTGATCTTCAATGCGTTCCTGTTACCAGAAACAAAGAATAAAACATTAGAGGAAATACAAATTATGTTGAAGAGTTAATATTATTTCATTTTAAACTCATAGAGAATAGATGTTATTTGTAAGTTATTTTATGTGATAATTCTTATTGTATCTATTTATTGTATCAATTGTGTTGTATTTTGCTATTATCAATAGGCAAAGGATCTTTTTATACTGACCATTCTAATCGAATAAATTCATAATAGAATTACTATTAAGCTGATATCCATAGGAATTTATTGAATCAATGAGTTACTTGAAATTTAAGTTAATTTTATATCAGTTAAATGTATCAAGCATTCTCAATGCAATTATGTATGGTAATAAATCATTTTATGGAGTTTGTTTTCTTTGTTGACTATCTTTGATTATTTCCAAAATGAAAAGAGCACTCATGTGAACAATTAAACAAAAGCTAAAAAGCTGCTTAGGACAAGTCGGTGTTTTCGTCACTATTGAATCAATAATTGTTTATTTCGATATTCTTTTCGTGTTTTTTTTTATTCTTATGAAGCTATTGGGAAGAAATAATCAAAAAAAGCTCGAAATTGGTATTCTTTATAAACAAGCAAAATTTCAATTGAGTTGGATCCTAGATTGGATCAATTGTCACTAATTCTTTTTTTAGGCATTCTTCTTGAATTTTCCATTGTACTGATGATGATGTGATCACATCGAATTTTGTCATGGAGCTTTAAAGTATTATTTTATGTTAACACCCAAAATCTCAACTCTGCCAGTTTTGTGGTCCCGGAAATATTAGAAATATTTTTTAGATATCTAAAATACTGGTGTGTTCACTGATTAGATTTTGTTTGAGATGTCTAAAAACAACTTCTCACTCACTTTTGGAGAACCCTAAGACCAAGTTGGCGACTTTTGAAGGGATCAGCCTACTTGGATTTTAATTGAGGTTTTTTCAATGTTTTGAGGTTGAATCAATAATAAAGTACTTTTGACAGAACAAATGAAAATTTTGAAATGATGCTGTTGATTAGTCAATTCTTTGTATAGCACCACATTCAGAAATCAAAGGAAAAAGAGACCCATGCCGAGCGCCAGATTCATATTAAATGAAATCTAATCAGTGAATACACCAGTAGTTTGAACCTATTATTCCAATCTAATTTTGGCAACTCGGCTCGGCATGGGTATTTTTTCCCTCTTCTTTCTTAAAGAGGCTCTATACAAATAATTGACCAAACAACGGCATCATTTTAAAATTTTCATTTTTTCTATCAAAAGTCGTTGATCTTGTTATTATCGTTGATTCAACCTCAAAACACAACATTGACAGAAAGACGCCATAAGAAACGATGCGAAAATCAAGTAAAGAAGAACCAATACCATTAAAATCCAAGAATGTTGGTCCCTTCAAAAATCGCCAATTTAATCTTAAGGTTTTTCAAGAATGAGTGAGCACACCAGTGTTTCAGACATTTTAATAGTGATCTTGAATAGTTTTAGTTATACGAACAACTTGAAATTTTTCAAGAAGATTGAAATTGTCATTCTACATCTAAGTGCAGTGAATTTCAACTGGATCGAATATATACGAAATTAACAGAAAAAACAAAATTTTCTATCTTCTCTATTTTTCCTGAGATTTTTTCTCGAAACCTATTTTCAACAAAATATAAATTTTTAGTTCATAGCATATTTCTCAAGAAATGTACTTTTTTGTTATTACAGATTTTTCTTTTTATTTAAAAGAGGTTAAGTAAAAGTAGCTATGCTGAACTTTACTCTTGATATGTATTTTTTTTTCTTCAATAAAGGCAATTTATCATTATTATTTGTATGTCAGCTGCATTATTTTCAAAGAAGACATGTTCCAAGTTTTATATCAATTTCATGTAGTAATGACATTTAAAATCCACGAGAAAGCTAATAAAATGTGGTCACAACACAAACATATGCCTTCATTTAAATGGTCATCAACTATTTCTAAATTACAATTCTGGTTCACTGATCACATGTGTTTTAATTAATCTCCATAACCTAAGTCTTCCAATAAACAACGTAAAAATCTGCTTGATGGAAACTGATGACTTTCATCAATTAACAAACACTAATTCCCTTGTCTGTTCTTAAATCCAGTCAATCAACCGTTACACATACGGGTCATTTCAAATTCGTCACCACGTCAAAACAATGTTTCCAGTTAAGAACCTGTATATTGAATGATCTACAAATATAATTGTTATGATGTTAATAAACTTGATGGCTGCTCTTCGATGGACAGTGAAGTAGAAGTACTCCTGAAGTTGATTCAAGAGTGGAAACTATTCTATTCTCGATTCCCACAGTCTATTCCGGTTATTCCAGTGGCGTATCATTTTGATAAGTAGGACATGAAAGAAATAAATTGTATTTTACCAAAACTCGTATGAATTAAAATCCTCTATGGTAGCCATGAACATTCTACAGCTAGGAAAATAACATAGGTTCATTAATATTTATATATTAAGATTAATTAATATAATTTTTGAAGGAAATGATAAACAAAATACAGGAAGACAATTCAAATTATCTCGAAGAGAAAAATTCAATGAGTGTTATTTATGGGTCCAGCTATAAAATTTATTGAAGAAAACCAATAATATTGAAGAAAGGAGTTTTTCAGGAAAATTTAGCCACCATTTCGAAAAAACGAGAATATTTTACTTGTTCAACATATTATGACCCGAATAAACCTGAAAAGAGTACTGAATTTTAATTGCTCTCGTGATCAATTCTGTATTTTTTTTGCAGTATTTTTCGGTCTATTATTTCACAGAAATTTCGAATTAATCGCTCAATGGAAACCATAGAAAATTCAATCAAAATATCAAATAAACATACCTAATATTTCAGTGGCAAAAATACAATACAAACAATACAATTTAAAATGGTTATAATGGCAACACTGTGTATTATTTTTTGACATTTCATATGTCATTTGTATTCAGTAGGTTATGCCATTTAATTACAGAAAGATACTAGCTTCAACAACGTTTAAAAATTGATAGAATATTTTATCAACATCAGTGTTCATATGTGAATACTAAAAAAAATTCAAGAAGCATGGATGACATCATTCAGTTATGTAAACAAAGAGATAGTCTACTTCAGGTTGTGAGATTTACCACCTTGTAATTTCTTTCTTGGGGGATATGTTAAATTGCAAGTTTATGCTGATAATACAACAACTAAGCAATCAAAAATCGACATCGAACGTACTATTAATGAAATACAGCATTCGTGAGAAAGTGATGAAAACTTGATTTCCATACATAATGGCACCTAACCTAACCATTTCAAATAAAAAAATTTTTTGTTCAATTTTCAAATTCTATCATCACTATTTGAAAACTCTATGTGTGCATCACTATCAGAATCACACCTCTATACCAAACCCTACGAGCCGCCTATGATCGCCCATAAAAACAGCTGGCAAATCCGCATAACCCTGAAACATCGTTCGAACATTCACTATTATCCAAGTTCAGTTGCTAAGCTTACTCTATCGATCGTTCAATTTTGATTGCCAATATTGCTTAAGCCGACTTAAGTACATATCTAACCTCCAATTCGGGCACTATGCATTTTGCATGTCTTTGGAGTTGATCTTGCTTACGAAATATATCGCACTGTGCTGACACAACGATCAATACAGACATACCTACCAGAATGAATTCCACTGGATTTCAATAGTGTTGTGATACAAAGAAAAAATAATGACTAGGGAAAGTTATTCAAGCCTGTTTAGGGGTACATCCCCTCAACTAATAGCTATGCTATTCGGTAAGTTTAGCCACTTTTACGATTATAATATCTGTTAATCGAGACATAATATAAACGTTTAAAATTTATTGGTTACCATTGCTTGAATAGGTATACCTACCTCTTTCATCGTTATCGTTTCAAATCGTTACTATTATTTCTTTTCTTTTATCTTTTAATTGTCTAAGAAGACTTCAACCTGTAAATTAAGAAACATTCATTTCATTGAACACGTGTACACTATGAATAGAATAGTTTTGTGTGTGAGCCAAACAAACATAGTATTTAATTTCATTCAAACATTTCTGACATTTGAGTTCAATGCCATAGCGTACCTTTACAATGAGCTTTATGGTTTATTTATATATGCCATTATTAATATTTGGAAATTTCCACACAGAAGTGTAATTTACTGATTCTGGTAGGTATATCATCCAAACTTGAATAATTTACTCAATGGTTCGAAAAAAAATTATCCCCTGAAATTTCCACACAAAAAAATTACCTGAAGAGGTCCACGAATAATAATCACTGATGTGAAATCAGGACCCTTTGCACCATTGTTCAAATTCCTATTGATTCGACAACCCACTACATTTTTTTCCTCTAGTATATTTAACCTTCCCTGTATATAACCTAAACAATTTAAAATAAATCAATCTGATCTCAGAAGTATATTATGGGTTCAGTAGGTTATCAGATCAGAAAAAAATATCATTCAAGCTATGAAGCTGAAGTTTTGGATAACCCACTTTAACTAACTCAAAACACAAAATTTTAGTAGAATCCGAGGTGGTTTCTGAAGGATAGATTGTGACATATCTAAATATTACAAAAATGCTTTTATAGTCTCCCCGAAATCTTACAATTTTTTCACTATCTTGTATCGAGCAAAATCAATTGAAAAAATTTATTTACTTCAAACAAATTTTTTTCTTAATTAAAGTATGATACTTCCCTGAATTCGAAAATATAACTATTAGTTTTCTTTCGAAAACAAATTCACTTCCATCGAATTATATTGATTGGGTTAATCACATTGTGAAGTATTCTGCATAATTTATTTCATTTCGTATCCGCCACTGATATGTGCCTATCTCTATATCAAGTGTTATTTTTAACACATAAGCTACATAATTTCATAATTAAATTCACTATTTTTGCCTTGATTAGTCTCAAATTGTTAGCCAACTAACATGTAGATGTAAATTATTAAGATAACATCGTGTTTTCAACATATCATAATTAATTCTCAGATAAGTATATCAAATCGACATTGAACTTGGTAAAATACAGAAACAAAATTTGACTCTTTCATGACATCATAATAAATTCATGATGATATGTAATGATTTTTTAATGGATCTTATCTTCTCTTCCTGTCGAGATATTCTCATATATTGGGAATCTGAAACGAATTTCGTATAAAACTAGGTCAAAGTGGGGCAGACAGTAGCTAAGAACATGTCTCATCTTTAACAAACGAATGTCATTTTTCTCACATGAATTTTCTCAAGAAACTCTCGACGATATTTAGTCAATCCCGGCAAACTTTTCGAATTGAATTCAGGAATAATACAGAAGATGATCCGAAAGATCGTGTTCATCAACGCAAAAATCGAAGTCACAATCATGAACTTCAGAACATAGATAACTGATATACCTATAACTGATGCTTTTATGGATTATAAATGCAAATAAATCACAAGTTGCAAGAAAAGAATTATCGATTTTGTAACAATATCAAATGAATAATGTATTGGGTATAAAGTCACTTAAGGATCTTATGAAGTTCTTTATTAAACTTGGCCTAGCTTTCGGTCATTTACATGGCCATCTTCAGGCCAAATTAATCTGAACCTAACAATGCAAAATTAGGCAGAACCATAAAAATGAGAGTCACCGTTAAAAGGTCACTCTCATTTTTATGGTTCTGCCTAATTTTGCATCACCTTTTAACGGTGACTCTCATTTTTAGGCAGAACCATAAAAATGAGAGTCACCGTTAAAAGGTCACTCTCATTTTTATGGTTCTGCCTAATTTTGCATTGTTAGGTTCAGATTAATTTGCCCTGAAGATGGCCATGTAAATGACCGAAAGCTATGCCAAGTTTAAAAAGAACTTAATAAGATCCTTAAGGGACTTTTTACCCAATACATTATTCATTTGATGCAAATAAATCATTTTAAACTTCAAACTTTGTTAGCTCGAGTATTTCGAAAAGCTCATCTATCACAAAATTTTATGAATTCTGCTGTAAAATACCATGCTGGGAGAATAAAGTACGCTTGGACAGGACAATTTAAGTTTTCAACTAATATACTTACTGCATAAAAATTTAACTAATGACGTCATTCGTTGTTACAGAGAGACAACAGGATTTTTGTAATGACTACAACCAATTTTTTTAACTTACCTACCTAACTGATGGTGTAAAAAAATTGGTACCATAGATAACAGTTTTTTTGAGACAATAACACATTTACTTTGAGAACTGCAAATTACACCTTTATGGAAAAAAATTTTTTTCGACACAAAAAAACAAACGGAATTTAGCGCAAATATTCAAATTGTGCCCCGTTAACCATTTGGCGATACGGGTGTAAACACTTTGTAAACTTCGCTCAACAACTTCAGGAGTATTCTGCTAAACTTCATCGCGAATTCTCTGCCTTGACCCTTCCAAATTATTTGGCATATCATAATGAATCTTTGATTTCAAATTACCCCTCAAAAAAAGTCTAAGGGTGTCCAGTCTAAGGAACGAGGTGACCACTAAAAAGGTCCTAATGCCCGCCACTCACGAAGCGTATCTTCCAGCGTTTGGTAGCAAGCGTCGAAGAGATTCCAGTGGGGCAGTCAAGTTCATACTCTGATTTACAGTCGTACGGCCGTGTCCCGAGCTGTCTGACTGGAATCTCTTCGACGCTTGCTACCAAACGCTGGAAGAAACGCTTCGTAAGTGGCGGGCATAACAGGCGTTTATTCCATTGTGAAGAGGAGCCCCATCTTGTTGATACCAAATATTCTGATGGGGAACATCTGTTTCGTCATCATTTGGAAGCATTGCGATCAGAGCAGGCACTAAATCAAACCTCGAAAAGTTCAAATAACGTTCTGCTGAAAGGTTTATTTCAGAAAAGTAAGGTCCTTTTATTAAACGCTGTCGGATTATTATTGCAATGTAAGCATTCAATTCTCGCGGCATTGATTGCGACATTCTTGAATCCAGTGAGGATTTCCTCTTAGGTACTGTCCCATTCAGGCAAAAATAGCTTCGTCCGAAAATATGATAATATTCAAAAAATTGGGGCATCCATTAATTTTTCGCCAAACTGCAAAAGGCAGTCTTGATCATCCTGGTTTGATTCTTGAATCAGTTGAATTTTGTAAGGAAGAATGTTCTCTTTCTTGAACAACTTCGCGAGAAAAGAGTGATTCACCTTATGATTTAGGGCTAGTTGTATTAACGAAAGGAGAGTATTTTCTTCAGCTTCAACACATTTAATCTGGTTCCTTCGTTTAGCCGAGGTCGGCCATGCCGAGGTCCCGTTTCAGTAAATTTAGCTACCAATTTACTTACTGAGGATTTAAAAATAGGCAGTCTGTCAGGATCTTCATGGTTAAATAATTATCTTCCTCAAATGGTCCCACCATATCTAACCATTATTACAAATTTTATTCTTTTCCATTCTGTGAAAGCGTGCCTTTTTTTACATCGGAGTTAATTCCCTTAAAACTTGGTTATGCCTTCCTGACGCTCTCACTGCAACTACTCAATAGTTTTTAAGAAGTAAAATTCAGGGGTAGTTTTTATTTCATCCGCAAAATTTTACACATATGTCATATCGATAACTTGTGCAGAAATATTTTGTTGTTTTTGTTATAAAATGTTTATTCATATCGATCAGATCCAAATAGTTGAAGGATAGCATTTCGAACATTTGTTTTTTTGAGTTCAATGAAAATCTTCTTTCATGAAAGTTTCATTATTATTTCTTAGAGTTAAAAAGTTGCTTTCTGAAAAAAATATTCCAATTTTTTACACTATCATTTAAGTAAGTTACACCGTCAAATACACAAGCAAAAAAAATTGGGGTAGTCATTTAAATAAAAAATATTATGTCACTCTGTGAAAATGTATGAAAACTCAAATCCACCTGTTCGATCGTTTTTCTGAAAAAAATTCACAGTTATCCACATACTGCACATTTCATTCACTTTGTAAACAATACGTGACCTTTAAAAGGCAAAGGTAACGTCATAGGCTCTAAACATCAATTAGATCAATTTAAGAAAGTATGAGTATGGGTCTTTCCAGAAAACACCTCATGAGTTTTTCCATGTCTAGACATGTAAATATTTATTTGAAGGGTACATCTTGTGATTTCAAACTTGTGGATGTACGATTATGCAATGACAAAAAATTTCTGATTGGTATTCGTTTTATGGTGAAAAAACTCTGAGATGTTAAATCTAGATGTTAATGAGATTCTCATTCAATATTTTGATCAACATTTTGTAGCTGGTGTGATCAATATGTAAAATCAATAACTTAATCATGAAATGTAAGCGGAAATGTTGCATAATTTAAAAAAAAAATTGAACCAAGATACTATAACTGAAAATAAATTCTATAAAATGTACTCTGTGAAAATAAAATGCAACACCAAGGGAGTTGCATTGGATTTTTTGCCAAACTTGGAAGAAATGCTTAACTGGTTAGTGAAAATTTCATTTAAAATAATCTAATAGCCACGGAAAATTGGATGCTTTACTTGTCGGTTTTCTTACAATCGAAATTGACTGGTATATTTCCTGAAAGATTAGGTCATTTTGGTTGCAATTTTTTGGTTTTGTGTTCTGCTTTGCGTTTTTAAATTCCGATTATACCTAGTGTGCGACAAGGATGTCAATAGACAAGAAAATGGAAGGCTAAGACAGACAAATGTGGTTCAAGACCGTCAATTTCGATTAACATATTCCGTCATCGACAGCAACGTTTGGATATGAATGCCCACCGATTTGTTGATGAAGTGGTAAAACCCCTTAAGCTTCCATTCCTTCAGGAGCTGGAGGACTCGATTTTTCAATAATTTAATGCATGTCCCCCACATTGGAAGGCATTCTATGGGTCGCTCTGAAGATACCAACTACGATATCTTACCATTGCCACCCAGATCTCCAGATTTTGCGCCTATATGGAACGTGACGTATGGAATATGATGGTTAGTAGATTGGAGCAGTAATCCAATACTCCAGAAACACTTGATGCTCTGTGCATGAATTACAGATTGCCTGAGTTTTAAACTAATAGCGGTGTTGTTACACAATATTGATAAAAAAGTTTTTATCTTTCGTTTGATTCCATTGAAATCTTGATCAATTACTTCTTTCCACGAGTTGAACATTTCTTCTTATTTGTAGATAACCTTCAGAGCCTTCTTGGTGTTGCATTCTTTATGTCACAGAATCTTCAAAGAGGTTGCCACCACGCTAAAGATGTCTCCCTCCAATTTAAAGTTTATCTGTCTCTGTTGTTCCCATAAAAAGGAAATACCATAAGGGATTTCAGTAATATCCAGCTGAATTATTTTTTTTATGTGGATTTCTCTGTATGAAGAAATATAAAAAACCTCTCAACAGAAAGGCTTTTTTTGTAATATCCAAACGAGCAACACCTACCGTTTCATTTTTAACATTCAATTCGGACATGAATGACTTTCTTGGAAACAAGTTATCTTTTGTAGTATTATCAGGCCACTATTATTTTATCTATATAGATTATGCAATAATTGTTGCTATAGGCACCAATTACCCCCCTATGATTTCAGTTACGTATTGCAAACAAAGAAAATAATTCTCCGAATGCTTATTGAATTCGCGATTAACACATACTTACGTTATCTATATTTGCACCACGGTGGTATTGCAACCTTGACTTATATCGAAATTGTTGAACGTCAACTGATTATGTTAATTTTTATAGGAACTCTAAATGCTCTCTCTGATGGTATGCACTTTGGATGGTCAGCACCTACGGTACCGAAACTTCTGCGAGGAGAAGAAGAAATAAAGATTGCACAGAAGGATGTGGTTTGGCTTGAAGTACTCTACATGCTTTTTGGTCTGGTAGGCCTTCCTATAACTATCTATTTGGCAGACAAAATTGGAAGACAGAAGTCGGTTTTAGTAGCTTCAGCAACTAGCCTCGTAGGATGGTCCTTAATAGGTAAACACAATTCTTACTAATGAAGAAGGTTAAAAATTTCTAACAAGAATAGGGAAAAAATGTGTTTATTGATATTTTTCAAAATGAGGTTTTGGTGAGGCGTTCTCGTGCCAATTTCGCAAGTGCGCTCTTCCTCAATGGATTGCGGTGTTTCATCCCGAGATCACTGATGGAATCAAATACACCTTGCAGATAGAGATTAGCATGATCCACTATGGACATCCATAGCAGGTGGTGACTCTGCCATAGCAAGCGATGTTGATTTATATAGACCGATGATGGCCGAAGAAGGGTAAGACGACGTCGGGGAGAAAGACGTGAACCTCAGTGTAATGTTGGGCGTCATGTATACTAAACAGTAGGCGTTATGGTATGAAGTGCTATTGCACAAGCAAGTAGGTCACCTTTAGTCTTTATTCAAGGTAACATGACAGCGCTGCAATACCTTCAAGAAATAGGGGAGCCATATTTTCTTCCTTACCTTAACCGGCTCTAGAATCCAATATTTCAGCAAGATAATGCCCGACCTCATGTTGCCACAGCTTAAACTTTTTCGAAGCGACCTATGTGATTCTTTTGCCATGGCGCCCAGATCCCCCGTTTTTTGCCCATAAAGCATGTTTGATACATCATGGGAAGTAGGCTTGGAAATTTACCACAGCCTCCAAAGACTTTGGCTGCTTTGAGACATGAAGTACAGGTAGCTTGGGATAGCATCCCTCAAGAAGAAATAGACCATCTTATTGCATCAATGCCGAGACGTGTTGGAAAGTGTATAGATAATCACGGTGGACAAACACATTATTAACAAATTTATTGAAAAAAATTGTAAACTCTTCGTTTTTTCTTCAAATTTCAATCATTTCCTTCTTGCTATACTATCTATGTTTCACAAAAAAAAAATTCAAATTTAAACAGCTCCTTCAGGGTGTTGCAGTTTCTTTGTCAGCGGGTATATTTATAATTTTTCTTCTACAAAAATTATTAGCAATAAGACTTCTGTCTTCATTGAATCAGTCTATAAATTTACACATATTCGACGTTCAACATATCCATACTAAATTCTATTAATCCGATAAGAATTGCAAGGGTTTTTCAGAAATAACTAAATTTTATGAAGGGAAACTTCAAATCGGATACGGAGCACTCGAAGAGATCAATTTTGTTAAGCTTATACACTTTCTGAATATTCTGCAGGGTTCAAATTTAAATTTTAATAACCATCATTTCTTTCAGGATTTGGGGACAAAATCGTCTACCTCTTCATAGCAAGAAGTTTAGTAGGCGCAGCAGCAGATGTAGCCTTCGTCTGTTCACCAATGTACGTTGCCGAAATAGCTCACCAAAAAATACGAGGATTCCTTGCAGGAACCATATACGTAATGGAACTGGGTGGCATCCTTTTAGTTTACTGCATAGCACCTTTTGTATCTATCAAAATTCCTCCTATGGTAGGAGCCTGCATTGTTATAACACAACTCATAGTGTTTCCATTCCTCCCTGAATCACCCTACTACCATTTGTACAAAGGCAACGAGGAGAAAGCTAAAAGATCCTTGAGAAGACTCAGAGGAACAGATGACGTCGAAGATGAACTCAACGAAATTTCCGCAGCTATTAGAAGACAGAAATCTGAAAGAGGTAGACCCCAAGACCTTGTCATGGTAAAGAGCAACAGAAAAGCTTTGATCATCATGACGATCCTAAACGCTGCCCAGCACATGGTGGGTTACACAGCTATCTTGATGAACCTTCACACGATCCTAGAAGCTGCTGGAGCGAATTACATCGATTCTAACTACGCCGCATTGGTTTTTGCCGGAGTAATGTTCTTCGCCTCTATAGCTTCAATCCTTTCAGTCGACAAGTTTGGAAGGAAAATACTCATGAACATTTCTACCATATTCTCGGGTATCTGTTTGATCGTCATTGCGATCTACTATAATCTCAAGTACAACGAAGTGGATGTTGAAGCTGTGACTTGGATTCCTCTGGTTTTCATAATGATTTTCGCAGCCTTCTTCAAATTTGGCATCGGTACAGTTCCTATAGTCATGACTGCAGAGCTTTTCCCAGCCAGAGTAAAGGCTTTGGGTATGACGGTCTCAGATGGTATCTACGTCATTTTTGCCAGTATCTCTATTTATATGTACCAGTATCTCTACGAACATTTCGGCTTGCACACAGCGTTTTACACGTTTGGTTGTTTCTCTTTCCTCACGTTTTTCGCTAGTTTATTTTGGGTGCCAGAAACCAAAGGAAAAACGTTAGAAGAGATTCAGATCATGCTAAAAGATTGATGTTTGATCTGAGATAAGTAGCAAAAATCAACTGGAAAATGTTGTGATATGTCTCATATTGAAGGCTTAGAATAGTATAGGAAATACTTCCAGTATTCAATCGTTAAATAAATTTTTTTGTAGGAACAGGAAAGAGTCCAGACATTAATTTTAGATCTTTTTGCCTAGCGAACTCTTTGATGAATATTTTATTATATAATTTAAGCATCGAATAAACTCAATTGAATGGATATATATTCAATGTCTCATCAATATTTCGTGTTCATATTTTGTGATTTCCTATATTTTTTAAATATTTTTGAAGTTCTGTGTTTGCTAAAATATGTATATTTTATAATAGTATAATGGCAGGAATCTACAAATTTGAATAGTTTTAGTCTAGATATCGATGTACAAACAAAGTGAAATAAAGATCAAATTGTTTTTGTTTTCTATATGTTCTCGTTTTTCGAACATCATTTGAAATATGCAATTGCAACTATGTATAACATTTCCTTCAACACACTAACTAACAATTTTGAAATAGTAATATTTACATAAATAATCAAGAATTTCGAGTGAATCACACTCCCTTGAAATTTTACAAATACATTTCTATGATAATCGTTAGAAAACACAATGTGAAACATGAAGGTAACTGACTGTAGGGTGAAATGTGGCAATAGCATTGACCCATGTATTTCAGTGCATTACACAACCATTTATTGATCAACAGTCAATAGGGATAATTATTTCCTCTAAAGTGAATCCTCATAAATTGAACCATTTCCGACATATGACATAATAATAAATAGGTCGTCTATAGCCAACTAATATATCCAAATAGCAATAGGAAACCTCTGCAAGTTGAACACAGATTTATGTTCTCATTGGAAAACCGATGATTTCAGATTAGCCTTGCGATACATAGAATGAACTGAACCAGGAAAATTAGGAATGTTCAAACAATTTCTGAATTTGAATTTTTCACTTTGGTTCTTCCTGAGCGAACTTTCCCAAATAGAGCTCATCATTTCGCTACGATATCTGTATTTTTCGAAATTTGTGTCATAGATAGTCTCAAACGATAGGAATGTGGACAAATCAAAACCTTTGAGTCCGTATACACGATAAATTTTGAACGAAAAAGCTAAGTAACTTGAAATATCTTTTATGGGCAAAATACCACAAGGGGTTCGTAAATTATTTTTTTCCGCAACCGTCCGGGAAGTGCTCACTTCCCGGACGCTTTTTCTCTGAGAAAGTAGCATTTCCCGGCCTAGTCCGGAAAGTACGTACTTCCCGGACTAGGCCGGAAAAGAATCATAGAATCCATAGCAACCGAGATAACGGCTGACAGTTCATATGAAATTAGTTGTCAAAAATTTGCATGTTTTTTGATGGCAATCGCAATAAAATATGGAAAGCAGCAGCGATAGTGTTATTTTACATGGTTGCCGAAAAAATATTGTACGCAACACGCCCGAAAATGGTTTTTTTGGACTCACAGACTTCCAGGACTCGCCTACGCTCGTCCTGGAATTTTGTCTATTCGTCCAAAAAAACCCTATTTTCCGGACTTGTTACGTAAATTACTATTTTCGGCAACCGTCCGGGAAGTGCTCACTTCCCGGACGCTTTTTCTCTGAGAAAGTAGCATTTCCCGGCCTAGTCCGGAAAGTACGTACTTCCCGGACTAGTCCGGAAAAGAATCATAGAATCCATAGCAACCGAGATAACCACTGACAGTTCATATGAAATTAGTTGTCAAAAATTTGCAAGTTTTTTATCGCAATCGCAATAAAATATGGAAAGCAGCAGCGATAGTGTTATTTCACATGGTTGGCGAAAAAATATTGTACGCAACACGCCCGAAAATGGTTTTTTTGGACTCACAGACTTCCAGGACGAGCGTAAGCGAGTCCGGGAAGTGCTCACTTCCCGGACGCTTTTTCTCTGAGAAAGTAGCATTTCCCGGACTAGGCCGGAAAAGAATCATAGAATCCATAGCAACCGAGATAACGGCTGACAGTTCATATGAAATTAGTTGTCAAAAATTTGCATGTTTTTTGATCGCAATCGTAATAAAATATGGAAAGCAGCAGCGATAGTATTATTTTACATGGTTGCCAAAAAAATCTTGTACGCAACACGCCCGAAAATGGTTTTTTTGGACTCACAGACTTCCAGGACTCGCTTACGCTCGTCCTGGAATTTTGTCTATTCGTCCAAAAAAACCCTATTTTCCGGACTTGTTACGTAAATTACTATTTCTGACAATTCAAAACAACGGATTTGGCAGAAATCAAACTATACATTTCATCTAGTTAACAATTTATCACGTATCAGTATCACAGAACATTTTAGTTTTTATCATGTCACCAAAAAAAGAGAAAATTCAAGAAGAATATCGGAAAAAATACTTCATATTTCGGTGACAACAAATTCGACCAAGTTGAGATTCTGAATGTGAAGGATGTTCCAAATCCAATGCTCACTGAAAGCATCTCAAGAATCATAAGACTTGGAGAAAAAAATTTCAAGAACCCTCGATCTCTTTTTTTGGTAATAATAAGATATCAGAAAGCAGATCATAGATTCACAGATATTTTGATTCGTTTCGGAGAAACAGGTCTCTGAAAAATGACTGTTTCAAATATTTCACTGCCTTTATCCTATTTTCTGTTGGAGATTTCTAAAACGTTTTTTTTTTTCAGTAATTTTTATGTTTTTTATGATACTGATAACCGATCACTGAAATTAATAACCGTGCAACGGATGACATTTTTGAAAAACTGATAACGGAATGCTTTTCGACAATCCACGGCTAAAAAACGGCGTTGAAGTATAAAGGTGTCTCATTTAAAATACAGCAATTCTCCTGTATATCTATCTATCTCTGAAAGAGAAATTGATTTCTATGATCTGGTATGGGTATCATATAAACCATAAAAATTACTGAAAAAACATTCAATGATTTTTCGAATATCTAAAACAGAAAAATTAAAAAAGTCATTTTTCAAAACTCTGTAACTCGAGAACGAAGCAAGATATTCTCGATCTGATTTCCAATATCTTATTGTCTCGAAGAAAGAATTAGAGATTTTTATCTCTTAGACTTATAATTTTCAAGATGCTGTCAGTGAGCATCGAATTTGGAACATATGTAAAAAAAACACTTCCGAACTCTGTGAAAAATTACTATTGATCGCGTCGTCAGAACTATATAGATAATTAAAAAAAAATATATTTAAAAAAATGAGGAAAACATTTTTGAACACTCTTTCATTCACTGTGATAGCCTATTAGAAGTTTATGGAAAACTAATCATAATTTTGTGCTGAAAATTCGTACACGGGGTTTTCAGACAATCACCTTTCTCCTCAAAATAGAAAAAACCTTTTTCATTTTCAATTCTGCAAATATGTAGTATTATAAGATTGTTTACGGTTTACACCAAAAATTTACAGGGTGTTTATCAAAAGATCATGAACTTGGACATCACAAATTTATCAACACTCAAGATTTTCAAATTAGAACCTCTATTTTTTTATATTTCACTTCATTCTACTTATAAAAAGAGAGGGGGTTACTTGAACAAACCCTCAGGGCCGGCGTTAGGGGTGAAACAGTGAAGCGACTGTTTCAGGCTCCTCTTTACGAGGGGCGGCAATTTAGCCCAGTTTGTGGCCGACTCCTCATAACCAACATGAGGTTGGTCCGCTTTGCTGATTTATCAACATTCCCTGCAATAAAAATCTCCAAACCGCCTGTTCAATAAACAACACATGGCAACCCAACCAATATAAGTAGCATTGCCCATTACCCTAATTGAATTGTTCATCGGCGTCGAAGAAATCCAGAACTTTATTGTTGGTAAAAATGACCGAAAAAAAGAAACCCACTAAAAACGACCAGCAAAATCGCTAGAGAAAAAAATGGTGAATTATCATCGAGGCAGGTGATGTTTTTTGTTGGGGGGAGGGGGTGTTTATTGATACTTTTTCAGCAGGGGCGCCAAAAAAGTTCTTTGCTTCAGGCGCCAGAATTGCTCGCGCCGGCCCTGCAAACCCTATACCTAAAATAAATACTTCAAAAGTTATTGGAGGAAGAACTTTTAATGAGGAAAAAACGCAATATTTAACTGTGTGGAGTAGTCTGTGATTTCCGGAAAAATATTTATTCACATTTCATGAATTGTTATTATTTTCTTGTTGGGATTGTTGAGAAATCCATGAATCAAATTTCGATTACGAATAATTGATTACAATTCATGAAATGTCAAATTTGTTTTCCACACATCGAATTTTAGTTTCTTTCTGTGAAGTCACAGATTACTCTTCACAGTTAGATATTGCGGTTTTTCCTCATTGAAAATTTTTCCTCGATAACTCTTCAAGTATCTATTTTAGGTATAGTCCATTCAGGAATTATTGACATCCCGGGTGGCTCTGAAAAATCGGAATTAAGTTGGTACTGGCTCATTCAGTAACATTTTGAATTGCAGATTTCGGGTTGGCATTGGAAATGTCATTGACAGGTGGTTAGAATGGTTAGATTGTTCAGTTTGTTTATGTTATTGGTTTTGATCAAAGAAATATTGAAACTAAAAAGTTGTATCAATTTCAAACACATTGATTAGTTTATTTGAGTATTTCTCACAGTACTGTTTTAAAAAAGAAGAAGGCAAGTCATTACAGCCTGGATTATTAGTGGAAGGAAACCTGTGCAATACGATTTCACCTTCAAAGAATTATTGAATGATTTGATTGTTACCAAAAGCAACCAATATAATATCAGTCTGGATAAAATTAGACCAAAAAGCATCTGGATTTTAATGAATCAATGTCAACATTACATAAAATTAATTGGTTACAAGTTCGAAACAGTTAATGAAAGGAAAATTCTTATTGATAAACAGAAAAATATAATAAGTTGAGTACGATTTTATGATAAATACCGAGAAAATTTGCAACAAAATGTGAACTTCATTTATCTGGAGGAAATTTGGTTATTTGAAATTGGCAGTTTTATTCAACAGTGGACTCTAGAAAAAAAACAAAAAGTTTTTCATGTATATTCAAGGGTAAAAGTAGAAGGAGCACTATTTTGAATGCTGGATTGATGGATTTTTACCTGGTTGTTTTGTTTTGATAGTGGTGATCATGAGGATTATTTAAATCTATGAAGGGAATTATTTTATAATTGAGTTGCTCTATTATTACCTTTTCTGCAGATAATTGGAATAATGTTTTCAAAGCTCAAATGATGAATTTCAAAAATTCATGGAGCATGACTGAAGTTATATTATATCAAGCTATATGAAAAAGATCGGTGAACAAAGTCTTGGCATTGCATCTATAGTTTATTAATATTCTTTTTTAACTTTAAGTATTGTTATATCTGTTTTTTGTTCTTCAATGAGTAATCCAAAAATGTAATAAATTCTAATTGCCTTATAGAATTTTTACTGATATACTAATATAATGGAATGTGGTATGAAAAAATAAAACTTTTTATATTTGTTAAGAAGGATAAGTTGAAAATGATGAAATGGATCGTTTCTCATATATAATGTATTAAATTCTGAGGAATCAACATTCTGATCGGAGAATTGAAAAAAAAAATCCAGAAGCTGCCTCAACTCCCAAGTGGCAATAAAATTCGGCAACGTTTAGCAAAGTGAACGCCGACAAACCCGATGAGTGTATGTGTTTCATCAGCGCCGATAACTCGTAAACAGCACTATTAGAGAATTAGGCGACATCTGGACATTTGTGAGTATAATATATTATGCGGCACCTTTGATGAATTTTGATGTTAATTAATTAAATTAACATAATTTAATTTTTCCGATAATCTGTAGTGACTCTGTTCTGGACCTTGACATCGTGGTTTGCGCATATCTCTCTAAATTGGCACCACTGGGTATAAAATCCCAACCGTGCTACGGTAGAATCATCATGTTCCGATATGGAGATGGAAGGTGTGTTTTGCAGAGATCACTTAGTGCCAAACTGATGGTTCGATCAGTGATCTCGAGATCAGATACCGCAATCCCAAGAGAGAGGTTCGGCACACCTTCGAAATTTACTCGAGAACACCTCTCTGAAAACCTGTTGACTATTCGTCATATTGAAGACAAATTTGGAAGTGAATTTTCTTTACACGATACAAGAGTACCAGTACCAATTAGGTACTTAGCCGTATTTGGTACCACTTTGAAATTTGTCTAAAGAGTGAGACGATCAACTATCTTGAATATATTCTCTTTTAGAATAGTCCTAATCACAAAAATTATCTCGCGAATCTTAAAAGATCTGTCGAAAACTTTATATTCACCATATCAGCGGTTTAGATGAAACAACATTTGTGAACTGAATTTTCAAATTTTCATACCTGATTGTTTCAGTTGCAACTTA
Organism: Harmonia axyridis; assembly: GCF_914767665.1. Taxonomy (NCBI): domain Eukaryota; kingdom Metazoa; phylum Arthropoda; class Insecta; order Coleoptera; family Coccinellidae; genus Harmonia; species Harmonia axyridis. Next base: position 20,135,731 of record NC_059507.1, read on the forward strand.
TTACTAAGCATAATATTTGATCATAGGATGAACAATGTGAGATAATCACTAACAGGATCTTTACAGCTTTATGGATTATGTGACATAATAACCAAATTAGCGTGGATAAATTCGAATGTACCTTGCATTTCAAGATAACGTAAAATACATATTTATTTCAGAAAACGAATTTTTCAGTTGACTACCTGGCGATGTCTTAGTAACATCTCACTCGGATAAGAAAGCAGCATAATGTTTAAAGCTTACGTCAATTTATTCAGAGGGACTGGTCCTCAACTGTTATGTATGCTCTTTGGTGAGTAACCTACTAATAAACTTACCTGAAGTATTTTCAGAAAAATATTCGTCACTAATAACTCGAAATAGGAATAATAAAATTGAATTAGTTAACTATCACTACTTTATTATACACGAGTATGGTTACAGAACAGTGACCCGAGTTTCATAGCTTTGCTACATTTTCAAACTAATTATCTACTTGAGTCCGTATAATAAAAATTGATTGTTTGTTTCTTAGTTATTCAAACAACTCCTCTTGAATATGTCTTTTTTGTGGGAGTTCGAACTTTTTTCAAATTTAAAAAACGACAATATTCACAAATAATCTTAAAAAACATAGGAAACCAGGAAGCTATTGAGTATTTGTTAATTAATGCGCCTATTGTACCCTTGGATTTGTCATCAGTGAGATGAACCTTATTATTTCAGAATATTCTCTGCTCAAAATTCGAAAGATATTGACATCGATACGAAATGATACCTATGCCGTTCTGTTCGGGGAGCAAGTGTCCAATATTAATTTAGTTTCGAATGAGAATTTTCCACAGCCCTTTCATGCGAGTGTTTCAGATTGTCTACTCAATCCTAGTTGGACACAATTAATTGAGCGCATAAAAATGGCTTGCGACGTGGTACGGATTACTCTCGATCTTATCAAACAATAGGTCGCCAACCTTATTGAACGATCAGAAAATTATATTGAATAGGTGGAAATTATTTTAAAAATGATCTTTGAGGCGAATTGCAAAATTTGTAATATTTTTTTTTTCTAATTTCATGTTGATGCAATATATGTTATTCAAAAAACGAATTTTCAGTCAAATTCATATATGGACATATAAAATAGTTATGCAGACAAAAATTTAGAAATTTCAGAAAACAACCTGCATATTATCCATAGTGTTATTTTGAAATTAGCTTAGATATTCAATCTGAAAAGATCTTCATGTTTGTCCAATATATACCCTTCGTCAATCATTACAGGTTAACTTATCTTTTTATGTAGTATCTTCGTTGTTTCTGATTAATTCACTGAGGAAATATGAAAATGAATTGACTGTCATTCAATTTCGATTTGAATGAATTTTCATCAAGTTGAGTCGGAGTCAATCCAATACCAATAACCATCTCAGATGCCGGAGGTTATTTTATAATACTAATGTCACAAAAAATATAAATCCTTGTAAAGGAATGTATAAAAATTAATAAAATAAAAATTTATTTTGTAACTAGATCATTTAAAGTCAGACAGTTCTTATTATAGTTCACTTTTATTTCACACTCATTTGATTTCTTTTATATATTTCCTAATTCATGTTTCAAATTGTTTGTTATCATAATTTCTTTTTCTTTTATATATTTCCCAATTCATTATTCAAATTTTTCGTCATAATTCATGATATCTTAAATAATCAGAATAAATACCAGAGATTGAGAAATCTAATCTAAAATTAGAATAACATATTTATTCAGTTAGTCAAAAACTCATTTGAAAAACTATTAATCCCTTCATTTTGTTAGAGCTTTTGTCGGTTCAAAAATATTTTTATTTGGCCTTTATTTAAATAAGTAAATAGTAAATTATATTGTGTTTTTATGCTGCTTAAGATAAGATCAATGTTTACAAACCAGATATATGCATTCATAATCTGTATATAATTCGAGTGAATATTTTTTATTAAATTATCTCCAAATACACGTGAAATAGAAAAGACTGCATTCGATGTGGTAGTTAACATTATTATTATTGATTTCTTTGATCGTTAAACTTATTCGATCAAACAAGCTACTAAGGATGTATCATTCTTCAATGTATTCCTCGAAATTATTAGAAAAACCTTCAATTTCATATTTGAGAAGTAATTTTTTTCAGGTACTCTCAACGCTCTCTCTGATGGTATGCATTATGGTTGGACTGCACCAACAATACCAATTCTACTCGAAGAAGATAGTCCAATCAAAATAACACAAAATGATGTTGTTTGGTTAGAAGCATTATACATGATATTTGGTCTAGTGAGCTTACCATTAACAGTATACTTAGCTGACAAGATCGGAAGACAAAAGTCGGTTCTTGTGGCCTCAGCAACAAGTCTGATTGGTTGGACCTTAATAGGTAATACTTTCAAAGGTTGTTATATTTTAAACATGTTTAATCTGGCTGTCATAACGACTCATTAATTGAATGTTGACTATTCCATCGGCATGAGTCTAGTACGTTCAATGATTCAACCCTTGGGGATTGAAGGTGTGTAAGCTTGGCATGTTGTTCATTAAAAAATTTGTCGCCGTTCCATTATTCTCAATTTTCTAAAGTTTTTCTGGACATCTCCACCAGCTGCTTTGTCGAAACTCACTTGAAAGTTTGCAGAACTCAATGATCTCTTCTTATTTCTTCAGCTCTCTCACTGCCATTAGTTTGCTACATCTTTTCAACATTTTAGGTACTGCAACCAGGGTTGAATACCTGTACATAGCAAGAAGTTTGGTAGGAGCTGCAGCTGATGTAGCCTTCGTATGTTCACCCATGTATGTTGCTGAGATAGCCCACGAAAAAATTCGTGGCTTTTTAGCTGGCACTATCTACGTAATGGAACTAGGTGGTGTCTTTTTGATCTACTGCATCGCGCCTTTCGTATCTATACGTATCCCACCTATAGTAGGAGCATGCATCGTCACAACACAACTCATCATATTCCCTTTTATGCCTGAATCTCCATATTTCCACCTATACAAAGGGAAAGAAGAGGCTGCAAGAAAATCTTTGAGATTCCTCCGTGGAACAGATGACATAGACGAAGAGTTCAAGGCTATACATTCTGCTATAGAGAGACAAAAAGCTGAAAAAGGAAGACTACAAGATTTAATTTTAGTTAAGAGCAACAGAAGAGCCATATGGGTCATGACTATTCTTAACTGTGGTCAACACATGATTGGTTTCTCAGCTATACTGATGAATCTTCACACCATCCTGAGTGCTGCTGATGTCACGTTTGTAAGTTCCGACTCAGCTGCAATTGTATATTCGGGCATCATGATGTTAGCATCCATAGTTGCCAGTTTGATTGTAGATAAGTTTGGACGTAAAGTGCTGGTGAACATATCTTGCATCACTGCGGGATTGTGTCTTTTAGGTATTGGTGTATTCTTCCAATTGAAGGCTTCTGGTGTTGATGTGAAAGCTTTGAGCTGGATTCCTATAGTGTTTATCATGTTCTACGCCGCATTCTTCAAGTTTGGAATAGGTACGATTCCGATAGTGATGACAGCAGAGATATTTTCTGCTAAGGTTAAAGCTTTAGGAATGAGTGTAGCGGATGGGATGTACGTTTTTTTCTCAACTGTTTCCATATACGCTTATCAGTGGTTGAACGAAACGTATGGGATGCATTTTGTGTTTTACATGTTTAGCGCCTTTTCTGCTTCTACCTTCATTTTGACTATGATATTTATTCCCGAGACTAAAGGAAAGACACTCGAAGAAATACAGCTCATGCTAAAGAAGTGACATGGAGGAGAATCATAAATAAAAAATGTATTGAATAAATAACAAAAAAATTGTAAACAACGAAAATATATGGATTACAAAAAAACCTTTTACTTGTATTTTTGTGCAATAATAAAAAGTTTCTCACTTGTTTCGGATGATGATAGTGCTTGCGAGAAGCGTAAGATCTTTTTAATTCGCAAGATTCATTGATTTTGACTAAACAGTTTAACAATTTCTAAACGTATAGAATTAGGCAAGTTCTTACAAGAACCTCTTTTTCAAATATATTTACAATATGACGAATAGTGAGTCGATTAGAATAATGTCATCTATTGATTCTAATTAAATTTATCTGATGTTGATAATGCAATATAACAATTTCTGAACGTTGTTGAAGTCATAATTATATAGCCCACTAGGTACTACCAAACATAAATGACAAATGAAATGTCGAAAAATAATACACAATGTTGCCGTTATAACCACCCTGTAGCTCGTACATTATAGCAGCAATATCAAATCTGTTGTAAGTATCTTCGGTTTTGTCAAAAATTAGCATGGTGTCACGAGTTTTGGACACACTGTACCTACATGTTCTTCTGTCTAGTGAGCGTAATAAACAGAGTATTCTGACTCTTTGGTTTGAAGGACAACGAGTTGCCATTGAATGGAACAGAGTCATATTTCTTGAACAAGACAAAAAGGAACAACTTGCAGCTAGATAAACCTACAATTCACCGTCCGACAACTATACTTTCTAATAACCTCCATTCGTAGAATTAGGCAAGGACAAGTATATTCCAATGTTGCCATTATGACCATCTTATAGCTCGTAAAATATAGCAGCAATATCAAATCGATTATAGGTATCTTCGGTTTTATCAAAAATTAGCATGGTGTCACGAATTTGGGACACACTGTACCAACATGTTATTCGGTCTAGTTAGCGTCATTACCAGAGTATTTAGACTCCTTGGTTGAAGGACAACGAGTTGCCACTGACTGGAACGGAGTCATATTTCTTGAACAAGACAAAAAGGAACAACTTGCAGCTAGATAAACCTACAATTCACCGTCCGCCAACTACTTTCTTATAACCTCCGTTCGTAGAATTAGGCAAGGACAAGTATATTCCAATGTTGTCATTATGACCACCTTATAGCTCGTAAAATATAGCAGCAATATCAAATCGATTATAGGTATCTTCGGTTTTATCAAAAATTAGCATGGTGTCACGAATTTGGGACACACTGTACCCACATGTTATTCGCTCTAGTGTAAGCGTCATTAACAGAGTATTTAGACTTCTTGGTTAGAAGGACAACGAGTTGCCACTGACTAGAACAGAGTCATCTTTCTTGAACAAGACAAAAAGGAACTACTTGCAGCTGCATAGATAAACCTACAATTCACCGTCGACCAACTACTTTCTTATAACCTTCGTTCGTAGAATTAGGCAAGGACGCCACTGCATTACCCTTACAAGAACCTCACTTGCAGTAATACCTCAGCTTATCCGTGTCTCAGGCTCATTGATATCATAACTCATACTTAACGTCGCCTTTTCTTTAGCTGGAAATGTTCTCGCAGAACTAACGGTATCCTGTAGGTATTCGTTGCCCTGCCCGCCTGCTTTGTTTATTGTGTCATTTATAAACGAAGCGTACTTTTGTTTAAAAAAGAAAACCGGGAACCTTAGTCAAATGGTTTCCTCTGACAGTTTCTTGCTGTGCAGAGATATTATAAATTTGGAGATGAGGTGATGGGAAAATTCTACGCAATATTGTTGGCGCTGAGTTTGGAATAAAATTTCCGATTTTCATTTTGATAACACCAACCTAGAATGAGTGGATGTTTGAAAGAATGTTTTTTCGTTGTGTGAATCACTGCAAACCCTTCATTTAACTCGAATGAAGATAAATTAAAAAATCAACGATGAAGGTTATTTGTAGAGATGATACGGAGCTTCGATAGCGATTCCGATTACGATAAGTCAAAAGTTCTAATTCAAATTAAACTTTCGATTATGATTTCTGTTTTAATATTCTTGAATCGAAGGTTGAGAATGTTAAGACACCGGATACTAACGAAGTCAGAGCGATTCAGATTGGCAAAGCAGGAAAGCAGAGGAGCTCAAGACGCGCCCGCCCCCACGTCGCAAATTTAGGGGTCCACAAATTCATGTTTGGCGTTATTTGTTACGAAAGCCAGTTCAAAATTTTCAAAGTTGCGAAATTATTGAGGCTTGAAATTTTAGGTGAAAAATCATCGATTTGGAAGTTATTGTGACGCCTTCGGCTTACCTACATGGCCAAACTATGGAAAAAACCAGTTATGTATATAATCCGACGTTGACTTTAGTTCAAAAGCATCATCAGGAAAAATACTGTGCCTCAACCAAATTGACGCAAATCAAAAGCATAAAAAACCACAGTTTCTGTATCGGCTTTCTCAATTTAATGTCATTCTTCAATTTTATTGATTCTTAAGAGTCTAGATGAAATGGATTGACCAAGAATATTACACAGTATTTCCTTTAAGAAAATTTATAAATTAAACGAAACGTAGGACAATACATTAGTGTTTTTCCATAGTTAGTTCCTCTAAACCTGTTATATATCATTTTTGTCATGGATTCAGTTTCATTTCATTGATGAAAATTGAGAAAGCATTAGCGTGAAGTATGCAGTTTTTGAGCGCTCGTCATTCATGCGCTAATAAAACTCTTATACGAATTGGATTTGAGGACGAATTCGATCATCATCGAGTTGAACCATAACTTGCTCAAAATTCTAAAAATACAAACATTGTGATGAAATGGTATAGCGAATTGTTCGGGGAACGAGCGCTCAAAAAGAATACCCAATAGTAATTTAGTAATCTTCTTTCTATAATGTCCCAGACGTCTTCAATGGATGAAAGATCGGGTATTAATCGTCTTCCAAATGGACCTTCTTGATATAAGGACATACATTAGCTCCTTGGAGATATTGGTTGGTAAGCATCCTTCTATAAGACAAGGCATGTGGTTCCACTACCTCCTTGATGTAACGCACGGTAGTCATGTTGCCTGGATACGCAAATTTGACTTGCTTCCATTACCAATTGCCCTTCTTACTATAATTTCAATTGTGTGGCACTTTCATTGAAAATTGAGATTCTTATCTTTTTTCATTTCTCACCAAAAACAAAAACTAAAAGGAAGTATACTGACTTTAAAAGTGGTCGAAGAATCACTGAACATGCTGGTCATCTGAATTCGGAAATTTCAGAAATCAAGCCATCACAGTCCGAATCGTTCAACGACTTGGACTGTCATTACGCATCAATTGCCAGATAATTAGAGCTGATCGGCGCCAGAACAAATCTTCTAAAATTCCCTTTCGTGTGTGCCTTTCTATAGATTCATGCCTTGAGCAGGTTTTTTATTTTTATATTCCTGCATATAACCAAACATATCCTAAACTGAATTACATCATCCTTGTACAAAAAAGAAAATTTTATAGACTTTATGTCCTTTATGTTATGAAAACTGTAGTTAAGCAAAAATTATTTGCAGGAACTAGCAATTATATATAATTAACTAAAAACTATCGTAAAAAAAATATCTTGTATGAAAAACGTGTAAATAAACTCTTCTTGTCTTGTCTATAGATTCATAAGTATACATTCCTGAGTTGAAGAGAGCACTATCTAAGCGGAAAGGAGTCGGCGGAAGGTGTCCAAAGCTACCAAAATCTCAAACAATACCTGACAAGGTTATCGTATCCGTATTTTGGGGCGGTCTTTCTTTGTCACAAATCGACCCCAAATTCCTTGTCACAAATCGATTAAAACCATTGTCAGATTGAATGAATTGCGCTTCCAACTTCTGGACCACCCAGCTAATTATCCTGTAGTGACTTTGTCTGCTCACAAAGGACAGTAGGAGTTTTCGCGCCGCACTACTACGGCCCCTACTGATTTAAAGAGATCGTTGCGTTGCGTTGAAACAGGGTCACCTCTCCACGTTGGTGTGAGATGGTGTGTCTTGGGCAGAGATCGATGGATAGCCCAACTAATGAGTTCGCCAGCGATCTCGGGACGAAACACCGTCTCACCTCGTAATTTGGCTCGAAAAAGACTCGCCAAAATCCATCTGACCATTTGCAAGAAAAGAATTATCGACTTTGCAACAAGATCAAAGGAATAATGTATTAGGTATAAAGTCACTCAAAGATCTTATTAAGCTCTTCATTAAATTTGGCCTAGCTTTCGGACATTTACATTGTTTCAGGCCACTGGAAACAATTTTTTACATTACGAAAGACTATTAAAAACCAAAATTCTCTCATTAGATAACTAATGAGTTTTTTTTTAATAGTCTTTATACCTAATACATTATTTCTTTGATCCATCTGACCATCACTGATTAGAAACTGGCTTTTTGCAAAATTTAGAAAAATGTTACAGGGAAAGAAATGTTGCTCGAATGAAGAAATAATTGCTGAAGTTGAAGCCTATTTCGAAAGTAAATATGAATTTTCCTACAGAAAAAGTATGAAATGTTAGAGTAGCCTTGAAGTATATTATTCATTAGTCTTGAAAATTTTAACTGATGAAGACAAATTACTGGTTAGGTCCGGGACTCATTTAGTGAAGAGTTAGCTAGGTAATATAATTTGTTTCAAATTCACAGTTTATTAAGATAGAAAAATCCGAAAATAATCAACACTTCTCAAAAATTATTACTCGTTTGGAGCAAAAGTTTTCTGTTGATCATTCAGACGAAATTCTGACAAAAACCTAATACAACTTAAGACAACCATACTAACTGACAAAAAAACTGCAACACCCAGAAGGAGCTGTTTGAATTTTAAATTATTTTTGGTGAAGTATCGATAGTATAGCAAGGAGTATTTGATTGAATTCGAAGAAAAAGTCGTGAAGGTTTTTCCATGTGAACAATTTTTGTCACTTAAATATTGTAGTCGTTTTTTTGCAAGTTTTTTTTAATTTTACAACAAACCAGCTGTTCGAGGAGATCCAAAGTCGATGTTTAGTTGTTGTTGAAATTCCTATGGTATGGGGTGCTATTGCATATGCAAGTAGGTCACCTTTAGTCTTTATTCGAGGTAACATGACAGCGCTGCGTTATCTTCAAGAACTAGTGGAGCCCTTACCTTAACCGGCTCGAGAATCCAATATTTCAGCAATATATTGCCCGACCTCATGTTGCCAGAGTTAGTTTAAACTTTTTCGAAGCGATTCATGTGAATCATTCGCCATGGCCGCCCAGATCTCACCCATAGAGCATGTTTGGGACATCATGGGTAGACGGCTTTTAAATTTATCATGACATGACATCAAGTACAGGTAGCTCGGGAAAGTAGCCCTCAAGAAGAAATAGACCATCTTATTGCATAAATGCCGAGATGTATCAAGGAATGTATGGATAATCGGGGTGGACAAACACATTATTAACAAATTTAAAAAAAAATTGTAAACCTTTCATTTTTTTCTCCGAATTTCAATCATTTAGTCCTTTCCTTGCTCTACTATACAGGGTGTCCCGTAAAGACCACGTCAAACCGAAGGAGACTGTAGGTCAAAGGATAACCCACCTGCTATGACAAAATTTCTATTATAAAAGTCTTACCGTTTTCGAGATAAATTTTTTTTTTGAAAATAATTAATTTTTGCCCCTTTCAATAGTTCTGCCCTTACGGTTGGTACAATTTTACATCTTTCTGGTTAGTTTTTTCAGTAAAATATTGCTGAAGAATGATTTAAACGTTTACATTAAAAACATCCTCCGAAAATTTTAAAGGGGGGCTATGAGAAATATTTTTATTGGAAATTTTGGGAGTGGATAATTTTGTTCATGAAGTTTAGCCCATCGTAGTGGAAAAAAAATGTACCGAGCTACTGCTGCACATTACACCAATAAATTGTCTATTTTATAGTGATTTCAAAGAGGTATCACACAAGACATTTGTTGTTCAAAGAAAAAAGGTATGGCTGTTTTTATCCAAATGGGTACGTTTCTGACAAAATCAAGTTTGTCAATTATGTTAAGAAATCTTCGATGTTGCATTACTTAGTGAACAATGGCAATTGTTTACGTGCGAAAATATTACTCGCATAATTATTCGCCTCAACGAAATTCAATTTTGCCGGCAAATTTTGGAAAACATCATGCAGATCCAGATTTTTTTAATAAGATCATTTGGAGCGACGAGTCTTTCTATACCAAGGATGGGTACATAAATCTCCACAATTCGCATAGCTGGAATATCATAAATCCACACGAGGAGAGAGAAATAGATCACAATATCGATTCAAGATCAATTTATGGACTGGAATATTTAATGGTGCAATTTTGGGCCCGATCGAACTGCCGCCATCACTGAACGCAAACTATGTTTTGGAATTTTTAACCAACCAGCTGCCCATTTTATTGGAAGATGTGCCACTGGCGCTGCGATGTAGTCTGTGGTTTCAACATGATGGATGCCCAGCACATTACTGACTCGAAGTTACCGTACATTTGCATAGAACTTATCCCCACCGGTGGATTGGAAGAGAAGGGGAAATTTTGTGGCCTCCTCGTTCACCTGACCTAAATCCTATGGACTTTTATTATTTGGAGCGACGAGTCTTCCTGTACCAAGGATGGGTACATGAAGACCTGAATCCTCTGGAGTTTTAATATTGGGGCTGCCTAAAAGACAAAGTATACGCAACACCCATACGTGATGATGCCGAATTGAGAGAACGCATCCGCAATTCGGCTTCATCACGTTTGGGTGTTGCGTATACTTTGTATTTTAGGCAGCCCCAATATTAAAAGTCCAGAGGATTTAGGTCTCCATGTACCCATCCTTGGTACAGGAAGACTCGTCGCTCCAAATGATCTTATTGAAAAAATCTGGATCTGCATGATGTTTTCCAAAATTTGCCGGCAAAATTGAATTTCGTTGAGGTGAATAATCATGCGAGTAATATTTTCAAACGTAAACAATTGCCATTGTTCACTAAGTAATGCAACATCGAAGATTTCTTAACAGAACTGACAAACTTGATTTTGTCAGAAACGTACCCATTTGAATAAAAACAGCCATATCTTTTTTCTTTGAACAACAAATGACTTGTGTGATACCTCTTTGAAATCACTATAAAATAGACAATTTATTGGTGTTATGTGCAGCAGTAGCTCGGTACATTTTTTTTCCACTACGATGGGCTAAACTTCATGAACAAAATTATCCACTACCAAAATTTCCGATAAAAATATTTCTCATAGCCCCCCTTTAAAATTTTCGGAGGATGTTTTTAATGTAAACGTTGAAATCATTCTTCAGCAATATTTCACTGAAAAAATTAACCAGAAAGTTGTAAAATTGTACCAACCGTAAGGGCAGAACTATTGAAAGGGGCAAAAATTAATAATTTTCAAAAAAAAAAATATCTCGAAAACGGTAAGACTTTCATAATGGGAATTTTGTCATAGCAGGTGGGATATCCTTTGATCTACATTCTCCCTCGGTTTGACGTGGTCTTTACGGGACACCCTGTATATGTTTCACCAAAAAAATTGTTGTTTAAAATTTAAACAGCTCCTTCTGTGTTGCAGTTTCTTTGTCAGTTAGTATATAATAAAAACACTATAAGACGTATATAACAAAAAATCAAGATGTGATAGAATTTATTCTTCCCCGATCAATCTCAAAGATCCACAGTGCAAAACCATAGAACAAAACAGCTCCCCCTTGGATATAATGATTGTCATCCATCAAATTACCCGTTATGATGTTGATTATCTACCATCCACTCGGATTCTCAATCAGGACACAATTTCCTGAGTTTCCAACTCCAGCCTGATGTATCAGCTCATAAATATGAGCTAATATCGATACGACCAATGCCCAAATGCCCTTGAGGCCGATCGAAAACTGAAAATCAATCCAAACATGAAGATCGCCCTGTCCAATGCGGTGCACCTAAAACTAACCGGTTCAAAACAGGAAATTAAAATACACGGAGACCGCTTTAGTGCCGGCAAGACCACGGAATATGATTTAAAACGTCTATTGAAACGGGGTACAATGAAAAGGGTTGAGTGCGTTGCATGCAAACCGTTTTCTATTCTCGTTGTTCTATGAATTCGAAATCTGTGGTTTGTGGTGAATTCGTTAATTTCGTTTTGGAGTTCATTTCAGGGTATAGCGGAGAATCTTTGGTGCTTGAAGTGTTGCATCGACGAAAATAGGGGTTGCCACGTATGAAAACTGAAAAAAGAAATGCTTCGATAAAATTATAGAATGCTTTATATGTGAAATCAGTGATTGGAAAAAAAATAACAAAGCAGTCAAGGGCTTTTTAGCGCTCGTTCATTTATGCACCAATTGAACCCTATTAGATCGCATATCCAGAGTTTCATTATAAACATATACCTACAATATGTTTCCAAATTAGAAGTGAATCTTGGAGGACGTGTTAGTATGACTCATTTGATATAGTTAAAGCCATATTTAGTTATAACAAAAAATCAACATTTTACGAGATATTTGAGTTCTTGTGATTTTTAAAGGTTTCTTATTTTTCGTCAAATTTTTCTACGTTGACCAAATTTGATAATAATCTTGAATTATTTTCAAGAACACCGTTAGAATAGACGAAGCAGCGAGAAGATTGAGAGTAAATTTCAGGCGGATAATAACAACTGAAGAAATAAGAAAGATAGCACATGCTTGTACCTATAAGGAATGGTGGAGGTCATTTCAAATATAATTTAAATGCTTAAACGTGGAGTTTAATTGCAATAAAAAAATTTAATCAATTACTTCCTTCTTTTTGCTTCTTTCCTTTTCCAAATCAAAATCTGCTGATACAAAACTAGTGCCAATACAAACTAACGAAAAGTTTTTTAAGAAATATAGAAGACATTTGGCAAATTTTTTCAATAATTTTATTAAACATGAATCGTGAAATTCGAAAATTACAGGCAAATTTAAACTAGAAACTTACCAATATTTGCTTTATATACCATATTTCAAATCAAACTAATTCTTATTCAACATCTGATATAGCAAAATTTTGCTTTTTTCATACATATTATATCTTTTTCTGATGAAAATAATCCAAATTTCAAGTTAAACCTGGTCAACGTTGAAAACATTGACGAAAAATGAAGTGAGGTGAGAATATTCTTCAAAAAATACAATAACGCAAATATCTCGGAAACTGTTGATTTTCGGTTATCAATGAGTATGACTCAATAAACAGTACCTAAATGAGCGATACCTCCTTCATGTTTCACGTCTAATTTGGAAACATGGCTCGGGAGAAACATTTTGGCCTTATAATATATCCCTCTTTTTAAAACATAATACAGGGTTCAACGTCATTTCTCAGCAATATTCTATTGAGTGGGGTCAGATATGTATAATCTTTAAAGTTTGAATTTTAGGTCACATCAGAGTATTTTCGAATGTTCAATCTTTCAGCAGAAAAGACATTGAACAGTGAAAGGAGTGTTCGAATACATGTACAGGGTATCCCAATTACTATAAGACTTAGAGCAAAAAACCGATCCCTTTTTTCGAAATAATAAGATATCATAAATCAGATCGTAAATATTTTGCTCTATTCTCGACCCGCTGAACAGATTTCTGGAAAATGACTGTTTCAAATATTTCGCTATACATATCTTGGTTTCTGTTCGAAATATACGAAAAATTCTAAAACGTGTTTCACAATGATTTTTATGGTTTATATGATTCTTACTCATAATAGATCATAGAAATCAATTACCGTTTTAGAGATAAAGAGTTAGTGTTTTTAAATCTGACACCCTAATTTATTAATATTACTCGATTACAATTGAACAATAGACATAGAATGAATTGAATCTCCGAATAAATGAAAATATATGAAAAATAATTATATACAGGGTGTCCCGTAAAGACCACGACAAACCGAGGGAGAATGTAGATCAAAGGATAACCCACCTGCTATTACAAAATTCCTATTATAAAAGTCTTACCGTTTTCGAGATATTTTTTTTATTGAAAATAATAATTTTTTTTCTAATTCAACTTCCGATTGAATAGATGAAATTTCAGCTTCACTGTCGTTTTTTAAGAAGTCTTCTTTGTTCTATAGTTTTCGCAAAAAATAAAATTTCATCCGATAAGAACGAAGGATTTGTTGGCAGCTTCTGACACAATGAGAAAATAACGTTGCTTGATAATGTACAAATAACTGAGGATAACAGCGCTTATACAGGGTGTCCCGTAAAGACCACGTCAAACCGAGGAAGAATGTAGATCAAAGGATAACCCACCTGCTATGACAAAATTCCTATAATAAAAGTCTTACCGTTTTCGAGATATTTTTTTTTATTGAAAATAATGAATTGTTGCCCCTTTCAATAGTTTTGCCCTTACAGTTGGTACAATTTTACATCTTTCTGGTTAATTTTTCATTAAAATATTGCTGAAGAATGATTTCAACGTTTACATTGAAAACATCCTCCGAAAATTTTAAAGGGGGGCTATGAGAAATATTTTTATTGGAAATTTTGGTAGTGGATTATTTTGTTCATGAAGTTTAGCCCATCGTAGTGGAAAAAAAATGTACTGAGCTACTGCTGCACATTACACCAATAAATTGTCTATTTTATAGTGATTTCAAAGAGGTATCACACAAATCATTTGTTATTCAAAAAAAAAAAAGATATGGATGTTTTTATCCAAATGGGTACGTTTCTGACAAAATCAAGTTTATCAATTCTGTTAAGAATTCTTCGATGTTGCATTACTTAGTGAACAATGGCAATTGTTTACGTGCGAAAATATTACTCGCATAATTATTCACCTCAACGAAATTCAATTTTGCCGGCAAATTTTGGAAAACATCATGCAGATCCAGATTTTTTTAATAAGATCATTTGGAGCGACGAGTCTTCCTGTACCAAGGATTTGACGTGGTCTTTACGGGACACCCTGTATAAGGTGTCCCATTTCCAGAATGAATTCGGAGAACCCATTACCTTTGAAGCAGATGACACTTTTGAAAAACCAGTAACGGAATGCTTTTCGACAAATCGGCAGCTAACAAACTGCATTCAAAAATATAGAGTTTTCCATTCAAAAACACCCGTGTACCCTTCAAAACGGTTAATGATTCCTATGATATGTCATGATTGCCATATGAACTATGAAATTACAAAGAAATACGTTCAAAAATTTCTCTAATATTTTGAATAGAAAAAATGAAGTGAAATAGCGAAATATCTGAAGCAGTAATTGTTCAGAAACGCCGTTTCTCGAGAATCAAGATATCCAATGGTATATATCTACTTTCTGATATGCTATTTATTTCGAAAAAAGCAATATTTTAGAGTTTTATAATTCCCGAAATGATTTCAGTGATCATCGAATTTGAAACACCTGAAGACTCTTGAAAGTGCTATATCCGCCCTTGATTTCAGATTCGTATTAGAATCCCTTGTATAAGCAAAAGCTATTTCAGTTATGTGGACCAATTCTCGTTAGGAAAGGTAAAATAATAAAAAATGTGAAATTTCCAGTATTCTTCATCGAATCCTCCCCCTATCCCGAATTATATCCGATATATAAACTTCTGGGCCAGAAGAAAAGAAACCATCCCAGCCGAAATTCCATATATTGTAGGCAGGTGAGGCGCGAGAATGAAACAAATTCGAAATTGGTTTCAGTTCGGCCGGGCATCGCCGACGTCGCGACGTCAAACAGACCGGAAATGGCCGGAATTGGAGTTGGGATAGGAAATCGGGATGACCGACTTATGCAGAATCATCGCAATTCGGAACAAGCGGATGAAAAAGGTCCTTTTTGGCCTTTTTGCTATCGCGAGGGGTGCCTCAATGTTTGAGGCCCCGAGATTCGGTGGGAAAATGATTTTCTTTCCGTTTATATTCGGGGAAAAAATGTGATCTATCGCATCATCTTATCCCTGGCTTAATATGGTAAGTTCTGAATTAGAGAGAGTAACACTTCGAGGATTCGGGCCTAGATAGTAGAAACACATTTTTCCTCAAAAATTCGACTTTATTCATTAACATAGTCACATTTATAGGTGATTCATCTACTTCAACTCTCCTCTAACTGCCCAATACCTTTTCTGTAGAAAGTTTCGCCTTTGCTTTCGAAATAAACCTAGGTATATTTATCCATTTCGGACGAGGGACATTGTCAATTTTTCTTTTACATTTGAGGCCGTTTGTTCTCAATTTCTGCACTCAATTGGTTCAATAACATTATGTAATATTCATTGTTTCTACCTTAGTCCAGGAGATACCAACAATACAGAGAAAGTTCAATGGGAATACCATTATGTATCTAATGATGGGCCGTCCCCATCAGGACCGGCAAACCGGACATTTTGCCTAGGCGCCAAATTGTAGGGGCGCAAAGTCAGCTAATGAATGATACATACTCATTGACACAAAAATGTTTTCTCAGTACTAAAATAATAAAATTTCCAAGAGACAATTTTTGTTTAGCACATAAGTGCTCTCCACTATAGTTATGAAAAATTGAAAATGAAAATAGGTATAGCATATACAAATTCACTTGGAGGAAGCCAGAATATTTCGATTATACAAGGGTTGTCCAAATTTCTAGAAATTCCTTTGGAACCAGTGAATTTATTGCCTAACAATACTTTGAAATAAACCCCGGTATTTAGCAGATCGCGGTATCCACATCAAAGGGACATCTATGACCAAGCGTTTTCATGGACTAGTTCAAGTGACTTTGGATATACTATACTCAAAAGCACCTTTATGAACTACGTCGTCTTTTTACTATAGACTTATAAAGCGCCGTGCTAACGGGGGAAAAAGGTGGTATTGCACTAGCGGTGCCATCTGTTCGTCAGGCCAGAGATTTAATGGGAGCCGTCCTATTAATAAAATGGGGCTTCAAAATTAATTGAAATTCATTTAATCTGATATTTTTTTTCACTTATATCCGTCGGTGACTTGTGTGTTAAAATATGTGAGTGAGCTGTACTAACACAAAATTTCAAATCTCCAACTAATAATCAAGATCAAGATAGGTACCACCTTTTAACCGTTGTTGTCAATGAAGGAAAGGCTGAATAAAATTTATCAAGTCATTGCTTTGCTTGCATTCCATTTTAAAAACAAAAACAAATGTTGCTTCATTCGATCTTCAATATCTCAATCGAAACTTAATTCAATGGGCCCTATTTTGAAACTCGAATAGGAATAAACGAAACAGATCGTAATTTCAATTATCGGAATGTTTCACTTAAATCCAATTCAAATTTGGTATTCGGTATCGAATTCTTCTTCTATCGCTAAATGTAATTCGAATTGATATTCGTAAGTAATTGCACAAGTGCATCAAAATTACCGATAATTTTGCATGACAGCGTGTTGTCATAAAAACTGCATGAGTTCATTTTCCCGACACCGAAGGTGGAGGGCTCTTTCTCCAAAAATGAAAATGACCGAATGCAGTTTTTCAAAGAAAACACGCTGGAATGCGAAATTATCCGGTCATTTTGATGCACGAGTGTAATTCGGGGGAATATTTCCCGAATAAACTGTTACATTACCTGTCAAACTGATTTAGAATGGAATTGCCATAGATTCGAACTGTGTAAGATGCATAGAAACTAAGCATCTATGAACAGAACAATTATCGCAGTGCAGTTTCGCTTTCTACAATGCAAATATCGCTGTAATTTTCGATAATTGTTCTCCAGATACATAGAATTTTTGTCAGGAGGGAAATATTCATAGTAATTCTACTTGAGTTACAGAATAACAATTCGAAACGATTCCGATTCGACAGATACATTTCTATTCGATCCATACCATCTCTATTCGATTTTAGTTAAACAATAGGGCTGAATATTGAGAAATTTTGACACGCATCTTTGGAAGAATGCAGTGAAGAATACGGATTATCACTTAACATCAGCAAAACAAAAATAATGGTAGTATCTAAGTCACAACAAAACTTCTCTGACATAACCGTGCATGGTCAAAAACTTGAACGTGTGAGAAAGTATAATTACCTGAGAACTGTTGTCAACGAAAATAACGATAGCTCTGAAGAAATCAGGATCAGAGTGGAAAAAGCTAGAGCCACATTTACTAAAATGAAAAAGATATTCTGTGGGCGAGATCTAAGCCTTAAACTTAAAATTCGCCTTGTGAGATGCTACGTGCTGTCAATTCTTTTCTACGGAATGGAATCGTGGACATTAAAGAAGATTGATATCAGAAGGATAGAAGCATTTGAGATATGGATGTACCGTAGGATACTAAGGGCATCGTGGACAGAGAGAGTAACGATGGGGAGATCTTGCGGAAAATGCAGAAAGAGAAAGAATTGATAGTGACTATTAAAAAGCGCAAACTGCAATACCTGGGACATATTATGAGGGGAAATAGATACCAGTTGCTGCAGCTTATTGTCCAGGGAGAGATAATAGGGAAAATATCAATAGGAAGAAGAAGAAACTCATGGTTGAAGAACTTGAGAGCAACAACTGCCAATTGTTTAGATCTGCAGTATCGAGGCATAGCTTTGATGATAGCCAAACTTCGGAACGAAAACGGCACTTGAAGAAGAAGAAGATCTTTGGAAGCTTGGTACTAAAGTGAGAAAGGGGATATAGCACTGGCGGTGCCATCTGTGCGTCAGGCCAGGGATTTAATGGGAGCCTTCCTATTAATGAAATTAATTTATACGATTATTAGTCGTTCTCGATTGTGGTAAAAATTAATTAAATCTGATAATTTTTTTCACTTATATCCGTCAGTGACTTGTGTATTAAAATATGTGAGTAAGCAAAACTATCACAAAATTTCAAATCTCCACCCAATAATTGACAGAAAATAAACGGTAATGCCAACATAAGAATAAAATGAAAATGTATCTAACTGAATTCTCTTCTGAATTATCAACACAACATTTTGAAACTCAATTTTTCATTGAATATATTATTTGTCATTACGGAGTTGATCCTCCTGAAGGTGACTCAATGGCTACTGTTACGTCAAATAAGGTCAATATTACTCAAATCCCAAAGTATACCGATAAGCAGATCTTCTGCAATTTAATCAGTATTGTGTCAGAGAAAGTTATCATGTAGGTATTATGCGCATATTTGATTCCGGTGAATTCGTCAATAACAATTTGAATTTTTTTGTTATTAAATTTCAAAAAAGGAAAAACACTTGAGAAAACACAGGAACTTTTAAGCGTTCGATTATTCAGTGGCTGTTGGGCGCTTAAAGACCACACTCCATATTTTTCAATGATCTGCTCGAACGTTTTATGATCCTGATGAAGCCATCAATAAAAAATTATTATTCTTTACATTCATGTAAAATGTTGAACTCAATCGAGTCTGTTGTCACAGAAATATTGGGTATTTCTTGCTTATGAGCTTATGAGAAATATGAAATTTCTCAAGAAATTTGAAATTGTCATTTTACGTCCATGTGCGAATTTTCATCTCTATCAAAGATGCAGCTTTGGAATTACTAAGAAAACCCAAACGGCCATATACTCAATCGAATTTTGCTCATTAACGAACTCAACCTCTGAAAATTTAAAGTTTCTAGATCTTCATCTTCAAGAGTTTTCATGTTTACGGACGGTCAGAATCGACTTTGAGGACGAATTCGTCATCATTGAATCGAATCTTATCGTTATAGAGTATTTCCGGATCAAAATTCGAAAATTATGGACATTACGACAAAATGATAGAGTGATCTGTTCGGTGAAAAGAGTAAAAAGCAATTCCCCAAATTATCAAAAAAACTTGAAACAAATTAATCCATTCTCCGGAAGATAATATGATATTCAGATAGTTATCAGGACAGAAAAACTTCATTATTTTCAGCTACAAAGCTGAATTTACTGATAACTGACTTTAGGTATGAACATTTGAGGTAAACTCAGAAAATTCGAAAATCACAGACATTTGAGTGAATTGATTTCCTGCTTCCTTTGTTCATTCATAAAAAAAACAATTTAACTGAGAATAATCAAAAATTTTCAGTTATGAGGATAATAATAATTCAAAATTGATAACATTTTACATTGATCCGAGAAGATCGAGTAGTTCTAGGAACATATTTCCTCGGAAACCTCCCTCGAAAATTATGTAGTTCAAGCATCTATTTTCTAGCAAACCGACCAACAAAAAGACACCGAAAGTTATAAATGTCCTGAATAAATTCTAGTCGGATATTCTGCATCCTACGTAAAGCATGAAAACCCAACTGTGTGACATTACAATTTTCACGTTATAAATAAAAGTTTTCCCTTGTAATCCTAAATTATGAGGCAGTTTCAACCGTCTGATATTTTCACCTTTGTCCTTTCTAGAACGCAAGGATGGAGCTCAAATGGGTTTTTTAATGTAGGTATCAAGTTGGATTTTTGCAGATTTCTGATATGGCTAGATTTCCTGAAATATAGTTGAAAACCTTGTTTCGAACGATGATTCGATTGAATGAATGATATTTTATCTTATCTTGAATGCTTTATAATTTCGAATTTTGAGAACCAGATGCAATGGCGGATCGTCAAGGTACTTATTAGGGGGGTGGCGGGTTTAATGGTGTAATGAATATAAAAATTCTCTTATGTTAAAAGTAAAATATTGATATATTCCAAAAAAAATACAATACGAAATAATTAAAACGAATAAAATATACTAGTGGAATAAATTAAAGGATCAAAATAAAATTCGAAATTTTTAGCGGTTTTTCAAATGGCTATATTTTCGATAACAATGGTCGTATCTCAATCTGAAAAAAAGATTTTTGAAGCTTGAAGTTTATAGTTTAGAGATCTCATGATGAAAAAAAAAGCCCTTTTTTTATCAACTTTTCAAATTAATGTAGAGAACGAAGAAAATTTTTTTTTTGAGAATACCATAGCTATTTCTTGTAGAGAATTCATTCAAGATTTCAAAAAATCCCGTAAATTTTCTGTGCAAACATTGATTGGTGAGATATTGATGGATAAAGACAAAAAGGTCCTTTTTAATTCAATGTTCGATATTTCAGAGAGAAATGCTCGTATCGAAATTTTGAAAAAAGGATATTGAAGCTGCATGAACAAGTCATCTCATCCATATAATGGTTGAGTTGGAAAAAAAAATTCCAAGTCTGTAGGCCAAAAATAAAAACTGAAAAATTTCGCAGATATTTTAGACACTGTATTCATTAGGATTGGGCGGTACACGTTGCTTGAAAATTTTTTTCATCAATAGATCTCTAAACTATAAACTTCAAGCTTCAAAAAGCTTTCTTCAAACTGAGATACGACCATTGTTATCGGAAATACAGCCATTTGAAAAACCGCTTAAAATTTCGAATTTTATTTTGATCCATTAATTTATTCACCTAGTGTAGGTGGGTATGTCACTAAAAATATATATATTAATAAACACACAGCATTCTGCATATACAAAAACCAAATAATATACATTTCTAAAAGTTTTACAGGGTGTTCCTGAATTGGATGTTCAGAGGAAAATGAGAGATTCTTTGAATAATTTCTAGAAAAAAGAGTCCTATAAGGATGGGTCCGCAAACTGTTTGTTTTCAAAATATATGGTGTTTCTTGTAGTACCACTTTCAAGTGATGATTATACCTTGTTTATCGAATCTTCATTTATCTTCGCTGAAGATTGTGCAAATAAGTACCAAAACTAAAAAATAATTAATTCATCAAAACTTACCAATTAGTATATTTATAATAATTTTGATAACTATAGAATTCTTATAGTAGATACCTACGACAAAACTTACCAAAGTTTTTTTTACATTTCTCTACTTTATCAGTAGTCCACTTAAAAAAGTTCTGGAGAAAATGTTGTACATTTGTATTCAAAATCACATGATGAAAACTTTAAATTTGAATATCTAATTCAAATTTAAGTTGAATAATTTGTGGAAGGAAGGTGTTATGAGAAAAAACTTGAACTTTAACACCGGTATCTCAAAACAAATCGTTTTGGACACATGTTATAGGACTTTATTTTTTTAAATGAATCTGTCATTTTCGTATGTACCTTCAATTTAGGAACACCCTGTATAATCAATTCAAAACTGATGTCTTTACAAATAAATTGCAATTTGAATGAAACACATTAAATTGTAAAACACAGCACAGAAAAGTTTTCAATGCTAATAACTATGTTCAGTTCTTTGATAACTGCACGATAAAAATTTTGTGAGGAAAATGATACAAACAACCGAAAACAACGGGTAAGTGTATATCGATGACGAATGCAAAAACTACAGATGGCAAAACAAGAGGGACGCCGACAAAACAGGTAGAAACAGAAAAATAATAAACCTCGGACATAGACGTGCTTGTAGTGCAATAAAAGTAATCATCTGAAAGCGATAATAAACTCATAAACCGTAAGAGGGTCCGTTTTTTGCTGCCGTGCCGATTTTGAAGAAAAGTAAAAAGAATATTGATTCATTCCATGGAGAAATTTTCGTTTTTCGTCTTCGAAAAAATTCTGAAATTTTATATTTTGGCAATCTTCGGGGGAGGGGGTAATTACCACCAGTACCCCCTCATTTCTACGCCCTTGTATAATTGGTTGGAATTTTTTGAACGGGAATAGTCACTGGTATTCGTTCTTGTTCAAAGATGCAGCTATACAAAAAGCATTTGCATTTGCACTTGGTTGAAAGTTGAATCGGCTCAATAACTATGAATAATTCGACAAGGCTTGGGGGATTAACAACCCCCTTAAAATAACCTTTAATTTGCATTTGGATATAGAGTGGCATTTTTTAAATCCCATGCAATATTTCATTTTTATCTCGTGATCAAAAATATAAGTATTCAAGAAGAATATCGGAAATATATTACCCAATATATCTAACCACAAAACCGACATTGTTGAAATTCTGAATGTTGAGATGAAGTAGTAATTTCAAGCATCACGAGCAATTTTAATGTGATCACATCATAAGAACCATAAAGAATTCAAGAAGAATATCGAAGAATAAATAACCAATATTGCAGTACGAGAAAAAATCCGTAGATTTTTCGTGTATGTTAAGAATAACCATTTCAAGCTTGTTATAAAATTTCGTGTTGAATCAATCAGAATCATAGGAAATTATTTCAAATTTTGGAAAAAAATTTGGAGACCAACCCCAACTGCTCAATTGGCTCATCTAAACGAACGCTCACTAGCTCGGGACCTGGATTTACTTCAGTACTTTCCTCACTTTTTTATTTCACTAAAATCAAACCAAAACTAATGATTCAGTTCCAAATAAAACGTTAAAGAAATTATCTACATTTTTCAAACTCATATTCCTGCCAGCCTTTTTTTGAGACCATATGTCATCATATAAAATTACATAAAATACCCCGAAGAAATGATAAAACACAGTTTCCCGCGCAATTTTCAAACAAATTTTCTCTAAAATTGCTTTTTTCCATGCAACCAATATAATGCTCAACTAGAGGAATTTATATGAATGAAAATCTCGACAAGAGAATGAACCGAGGAAAGAGGTGCTTTAAAATTCAAATAGGGCACTATATCTTGGTAAACATGTCTGAGAACATGGATAACTTCCGTGTGAATTTTCTCTATTATGTTATAATAATGGTTTGTGCCTCCACTTGGATGTTAAAGTAACCTTTTTGTCGTGTCGCGATATTCTCGAGTAAAAATTCAAGAGAGCACCGACTTGAAGACAGGAGCTTTTGCGCGTTGGTTCGTCTGTCTATTTACACACTTAAAATCCACCCTGAAGATATTCAATGCCGTTATTCTTCGGTCAAATTCCGGATAACAGGAAGGACACCTATCCTTATACTGACCGCGCCATAACTGCTTCGATTGACGAGCAGAAAATTTTATTTTCTTCTTATTGTTGGATGACTTGTATCATAACAGTTCCCTTGAGTTGAAAAGTCCCGAGTTAACCTGTAAAAACACATTTTTTCTCAAAAATTCGGTTGGGGTAATACAGTTTCTCTAACTTTTCAAAACCTTTTCTAGATTCATCTTTACTTTCCAAATAGGCTTAACTTCCGCAATCAATTACTCATTAGAACCAAATTTATGTCCCTGGAGCATTTTTTTGAGGTCTGCATAAAGCGGGGGGCCAGAGCTGAACACATATTTTTTACATATTGAACGACATTTTTTTCAATGAATTAATGTAAATTTTTCATGAAAGTCTGATATGAAAATCTGAATGTACCTATAGGATAATATTTTCCATACTGTCAAACAGACTATCCAGCGTAATTCTGGAAAAATTCCCAGTGAAAATAACCCACATGCATATTCGTAGCAGAATAGTGAACACAGCAAAATTGAAAAATAATGGAAAAAGGCAACTTTAAATTGACATCTTTAGAGATATTTTTCAATTAATTGATGTAGGTATTAGTTGTACAACTTTGCTTTCGCCGTTTTGCAATAGATGATTGTAGCGTGTGATAGACAAAATGAATAGATGTCATACAACAAGCTTAGGTGTTTGTAAACATAACGCCATCGAAATATTTAGTCGATTTGTGACTGCGTCATAAAGTTATTCTCGATTAAACATGCCAGTTTACGAGTCAAATTTTCGTCATTTGCAGGAACTTCTAATTTTCTGCTTTAATATGATTGAATCTGCGGCTGAGGCTCATCGAATGCTCTCAAATATCTGTGGTGAGGCCACTATTAGTGAAAGAAAAGAACGCGCCGAGAATGGTTTCAACGCTTCAAGAAATTGTTGATTTTGACGTCGAAGACTAGAATGGCGGTGGAAGAGAGAAAGTTTTCGATGCAGAGTTGGAGGCATTTCTTGATCGAGACTCGTGTCAAACGCAACAAGAATTGGCAGAATTATTGTGAGTGACAGAACCTGCCATTTCAAAACGTCTGAAAGTCATGGGAATGATTCGGAAACAAAGAAATTGGGTGCCCTATAAGCTGAAGCCGAGAGATGTTAAACAGCGTTTGTTTGCTTGTGAACAGCTGCTTGCAAGGCAAAGACAAACGAGATTTATGCATCGCATTGTAACTGGAGACGAAAAATTTGTTCATTACGATAATTTCAAAAGCATGAAAATACCCCAGCCATGCTTTCACGTTGACGGCCAAACCGAATACCTATTCACGGTTTCAAGATCATGGTCAGTATTTGGTGGGACCAGCTCAGCGTAGTGTATTATGAATTATTGAAACCGACTGAAACAATCAAAGGCGATCGTTATTGAACGCAATCAATGCATTTGAGCCGAGCATTGAAAGACAAACGGCCGCAATACAACAAGATACATGATGAAGTGATATTACAGTATGACAATGCCCGACCCCATGTTGTGAAAGTGGTCAATACATACTTGGAAACGTTGGAATGGGAAGCCCTACGCCGCCCGCCATATTCTCCAGAAGTTGCCCCCTCGGACTATCACTAATTTCGATCAATGGCACACGTACTGACTGACCAGCACTTCCAGTCTTATGAAAAAGTAAAAAATTGGATCGATTCGTGGATCGCTTCAAAAGATGGCCAGTTTTTTCAACGCGGGATTCGTACTCTGCCCGGAAGATAGGAGAAAGTAGTTGCCAGCGATGGACGATACTTTGAATCATAAATTTATAACCAGTTTCTTACAATAAAGCCTCAAATTTCGGAAAAAAACGGCGAAAGCAAAGTAGGTAGCCTATGTAGGTAGGTACATTGTTCTTAAAGATCTGATAATAATATCCGTAATGATCCAGTGTATGACTAGGTTGATGATTTTTTATTATAATTTTTTCAATGTCAGTTAAGGGTTCTGTGCGAGTTATCTAGAGCGGAGAGTTTAAGTGCTCGGGATTTTTTTTTCTCTTATGCGGTAGTATTGGATTGGCTGTTTTTTACTTTCGATTTTGGTTGTTCTATTTTCATAATTAAATTAATTCTAGAGGGTTAGATGGAAGAATAGACACATGTTTTTGGTATCAATCTCACAGTGTTCACCATGTTGATATTGACCAAGATTGTGTGAACTAAATCTCGCCCTATGATATATAGTCATTTTATGGTGATTTGTATCAATAAAAACCATTATTATTATTATTATTATTATCTATTTGGAAATCAATGAATAGGACAATATTTTTCGTATTGTCAAACATCCTATCTGCGAATTATTCTCGTTGCGACCCTGAAATAACAGTTGTGATGTCGTACAGCTAACAGCTTTAGATTTGTTTGTATCATGGAAGTAAACCGTGTATCGATTTCTTGGGAAAACTCAAAGCAGCAGGAAATAACAAAAAACAACATGAAAGGAGTCACAACTAGATAACCCCTATTCAAATTGATTAACTCCATTCAAACGTTGTCTCACAATGTTATTGGCTCATCATGAATAGATCCAACTGGATAATTTTCTGTACGCTGTTTTTATTATGGGACTTCGGAGTTTATTCAAGTCCACCTCAGTTGAAACCTAGTGCCACTATTATATGTCCAGATAACTATATTTTGCTGAGAGGAGTTTGTAGAAAAACTGCTATTCGTAAGTTATCAATCTGATTTATCATATTCATGCTCTTTTTGGGTGTATAGATAATCATCTATGTTGAAATGTTGACTCAAACAATTCCTTAGATTTTTTCAATTTCATTCTATTTGGTCGGATGTTATTACGTTCATATAATTCTATTTCGCTACAGTTTAATGATAACAATAAATTAATAAAAAATATTGGATAAATTCATCATGTTATTTTCATTTACAGTAAAATTAAAAGCTAGCAAAAATTCTGAGAAATTTCTGTTTGTTTCTTCAGTCAGTTCATTACTACTCAACAATAACTGAACATAATGAAGTCGTTTTAATAATAACTTAATTTCAAATTCATTACACCATTCTGTTTCAATTTATGATGAAATTTTTTTCCGATTGACAGCAAATATTAATTTTGCAGACACATAGCAAACAACAAACGATTACCTTTCCAGTCTAGTCAGTAAAAGGAGTACTTTTCTGCCAACGCATCAAAATAATTATTCTCAATGGAAATAAAATATTTCATAAATTGTCAAACTATAATTATTATGTACCATGGCAACCAACCATTACAACAGTTACGAATTCTATCAAATTTTGTTTCAATTTATCACTACAGGAAAAATAAAAAAATTGTGGGAATTGTAAAAATTTGCACAATATAGGTACTACATTAATCATTATAAACAATAGGAGAAGAAATTATTTGTTCAACTCGGCAGCAAAGTCGATTTACTGCCTTAGCTAAAATCCTATAGCCTCGCTATGCACGACTTTGAACTATCAGCCGCGGCAGTCAATTTACTACTTTGCTGCGTGTAAAACAAATAACTATTGTTGTTCAAACTATAATCTAATACAGGTCTATTTCAGGCCACGCTTGTCCAAAGGGATTAACTCTCATTCGAGGAGAATGCAGATACGTTTTAGAATCGAATGAACCAAATTCTTCTGAAAGGTGAATTCATATTCTCAGTGATAAAATATGTAATATAGCGATCTGTGAAATATGAAAATTATATTTAGTTGCTTGTAAACATTTACATACCTAATCTTAACTATATTCTTCTTTTCTGAACCATCATGAGTTTCCTTATATTCACCTTCAAATTGATCAAATTGATGAGAGAAACTTAAGCATTCTGGATGAACGATAAATTATCAAGACCATACACTTAGGTAATATTTTTTCTGTATCGAAATAAACATCTATAAAATAAATGATAACAGTATACACTTCAACAACAACCAACTGAGATAAGAAAAATGCCTAAATTTGAAAAACAAGATGGGGGTGAAAAGATTGATATCCTGATGTCCCAAATGAATACCTACCAAAAGCATAAAATGAGTGATTTAGAGGATGGGATTGAGTAGAGCCAGTTAACCAGGAATGAAAAGAATGATTCTGGTACTTATACACTTATACAAGGTGAGTCAAAAATATGTACCGAGCTTTTTGGGGTGATAGAACATTTAAAAATAAGTATTGTTTCATGAATAAACCTATGGCCCAGAATACATGTTAAGGGAGATATATCCTCCCATGGTTAAATTAAAAATTTTTTCACGCATAACATTCAAACGGTAAATGCCACCAGGTAAAAATTTCGTGCATAAATATATGTTATTAAAATATTTTTTTTTATTACACTTCTACATTTCTGATATTGTTTAAAGGGTTTATTTAGAGGGTGAGTTATGATTTCTTCAGGGCAACTCCTTTAGTTGTATTCGTTTTGGTGAAAAAAAGGAAGCATTTGATGGAGCGAAGAAAATTACATAAAAAAGTACTCTTCTCCAGACACAAAAAATTGAACCGTTGTCGAGATATTTGAGTTTTTGTTGTCACATGATGTCGGCAGATTCATTCATCGCGAGATTCATCGATAACCATAGAAGTTGTTCCAAAAAATATGACCCACCCTCTAAAAACACCCTTTATAACAATATCAGGAATGTAGAAGTGTAATAAAAAATGTATTATTACAACATACATTTATGCTCAAAATTTCAATCTGGTGGCATTCACCGTTCAAAAGTTATGCGGAAAAATTTTTGCAATTTTATCAATTTTGGAAGAATATATCCCTCTTAATATGCATTTTGGGCCATAAGCTTATTCATCAAACTATACTTATGTTTCAATGTACCTACTATCACCCTCAGAAAGCTCGGTACACATTTTTGACTCTGTGTATATTTGGCTAATTATATTTTAATTTTGAGTTAGGCCGTTAAACATTTACCGAGTACCCAACTTTCAAGTTGAATCAGTCAAAATTTGGAAGAGAAACATCTTATACAAGAATGTTTCGAATAAGGTTAATGGTTCGAGGGGGAAGTCCATTTATGCCAGAACCTGTTCCAATTAATTCCCTCTTGTGGGGTTACAGGGATCAACTTTGGAATTTCAAATCTATGTTAAGAAAATCAACCGGTATTTATTTCTTCGTTTTCGGCAAGTATCAGAATCAACATCAATTAACCAGTATCTCAAAAACTAGAGCTGATAGAAAACATCTGGTGGTGTTTTGGAATCAGCACATTAAAAGCATTCATTCGTTATAAAATCAGTTACCTATTGGCTTTCTGGAACCAAATTTTTTTCAATTTTTTCGTCCATATAATACGGGGGGTACTATTTATGTATTGAGAATTGGCAATACTGATATTGCCAGGTAAAATCTGATATTGACATCGTAAAATTTGACATTTTTTGTGTTATAAGTACCTACCCATGATGTTTTGAGGTACGAGCACAATTTTTGTTGTTTACGGTAAATTGAAAATTTCATCTCTGCCAAAATATGAAAATTTTTGAGCTATGAAAATAATGACTTTCGACGTGGTCTAACTTAAGAAAAATGCATCTATCAATTAAATTGAAATTTTGGTGATGAAGCACCATTTAAAGTCACTGTATATCGCTAGTACACTGAATTCAAACGTGAACGTAGTTCGCTCACGGAAGAAGTTAAAGAAGTTTGTCCAAAATACGTCGTTGTGCCGGAAAATATTGATGCTGTGCGAAAACTAATTGGAGAAGATCGTCATGTGACATATCAGGAAATTGAGAGATGTTTAAGCATTAGTATGACTAGCATTCATAAGATTTTGCACGAACATTTGTGTGTTCGGTAGCTCTGTGCAAGTTGAATTCCACATTTATTGAATGATGCTCAAAAAATTGCTAGTGTCGATTGTTGCCGTAAAATGATTTCGAAATACGACTGTGGTGCATCCAAAGCGTATACAACATCGTCACAGGTGACGAGGTGACGAATCTTGGATTTATGCATACGAGCCAGAAAGAAAAGGCCAATCGGCAGTTTGGGTGTTTCAATGTGAAGCAAAGCCAACAAAAGTTGTTCGTTCTCGAAGCGTTAAGAAGCAAATGGTGGCGTCATTCTTCACGGAAACTGGCCATGTGGTAATTGTGGCTCTTGAAAATCAAAAGATCGTTAATTCAGAGTGGTATGAAACCATTTTTTTGCCTGATAATTTCGGTAAATCGAGAGAATTAAACACAAAACGACGAATCATCTTGCATCATGACAATGCGAGTTCACACACATCAAATCCAACGAATGAGTACATACTTGGACACACAAAAATCAAATTAATGGGTCATCTGCCTTACAGCCCCGACTTAAATTAAAAATAAACTTCGTGGACAACGATTTTCATCACCCGAAGATGAGGTTGAGGTCTTCAAAACGCATGTTTTAGAACTACCATCTTCTGATTGGAAAAAATGGTTCGATTGATGGTTCAATCGCATGCTAAAGTGTATAGATCTTGAAGGCGATTATTTTGAAAAGCAATAAAAATATTCTGCATCGAAATCACTTGTTTATTTTTTGTATTTTCAATACATAAATAGTAACTCTCGTATTACCTCCCTGAACATCACGCGTACCAATAAAGTAGTGTTCCAATGACTTGAAGAATTGGTTGTACCAATACAGCGATTTCAACAATCTTCATTAAAATATTGAATTGATAATCAGATCCTATAACAAGGCACCAATATCTTCAGAAACTATACAAATTTCCGTTTGATACGTATCCAATTACCGTTCAATAATCTTCTGGATATGAACTATCTCAGTTACCTAGGAAATAACACCTACTACTGGATAAGATAAAAAATGAAGTTAAAGACTTCCTTCGAGGATGTACATCGAGTACATATAAAGCTCGATGACAATCGTCAAGAAACACAGTCCGAAACGTGAACCTATCTTTTCCTAATATGAAGCTCACTCAATTCTTCGGAGTACTCCTTCTCTTCGTAGTTGGTTTGATGGTAACTGAAGGGAACAACATGTATATTCCCAAGAGAATGTGCCCACCGGGAGAATATGTAGTAGGAAATGGACCTTGTAGACCAATAGAAATCTACGACCGGTAAGTACCCCTACAACTGAAAATATCGCATATCTTGAAATATAATCACTTGAAAATACACATTGTATCGAGAAAGTACCGCTTGAAGTAACAGTTGATTAAATTTTTTATTTTTTTTTTAATAGATAAAAAAATAATATATTTATTTTCGAAATATTTTTATTTTATTTTAAACCATGTCTCCGTTGGATTCGAAATAACAAATTAACGAATATATATTTTCGAACATCAAAAAAAAATTAATATCTACTATCACCCATCTTATACTGGCTCTACAAACAAGTGTCCTAACTATTTCCACTATCAGTTATGTAGTATATTTGTTTCGATCAACTTTTAATATAATTAAATTTTATTCAGTTGATAATATTTACTATTAGAAAAGTGTTTCAAGATAAAAAAAACTATTTCCACTCGACTATCTGCCTTGCAATCATAGTTCCAGATATCTCCTGCCTTGCAATCATATTTCCGAAAACCATTCAAATAAATCATCTCCATTCTTTATATCTAGAACTTTTTTTAACTAAAACGTATTTGAAACAAACTAAGTTTATCTTCATTCATTCATTTAGATTATTTTTTGATTTAATACTTTATAAAATTACTATATCAATTTCTTTCAACAAAATATGATGAATTAAGAAGTTTTTGATTGAAAATTCATAACACTACGTATCAATAAGAGAAGAGAAGAAAATGTGTCATTATATTTATTGAAACGCTATCAGTTAATGACCGTCAAAAACTTACTTACCCGGTTTTGTAACGGTCACTTTTATTTTAGTAAAAATTATATTCTACCAAAATCTCACTTTGATCAAGTCAGTTGTCCTCGAATCGTTGTACAAAAAATTATATCGAAATTGTTTTCATTTGATAGAAGATATAAAAGGAAATTGAAGAATTTAATACTGATTTTTTTTCAGAATGGATAACTAAATGATGAAAAGCTCTCTATGGAAGAAACAACATTTCAGATTTGAATTCAACAAGGTAAGTACATAAACTATATTCCTCTGTATGGTCTACATGTAGTGTACTCTTTGCTTGCCAAGTAGTGAGGCTTAGAAACGGTTATATTTCATTGAAAATAGTCGAAATTCAACAAACATTCGGAAACTATTCCTTCCGTTGCAAATTGATAAGGATTGATTATCATAAATCAATTGGTTTTTTGAATATATTTTTCGTCAGCAGAAATGATTCAATTATCGATCATTTTTACACAATATTATTTTTATTCCCGTCAACTCCTAAAACATAAAAAGTGGGCCACTCTTTGCTTCACAATTGTTCAGTCTGACAAATGTTGCAGTCCAAATTTTAACAGTTTGTTCTGATAGAGGTTTCAATCTTAATAGACCTTTTAGTGTTTTAGTCGTTTTTCCTTAATTTTTATACATTTAACAAAGTTTTACTGTTAATTTCCAATATTCTCTGTACTCAAATCCAAGGACGTGATGACACCGAACCTAGTTTGAAAAACGTTTTCCGTTTGATTCTTTGATGTCGATGATTTTACATTTTTTTTTAAATTTTCGCTTTTTCAGAAGCACATCTTCATGAATTCATATCATTTCAATGCCAATGAAATCGTATTTGTTGATACCAAACAGATTTCGCAAACGGGATTTACTCATTTCATTCACAATGAAGTTGTTTTGATTGAATTGATAAATTATCTGATTTATCACAATCAATACAAATAAATACGTAAATAAATAATGATGTCACATTCTTGGAAGATGAATTAAATGTATACTTTCATCTCACTTCAGATTCAATGAATTTTATCATAGATAAATGCAGCATACGAGCAAAATTCATGAAAGAGGATTCAATAAAAGAGATGTAAGATAGTATCGAAGCTTCCACTTTTTCAACATATAAACCACAATCCGTTTACTGATCATGGTAGCCGATGCCCTGAACTACAAAAAATAACCATAAATGTACTCACTTATGGAATGTACAACGTAAACCTAGCAATAAACTAATTACACTCCTGAAAGCAGAGAAAGATCTGACTACAGCTCAAATGGAAAATAATTTATCGCTATTCCAACATTAATATCCAGAGTTTTGACATACATTACTCGCATAATGGAAAATCCATTTAGCTCAAAATAAATAACACTTCAATTCACGAATTTATAGTATCATTTATCACACAAAAATCGATTTGCTTCTTTATCACAGAGGAAAGGTACTTAAATGATAAAACTGATAACTTCGTTCAGTTAACACCAGTTTGATCTCAGGTATTGTTGATAGCGAACGTAACATAGAAGAAATCGTTATGGCTTCTTCTAAATACACTTTTATTTTGCTTGCTGCGCTTATTTTATTATTGGGTTTGTGCACATCAGTAATGAGCGAACCTGATGTTGGTGTCACTGGAGTGGGACACATAATTGATGCTGGATGCAGGGAAGGATACGTTAAAATTAATGGAGTTTGTGTAGAAGATCTTTGAGTATTTCATTTTAAATTATTCCGTGAGTATAAAAATTTTTCTAATTTTAAAGTTTTTCAAACTTCTGCACTGTTTGGGGTCTGTATTCGACTGTTGAGTTCGTTAATGGGCAAAATCCAACCAGCGGTTTCGGATTTATAGCCATCTGAAATTTTGTTTTTCATGCAAAAAAAAGTGATTTGATCGAATTCAAACCAGGTAGTTAGTTGCCAAATGCCTAAAGAAAAGATTATGCAAAATTTCGTGAGGATCGTTCCACTGAGGAATCGAAAAAAAATCTTCTAAGCCTGAAATCTCGTAAATTATTCGCAATATTTGGCTAAAATTTCATTTCAACATATTGGGGGTCGAAAAAGTCGGTTGCATAGCTTCTTTGTCAAAGATTAAAGTAAGATATTTCCGAAAAATTCATTGAAGTTTTTACAAATAATTTCGTCATTCGCGATCTCAAGAGTAATAAACATATGTTTATTACTCTATGTTTGCGATAAATGAATGAGACGTCACTTTGATATAAACCATCAAAATTTGTTGAACATAGATGTTCATAGAAGCTCATTTAAATAAGATGTCAGTTGGATATATAGCACAGGAGTATCCAATTTTTCTAGAAAATTTATAGTTCAGACTAAAATCGTATTCTTCTAGAGAAGCAGTGAAATGTATTCAACTAACACCGAACAAAAGCCAAAAACTTCTGACCTGACTTTTAAGGCAATGCTATTTCTGAAATCATAGAAATATTTGATGCATAAGTTGTTGAGTATTTTCTTTTTTTATTTTTCTATACTATTTCAATTATTGATACATTTTCTCTATTTTTTCAGCTTGGCCAATCCTTCCATATTTACATCAACTCTTCAAATTAGTAGTAAAAATTTAATAATTTTTCCAAAGAGATAGAAACCTTCATTTTTTTCCTTAAACAAATTCCAGCTATTGAGGACAATCAATGTACATCAAACAGTAATACAATAATTTATATTGTTATATCGTATTTTATTTTAAATATCATATGTAGCAAAGCACATTAATAAACCATATTGCATTGATACATTGATTTGTAAAAAAGCTCCTAAACCATACTTAATCCTAATCAACGCTTTGATGATGATGATGAGATGTCATTTTATGGAATGATGAAGTGCAGAAGTAACGGTCACTAATATTAGAATCGATTCATAATTAAGGAATAAATTACCTATCCGTAAGGCAAAGGCAAACATGAAAATATCATCATCATTTTAACAGAAACGTAATTTGAAACTTACATCTATTCGATATACGAACAAAGAAACTAAATAACAAAAAAAAAATAGAAACTGTTCAACAAAGTGAGGAGAGTGAGATTCAAATATTTCCTAGAGAAATCAAATGGAAATGATTCATTGATTTCCAAGCGTTCAATTTTGACAACAGTGATCAAACAAAATTTTGAATGTCAGTTTGAAGTATCACATTTGACGACAACATTGCACAAAAAGTCCTACATAGTTGCACTTTCTGGAATTATTTTTATTAGATGTAAGTACTCGAATCGGTTAAATATTTTTCCACTCTCTCGACAAAGCTATTAATTGAATTTCAGTTTGTTTTTCACAATAAATTGAAGAAATTCCTTTAGATTTCGCAAAATATCACATAATAGAAACAGTATGCAACCTATTTCAACCACAAGTTGAAACCTGGTTCTTTTGATTTATAGGAAAGTTTGATAAAGCTCATTAGAATAAGACCCTTCACTGAATTTTCAGTGGAGCTATTTTCATGTACTCAGAGTTTTGAAGAATTCAGCTCACTCATCAAGAAGTTTCTTCAAATAAATCATTCCTTCCATATATAAAATATATGCAATGAAAATGTTTATAATAAGCATAACTAAAACTTTCAAAAATATGAGTTTGAACTGCATTGAGAAATACTTCCATATTTGCTGAGAATCGTCTCCTTATGATCTAAACCTTCTGCCATTCTGAAATGAGATAAAGCGAGATTGTATAATGACGGTAATGAGAATATCACATCTAGAACTTCAAAGTTTAGTGGGATACTTACGATGGAAATTGTTCACATGCAGGTGCAAATCATTAAACATAAAAGTTATTAAGAAGCCAAAATTAGACAAACTACAAGTGCCGATAAAATGAAAACCTACGCAAATAGTATTTTTCAAAGGAAACGATGAAGCACTCAACATGATAGACCTTATAAGCATATTATCAACTCCATGAGAAATGTACGAAAATTTTAGGAGATCAAATAAAAAAAAATAAAATTTTATGGATTTATTTTTAACAAACATAATTCAACACATCTTGTTAATTATACATTGAATATACAATATTATTTCATTCACGTTACCTTTCGATAATCTACTTGAATTATGTATAAAATAATTTTCTTGAAAATGCATCTTGTAAAAATTGCACGAATTCTACTAAAATTTAATTGACCTAGCAGGCTTTCATTCACAATATTTGATCGTTTCATGAGAAATTCAATTCATATATATGTGTTACAATAGTGCGTAATTAGTGAAATTTTTCTGTCCTTAAAGCTTTTTAATAGATTTCCATGATAACTTAAAATAAAAAAAAATATCATCACTGGGTCCGTAATTTTGAATAATTTCGTGATAAAACACTTTGTTATGATTTAAATCCATTAAATTATGATTTGAATCAATTAATAGATAAATGTTTGAATAAATTAAGAAAAATATACTATGTTCAATTTCGAAATTATTCAAAGGATAATATGAAAATTCTAATAACGAATACATAAGGAAGTAGAAAAATGCTATTCAGAAGAGTTGTTTAAATCAGTTAAGCAAGAAGCCTTATTTCTCCATTGAAAAATTAATGAAGATAAATTACAGTAATAAATAAAAATTAGTTTCCACATTTATATCAACGCCCTCGTTTCAAACAACATAAACTTTATCAACTTCGATCTCACTATAGGAATCAATTGCATAAATTCGATTAACAAGTACTTTGAAAATCATTCAAAAATGTCCATAGTAACCTCAATGATTTCAATTCTGTCGTGCATTTTAAGAGTGGAATGTCGATTACTAATAATCATTAGATTAATGTCGAAGGGCTTTTTTTGGATGAAGCTAGTTCGATGGATTAAGAGCTAGGTTTGGTAGTGGCCGAATTTATACCCAAGGCGTTAAAGAGTTTGGTTTTCAATCCTCCCTTTTCAGTATCTGGAGTCCTTGCAGTACTAGGCTGTTGAGAAACAATAAGAATCAGGCAAGGTTGGAAACTAACTACCCTAATACTAGTGTATCAGATATTAGGCAAAGCCCAGCAAAGCGAAGTGGCATAGTTAATGTATAAAAATATTCATTTTTTAAAGGTTCAGACACATTATAGACCGGTTTTTTGTGATCGGCATTTTAAATTAACTGAATTTTTAAACACCATGTGAAAGGTTTACCAAAAGGAATTATTCAATTTAAAATGGTTATAGTAGCAACACTGCGTATTATTTTTTGACTTTTCCTGTGGCTTGTATTCAGTAGGTTATGCCATTTAATCATAGAAAGATACACTCTTCAACAACGTTCAGAAATTTTCGAATCGTTTTATCAAAATCTCAAATGATTTGTGAATACTGATCGAAATTTAAAAAGAATATGAACATTATTCAGTTAATTGAATCACTATTCATCATATTGTAGACAAATTTAAAATCGGTACCAAATTCGGCTCATTAGTTGACACTGGCACCTACTCTTGTACCTTTTAAAGAAAATTAATTTTCGAATTTGAGTAAAATACGAAGATACTGAGTCAATAAAATGAAAAATGTCGTCTATGAATTCTTCCGAAATTTCCCTCGATATTCACAAATAAACACTAATTTTGATGGAACAATTCAACAATTTCTAAACGTTATTGAAGCGTGTATCTTTCCTCTATTAAAAAGCTAAACCTATAACACTAATGTTCGAAAATTTAACTTTTAATAATGTAATTTGTATAAATTGCACGTTATGAGTAAAACCACGTAAATAAAATCGTATAGAACTTTAGGTCATGGGTTTCTACATAGGCAGCTGAAGAAGAATTGAGTAATGGAGTTGATAAATGCCTAGCATCGATTTAGATACAGAAAAATTATTGCGTAAAAAAAATAAGCATTGCTGAGATTGCATAAAATTAAAACCAACCTAGTCATAACCTAAAAACCTAAGGAAACAAATATTGCGGAAACATTCAATTCAGTGAAAGGATCTCTGTCTTGCACATCCCCAGGTTAAAGCCGGAAAATGTTAGTATGGAAAAGAATGAATAAATAAAGACAGAAAACCTTCGACAAGCCAAAGCAAAAACATTCTACTCACTTCGTCACCGTCATAGGTCATTTCTAGAGATTCTCTTGATCCTCTTCTTGAAGCTCTATCTTTTGCTCCGCTAGATTTACGTTTGTCAAGGTCACCGAGAAGGTTCACTTTAGAATGCTTGACAATATCAAGGGCCTGCCAAAAACAAAAATCCTATCATAACTGAGGAACTAAAAGGCTTTCAAAAAGAAAATAAATATCAACTAAGGTGTTCTGATAACATAAGCAAAGCTCGCCATTTTTTCAATATTTCCGCATTAAAAAATAACAAGGGGCTTTTTCTTAAAAAAAAAAGACGTATTTGATAAAAAATAGTTTTTAAACTGGGCATGTGATCTAGGGATTGGGATTCCTCAAGGTTCCAATCTGGGTCAACGCAATGTTCACGATATTGTTCCCGCTATTTGGCAAATGTTGCTTAAAACTAATCCTTTGACTATTGCCCTTAACAATCAAACTTAGCTGAAGCAAACTATTCTATAAAGTCAAAGCAATGTCCATTCTATGTGATAAAGCTTCTATTGATGCTATGTGGAATGAGGAAGAACTCTATGAAGTTATCGCTATTTGTGCGTATTTATTCACCTTCTCCTGTATATTCTGAGGAAAGGAAAATCTAGAGGTGACATTCGGATGTTTATGTGCCACATCCTTGCCCTAAAATTACACATATCCTAGTGAATAACACTTCAGAAGTATTTGTACTTTTCCACCTTAAAAGTAAAACTCGTGCTTTCGTATTTTGAGCTCAACCTCTTCACTAGATTCAAACGAAAAATCGTAAACAAATGGAATATAAAAATGGTATAAAATTAACTCATGTTGAGAGCTACAGTATTCGTTCCCTTTTAAAAGCAATAGGTATTCTGTGTATATAAAAAAGCAATCCAAGGGTGTGCTGTTGTTGACATTGAGTATTACTAACGTTTTACACATCAACACATAAACATAATCAGTATATTCAACTTCTACTCCACATGAAAACAATATAGAGTTTTTACACTTACTTGTTGTACGTGCTGCAGCATAAGAAAAAAATAAAAATTACTAAGCTATTAAATGATAATATGAAAGTTCTGAATTTGCTGGCTTATACAATTATAATACTTCAAGTCGCAACTTCAATGTGATTGCTATACTAATGAAGCTTAAATTGATATGTTATCATATTACTACTGTGAACTAATCATTGCAGCCATAAGTCGCTGTATTCTAAAAAAAAGTACAGTGCTTTAATGAGCAAAATTTTATAAGTATCACATTTTTAATTAATAAATTATTGAAGTAGTTATGTTCCCTAAACAAAGCTGTCAAAAAGAATTATATCAGTTTCTGTGAAGTTACTGTACTTAAGTTTCTTTTATTTTTTGACAAAAAATACAACCTAGTATATCAGATACTTTTCAAAATGAACTATGGAGTAACTGAAAAAGTAATTTATTGGCAACTAAAATGTAATTTGAAATATGTATTCAAATTCATTTTCAAAAAAGGAACTAGATACTCAAAGTAACTTCATATACTCTTCGGAAGTAACTTATCTAGTGAATAGATACTTTATAAAAGTATTGTACAACTAAACTGTAAAAAATGTGTCAGATTGTATAGTTTCCTCCTTCATGTCACATTTGATAATGAACAAGAATATAAACAGTTATAAGGCGAAAAGTAGATCGAAATCGTGTCACCTGTAAGAAGCAAATACTAACCTCTTTACGACTTCTCAAAGCGCAATCTTCCAACGTTTCGGCAGCTTCGTATTTACCTTGACGCCGGTAGAGGGCGCCTAGATTCTTCAGTGTGGTAGTAACAGTGGGAGAGTCAACTTTGGCTGCTTTATGCCAACCCCCGTACTCACCGTAAGGGGCGTTCTCCTTATTCCTAGCTTTATTCTCCTCCCTTTCCTCTGCTACTTGCCAAATGGGCTTATTGTCACCTGTAGTGAACAAAGTGTTGTCACTACAAAGATTTTGGCAATTTCTGATCGAGCACCGAATATCTGTCTGTACTTAGAGAACACACTTCAAGAAGTTAGCAGAGAAATTTGAATTTTTTTTTTTTAGTTCCTTCAAATTGTTCAAACATATTAACTAAACATAGAATTATCATAGTTCTCAACAGAATACCCTTCACCAGCTTCTTCATGAAATGTACTCCTTTGATTTGAGTTATACAGGGTATTTATTGAAATTTTGACTCTTTGGGGAAGACCAAATAAAATAAAACACATCATGCAATTCGGATTGTATATTGCAACAGAAAAAAAAAATACATCAACTTGGGACAAAACACTCTGTATAACTAAAACAAATAAAACCATGCCCCCGTTAAGTTCCGTAAGTGGAAAGCAACCAAGTCTACAAACTAATACTATGATAAAATATCGAAAATATAATTGCACCAATAAGAAGCAGTCGGCAAGATAGATTTCGATAAATTAATTCTTCGATCAACGGATAATTCAAAAATTTTACTTATTCATAATTAAAATAGCAACCACAAAAGAATTAACAGAAAGGCATCACAGAAATACATTTCACAGGACAGCTCTAAAATTAAATACCATTATTTTATACTGATAAAAGAAAGCTGAATTAGTAGATAAATTTATAATAGAAAAAGGCAGTGAAGTTAACAGTGAAGATAGTAAGTAAATTATTTACTTCTTTTGATCTATTGTACTCTTACTCTTTGATATTTTTATCGTTGGTTGAGGAAAACTTTGAATTTTATACTAACAATAAAACTATTTATTTCAATTCTTTTTGAAAATTCATTATAATTATCTACTCAACCGATATTAACAACTTCATAACAGACAAATTACTGCTGTAAATGTCGAGGATTTTAAATATATTCCTTTTCAGCCAATGGAAAATTAAACCAAAAATATTACATCATTCTTTAATGAGTGAATATTTCAAGAATATGGTTACTTGAAAAAAATCAATTTCGATTTAATAATTTCCACAGGATCAATTTTCTGTATAAAAATGATAAATATCAATTCTTCAAAAAATATAATTCAGTGTATTTCAATTATTAGATTTTCCAATTGTTCAATGTTGTTTCTCCAAAAAAATTAAGTACTTTCCAAAATAATAATTTGACATCAAGAAAAAATATCTACCTCACTCATCAAACCATGCATTTCATATAGCACCAAGTATTTACTCAAAAATTCAAAATCTTACTGTTACTGTTAGGTCACATCTAAAACCATTTTTCGCGACCTACACTGATATTGGAATGTCATAATCGTATATAATACTGCATAGAAACTGCCTCAATTTAGGAACATTCTCAAAGCTTTATAGTCATGCTTCTCAATACTAAATAAAATATAGTTACACTAATGTTAAGTTAGGAATAGAAATTTCCGTGGAGCAAAAATGATTAAGAACATGACATCATTTTTCAATAAATAATATTATGCAAATTTGAATAATTTTTGTTCCACAAAAACATTTCTATCGTAAATAGTTGAACCTTTAATTATTTCTCATACCATCGATTGCTCCAAACTCCTTTTCATGTGCCCTGTTCAAGATGGATTTATACAGCGACTCAGCCTCCTTGTATTTGCCTTGTTTCAAGTAACAAGACGCCAGGTTGTTCATTGTTTTGCTCACATTGGGATCATCTGGACCCAGTTTCTTTTCGTAGATTTCCAGAGCCCTCTGATAGTATTTCTCCACTTCCTCGTATTTACCCTGAAAGAGACAACAATTCAAAGAGATATTCTGGGGTGCACTTTATCAATAGGTTTATTGCAAATTTATGACAGTTACTAAGCCAGTTGCAATGTGCAAGTCTCAAATATTCTATTTTATGTTTGATTGCAAACTGTAAGAGCCTATTCTAACCTTAAAGTCAGTTTTACTTTTGTTTCTTTCATGATGCATATAAATTTATTGGCCCTGTGGCCTAACTTAATCAATTTTTTGTCAATGTTGTATTTATGGAGGGTAGAGATAAGGAGAAAAATCTCTTATGGTAGAAGTGTTGAGAAAGTGACCAGCGGAAAAGGATAAATAGGAGACGCAAGTGTAGTTAGAGGGTATATTTGTATTCTGTGGTTTCTCAGGTTTCTGCAATCTGTATTCAGTGGTATCATTTTAAGCATGGTAATAATTGATTCTGTTGTGATTATATTTTATTATTATTTTGTATGTTGTAGTTGGTAAACAATGCTTATTGGGGAAAAATAATTGGTTATGAACAATTTTTACATCTTCTTCAGCCCGTGTCTATCCATTGTCGGATATAGGCCTCTTCCAGGTTTTTCCATGCCACACGATCTGTTGCCAATCTCATCCACTGTCCTCCCGCTACTGTTCTGACGTCATCGATCCATCTCTTTTTAGGTCAGCCCACACTTCTTGTTGTCCCCCTTGGTCTCCATAGTATCACCCTCTGGGTCCATCTGTCCGGCTTCTGTCTCGCCACATGGCCGATCCATTGCCATTTAAGGCTTGCTACTCTTTTAATAACATCTGTTACCTTGGTTCTATCACGTATCTGGCTATTTCGAATTCTGTCCCTCAAGGTAATTCCCAACATTATTCTCTCCATGGCTCTTTGTGCAACTCTCAGTTGTTCTGCTGCTTTTCGGGTTATTGCCATGGTTTCCAAGCCATAGGTAAAAACAGGTAGGATGCAGCTGTCGTAAGCTTTTTTCTTTAGGTTGATGGGTACCTCTTTGTCTTTAAAGATATATTTCATATTTCCGCATGCCACCCATGCCTATTGGATTCTGCGTTTTATTTCCACACTTTGATTTTCTTTGCCTAATTTGATTTTATGACCCAAATATATATAATGATCCACATTCTCTATGGTAACGTTATCGATGGTAATGTTATTTTCATTGTTGCTCATTATCTTGGTATTACTTAGGTTCATTTTTAGGCCTATTCGCTTAGATTGTTCGTTTAGCTGATTTAGCATGGTGTTCAGTTCTTGAATGTCTGTGCTCAACAAGACCATATCGTCTGCGATTTTCAGATGATTGAGGTAGGCGCCATCGATGTTTATGCCCTTTTTTTCCCATTCAAGCTTCTTGAAGACATTTTCCAGTGCTAAGGTAAATAACTTAGATGAAATTTTTACATAATAGAATAAAATGTGCATGGATTTAATACAACCAGAGTTGATGGTTCCACTCAATTTTGAGGGATTTTGTTTGGATTTCAAGTCTTATTTCAATAATGGAAAGATGGAAAATCAATAGTTTATAAACGCTCTGTTGCGCATTCGACAGCGCTGACTTTCCGAACTCTCTCATAATCTCTAACAGCACTTTTTGAAGTTTTCATATTAAATTCGCCTCAGAACATCTCTCTGAGAAACATACCCTGAGAAATTCACCTTCTAGCTACACTGGCGCCACCATTTTAGGACAGTTCAACGGACACTTTTCAAATGGAAAGATTATTCTCCTTATCTCTACCCTCCATAATTGTGAATATTAATTACAGTATAATTAATTTGAAAAGGTACTCGAGGATGCTATTTTTTGGGACATTACTGATATTTACTATTTAGTCTGGATAAATGGTAACATTTTGGCTATTTGTTATTTGCAAATTTTAAATTTATACTTGTTATATCAAATGAATCTCGAAAAACCCACCTGATTTTGGCAGAGCAGAGCAAGATTATTCAACTGTTTGGCAACGTCAGGATGTTCCCGACCAAGGACTTTCTCTCTAATGTCGAGGGCTCGCTTGCACAGGGGCTCTGCGTCTCTGTATTTGCCCCTCTTGCCATATAA
This sequence comes from Harmonia axyridis, assembly GCF_914767665.1. NCBI lineage: Eukaryota > Metazoa > Arthropoda > Insecta > Coleoptera > Coccinellidae > Harmonia > Harmonia axyridis. The sequence continues at coordinate 20,179,095 of NC_059507.1, forward strand.
CACAGCCAAATTGTTCAAAGTAGCAGCAACCGCTGGGTGGTTTTCGCCCAAAGTCTTCTCCCTGATAGCTAAAGCATCGTTGAGTAAGTTAGCAGCATCCTTATACTTATTCTGATCTCTGAAAGTGAAAACGAACCATCACTCAATTCGATTCAAGATATAAGCTATGGTATTTTTACATCTGGTTGACTAGATTTATCAATCGGTGTGAAGTAAGCTGTCAGATAACTATTTGACAATACAAGAAAATAACGAATATAAAATTGTATGACTAAACAGTAATAATTGTATTACATGCATCAAAATGATATCCACAAAAGGAAACCATTGAATCAATAATTGACGTTTTTGTATATTGAATCTTAGTTTTTCTGATTGCAAATTGAAAATATCCACTGTTTATGTGTTCAGTAAGCATCACTTAATAATTTACGAGTATTGAAAAATGTGTCATATAACTTATTTCATGTTTACTTTTTATGCAATCAACAATTTTGGTTCTGGCAGCTTAGTTAAGACCGTTGGATAAATTCAGTTAACTGTAGGTGAAAGTACTGGGCCTAAGGAGGCCTTACCTATAAACTAAAGCCAAAATGTTCAACATTGTTGCCACATCGGGATGATCGTGACCACTGGTTTTCTCCAAGTCTTCCAGAGCTTGCTTGCACAAGGGTACGGCCACTTCGTAACGGCCTTGTGAAGCATATTGGATCACTAGGTTGTGGAGGGTGCGCAGACGAGCTGGTATTTCGTAGCCAGCGTTCACTTGCTGGGACAGGGTGAGTTGATTTGGAGGAGTGGGTGATGCGTCTGAAATGATTTAATAATTTTTAAATCCCAAAAAATTCCATCTATTTTATCGTTTCTCTCTTTTACTTGTCGGAACTTCATTTTGAAATTGTGAATAAAAACATAGTGGGGATAAATTTTTGATTATTATTATTTTTAATGATGAATTAAAAGTATGTATGATAACAACAGTGGTGATAAGTGGACTAACGGTTAAATGCAAATTAAACAATGATGTAACCAAAGTACCTTTGTACTTGTTTCAGCAGGCTCAATCGACTTTTATAAGAATGAGTTATGAGCATTATGGTCACATAATAACCAATTCTGACAATAAATCCAAAGCAACATGGACATTGATAAGAGAACTGAGAGGCAAACAGGATGTACGGTCTGGGATACCCTCTGGGGAGCTTGTCACAGTGGCAAACGAGTTTAATAAGTTTTTCAGTAACATGGGAAGAAGTACGCATTCATCACTCGGCAATTTTACTGTAAAATCAAAATGTCACAAATCTTTCTTTATGTTTAACCTTTTACCATCTGAATTAATATCAATTGTTGATAAAATGAAAAATTTCTCATCATATGGTCATGATGGGATTCCTATGAAGGTGCTGAGAAAATGTATACTTTTAATTGCAAAACCCTTAAGTTTCATCATTAATAGGTCATTTATTGAAGGAATATTTCCAGAATCCTTAAAAATATCAGTTGTTAAGCCCCTTTTTAAAAAGGGTTCCCATGAGGAAATGGAAAATTATCGACCAATTAATCTCTTGACATCTTTTTCTAAAATTTTTGAAAAAGTCCTTTCTATCCGTTTAATCTCTTTCTTTAAAAAGTTGCATGTTTTCAGCAAATTTCAACATGGTTTTGTACCACAAAAATCCACTGAAACCGCCATATTTCAACTCTTGAATGAGATTTTAAAGGCCTTGGAGGATGGAAGCATTCCACTTGGTATGTTTCTAGACTTGTCTAAAGCGTTTGACAGTGTAGATCATGAAAAATTATTAGAAAAATTAGAGGCTTACGGCATTAGGGATAATTAACTTCTATTAATTAGAAGTTATCTCAGTAATCGAAAGCAGAGAGTTGAATTAGTACGGGATGGAACGACTTGTATATCAGATGATGTTACTGTTACTGGGGGTGGGCCTCAGGGGAGTGTCCTTGGACCGCTTTTGTTCTTGATTTACATTAACGATTTGCCGGAGGTGGTTGGTGATCTGGCTTGTATGTTCTCTTTGTACGCTGATGATACTAATATCATAGTTTCCGACGATGATTTAGCCACCGTTATCAATAGAGCTGAAGATGCTTTCGAGTCTATAACTTCCTGGTGTGGTGATAACAGTTTAAAGTTAAACATTGCCAAAACTAACTCTATCTTTTTCCATAGCGATCGCTCTCGTCGTTCATTTCCATTGTCAGTAAGGATTCTTGATAATGATATTACAACTAGTGAGTCTATTAAGTTTTTGGGTGTCCATGTTGATGTTACCTTGAAGTGGCGTCAACATGTTGATTACTTGAATGGGAGACTGCTGTCTGTCTTGTATTCGATCAACGTTTTGAAGCATCAAGTTAGCTTATATGTATTGAAAATAATTTATTCTGCAAATTTTGAATCGTTGCTGTCATATGGAATAATATTCTGGGGTAACAGCCCACATACCCTTTTCATTACTCAAAAAATGACGTTGAGATCGATGTTAAGACTACCTTTTCGGGAATCGTGTAGAGGTTTATTTAAAAAGCATAATATTTTGACTGTACCCGGCTTGTTTGTTTTTAGATCTTTGCTATTCATTTATAAACACAAAGAACTGTTTTCTGACTTTAAGAATCTAAATAATACACGACAAATGATTCCTTATCAACTGCCAAAGGTTTCACTCACACTCACTCAAAAAATCACAATGTACACTTGTATGAAATTATATAATGCTCTCCCAAAACATTTCTGGGCTATTGATAGTGTGAGTCTCTATGTAACAAGAGTTCGTCAGTTTATCCTTGATGCAGAACCTTATCATCTAAATGAATATTATAATTACTGTTCCATCATCCAGCATTAGACTGTGGTTTCGTCTGACATGTTTCAATTTTATCATTTGCACCTGTTGTATCTGTGATAATCTTTGAAATAAATATTATTGTTATTGTTATTCATTTTCTCGTTGGCCAGTTCACCTGCTTGGAATAGAATTTTCTACATGGTGGTGGCTATGTTCTTCCTAGTTTGTATTCATGAACGACTATACTATTGATAAGATGCATGTAAATAGAGGAGACTTCAATCTCTAGTGTTCTTAGTTGATGAATTTTGCACCACCATTTTTTTAAACGATATTTGCAACTTTGTTCCAAAAAACAAAAGGACCAGGCAGCAGCTTAATGTAAAAATTGTCGCCAGTTGATTTTTCTGAATTTTCTGTATTTTGTAGAATATGAACTCCTGAACAAGAAAGTCTTTTCGACAACTCTTGTAATAACGGTTGCCGTCTTAATATATTACTCTGTGTATCTCAAAACTGGTCATAGCAAAGCAAATAATGTTTGACATTATAATAGTGTACTCAAATCAAGAGTAATGACAAAAAATTTTGAAATTCCACGGACGACTCTTTTAAATAAAGGATAAATTATAAACTAAACTAATTTCATTTTGAATAATGTTTGACTCACCTCATATCTAACAAAAATTTTCATTAAAAACTCGTCTAAAATTATTACCTTATTAGTAAGCAATATTTGTCGCGTAAAAGTGTTTTATTCAAGATGTTTTCCTGAGAAATGTTACTTTAAAGAATTGTCATTTTCCAACTTCGACACCCTGTATCTCGAAAACTAGTCACAGGATTGAGTTAGACCCATAGACTTTCTTCTTCCGGAGGTCATATTCTACAAAATACGAAAAATTCAGAAGAATTAACTGGTGACAATTTTCACATTAGGCTGCTGTCTGCTCCTTTCTAGATTATTTCTCCTCATCCTAGCTACGACCATACTCACTTCTATCCTCGGCGTCATCGTCAGGGAATAGGTCGATGACCGGGTCCTGTTTTTCCGATTTAGAATTTTCGTTCGAGTTGTCCTCGAACAGGTCCTGATCATACTTCCTGACGGAATTCATGAACTCCAGGTGTCTCTTTTCCTGGTCGAGCTGTGCCACTGTTTGCTCACTGGCCTGCAACCTCTGCTGGGTAGAGGCCAGCTCGTCTCTGAGCCATGCGTTCTCCTGGCACAGCCTTCTGACCTGAGTGCGTAGTTTTTGTTTTTCCGCTTCAACCAGCTGCAAGTGCGAGGCGAGGGCTGTTATGACCTGAAAAAAGATACCCATGTGAATGTTTCATGAAAGAATGCAGAAATTTAAGGAAATGTTAAAATAGAGGGTGCTTCAACACTAACCTAGATTTTGGCTTATTGGGAAATCGGAAAAAACTCAATAATTCATTGTGAATGTCAAGAGCTCGGCAGTCTAAGAAACACACATTTAGGCAAGAGGGTTCTGAATCCTCACGAGGTGATATCTGGCATAGACCTTATCAGAGATGCCGACATGGTGAATGATCTCTAGATCCCTGGAAAGTGAGCCTCTATCTTGGAAACCGAGACATTAGCTATCTATACCTGCTACCAAAAGAAACCTCAAGGAGGAGCATATTTACATCACTACGGACAGCAAGGCCACACTGAGATTCCTGGAATCATAAGTCTCTACTGATATGGGAGTGCTGTAATACTATAATGCAACTGGCTAGAGGCAATAAAGTAACTCTACTATGGGTACCAGGGCAATGTGGTATTGAAGGAAACTAAAAAGCCGATGACCTTGCATCGGCATCAACACCTGTTGGTCCCGAGCTCTTCTGTGGGCTTGGAAAAGACCAATATAGGACAGCAGTCCAACAATGGGAGTGGGGCCATAGAAAAACCCTCTGGAGGAAGACGCCGGATCTTACTCAGGCAAAGAAATTTGTGATGCTTTCACCGACCTATACTAAGAAGCTCCTGAAGCTACCACGTGCTGAGCTTCGGGTAATGGTGGAACTGCTGACAGGACACTGTCGGTGCAAATACCCTTTGTACCGCATGGGTCAGCAGATAAGATCAGCAGGTTAAAAAGTGTGATGCTAACTTAGAACGTATTCGACGTATTCGGGCGGCCAAAGAGTTTACACTTTGGCCGAGTGAATTGGACAGTTCTTTCGGAAACATAAAAAAACTCCACGACATGGTTTTGATCGATCGTAATTTAAAGTTGCCTTATATGGTAATAAAGTTGAAGAAGACAGAAGGCATTGCATTCACTATTTTGCGTGAATATCTGTCCACGGAAAAGCTTTGTTCGGAATGGTTGCCGTGCTTGCTCACCGCTGATCAAAAGCAACAACGCATCGTCGATTTCGAACGCTTTTTAGAGCTGTGTAAGCGGAATTAACAGGATATTCGCGTCGATATGTGTCAGTGGATAAATAAAACAACGATTCATCCCTACAAACTTGAGCCAAAGAGTGCGTCACATGAGTGGGAAACAGTCTGTAAAGCGTCTAAAGCGACCAAAATCTCAAACATCAGCTGGCAAGGTTATGGCATCCATATTTTGGGACGTGCAGGGATTGTTCATTGACTATCGTCACAAAGGTGAAACCATTAACAGTGAATATCACATAAAGTTATTGAATCGATTCAGTGCAGAAATTTGGAAAAAGGTCCCCAAAATGCAAAAAATAAATCTCTTTCACCAAGACAATGCTCTTTTTCACAAAACCATGGTCAAATTGAAAGAATCGCGCTTCCAACTGAAAGGAAATTTGCCTCTAACGAAGTGATTGTCGAGGTTGAAACCTATTTCGAAAGTAAAGACTAATCTTCCTATAAAAAGGTATGAAAAGTTAAAGCGTTGGAGTAAATTTATCAATCTTGAAAATGACTATGTTGATGAATAATTTTGAAGAAAAAATGTGATGTAGTAACTAACCAGTAGGTTAGTATGGTTGTCGTGGAATATACACTTGAAATGTTCATAGTTATGTTCACAATTAGGGAATCCAATACCGCAAATGCGGGATCCCTCTGAAATTCTGCGGGATCAAAATTGCGCGATTTTCCATGCGGGATCTGCGGCATTCAATATAAAAATTGGATATTATACAATAAAGACGCAAACGTCTCTTGAAACTTCCCAGAAAGCAATAAACCACTCATAAGTTACGGACAAAGATGCAACACTAGTTTCTTTACCGAACTGCAAGGCTATGGAATACCCTACCTCAAGATGTATTCCCCCTTGGTTACAACTTACAGCAGTTTAAGACACGCACAAACCGATTTCTTCTAAATTCATCCCGGGGCGCTTGAAAGGGCGTTATAAGCTCAGTCTTTTCCCGAGAGATGCGTATAAAAAAAAAAAAACTTCTGAAACTACACTACGATTCGTGATCAGCAAATTGGGAAGTCATTATAACTCGGCATTGAGTAAATAAATAGTTAAAGCTTTATTTTCTAGGATAAAAGAGCGCCGTTCATTAATGACAAGTATGGTACCGTACTTAGAAATCCCAGGCAAATATCTGGAATTTCAGGGATAACAGTCAATGTCTACAAATGGCCAAGAAGATACATTTGTACTTCATAGCAAATCAACATTACGAAATGAAATTAAGAGTTTTTCTGACAGGCCGCAAATAGAGACGACTTTGGTAGACAACACACAATCCCAAACTGAAGACTATTTAACTCATGCTGATGAGGATAAAGTAACTTCACCTAATCTAGCAACGAGAAGTGGACCATCGTCTTTGAATTTAGAAGAGGAATCGAATTGAAGTATTAGTTTAGTGGTGCGTAGGTACCAGAATAAAAGGCTTCTTCTATGGCTGTACGAGCACGAGTACGAACAATACTTGACAAGTTATTGATTGATATTTTGGTGCGGGATTGAATTCCCTATTCACAATAGTGGTTGGAGCTCCAAGTTACAAGAGTAATATTCAAATTTCACGATTTATCTGCGTTATTTAAGGAGAAAATCAATTTAGTCCATCGTAAGGATTAAAATATTCGTGGAAATTATTTTATTTTGTTTGATAATGAATTTCTGAAAATTAAGAACCTAATGCATTAAATATTCAACGAATGGAAAAAAAATATGTGAACTTTATTCGATTGTAGAATACGTAGGTGAATGAAATAATTGAGCACTAATTTTATTTTCTATTACGAAACTAGTGACTAAGCTTCCTCGATTCATCCCAAAGTACGTCACACCTAAATCGTTTGTTGCGGTTTAGATGTTGACAATGATGCACATTTTAGACGTTATAGACAACAACAGCCCAACCCAACGGAAAACAAAACTGAACCGGAAGACCTACATAGAACGATCCCCGAACCCTCCGCAGAAAAGATAACCGACGCGTATCTGGATTATTCGGATGGTCGCGCTCCAACGGTTCCACTCTCAGTCGGGAGATTCTTTGATCGATCGACGTCGCTGAGTCACCTCGGGATGAGTCATCAGCGATTTGCAATCGGACGTCGCGTCCGCCGGCATTCCGGTCCGAATCGAAGGATGCCTACTAGATCGGCGGAATTTCACGGCGTTAGGGGCCGTTTACACCGGGACATTCCGTCGACTTCCGCAGGGATCGGTTCTGTCTCCCATACTTTTCAATTGATACTGGTGTGACATCCCTGTAACCTGATCTGAGAAATTCATCTATGCCGATGATATTGCTCTTGTGATTCGTTATTCGGACTTCGGAGTTATTGAAAATACTTTTAATGAAGATTTAAAAATTATGAAATATTATATTCCTACAACTGCTATGTGAATTAGCGTATTCTTCATAACTTACTCAATTTCAGAACTATTTATTGCTCATACGGCACTTTGCCCACACCTCACTTGATGGACCAATGAAATTGGGCTTATGAGAAGTCGTTTCTATGGAAACGCAATAAATGAACAGATACTGTCAACGAAGGTCATTTTGAATTGAATTAGGTGCACTAGTGTGCTCTTCCGAGGTCAGCACCTTTTCGTGGTGGGAGGGCTTGTACAGCTGCCTGCTGTCAAGTAGACAGTGAAACTAATCTGAGGCTAATCCCAGCCTGCTATATTCCTCATACTTCAACTATCCCATGTTTCCCCCAAACACCACATTTCTGCCAATACCTCACCCATCCCTAATAAGATCCCATTATCTCTACCCATCCAAGCGACAGGTTCAAGCAGAACGAGTAACACGAGAAGAGAAGTAAAGCAGCAGGATCCGCCACAGAGACGCAGAACCGACCAGACAGAGGCCATAAAGGTAGGTGGAAATCATTGACAGGTCTAGCAGAAGGAGACACGATAGGCCGAGAAGGAAGCAAGAAGATGCCGACTTTTGGCAGTGAGTACGTGGTAGAGTAGGGGTTACTTATGTTTGCGCGGGTGCCAGTTTAGTACCTGTAATTCTCGGTACACTATTCGAGGAGTAACTATGACTTCAATGACCTCGAATCTCAGAAAACGAGGATAACGAAAAAGTATGTTAGTACTCTGCTCAACTCCACTGCTCACAGTCAAAACTACTAAACTCACTCTAAAAACTCCCATCTTTATAACTAAGTTAGCAAAGGTCGCAAGACCAGGGTCAAGAGGCGTCTCCTCGTGGAAGATTAAGTTCGAAGGGAGGAGGCTTGCCGGCCAAGTTCCTGCGGGGAACTACCTCAGGCTTGAGTTCCGTAATCAGAGCAGGGAAACCACGGAACGAGGGAGATCATTGATGGGTAGTTGCCTCACGCTTTTTGGGCTACCTGTTGAATGACTATACTACCTTCAACGAATTGCTTCTGCCCTATCCCAGACTCCTTAGGGTAGGACAGCGTGAAACAAGAAGGACATTCCGCCGTAGAGAACCAAACCCTTGCTGAGCCGGCCGCACTGAGGCTGAATGCGTGATGCCCGCCACTCACGAAGCGTTTCTTCCAGCGTTTGATAGCTAGCGTCGAAGAGATTCCAGTCAGACAGCTCGGGACACGTCCGTACGACTGTAAATCAAAGTACGAACTTGACTGCCCGACTGGAATCTCTTCGACGCTAGCTACCAAACGCTGGAAGAAACGCTTCGTGAGTGACGGGCATTAGAGGAAGGTTGGCGTCCTTGGAACCTTTCTTTATGTTCATGATATAGCATTGATTTTTTTTTTCTTGTTAAATTAGTATTGATTGTTGTTTTTGATTTTCTGTAATTGGGCACCAATATCTGTTGGAAATAAAGGCTTATTATGATTATTATTTACGGGTTCGTCGGAGGTGTAATGGAGGTTTTTAGTGAGTATGCCCTTCAGGAGAGCCTCACACTACCCGGCAGGTGCCGATAGGTGTTTTACACTCGAGATTTTTTAGGTGTCCATAAGGTGGATTTCCTCCATTAAAAAAAAAAGGTACACTAGTGTGCAACGTGCAAAAAGTCCTTTTCTCACTCGTGTGTTTGCGGCAGTCGCCTTTCAATATACTATTTCCTACAACTGCTATGAAAATTAGCGTATACTTGATAGCTTACTCAATTTCAAAACTTTGTATTGCTCATACTGTCAGAAATATTATTCCTCACGGCACTTTGTCCACACGCCTGATAGACCAATGAAATTGGGCTTTCGAAAAGTCGTTTCTACGGAAACGCAACATACACATATATACTGTCAACGAAGGCCATTTTGAATTGAATCAGGTACATTACTTGTATTATTCAAATTTATGCAGTTGTGGGAAAAGTATAGTGTGCTGCATATGTGAAGAAAGTCCAACTTTTCTCACTCGCCTTTCAGGCTCGTGCCACAAACTTCAACACTCGTGGGAAAAGTTGGACCCACATGTTGCATAATATACTCTTTCTAGAGTGGTATTTATATCCTTATCCAAACAAAACAAAAGTAGGTAACCTGTTTTCATTTAAATAATCGAGATAAATATAGAAAATTGAAAGTAACTTTGACCATCTTGAATCATGATTATATTCCCAAATATCTTGGGGTTGAACTTAATTCTTCTTTGAATTTTGAATTCTTGGACAATTTTCGTTTGAAATTGAAGTCGAGGAATATAATAATATTCATTGAAAATTAGCTGGTTCATCATGAACGAAGTTGCGATTTTGAGCGTTGATATATAAATCTAATTTCTAGCTTCTTGTGAAATTTCAAACTGATCACATCATCAGAACCATCGGAAATTCGACAAGGACATTAGGAAAAATAAACAGAATATTTCAGTGATTATATGTATATCCGATCTGGTTGAGATTTTAGCTTTGAGCAAATTTTGTGTAGAGAACAGAATCATAGAAAAAAAGAATATCGAAAGAGAAATTACCTGTATTTCTTTGATCACAAAACCGACGTATTTGAGATTTTAGGTTTGATAAGAAAAAACGATTTCAAGTGTCGTGCAAACTTTAAAGCTCATCACAACATCAGAATCATAGAAAATTCAACAAAAATTTTGGAAAGAAATGCCCAATATATCCGTGATTGCTGATCTGATCTGATTGAGTCGATATTTTGCGTGTATAAAAAAGAATAACTATTTCAAGATTCATGCAAAATTTTCTATGGATAGCATAATCAGAACCATTGAAAATTCAAGAAAAAAATTACGCAGTATATTCGTGGCCAAAGAACCTATAAAGTTAAAAATTCCTATCAAATAACAATTTCAAAATATGTGCAAAATTTCCAACTGATGACATAATCAAAATTATAACAAATTCAAGAAAAATATTGGGAGAAACCCAAAACTTCTGTGATTTTGCACATCAGAACCATAGAAAACTCTGGATAAATGGCGGTAAAAACTAACTAAAAATAATTCCGTAACAACAGATCCTACCTTGTTGAGATTTCGCAAGTATATACAGTAGAACTCCAATTATCCGAACTCCGACTATCCGAATCGCCGATTATCCGAATCACAAAAAAGCCGCGAAGCCAGTGTTTGCGCGTCAAGTCTTGACTTGACTTGTCTTAACAAGTTAAGACAAGTTCCGGCACATTGCAGTCACGGCGCACCTGTCATTGTTTGTTTTGATTAGCCAGTGTGCTATTGACCTTGCTCGAGGACGCTACTCTTTCGCTACGGCTTACTTTTGTTTGTGCGTGTACAATACTGTATTGTTTTTATACCATGGCTTCGAAAAGAAAACGTGTTGTGCTATCGTTAGCGGACAAACTGAAAATTATAGAGCAACTCGATAAAGGTGTAACGGGTAAGAAGTTGTCTGAGATTTATGGTGTTGGACAAGCAACAATTTCTGACATTAAAAACAGTAAGTCAACACTTTTAAACTTTGTTTCGGTGCTTGAAAATGGAGATGGAAGTTCCTCCAGGAAAACAATGAAGACAGCAACCAACAAAAATTTGGAAGATGCTGTGTTTAAATGGTTTTTGCAGCAACGTTCTATGGGAAATCCGATTTCAGGTCCAATCCTTTGTGAAAAAGCCAAAATCTTAGCGGAAAAGCTTGGTTATTCATCTTTTAAGGCTAGTAACGGCTGGCTAAGGAATTTTAAATTCAGGCATGGTGTACGCGAGTTAGATTTGGCTGGTGAGAAGCTTTCAGCAGACTCTGCAGCAGCTGAAAATTTTATTGAAAAATTTAAAACTGCATCAGAATCCTATGATCCAGAGTTTGTTTATAATGCCGATGAAACTGGCCTTGTTTGGAAAGCATTACCAAAAACCACTTTGGCTTCTAAAAGGGAATCTAGTGCCCCTGGACATAAGGTCAGTAAAGAACGTGTTACAGTGCTTAACTGTGCCAACTCCACTGGAAATCATAAACTGCCACTTTTTTTGATAGGAAAATCAAGAAATCCAAGAGCATTTAAAAACGTAAAAATACTTCCACTCTTCTACAAAAGTCAACCCAAGGCCTGGATGACTGCAGCTTTGTTTACCGAATGGTATGATGAAGTGTTTATTCCTGAAGTGAAAAAGCACCAAAAATCGGTGGGAAAAGAAGGCAGTAAGGTGCTTTTAATTGTTGATAACGCACCCACTCATCCTACAGCAGAACTGTTGGAAAGAGAGAATGGGCAGTTTAAAACGACGTTTTTGCCTCCCAATGTTACAAGTTTGCTGCAACCCATGGACCAGTCTGTTATTGAAACAATGAAGCGCCATTACAGAAGGCAACTGCTGAGAAAACTGCTGATCGAAGGTGCTGAAGATGAAGAATTGGTTTTGGCAAATCATAGCAAAATAAATTTAAAGGACTGCTGTTACATTGTAGCGGAAGCTTGGAGTTTGGTTACGCCAGTGACGCTAAGACGTGCGTGGAATAAACTGAAAGGCCTACCGTCTGAGAAGAACAAAAAAAAAGAATCTGAAGAATATGAGAAACAAGAATATGGAGAGGATGATGATGATGAAGATGCGTTGTCACTAGAGGAAATAAGAAAAATGATTGTTAAAATTCCTGGCTGTACAGAAGTAAGTGCTGAAGATGTAGGAGAGTGGATGGCTTGTGACACGTCTGACCCTGGTTTTCAAATTCTCAATGACGATGAAATTGTTGTAAGTGTGAGAGAAGATGTTGAAGTGGAAGTGGAAGAAGAACTTTCTGCTGATGTTGAAGTAGACGCTGGACCATCAGCTAGTGAAGCATTTGCCGGTCTCGAGACTGCTTTGAAGTGGATGGAGCGTCAGCCCGAGTGTGACCACTTGCAACTGCTCACCGTCAAGCGAATGCGTGACCTGGCTGCCCGAAAACGGTTGAAGACCGCAAAACAGCTTACATTGACGGAGATGTTTAAAAAACAATGATTTTTATTTCTAAACTTGTACATAAGTACATTTTATTTATATTTAAAACATGTGAAAATTTCATGTTTCTTTCATTTAATTCAATAATAAAAAAATAGTGCAATATCAAAACGTAGCTTTTATTCTCTCCAATGGCAATTTTTTTAAAAAAAATCCGATTATCCGAATATTTGATTATCCGAATGGGCCCCGGTCCCCATTACTTCGGATAATTGGAGTTCTACTGTATATCTAAAACAATAAATTTAAGCTCTATGAAAAAATTCATTTACCGCATAATCACAATTATAGAAAATAAGTACAAAAGTTTGACAAGGAAAAACCCAATATTTTCTTGATTGCAGATCCGGTCGGTTTGAGATTTTGTGTATTTGTGTAGAATATATAAGCATTTCAAGCTTCGTGCAAGAATTTGTGTTGATAACTTAATCAGAACCATATAAAAAAAGTCGAACATTGAAGGAATTACCCATTAACAATAAAATAAAAGTTTTAAGCTCTAAATAAATTATGATATATGCTTATAAGTGTCATTTACTTGCAAAATATAAACTCAATTCCGTTTTGAACGCGTCATCAAATAATAAAAATGGAAAAGTCAATATCATACCAAAGAAAAAATTATTAAGATAAAAACAATGAATTAAAGTTAGGAGCTTTTGAGCGCTCGAACTTTCATGGACCAATTGAACCCTTATAGACCACAGAATAAAATAGAACCTCAAGAATTTTAAATTGCATTAGGGGTCGAGTGACACAATATTTTCGAAGATTTTGCATTTCTATTAATGAATATTATGCTGAAGTATAGCTGTTAATTCGTCTGCTGTTTCGGAAGAATTCCTCTGAGAGAACACAATTTACATTAAATTTGCAACAAATTTTCCATTCCTAATATTCGAAATTTCAAATTACTTTTTCAGGGACTAACAACTATTGATTTCAATAAATAATTCACGTCAATGATCTGACACGCTTTGGTTTATTTTAGTAACAATCACTGCGTCAAGCGATACCAGAATCAAATCGTTTCATACAATACGTTCCAAAAACCTAATTTCAATTAATATAATTCAGAAACATAAATACGGATCGTAAGAGCCCACTTTCTTAGTGAAAAGAAGGAAACCGACGAGAATGGCTAGGAAACATGTGCATTCACGGTCATTATCAAACGGCAACGCTGCATAATTATGAACACTAATTAAATTTTCATATTATTCCAATAGGTTTTGCATGCTTCATAACTACGGATCGACGAGATATACGGTATTAAAAAAAACAGTTTGCCTTCGAGTATCTTGCTCTTGTTCGTGGCAATTATGGAACAAACGTGATCTATAATAGAGACGGTGTTGCCAAACTGACAAGAACGGATAGTTCGCTTCTCAAATGAAACGAGGAGGTATATTCGTGAAGGAATTTGCCGAGTGAACATAAGGAAACCAGGAAAAAGCGGAGGTTTTTTCGATAAATGATCTGGGAATATTACATGATTGTTTTTACTGGACCGTGGTGACCTTGAAAAATTCAGTATTATGTCCTACTGCCGAAACCGTTGTTTAATCAAAAAATAAATCATACTACTGTTACTTCACATATTCTGACTGCATATTGCAAGACGCGTCTTATTTCCAAATGTTTTCGTAACTGTTATAAATACAGGGTGATTCAAATTCAAATAGGGTATGGCCTATTAGATGTTTATAGAAAACTAATCATAATTTTGAGCTGAAAATTTGCATATTGGGGTTTGAGACAATGATCTTTCCCCCTGAATTATTTTCAGGTTACAACTTCCGGTTATACCGGAAACAGACTACTACTGCCTATTTCAAATGGTACACCCTGTATATTAATGCATCAGTAGATAGCTATTTCAACGACAATTTCGGCAATAGGTCATACCTTGGGTAAAAACTCAACGGTTCATGTGTTAATGGGATTCTTGATTGATTGATCAATCTTTTAACCTGTACTTGGCTGGTCGCCATCGACACATTAAACAATCTGCAACACAAATCATAAAAATATCAACAATCGCAGACTATTTTTATAATTTCAACTTCACAAACGCTTCAGTATAATTTTCAAAAAGACTCTTTCAAATTAAGGAGCTCCAAAACGGGACGTGAGGAAAAGTAGTCTTCTCACCGTTACGACCATTTTGGAACTGTAATGGGATTCTTATGAAAAAAAAAATGGTGACGATGAGGACTCGGTTTTTTTAATTTTTTTGTAGAAAAAGCTTTTATCGGAGAAATTTGTTCCTTTTTCGATTCGGCAAATACGTAGTATTATAAGACTGTTTGCGGTTTGGAACAAAAATATACAGGGTGTCCAAGTGCATGATCTTCTAATGAACACCCTTTAGATTTTTGGTCCAAATCGCAGTCTTATAATACCTACTACGTATTTACAGAATCGAAAGAAAAAATTTTTCCCGAAAAAAGCTTTTTCTGTCGAAAAATTAAAAAAAAAATGTGAGTCCTCATCGCCACCATTTTTTTCATGAGAATTTCATTAACTATGAACCGTTGAGTTTTCACTCAAGGTATGACATATTGCCGAAATTGTCGTCAAAAAAGCTATCTAATGATGAATAATATACTGGATGTGCCCTTTGAAATAAGTAGTAGTCTGTTTCCGGTACAACCGGAAGTTGTAGAGATCTGAAAATATTTTAGGTAGAAACCTCAATTTGCAAATTTTCAGCTCAAAATTATGATTAGTTTTCCATAAACGTCTAATAGGCCATCCCGGTGAATCACCCTGTGTAATTATAGAGGGAAGAAGATCCTTCTCTGTTTTATGTTAAGATCCGTGTTTGAAACTACACTTCAGTTCGTTGAATTGATTAAATGGCTTCTTCAGAACATATGTTTGTGTCATTCTTAATGGGCTTAACAGAAAACATCAACACCCATAAATTTAAGTGGACGACAAATTTATTCTATCTGAAAAGCTCTTGTCACAAATTATTCTTGATGATTTTGTAGCAAGAAGAATCAAGCAGTGCAAAAATGACCACTTCACAAAGTCTTACATTATACTTTGATAATGGATGCTGTACGTGTGTTTTCCCTGCTTGAAAGAATAATAAATTTGATTTGTAATATTTACAGAATCAAACGAAGTAACGTTAGAACAGAAGAAGTTATTAAATCAACGGTCTCCATTATAGCACCCGTGTACACTAAACTTAACTCAGCCAACGGATAGCATAAGGTAAAGGGGACTATTATTTCTATAGGTGAATTGAGCGAGCAAGTAATATGTATAGGAGAAAGCGTTCCGTGAAAGGAAACAGACCAATAAGTAACCAAATCTTCAATCGAGGATACGAAATTATTAGAAGAGATTCTTACATTCAAAGCAATACCTGGCAACAATGTCAATGTTTCACTTTCCGAATAAGAAATAAATTGATTGTCGACTTCAAAATTTCCACTCGCAAAATTCATTTCAGACCATTATGAACAATCTTGGTTTCGTTTCTGTCTGCCCGCAATTCCTCGTAACAGCCTTTTATTCTACATTTCTTATACAATTTTGATTATATTTGGATCGATTTCTATGAAATTTCGGATACGAGTGCGCTTTGCTCGAATAAAATTCCCGGGACCTCAATACTCATATTATAATAGTCCGATTTCAATTAAATTTGGTACGACTATTTCCTTTAGGACATAAAGGTTCCCTTAGGAATTTGAGCCCTTCAGCGCATAATTGAAATAGGGCTACTCATGAATTAATAGTTGTACAAGACCGAAAATACGGTATTGTGAAGGGCGGATCTTTCATGTGAAGATCCCACTAGTCTTGTCATTTGTAATTTTAATTTTCAGATTATTGCTCATGAACATTTTTCATGGAACATTTTTAATTATAAAACCAATACTCTTCACAGCATTTAGAAGAGATTCATAACCCCCAAACTTCTGTCAAGGCAAAATTTGTTGACCAATGACAAGTGGCAAGCGGTCCGTATGTACGAAGCAGGTAACCAGATATATGTAAAACCGCTAGTATAGTATATCCAAAGTCACTTGAACTAGTCCATAAAAACGCTTGGCCAAATGTCTCTTTGAGGCAGATGCCGCGATCCGCTAAATACCGGGGTTCATTTGAAAATTCTGTTAGCCAATAAATTCACTGGCCCCAAAGGAATTCCTGGTAACTTGGACAACCCTTGTAAAATCGGAATATTCTGGCTTCCTCCAAGTGACTTTGGATATATTATAACAGCTCTGAAATTCTCGGTAATATACGGACCATACTCATAGCGTCACTTCCAGTTGGAGTATAACACATTATTCAGCAGGGCATTTGAAAGACGTCCAAAGCAACCAAAATGTCATCAACAGTGAATTTTAAATAACGGTTCAACGTTTAATCTTTCAACAGGACGATGCTTCTAGTCACAAAACAAATCGTTGAAACGCATGGTCAAATTGAACACATTGCGCTCCCAACTGCTTGATCAACCAGCTCATTTTCCAGATCTAGTCCCCAATGATTACTGGCTTTTTGCAGACCTCATAAGAATATTCCAGGTGAGGAAAAATGGTTCTAACGAAGAAGTGATTGCTGAATGAAGCCTATTCCGAAAGTAGGAGTGCCTACATGTATCAATCTTGAAGGTGACAATGTTGACGAATAATATCGGAAGCTTCAAGAAAAAAATGTATTATTAGTGGTAAGGCCCGACTTCGAGGCAGATGAAATGAATGAGTAAGCAGGATGTTGTATGATTCTTGTTTTTGCTTTTTGGCGCTTTATCTCCTATACCTTAAAGTTGTTAGACCTGCGTGAACTAACCTGCGCTTCTCCAAGGCCAAGCTCGATCATATCAGCGCTCTGCTGCACTAGGGAAGCCCTCTCGCTAGCTAGGGGATCCGGGGCATCGTGTAGACCGTGGAGAAGACCAGTGTGTTCCGATCTTAGGGCCTCCAATCCCTGAGCCACCGTCCTGACTGCAGTCACTATCTCGTCTTGCGTCATCGCAGTCATTTTACCGAGACTCTCTATTTTCTTACTGAAACATAGAACAGAAAGATTAATAACATTCGCAAACATCTCGGGCACGACGCCTACCAGGCATCTAACCAAAGTTAAAGCCATTAAGGCTCGTTCTTTTCACCTCCAATCAACCAGATTCAACTGCCATCGTGAACTTAGGTGTTAGCTGCGCGCTATCGCAAACCTACTGGTTTTCTCAACAAGCACAAAAACTGAGCTTCTTTCTGAAATATCTAGAAGAGCCGAAATGAAAACATTGAAGCATCCAAGTTCACGTTATATGTGAAATATAGTAGACTGGAGGTAAAAACGGGTCTTTCAAATTGAGCGCATTCTTTTATAGTTCTAGAAATTAACCATTTCGCATCGATTTGGAGGTATGGTAACAGGAACTTGATGTACGACATTCAAACACAAATAGGCCCTTGAACATTAGTCGATGTAACTGTTTTCAAAAGTCTTGGATGCATCAGCACAAGAATTTTAAGTTTTTTGACACAATTTGACATGCATTATTTGTACCATAGATTGATCATAAAAAGAATCGTCGACTTTTTGAAATACGGCTTTCATCACAATAACGTTTTTAACCTAACTAGATAATTGTAGCAGATTCAAAGTGAGATGTCTTCAACAGACATACCAACAAATTAAATAATGACACCCATTGACATTTACAGGATGCTTATTTTTTTAAAGTGTTATATTTTTTTTTTGTAGTACTCAAATGCATTTGCCTAACCTTATTTGAATGTTGAAAGAAACACACAAAATTGTGTAGTTTTTTATATAGAAAAACCCAATTTGAAAGACCTAGTAGCCTTTTAGGTATTTCAAACCAAGTGTGCGATTCAAGAAACTTTTTCCTGGATTCTCTCAAATATTGACTGAAGTAATAAGTATTTCAGTAATGGAAACAAAAACATGAAAAGCAGCAAGAATAGCACAATCCCAACAACATAAGATAGTTTAGTTAGATCAATATTCCGAAGGATACTTTTGTCCACGGACTTATTATTTGCTTTTAACTCCGTTTCGACAACAATGTTATCATCTTCTGGCAATATCATTCCGTAGGCAAGAGTTGGTCGCTTCAACCTAAAGTATAATATACAGTTTACTCAGAATTCGATGTGTTTCACATAGAACGATATTCATTAAAAAAAATTAATGTAATATCTTCGTACTATATTTCATTATCAGATTAATTGGGAAAATGTTTAAAATGCATTAAAAGATAAGGAGGCTCTATAGCGGGTCTTCAAAGATTCTGGTCTCTTACAATTTTTTCATGAGTGAAAATAAAAATTGCATTCAATCATTCACATTTTTATTATTTTGTATTATCATCAAGTGTTGCTGCATATTCCTAACACTATAATAATCAATATTTTTATTTTTAATATATAATATCTTTAATACCTTTCAAAACTTTTTTATTTGTATTCCTATAAATATTTCAGGGTTGTTTTCCATGCCTCATTAAATATTAGGTTGAAACTCTACATAATTGTTCTTCCCTTTTCATTTTCTATATATTTCTTCTCGATGCAAACTAGCTCTACATTACGACTTTTTTCTCCAGTTTTTTCAAAATTTAAGCATGTTAAGCATTAAATAATCATCAGCAATGAAATTCACCCAATGACGTAGCAAATATAACTACGTTTATTTTATAAGCGGTTGAAGCTTGTAAACATACACAAACACAAAAAAGAAATAATGAATCAACTTACATCCTATACTCATTGATGGTTCTAGACATTTTCTCAAAAGTTATATCCAAAGTGATGGTTTTTAAGCTTGCTATAAAACATCACCAACAGCGAACGCGTACAAAAAGTAAAAAACTATAGCTTATTATCAATAATTTTCTATTTTAATATTCAACCACTATATATCACAAATAGTACGACGGCTTTTTCAATTTAGTAGAAAGCATTTAGAAGCTTGAACGTATGTTTACCCTTTGTTATTGTCTGAAATGAAAGAACTGAATTAACATAATGAAAAATAAACAGAAAATTTATCATTACAGTCAAATGGGAGAATAATCGATAATGAAGTGATTCATTCATTTTGATAGAAAGATCAAAATTTCAAATCCATTTTGAATTTTTAAAATTGATATAGTAGAAATATTATTATCTGGTGATTCTTTTTTTTTATTACAACCGCAGTATTGTTAAATGTGAAAACTTTCATAAACTGAAGTATTAAGTCACTACACTATAACCCATGTGGGTTCAATAAATCCCCTTATCTAAAGATATAGGCTTCATAAGGATTTATCTACTGACCTAAATCTATACAATTCATTAACTTCCGCAAATCGAAACCACAAATAATGATTTAGCGAAGTCTAAATTTAGATAAACTACAAATACACCTATAGAGGTATAAGCACAAGCTACAAGGGATATTTGATTGTAGTCGGTTAGATAGCACGCTAACATGCGAAGAACATGTAATTTCTGATAGGCGAAAATCAATAGAAAGATTTTTACATGAACACAATAAAACTAGAATTTTTCTTATCGAATTCAAACGAACGTGAAGAATGAATTTCCTTTATTATTGCACACTAATTTTTTTTAACATATTCCTTTCGATTCAATGCAATTTATATGAATAGTTAGATACAGTATGGCACATAAAACATTACAGGCGCATATTTCCGTGAATATTAGTATTTCCAGAAAACGCAGAGACTGGTCAATTTTTATGTAGAGGGGCCACCTTGAGATTTCAAGTTGGCAACCCTCCAAAAATATTGAAAGACAATAGGAGTCGCCTTATGATTATTCTAAAAAAATTAGGGGATTGTCCCCCCACTTAGGGGGATGCTCGTACACCCATGAATTCAAAAATCCAAAATATTCTCCCTCAAAAAAAAAAAAAAATTGCCTTTTTTCGGCGTTTTCCATCAATTGAGTGAGTCAATCAGTATAAAAATAGACAAATGAGAATAGTGAAAACGAAAACCTTAAGAATTCAGTAGAAAGAACGAAGAAAGGAAGTTTGGCAAACGATTGGCAATTGAATATAACAATAGTATTCGATAAGATCTGAAAAAAGAATCAATTATTGCATGACCACATTTCGTAATTTCAATATTGGTTATTTACCCATGCAAAACTGCAAAATTCTGTAATTAAGTAGCTTAATTTTCTATCAATTTCAATAATGCAAAAGAAAAATAAACTCACAAAAAAAAATCCAAAAACACAAAAAATATATCAATTCCCCCCACTCAATCTGTGTAATTCCCCCACAACCAATACAACCATACAAACAAACCGAAAATGAACTTCACCCTTTTAATATTGCCTTGTAAAAACGAGTAAAAAATTGTTGAGACAACGTCTCAGACACAATTACGAACGATTGACGAACGAAGAGAAAAAAAAATCGCTCAGAAGAGATTACATGGTGAAAAACGCACTAGAAAAACAGGGTGTGCCACGCGCTTCCGACGTCAGTGCGAGACTGACGGCGACGCATCGACGTCGGGACGTCGCCACTGCGACGACGCGTGTCAACACGACGGATATTGACAGGTGGGAATGGGTTTAATTGAAGTCATGTTGCGAGGGTTATAAAAAACTGGTTTCATCTTCTATACCTGTGGATATATACAGAAAAAAATAATGAAAGATATTTCTTGACGATGTTACCGAATGAAATATTCAAATTTACATATTTTAGCAATATCAGAATCGCTGGATATTAATATAATGATATTATGTCAGAAAGTTTGTTAGGATTAATTTTCTCAGCTTAGTTCCTCAATACAATACATGCTTATAGCTCTTTACTTTTAAAAAAGAATAGACATTTCGCAGCATTGGAATTTTGTTTGATAATGGTAATAAAAAATAGATCAATATGAGATGTAGGAATTCATTACAATTCCCTTAATACTTGTCTCTTTCTCTCTATATTATCCTAAAAAATAAAATCTGCCAATATTTCAACACGCAATTATTATGAAACAGTTTTAATCAAATTCAACCATAATGCTTGTCAAATTCCACATAATGATTGCTCCATCTATGAATTTGATTCTGAATATCAGTTTGATTTTTTGAATTGTTATGACTATTTCAACACTATTTATTTCTCCAGAATCAAAAGGGATATTTTTTGAAACAAAGTACTTGCAAAAGTTAGCCCAAAAACGCATTACACTCGTTGAATTTACTAAGAAATTAAAATGGACATAACTAGAAATGATCTCCTCAAGGCTAATGACCATAGCAGTCGATGCCTTCAAGTAAAAAAATAAAATAAATAAATAACTAGAACCAAAGGAAAAAAATGAACTAAAATTCATAAAATGACCAAAATATATGAAGAGCCTCTAATTATGGAAGGCAGAACACAAAATTTGCCTACTAGTCATTCAGTAAATCATTCTAATTTTCTGAATTTTCTGAAGTGATCAACGCATACAGGTGTAATAAGTTGAATGCATTAGAAAATAATAACTTATTATTATTATTATTAATTGATCTGATTCAGATAAACGTATGTACCTATATAGGTACATACGTCATATATTAAAATTAAAAAATAATTGCCAAAAGCTAAAAAGAGCTACATATATTAAAATGAATACATATTTGTTTTAATCAGTTTATATTTATATTTTATAGGACTAAATTTATTGTTATGTAGATTTCTCTTAGAATGCTTGGATTTCAAACTTTCAACTCGTATAGACAATAGACTCATACAAGCATTTGATTTAATTGATTTCCTAAGACATAATTTCAAAGAGAACAAAAGTAATCTAATGAAACATTTTTTTTATTATGTGCAGGATGACAGTCATTACTGGAATAGAATCGCAAAGTACAATTTCTGTAAATAGTACTTCGTATAGGTAGGTATACAAATTATTTAGGAATCTGCAAAATAATTATTATGCAGGATATTCATACATGTAGCCTTGAATAAAATATAGAGCAGTTAATTTCAACAAACAAAACTGTTCAACAATTTTACTTATAACGTCGTACATAGCAGAGATTTTGGTTGAAGAAAAATAAAAATAGGGATTTCTTTCATATCTGATCTTTCTTGTGTCATTAGAATCCATCAGCAACTCTTGCTTTGTTTTGAGTAACTTCCCAAAACTAATAGAACTCTATTACTATTATACAAAATAAAAGTGACAGTATCCTACTCTTGAAAAAAAATGGATAATTCGGTTCATTAGTCATGGTTACTATTTTCATGCTACTTCATTTAACTCCTAAGATCAAAACAAAGTCCTTCGTCCATACATATTATTACAGTACTTTTGATGAAAATCAGTTCGACAAGAACCATACAAAACGGAAGTTTATTTGTACCAAAAAAAAATCGGACATCCTCAACTTTTCTTATCATAATGTGGGAAGAATCTGTCACTAGAAAATTCCTAAAATGGAGGCTAAATATAAACGAGGATTACTCACAGGTAATTTAGAGCCGTTAAATATTGCACTTTTCAGGATGTTATCACGAAACGGATAATTATGAAAACAATTACAACTTGAGACCTTTCTCTGAGCTATTATTGTAGAACAGATTAGAGAGATTGATTGGAGATCGGATTAACCACTGTTGTCGACACATTCAAGTATTCAACTGTCAAAACTGTCAAATTGACGCAAATTTCGGTAATCTGTCAAATAACAGAACAAGGGAACTATGCAGTAGTAACACTCTCTGACTCTCGATAAATGAACTAAAATTTTGTTCCAATCGAGAATTCGCGCATTCCTCCCAGCGCAGGAGGAAGCCATTAGGATCTTTATTCATTTGAGAATATTAGAATTTTCGTAGATATCTCAAGATTTTCAATAAGGAGAGTGGCTTTGGAAGTCATTTTTTCAGTATTTTTAAATTTCATGTACCAATGGTTAGTTTATTTATTATAGTGACACTAGAAATAAGGACGTATTTCATAATTATCTCATACAAATTGTATATTTTTTCCTCTAAATTACTTTTCAATAAATCAATGAAGGTTTTATAATTAACATTCGGCTTGCAACTAATATTTGATTAATTCTTTTCAAGTAATTCCATTCTTATAATAATTCAATATTATAAATACCAATTCCCCATAAAAGCTTTTCAACAAAAAAGCAGAACCGATTTAGAAATATTGTCATGAAGAAAGTACTGGAAATTAACATGTTATTACCACAGACTAACTACGTTCAATTAAGGCTTTAATTTCGGTGTCATACAATAATACCTGAAGTAGAACTGAAAATCGTAGGTAATTATTGTAATTTGGTTAACCTTGGCCGATACCTATCAAAAAGAGTTCCGAAATCGGTTTAGATATGTCGAAAGTATGAGGACAAAAAACAAAAAAATCAATTGAATATCTTTTCATTTTTTAGAGGTCAGTTATAAATATTGACTTACCCAAATAACTTGATTGTTTTTGTCACTCATATGTTTACTCCTATTGTTCTTACTAAAATTTTAGAGAAGGTTCTTGTCTTGAGTGGAGGAATTTTAACTTGTCAGAGAATTTTTGAAGACAATTAAAGAAAAACATATTATGAGAAGAGAGATTCTTCGTTTATACAAATATCTCAAAAATATATCAATAGAAATCTTGTTTTATCACACAAATATATGGATATAATCAATAGAAGTCTTGTTTTTGAATTAATACTATTGTTTCGACAATCAAACACGCTGCATTGATCATTTTGAATAAATCAAGTAATTGAAATCTTGGAAATTCAAAATTAACAAACGAATGTTTACTTGCTAACAGAACAAGGTAAATTGACACCAGTGTTGCCAATTGACCATATTCACCGTCGCCATATTGTTATGCGACAATACCAACTACCCAGTGTTCCCAACGAAGAAATATTGAGTTTACTAGAAAAATTCCACAATATAAAGTTTATAAGTGAAGTTTATGTGTACCTTTTCTGGCTACTACGCCAGATAGGCTTGTTTGGGATAATATTTCGCAAAAATTTCACCTTTTGTAAATAAAAACATTAGTGAAAGGTGGTTTTATGAACAAATTAACTGCGGCCGAATGTATAAATGAAGGCTTCGCTCCATTTTTGGAAGTAGTCAGTGGAAGAATAATCTCTATGGCTGATAGTATTTTTGATATTTGCGGTATTTTTCTAGTAAACTCAATATTTCTCCGTTGGGAATACTGGGTAGTTGGTATTGTCGCAGAACAATATGGCGACGGTGAATATGGTCAATGGCCTTCCGACAAAAAATCCGAAATATTGATCAAAAACTCCGAAAAAATCCGAAATATTTGTCAAAAACTACGAAAAAATCCGAAAAAAATCCGATCTCTCTTCTATTGACAGAACGCTGATAGACCACAGAAAAACATGTTATTCTGTGGCTAGACCACAGAAAAACAGGTTATTCTGTGACTAGACCGCCTAACGAACATCAATTAGGATCATAGAACTATTATTCTATTGTTATGATCACAGAAACCATAGTTATATGAGGTAAAATGTTCTAAGATATGTGGTAATCTTAGAACATAGAACTAGTATTCTTTATTCAAATGTGGTAATGCGCAGATTACAGAACAGTACGCTTGAATTTTATGGCAAAAAAATTCAAATTTTACCGGAATTTCTACTGTGATGCCATCGGGCGGCAATGAAAAGTACTAAGTTTCGTTAACAGAGGCTATATTATATAGTGTAGAATAGCAGGTACCCTGGAAAAAAACCCTAAATAGCAATGCTATCAGTGGCCGTAGGGGTTTTAAAATCATAAAATCTCTTAATAGTTTTATCTTGCTTTCTCTATCTGATTAACCATACTAGATGTCGACATCTAGTGGCTAAGTCAGTAACTTCATCACCAACCAAATTACAGAAATCTCTTTTATGAATATCTCTGAAACCAGGCAACGACTGAAAAAATCCGCAAAATAATAAAATCCGAAAAAAATTCGCTTGAGGGAAAAAAATCCGCAAATCGGATTAAAATCCGCGAATTGGTAACACTGATTGACACTAAGGTTAGGTTCACGTGCAAATCGACGATTTCTATGACATGGTTCAGTTTTCAGTTTCTCTAAGCTGCGCTAGGGGGAATGCGCGTGTCCGAGAAATGGACAAAAATCCTCGAAGTTTTACCACAGACACTAATCTGTTATCTGTGGTTTTACTAAGGGTTAGTCTGTGGTTTTACTCTTAGAACATTAATAACATCTATCTATATTCTAAGGTTTTACTACTGACTACTGTGTAGTTCCTTTTATATATTTAATATTCTGTGGTTCTTATACTGTGAGAAGTACATACAACTATATAAAAAAAAATTGTGAATTTTGATAAATTCTAAAGAAGTTCAACAATCAAATATAGAATTTCTATAGGTAATGTAGACATGATCTTCAATTTTTTAATATATTTTATTTGATTCATGAATAATGCGACGTGTACTGCAATTGCGGTTGGTATTCCTGATTAGATCATACGACTACATTAAACATTTTCTGGTTCTGTGTAGCCTGACTAGGAAAGCAATTATAATTAAGTGAATTGTAGTCTGAATTGAATACGTATTTTCTCTAAAGGGATCATATTGAGTTTGAATAATAAATTAAGTTTTATCTATTTTCATTTCGTTGATTTCTAGTGAGGACTTTCCACCATATCTAGTAAAAGTTCATCAAGCTCCAAGACAATTGGTGCTTGAAAGCTCGAAAAACGAGGTGAGTTTCTGTGCAAAAATAATTGCATAAAATTTTAGTGGATATTTTAAGTTTCTGATTTATCTTTGTGATAACAATAATTGTGATTATTGCACATGTCCGAAAGTTCGTAATTATAAGCCAGTTAAATTTTTCAGGTTTTTAACCATCATAATCTTACGTTCCTTTGCCAAATATCATATTTTGTCCAGCATTTATATCGTCCAAAGGGGCGCTACTATTTTATATGACTTTGGTAAATTCATCAGGTAAGTGTTTGCATTTTTCAATCTGTTTTTACCAATTAAATTCGTTCCATATTTGACTGACAAAATTCTATAAATATCTAGGACGTCTACGTATATGGAAATGCAAAAAAAACAGAATAACCATAGAATTTTGTGACGAGTAATATATTTTTGAATTTAAGTAGTTTATTTAACTTCTATACATTTTTTAAAGCACCATATTGTAGGATCAATGAGGTTGTTACATCATCTTCCCTTTGTTCAAAGATATTCATTTGAAAATATACCTAAATTCTATTGAAAATTTTTCTGTGCATTGAAGCATTCATCATTGTTATAGATTCAAGGATGTGACATTTTCAACTATTGTTCTTGTTGTCAACTTTTTTATTTCTCAATTTTTATTATCATTGCCGTATGGTGAAATGAGTTTTCGAAGTTTTATCTTGTGTGCTTGAGTATATCTTGAACAAATCTATTTGTTTATTGTATTGCTATGAACTTGTGTGATAACTGAAGTTATTTGAATATGAAGGGCTATATTTGATAATATATCTCATTTTCATGTTGTATGAATAAATATGTTCAACATAACTGGTAATGATGAAAATGTTTAAATTTAATCTGTATCCTTATTATCTGAAATTTGATCATAACAAGTAAGGTACGAAAGTCTTGGTATTGCAGTAATGCCAACATATGAAAAGTCTAAGAATAATTTCTGACACATAATTTTTAATCACTATACAGTCGACGAAAAAATACTAACGGTGGCATATGCAGTATTTCCATCAAAAATTATTTCAATTTTTTATACTGTAGGAAGAGGATTGAAATGTAGTATTGAAGGCTAAAATTTAAAGCAATATGTGAAACCGAAGAATACAAATTATTATAGCTTTGATATGTGGAGGCAATAATAGGTATGAGGAATTTATGGAAGACTTGGAAAAGCATGAAATAGTTCATTGCTTAAAAACATGAAAAAGAGAATGTGCAAAAAACAAGATTTTGGGACTTATAATTGATAAAAGAACCTAAGTAATAAAAGAAACACTAATAGTAATATGAAAACTGAATTGGTTCGAAGCCACATCAATTATTTTTCTCTAAAAGGGTTGTTGGATCTCTGTATCATATTTTCTTTGTTTCTTAGAAACCTGTTCTTTGGTGTACTTGCTGAGACTTTCTTGTCTTCCATACTTTTCACTCTGATATTCTCAGATTTTATTTTTGGTACCAGTTTTTTATGAATTTTTTCAATTAGGCATTCCACCTTGATTTAGAACGTTAAGAACCGGCAGTTCGTCAGCAATTCAACCTTCAAAAAATTTTTTTTCGACCAATTTCTTCTTCCAGTCGAAATTTATAGATGATGTTGCTATCATCGCTACGGAACCCTATGGAGGCCTCCTACGCATACGGAAAAAGCGGCCCGTCGCAACAGCGGCGTCGCAATCGTTCGGTGTATATGGCCGATCGATAAAAGTGGCAGAAGCAACGGTTGTATTGCGTCACAGTGCGCCGTTATTTCATCTGCTCCTATCGATCACACGGGGAAGCCTCGGTGTCTACTCTCGAAGGGTTGCCGCATCGTCGGATTCAGGGGAAAGGTCGAATTGGTCAGGGATAACTTGTGCATCGTGACCCAAAAAAACTGCGGATTTTAGAAGGCTTTATTGAATAGGCCCCCTATTGCACCAACATTTTTCACTTCATATTCAGAATTGAAAAGTTTGTTGCAAAAAGAACATATCATTTATCGACGCGCATTTTTGTCTATACACATAAGAAACTAGTAGAAACTAACGTGTCTGTCTATTTTACAAATTCATGTAAAAATCGGCGTAATTTGGGCTTTGATTTAATAAAATCGCCTGATTGTGGAAAAAATTGTCGTCATTTCAAGAAACTGTTCAGCGTGGGCTGGTAATAGTAAACGTAAAATATATTGTACTATTTATTGGTATCCTCTTAGATCACGCTTATAATAACAATATACATAAATTATTTGAATAGATTTAGTTTCCTTTTAGGAAGGCCGTTGAAAAAGGGCAATCGAAACATTATTCCTACCCTCAAAAAGGTTGCTTCAGTGATAATGTAATGCAACAAACTAATGATTTTCATGAAGTAATTATACGTTCATTACTCATATCAAAATGATTTCGACAAGAAAAAAGTTCACTCAATAAAACGTACATTTTCAAGTAATGGACTTTGGATTTTGCGTTTTTGAGTGAATTTTTTCAGAAATATGCCAAATATCCCATTCGGCTACCTCTGCAATGATGTATCTTTTTATATATGTATTAATTCGTGTAGAAATATCTTTTTTGGTATGAAGAATTCATTTACATCAGTTTTCTTTTATTAAAAGCAAATAGTATTTTTTATACGAGATAGTTTTATATTTGTAATAGTTCATAAAAACATGTTTCTAATCCTCCTGACAGTTTTGAAATGTGAATAGTCTAAAAATCGATTAAACAATTTCGCCTAAAGATTAACGTTTTTTCAACGACATGCGGTTACGTTTTGGAATGTGTGACAAATCACAAAAAATTATAAGAAAAATACGTCTAGCGTTTTCTCTGGAACTGTGAGAACTATTCGCCTAAAAATCTCTACAAAAACCATTTGTTATACCGCGTTGATTTTCCAAGATCAAAAATACCTACTATTTTTGGTAGTAAAAAATCAGTAAATCAAATTCTGAAAGATCATATCTACACACATTCAATGCACAGAATCGTGAAATTTCAAACGTGCAATCTCATGATTGTGCTAAATACAATATTTTCCTGTAAAATTCTAGTCCCAATAGTATCACAGTTATGAAACCTTTGATTATATTATTATTTCGGGGCCCAAACGTTTAGTCAGTATGTGGCGGTTCGATTCCAAAAGGGTTGAATATATTTTTTTCATAAGTAGTTTCTTAACGACATCTCACTAGATTTTCAATATACCTCGAGTTTGACAGAAATAAACCATACTGTGAATTTTGCGGTATTTCGAGGTCATAACTAACCGGAAGATTTTTCACGCGGTATGGCAACGTCGCTCCGCCCACCCGCGCCACCACAACCCTTCTGTAGTACGCTACTCGCCGCCTCCGATTGACCGAGTGGCGGCAGCAGTGCTGGTTCACCCGCCGGTCTGGAACGTGTTGTCTTGTCGGCCCCCCTTCAAAAACAGTGTCCGTGTCAGGTTTGTGGGGGCGCAGCGACTGCCTCCTCAATGCCCATGCTGTCGCTTCTTCAGGATGGTGAGATCAGTACGTGTCGATTTTTGTGTATTTTGGAATTTGGTCATTCGGGCCGGATAGTTTGTGTCCACCATGTTTGGGGACGTGGAGCCGTGTGGAATGCAAATTCGGCTTTTACGAAGTTTTGGTAGATCGATAAGATATGAGAGGAATAGCTGTGTGCTTCGCCAGATTTTTTTTTTTGTTAAATGTTATGTTGACTGGGTTCTCTTTGTTGTGTAATTTTTTCTTATCGTAAATATTTTTACAGCCTCAAATTTCCGATTGCAATGTATAACTAGAGGGCTATTTGTTATTTATTTTTAACTTTGGTATTATCTAGTTTTTTGTTGAAAGGTGTTAAACAAAAGACTAACGTCTGGGGTCAACCAGCTTTTGAAACATATGTCAATTGGATACACAATATGACTATCGACATTCAAAGAATAACTATACTTGTCTTATATTTCTTTTCTTAATATGTTTCTTCTGTAGGCTGGGGTGGTTTTTAATATTAAGGGCCAGTTGCACCATTTGCCTAAACATTGATTAAAAATTTAAACGTTGATTACTCTGATTTCTTAAGAGAAATCTGAAATTAATCGACGTTTAAATTTTAATCAATGTTTAGGCAAATGGTGCAAATTACCCTTATCATTTTATCTTTTAGCAAAATTTCTTCACTACCATTCCTCATCTTTTCACCTTTGACATCTTTGATTTGATAGATGTTCATTTGCTGAATTTTAAAGATATTTTTTCCTGGATGCCTCTGCTTTTCATTTGTGGTTTATTATTCCACTAAAGAACCTCTTTTTTGGGGTTGAGGAATATTTTAATATAGTCTCTTCAATATATGTTATTTCTGATGTTGAGAAGTGGGTACTTTTATGGGTCTAGCTCTACATATTATTCTATAGAAGTTGTAATTTTTTCAGTTATAAACTTCTTGTATGTATGTCAAAATTCAACTTTTTTTCATCAGATGAATTTTTCGCAAAGTTATTTTTGGTTTCAGCTTTTGTCAGAAACTAAGCCAATTTTCATCAAATCAAATAAGATAGTTTGTTTCAGATATAGAATTCCTAGGTCCATCGTTTTTAGAAGATAGCAATCTACAAATTAAATTGAAAAAAAATTCATTACAATGAATATAGAGCTTTTTTTGTATTTTTTTAGAAGTACCTTAGTAACTGATGATGCATGTAAATAATAATGAATTGGATGATCACTAAAGCGAAAAACTGTTCATCCCATTAATCTAAAATATACGAAATACGAACTAGTTAAGCAATAATAATTAACACGTTAAGAAGTAGACCAAACTGGTATTTAACTAGGTAAGTGGGTGTTTAATTCTATTCGCGATTTGCTGTGAAATTGACAATATTGTCCTCGACAACTGCTGGAGATGATTCCAAAAAAAAAATAGACCCTATTCTCTATTTTTGCAGAACCAAGCACTTTCAAAAAAGCCAAACATTGATTTGTCATAAAAATTAGTATTGAATATGCAGAAAAAATCTCTAAAAATTATAACCGATTGCGAATTGGATTGGGCCAACCTACTATATCGTCAATTTGCATTTTCGATCCTTTGCGTTGAGTGTTTTGTTTCGAATTTCGACATATTCTTCTGTGAAATTTGCTGGTTACTTCGAGTACTAAACAAATACATTTCTCCCATAAAAAAGTTATTGAATTTTAACCTCAAACAAATTCTTATAGTAAGAATGTAAAGTATTCTTCGCAATGAAATATGTAATTACTATAAAATAAGTTTATTATTCACATCTAAATCTTCATCTCTTCATAAAAGAAGACAATTGAATTAATAATGAAGTAAGAGCTTTCATATATAGTTATTGATTATTTATACATCCAAGTGACGTCGCTGACTCCATAGTGCTTAAAATGCGTTTTTTTTTTAAGAAATGTATGCAATTGAAAGTATCCACTTTGTGTGTGCTCAATAAACATCAGTAAAATAATTTGAGAGGGTTTAAGAAGTATGACAAATAACTTATTTCGTAAATTAGTAAAAATTTCGTTGTAAGAACTTTTGCGCTAATCTGCTATTTCTCTCGGTGTGCTTTGGACAGCTTGACAAAACGTCAAAATAAAAAGTCAAAATTCAAATGTAGTTGAATGTTTTTTTCCAACTTTTTCCTCGTGCCCACTAAAACTAATCCGATGAACAAACAAAGGACCTGGTTTGAAAATCATGTTATGGGGCTGGTCGATCAAAATCTGATTAAATAGGACGAAAAAATTTGACCCGATTTTGCATCAATGTTAACTGCAGCTTCGATCTAACCAAAACCAATGGTTCAAGTATTATGTTAATGACGAACATTTCACTGACTGTACCAATAGGGAATTCGAGAAAGGAATGAAAATCTGCCTCGTAAGTAAAATCCGATTCCAGCAATCGCCTACGCTCTCGATTATCCATTGTGTATTTCCGTTCGTGTGTGGGTACCTTCATCTTATCAATGTGTAATATGAATCGATCGGTTTACACGTCGGTATAAAGTTCAGATTGGATTGTATATTCGATTTTCTCGTCTACGGGCTTTTTTGTAAGAGTTCGACACTATTTCAGCTACACAGTACCTATTTTACCATATTTTAAAGGGTTTGTTCTTCATCACTTAAGCCAAAACTGTTTTCTTTATTATTTTCTCTTGCAATCCAAAATATATCATTATATTGTTTTCGAAATAGCTTCAGCTTTTGTCATTTATGGTTTCTATCTCTTTTAAATTACTAAAAGGTGTGGCACTATACTTCCTCGTCATTCGTTTAAAAAAAACCGCGTCAAGAGTCATTACCTCCTATTTCAACAGAAAATATTTGAACACGTGAATAAATAATTTGAAAATATCGATAAAATAATTGTAGATGAAAACTTAATCTGGGATTCGAACCCGGGGTGATATATTTCTAAATCCAATGAATTTCAAAAATTCATAACTCTGAAACTGCAATAGCTAGGACTTTGCGGCAAAAAATATTGTATTCATTATCTCGTAGCTTTGCAAGTTCCCAAAAGTCATGCATATAACACACATAGTTTCTGGAAAGTTCTTATTATATGGAGATTATGGTAATTTAACGTTTGTTCATACTTAAATCGACACTAAATTTGAAAAAGCTGAAATTCGTATGGGACATTCTACGATTCATACAGGATAGCCATTCCAAATTTAAAATCCAATATAAATTGATGTTACAAACGCACAGATCGACAGACAGACTAAAAAACCTTGTTATCTATAAGTAACCATAAAGGTATTGTGTTTTTAAAAAGAAAAAAAATCTGTCGGGATCATATCTAGAAAATATGATGGTTTGATGGATTAATTAAATTACATACTCGTATTTTTACCGCTTCAATAGTTTGAAATAGTGCGTGATTTTTTGCGAACATGTTTAGATATTTTTCGATATAAGTGGAAATAATGAACCAACGTGAAATTTGTAGTATTTTTTTCCAACTGAAATATTATAAAAGATAACATAAAACAATGAACCATTGTGTAAAAATGTAGCGTTTTTCTAGCCTGCAACAACCAAATATAATTCAATCGTATTATACCTACTGTGATTCAAATCGGTTATTTCCAGTTACAGGATTACGCATTTTATGCACAATACCTATCGACGCATTTTGATGGATTACCATTAAATATTTAATCTGAAAATTTGAGTGTTGTCATCGGCAATTTGATTTGAATATTTCCACACTGTTTCTGTTTCCATCTACTTCTTCTATCGCATTACTTCAATTTTATCGAATATATGTATAAATTCAGTTAAAATTGATCATTATGCATTGACAAAAATGGTTATTTTTTTCCGCCTATTTTCTACAGAATAGACAATGACGTTAGCCAGAATATCGACTCGATCGTAAATCAATATTGGATGCGATTTTTGTTGCCATGGAAAATTTACATTTTGTCTTTGCATATTTGTTTTTTTAAATGTAAATGTCGTCGATCTAGCCGAGTTTCTCGGATAATGAAAACACGTTTTCTTCTCGATGGGAGCAACAATTTTGAAATAATCGGTAAGCCTACATTCACGTAGTTCACATGTATGTTAGGGTGATTTTTTCGTTCGGGTTTGTATCGATATGTTCGGAAAGTTGGAATGTTGCTAACAAAAACAATAATTTCCGATAATATTGAAGATATGCATTTCAAGAACGATAACGGGCTTGTTTTTATTCGCCAACTCAATCGTCAATATCGTGATATTTTCGATTCCTATGTTCAGTATTTACTAATGGAGATTTATTTGTTTCTTTTGTATGTTTGTTGAATTAATTTCATTGATAAAAAACCTATTCAGAAGTATTTCGTGGAAAATGTAGCTGTAATATCTACGTATTTTAATACTTCAGTTCTGACCTTGGGAGATAAAATAATGAAAGACTCTTTTCCTATCAGAACAAGAATGGACCAAACAATAATTTTTTTACTAATTCATATTTATGACCTATTCATATCTAAACAAATATGTCCTAAAAATGCTATAATTATCTTTAATATGGTTGGTTTATTATTTTCAGTTATGACTCTAAAATATTTCAGGGAAATATCTTGCTATTTTATATGAGTTTTTATCACAATACGAAACTATTGATAGTAGAACCTTACTATAAAACCTCATTGAATAGCATTCCACAATACATTTTTTAAATTTCTTGATTTTATATTGTAGGGTTTTTAAGAATTGAACTTTTATTAATTTCTTTACATTGATTTTTACGTTTTTCAATTCAATAATAATATTCTTGATCTAGGGTGGTATAGCAAATGATTGTTCACATCGAATTCTGTCTGAATGCCACATAGTTTTCCATATACGATGAGACAGATATTTTCTTAGGGCATATTTCAAGACTCACATTCAAAAAAACCTGATCAAAACTCTTATGTATCTTCTTTTAATAAATAATAATATTTATATCATCTTTAGGATAATTAAAATTCTTGTTTTGACTTTGTTTCTTTCTTATGTTGCAGAGACATTACTAAACAAAAGCATTGTTGGGAGTTTAGGGCCCGAACTAGCGAGGTGTATGACTTCGCAGAGACGAGAGCCCACCTGTTATAGGTGAGCAGAACAGTAATAGAGGGATTCCGAACATCTCACAATCGACTCTTTGAGGTGATCGGTTAGCTTTGTAGATTCGAGTTTTTCCTTGGACCAATAATAGATAACGCCCTCGGGTCTTCCAATAGGAATTGTACAATTTAAAATGGTTATACTGGCAACACTGTATATTATTTTTTGGCATTTTTATGTTATTTGTCTTCATTTTTGTTGGCATTTAATCATGGAAAGATGCAATTTTCAACAATGTCCAGGAATTGTTATATAATAATCAGTGTTCATTTGTGAATACATAGAGAAATTTAAGAATAATTCAGGGGCCTTATGCCTTATTTACAATCAACAAAATATGAAATCACAAAAAGGATAACTTCAACTGTTAGACACATTTCTTATTTGAGGTATGTCATGTTGAGCAGATTAAAAATATGTTTGTCAATCTACATTTCGACATTTAAAGCGAAGAAGTTACTTTAAATTTCATGCTTGCTTCAAAAATAGACCAGTCAGAAAAGACACAAAAAGGCTGTGTATTCAGAATGAATGAAATATATATCTTATCTAATGTTAACCTCAAAACCTGTTATTGGTCCTGAAGTATTCTTAAAGAGGACCAAGCACCTGCATTTATTGAAAATTGTTGCCAGTTGATTTCAAATGTAAGTATTGTTAGTTATAGATCTTTATACCCTCAATAAGAGAAGCTGATAAAAAAACTCTGGTTTCCATGTTACACATGTTTCAAAGTAATAGCGGTAAAAGCTACAAAAGTAATATCATCATAACTTTTGAACCAGGAAACGTATTTGAATAGTTTTTTCGCTACATTGATCGCTGATGTTTTTTAATTTTGTAGGGGTATTTATCGTCTTTACTAATAAGTTACATGACTAGGGCGGAAAATATAACTGCTTAGCTGCTTTGCACGTTTTTTTTTCAATATTCGTTTATTACATAGCTTTTTTAAATATTAGAAGCAAAAGAATATGATAACAGTATTTTTGAAAATGACACACTTTCCAGCAGTCTCCCTGTTCTAAAGCGAGATTGAACCAGTATCGTCGGTTATACAATGTTGATATGCGTAACTTTATCCCTTTTTGATTATTTACTATAATTAACTCATAAGTAAAGACGATAAATACCCTTCAAAATTAAAAAACCTCAGCGATCAATAAAGAACAGCCCTTTCAGCTCCAAAGTATCCAAAAAACTATTCAAATGTTTCCTGGTTCAAAAGTTATAATATTACATTTGTAGCTTTTACCGCTATGTCTAGTTTGAACAACTTGGGAACCAGCTTTTCTTTTTTAATAATAATAATAAATTTATTTCAGAAATCTTGTACATAGAATCTGGTACATAGAAAAGAAATACGTCAGTTAAAGAAAACAAAATCAAATATTCTTACAAAAAAAAACGAATTCTCTCATAGAATAGGGTTCACATTCACATTCTTACTGAGGGTTATAGAGCTCTAACAACAATACTTACATTTGAAATCAATTGAACCATTTGCACACATTCAGGTGTCTGGTCCTTTTTCACCTGTTCTAAATTTGATCAAAATTTAAAGTTTATTCCATATTTCAGTGAATGGTTAAATAGTTGGCAGCGTTCATGATCCATCGGTTACCTACCTAGCTTAATTGATGTGTTCTATTCCAGGACTACAAAATTCTCATCCAATAGGCATCGGAAACTTCAACCCTTCAGAGAAACGTGACTGACGTCTTCAAGAACGCCTACAAACAATACCAACATAACACGATTTCTTCAAAAGCAGCCGTCTACCACCAGCTGGCAACATTTCTCCCCTAGCCGAAAGGAATAATAGCGCTTCCTCCTCCTCATTCAACGTCAACAGTCTCGCCAAACCGCCCAATCATGAGCGTGAACGTTAATCGTAACGTCAGCGATGTCTTTTACCGTTACAAGATGCCCAGGCTCACGGCCAAAGTCGAGGGCAAGGGTAACGGCATCAAGACCGTCATTGTCAACATGACCGACATCGCAAAGGCCCTTGGCCGGCCGCCCACCTATCCGACCAAGTATTTCGGCTGCGAACTCGGCGCCCAGACGCTCTTTGACTTCAAGAACGAGCGTTACATCGTCAACGGATCCCATGACGCCAACAAACTCCAGGACCTTCTGGATGGTTTCATCAGGAAGTAGGGCTCTTTTTTTTCATATATTCTACTTACCCCTTATCCACTCGCCCAATGATTATTAATACAGCTACATCGTGAGCTAGTCCTTCACAGACTTTGCGAATTCAGGAACAGGTTCTTTGATACAGTTCGTGAATTTGGTAACTAATGGATTTTTCACAGTTTTTGAATTCGCGAATTGGTTCTTACAGTTTGTAAACTGGTTCTTTTATGGGGTTTGTGAATTTGAGCACTGGCCCTGTCATAGTTTTTGAGTTCGCGAACTAGTTCGTCCACAGTTTTTGGATTCGCGATCTGGTTCTTTCATAGTTTTTGAATCCACATACTGTTGCTTTCATACAGTCCCTGTGTTCGGGAACTGATTTTTTCATTCAATTTGAAAACTGCAGTCTGTTGCCACAAACTACTTTATATTGGGTAATGATGAAGCCGGTTACACTAAACTGCTTTGCAATCTTCGATTATTCATTTTGTATGTATTTTGTGCATTTGTTTGAAAAGTGGCTTGTTCATAGTTCGGAAACTTGTCAATTCAAACTAAACACATGTGTAATTTGCATTTTCGTTCCATTGTGTTTAGTTTTTGCTGGAAATTTCGACATATGATAATAATAAATAAGTTTATTGAAGCAGAAAAATATAACGAAAAACAGTTTCTGAAAAACAATTAATTTATTTATTTATTCAACTAATAAATATGCTAGAGTCTAGTATTAAATGTGCGAGTCTGAACAGTTTCATTTTCATCATTGTGCTCCTTTATGATAGTTTACTATGAATCTATTTACTTGTTTTTCCTTTTTTATCTGCTCTGATATTTGCAAATTTGACTGATATTATTATTAATATTGAAAACTTTGGCTTTTGAAACAACATTAAATTCTAACCTTAAACAGATTGCTATAGTAAGAATTTTTTAAAGTGGATCAATCTTAACAATGAAATACAAATAAATAATATTTTCTAATAATAAAAGTTCATTACCTACATCAAATTGATCTTCTGAAAGGAACGGTATGCGTCTTGATTGTTTATACCTACCTTCAAGTGACTTGACTGACACGTTGAATCGCATTCTTCTTGAAATTCAATTTATTTTTGAGAAATACTGAATAATTTGAGAGGATCTGAAAAATCTGTCAAATACATAGCTGTTTATGGCTGTGCAATCTTTCTAAATCAGACTTTTCTCTGCAGATTCGTTCTTTGCCCAGAATGTGATAACCCGGAGACTGACCTCTTGGTCTCTACCAAACGCAACACCATCTCACAGGGTTGCAAGGCCTGCGGCTACCATGGCCAAATTGAGTCCAATCACAAGCTGGTCACTTACATACTGAAGAATCCACCCACACTGAATCCTGCGATGCAGGGTTCTTCGCTCACTGAAGGAAAACGTTCCAAACGTAGCAAGAAGAACGGAGACACAAACACTAATGGCGAATGTCAAGATGATCAAGATATGGTAGATGCCCCCCCACCAGACTCTACTATCAAGAATGTAAGCATTTTTTGCCTTAATTAACTTGAATTATTTTGTGCGTTATGTTATATTTTGTGTTTTTTTTTAGGGATCTGGTGATGATGATGAAACGGAGTGGACGGTGGACGTGTCTGAGGAAGCCGTTAGAGCCAGGATGCAAGACTTGACAGATGGCGCTAAGAACATGACCATCAGCGATGACCTTGAGAAAACTGAAAAGGAGCGAATCGACATTTTGTACAGTTTGGTGAAGACCAAACGCGATTCCAATCAATTGGAAGACCTAGCGGTGCAAAAAGAGATCGCCAACGAGGCGGAACGTCTTGAAGTTAAAACGAAGGCGCCTTTATTACTGTGCGAGCTGCTTTTCGATCAAAACATCCTCAGCCAAACTAAGAAGTATCGCAAGTTGATTCTACGCTTCACATTAAATGACAAGAAGGCCCAACGTTACCTAATGGGAGGTATCGAACAAGTTATTGCCTTGCATAAGGACCAGCTCATGGCGAAAGTGCCAAATATCTTGAAGGTGCTTTACGATTTGGACATATTGAGCGAGTCTGCCATCATTGAATGGAGTGAAAAGGTAAGGGCTCTAAGCTTTGTTTACATATTTTGCGCTATTGCATCTCTTCACTATATAATTTTTAATTAAAAGTAATCTAGAAAAAGAGCCATGACTATATTCAAAATTAAAATGATAACAAACAAATTAACATTATCTGTTCTCTGGTTCTGGAGTTGAAATCTTGTTTTCTCCATAATTGTAAAAATAGAAAATATCTTTATGAGGAAAATTCCTTCTAGGTATCGAAAAAATATATTTCGAAAGAAATTAGCCAAGAGATCCACGACAAGGCAGCTCCTTTCGTCAAGTGGCTCAAGGAAGCAGAAGAAGAAGAAAGTGACAGTGAAGAGTCTGAGAGCGATGTTGAAATTGAGTATAACGACAGAGCTCAAATCTCGCCTCTGAAACAGAAAGTCCAAGAGGCTCCAGCCAAGAAGATCCAGGAAGAAGATGATGTGGCAGATGTTGATATAGATGCTATTTAAGTCACTTCCAATAAAAAAATGGGATACTGTACCAATTTCAAGTTATATTAGAGGTTGATCCAGAGACATTATTTGACATCGCTTTAATTCTTCACCTTTCGAATTCAATTGATGGCACGTTTTGTTGATGAAATTCTTTAGTTTATACATATTTGAATTTCAGTTAATTATTGGCTTCATCGTTTTGCTTTATTCTGTAGTTTTCTGAAGGGTTGGTGCAGTATTTTGCAGATATAAAGATGTGTGAATTCCAAACAAAAAAATCGAAAAATCAAATAAAAACAGAATTGATGTGCAAATAACCTATAGCAAAAGTTGATGTATTTGGTGACATTGATTCTTCAATGTCTTCTCTGTACTTTTTAATTTTTATCAATTCACACAGCTTTATCAGGATCACTTAACAGTGTCCTTATTGTTTTTATTTGTTATAATTTCCTCATTCAATTTACTTCAGATACTTTCTGATTCTCTATTGGTACATTTGGTAAATAATCTGAAGAAAATTCATAGATTGATAATTCTGGCTATTTGATTACCATAAAATAGTTTTTAAATTATGAAGATGTTATAATAAAGGAATTATATTTACTTATGGTTAGATAGGTTTCATATTTTACCATGTCCCATTTTAAAATAAAATGTATATGTGGGTTTCAATTGATTATTGTTTCAATGTCAATAAAAAGCATTCTAAAAAGTTATCAAGTGTTTTTATTTTGTGAGGAGTTAATATCATAACTTCAATTTTAATAATTAAGCAGGAAATACTTAAAGATTACAAGTATTTCTATAGCATGTTTTCAAAAGAGTTATTTTTTCTATACAAGGAAAAAATCAAAATGAAGCATCTCGCCCAAAATCGCTTTCATAAAGTATGCAAGATGGGGTCGACCACAGTGTATTTGGAAGGAGAACTTATTTCATTATTGCTGCTTGTAGCCGTTCTTTTATTTGAGGCGAGACTTCTGTGCACATAAATCATCAGTGAACACTTTGAATAATTTGGGTTAATTATATTGTTGAATTATTCATTTATTGGCAATTTTTTTATATTACTGTTTTCAAAGTTAATCATTTTTGTGTTTGGAGGGTTAGATCTTATCAGAATAAATGACCTAGGGAAAAGCTTTGAATGAAAACAAGATAAATTTGTAATTTAGTTAATAAACAAATTGGATATGAAATATTTTGGATCCATTTCACTTAAATTCACTTCACATTTTTCAAATTTATTTTTTGAGTAATTCATTTAGATTAAAATTGAAATGAAATTTTTTATAATGTCAATATGTGCTGAATTTAGTTTCAATACAAATCCTGATTTCAAAGAAAATTCAAATAAATTGCGAGTTATTCCAATTTATTGTCAAATGTGAAACATCAAAATGAAGACTGACAAGCCTCGCAATGCTATGCCATGTTTGAAAAAATGTGTACAGGCAATACCATCGGCATTACTTGTTGCTCTAATTTTTTGGACTTATTATACCTATTTAGTAGAGTTTTGTATATTAGAACTAAAAAGCTACTCTACGCGACAGATGATATATTTGATAATTGGAAATATTTTCTTCCTCATGTTCATCTGGTGCTATTTCCATGTCATGTTGTGCAGAGGGAATTATAGGATCCCCACAGAATTCAAGTTGTCACCTGTGGAGCATAACAGACTTCTTTATTTAACACCTTTAAAGCAGAGCGAAGTTTTAGAGCATTATGTTCAAAACAGGCATATCACTTTGTGGCTTAGAACTGTGGATAATTTGATAAGGTAACTTTCCAAGAATGTAATCTTTGAAGTAAGAGTTTTAGTTTTTAGATATTGCATGAAATGTCATTTAATAAAACCTGACAGAGCTCACCATTGCTCGGCTTGCGAAAGGTGTGTTCTCAAGATGGATCATCACTGTCCTTGGACCAATAATTGCGTTGGCTTCGCAAATCAAAAATCATTCATGTTGATGCTTATGTATGGAATACTGGCAAGCACGTTCTTCTCAGCAATAGTAACCCACCATTATCTTCAGATGGGTTTGATAAAACCAGATCTTCATACTGGTTTAATATGTTCAGGGTGAGCTAAATTTCTGTAAATTTTCTTTGGTCGTCAGTTATTGTAAAGGAATTTAATAACCGGTGTAGGCTCAAGTACTCTATTATTATTTTTCTAGTTTTACAACTTACGGCATTTGTACGAATCTGCAACATTTATTTCCTTAGATAACTACAAATTTTTCCTAAAGGTTTATTATTTCCTCTTATCTCGACGAAAGTTTCAATTTGTTTAGGAAAAGTGTAAAGTCCATAGTTTTAGATTTGAACTTTTTGAATGAATAGTTATTTACTTTCGGGCTCTGTATAGGGCATTGACCTTAAGGTGGTATCACCAATTAGGAATTTATTCTAGAATTAATTTACATCAAGAAAGTACTATAATACATAATTTTCGACTGATTTCGACCTTATGTCGTGAAAACGTCCATAATTTCAAAAATGGTAAAAATAAAATTAACTGTACCATTGGATATATCTATTTCCTATGAT
Source organism: Harmonia axyridis (assembly GCF_914767665.1). Taxonomy (NCBI): domain Eukaryota; kingdom Metazoa; phylum Arthropoda; class Insecta; order Coleoptera; family Coccinellidae; genus Harmonia; species Harmonia axyridis. The sequence continues at coordinate 20,221,319 of NC_059507.1, forward strand.
CATAATACCCAATGAAAATTTTCTGAGTGGATTCAATGGGTAAACAATAATCTCCCAAAATCAATTCTTCAAACACTTGGAAATTTCAAGTTTTGTCAAATGAATCGGTACATGTTAAGTTCTTTGTGCTTTTTCATACTAAACCGAAAGGTGTTGAACCTCACCATGCAGAATCTCATTTTTTATTCCAATTATCTATAAAAGGTATTAACTTTTCTGCATGTCTACCACGTCCTTAATTGTTGGAATATTCGAGATTCACCTTTTTTGCTGAAACATTTCTGAGAGTATATCAGTGAAAATAATAAACCAATTTGATAAATTTTTTGTCTGTTGCAGATTAGTATCATCTCTGATAATCATAGTAGGAGGGTGTGCGATGTTACAAGAACAGATTTATAATCTGTTAAAAAAGAATGAAACTTTCTTAGAATCGTATCAAAAACAGAAGCAGACAATCAGATTTGAAGATGAACGTTTGACCTTCAATTTAGGATATAAAAGAAATTTCGTAGACTGCTTTGGGAAGAAACGGTGGAAATGGTTAATCCCTATAAGTACAACATACGGTAACGGACTTGTATACAGAGTGTGTCATAAAAAAAATAAAGCAAATCTTGCATGACTTCAATTCAGCGACCCCTCATGATATGTGGGTATAAATTACTGTTATTGCATCAATAATTTAATTTTTTACTTTTACTAAAACTGTAACAAATTGATTAGTGCGAATTTTGTTGCAGATTTTTTTCATCTTCATTCCTCATCGTCTTCACCTTTGTTTTATTTTGTCAGCATGCAATTCTTATATTAAAGAATGAAACAATAATCGAAACACTTCAAGATGTACACTTCATAAATCCTCGTCTTACCTTCAATTTGGGTCGAATGCAAAATTTTTTAGACGTAGCTGGAGAAGTTTGCTGGAAATGGTGGATACCTATCAATACTTCATATGGAAGTGGTACTTACTTTGAAGTTCGGTACAAATCGGGTAGTTCAAGAGGAAGTTCAGCTTCTTATCGAAACTCTAGAGTGTAGAAAAGAATATATTGTTTGACTTTACTTAAGCTCAACATGTAAGAACAGCTAAACAATACAAATCTGTATCAATGTTTACAAGCTTCGCCAAAATAAAAACCAAACTTCACTAATCAATTCAATTTTGGATTCCTTAAAATTATATTTTCATATGAGTAATTTTATACAAGTTATGATGAAGTAAAGGTCTATACAAAATAATTATCCTAAATATTAAAACTTATTATGGATAAAATTCACTATGTTTTTATATAATTAATCATAGGACTATTGGGCTCAATATCATCCACGATATCTAACATTATTTCCAAGTCTTTGATGGAATGAATGAAAATAGGAGATCCTAAGAGAACAATTTTTTTAGCATCGATAGTAATATCACACACTAAACTTTTTGCATTAACTGTGACTACCTTCTCTGGAACTAGCTTCTTTGTGAAGCTCACTGATACCATCTCTTGCTTATGAACCATTATTTTAATTTTCCAATTAGGATTAGGTAACTTCATATGTTTTACTTCTGCAACTAAATTGTCAAATTGATAACCCAATTTTCTAGGTTCTGGTTGTTTAGGTTTTGGCATTTCTAGCCAATAATATGTTTCACAGTCAGAATTTTTTGAATTAATAGCTGAGCCATTTTTTACAGGTTTAGGTGTAGTGGTAGTTCGCACCAATTTTAGTTGTTCTGATTCAGAACTCATATCAGTACTCATTTTTTTATCTGCTGTTATCTGAGTTCTTTCAACACTAAGGGTGGAATTACTCTTAGGCAAACTAGGTTTGATATATTCTTCAAATGAATTCTGAAATTGAGGATGATTCATGTTTTGCTCAAATAGATGAATTTTTTTAGATTTTTGTACTGCTGAAGTGCTTTTCCTAATAGTACACCTATTGTAATTATTTATTTTCAAGTCTTCTAAATTGGTAGTTTCTACACTGTGTGCTTTCTTCAAAATTTCACAGTTTTGAATAATAATTTTGTGTTTATTATTGCCTTTGGTTGATATTTCAGATGATTTTTTCACAAATGGGAGAGGTGCGTTTCCTGTGCTTTTAGGAGATGCTTTTTTTTTTTCTGTGGTTTTAGAAGATGGTTTTTTTCTAGATCCAAAAGATGCTTTTTTAGTGGACTTAAGAGATACTTTTTCTATGGTTTTAGAAGCTTTTTCTGTGGATTCGAGAAATTCCTTTTCTCTAGATTCAATTGGTTTTCCCTCTGGCTGAATTTTTTCTATGGCTTTCACTTTCTTTGAATTTTCTGAAAAGTGAAATCACATAAGGATATTACCGAATTGGGGAAAAAAGTGAAATTTATTGGTTTATAAATTCACAAAATTTATATTAAAAAAATTATAAGACAGATATATACAATACACAACTAATCACATTCATTTACAAAATGTTAGAATTTGATGAAATAAAAACATCGAATCGAATATAACTTCAATTCAGACATTTAATTACCTTCTTTTTTTATTGAAGGCTGCTTCTTTGGGTCAGCCTTGCTAATCGATGAATTTTCAGAAGAGCTTACTGAGCTCTTTTGCTTTTTTATTTGACGAAGGCGTTTGAGCCTTCTGGCAAAAGAAATGTGTTCAGTTGAATTTGCAGTTGATAAAAGTTTGTATCTTCCTATATGTGGCCTTTTACTTGTTCTTTGATAAGGACGAGGTTCATTTGTTGTTATATATACTCGACAACGTTGAGCATACTCTATTTCTTCTTTACATAGTCCACATTTGATAACTTCCTGTAAAACATTGAAAATTACCGTTTAGCATCATACACAATGGATGTACTATTTACCATTGTTACGTTATACAATGCGTAACTACTAACACGTTTGAATTAACGTTCATTATTAAAAAATTCTAATCACCTTCAGTAAGAACTTTACGCGTACTCAAAAATTAAATTATATAGGTATTAGTTTCTAAAGAAGCTGAAATAGTAAAATATAGCATCATATTTCTGACAGACTGTCATTAAAAGTCACCAAAAAAATGTAGACGTCTAGAAACCGAAATATTTGAGGTTAGAAATAATTTTATACTCACTTTGAATCGTAACTGGTAAGCTCACAATGAATCAGTACCCTTATGAAAATATTTCTCATGTAAATACAAATATTTAGCACTCAACTACAAGTAATTAATACGGAATTCAAAACTAATTCATTAATCATTAAACCTAAAATAAATAGGCTGTTGTTGGTACTGATCACAAAATATTCTTTTTCTTTTGTTTCCTTTTGGATTCTGTGCGGATGGCGAGGATATTTTAAAGAAGAACTATAAATGTTACTCTGTGGAGAATCATTAAATATAATAATTAAAAGGAGAATAGAAAATATCTTTATTTTGCTTGAAATATATCCCTACCTATAGTCCGGGAGCAAGGTACAAATTTGGTTAATTATTTCCTCTCGAGTGATAATTGGTGAGATTCATCAGAGAATAGTATTATTAAGTCTCGTGAACGTCAGCTGCCGATAGGTGGGGAGATGAGCTGCGCCAGCTCCCCACGCACTGAGAAAAAAAAATACATTCAATTATTTCCTCTCAACAGAAAATTTGTCAATATGTAGCTAACCCAATTACTCGACGAAAAAAAAACAATCAGCTGGCTATAGCATAATATATTATAAGTTGGTAATAATACTATTACCAAAGTATGTTTTTAATTTTCAATAGCATAATCCTGAATTAATTACTTGATTAATCCTAAAAGTGTTTATTTCATGGCAACAGTTTTGCTGCGGGTAAACTCGAAAAATCTGCCGACAACTGCTGTCTCACAGTTTTTCCAACTCGAAACCATTTGTGTTATTCCAAATTTAACGTTTGTGATTGGTGGAAACGACTAAATTAAGTCGAGAGTCGGAGTTTTAAACAGCTTCCATCTTCCAAGTATGTAGTATACGTACTCATACCGTTATTCCGTCTGTATTCAAAAAGCATAGCCGGAACTAAGATTCAAGCGCCTGTGGCAAACTTTCAAAATGCGCCCTTGAAGAATTTCATTTTTCAATAAATACATGTTTTTCATAATTGACATTTATTGATTATATTTTATTCACAATAATCTCTCATATTTCTTAAAAGGTAATGAACAAAAACTCAATCCACAAAATTAATAGAAAACGATAAAAAAAGAGTTATTTATTCTCAAAATGATATACTTATGAATACTCAATAACAGAAATCATCAATATATTTGGAAAGGAATAAACTAAAACTTAACCCTTCTTGCTTTGGTTTCAGCGAAAACATCTATTTTATCATCGTAAAATTCTAAACCACTAGCAAATGGATTCCTCTCTATTGATATAATTGCCAAATTGGCTAGCCTCTCCTGTCCAATCGAGGACCTTAAGTAAGTTTTCACTAATTTCAATTTACTAAACGACAGTTCACATGTTGCTGTGGTCACTGGTAACGTTAAGAATATCCTGAGAGCTGTGTCCAGATTTGGATATATTGTTTGAAGCGACAATTCACGCATTTTCTGAAGAATATCAAGAGCATTCATGTTGCCCAAGTGCGTAAACATTGCATATGCTCGAAATTTAAAGCTCTCTAATTCGTTCATGAATTCATACGGATTCAAATAGGAACTATATTTCAATGCCAAATCCGCAGCTTTCTTCTTGAATTCATCAAGTGAAGAGTCTTTTATAGATATTTCTTTCAAAAAATTGAAGTAAGTCTTTCTCCAAGTGCATCGAGAATCGAGATGGAGACCCATACTTGAAGGAGTTCAAGTTCAGACTATGTGTTGACAGGGAATGAATCTTGCGAATCTGTTGTTCTTTAAAATTCTAGTTTTGACACCTTTATATTTACCTGCCCCATTTCTAGCATTATCATAAGATTGGACTCTAATATTTCCTATATCTAATCCATCCGCTTTCAGTTTTTCCTCGATCAGTTTAGCAGGAGCTTCTCCAGTATGTTTATTAGTTGTTATAAAATCGACAAAACTTTTTTCAATACTAATAGCACACTTGTCGGAATCAATTTTCAACATATCTGCATATTTGAGTCATCTGTTCTAGATGTGATATATCTGGTGTACAGTAAAACAAAATTGAAAAATATGTGGCTTTCTGTATATTGGCTATAATGTTTCCTAATTTTTGTGGAAACCAAATGTATCAACTCTCTCATCTTGTATCTTATGAGAGTAATAAGAAATCTGATTCTTATTATGTGTCTCTAGGTGATTTTTCATTATAGGGTCATAATGGATTATAAGCTCAATTGTGCTCACAAATTTTCCGCAATTCGGGTCTCTTATTTTTTCAGAAGTACCCCGAAGAGCATCATTATTCTTAAAGCAGTGAAGAATCGCATCCATAATCATCCATAATCATTTTCTCCAAATGATCATCTATGAATCCGCCAATATTCAAACTGCGTTCAAAACTTCGCAATTTTATGTAGTTTTCCCTATGACTTAAAGAAACTTCATGACGTGGTAGTGATGGATTGAGATGTTGCCAGTCTCGATAGCCTGTAGCCCAAAAATCTTTTTTTCCAGAAAAGAGCAAGCAGGGAAAGCAAAATAAAGCATCCATCCTCTTACAATAAATAAGCCAGTTTCTGTGCATTTCCATTTGGCAAAATGTTCAAGAACCATTTTTATCAAAACGTCGATCACCGTCACTCGAAGGATAAAAGTCGATATCATTGCCTAATTCAGGTCCCCGTTGAACAAATATTTTGAAATTATTTTTCGTAATTTGCCATGTTGTAGGGTCATTGAAATCAACTAGTTCAAGTGGTTCCTTAGTAACTGCTGATTCTTTGAAGCAATTTTCTTTGTCTGGATCGTCCGAAATAGAATAGTTCAGTTCAAATGGTTCTTCAGTACTTGAAGAAGTAGAAGGAATACTTTCTGCACCATGGGCGTCGCATTCGCGGAATCACTTCTTGTCGGGACAATAACCGCTTCACTCTTGAAGTAACTTGAGATGTCACTTGTGTTTTTTTGAGTTCTGATAATTTTTGATCTCTTATCTTCCGAAATTGTGATCCTGATAATTTTTTTCGGAGGCATTTTATTTGGTTGTAACAAGCTCTCGGGGGATTAGTCGACCCCAGCCATGCCAAGGTCTGTGCTGGCATGGTTCACCGCAGCCTCCTCGGGGCGAGAGTTGGACAGTGATCGACTGACACTGACCAATGCGGTGCGACTCCCCATACCCTGCTGTAGTGTCGTGGCTTGGGGTATTGCACGGGGTTTACGATGCCAGGTATGCAAGGGATCAGCACATTCATGCCTGATATACCGACATGTGGAATCTGATGTCTGTGGTCATATCTCGCGAGCAGAGGACACACGCCGGGGGATTTGGCTTAACCACCTGAACCGAGTGTATGGAAGACACAATAAAAACTTTCCCCAAGACAACGTGGAACAGCGTATGCCGAAGTCTGCGTGGCTAGTGGGAGGATCTAGTCCTGAATATGCGAACTCCAGATACCAGGCGACCTCTGGTTTAATTGGCCTTCCAGGGGCATGCGGGGCTCTACCTCTGGTGACTGAAATTCCCTAGCTGCACGTGGGACTTCATATCGACCAGAAAGTAGAAAAAGAAGGGCCTAGCACTAGCCCTAATGTGCTAATTGAGGAAGAACAAAGCCTCACTCAGCCTGAGGAACAGGGCGCAAGTCCTGACTCCATGGCGGAGGAAATGCTGCTGAAGAGCAGCGATGAAGAGTTCGTAGCTGGCCTCGAAAAGCTGACGGTCAGGAGACCTAGACTCTCCGGGGCCGCCAGAAGGAGGATGAAGTTTCTCCTCAAGAAAGGGATGGCTCCTGACGATGCCATGAAAGAAGCCTCCAAACCAATTGGTCCAAGGCAGACAAGAGAAATAGGTCGGAGGACAGCACGCCTAAAGGCATGGAGCCTAAGAGTGCCAACTGTGAGGCTTCAAAAGTCGCACGGTCCTCAGGAGGTGCCGGGGCTCAGGCACGGGTGCCTCCAAAGTTCAATCCTCGGGAGCTTCCGGGGCTCAGTCCTTAGGAACTCCCAAGGTTCCTGCATCAGGTGGGCCCACCTACAGCCAGGCTACCGCTGGTCTGAAGGTGGGGATAATGCACAAAAAGTTTCCAGAATGGAAATGGACCAACTAATGGCCATCAAAAAATCGCTGATGGAAGAGATTATTGCACTGGGGAACGAGGACGCCATAACGCCTACGTTCCAGCAACTGCATATGAGGCCAGGCTGGCTTGGGCTGACATGCTCTGACAAAGCCACTGTGGAGTGGCTGAAGAGCATACAGCCAAAACTCAAACCTTGGGAGGGAGCTGATCTAAGGATAGCCGAAGAGGCAGAACTACCTCACCCGGAGATCCTGGTCGGATATCTCCCCGACAGCCATGATCTCTCCAATGAGAAAATTCTCAAGGCGGTTGAGAATCAGAACGCAGGGCTCAAAACCTCCAGCTGGAGAGTCCTTCGAAGGGGACCATCAGGACCCATGCTCGAGATTGTCATCTCGGCTGATAGAACATCGGTCGAGAGACTTAGAGCGAAGAATTGGCGGATAAACAACTTTTTCGGCCAAACAAATCTTCGCCTTAAGGGACCAAAGACAATGGCCGAGAGGAGAGGAGCATCTCAGGCCTCAACCTCTGGTCCGGCGTCGAAAAGGCCCAAAGGGGAGGTAAAGAAGAAGGTGGTGGAGCCTCCAGGAAATGAAGAGGCCATAAAACCGACCACCAGCTCTGGGGGGAGGGCTGATCCGCAGGGGCGTGATAAGGGGAGGGTCCGACGGAGAAAAACCGGCGGTCCCTTCCGAAAAGCCTAGCGGACATCCAACCTCATAAGGAGCAGATGTCTGACATGCCTTCAGATAAACCTCCAGCACTCGAAGGCAGCCTCTAGTGCCTTATGCTGGAGAACATCTAGAAGGCATGTTGACATAGGGCTGATACAAGAGCCCTGGATCAATGGAGGCCAAGTAAGAGGCCTACCAAACAAAGTATATCAGATGATATACTGCGATAAGGCATGAAGTCCAAGAGCCCTAATAATACTCAGAAGGGGACTAACCTGTCTTCCACTTAGAGAGTTCCTGACAAGGGATCTTGCTGCGGCATTGGTTGAGGTGCGAACTGAGAACATCAAGAGGCAGCTTGTTATCGCCTCAGGATATTTTCCAGGAGACGCCATCAGCCCACCACCGGAGGAAGTACAACGCCTCATCGAATGGTGCCACATGGAGAAGAAACAACTGATTCTGGGCTGCGAATCGAACGCACACCACAAAGTATGGGGCAGCACAGATATAAATCATAGAGGTGAGGATTTGCTTGACTTTCTATTTTCTACTAACATAGAGATAGTAAATGTGGGTAATAGTCCAACCTTCATGAATGGGATCAGAAGGGAAGTAATTGACCTTACACTGGCGACACCTTTTATTGCGGGGATAGTCAAGAACTGGAGGGTCTCAGAAGAGCCATCCATGTCAGACCATATGGCAATAGAATTCAACGTTGAAGCAACTGCTTCAGCTGATGTTGAGTGCAGGACACCCAGGAAGACAGACTGGGAACTTTACATAGCCCACATGAGTTCTGATCTGAAGGGCCTGAAATACAACATCAGCTCCAATGAGGATCTGGAGAACGCCTCTGCTCACTTCACATCATGTCTGAAGAGGGCATTTGAAAACAGTTGTCCACTCAGGAAGAAAACGATCTCCAGAGACGTCCCCTGGTGGAACAATCATCTTGAAAACCTCAAGAAAACTGCTAGAAAAGCCTTCAATAAGGCTAAGTGAGAAGGCAGCTGGAATGCCTACAGACTAGCCTTGACCAACTACAACAAAGAGGTCAGGAAAGCCAAAAGGCAGTCCTGGAGAAGCTTCTGTGAGGGAATAGATAAAACGGCCCCAGCAACTAGACTTCAAAATGGTACTATCTAAGGATCACTTAAACCCAATTGGCCAAATGAAGAAGCCATGTGGGGAATTTACGAATGATCCTCAAAAGAGCCTAAGAGCTCTACTAGAGACTCACTTTCCTGGCTCCAGGCAGATTACCAGTGAAGATGGGGCCCCCACTGGGGATGTATACAACCCCACCAGGTGGGATTCTCAGAAAGCTGGTAGACTATTCACACCAGAAAGAATTGAATGGGCGATAAACAGCTTTCAGCTCTTCAAATCAGCAGGCATGGATGGTATTTTTCCAGACATGCTTCAGAAAAGTGTTGAAGTGTTTATAGCCCCGATAACTGAGCTCTTTAAGGCCAGCTTTACAAGGGGCTATATCCCGAAATCATGGAGGGAGGCGAGGGTAGTATTCATACCCAAAGAGGGTCGAAAAGGCTCCCCATAGCCTAAATCCTATCGACCCATATGCCTCACCTCCTTTCTCCTGAAGACAATGGAGAAAATAATTGACAATAACATAAGAGGCAGTTTAAAACTCCACAGCAAACAGTTTGCTTATAGGGCGGGTAGATTTACTGTAGACGCCCTTCATCATCTTCTTAGAGAGGTGGAAGGCACCCTCAACGCAAAGGAGATTCTGCTTGCAATGTTCGGTGATATCGGAGGGGCCTTTGACAATACCCTACATACCTCCATATGCAATGCAGTCAAAAGGAAAGGGATAGAACCCTCCACTGTTAAGTGGATATCAGCTATGTTGAAAGGACGAACCGTTACAGCCTATCTGGGAGAAACCGAAGTGACTGTGCTGACGTGCAGGGGATGCCCTCAGGGAGGGGTTCTATCACCCCTGCTGTGGAGCTTGGTCATGGATGGCCTCTTGGAGAGGCTTACAACAGGCGGATTTAACTTCCAGGCTTACGCCGACGACATAGTGGTGACGGTTAGAGGCAAGCATGTGGGCCCAATAAGTAGCCGAATGCAACTTGCTCTCAAAACTATTGAAAATTGGTGCGGGGAAGAGGGGCTTACTGTCAACCCATCGAAAACATCAATAATCCCGTTCACTAGAAGAAGGAATCTCGACCTCAGAGCTCTGGTCTTAAATGGTCAGACTCTGCACTTCTCTAGTGAGTGTAAATATCTAGGTGTTATCCTGGACAGTAAACTGAACTGGGGGAAACATATAGATTAGACTCTTTCCAGAGCCCCGGCGGCTATGTGGGCATGCAAAAGACTCTTTGGAAAGACATGGGGAGTGGAACCGAAAATGGTACTGTGGTTATACACAGCGGTGGTACGCCCTATTGTCACCTATGCATCTCTAGCATGGTGGACAAAAACCGAGGAGGTCACTACACGCATCAGGTTGCAGAAAATGCAAAGGCTGGCGTGTATTGGTGTCACAGGAGCTATGCGCACAGCTCCCACGGCAGCGCTGGAGGTCATACTAGACTTGCCTCCCTTACACCTACATGTGAGGAAATGTAGCCTGCTCGAAGCAATAAGGATTTCCCATAATGGAAAGCTCCTTCCTGGGAACTGGGTTGGGCATATGAGGATACTGAATCAACTAGATTCAAACCTCCTCGCAAAACCATCAGATATTATGCCAACCACCTACGATTTTGAAACGCCCTTTGAAACGGTTATAAATGACCGTCATAGTGCAATAAGTTTCATAAATCGTCTGGACAAAAAGTCATCCATATGGTTTTCAGATGGATCAAAAACAGAGAAGGGCACCGGCATTGGGATATATGGACCTAGACTGAGGATCTCTAAAGCCCTGGGAAGTGAGCCCTCGATTCTACAGACCGAGACAATGGCTGTTTATGTATGCGCCCAGGAGTGTCTCAAATTGAACCTCAAAGGGGCGCATATCTACATCACCACGGACAGCCAAACCACGCTGAGATCCCAGGAATCGTGCTGTCAGGGGTCTCTGCTGACTTGGGAGTGCCGTAACACCATGAAGCAACTGGCCAGAGGAAATAAGGTGACTCTACTATGGGTACCAGGGCATTGTGGGGTTGAAGGAAATGAGAGAGCGGATGAGCTTGCAAAAAGTGCATCAAGGTTAAGACCTGCTGGACCTGAGCCTTTCTGTGGGATAGGAAAAGACCAATACAAAGCTGCGGTCCAGCTATGGGAGTTGAACAGTAGGACAATCCACTGGACTAACACTCCTAGACTTGCGCAGGCAAAGAAATTCGTGAAGATTTCACCTACTTACACCAGAAAGCTCCTGAAGCTGTCACGAGCGGAGCTCGGTGATGGTGGGACTGCTGACGGGGCACTGTCGGTACAAACATCATTTGTACCGTATGGGTAAGTCAGCAGACGAGATTTGCAGGCTCTGTGGATCGGAAGTAGAAACGGCTGAACACTTGATATGCAAGTGTCCAGAGATGGCTGGCCTAAGAACCATTCACACGGGCAAGCCGGTCCTGGATACCAGAGAGGTAATGGCCAAGGCCCCTAGGGAGGTTGTCAATTTTATTAACGTCGTTGACGACCTCCCTGGGTTTCTATGAATGAGTAGGGTAGTGAACAAAAGATCTGCATGGTCGCAGTTCCCGGAAGGCTTACCGAAGCAAAACGACCCCAGTTCAAATAATAATAATAATAATAATAATAAATACCTGAGCCCTTAGTTCTTAGTTAACAGTTGGCCTGCTAGTGTTAGTTCTTAGTTCTTAGGAAACGTGCATAAACGCCCTCATTGATTTGTTAGCATTCAATTTGTAGGGAATCTATCGATTCCCTCGAAAATATTCCGTCCGAGAACGAAAATCTTAAAAACAGAAGAACTCGGTGTAAAATCTTGGAATAATCAAAGCCACACCCCTTAGGGATCTGAGAGCACGTTCAGCAGCTTGCCAGCTTGGGATAAACTGTTTCTTCAATTTCTCGATCTCAGTAGATCGTTGGGAAATACAAAGAAATCGTCGACAGAAACAGCAATTATAACTATACTATCCTTCTTTTCTACAAGGTAAATGCAGCTTTCATATTTTGATTGTTTGATGTTCAGTTTTTTCAACACTTCATCGACCTTTTTATTCCATGATCTTGCAGCTTGTTCCAAGCCATATAAGACTTTTTGAAGAAGGCATACTATATTTTTCTTCCCCTGCACGATGAAACCTTCTGTTTGACACATGTATAGATTGTTTCACCCAGATTTACATTCAGGAAAGCGGTAACAACATTCAGTTGTTCCACTATTGAACTGATAGTGCAAAAAGTAAACGTATTGATGAATGTCTAATAACTAGGGAAAAGTGTCAAAGTAGTCTTTGTCATATTCTTGAGTGAAACCTTACGCTATCAACCTGACTCTGTAGTGAACAGTGTTTCAATAGGCATCCTGCTTCATTTTGGAAATCCATTTAGACTTAACAATGTTGACATGAGCTGGCTTTTTCACTTACTTCCAAGTACCGGTAAAGAGAGTCAATTTCACCTTGCAAGGTGCTATACCTTTCCATTCCGATGAAAAGAGGCTAGAAATTGCTTCTTTGTAGGTTTTTGACTCATTGATATCACACACAGTTTGATACAAAATCTAAAAAATCCTTTGGTTTTCTTTCACAACTAAGAAATCTTTCTGTGATTTAGTAAATCTTGATCCGGAAGATTCTGTTGTAGTGATATGTCTTCTTCAGATAGAAATTGCTTTTCTCCCATATCTTCTACTTCATCATTAGGTATAAATTCAACTCGTTCATGTCCATGATTTTCTAACTGATTTCCATACTCATGCGATGAAATTATTGGGCTAAATAATTCCGGAAAAAGTTATTGGTCTTTGTTTTTCATTTTCTCTACCAAAACTTCTCCTTCCAAAAATATTACATTCGTAGCTCTGGATATTTCGGGTATTTTTTGTTTGAAGAATCTGTATCCAATGGCCTCTTGAGAAGGGCCAACAAAAACTATCTTCTGGCTTCTAGGATCCAATTTTCGCCGTTTTTGATTCAGTATGAACACATGTGACACCAGACCACTTTTCTTCAGGTGTTATGTCCTTCAATAACTTCGTTGGTGTACGGTTGATCAGATATATAAAAGTATTTACAGCTTCAGCCAAAAACGATGATCACAGCATGATTCTTGCATCATTGATCTAGTTTTATCCATAATCGGTTTATTCATTTTTTCGAAAACTTCGTTTCTTCGGGTGTATAGGGAACCGTGACCTGGAATTTGATGCCACCTCTTTTCAAGAAATTTGTTTAAGAACGATTTGAGAATTCTTCACCATATTCACATCGAACCTTTTCAACCTTTTTTAAGTTGGTTTCGTTGTTTACTTCTTTCTATTTTCGATTCAGACATCTTCCGAGATTCGATATCCCTTGATATTAAATTCGATTGAAATTAATTAAAATGAAGCAGATCAAAATACTTAGTAAAATACAGTAAAATACAAAGTAAAAAAGCCTTAGCTAATAAGATGTCTAAAAATAATGAGTCCACTGATTAGATTTTAGATTTAGACTCGATTCTCCTTTCTTCTTTTTTATTATTTAATAAAAATGGCCATATTTTCATGGAACCATAGCGTAAAACTTCTATCTCTTTCCTTAGTAGGTGTCTTATAATGAAATGTTCATATTTCCATCAAACGACAGTGGAATTGTGAGTGATGTGAGGAAACAAAACTGAAATCAAGTGGAGTACAGGTAATATCTTGAAAATCCAATGCAGGCTGGCCCCCATCAAGAGAAGCCAGCTTTATCTTAAGTTTTTTCAAGAGTTAGTGGACCACCAGTATTTCTAGACATCTTTACCTGAGCAAAACACCCTCGTTCAACTACTCTGGGATGTATCCTACTTTTGGCTATGTTAATTTCTGCCACCAGATGGCATCAACATTAAACATTATTCTGTTTTGTCGAGGAGCGCCACCTGTAGAATATAATTCAAACTTATGACATGGAAATGTATAGAATCTATTTGCGACTATTCGCGACTCCGTGGTTGGTTGCGCCATCTGCGGAAGCACATGGTTGGTGCCGCAATTAGATCATTTCAGCTGATATTCAGGAAAAATTAAATTTAAAATGTCGTTTTGTAGGTATTGCCATTTATTTGAAGTAAAAACAGTTTATTCATTATTATGTATTGCCATTCACTTGAATGGCAATTAACAAAAATTACAACTCTCTTTCAACATCATGAGGTAAGTTTGGTTTCCCAATCGCGTGATTTCAGGTTTTGTCGCGTTTTTTTGATGATGGTTGTTCATACTGCGCCAAGAAATCTCAAGTAAACGATTAATACGGACAGTGCGTGTTTGTTTAATGCATGAGGATTTGATATAATGTTCTTTCGTAATTTCATTGTGTTTTGCCACGTTGCTTCTCGATCCATCAAATTAAGATACGTTCGCTTTCACGAAAAACTTGGCATATTAACAATTATTGGAGGACGGCTTGATGATGGCCTGAATTTGATAATATAACTCCAAAGGAAAAGTGATTAAATTAATTTTTTTTCAATAAGTGCGAATTTAAAACTTGAATGAGAAAATGAAACACTGTAACATTTACGTTATGGTACCTACACAATTCTCTCTTATCGTAAAATTTCTCCAACGAAGAATCATATAAGTGATAAAAATTAATTAAAAAAATTGCATGCAATTGTCATGGATTTCGAATAGGAGATGCTGACTGTTCACACAAAACCACGCACTGTCTAAAATTTGTGTTGTTAAAACTTTGCTATATTGCCGGATTCTGATCTTACGTATTTAATTTATACGAAATAATGTTTTCGATTTAATTTTCATCTGCTTGACTAATGTAATGTCATCAGAATATAAATATTGAAGAACATTGCAATGAAGATTATGATTTATGACCTAAGAGATTATGACAATTGTAACGTTACAATTGCCCATGAGACCCTAAGGACTAATTTCTGGGGGTGGTTCAGCTTATTTGGCAACAAAACTCCTACTCAGGTTTTTACAAATTTAATAAAATTAAAATATACAAAGATCGATCCTTTTCACTCTAAACAAGTAATATTGAAATAAAAATTTAACTTAAATCGGTTTTCACTGAATTACTCTGCTATTAGGATGGAACCTTTTCTGTAAATTATTTTCAGCCTTCTGAACACCAGATCATATCAGGAAGCTGTAGTACTCCAATTCCCATTCAGCGAAGTTGATGTAACAACGCCAGGTATTACGCAGGTATTCTCTCAGTTTCAGGAACTAAAGTGGTTTAACGTACGTACTATTCCAAATTCTGTATCTCAAGGAAGTGCTTTTTGATATTTTTCAATCCCAAGAGAGGTTTCTGTTGTCCCAATCCCACGGGAGGTGCTTTGGGAAAATGAACAACGATATAAGAATATGTTAACCTGAATTTACAACTACTTCTCGGATTTCTAACCAAGTAATTATAAAGAAATCATTATATTTATCATAAAATAAAACTGAGAAGGAGTTTTGCTGAAATTATTTGACACAAAAAGAATTCTACAAAACCTAAAATACGTTTCTACAAGATGGATGACTCTAAAAAAAAACTACTGTTTCAAAATTAATCAATTCGTTCTGGTGAGATTATTACTTGTTGAGTGCAAATTTTCATGTCAACCGAGAATCCCGACACAATTCTCGCCGATAAATCAAATTCTAAAACTCAAACTGAAATTGTAATGGCTGAAATCTAAAACAAGGTACGTATTCTTCCTGAATTTTTGATCATAATTGAAATCTTTCAGAAAATTTTCTCCGTTTCTTCATCTAGATACGAGCATACGTTGGCGCTTCACCGACGACCAATAGCATACGATTAATTGACGAATTATCGCGTCTTTGAAAATTCCAATAGCGTAACATGAATTGAAGCGTGCAAAATCTACTATGAAGATTAATTATGACTCTTTCAAAATCTACAGGGTGTTTCAAGTTCGACGGCCTATAAGACGTTTCTAAAGAACGTGGCCGATTTAAAATCTGAAAATTCGGAATATGACATTGTTCATGTTGCCTTATTCAGCTTAAATATTTTCGAAGTTCCGAAATCCTTAGAGTTTTCAAAATATTAAGAAAAAACCGTAAAAAAAAGATAATTTCCTTAGTCACAATTACGTGAATTATTTTTACTGTAAATATCCTATGCGTTTACTCAATTCACTTTATCAAACTAGAATGATGTTGGAATATCGTGCATATCTTGAATTTGAGAAATATCATTACAGGGTGTTTCAAATATTGTATAACTTTCGATTTTCAAATTAGAACCCTATTTTTTTGTGATTTCGTTGGATTCTACGGTGAAAAATAAGGGTAGTGTCCAAACATGATTATGCCCTCAAATTCAATAATTCAAGAGTTATTCGAGATTTTAAGAATTTATGTTATACGTAGGGTCAATTCCATTCTATCTGTTTCCCGACAGACTAGCAATAATACTCTATGACCATAGAAATTTAAATATCTAATTACTTTACATGTGACAGGTGTTTCCATTATCAAAGCTACACTAATTTGATTTCACGATATGAATTTCCGATATTCAAATGACAAAATTCTGGATATACTTTTCTCTAATTATGTGGCAAATCAGTTCATTCATTCATTTGTGAAACAAAATAGACTGAAACGGAATTATCTATTATCTGTCAAATTTCTGATACAGAAATCTGTTCTGCCAACCAACATTTTTCAATGCAAAAGTCACTAATTGATATTTATGGAAATTTACGTTAATTTCAATAAAAAGGCAGTGTATTCGGGAAAATAATGTTCAAAACTCGAACAGAGTTTCATCATCCTAAAAGGATGTTTCATACTTTATGAATATCCATTATAGTGGAGTACCTACCTAGAAGAAAAAAAACCTGTACCTACCAAATGAGATAAATTATGCAGGAGTCCTGTGTGCCAATTCTATTCATTAAAAAAGCGGTAGAATACATTTTATGAATTCAGGAAAAAATCAGCGTGATGCTGAAAAGGGAGTAACAGAAAGTTTGAAACATACTTCCGAAATATCTTCTAGTCAATTGGTGGTAAATGTGGATGTTTCTGATTGAATGCTCGACAAGTTCTCGAAATAATTTTGTTGCATTCACCGTAGATATGAAATAGATACAAAATTTCATTATTTGAATAACGGGGATTCATATCGTGAAATTAAAATGTACTAGCTTCAATAATGAGTAGACCTGTCACTTTGAAATAATTGCATATTTTAATTTCTATGATCATAGAATACAGATAGAATGGAATTGACCCTACTTATAACCATAGTATAAGGAAAGGATAGTAAGCCAGTGTAATGCTTTTTTCGGTTTTGTTGCGCCATCTAGTTGTACTCACGTTTTACTCGAATTTTACTGTCAAAAATTGGTCCGTAAAGTGGAGCCCTCTGAAAAAATCGGTGTTATTATGAAGAACTAAAATATTTGAAATAGAGTGGTCAGAAGATTTCTATATTTTGATATTTTATCTGCTCTTTCATAAGCATTTACGCCAGTGGCGTGTATTTGTGATGACTTGATAATAACATAAAAATTGTTGGCAATGTCATGCGACCCCTTTTCAACCACGCCACTGAATGAATTATCGTATTATCTATCTATAGCTCATGATTCAGCGCTATCTATTATCGAGTTACTTCTCCAAATCCAAATCCAACTACAGTAGCGACCCCTGGTGACTATTTCCTTGCCTTCAAACGGCGGTTGGCTTCCTATCCTTTCCTTATACTATGGTATAACATAAATTCATAAAATCTCGAATAACTCTTGAATTATTGAATTTTAGGGCATAATCATGTTTGGACACTACCCTTATTTTTCACCGTAGAATCCAACGAAGTCACAAAAAAATAGGGTTCTAATTTGAAAATCGAAAGTTATTATTCTAGTTTGATATACGCATAGGATATTCACAGTAAAAATAATTCACGTAATTGTGACTAAGGAAATTCTCTCTTTTTCACGGTTTTTTCTTCATATTTTGAAAACTCTGAGAACTTACGCAATAATAATAGCAAAGTGTAATTGAAAATGAAAATCTTGATAATATCTTAGACATAAAATGAAAAAAAAGTTTTTTTTGGGAAAATTTTTTTCTAATTCTTTTATAACCGAGAGTGCCGGAACTTCGATAATATTCTAGCTGAAAAATGTCATATTCTGAATTTTCAGATTTCAAATCGGTCCCGTTCCCCAGAAACGTCTAATAGGCCGTCGAACTTGAAACACCCTGTATATGTATGTAGAGGATCTACGGATATTATGTAAGGGCATCACGTTCAAACGACTGCACGAAATTTGATCATTCTTTTTTGTTGTGTTCATTTGTGTCATGAGAAGGTTTTTAAAACAAAATATTTCCGAAAAAATCGCATGAAAATAAAAAAGGGATTTCCTTTTTCCTTCGGCCGAGCGAACAATCATAGAGTATGGTTTGACATTTCGAAGAATGTATTTTGGGTTGCCTGAGACGAAGCAGGGACGGGCAGCTAGTTTTATATAGGGTTAGAACTATTTAGAGAGGCAATACAGGGATATCGAAAACCGTTAGAAATACAGGGTGGCTTAAATTACAAAAGCATCTCTGAAACAATGGAAAACAGAAAAAATCTGAAGACAGCATTAGTATCTCTATAGTGGGTAATGGCTATAAACCAAATTTCGTGAAGTTATCCCCAAAAACGAATGATTCATACAGAAAAACAGAAAATCTCGATGTTCAGTTTTTTAGAGATATCTCGGGAACCATTGAAAATATTTCGGATCTATTCATATAATAATATAATATATAATATAATAATATAATAATATAATATTTATTTATTCACCATATAAACATACAGGAAACGTCAATTCTAATATCAAATAAATATAAGTGTGAATGACAAATTGAACATTGACTTATTTCACAAACATCGGCATCAATTTAATAAAAAAAAAAATTCTCTCAAAAAGTTCGGTCACATCATACACTGCTATCCTCAGCAGCGCTTTCTTTACTTCTGCACTAAATCGTCTATCATCCAGGGATTTTATATGATCTGGAACGATATTGTAGAACATAGGACCCCAGTGATCCACAAATTTCTGAGCAGATGTCAGGCGATGGTAAGGCGTCTCCAAGGCGTCCCTGTTCCGTGTGTTGTAGAAGTGCCTGTCCGAATTCTTGGGAAACAGGTGGACGTTTCCATGGACATATTTGAGACAATACAGAATATACATGCTAGGTACAGTTAGAATTTGCTTTTCTATGAAAGTTTGTCTGCATCCATCTCTAGGGCCAAGGTCATAGAGGGCTCTTATTGTTTCGAGAAATATGCTTGACGAGCTACGCCAATGGAAGCACACATTTTCACTCTTCTTATTGAAAACACTGCAACAGATAGTCTTGATGTCAGTGCATCAATATTAGTTTTCCAACCTAGCTTACTCTCCATATGGACCCCGAGAAACTTAATGGGTTGTGCTGCAGGTACCGAATGTGAAAGCAACAGGTGTTGAGTTTTGCTCTCATTTACTTTCAATTTATTAGCTTGAAACCAATTTGTGATGTCTTTCAGCACCTGCCTCACACGTTATCGGATATCACCGATACTTCTCCCTCTCACCACTATTGAAGTATCATCAGCATAAATAGTGCATCCATCTATACCACACATCAAGTCGTTGATATACACCAAAAACAAGATCGGTCCAAGCACAGAACCCTGTGAGACTAATAACCCTCAATTCTGATCTGCGTTCTAGTCAAGTGACTACCTGCTCCCTATCAGACAAGTAAAAGGCAACCAGTTTATGGGCCACTTCTTTCACTCCATAATTGTGCAATTTGTCGAGTAACACAATATGGTCGACAGTATATCAAAGGCCTTTGTCAAGTCAAGAAACACCAACTCCACCATATCACAGTCATCCCAAGCCGATGTTGTAACCTTTATAACCTCCCAAATAGCAGACACAACAGATTTACCCTTCCTGTAGCCATGTTGATGCTGGGAAAATAACTCGTTCCTTTCGAAGAAATCCACCAACCTCTTCTTAATGACCACCTCCAAGACCTTCGACAATACCGGCAATATTGATATTGGCCTGTAGTTTTCATGCCTATTTGCATTTCTATTTCTAAATATAGGAACAACTCGTGCTCTTTTCAAGTCTTTGGGAAATACCCCCTCTTCCAAACATCTGTTTATTATTTGAACCAGAGGAAGTTACATTTCGTGCTTTACCCCTTTCAGGATTTTGTTTGAGATGTCATTTATATGCTTGGTTTCTTTCGACTCGAGACTACCTATAATAAACTCAATTTCTTCAGGCCAGGTAGAATGAAAGAAACATGATTTTTTTTCATTTATTTCTGCCTTCCCTATATATTCCTCTGCTGTTTTATTCGTCGGCATACCAACACACTCATCCATAATAACGCAACTTTTTTGTAATTTAAGCCAACCTGTCTTTCTAACGGTTTTCAATATCCCTGTAGTTCTAACCCTGTTCAATAAAATATTGATTTTATATGAATTTTAATGAGTCTTACGGAATAGAATATCAGTTTGTTTGAAAGCCGTAAAAGCGATATTTTCTTCTATGGCTGACTTCATGTCAGTGCTAAAATAAACGAGGTATATCTCTCTATAATAAAATAAACAAATCACAATATAGCCGCAGTGAAAAGGTTATTCGACTAACCACCATGAAATTACAAAAACTAATATACGATAGAATTACTGGCCACAAAACGCCGAAATTAAAATCAATTATTCAACGAGTTATAAAGCATGGCTGCCTTCAAAAATTGCATCCGACTGCGATGAATCAGAGCCCTATGATTAAGTTTACAGGATATACCATGTTACATGGAAAATCGGGCTAGTACACTATCACACAAATTAATTGTTGATGAAGCTTTGCTGCTTCTGAGTACTCACTGCCCTACTGGCTGATTGAAATATTGATTGGGCATGATTTGCTGAAGTTTCTGTTGCACCTATTATATTCAAGCACTTGTTTCATGGATAAAACTTCCTATTATCTTTTCCAAATGTAGGAATGTGATCAGGGCAGAGCCTAGCCCGAAATGCGCCTTTGGCCAAATATTATAATTGCACCCCTCTTGGAAAATGAAAAAAATGTATAATTATCATCGCAAGATTCAAAGACTGTACCAACTGAAACTCTTGTAGATAGTTATATTGCATTCATAATTTTGAGATTGGCTTAATATTCCATAAGAAATGAAACTATTTTGAATGGTTTGAAAACATTTATTTATTTATTCAATACATAATTTTACAAATCATTAATATATTGATGTTCCCATAGAATGAATATGTTTCGCAAAAATTAATATAATATGAAGTAATGATGAAGATGTCATTTTTTAATTTCTGAGTGATCTATTGAATAATTTTGAAAATTCTTTTTTTTTTACTTCTTCTGGTAAGTTATTGTATTCCATTGCAGCCGGATAGATCGGTAATTTTTGGATTTATTTGTTTTTATATTATCTAGATGATAATTGCTTATATGTTTTGTCTGGTAATTATGTACGTCTAATCTTTTTTTATGTTCCGTGTTGAATTTGAGTAGGCCATGCTCCATCTTGTACATAAGTTTACACTGCTCAACGACTTTTGTGACCTTCATGTTGGGTATCTTCAGGGTGTCAGTATAATTTGGTAAAATGTATACAGCCTTCAAAGCTCGATTTTGCAATTTTTGTACCCTCTGTAAATTGCTGATTGATTTATTCGACCACACACGTATTAAGTATGCAAGCACAGAATGAAGATTCGAGTAATATAAAGTCCTTTTTACTTGCTCACTTAGATAGGGACTGACTCTTCTCAATGCTCCAATAAGAGGTGTAAGTTTACGTGACAAATATTCTATCTGTTCAGTCCAATCCAGTTTTAAATCAATATTCAATCCAAGGTAGGTGTGCAAATTTCTTCGATTCTATTTATTTTGATTTTTATTGGCTTTGAGGGTTCATTTTTCTGTTTGAAAAGGAGAGCAACCGTTTTTTCCACATTCAAGATGAGTTCGTTTTCAGTTAGCCATTTCTGGAACTTTTTAAGTTCAACTTCAAATCGTTGCTTCAAAATGTCTAGATCCCTACCCTCGTAGAATAATGCTGTGTCGTCAGCAAACATATAATACAGAGTCCCAACCGCGCAGTTTCAAGATCTTCTACTAACAAAAGATACAACAGTGGACCAATAACTGATCCTTGCGGTACTCCCTTCAATACCCATTCCTCTGAGCTTCTTGTCGTTTCTATTACTGTGTGATATCTTCTGTTCCTTAAAAAGTTTTTATAAGGGTATAGACTGTATTGTTTATTCCCATTTTTTTCAGTTTTTTTACAGTAAATCGTGAATAACCATGTCGAAAGCTTTTTTTGAGTCTATAAACACTACAAACACATAATTTATATGTGCACTTATCCTTTGTACTAGATCTGTTGTGACCCCAAGGGTTTAGCTTGAAAGCCATACTGATACTCGGTCAAACTGAAGCAAGAGCACATTCTGTTTTCAATTACTGTCTCTAGTAGTTTAGAAAATACTGATGTAAGTACTATAGGTCAATAATTGTTAGGGTCAGTTTTATCTCCCTTTTTGTATATTGGGATGATTTTGCTTTCTAGGCAATGTATTTGTATTATCCCTGATTTTAGTGCATTGTTTATATAATATAACGGGTGTTTATTCATAACTGGACATGAAAGGATCACATCATTTGCTTCAATATGGTAATTCATTTTTCTTGAGATTATGTAGAATCTTCTTCAATTCACCTTCTGTGCAATTTCTCAAATATATAGACCTATCAACGCAGTTTAACTCAGTCTCATTTCCTTTTATTAGACTCCATTTAATGACGGATTCAATATGTATGAAAAATTTATTCAGTCTTAGTTTTTGGATGCTATTTCGATTTATATTTTTTGTGTTCATTAATTCCTTGATTGTGTTTTTTGTACTTGAGCTTGCATTCATACAATATTTACAAAACTTTTTTTTTAGATCTCCTGATGAGGAATTTTTCCTCAATTTCAGTTCTATCCGTCCGATTAGCTAGAACCCTGTATGTGATATTCGAATTTCGAGCCAAGTGTGCTCTAAAACGATCTTGATCGATCCAATGATGAATAATTCAAGGTTAAAATAAATTCTATTCGTCCATCCACTTTGTAAACGATAACTCTTTAACGGAAATTACTTGAGAGAATGAAAAAAAAACCATCTGATGGTAGATCTAACTGAAAGGATAAGACACCTTGATGTATGAAAAATGATTACAGGTTAATTTCAAATGTTAGTATTGTTTTTTCTAGAACTTTATGACCTCAATAAGAAAAGCTAACAAAATACTCTAGTCAACGCTGGTTCCCAAGTTATAGGTTGTTGTTGTTCAAAGTTGACATAGTCACTGATGTAATATTATAATAATTTCTGAACCAGACAACATAATTTTGAATAGTTTTTTGCTTATTTGCAGCTGAAAGGGCTATTCTTCATTGATCACGCAAATTTCTTAATTTTTTGGTGACAATAATCATCTTTACTTATGAGTTAGATGACTAGGCGGAAATCTTCAAAAAACGCTAGCAAAATATTATTGGCTACCCCGTCCCCCCATTTTTTTCTTCTCCACTGCTTAATGCCTTTATACGCTTTAGTGTAAGCAGCTTCAGATTTCGCTGGAAACAAACATTCACGGGCTCTTGCTGTTTGAGTGAGTCCGTAGCTTGTTATTTCATCGATTTTATTTACGACAAGAGTCGAAAGTCAAACCAACCAACCATGATTGGTTCAAACACGGCCGTTAGCAACGTTACCAATAGATTCAAAAAATTACAATACAATATTTTTCCATTTCAGAACAATATTGTTCCAATCAGAAAAAACTATTGGTTACAGCACAGGAAATATGAATTCATTTTACTTGGTTGACTATTCATCACTCGAGGCTTCTTGAGTACATTCCAATTTTTGGCATCCTGGAAGATGATATCAAAGGATAAGTGATCAAAGCAGCCAGAATAGCATAACAACTCAATTATACCATATTCTTCAATAAATATCTTTGGACATGAGTAGAAATTCATATCTATAAAACTGGCATAAGACCTATAATGACATGCCCTGTAGGAATCATACGTGTGGTCGCTTCACTGCTGCGCGGTGTACCGAATAAAGACGGATGATCCGTAAACATGTCTCTATTCTCTCTAGGGATGAGCGATGAACGATGATTTTGAATTCACGTTGTGAAACATGATCGTTACTTTATGATATTAGTGAAATTAAAGCGTGACGTGATCACTGCTTATATTATTAGGTATCGGATTTGGTTACGTTCTGTGCTGTGCTTGTTATCAATATTTGTATGAATCACTCTAATCTTGGCTCGTTTATCTCGAATTGGTGACTTTTCTTAGAGCATACAGTTTTCTGAAATCTTTTTATGGATATGAATGATTTTGGGCATCCAATGATAAATAATACTCACAAATTCAAATGTGAATTTACATATTAAAAAATTCAATAAATAATAAAATTCGAATTTTATTGTCACCACCAATTAGGCAGTAATTAAGTATGTACTTAGTTATTATTTCTTTTTAGCAAGTATTATGGTTGCACAGGTCGTACAAAAAAACTTCCTAAAGCCGACGAAGTTGCCAACGGATGCTGGGATTGTCATAATGATGCAATTATGGTAGTCGAAAAAGATTCCTAAGCAATAGAAACATCTGGTTCCGAAATTTACGATTGCAACAAGGTATAGGTACAGCGCTGGTATATGCGAGAGTTATGATACGGACGGTGATATGCCCTGGAATCGGAATGATACGATCTGTGATTTGTACCAACTGTGATCACGTCACGCTCTGTATTCGTTTTGCGGAACTGTGACTACCTGTGAAATTTTGATATCAGTGATTAAATCACATTTCGTGAAATATCGCTCATCTCTGATTCTCTCTATTGGGGGAAGTAATCGAATAAAATTTTCTTTACAACAAAGTTTACTCATATCTGTAATGCGAGAAAAGAAGTTTGAACCAAATTATTCAAAATACTTTTTTATTACCAATTCGGTTGTTCTTACCTTATACCGTGTTTTCCTAAAATGGAGTTATGAAGGAAAATGAGAGATTCCCTGGACAATTTTAAGAATAAACGTTCCTTAAACATGAGCCCGCAAAAGCTTTGTTTTCGAGATACAGGGTCGTACTTTTTACTGATGCTCATATCAGTCAATCGAATCATTATTAATAATCGCTACAGAATTGATGAATCTGTTCCAAAATTTATAATTAATTTATTCATCACAGCTTACTAACTGAATGTTTATAATAATTAGGATTTTTCTGAGGATTGCTACAGAGCTATTTGATTTTTTCTAGAAGTCGATAGCAAATACGACAAAACTACTACAAACCAAAAAGTGTAGTACTAGACCAGAGTTCGTTCTTACATTTTTCTATCGTACAAGTGCTTCACCAAAATGAGTTCTGGAGGAAAGAAGCGGGTGCACTTCCTGAAAAAATATCAACCTGTAGATTTGAATACAAAATGAGCATATCACAAGATGAAAACCCCAAATTAGAATATCTATGCCAATTTGAGTTGAATATCTTGTGAGGGGAGAAATCTGTAATATTCATTTGTACCTTCAATTTAGGAACACCGTTAAGATATAATCAATTCAAAACTGATATCTGCACAAATAAAATGCAATTTGAATGAAACACACTAAATTGTATAACGCAGCCCAGACAAATTTTCGATGCGAAATACTCAGTTCAGTTTTTTGATAACTATAGTATTGAAATTTTATGATACAAGAAACCGAAAACAACGGGTAAGTGTATACCGATGACGAATTCAAAATTCACAGATAGCAAATAAGGAGCAAAGGCGAAAAAGCGGATAGATAAAGGAAAATAATAAACTTCGGACTAAGACGTGCTCGTAGTGAAAGCAATAAAAGTTCTAAATTTTAAAGCGATAATAATAATCTCACAAACCGAAAAAGGGTTCGAGTTTTTACTGCCTTGTTGATTTCAAAGGAAAGTAAAATGATTATTGGTTCATTTTATGGAAGATTTTTCGTTTTCCGTATTTGCGAGAATTCTGAAATTTTATATTTTGGAAATCTTGGGGTGGGTTTAATTACCCCCAGTATCCCCCTCATTTCTACGCCCTTGCTCCCTCACATAAACCCTACTCAGAAATATCCAAAACACGTCAAATTATAGAAACAACTGGTGGAAATTTTATTAAATTAAGTAGACTGCATATTATTTTATGTGGGTTTATTAATATACATGAATTTTCGACTGACTTACAATATATACTAAACACCTGTTTATGAATCAAATGTGCGCAGATCTGCGACGTTGCCGGCTCCTCGGCTTTTTCTTCCCTCACCGGTAATTTCCTAACACAACAGAGATGCGAATAGTTCGTAAAACAAGGGAAAACAATTTATGACAGGGAAATAAGTGAATACATCAGACAAATATGTCAATATGTCAATGCATGGGTGCTAAACAGAAAAATTGGGTGGAACGACCATATTACAAGTATGATGAAAAAACGGCTGCTAATGGTAGCGGTGCTTTCATGGGAAAGCACCTCATGAGAATGAATCTAGCAGAAAACAACGAGTGGAGATTATGTGGAGAGGAAGAAAAATCTCCGGATCAAGTGACGAAACACAAAAATTCTTTGAACAACAGACTTGTAGAGGTGAGGAAGTAACTTCCTTGAAGCCATCCCAGATCTCAGAGCGAGCTGAAAACTACGACAACTAAACAATACGTGAGACCAGTTCTGATGGAGGGAACAATAGACAATAAGGTCACAGCACAATGATCCCTATTCGAATATAATATGAGGGTATCGAAAGACAATTCACTGAAGGAAAGACAAAAGCACAGGAAGACCTCAAAAACGACGGATGACAATCTACCGCCAGAATGCGAGTTACGATGAAAAACAGTCTTTAACCTTACTAGGACGAAAGAAGATGAAGAATATTCCCGTAGATTTAGATTTAATTAAGGAGGTTTCGTTTCACTGTGATTTAATGGTCTATTGTGCCCCCCATCTATTCTCTCCATAACGTGATTTCAGTTCCAGAGTTCTGATGAACCTCAATATCTAGGATGGCTTCAAGGAGGCTAATTTGTCACTTCGTTTCGTGTCCAAGGCAGGTTTTGCGTTGACTTGCGATGGCGAGGCATTCCGTCACCATCCTCCCCATAGAATCTGCACTCGTCATTTTCTGTTAGACCAAGTCTCATGAGGTGTTTCCTAAGGCGACAATGCCCTGTGAGGAATCCAGTGAGGAGGTTTAGCATATTCTCACTAAGATCCAGATACTTTTTGAATATATTCCTGTAGTTATGATGTAAGCTTTAAATTGATATGAATTGGTATAAATGTGGATAGTTCTTTCATTTCCTCATCAACTTCCACCATCAAAAATATCACCAACTGTCACTATTCTAAACCACAGAAAACCACCAAAGATACGAACCTTCACTTTCCCTACTACTCCCCCACTGTTTTCACATTGTTTACTCGTCGGACATCAACAAAAATGGCATAGGAAGCAATCACGTCATCCTCCAGATCCGTAATAACAAAATCCAGGAATAATTGGATAATTCCCGCCTCCATCCTCACCAGAGGCATCCCTTCTGGATGGGGGCGACCATCCGACATTACGACATTCTGCCGTAATTGAGTTGTAACCGGAAGAAACGCCCAGGCTAGGCCATTACAGCGATCACAATGCAAGGCACACTTCGAAGATTTTGCCTCGCAGAGGACGGAACAAGTCAAATGCGTGCTCGTTCCAGAAGTTATGCGGTTTCCGTCGTAAAAGTCCAGATTGGAGTAGCAGGAGGCATCGGAGCGAGTCGGGCTGTTCGTCGGAAAAACCCCAATAAAATAAACATTTCGATGGATGGAATGTGGTCCCACTACGGGGGCTGTCGGACAGAATATAGTCTTCAAGAAAGAGGAGCCAACAGGGAACTCTCACATCGATGACACTTATGACCGAATTAAGGACAATCTTGGTATTTATGGCCTGGTAGTTTCGACTGCGGTTAACTGAATTCATCTGTCGGTGTGAACTCAGCTGTTTGCTGTAGTGAAGGACTGTTAGCAGACGTTGAAATACAGCTGATAGGAGGGCTAATAAACCATTAATATAAGTGGGGATCATTATTTAAGTAATATTTAGGTATTATTCCAATTAACATATTCTCTATGAGAAATAAAACTTTGAATATTTTAAAGGAAGCATTTCGACATTCTGTTTTAATATTTTATAATCGATGTATGGCTGACATTTGATGTTGTGGAGGCATCTCTACTCAATTTATGTGGATTTTCTTCAAAGTGAAGCATCACATCTAATTCTACATCCTCACACAGTGTAGGTATTAGCAGCAGCTTTTTTTAATCTGCCTCACATGCCCTAACTCACAAAACTGCTTCTCTAATTAACGCATTGCCCTTTGGGATATAGGCGGAAAATCCAAAAATTTCTCATGAAATAAGTGACCAATCTTTTTTTTTTTGTGTTCGGGTCTCCATAACCAATCATTTGTAAAATTATTATTTTGTGCATTTCTGTTTATTCGAACTATTACTCAATATTGAAGTGAATGAAATTCAAACACAAATTAGACAATTTATAAACTACAACTTATCCGCCTAAAACAATCTGCGAAAGATTTCCAAAGAAACTAACATTGCCATAGAAAGTGTTTCACGTAGTTTTCATGGTATCATATGGAAATGGTTTCTTTCATTTTCTTTTTATTACATCTTAAAGATGAATCAGTTGAGTATTATTGTAATAAGGTTTGGTAATATTCGAGGGAATAATATAATGAATTTCTGTAGTTATATGATTTTATTTTTTTTCTAGTTAAATTTTTTTGCGGTAATCTTGAAAGCATTAACATTGTTGAACAGACTCTAAAAATACCTTTCACACAATGTATCACAAGCGCATACTTCCCATTTGAAAAATTGGGTTTTGTACCTGCCTTTCGAAGGGATTGAAGCTAAGGTTCGCATTTTTACGAAGAAGAATTTAAACTTTAAATTTGACGTGTTTCGGCATTTTCCATGAATATGTTCAGTTACCAAGATAATGAATTTATTCCATTTGGATTTTCCACACTGTATACATGAATCGTTGTGAATTGTACGAAGAGCAAAGATACGAAAAATTTCGAAAGAATACCCCCAATTTTAATACGTATCCATGAAGTGCACATTCGCGAGTGGGAAGACGGAAAATAAAGGTAAATCCTCTAAACCAACAAAAGTAACCGAGATTTCCTTCTAGTTATTCATATTTGAGCGAACGAGAGACGTTCAAATTTGCCGTTTCCGGTTTTCGTTTTTGAACAGACAGGATTCATGAGATTTCAGTCAGATGGAATCCGCGGTATGATTTAAATTTAATCTGAAGTTATTTCCGTGAGAATGAGATCCGGATCGATTCGAATATCTTGGCGGGCACAGAAATGCTTTCGTAATATGGCTCAAGATATTAGAAAAAGACAGAACCGGATATACATAAATCGGAAAAGTGCGAGGGAAGTTTTATTGATGAGTATTATTCAAATTTTGATCTTCAAATTACAGGGTTAGCACCATTGAAATATGGATTAAGTATCGTCTATAGTGGGCAAACTATTGAGACTTTGTTGAAACAAGTTTTTATATTTTCTATGTTATAATACAAAAGATTATTTCGGGAAGTAAAACTTGGTAAGCAAATATGTTGAGCTTTGTTTCCCTGTATTCATGAGTAGTAGTATTGACGAATTAGCTGAGAAAATAACAGTGAGAGAACATAGAAGTTGTAACAAAGAAAATATGTGGACGACTGATGAACCAGAAAGAAGCTAAATTGAAGCAAAAGACGATAGAACTAATGGAAAAACGTAGAAAAATCAGGAGAGATCATCCTGAGTATAAAACATTGAATATATTAGTATCAGAAAAATATCAGAAAAGTTCTAAGAGAATACAGAACAAAACGGATATTAGAAACTATATAGAACAATAAAAATATGAAGGTGCTGAAAGCTACAAATCGACCATCAAGAACACCGTAAATACTCAAAGCAAACACTCCAAACACATCCTGAATGTAGGCTCAGGAGATCTTCCGGAAATAATGTCATTTGAAATTGAAGTAACTCTCCAACAAATGAAAAATGGGAAAACTCCCAGATTGTATCAACTGAATAAAATAAAATAAACTAAAATTGGATAACTACGGAGATGCTTAAGCTTGGAGGAACCGTTCAAAAAAAAACGATGCGAATATTGCTAAATAAATGCCTGGTCGAGGGATAAATACCGAAGTCGTGGAAAAACGCTGAAGTTATTCTGCTTTACAAAAAAAGAGACAGTTCAAATATTGAGAACTAGAGACCCATAAGTATTTTATCCCGCCTTTACAAGTTACTAATAAGAATAATTACAAATCGACTGACAGCAAAATTGGATGAGTACCAGCCAGTAGAACATGCTGGCTTCCGGAAGGGATTCAGCACCACCGAGCACTTACAAACAATCTGGACAGTTGTTGAAAAAACAGTTGAATATAACATCCCGATATATCGATCCTTTGTCGAATACCATAAAGCCTTTGACAGTGTGGAGAGGTGAGCATTCTTAACAGTTTTAGACGATGCTAGAATTGATTTTAGGTACTCCGCTCTCATAAGAAGTATAAACGATGAAGCGACTTTCCACGTAAAAATACCCAACCTAACGACCAAGAAAATAAATCTAGGTAGAGGTGTTAGACAAGGTGATACCATCTCACCTAAACTTTTCACTCTAGCCTCGGAAAATGTCATAAAAAAGCTAGCTAGGGATCGGAAAGGACTGAAAATCGATGGAGCGTATCTCAATCATTTGAGATTTGCGGAGGACATAGTACTTATAAGCACAGACATCCATGAATTGAAATCGATGCTACAAGACCTGAATGAAAAGTCAAAGGAAATAGAACTAAAGATCAATCTTGACAAAACGAATGTAATGAGTCATAGTCAGGAAGATATCACTGTAGATAACATGTAAATAACATAAGCGTAGAGAAGGTGAAACAATATGTATATTTGGGACATGTTTTAAAAAATGAAAAAGAAAATCAAATAGTAAAAATTGGGAGAATAATACGCTTAGCATGGGCAGCTTTCGACAAACCGAGTTTCATCTTTAGGGACAAAAATATTCCTCTTCACTTAAAACGCAAAACCTACGACAGCTGTATATTACCAGTTGCAACTTATGGTCTAGAAACTATGGCAATAACGAAAAAAATGGCAGAACAACTGAGAGTAACTCTCGGAGTAACTCAAAGGGCCATGGAAAGGATTATGCTGGTATAAGCTTAAGGGATAACACCGAACACCGAAATACGAAAAAAGACCAGGGTAACTGACATCATGAGTAAAATAGCGAAACTTAGGTGGCAGTGGGTGGCACATGTTACAAGGCAGAGTGTGGACAGATGGTCTCACAAAGTGACGTATTGAAGACATCAAAAGACGAAAAGCAGCATAGGAAGACCGAAAAAAAGAAAAAAAAGAATGTAATAAGTCGTTCATGGAGGGTTTTCAGAAAAACTGGAAGTTTTGATTTTCCAAATGATTTTCTGATAGATCAGCTGTATGTGGATGATATTCATCAATCCACTGCGCCTTTAGTAGCTGGGTCTTTTGATGCAAACTTTCGTCTAATGCAATATAATGCTCGTCTCCATATCGCTTTCTTTGGGACAAACTGGTTAGAAAACGAGGCAATTTAAATATTGCCATGGCCCGCACATTCCCCGGACCTTAATCCAATTGAGCATGTATGGGACATGTTTCAACTTATGCCTATTTCGTTTGTTCTCTCTGTAGTCTTGATAAAGTCTAAATATGTGTATAGACGAAACTTTTACTTAGTCCAAACCATATTATTCAAACTTCATCATGTTCACTCAAGGACATGAATACACCGATTCCATTATTTTTGATTATTGTACATCCATAGGCATGCTATGTTTCAGTTGAAATTTTAACGTTTACTGAGTTATATTCTAATAATTAGAACACTTGTAGAACGTAAAAACTTAAAGAAAGGAACTGTTGGGGCCAAGAGCTTTCTAGAGCTCATTAGGTCATACGACCTAAGAAGAATGTATACCAGGCGCCTCAAGTTATTCTCGCTTATTCGACAAGATAATAAAAAAAATTTGAAAAATTTCTTTGGATAACATCAAAGTACCTTTCCAATGATGTATAAAAAAGGTTCTTACATTTGACAGCCCTGTGGTAGCTATCCCTCACTCGTATATCTGTCACCACTGATTCAAAATGAATCCTGGCATATACCGTTCAGAATCAACTAATAAACGTTAGTGATAAAAAATACCAAGTAGGTGCTATCATTGTATTCCAACTAGAATGACACGCAACTTTCACTGACAATATACATGGAGTGTCATTTGAAAATAAAAAATGAGGGGTAGCTATCACAGGGTTGTCAAATGTAAGAACCTTTTTTATACATCATTGGGAAGAAACTTTGATGTTATTTGAAGCAATTTTCTTATTATCTTGTCGAATAAGCTAGATATTGTCTGTATAAGAAAACTTGGGGCACCCGGTCTAGGAATATATGAGATCTATTATGATGTCATTGTTGTCGGTTAGTATTTCTACATGAGTGGTTCTGATATTTTGATTGTCCTGAATCCGGCATTCGGGGATAATTTAGTCACTAAGACCCTGGCCTCGCCTGTAAAAGCAATTTTTTTTTTAAATTTCGACTTTATTCGTCAACCCAGACATCTTCAAGAGTAATACATGCACTACAACGCTCGTCTAACACCGTTCCCTTATTCTGTGCTCAATTCGATGATGACATTGCTATGGGAAAAATTTTTCAACCTTACCTAGCCTCCACCTTGATTAATATTTGTCAACCGCCAGAAAACCTAATAAATGACATTCGGAATCGAAGAAGCCCTCCATTAAAATGCTAAAATTGAACTTCTCGCCGGTTTCCACCCCAAGAATGCACTCCAAAAGTTCGAATCAGAAACCCATGGATTTTCTCTGCACTCTAACTTCCTCATACCGATGTTAGCGGAATAATTTTCTAGAAAATAAAGTGCTGAAAGCTCACATGCTTCTTCATAACCTCAGACTCGTGTTGAAACTTCGCAATGAACTATAGTTGAAATAACCTGAAACTTCTTTTTACTCTTCCAGAAACTTTCATGCATACGAACAATCTCTATTTCCGCTTTCAGCCTCCATTCTATCAAGCTTCCCGCAGTTTCAAATAAATCATGGTAGATACTAAAATGAATATTGAGTGAAGTAATTTATTCGTTTCTCTATATAAAATTATCGATTTGCTGATAATTCATCACCTTTTTTTTATGGAATATCCTTTTTGCGTGTTTTTCTTGTGTGTCTATTAATTCCATACAGTTCACCATACTGTGCTACAGGATAACTCAATTAGGCAATCCTGTTCACGTGATTATCCCGACTTTAGCCTATATGCTCAATCCCAGATATTCAAAATATCAGAAGGGTAGAGCTCGGTCGTGTCCGGTCTTTGTGGTCCCCCATGTCCTCGTCGAACTTCTGGTGCTCTTACACTTGATCTCGCCGATCCTTGGACTTGTTCGTCGCCTCCTAGGAATTTTCTCACCGTCCTTGCAGTACCTAAAAGAACAGCTTTTTGCATTATATTACAAATATACTCACTGAATCCTAATTGCTTAATATTTCTCTTGAGATTTTTAGGCACTATTCCAGTTGTTTAGGTGATAATTGGAATAGTTCTCGTTGGTATTATTCCCCACTGCAGCTTTATCTGAAATTCGAGGTCCCTATATTTTGAAATTTTTTCGACCTTCTTTTGACGCATGTTGTTATTTGGTATTGCTACGTCGATGAGTATTGCTGTCTTTTGAAGTTTATCGACTAGTAGTATATCTGGCCTGTTGAGAGGGAATGTTTTATCAGTCAAAATTGTACGATCCCAGTACAGTTTAAAGCGTTCGTTTTCTAGAATGGTCTCCGGTTGGTACTTGTAGTATCGTACTTTTTTAAAATGAATTAGTTCTAATATGGTTTCTAATTCTTGGTTATTTTTCCTACTTCATCGTGTCTCTTTATACTCATTTCCTGCAAACATTTGACATCCTCCCGTGATATGTTGGATTGTCTCATTCGTTGGACGCCCATATCGATCGTCAATAATAGTTCGATCCTTGATGTTATCTATGCTTGCAGTAATGTCTTGTTGAGATCACTTAATCTCAAACTAAAAAAATGGCTTAAAGAAAACCTTCCGTTTCTGTATACATCGCACCTGATGTGAGCCAATAGTTCGAAGCTTCAATGTCGATATGATACACAAGATAATAATATCTTGTGGAACTCAACCATAGAGATATTCTTGTTTTCGTCATAAGAGATGGATTTTAGTTTTTTTTTGGTAATGTGAGCCGTTAGGTTTGAGCCACACAAAATGGAGTGTGAACGTCCTACATAACATACGTATAGACAGTTGCAATTGGAAGCAGAATAAACGGGCGTACGAAAATTCCTAATTCTTGATAATTGATATAAAATTTCGCATCAGATATAAAATATAGTTATTCTACATTCAAAAGCAAAATTTCAGCTCCATAGAATTAAAAGGTTCGAAATGATGAAATTCTTTGAATGATTGATTGAAATTGAGATTAAGAAGTATTTCTGCATTTATTCAAAGCTAGATGACCCATAAATATAATCAAAACAGTGTCCAGAGAATCAAAACTGCAGGAAGACAACATAAAGACCGAAAAAGAAAGATATTGTTGTTAAATTGCGGGAAAAAATTCTATAAAGCAAATTTTCTTAACGGCCTCGTTTCAGGAAAATAAACCATCTGCTGGAACCTATTTTCCTCTGAAGTGTCGTAGAAAAAGAACTGTATATTCCTTTCCCGTTATATCTTTCCAACTGGAAAGATCCCAGGGACTTCTTTATTAAATTTTATGAATCGCAAGCCTAAGACAACTGGAGTTGTTGTAATGGAAAGCGAAGAATTTAATAGTGGGAGGTTTTATTGAGGAAGAAGCTATGCCGGGTAATTTCTTCTACATCTATTTGTCATGGTAATTAAAATATTTGTCTTGAGATATCCGACTGTGAATCTTCCTTAAAGCACTTCTTTTCTTCAGATTTTACCAGATAATAATTCAGGTCAGTATTTCTGCTGGTTAATGAATAGTTATAAAAATGACAAACAATTTTAAGTATTAAATTATTACACTGTCATGTCTATACTTTTTATGTATCATTGGATAAACAGGTGTTCTTGAATTGGAGGTATAAACCATAATGAGATGTTATGGATAATTTTGAGATAAAAAAGCTTTATAAACAAGGGTCAGCAAACGCTTTGTCCTCGAGATACAGGTTGTTTCTTGTAGTCCTATTTTTTGTGATGATTATATCAGTTTATCGAATCTTCACTAATCTTCGCTATAGAACTGAAAAATAAGCACTAGAACTAGTAACTAATTTATTCAGCATAGGCCACATCTTACCGAGTGGATTTCAAGGGTAATTTGGATATCAAGGGTAATTCGGATTTCCTGACAATTTCCAGAGAATTTTTTGAATTTTTTTTCCAGATCGGTAGTAGATACGATCAAACTACAAGAAATCTGCTACCGATTTCAATAAAAAAATTTCAACTTCTCTTCAGTTTTCCTTAGGAAAATTCAAATTTTATAAAAATCCAGTTAGTAAGCTGTGATGAATAAATAAATTATAGGTTTTGGTACTTATTTACCCAATTTATAGCGAACATTGATGAAGATTCGTTAAACTGGAATAATAATCACCAAAAAATAGGACTACAAGAAACACACTGTATCTCGAAAAGAGAGCGTTTGCGGGCTCATGCTTGTGAGAATTTTTTAAAATTAGTCAAAATGCTCTCATGTTCCTTTGTATCTCCAATTTTGGAACACCCTATATAAATAAATGAATAATACATACATAATACATTGATTAATAAATAAATGAATAAATAAAAAATAATTGAAATACTGAATTCATTGAAGAATAATCAACGAATAAATGAATGAATGTACATGAATAAATGAATGAGTGAAACATAAATGAATGAATTGATGAATGCAGGATTGATTGAACGGATGAAGGAATTAATTGATGAAATAATAGATGAATAGATAATATGAATGTTGTTATGAAGTTCATGAGAATACTCTGAACATTAATGTTCTAGCATTTTCTACTCTTATGTAGTTTTGGATGATTTTATTTTTTCTGTCAGTTAATAATTCTTTGACCACTGCATGTTGAATGTGCATTGTTGAAATAATTGTCATTTTCTAAAACGAATGTCAAGATATACAGGGTGTCCCGTAAAGACCACGTCAAACCGAGGGAGAATGAAGATCAAAGGATAACCCACCTGCTATGACAAAATTCCCATTATAAAAGTCTTACCGTTTTCGAGATATTTTTTTTTGTTGAGAATAATGAATTTTTGCCCCTTTCAATAGTTTTGCCCTTATGGTTGGTACAATTTTACATCTTTCTGGTTAATTTTTTCAGTGAAATATTGCTGAAGAATGATTTTAACGTTTACATTAAGAACATCCTCCGAAAATTTTAAAGGGGGACTATGAGAAATATTTTTATTGAAAATTTTGGTAGTGGATTATTTTTTTCATGAAGTTTAGCCTATCGTAGTGGAAAAAAATGTACCGAGCTACTGCTGCACATTACACCAATAAATTGTCTATTTTATAGTGATTTCAAAGAGGTATCACACAAGTCATTTGTTATTAAAAAAAAAAAGATATTGCTGTTTTTATGCAAATGGGTACGTTTCTGACAAAATCAAGTTTGTCAATTCTGTTAAGAAATCTTCGATGTTGCATTACTTAGTGAACAATGGCAATTGTTTACGTGCGAAAATATTACTCGCATAATTTTTCACCTCAACGAAATTCAATTTTGCCGGCAAATTTAGGAAAACATCATGCAGATCCAGATTTTTTTAATAAGATCATTTGGAGCGACGAGTCTTCCAGAAACTTAATTTTGTCAGAAACGTACCCATTTGGATAAAAACAGCCATATATATTTTTTTTAATAACAAATGACTTGTATGATACCTCTTTGAAATCACTATAAAATAGACAATTGATTGGTTTAATGTCCAGAAGTAGCTCAGTACATTTTTTTTCAGTACGATGGGCTAAACTTCATGAACAAAATAATCCACTGCCAAAATTTCCAATAAAAATATTTCTCATAGCCCCTCTTTAAAATTTTCGGAGGATGTTCTTAATGTAAACGTTGAAATTATTCTTCAGCAATATTTTACTGAAAAAATTAACCAGAAAGATGTAAAATTGTATCAACCGTAAGGTCAAAACTATTGAAAGATGCAAAAATTCATTATTTTCAAAAAAAAAAATATTTCGAAAACGGTAAGACTTTTAAATGGGAATTTTGTCATAGCAGGTGGGTTACCCTTGATCTACATTCTCCCTCGGTTTGACGTGGTCTTTACGGGACACCCTGTATATCGAAAGTATTATATTGGCATTTCAACAATCCTAAAGTTTCAAGTTGCTTCGACAAAACTGAACTTGACCACAGATAAGAGACTAAATGATATAGCATTCTATTCAGGATACGATCTCTCAAAAAGGACGAGAAAACCCTTGAAGAAAGTGCAGAAATTGTCACCGGAAAAAACCTAATGAAAGAGTTCTTCTCTTATCTGATTTTCCTTTTTCTCTAACGCGAAAATGACAAGAAGGATGAGATGCAATATTGAAAAACCTTGTATAGGGAACGTCAAGATGACAAACGACGGTCTAACTTCAAATAGTCCCAGCGAAAGCAAACATAAATATCATGTGACGTTTATAGGGCAAGAACCTTAAATACTCACATTTTTCTCGGGAAATCTCAGTGTATGAATGAATCTATCTGGACTTAACGGGACGCCAAGGCGCCACGACGCCCATACAGACGCTCAGAGCCAACTCGATAAAAGTATTCTTCTTTTTAATGCGGTTACCCTGCTAAATAACTGCAATTTCGCAAGACCATCAAATTGCACTGTTGAAGGTGGAGTGGGGAGGTGCTCTTTGCAGTGGCGTACCTACTCGAAGGTACACTCATGAGGTTCGAAATCGATATGCAGAAAAATTGATGAAATCCATTTCAGTTATTGTCGAAAATTGGTCATTTAAGGAGAAAAAAATATATACCGGATGATTTTTTTGAGTCAAAAATCTCGAAGAGGAAACATCTCATGGAATATTGTTTGTAATAATAGTTTAATAGTGGTAAAGGGTAGCGGTAGGTGAATCTCTAGCGATTCACCTATCAGGAGAGTTGAATCGACTCCTGCCCACCGCAGATTCCAGGAGCTCTCTGACCCGGGAAGCTGAAACCTGCCGAAGGGTCCCTGTCCAGGGTAACGGACGAAGCCGTGTGGAAAGCAGCTCAAGAATTCTCCCACCGTAGCTCTGCGGATCGTAAAAAGCGATCAAAGGCCGTCTCCCCCACGACACGGAGGAACCCATGAATGATGGTGAATTTAAGGAATAGGAATATAGAGCCGCTGCCTGAGGTTCGTCAGGGCGTGTCTGGAGCCGGCGCTGGACATGACAGTATGCGGGACGTCGGTGACAGAGTGCTAAGGAGACGGGCGTCTGTCGAACAAAATGCTACGCCTCCACAATCTCAACATTCTAGGAGAAGAATAACACGAGTTTCTCCGACCGCTGAAGGTGCTGCGCAGGATCCCCAACCAGCACTCACCCAAGCAGGTCTACCAAGAAGACGCATGAAATGGATAAGTTCTATAAATGAAACGATCATGCGCATATATTATGAAGTGACTAATATGGAAGAGGATAAAATAGGCTACCGTCAAAAATTATTTGCAGAATTCCACAGAAACTATCCCGAACTTCAAGTTTCTGAGCAAAGAGTAGCCGACCAATACCGGGTCATATTGAGTAAGGGGAATAGGGTAAGGGGAGGCCTATGTCCAGCAGTGGACGGTTTAGGGCTGAATGATGATGATGATGAAGGGGAAGTCCACTTAATCCAGATCTTCTTCCATTTGATTCCGCCCTATGTTAATAAAATTTAGTTTTGTATGCCATCCAGATTTTTTGTTCGTGAATTGGAATATCGACAATCAATTTATTTCTTTTCAAACTGTACCGATTGTACTCGTTCTTACGTACCCAGTCGGAACCTGCACAAAATAGTATATAACCTCGGGAAGCTTTTTTTTAGTCAGTGATTTGTAGCACCCTCAATAAAAAAAACGCACCTGAGAAAAATAATACCTTGCTATTTAATCTACTATTAATGCTGAATTTTCAGTAGTAATACCACAAGTGATTCAATTTTTTCAGAAAGGATTTATTTCACAACGAAAATGTCGCTGTCACAAACAGTCGAATTAGAATTCAAGTTTGATGTTTTCCACAAATCCGAACTTCCGATTGGTTCATTTGACATGTGCGTGATATAATCATATTGTGATTCATCGACGCAACTTGTAACTTAGATTAGATTACTCTTTTTTTCGCCCAAATATGAATTGTTGAATGACCAAAATATCACGGCAAATTACTGTTTTTCATAACCATCTCATGTTTCATATATCAACATTCTCCATCAATATTCCCTTATCTCCGTTATATAATGTGTATTTGAACATGAAAATGCAGAATAGGTAACCGTATAAGCTTCATCTTTAAAAAACCGATGTTGCACGCCTATGGTGTAACATCTTTCAATGGTCCATGTGGAAATTTCTTCTTTTTCGGTTCGAAAAACATGGGAGGAGATAGTGGATTATAAATAAATACCGGTTGTAAAAAAGACTGTTTTCAGCGTCCAGACTATTTAAAGATGAGAACAGCAATTTCCCTCAGCACATTTCTCACTTTTATTATCCTATGGATACAAACGTTGCTATTTCAACAGTGTTTTAAAATGCTGAAGAAATATTTCAGAACAGCTTGCAAATTAGATCGGAACTGGGCCATTTTTCTTTCATACAGAAGGGGTGCTTGAAGACGAAAACAGGTTTTATTTCCTGCGAATTCAGGTGTGAATATATATTTTTCTACAACTGCGTCTGAATAACTACTTTCCCGCATTGTTTTTGTCTCGGAAAGTTCCACTTTACCGCACTTGTATGGGAAAACTACTTTTCTGCGGGAAAGTGCATATTTATTGAATTTGTGAATTGAAATACATTCAACATGAGATGAATTAATCTAATCTACTACGAGTATTTGAATATTTCATGCTATGCAATTTCATCCATAATAAAATGATTATCCATAAAATTTTTCGTTAGAAAATTATCGTATTATCGAAAAAAACTTCAAGAATCACAAATTACATCCGTTTTTATGTTATGGTCTATGATTTTACATAGCAATCAGTTAATAAATATGTCAAAATATTCACCAAAGTTTTCATTTAAATGTTCTTCAATGAAAGCTATTCATAAAAATGAGATAAAAATTTATTTTTCTGATGAGGAGCAAGTATGAATCTATAGCCTGAAAAATCTAAAGAAAGGAACTGAAGCAATATGCACATTTTTTAACAAGTACAAAGATGAAAAAGCGAAGAGTTGGGCGTACTTTGTCGATCTCAATAAAGTACCTACTTGAGTCAAATACACCGTGGTCACGCTATTTCATGATTAAATGTTCCTTGAAAATAAGGGAAAACGTTGAGCTATAAGTAAGTTTTTGCAGTTAACAAAATCCACAAAAAGTGTTGGTTTTCGATCAAAAAAGAGAATATCTTCACTAAAGCAGCCATCGGCAAGTTTATGTCAGTATCAGACGATCTTTACCTTATGATAAAAGTTGCAACAAGCTAGCTTGCCGCAAAAGCTGAATCACTGAATAACACCATAGATGATTTTGAAGATGAAGAAAACCTGATAATCATAAAAATTTAGAATTCCAAACACCACTCACATTTGAATACATAAATAACGGGATGTTTTTGAGTACAAAATGAGACAGTCGTAAATAAACATATTTTTTTCATTAAACTTCAACAGTCGAGGAAAATCTGTCACTCAGCTAGAATGAAAATTCGATACTCGTGGTTCCTTAGGATTGGCCTCGGAATGATTCACAATCTCGTTAGTACCTACGGCAAAATACAACACTCCACTCTAGATAGAAAAATAACTGAGGTCACTAAAGGTCTTCTTCTGAAAGTTATCGTATTAATTTCGAGTGTATTTGAATATGTTAATAATGTATTGAATGCACATGAAAATCATGAAATGGCTCTTGGAATGTTTTTGGACCTTTCAAAAGCCTATGATTGTATCAATCATGAATTTTTACTGAAAAAATTAGACCGTTACGGAATAAAAGGACTTGAAAATAGGTGGATAGCTTCTTATCTTGATAATCGGTCGCAACAAGTTGTTATCAGGAAAGATGGCTCTATTGTAAGGTCGAAAGTGAGCCAGGTTTCACTAGGAATTCCTCAGGGCAGTATATTGGGTCCTCTGCTGTTTTGCATTTTCATCAACGACCTTTGCAGTGTACTGGATGGTAGTGGACAAAGAATAGTGAATTATGCTGATGACACTAATATATTGATAACTGCAAACAACTTCAATGAGTTGAAAATAAATGCAACAGATGCTTTGAATAAGGTATTTACCTGGATGCAGCAGAATCAACTTGTAATCAACAAAAATAAAACAAAATATATATTATTCAGTATCAACAAGAATATGGACCACAGAAAAATCAGTATCAATGATCAGGAAGAAGATATTCAAGATAACACCAAATTTTTGGGTGTGATAGTCGATAGATATTTGAATTGGGAATCACATATTGATGAACTCAGGAAAAAACTGAATAGCGTGAATTATAGCATAAGAACATCAAAAAAATATTTATCCTTGAAATCGTTGAGAGCTGTTTATTTTTCTTGTTTTGTTGGAAAACTTAGATTCGGTATATTGTTTTGGGGTGGTGGAAGAAATCATAATGTAGATAGGATATTTGTAGTTCAGAAGCAGGTTTTGCGTATAATTTACAACATAAATTCAAGGGAATCGTGTAGAGGAATTTTTAGAAATAATTGTTTATTAACAGTATATGCTATTTATATATATGAGTGTCTAGTTTTTATGTTTAAGTATAAACAAAAATTTTCAACATCTGCATCAGGTCATTCGTACAGTACCCGTAATGTCAATTTGTATTCACTGCCTATACATAGGTTAAGTAGATATGAAAAAGGGCCATATTATGCAAGTTTGAAATTTTTCAATAAGCTGCCTGTGCAAATGAGAATTATAGATTGTTTGAAAGTTTTTAAGAGACAGATATTTAATTTTCTTGTTGGTATTGAACCCTATAATTTAGAGGAATATTTAAACTTCAATTGTTAATTTTTAGGTGCTTATTTAGTTAAGATTTTTATGACGTTTTTCAACCCACTGTACAGTTGTTGTAAATGTGGCTGTTTGAAATAAATTACTATTATTATTATTATTATTATAATTGAATTTCACTACGACATCAATTTGTCCAATCTAATCTTTCAAGACGATTTTCTATTCATAATTTGAAAATTGTAGCCATCATGCGGAAAAAAAATGTAACACAAAAAATATTTTGAAAAATATAATTGTAATAAAATATCCATTAATCTCCAAAGGAGCCAACAGAACCGACATAACCATAGCTCCAAGAACAAGGCTAATAAAGACGTCATCCATCTCTAAGCTAATTAAAATCTATTTTAACACCACGTTGATCAGAACAGAATCCTCATGCATATTAATGGAAAATTCGAAACATTTTTAGGGCTTTCCAAAGGGGTAAATTCCATTACGAAAGTTGTTCCCCTTTTCCCTTATAATCTGATTAATTTGGGCTCCATCGTGATCCCTTGAGATTTCTCTCGGCATTTAACGGGCAAATAATAATATTATTCCCATACTATCGACGTGGTGTCATTGGCTGCACAAATTTTCAATTAACATACTAATCATCCAGTATTTCTAGCTATATAATATTTTTCTATAGGTTATATTCTCTTGTTTGCTAAATGGCGAATGCGCAGGTTCCCAATATTGAATATTGAAATAATTGGGAAAAGCAAAAATGAAAACATGGTATGCGACATAAGAAATTCAAGGCTTCTGAAGTTTTTTCACCAAACTTAACAGAAATGTTTAACTAGTCATCAAAAATAATTGATCAAAATTTCAAACGATTTAATAAAAATTAAGATATTTTTTTTCTCCTGTATCCTAGGATTCCTAGGTAATCTGTTATTCATGTTTGAGAGCGCTAGTGCTTGTAGAGGATGGACTAATTGCTTAAGTCTTCTACCCATCATGTCATTCATGTCCCACACATGTCACATGTTCGATACCTATGTGAAACTTGGGTGATCTAGGTGGACATGGCGAGATATTAACCTCAGCATCTTCGAAGCGCTTCATAAAAATGGGAAATCCCAATAATGCGACCTCTGTTAAATTTACTCAGTTGTCGATAATTTACACGTTGTCGTCTTCTAGGCATAATTGCAGCCTCAAAACGCAAAGAAGAATAAAAAAGCAAAAAAACTGGAACCAACCATAATACTAAAACGATTTAATCTTCAAAGAAATATAATAATAATAATATAGTTTATTCAGATATACAGGGTGAGTCTTTGACTTGTACATATATTTTAACCGAAGGTTCTTGAGGTCAAAAGAAACACTTTTTTCATTTACCATTTTTGCCGATTCGGCCCTGTTAAAAAGATATAGCCATTTTGAATTTTCAAAATGAGCTAATTCACCCCTGAAAACCGGAACACTGAAGTTTTCTCAAGCATAGGATATACCTCTTGAACCTTGGAAATAAGCTACTAAATTAGAAAAACCATCATAAACTCACGTTTAACATTCCATTTGTTGAACAAAGTAGTGTTTATAATCAAATAAATGAGTTATTCCAATTTCGTTGACGCTAAAGATTAAATATTCTTCTCTTGATTTCTATTTCATTTTCGATAATTATAACGAATTGAGCTCGCTACCACCCATATTAGCTCTGATACTCATATCCGTTCATTCATTATATTTCATTTATATGATATCGTTGTTTATTTTTCGTGCAAGAATTAACCTTAAAATCTCAAATAAATAATATTCATCTATGAAAGATCTAACACAGACTATAGTAATCTGTGGTTTTAAGTTTGAATTTCAAATTTCGAGTGATGCCAAATATAAACACAGCAGTTCGGTTCGAATAATCTATGTTCTAACCTAAAATTTTCATTTACAGTTTACACTGTTATTGTTATAAGATATTTGTTATGAAATGAAGCATTTGATTTGTTCCAACTATCTCATAAAAATATTGAGATGCATCAATATTTTTGAAACCATCAGTATGAAAATATGGAAATATGTAAAATATTCTGGCTCTGTAATCAATGGAAAATGTTAGACTCCACTTGTAATCAAATTTGTTGTTAATGTGTTCCTACA
The DNA here is from genome assembly GCF_914767665.1 of Harmonia axyridis. Taxonomy (NCBI): domain Eukaryota; kingdom Metazoa; phylum Arthropoda; class Insecta; order Coleoptera; family Coccinellidae; genus Harmonia; species Harmonia axyridis. The sequence continues at coordinate 20,265,998 of NC_059507.1, forward strand.
TTATAGCCAACTTTACTACTTAATTCATCTTGATTTTGGCATTGAAAATAAATGAGAAGTATTCAATGTAAATATCCACAATAGAATATTTGGTTTCTTTCAACTCACCTAATTTGTTTTCACATTAAAACAATTATGGCCCTCTTGGAAGTATGTCAATCATAAGCTCTTAGGATGAATTTATGGAATAGCAAAAGAATAAAAGTATTCAATCTCAATCACATGAAAATTTGTCTAGTATGTACATAGTCCTAGTGGTATGTTTCGATGTGAGTTTGAATGAGCCGAAGAAGAATACAGTATTGTTCGATAGCAGCAGTCTTTAGTGGGATATTGATTGTTGTCATTATAATGGGACTATTTTGTGAAAACTTTCTTAAACATGGGTTTTATGAATAATCTGGACTTTTCAAAAAGAATGTTGATTTTAGTGAAGTATCTTCTTATTATCAGAGCTGTGCCAAAGCTCAGTGGTTTTTAATCAAATCGAGGAGTTGAGGTGAGCTTATTCAAATAACTTCATTTTCAAACTAAGTTGGCTAGTACTTCAATTCTTAAATCTGAGACATGACTTCATAGTAAATATTCATTTATGTGGTTTTTTTTCCACAATAGAACAGAGTTGCATTCAACCAAATTACCCAATTTTTTGAATTTTACAGATAATTTTTTTTTTTTAAGATCAAGTTATTCGAAAACGGCGCTTTGTACGAGAAAATATGAAGAATACTTTTATTTTTCAAATTAGCCAAATATTCTTCAATGAACGTTCAAATTACTATTAAGAGTTGGTTTCTTCGAATTTCTGGTATTTTTATGGTATGTTATGTTCATAACAAAGAAACAGAAGAATGTGTATGGAATCTGGTGTTCGGAGAAGATGTATCACATCAAAAAAAAGCTATATTTCAAAAATCATTTCCTTCGATACAACCATTTACGAGATATAGTCGAAAATCAAATTTTTTTTAACGATTTTCAACAGCTTGTATCTTTTTAACCGGGCCGAATCGGAAAAAATGGTAAAGGAAACAAGTGTTTCTTTTGACCTCAGGAATCTTGGGTTAAAATATATGTACAAGTCAAAGACTCACCCTGTATATACCAGATAATTTCGATTGTAACAATAAGTAAAACGTCAGATTTTTCACTTCTACTTTATTATTGGGAATCAATTACATCCTTTAACAAGTTGACCATTCTGACAAGTTTGGTCAAAAAATTCTTGTTGTATGTACTTTTATATTAGTAACATAGTATATTTTAATAATTAAATCTAATGAAATTAATATGCCAATTGATATACATCTAGATTTCGCGAATGTCTAGCATTAATGATAAAAACTTTATTTTACATAAAGGAAATAATGAAGGGAATTGAAATCAAAGAAAAAGTATTAGGACAAACCGCTCAAGGAGAAGCGCTAACCGTAGACAAGTGTTTCGGGCTTTCGGCCCCATGGTGAAAAAGTATTGGGATGAGCAACACTTGGTGGGAAACAACAAACAAACGGAGTCTGCTGAGGGCCGACAGTCCAAAATACGTTACTACAGTTAGTGCCCTTGAGGGATGTGTTCTTATACTTTTTCTTTCTTCATTTTATGATGTTTAATTTATCATGAAATATGACATTTCTGCGCACTCGTTTGAGTGTTAAAACCGGCTGAAAAATTCTATGTCAAAATCATTTCTGACTGTTCGGCCGACATGTGCACAATAACTTTCGAACGGATGACATAATCCGTTCGATTGTTCTGAAATAATATCCATATGAAATTTTGTTTTCTCAATGTTTGAATGAAAATCCCTTCTATCAAACGGAAATTCAGAAGCAAGATGGTGAAAAGAATAATCAAGCAAAATTTCGTTAGAATCACATAATCTGAAAAAAGACCATTTTTCTCTCTGAAATTTCGATATCTCAGGAAATATTCGTGAGATTTGATTGAATTCTTTCATTTATGAGTAGTATAGCTTTATCAGTAAAATTAATTATTCCATGAATATGAGAGGGGCAGAATTTTCGTGGCAAGAAAAAAAATAATTTATAAAAAAAAATCTATAGGATTTACTCCAAAATAGACAAATTTGAATGCAGTGTATGCTTTTTTCGTGATTTGGTACCGATATATGGCAATTGCATATATTAAAAAGAAAAAATCGAACCCCTCATTATCTCATTAAGAATCCACCAGAGATTAATCAACGACATTCTCATATCCTAAATAAAGAAACACCCATAAAACATTCATACGATAATAACCAAGCCACAAACAAACCTCTCTGAATTAAAAATGGCATGTGGATGACGTAACCGATATTCTATGACTCAGAATCCATATCGCAATCCGTTTATACCTGTGACACAGAATACAAATGACAAATTTTTCCCGCCAAGGGCCATAATTACGACCCGACCCTGTCATAGAGAATTATCAGCTTTCAGAGCGTAGTAAAGTGGCAGTCTCGGTCTTGGCATAAGTTCTAGGGACGCAAATCTCGTAACGGAGGCCATAAGATAGCATAATGACAGGCTTCTTCCTTCCGCCCTCTGCAGGCCGTCGGCGATAACAATCAGTAATCAGCCGACCCTGCCGCTTGCTGACGTGTAATTTGTTGATAATGGCGAATTACTAATAAGCTGCCGCATTTTCGGATTGAGTGTTTTCTTCTTCTTCGCGGGCTTGGCCTCGTCAGTGCTGCTTGTTATATTCCGTTCCACGGATGGATTGGGATTTTGGGATTAACGGTTTGATGGGGTATTTAATTTTGGGGGAACAGGTTTTATTTTTAGGATGGTTTGTTTCCAGGGGATCACATGTGGATTATCCCGGCTCTCATATGGCCAGTTCCGTCTCCTTCATGAGTATAACTCAATTTTTGAGGCAGAATACAGGCCTTAACAATGTTTGGTTATTATTCGGGATTATAGAGCTTTTTTCGTGCGTTCGTGCTTAGTGTTCGTCGATTACCTAAAAATTACGAGGTGGATTTCATTCTATATATGGCCAATTTTCACAAAATATAAAATCTTGACATATAATATAATATAAATAATAATAATAATAATAAATAATAATAAATAATATAATATAAATAAATGATAAATGCTGAAAATAATAGAGTATATGAGAAGAGATCCGAAGGTCATTCATATAATATAAGATCCAAAGAAGACCTTAATAGAAAGGGAACTCGGTTAGAAATTACTAACAAAAAATTGACTGGACTGCGACACTACAACAGTTTTCCTTTAGCATGGAGGGAGCTGAAGGTAAAGTGCCTGAAACAGAAAAAAATTATAGCAAGAGATTATTCTATAGATACAACCTGATGGAGTTCAAAATTTACATCACAATTTGAGTATTGTTTACTAATCAGTATATTTCTGTAACCTGACATAATTACCATATAATTGTAATAAATCCATCCATCTATTTATCCATCGAAAGCATCGAAGAGGGAGTTCAGTACTACGACTCTTCTGCTGAATATAACTGATACTATTTGACAATCCTTAGATAGAGGTGATGCTGTCATCATCTTACATCATTAGATTTTGGAAAAGCGTTCGATACCTTGGGTCATAAACTGTACTAAGTTGAGCTAATTCGGTTTTGACGGAACTACCCTGACGATTTTTGAGTCCTTCCTTTCTGGTAGATATCACTGTTGGAGGACACTTCTTCAGATAATTATTCGATAAATTCAGGATTAATGCATTTAGATTCGTTTCTATCAATTTATTTGCGATGTCACTTAGGATCGTGTCTCATTTCATGACTCTCTCGTTTTTCGTGCTGTTAATCAGTTAAACGAAGATTTGTCAGCTATAATATGCTATTGTCAGTCAAAAAATGTGAAAAGTAAATATAAAAAAATGTTTTCATTTACCTTTCTTACCCAGGGAGCTTTCTGTTGAGATACATAGGGGTGGTGAGCCAATTCCATCCTATACCTACCGCATGAACCTTGTCATCATTAAGGAAACATGTCTTAATATCATTTTTTATTGTCAGTTGATCTTAAAAATTTTTTTCCTTGCACCGCGTCATTTGTATCGGCAGAGACATTTTTTCGGACTTCTTCTCACGTAAATATCTTTTTTCGGCAACCGTCCGGGAAGTGAGCACTTCCCGGTTGCTTTTTCTCTTTGAAAGTAGCATTTCCCGGCCTAGTCCGGAAAGTACGTACTTCCCGGACTAGGCCGGAAAAGAATCACGTCGTTCGTGTCATTGTGAATATGAAAATCTTGGTAGGTATATTTTTAATAAATGCAGTTGATCATTACTATAGCAACCGAGATAACGGCTGACAGTTCAAATGAAATTAGTTGTCAAAAAACATGTTTTTTGATCGCAATCGCAATAAAATATGGAAAGTATGCGGCGTTAGTGTTATTCTACACGGTTGCCGAAAAAACATTGTACGCAACACGCCTGAAAATGGTTTTTTTCGGCAACCGTCCGGGAAGTGCTCACTTCCCGGACGCTTTTTCTCTGAGAAAGTAGCATTTCCCGGCCTAGTCCGGAAAGTACGTACTTCCCGGACTAGGCCGGAAAAGAATCATAGAATCCATAGCAACCGAGATAACGGCTGACAGTTCATATGAAATTAGTTGTCAAAAATTTGCATGTTTTTTTATCGCAATCGCAATAAAATATGGAAAGCACCAGCGATAGTGTTATTTTACATGGTTGCCGAAAAAATATTGTACGCAACACGCCCGAAAATGGTTTTTTTCGGCAACCGTCCGGGAAGTGCTCACTTCCCGGTTGCTTTTTCTCTTTGAAAGTAGCATTTCCCGGCCTAGTCCGGAAAGTACGTACTTCCCGGACTAGGCCGGAAAAGAATCACGTCGTTCGTGTCATTGTGAATATGAAAATCTTGGTAGGTATATTTTTAATAAATGCAGTTGATCATTACTATAGCAACCGAGATAACGGCTGACAGTTCAAATGAAATTAGTTGTCAAAAAACATGTTTTTTGATCGCAATCGCAATAAAATATGGAAAGCATGCAGCGTTAGTGTTATTCTACACGGTTGCCGAAAAAACATTGTACGCAACACGCCTGAAAATGTTTTTTTTGGACTCACAGACTTCCAGGACTCGCTTACGCTCGTCCTGGAATTTTGTCTATTCGTCCAAAAAAACCCTATTTTCCGGACTTGTTACGTAAATTACTATTTCGGCAACCGTCCGGGAAGTGCTCACTTTCCGGACGCTTTTTCTCTGAGAAAGTAGCATTTCCCGGCCTAGTCCGGAAAGTACGTACTTCCCGGACTAGGAGGAAAAGAATCATAGAATCCATAGCAACCGAGATAACGGCTGACAGTTCATATGAAATTAGTTGTCAAAAATTTGCATGTTTTTTGATCGCAATCTCAATAAAATATGGAAAGCAGCAGCGATAGTGTTATTCTACATGGTTGCCGAAAAAATATTGTACGCAAAACGCCCGAAAATGTTTTTTTTGGACTCACAGACTTCCAGGACTCGCTTACGCTCGTTCTGGAATTTTGTCTATTCGTCCAAAAAAACCCTATTTTCCGGACTTGTTACGTAAATTACTATTTTCGGCAACCGTCCGGGAAGTGAGCACTTCCCACTTTTTTCTCTGAGAAAGTAGCATTTCCTGGCCTAGTCCGGAAAGTACGTACTTCCCGGACTAGGCCGGAAAAGAATCACGTCGTTCCTGTCATTGTGAATATGAAAATCTTGGTAGGGATATTTTTAATAAATGCAGTTGATCATTACCATAGCAACCGAGATAACGGCTGACAGTTCATATGAAATTAGTTGTCAAAAATTCGCATGTTTTTTGATCGCAATCGCAATAAAATATGAAAAGCAGCAGCGATAGTGTTATTCTACACGGTTGCCGAAAAAATATTGTACGCAACACGCTCGAAAATGGTTTTTTTGGACTCACAGACTGCCAGGACTCCGGACTTGTTACGTAAATTACTATTGTGAGTCACTGTTATTGTCCGAATTGAACTATGAATTGACAAATTTTTATCCTTGTCTTGATTTTGTGGAGAGGTATTTATTGTAGAAGGTACCGGGTTTTTCACCATAATTTGACCCTCCCTTTAACTTTGGTACTAAAGGAGGTACAAAAAAATGTTTTCTACGAAAGTTTCACAGAATCGACTAGTATTTTTTGAAATGATTTCAAAAAAGGAAATATATACAGGGTGGGCAACATATTGATTGCAACTTCATTTTTTCAAATAGAACACCCTGTACATTTTTCTATATTTGACTAGCTCTTTTTCCCCAGACTTCGAATATATAACATATGTTTGGCTTATTTCTCTTATTCTGAGTACCATAGAGTTTCAAATTTTAAGAACCACCTGGTAAGCTAAGTAATCAGTTTTTATGTGGAAGGCTGCGATAATCCAAAATACCCATTTTTGAGTTGGCATATATGACATACATTAGTCATTGAATGAAACTATTCATCGAATATGCACTACACAGAAGTGGAAAAATTTTCACTTTATGTGAAGAACAATAAAAATAAAAAAGCTACATGGAGAGAATATATAGAGTTGCATCCAAATCATCCAATTCCAATTACCGTGAATTCCTAATTCAGATGACGATAACGGGATAGAGAATTTTCCATTCTTCCTCACTTGAGGAAAAAGTTGATTTTTAAGTAGTTTTTATGAAGTTGCCATTAGATATGGACAAAGATCCATGTTGCCTAGATTCAGTTCAGCCATATTCTAGAATAGGTGCTTTAACTTATGGATATAATGAAAGAACATAATTTTTATTTAATTTCATGTGATAGATAAGGAGTAGATAATAATAGTGCCTTTATTTGCAAGAAAAAAAAAATAATATAAATTTTAGCTTAATCTGATCCACTCAACTCTCAAATAATGAAATCAAGGGAAATTTCAAGAAGAAACAGAAACAAGAAACAACAACAATGAAGCAACAATAATAACAATAGGGAACTTATCAAAACAATTCCTGAATTGAAGAAATTTTATGTTTTTTCCTTGCAAGTAAAGGCACTATTATTATCCACACCTTATCTTTCAATTCTAGTGTTCTTGATTAATAACAACCTCTGGGATGACTTGAAAAATGTTAAATTCCCACTCTCACTTCTTACTAATTCAAGGCATTGTCATGCAATCTGTTGAAAGGTGATCAGGAATTTCTTCCTCCTTCCCACATAAGCTGCCACGTCTTGTTTTGATAATCCTATTTTCATTAAGTGCTTCCTGAGGCTGCAATTCCTAGACATTAGGACAAACTTCAGAGTCATAGGTAAAAGTGTAAGAATAGCTAGAGCTTAACTTTCGGTTAAGAGGTCAAGAGGGTTATTATTATTATTATTTTATTATGAAAATGATCGTGTATATGAACTAAAAGAGCGGTAATCTATCAATCGTTAGGCCGATAACTGTCACGTTATCGGAGACACGAATCATTTACTCCAACTTGCAGCATTAGAGGAAATTTATATTTCCTACAGGAAATGAATGTCTACGAATATTGCTGCCCACGTTCCAATAAATCGCTATCGATTTCCGCAACAACTCGACGCGATGATTCAATTAAGGCTGTCAATTCTCTCTCTTTATTCGCAAATGTCAATCCTGTCGCTGGTATCGAAGTTGCGATACAATTTTCTATTCGATCGATGTTCAATCATTTCGTTTCGTCACTGATGTGGATGCATCTTTGGAATTTGATTCTGGGAGGAGGAGAAAACGGAACTTCAGAAACTCTCCTATCAAATGAAACCAACATTCAGCGTTTTACAACTCCCTCTTCTCGATGCTTGGCGTCAAATACAAAATCAACAAAGTTAGCTGCTGCACCCTAGATTATTGACAAAAGTTCATTTCAAGACAGAAAATGTCTTTCAATATCATATTGAAGGCTGTAGATAGCTTTAAATTCATAGTCTGTTTATTTCGTAATACAGGATGATCCAGTCCCTATAAAGTTCCTAGGCCGGAAATAAAGCACGAATGGCCCGGTACGGTAAGAAAGAGGCAGAAGAAACCGAAAAAGAAATACCTCAACGGAATCATCCAGGGATGGACAATTTTCAGAATCCCGTAATATAGAAGTAGGTAAAGATACACAAAAAATATTGAGTCAATTTATTTTCACTTATCTCAGGAAATATCATTAGACGTCGAATATTTATTTTACGCCGGGGCTCCCCTTCACCCCTTTAGATTATATATCCTTGTTATTTCAAGCCTAATGATGTTTCCAGTTACCTACTCAATTCGATGTTATTACGCATGGGAATGGAAGAGGATAAAATAGAAAATTTCAGTAATAATATCAACAATTTTACCTTTTTGTCGGACTTGAGAGATAAATTTGAGATATAATGCTTGTTTCAATGGGAACAGGCCTGCTTTCCAACATGGCACGTCTGCAGAATTTTTCTCATTATTCAGCTTTGTTGGAGAATCGTAGGAATAAAACGATTGCTTATCTCTTATAAATTGAAATGACAGATTTTTCATCTTTATTACCGCAAGTAGGTACCTATATATAATACTAGTTTCGCAGGTTCCTTCAATCCATTCCGTCTTTTTTGTGCTAAGTGAATCTAGTGTGCATTTCGAAGTAAAATGATGAATAAAGTAATATTATCCATCAATATTTCTGTGAAAACGCAGATAAATTGATTTCACTGTTTTTTTATATCTGTTTTCTCAATTACCTTAATGAACGATAAAAAACCATATTTTTAAATCATTTGACATTTTCGAATCGCTTCAATTCAATCGAATAGGAATGTTAATAATGGTTTAATTTCTGTGTGTATATGAAAATAACATACAGACAATTGCAGACAATTTTTTTTTATGAAAAAGTACCTACTTGAGCGGGACTCGAACCCGCAACCTCCGAATAATTAGTCCGATGCTCTAACCACTCAAGCTACGAGGAAGTTGCAATTGGAACCGCATACGGAAAATCCTTTTTGCAGAATCGAATGTTACATATTACTAACATTCGATTGTGTGAGAACAATTAGAAAATGCAAATTATAAACAACACTAAGAAGATCGATATCATCATTACGCAAGAGATTAAATTGTATAGTCATAAGTCTGACAACCAAAAGCGCAGGGAAAGGTTAATTTGGCAAAAGAAATGAAATGATTATGAATCAGTAGTTCGTCATTTTGTATTAGTTAATTCAGAATGGCGGAACGACATAACGATGAAAATCAATGGGATGTGGTAGAGGCTTTCAGGGAATTTAGGGTCCTGAATATCTTGTTTTAGTTTATTTAAAATGGGCAAAATTCAGTCGATGATATATCTATATGAATTTAAGTTTTCTTGATCATTGAAAGCATACCAATCCAATTGAACTGAAATTGGGAAATTAGTTGCAAAATAGTAAAACAAAAAGTCACCCAAAATTTTATATTTCAATGAACTGGATGTTACACCGTACTGGATGTTTCATGTTCCAACGATTACTGTTATGGAATTTCCTACGTTCTCACCTCAGAGGAAAAAAAATATACAGGTGCTATAACATTTCTGTTTACAAATATGTATAATGTACTGCGTTGCCATTCTGAGGAAGAAGTGAACTTTCCTTCGTCCTGTGGCATAGATGTTTTGCGAATATTCGGAAGATTTAGCAACACCGTTCCGTTATTGTTATTGCCAGAGGTACATTAAGTATTAACTTCATTTTACTTTCACGTATTTAATCGCCATTATTTTATACAAGTTTGTGAATTTCAAGTTACATATTGTTAATTTCGATCATGATGAAAACTCGAAAAACATGTATAGTGTGTAAAACACCCGGAAATAAAAACCTAACCTATCATAGGTAAGTCACGGTTTGAGTCCATAGGCGTTTGAGTCTCATGTATGGCGTAGTATTTGCAAGATATCGAAAACTTAATGCAATGCTAACATTTGTAGGTTTCCTTCATTACTTCGTGAAGAAAAAATGAAACTAGCGAGTTGTCATTTTGAAATATAAGAAGTCATTCATATTTTGTATTTAAATTGTATTGTATTCAAATATCGATTTTTGTAATATCAATTCTCATCAAGAAACCATTGAATAGGCCACTGGAATATTTACTGTACCTCTAGTTGTTAATTTTGGAGGTTTGTTGTTTTATCACTTTATTTTATATTTATTATACTGTTGCAATTGATTACAATTTACAATACAACGCTATTTACTTTTAAGGGTAACTCTATTTTTTCTTTCCTCTGAGGTTCTCACAACTGCAACATCTATAGCTCGCCTTCCACTTCCAGAGTTCTGAACAACTACATTATTTGGATTAATTCAAGGGGGGTGTTTCTAAATACGTGCTAAAGATTTGAGAGGTTGAATCTTTCCTGAAAATTAAAGGGGGCTTTTCATGTGAACAAAAGCTCCTAGTCTTCTCCTTGAGAAGTTAGAGGCTTCCAAAATGAGAAAAAAATCATTTTTATTTTTTTCTTGAAATTCAACACGGGTTTATTTTACGAATGAGCAGGCTGATTAGAGCTATTTTCAAAATTTTTTTGTGATCCCCCTAAAGCAATTCTCATTACATTTTTCACCAGAATTTCTCAACGAAACAGAATTTTTCAACTCAAAAATATGTATAGGAAAAAACTATGAAGTGCGAATATTATTCAACAGTTTCAGTGTATCCCTAAAAGCAATAGTTTTCAAATAGAAGAATTAAATTCAACATAATACATGAACAGATCTTTTGTAAATGATACGAAAAAATCTAGTGGGTAGCTGTTATATTTTCATTCTGTTTAGTTTTCAGTAGAACGCGATCACAAAACGCCGTTCTTCAGCAATTTCAAGAAGGAAAATTTCAAAATCTATTGATCTAATTTTTGAAAGGATGCAACCTTCCAAGGAAAAGTCTATGAGCTTTTGTTTGCATGAATAGCAACCTTTAATTTTCTGAGAGGATTCACCGCTTCCTTCTCTTGCAGTAGGAAGTCAGCGTCATCAAAATTATAAATCGATGTTAATTAAGTCGATATGTTCTGATATTTGCGGAGAAACGGAGCATCCCTTGCGAGAATTTCAATTAATTCGGTCTCTACTTCTCGAACCAATTCGAAGGTTTATTATGAGCGATAAACCAAGAATCCATTCCACTTATTGCCTCCGATGTAGCAAAAACACAAGGATTCCTTCCTTGTCTTTGTTCGAAGCAAAGTTCCTCTTAAATGGAAGTAACATCGGGTAGATATATCAATACATATTCATGACATATAAATGAATGCAAAGACACCAGAGAATCCACGGTATTTCAGTGCCGTCTGTTGAATATTCCTCGTTCTCCATCCATATCTCCCTTTTAGTCCAACTTTATCCAATATCCGAGGATCCAACAAGCCCCTGGCATCGGTACGTGTTCATTCTTATTCGCGAAAATGGGACCAATCTGTGGTAACCGGATGAATTCATTGACACCGTTCGTTTTTGGCGTGATTGAGTCCTATTGAGGACCACTGAAGGGGTGGGGGTATCGTTTGGGAACAAAAGAGCGAACCGCATTAGCGATCAGATGTGCCACGGTCCTTTTCAGTTGTGGATAATCGAATTTGCATAGTCGGATTGAAGAACCGGGTACAGAGGCCAATTAGAGATGGGATTTTGAATTGAAAGGAATAGCGTTTTGTGATATCGGTTAGGCAAGGTTAGGCTGCTAGAGATAGGCTATCGATCCTTTGAATTTAGGATTTGTGTAGTTTCACATTGTTTTTTCCCCTGAAATGTTGATATTGAACATTCAGTTTGGTGAAACTACGACCTTTTTCAAAAACCCCCGATTTGGTGGAACCAGCAAAAAAACCAGTGATGCATGACTCCCAAAATATTCCATGGTTACTTTAATACTGCAAAAAATAATATAATAATAATAATAATAAAGGACTTTCATGAATAGAACTTTGAATATACTTTTTTTTTTTTTAACATTTATAGAGGGCGAGGTTCAGTTCGTTCGGAGTATTTCATACCCCATGTATATGGATCTCATCACTGGCTTCCTAATAGGGCATAGCCTCCTCAGCAAGCACCTAATAAGAACAGGACCGCCGTTCTAATTTCAAATAAAAATTTTCAGCTATATCGAATATACAGTTTTCAAAACAACATAAACACAATATTTCAACATATCACATCTACGGAAACCCTGTTAAGCTTTCAAGTTTTATTGTCCCTCCGTTTGAAATTCATCTTATATATTGTTGGACGGGCTGAATCAAATTTGAGGATGGATTGACAGTTATTACCTCAGTATGAATAACTCACAGCTTTATTTTCTGTAGTTTATTTTGTATTTGTACTGTATAAACTCCATTCCATTCATGATTAGCCAGTCGAACCTAATCGTTCGAAACAATTCCTGGTTCAAAATTCGAAAATTTCGAATAAATAATGGAGTGATCTATTTGGAGAATAGCCTTTCAAAATTATGACAAATACGCGAAGAGAAGGCGATTCAAGTAGATTAGTCTCATACGCGCATTCAAATAAATAATTCCATTGAAGTTTTTGTTGTATGTTGAGGAATTTTTTTTTCGAAATATTTCTCTACAAACTGTGAATTATGTTGTTGTGGATTTGTGTATGTGTGGTGTTGATAAATAAATCTTCAACTAGCCTAGGAGTTCTTGAAAATCCTCGAAAGGTAAGCCATATCTATTTTCCTTCTGAACGAGATTTATTCAGGAACGACTTCTAACTTCCTCAAAAATCTTCACTCTTCAAAATTCGAGTAGAAACCTAATATAAAATGAAATCCATATATGTGCTTTCGTGAATCAATAAATAGTTTCGAAAAAAAAAATTAGATTAGAGACTAGGTATTTTCAGGTTACCTATGTAGTGAAAATGCGCCGTTCAAGTTGATTGTCATACAGTAAATTACGACGTGAGGATTGAAGATATAAGCATATTATTATTTTCCAATTACTCGAAACATAAAGAGAAAATTCTCAATTAGTGCTTGTTTCAAGGCTTCTTGTAGCTTTGAGGTAACATATCGCAGTTTTCGATAGCCGACACTTTTCAATTGATTGAAAGCAGTTCGAATCAACCAAAATCTCAAACATCAGCTGGGAAGGTTATCGCACCTGAATTATGGGATTTGTGAACCATCGACAATGAATACCACATGACGTTATTGGTTGGATTGAGAGCAGAAATTGACAAAATACATCCTCAAAATCAAAAGACAATTCTTTCACAAAGTCACGAATCAATGAGAACCTTGGTTGAATTGAACAAATTGAGCTTCCAGCTGTTTGACATTCCAGCTTATTCTCCAGATATGACCCCCACTGGTTACTGGCTCTTTGCACACATTAGAGGAATGCTTCAGGAAAGAAATTTGGCTTTAATGATTGTATGTTGAGGTTGAAGCTTATTTCGAAAGAGATGTCGAGTTTTTTAAAGAAAATATATTTGAGAGTGTGAGGAGTTTTGGAGTACATGTGTCGCTTTTGAGACCTGACCAATAAAGTCGAGTTTTTAAGAAGAAATGGTTAGGTTCGGGATTTATTGAGTGTCGTGTGAGTTCTCCTAAAATCTAAAATCCAATGTGAAGAAGTCATTGTGAAGAGATTAATTGAAGGTTTGGGTCCAGTACGTAACCCTGAGTTTCAACCATCATCCAAAATGAGGATTTAAAGTCATTCCATTGATCTCTGACTCCGTTATCAATCTCTTAAGAATAGTTACAAGAAATTCAAGCTGAATACTTAAACAATCCCGTTGATTGTAAGAGTCCCGTAGGAAGCAGAGCCAGAAAAATTTCATTCTGGATTCAATTTCGAGAGCCGAGTGTACGTTTCCGTACAAAACTTAATGAAATCAGAGAAATAAAGGGGCAATTCAGAGTTGAACGAAGTTTAATTCCGTTTTAGTTATTCGACAGGACTTTTTGTTCTGTTCCTATAGGAAACCTGCTGAAAACTTGGGAAATTAAGACATCGGTGTACAATGGAGGGGCACGGGACGATATAATGGGGTAACTAATTTGAAATATGGGATAAAAGGTGGAATTTATAATGCGGAATGAGCAGGGCGATTCGTTTGTTTCTATTATTGAAGTCGGATTGGAGTTTTAGTCCGACAGAAATGTTTTAGAAGGTTTGGTAGTTCTCCTGCCTATGACCTGAAGGTCATGGGTTCAAATGCTGACGGGTTTTCTCGGGAGAGCTGCTTATTTTGTGGTAGTAACTTGCTAGCCCGAGAGATGGCATCAAAGGCTGTACAATTCTCGGAAGATCGGAACGCTTGGGACATATACCCAACGATTTTACGTCAAAGTCACTATGCTCCGCTGTGGAGATGATATGTGGATATGGATCACTGAGTCAAAATGATGATTGCATCAGTGGTCCAGGGTTGAAACACCACAATCCTCTGTGAGGGCGCACCATTATAATAGGGTTTTTAACTATTGGCTGTTTTAACTACACTGCTGATTCTGAGGAGGTGTTCGCAATCAGTAGATAAAGTTCACGTGGAAAATATTTTAGAGCGCTCGTTTCCTGAACAGATCGCTATATGTATATCATTTCGTCACAATATCTGTAATTTTCGAATATTGAGACGACAATGTTTTCAACCTATAAAGTTCGACTCACTAATGATGATCGATATAAAAATTTGCATCTGTATGTAAAATGACAATTTAGAACTCCGTGAAAATATTAGATTCATTGAAAATTCAAGAAGAATATTGTACTAAACTCACGAAAGCAGCATATCGATTATCGAAACAAAAAAAAAGTGAGGAAAGCACTGCTGTCCATTTATATCTGCCAATGACACCCTCAGCTCAGAGACCACTTAACTGTATTTATGTATATATGTGGTACCCAAGGGTGCAAAGGCTATATAAATGAACAAGCCTTCAAAAAATCCTGCGATAACGTCAATGCTTTCCTCATTTATAGATGAACAACATGAATTGAGTATTATACATTAATGATTTTTTTCAAGTTTTGCCAGAAGTTTTGTCCACTAAAGAGGCGGTCATATCAACATGGTTTTAGCAGCGGTCACTCAACACAATCAGCTGCAGTTGATTTTTCTGAATCGGTCTATGAGTGTTTGGATAGGAACTTGTTTGTGGCGGGCGTATTTTGATTCGCTATCTTTTGGGTTCATACTTGAAAAATATTATAATCTGGGTTTCAGGGAAGTATTCCTGGAATGGTTACGTAGTTACCTCAACGAAAGATCGATGTCAGTTAGAATAGGCGCAAGTTATTCCGAGAGTCATTATATTGGCCTTGGAGTTCCTCAGGGTTCTGTGCTGGACCTCTTTTATTCATATTATTTATAAATGATCTGCCTGTGTGGTTGTTAACTTTAGTCGCTGATGATACTTCTGTCGTTGTTTCTGCGGGGAGTCTTGAGCAACTCCATAAAGCATGCAAATGTATTGTGGCGGAATTTCTAAATTAGTGCCGTAGGAATAACCTTATGGTGAACATAAATAAAACTTTTCGCGTACGATTTTGTTTAAGAAATAGTGCAGTCGAAGCATACAGCATAAATTATGGAGTTAACCTTATCACGGGATCAGAGTCGACAAAATTCCTTGGTATCCATGTTGATAGAAATTTAAGTTGGACGACTCACATTGACGTTATATTAAAAAAAATTGAAAAATTTAATAGCTCGTATTTTGCAATCCACAGAATTAAAGACATTCTACTTAGAAGCTATCTGATGAGTGTTTATTTTAGTCTGGTTTATAGTATAGCCATCTATCGTATAACATCCTGATCTGGGGAAGATGTTCTGACTTCCCCAGAGTATTCGTAGCACAGAAAGGGATCATACGTGCAATATTTAACTTAAATCCGATGAATTCTTGCAAATCAATTTTTGTTGAGAATAAAATTTTAACTTTGCCATGTATATATATTTTCAAATGTTTGCTGTATGCCAAAGAGAATGAATTTAAATGGATGAAATTATCAATTATCATGGTTATGAAACGAGAAATTCATCTACTTCATTGTTTCCTAGACATAAGACTTATAGATTTGAATGCTCTCCAATGTATCAAAGTATCAGGATGTTCAATCATTTGTCACCTACTATGAAATCTGTCAATTCAAAAATGTTCAAGGAAGAAATTAAAAACCTTATTTAGTTAACAGTTATAACTCTTCAGTACAAGAATATTTGCGTGATTTTCGATTCATAGTGTTATTTATGATTATTGTTTTGTTCTCATTTCGACCTGTCCTATTGTCCTATACACCATGATTGTGTCTGAAAAGATCAAATAAAATTTATTATTATTATCATTCAATTCATGTCTTTGATGAGCATAAATGCATATTTTTATATAAAGTACAGCATTTTTTTTAATTAAAATGAGTTTGCATGCTCTAGAAATGATATAATTTTTAATCCGAATGACGTTATCATTATCATTCAATATGATTCCTATAATCCGAATGATTTGATGAACCGAACGGTTCCTGCCAACTTTCTGTTAGGATTATCCATACATTTCTGTATTTAGAGGGGCACTACAGGGATATCGAAAACCTTTAGAGATATAGAGTGGCTTCAATTAAAAAAAGTTTAGTTATTTAGAGATTAGCGTGTTGGTGTTAACAGATCCAAAATATCTTCAATGGTTCTCGAAAAAACTGAAAATCGAGCCTTTTGTTCTGTATATCTCATTTGTTTTTGGAGTTAGCTCCACGAAATTCGGTTTGTAGCCATTATCCAATATAGAAATTCTATATGTGAACTTTGATGATGAATATATTATTATTATTATTATTAATGGTGTCATCAGATTTTTTTATTTTTCATTGTTTCAGAAACGGGATTTCAATTCTTCAATTTTTTTTTCTTATGGACGTCATTTTGATTCTTCTTATGAGATGAAGAAGAAAAGCATTACGAATTCAATAATGTATCACACTCTACAAAAATGTCGAGTCAGGCTACTCAAATTTGATCTTCCCTTTTATTTTTTGAATAAATAGTTGGTTGGTGCCAGAATTGTCAACTAACTTGTTACTTCGTTCAGTTATGTGAAACCATCACTTAATTTTAGTGAAAACCTTAATCCTGTTTGATAAGTAATGACCTATTAACTACATAATCGTCATAATCAATACAAATTTGCACTGAAAAACCTGATGAGAAAGGTAGTGTCGGAAAAAGTCACAGTGTTGGCGAAAAATTTTTTGAAAACATCAAAATATTCGTGGAAATTAATTGGTTTTATTTTATTAAATAATATTTCCAGTACCTAGTGAGTTTATCTATCAATTGACATACAAACCCCCTTCAGGAAACAAACCCTTGTGAGAAACAACTGATCACCGCATGGTCACCCAGTTTTTCGCTAGCTCCCCTCTCCCATAGATGAATTATTCAAGCAGATTCGCGAAATTAAAAGCATCCTAAGGAGTTAGGAACTTTTTCGAAAGTTTAATTAACTCCGTCGACTCGAAAGACCGTTCATTATTTTTTTTCCGGGGTGGCGCAGGGAGAGGGTGAAACAGGCCGGACAACCGAAGATTCTTCGGGAAAATTCGAGTTCCGCTATCATTCCTTCTCGCCATTCGAATTTTTCACCGTCACTAATATCAATCAGGACTGTCGCGTGCAGATTTACCAACCCCTATTCTTGCCGAATTTAAAATATGAAGGTGTCTGTTGGAACGTTATTTCGTGAATAGATTTTTCCCATCAGGGTTTGATGGAAATTGGCGGGGGAGGGGGTGTTGACATGGACCTCCCGAGGTGTCGGGAAGGTGTATTGATTAATATTGCATCTGAAAGGCATATTAGTATTAAGAATTCGGGGTTTGTCTCTATGAATTCATTGAAATTACAGCAAATTTTTTATTTGTGATAATTTTATACTACCATCTGGAATGTTTCGACAGTGCAATGTTAGAATTTTGGCTCTATAGCCCAACCAGTTGTTTTTTTTCAATCATGTTAAAGGACTGAAGGAGAATTTTGGATGGCCGTTATGAAGGAACTGTTTAATATTTTTCGATTCTGTTTTCATATTCATATTAGATATGAAGAAAAGTATAATCGTGGGAAATTTCAGCAATTTCGGGTGAAATTTTTTGAAATTTTTATTTCACTGTGGACATGTAAAAAAAAATTTTTGTTATATTGTTGTAAGGAGACTCTTAATTAATAATATCAAGTTTAAGATGCATAGAATACCTGGTGTGTCTACTTATACCTGTAAAACTTTCAGACAAAACGGGAGATTTTTCGGATTTATACTTACTTGATTTCGAGGGATCGCGGGCTTTTCAGATGGCGCATACATCGTTTACATTTGACATTTCTCTCAATTCTCGACTCTTGTGAACCAAGGGCGTAGATCTTTTTTTTTTCTTGGGGAAGGATAATCGAAAAAAAAATTTTTGACGACAACAAGAAGTTTGATAATGAAGTTTGAACCAAATTACTCGAAATAATTTTTTTGTTACTAATTCGGTTGTTCTTACCTTGTTCTCAAATAAGAGTTACAAAGGAAAATGAGAAATTACTTGGATAATTTTGAGAAAAAAAAGTTTCATGAATATGAGCCCACAAAGGCTTTGCTTTCAATATACAGGTTATTTCTAGTGTGTCGTACAGTTTATCAAATATTTATTAATCTTCGATACAGATTAGGTAAATAAATATCAAAACTTATAATTAATGCATTCATTAAAGCTTACTAGCTGGAGCTTTATAATAATTTGGATTTTCCTGAGGATTACTAGAGATTTTTCTCGAAATCAATAGCAGATACGACAAAACTATAACAATCCAAAAAGTGTAGTACTGGACCAGAGTTTTTTTTCTACATTTTTCTAAACAGCCATTCACCAAAATATAGTTTTGGAGGAAGGAAGCAGGCATCCTTCCAGAAAATATATCACCCTGTAGATTTGCATTCAAAATTAGCATATCACATAGTGAAAACTTCAAACTGGAATATCTATGGCCAATTCATATTAAATATCTTGTGAAGGGAAGGTTATATGAAAAAATAACTTGAACTTCAACATATGTATCTCGAAACAAAATGTTTGGGGACTCATGTTATAGGACTCTTCTTTTTCATTTGTATCTCCAATTTAGGAGCACCGTGTAATTACCCCCAGTATCCCCCTATTTCTACGCTCTTGTCGTGAACTTTGAGTATAGAACAATAATATTTTATATTCTATGGTCTGTCATTATATTCCATTCATTTGAGTAAAAATTCGATATGAACTGAATTGTAATTCATTGTGAATGTTTGCAGTGTCTAAAATATGTATTTCCTTTTTAAACGGTACCAGGCAGATGCGGGAATTCGAAAAATTTTAAAGAGCGCCACCTTACAGCACTCTGGCGAAGCAGACCACCAAAGCAACAGGTGGGTCTCTCAAAGTCTGAAACAAAATCGAATCAGTAAACACACCAGGTATTCTATGCATCTTAATCAAGTTACATTATATGTCAAAGTGACAGTAATAATTCCAACTGAGTTTTGAAATGAAGAGAATTTGAATGTTGAATATTGATTGAATAATTAACTTAGAATGTTGTTTCTTCAATGTCAGGTATGTTTTATAATTGATTAAATTGTGTTACTATATTGTATTGTATTCCATGATAAAACAAATAAACTTTAATTTAAGAGAAACACTTCAATTGGTTATTCAGTAACAGTTATTTTTTTTTTTTGGGATATAACATTATAAAACAACATTCTTGTTGATATCACAAACATGGACAAGCTACGGTTTGATTTTAAGATATATGTAGAAGATTCCAAAACTAATGTGCTTTGCATAACTTCTATTGGAACTACTGATGGCCGTAATTATGCAATTCCTGATATGTGTCAAAGAGCTAGTTTACATACGCCAGTAATAAAAACTTCAGCTTATAATAAGGTTGAAAATTCAATTTCCAAGAGAAACCAAATTAGAAGGGTATGGATTAGTTTAAACGAGGATTTGACTGCTACCTATTTGGATGAAGGTGGTAATCTTCAGTTTGAAGATATCTTCTTAGAAGAAAATCTTGAAGATAAGCTGAATGTCTCTGTGAATGCCTCTAGGAGAAATTCTTAGAAAAATGAGTTGATTCGGAAAATGAAATTCAATTTGAAAACCGAGGAAAGACAATTCAGACATTGCAGGTTTTCCGCCATTTTTTTTTCAAGGTTCCTTACATTTTCTGAGTAGAGCACTCAAAAATACTCTGATTTTACCAAAAATCGTAACTTCAAAGGTTATACATAACTGAGCTCACTCAATAGAATATTTGTCAGAAATGACGTTGCAGACCCTGTATCTCGCTTATGCTTCGAAAACGAGGTATATGCCTTAAAGCAAAAATGATTCTCCCGGTGTCATCTACATGACTATATAGGTTTGTCCGGTATAAAATGAAACACCCTGTATGTAGGTGCCAGTCAACCTGAATTCCCAGGAACTTCGTTGATAGTGATGCATGGACTGTAGTGTTGTTGAAGTCGATATATGCAGGAAAGTTTTGTTTAGATTGAGAAGTTCTGAATATAACACATTCGGTTTCATTGACATTCGGTGAAAGCTCATTTTGACTACACTTATTGCATCGAAAGCTGTCTGGGTCTGCTCGATGCACGAAATAATGTCTTTATTTCGCACTAGGGCATTGGAGTCATCAACGAACAACAGTAGACTTATCATTCTCAAGATGGAAAATGACAATGAGTCTGGCAAATCATTCACACATAGCAATAATCTAGTAATCTCTAGTAATCCTCAGGAAAATCAAAATTATTATAAAGATCCATCTGGTAAGCTGTAATGAATGAATTTATTATAAGTTTTGGTATTTATTTACCCACTTTGTAGCGAAGATTAATAAAGATTTGATATACTGATGTAAGCATCACTAAAAATAAACTAAAACGTATACTAGAAACACTTTGTATCTTGAGAGCAAAGCGTTTGCAAGCTCATATTCATGGGAATTTTTATTCTTAAAATTATCCGAGGAATCTCCCATTTTCCTTCGTAACTCTAATTAAGGAACACCCAGTATAAGGTAAGAACAACCGAATTAGTAATAAAAAAAATATTTCGAGTAATTTGGTTCAAACTTCTTTTCTCACATTACAGATATGAGTAAAAGTTGTCTTCAAAAAAGTTTTTTTCGATTACCCTCCCCTCAAGAAAAAAAAGATCTACGCCCTTGAAATCTGATGAGAAAAACCTCCATATGCGAAATCACGTGGAGAGTGCAAGTGGTAGCTTGAAGCCATGGGTGCTGAAGCACCCGAAATTAGTAGCAATAAAGCTAAAGAATACCAGGCAATAGATAACAAAGAAATCACCTTCAATTTTGGAATTGAATAAGATTTATAATGAAGGGTGTTTTTTTAGAGCTATAGAACTTTAAATTGCAATAAAACAACGATGGATTATTCGACTGACATGAATTTCATTTATCTGCAAGATAATCTTGTGGCATTACATTTTAAATAAGATTTCTGGCATATGACCGCCACGGCTGGATCGCATGTAGTCCAATCTAGACGTCCAATTTTCGATGACTTTTTCCAACATTTGTGGCCGTATATCGGCAATAACACGGTGAATGTAGTCTTCCAAATGGTCAAGGGTTTGTGGCTTATCCGCATAGACTAATGACTTTACATAGCCCCACAGAAAGTAGTCTAGCGGTGTTAAATCACAAGATCTTGGAGGCCAATTCACAGGTTCAAAACGTGAAATTAGGCGGTCACCAAACGTGTCTTTCAATAAATCGATTGTGGCACGAGCTGTGTGATATGTTGCGCCGTCTTGCTGGAACCACAGCTCCTGGACATCATGGTTGTTCAATTCAGGAATGAAAAGTTAGTAATCATGGCTCTATACCGATCACCATTGACTGTAACGTGCTGGCCATCATCGTTTTTGAAGAAGTACGGACCAATGATTCCACCAGCCCATAAAGCGCACCAAACAGTCAGTTTTTCTAGATGTAACGGTGTTTCGACATACACTTGAGGATTAGCTTCACTCCAAATGCGGCAGTGTTTTGATTGTTGATGTAGCGATACAACCAGAAGTGCACTTCATCGCTAAACAAAATAAAATGGACGTAGAGCGCGATACGTATTCCGCACAGAACTATCATTTTCGAAATAAAATTGCACTATGTTCAGGCGTGAGTCTATTCATAATGAAATTGCCAAACCAAACAGAGAATGAATCACTTGACAGCTGTTAAATCGATCGCCATCTCGAACAGTAATGCTATTCTAAAGTTATATACCTCGAAAAAAAAACACCCGTTATTAATAAAAAATAATTCGCATGAATACATAGTTCATGATTGCATCATAAATTGGTAACTAACTTATTATCAGAAAGTAAAGAATTTTTCCATTTGCTTTGATGTTATGTTTCGCATAGTTATGAATGAATAAGCGAAAACACAAAAAGGATCATAATAGTTGATATAATAATATTGCAGTGTTTTTTCTTCCAACAATAATTGTTCGGCTACTCCTCAACGGCCTATGTATATGCACATAGGGCGTTGACTAACTTGCTTAATGGATAATCTGGCGCCATTATACAAGCATCGAACATTATTGAATAACGACTGGAACAAACCGCTCTACGTGGATATCGACACTCCGCCTAATCAAGTGCAGCATGCAATATCGCAATGAGAGGGCCTAAAACCGCAACGGGACACCCTCTAAATATGCCAGGAACCCAGGGGCACTTGCAACACTATTTCAGGCCAAGAGGAAAGTTTACAACCACCATAAAAGTCAAACATAACCCCGCGTGACAGTTAGACAAATCTACGTACATTTCGCATTATTCAACGTAATTGAATTAGTTAGTTTCCACGTACTCTCAACGCAGATTCTGGTAAGTTGCATGTTACTGCTGAATTTACTGTTGAACACTATCCGTTGTGGCCTGAAGAAAGACGGTTGGACTCCCACAGTAAGTACATTCGAATGTTTCAGTTAAATAAGTATTAGTTTAGGATGCACACTGTTTGCCTTGGAAGCTTTCACGATCACGTTTCAGCTTTAAATGACAAATTTCAGCTTTACGGCGTGGTTTGAGTTTTAACGATCTTGCTTAGTTCGGCACAATTCTCTGTGGGATATTTACCCCAGACAGGCTATTGCTTCATCGAAAACTGCATAAGATATTTGAATAAAAACACTGCTGTCACATCAAAGCTATTTTGTTCATAAATGGTTGAATAAATAATAGAAATTATCATTAATGTATTCAATTATTTATTTATGGTAGATTTAGGTAGAAAACTGTAGAACGTGTCACCGTAACATCTGCTGAACAAGACCGGCGCCAGTAATTTTGGCGCCTGAAACAGAGAATTTTTCAGCGCGCCTGCTGAAAAAGCATTAATAACAAAATGACCTTTCCCATAACAAAACAACTTCAATAACGATAGTCAAATTATCATAACTACAAGCTTATGACATTTCATCTAAAACATATGCTGCAGAATATTGTCACTGGGATAAAAACTTGCTTTTAATTGAAAAATGAACTAAAATTGAACACAGATAAGATTTGATCAAACAAATCACCACGATAAAAGTTTTGTGAAATCCAACATCATTGTTGACTTTCGATTCCGTAAAATTGTGAGCAATCTTCCAAGGGATGAATAATGCAAGAATAGGAGATATAGAGATCTCCTCAAGCAAATATATCACAGCAACCATATGAATAAATATAACATAAAAATAATAACCCAAAAAAAAATAAATAAATAAAAAGAGGAGTCATGTATGACTCCTCTTTTTATATTTCGAGGGAGACACCATTTCTCCAAAATTGCCTAACACTGGAAGACGTATTTAAAAATTTAATTGTACGGAATGGGGTATAAAATTCGACATCTCACCCATCTAAGATTTGTCGATGATATTATACTCATAAGCAACACAGTGGAAGATCTTCGGGAAATGTTAAGTCAGTTGAAGGTGGACTCGAAGAGGGTAGGCTAAAGGATGAATGTGAGCAAAACCAAGGTAATGACTGAACGGGATGTTAAGATTGAAATACAAAGTGGTGAAATCGAAGAAGTCAACGGGTATGTTTTATACCTGGGACATGCGATAACACTGGGCAAACAGAACGAAACGGCAGAAATCACGAGAAGAATCCATATGACTTAGGCCGCAGTGGGAAAACGTAGAAAGTGTTCTAAGAAATCCAGACTCCTTATGATAAATCGAACATCACCCTATACAGAGGGTCACAAAAGTAAACCTGAACACGTTCACCATGAATTCCGAAAAAAATCCCTATTTGTATATAAACAATAGCCCAAATATGCTACGTTTTGTATTTACACGGTGTTGAAGTTCATCTAAATATAAAAAAAAACACCAAAATTTATCTAATAAGATTTAATACAACCAACATTGCTGCAAATTTCGTCCATTACTTCTGATGCACGCTTCTGAGTGTCTAGTTATCGGGTTAACGACGTTGAATTGTGCAAAATTTTGCCTTATAGTAAGCGATGCCGAACGTTATAAACTGTACTGAAATTGTAAGGTTCTGACCGATAGAAATGTCCTCACAACAAACCAGATACGAGTATATAACTGGTCGATAAACATTAGAAGACAGCAATATTCATCAACGTGTCAATACCAAATAACAACATATGAGAAAAGGAGGTCGAAAAAATGTCAAAATATAGGGATCTCGTGTTTCTGAAAAAGCGCCAGTAGAGAATGATATCAACGAGAACTATCCCAATTAATATCTAAACAACTGAAATAGTACCAAAAATCTCATGATCAATATCAAACAGCTGAGATTTTGTGAGTAAATATGTTATATAATGCAAAATGGCAGCAAGAATGGTAGAAAAATTCTTGGGAAGCAACATACAGGCCAAGGGATCGGCTCGATCGCATGGAAGAGGATCAGAGGACTACAGGGAGCTCTATATTTCTGATAATTTAAATGTCCGGAATTTAGTGAATGATCCTCTTCTTCTTCATATTCTTCTTAGTGCGGTGCTTATCCAGCCAAACTGAGGCCCAGTGGCCCATTGTTCATCCGCATCGTTCTGGAGAGACTCAGATCCTCAGACACGCAGACAGAAATATCGAGAGCCTGGCAGGAGTGGTCCCTCTCAGCATAGGAATAGTAGGTGTTGGATTTCCTAGGTGTGTTAAACTCAAGCCTATTAAGTCACCATAGTTGAATATTATGTGTTCGACCGTTTCATCAGTGCTCCTGCACCAGCGGCATAGAGAGCAGCTCGTCAATCCCATTCTCTTCAAACGTTTATTGAACAGGTGGTCAGTCAATGGGCCTGTTACCAGACTAAGTTGTTTCCTCTCTAGCAAAGCGAGTATTTTAACCTCAGGGTGCGAGGATGGTCTCTCCATGAGAATCCCCTCCGGCTCCTTGCTTAGCCAGTGTATCTGCCTTATCGTTACCAGGTATCTCCGCATGGGCCGGACACCAGATTACTTTCAAAAAGTTACAAGCACCCAGCTCACCTATAGCTTTCCTGCACTCCTCTACTAATGAAGAGTCAACTCTAACGTCGGATAGAGATTTCAGAGTTCTCACTGTCACAGCATAAGTAAATGTGTTCGCCAGAGTATCCTCTGCGAATATTCTCTAGCGCGCAGACTAGAACTGCATATAGCTCAGCTTGCAAAATGGAACAGTCCTTTCCAGAGGGATACCCTGATTGAAACGAGGTCCCACAATTCCGGCACCAGACCCTGTTGATGTAACAGAGCCGTCAGTTAACCACGTGGGACTTTCCAGTCTAAGGAGCCTAGTTGAATAAGACCATAGGTCTCTGTCAGGTACAACTACCTTGTATGGCTCGTTGAAGCAGAACCTAGTGCCCGCTCGGTCACCTCTTTGGAGAAGGGGAGCGTAAGCATCCTTCACCATTTCGAGAGCCCTTGTGTGCCCAATGAAGAGTCCTCCATCACGCCATTGTCCCTGCTTCCAGATTCTGAAAGCTATTTTCATAGCCACCTCCTTCACAACAAGATGCAAAGGAGGGAGACCTAGCAGGCACTCTATCACTGATGTAGGGGTTGATCTCAGAGCGCCTGTAATACCTAGAGAAGTTCTCCTCTGGCATTATAGTGCTGCAGTTACTGGACTTCTCCTCCATAGAAGGCCACCACACCATAGAGGCGTAGGTTAGGATAGGCCTCACTATGACAGTATACAGCCAGTGCATAATGTGCGGTTTGATACCCTCAGTGAGGGTGATAAACTAGACTGTGAGGGAAGTTTTATCTACTACGCTGGTAGGCTTAAGCTTTTATTTCCATATGAAGTATAATACAAAAGAAATTCAAATCTATAGTTTCGATATTGAACCCGTTGTTAACGTATGGCGGTTTACTCACGGGACACTGTGTATACTCAATATCGAAAAACTTATCCAAAAAAAAACTACGCGATAATTCACGGTTCAGGAACACCCTGTGTGCGTCTGAAAAGCAGGAAATCCGTCCGACCGGCACTCGAGCGAGAAAAACAGCGGATTTAAATGAACTTTTCAACCCTAAAACATCGTTCACCACCCGGAACAACAGGCGAAGGTATGCGCCACAATTTTCCGGCACTTTTCGAGGCGGCCACGAGCGAACCTCCGAAGAATGAGGAAAAATGCGTCCGAGGGACGGGTTGAGAAGGAAGGGGTAGTGGAATTCTTGAAAGACGATGAGACCTTCCGGCCCACTCCAGGCATTCTAACCCCTTGTCACTTTCCAGAAAGTTTAATAACTCGAATTCCTGGATTCCGCAAAGATTGGGCTTCCGGAGCCGGCTGAGAAAGCGGAACTAGATTAGCGAAACGAGTAATCATGAGGGTGAAGTCGAAGGAGTTCTGCTTACCGTTCTGTTAGTCTAATTACGTGAGTATGTTGATGGGAAGAAACGGGAAAATACAGTTATGATGAATGAAAAACAAAGTGAGAGGAGCTCACATAAGAATGTGCAGATAATTTTACGCAAGTATTTGTTTGACTTGAACCTCACTTGGAAACCCATTTGATTGATATTGAACACGAATTCTAATTTTCACTATTTGAATATGTAAATGATGAGTAGTATATTTCATTACCAGTCCTGAAAGTGAGCTTTTTTCCGTGTGCGATCGACCCGTGATGTGTGAGGCGATGCATCACACTGGACGTCGGGCAAGCACGGAAACAGTTATTTTCCCAAGCGGAAAGTGGTACTTTTCCGCACGAAACTGCCGTTGACCGAACGACGCTTAGCGGTGTTCGGTCAAACATTTGAGTGCACGAATACTTATTTATAATACAAGTGCAGAAGGCATTGATAATCTTCCACGAGTTCAAAATTCAAAAACGAGCCACGAAGTGGCGAGTTTTGGAATGAACGAGTGGTAGAATGAGCCTTCTGTACGAGTATTATACATTATTTTCTCTAATTCATTGCATTTTCGTTGTAATTAATGAAATATTTCCATAAATATAATTTAGTGATTTTTGCATTGAAATATGTTGGTTGGCAGAACTAATTTCTTTAAGGCAAATTGATGAATTGACAGATAAAGCCGTGGCGGAAAGTTTGGAGTACCAATATAGAATAATAAAATATAACCATGAAAACTGTGCGTTTCTGATATATTCTCGCACGATTTTGTTCTACAAGATGTGGAAGAATGAACGGAATAACCACAGAATTAGAGAAAGATATTTTCTGCAAGAGTTAGGAACAACATTTTTTCTACAAGCGCTTGCAATGAATCGAAATTCAAAAAATTTTATTAAAAAGAGTTGCTCTTGGGGAGATGCGCTGAATCATTTCCTCACAACGATTTTTGCAGTTCACGTAATCAGCAGCACTCAACTCTTGAACAAGCATGGTTTTATACTGGAGATCGGTTTACATTTCCAAAGCTATTGCATGGTTTTGGTGAATGCTCGACTGCTACTCGAATTTTCCGGTGTTCTTACCGTTCTCGGTCGTCCATGTCCTGGCCCTCATCGTGCACTTCCTGTTTCCTCAAGTTGACGAACCCAAGTTTTGATTGAGCTTTCAGAGAGTACTGAAACGTCCCTATACTAACCTCTGTCGTGGTTTGAGAAGAAGAAGAACTGAAACGTTGACAGGACTGCCGAAATGCCCGATGAATCGCGATCACAGAATAGTTATTTTCGCAAACGGCAAAACCTCGATGCACTCCTGTCCGAATCATGGTACTGAATAAAAACTACTCACTCTAAGAACAAAAAGACTCCTTCCGCACCAACCTGCCCTCACCACATCCCGAAAAATGACCTGTCAAAACTCAATCCTACTAAATCCTGTCAATCGGCTCTGGCACACATAGATTAATAGGGTAGGCTTATGTAGATAAAGCAAAGGACTGCTTAATGATGATATATCACTACCATTCAATTCGGAGCTTCTAGTTTCCAATAAATTTCTCAAAAATAAACATTTATTTCATAAAGTTCATTTGAATATTTTAATCACTACGTTCGTAGAGCTTACAAAGGAAATAATTAAGCAAAGAAAACCTTCACCTCTGCTAACAAGTGCTCCGTCTAATTCACAAAAAAAGATCTTGAATTAAATTTGGCTTTGAAATTTAAATAAATCAATTATCATTTTGATATAACAGTGAATTTTTTTAACCACTCCGTTTGAAGTTCTGTCAGTGGCCAATGCATTTCCATAATCATCTTGGCTGCAGGATGAATTTTTTTGTAGCGTAAACAGTCGTATTCAGAATCAGAAATAAATATTTAGAGATAGAGATATTATTATAACTGTCGCGACCAGTGGCGAAAATTAGTGAAATACTTCTTAATTTACTTTAATTACCTGATAAATTTTTCGATCTGGTAACGTAGCTTACATTTTGACAAAACGGATTCGAGTGTCTCAAGGTCATATACCTATTCTCCTTGATTACCCAATCTTGTATTGTCTGAGGATGTGATCTCGTATGATCGCGAAACCTGTCACTGATTATGAGTGAAATAGATCTTTCCTTTTGAAGAAGCAGCTAAAACTCGCGTTGTAAACTGAAAACCCCAGCAACAAGTGAACAATCCAACAAGGAAACCGAAAACAAACTTCCCAGCATCTCATCCAGGAAGTTACCAGCATCAACATCTCCGACTAACTCAACCGACATACGTTCTGCCTGACCTCCTCACTTGTCACCGGCATTAAAAGACCATCCACAGCGTGGCGGGACCATAGACACAAATCCCTCAGATAAATCGAATCGGATCATCTATCAGATTTCGGATGTCGTCACAAACCCGACCGAAGCGAAGAAATGGAGTCTGTCGATGCATTTTATCTTCGTAGAGACGTGGCTCCGGTGGTGTAAAAAGGTTTTCGTCCGCTCGAGACCGAGATGAAGGAACTGGTGTACGACCTTTTCTGATTCCTCACTTTATTCATTCGTTGGAAGCTGATCGTGGACCGTTGTCGAAGTGATATCTTATTGGCCATCTGGTTTCGAGATATCGTTTGTTTCTATTCTGAACACTGGAGCGGAACCTTGAAATTTGGAGATATTGAAATGTTCCCGTTGAATTCTCGTGAAAAGTTTTTCTCTGGACTAGTAGAAGCCACTCCGAAATACAAGTAAGGTATCAGCAATATACTTCCTTTTAATTACAACTCTTCTTTCTTCTTCTCTTCATTTTTACTTATGAACATAGGTCTAATTCCTATAAAGTTTATGTACAGGGTGGGCACATTTCGATGTTTTAGCACTACAACTTTTAAACCAGATGAGATAGACAAAATCTGATACCCCATTTTCGGTCTCTTTTTCTGAGAAACTAACAAGGGTAGTATTCATTTTTGGCCATTTTCTTTTGTTTTCGAGTTATAAGCGAAAATTGGAAAAATGGAGATATCGAAAAACATTTAAATCTCCGCTAATACTGATGATAGAGCTCTGAGATTAAAACATTATACATGCACTTTTTACGTAGAATCCAGTGGCGTTCTCGTATTTTCGAAAGTGTTTCTATTTACGCAGCTATGACCCAAAGTTTTGTTTTTTCAAAAGGGAACACTAGATTTTTGTTTCATTTACTGAAAGCTTGATTTTTTCTGATTTCAAAAATATATAACATCAATATAAATAATAGAAAATGGCCAAAAACCTCTTTTCACCTAAGAGTCTCAATATTTGTATGGTTTCAACTGTTGATGAACACAGAAAAATTGAGCTCTCTGTAACAAGAGCAGTGTCCTTCCGTCAATCTGATTATTTCTATTCTTTTCCCTTATTTCTACAAAATTCGAATCAAAATATGTTTTATAAATTTTTGATCTAAAAATTGATTTGGAAATAAGGAAGAAACCACAAAATCGAATTTTTCAATCGAAAGAGTTGTATTAAGTTGCATGTATCAGGAGATTATTTACATAGGTCTCCAGAATCAAAACGCACAAGTACCAATCCATTTTAAACAGCGTATGAAACAATGCATATATGATTGAACTCAACAATTTAATTACGAAGGGACAAACAAGAAATAATATTTAACCTAATAATGACAACAATTGCACAAAGCACAGTCGACACCTCTTCTCGATATTTCAATAGATGAATATTTGAAACTGTGTTCAAGCTACCTAGGAAACTTTTTCCAAGTTCGTTTATCTTTTCGAAACTATTTGTATGAAGTAAATATAGATTCGAATTTTGTAGAAATAAGTGAAAAGCATAGAAATAATCAGGAAAAAATAAGCTTTCAAAAAATGGCACAGAAATATAGTGTTCCCATTCAAAAAAACATAACTTCGGGTCATAGCCTCGTAATTAAAAACCCTTTTGAAAAGACGAGCACGCCGCTGGATTCTTCGTAAAAAAGTGCCTGTATAATGTTTTAATTTCAGAGCTCTATAATCAATATCAACGCAGATATAAATGTTTTTCGATATCGTCATTTTTCCAATTTTCGCTTATAACTCGAAAACAAAAGAAGGTGGCCAAAAATGAATACTACCCTAGATAGTTTCTCAAAAAAAGAGACCGAGAAGTGGGTATCAGATTTTGTCTATCACCTCTAGTTTAAAAGTTGTAGTGCTAAAACATCGAAATTTGCCCACCCTGTACACAATTGTCACCACCAGGTTTAGGGATTCATCAAGCCAAGTAGCTTGATATTCCAACTACGTTACTTGAAAAACAAGCTTGTGAAAAATTACATACTTGAACTCAACTTGATTTGAGATATTTATTGCTTGACTTGATGAGCACGACGCACATCATATATTTCAGCGAGCTTATGCGCGCTTAGACAAAATTAGGGTGTTCCCGAGCTCCGAGAAGACTGGAGCGATCGGCAGCAGTGGCGAGTAGAAATGACTAATCTCTTCAATTAAGCAGAAACTTTCAATTGGAAATGAGATCAGGTAGATTTGAAATTTATTTATCCCAAGCTTTCTCGATTGCAACCGGTCTACGAATATAAGACGGATGTATCTATGATAGCACAGGTAACCAATATAAAGGTGTAGATCTAATAGTTCCACTGCTAATAATTATCATAGCAACATTAAGCTTTGCATCAAATTCATGAACATGAGCACTAGAAAGCAGAAAAACAGTATTCAGTAGCAGAAAAAACCAACTCCAAAGCAGCCGTACGAAGAGTTCTGGCACCAGCACCCCATGATAAATCAGCTAATTGCCGATGAATGTTATACCTCGACTACAATTCCATGCGTATATTTTCTGTGGGCCTTGAAATTCAAAGAAGAATTAAGTTTAACTCCAAGATATTTAGGGGTATAATTATGATTCAAAACGGAATAATTGGAAGTTACTTTCACTTTTCTATATTCTTCTTGATTATCCGAATTTCTGAAACTTCTATTTTGTTTGGATTAGGACATAAACTCCACTTAGAGAAATAATATTCCATAATTATTTTAGCTTCAATCAATCAATCAAGTAGTTTCACTAACTCCTAAATCACAATTTCAAAACACAAGAGCATAGCTTTATTTTTCAGTTAGGGTAGTCAGGGATATCAAACAAGTATAAATTGAAAAGTATGGGAGACAAAATCGATTATTCAACGTTTTGAAACTACTACTTTTGTCATCAACAAAACACGAAGTTTCCTGTCAAATAACATATTGTCAATCAAAAGTAAGAGTCAGAGGAACATTTTTTCAATCAAACGAAATATTTTTCCACATGGTATATGTAGAATGTAAAGACGCAATTATCACTAGAATGTGCTAAAAAGCTTAATGTCAGTGCTTTTCTTGTGATATTATGATTTTTTATTTCCATAATCCTCATAATGAGGTCAACACAAAATTTTACATGAAGAAATTGCTGTTTTGTATTTACTTACAAAATCTCATTTAGGTGGGATCTGTTCTTACTTACGATATCATTAAACCATTTTTTCGATATTCTGCTCGAGTTTTTTATGTTGGCATTTTAAAAGAAAAATAACCAATTTCCAGTTTTATGTGTGATATTCACTCGATTGACCTGGTGGCGCCATTTGCCACTACCACCTAGTTCCTATTCAAATACAAATACTACTATCCCATCTGTGTTGAGGAAGTTGCTAGAAGATTGCTTGCAAGTTAATTCATAGGAAAAATATTTCATTTTGAATATCAAAAATTCAGGGCTGAAACGGTTAGATGACTTTTTGAATGCACTGTTGTTATTGGTCACCAAGGAAACCACAGCATGAACATAACTTGATGTTTTTGACAGGAATTCGGGATATTCAGGAAATAATCTAGGCCTATATCTTTCGACAAAGGTACAAGTGTGAACTCCGAGGGTGTGTTTTCATCCGTAGGTACTTTATTTCTACGAATTAATAATTCATTCTTTACGTTCCGTTCGATACATAAGTAATATCAAATCAAGTAATGCAAACATAACCAACATAGGAACAGAAAATCGGTTCATATGCCCGATTATATTAACCTCTGATCGTTCAGAATATTTGATTTATTCGGTACAAATTGGACATTCGATTGACATTAATGTTGGAATTATTTGTACTAGAATTCAGGCATCGAATCCATCACACCTGGGAATAGTCGATATTTCTCTATGTATGTACAGGCTAATTCAATTACTACAACGTCAAAATAAATACGTCAGTGGATTTTCAGATTCGAAATCGAATTTCGCGTATATTATAATATATATTCTCAGGCATGTACCTTGTGACCTTTCGGTATTCCAATAAAGTACATTTCGATCCATCGGAATGATTGAATTATTTGTGAGGTGTCATCGCACTAGTAGCTATCCAGATAATTCAATTATCCCCACGTCAAGTTCGACAGGTTCGTAGCTTCAGGGAATAAATCATATTTTGCATCTATTAATTCATAGGATTTTAACGAGTTTCTGTTTAAATTATTGAATGATGAGCCAATGAACTAGCATAATAGATTTTCGTCGTCGCTAATGAAGATGAAATCAGCATTGCCACAGGAAATTGAATCTAAAAGTAAATCTTACATTTTTATATGGTTTATTTTTTTTTATGCAATATAAACTGGACAAACATATACAGGGTGTTCCTAAATTGAACGTACAAACGTAAAGGGGAGATTCCTTAAGTGAGTTTAAAAAAAAAGTCCCATAAACATGGGGTCGCAAACGTTTCGTTTTCGAGATACAGAGTGTTGAAGTTTGAATTTTTTTCAAGTTTTTTTCTCATAGTATCTACATTTCACAAGATATTCAACTGAAATTTGGCATAGATATTACATTTGAGAGTTCTCACCACGTGACATGGCAATTTCGATAGAAGATCTACAGGGTGATATTTTTTCTGGAACACTGCCACCTGTTCTTCAGCAGAACTTTTTTTTGGTGAGCAACTGTTAATTTGAAAAAATGTAAAAAGAAGCTTTGTTCTTATACTAAACTTTTCGTTCTTCTGTAGTTTTGTCGTATCTACCAACGATTTCGAGAAAAAAAAATTTGAACGATTCTCTCGAAATCACTTCACCAATAATTTATACTGATGCTTCGAAAACGGAAAATGGTATTTCAAGTGCAATATTTGTGGAAAAAATATCCCACTCATGGAACCTTCACCCAGCCTCAATATTTGCACTGCAAAAATGTATCCACTGTGGCAAGCATTAAAATACTGCGACTTATCGAACAACACCTCTTATGTAATATGCACAGACTCTAGAGAAGATTCGGAATCCCTTTATTAGTGACAGTCTCACTTCTCAGATTCAAGCCTCCTTTAAAAAATAATCAAAAACTGTTGTATTTGTCTGGACTCCTTCACATTCCGGAATTCTAGGAAATGAAATAGTCAACCAAACAGCTAGATTAACAGTGACCGGAGATTATGATAACAACTTTGTAAATACAATCAACCAATCTGATCTAAAAGCTTATTACAAGGAAAAATTTATTATGGAATGGGAAACCGACTGGAACAGAAGCAATGCCAAGTTAAGGGCTATCAAAAGTACCTAACGAAAGGAAAAAAAAATCAGCTTCTTGGACGTGCGAAAGATGTCTCTCTGACTAGATTAAGGACAGGACACAAATCTCACATCGCTCTACTTGCTACGTGGAATTCATCAACCAAGGTCAGAAGATTGTAATCAGGTTTTCACAGTTTATCATATATTGGTAGACTGCAAAAAATACCAAAGTATATGCAATGAATTGAATCTGATTGATACAATTGAAACTATTTCAATGAAGGAATCCAAACATGATGAAAAAGTGATAAGATTCTTAGAAAAGACACATTTGATGGAAAAAATATGATAGGTTGATATTGTTGATATTCTCGTATGATTTTATTTTGATTGCTTCCAATTCTAGTCATATTCAAAAGTTTTCATTCCAGTCATGCTTTTACACCTTTTATTCCAGTTATATTATTTATGTTTATTTATTTTTTCATTTATTTATTTATTTATACACTTTTTATTCTAGTCATCTTTTTTTTATACACTGTGTTTGTGAATTTGTTTGCCGATGTGTCCATAGTAGGTCTCTTTGATTGAAATCGGCATATCTCTCTACAAGGCTAATGACTGTAGTAGTCGATGTCATCAACAACAAAAAAATACATCTTTTTGGGTGGAAGTGAGGAAAAACTTAAAAATTGAATAATTTAGTTATAAAGCATATTAATATCGAATAAAGGAAAAATCTATATTATAAAGAAAAATTTCATGAGGTGGTGATAATATAAAGGCATATTAAGTTTCAATTTTTTTATATAAGCAGATAGACACTCCCAACTACTTCACAAAATCAATTGCAATTGATTTTGTGAAGTAGCTTATTTACTTTGTAGTAAATAAGCTACTTTACACAATCCAAGCTCAACGAAGAAGTGTTAGAGTATTACTTCATCCGAACAAATTACGAGAGAGGCAACCAACATTACATACCACCAGCATTACTTATCTCACCACCGCTGCGCTGTAAGCGCTTAAGCGGGTTACGAGGCCATCGAGGGTTTTCGAGAGAAAGAACAAGAATAGATTTTCAATGATCTTGAGCGAATGATAGAGATCTAACCTTAGATATTAGTCCCTTCAACAACGAGCTCGCTCAGAGAAAGATATTCTAGAGATTATATTAAACTATAAAACTTAAACTGCGTTTTAGTGAATACTCTGCAAAACCTAGAAATCCAACAAGAAGGTCTGGGGATTATTTTTAAAATCAGTATTTTTGGTATCAATGTATTATTTTAACGTTTAGCGTTAGTTCTATGAAATCTTCTGAATCTTTTAATTCTCCAGCATTTTGGAAAGGACCTATTGCCTCAAAATTATTATTGTTTATTAAAATTTCTTGCAAATAGTATTTATTCGTGCAATTTCTCATCTACTATATTTTGCAAACAGGAAGAACTTTAAGAAGAGTATCCAGGAACATCAAAGGAGTCAAAGTAGAGATAAAACATTTTCGTCATATTCAGATCATTTTTCTATTTTTCAAATATTTGCTCGTGACCCTTACTTAGGAAACCCACAACCTATAAGTGTTATACTCGTTGTCCTCGAAAAAAGGTTAATAATGCTTTTTTTTCATTTCAAAATCAACTTTTTTTTTATTTTTCTAGCAGATGCAAATAATAAACCATACGTGAAAATTTGCAGTGTTTTTATATTTTTTCCGAAAAAATTCAATAATTTGAAACCACCTGTAGTTCCCACCGATCTCCATCAAAACTGAAACTGCCAAAGGACGATAACCAATTTTTCTCACGATTAATTCCCAATACGGGCGATCAATAAACTATCATCCCATCCACTCACACTACCATACGATAACACACCGAATACATCGCTTCATTGGAACCCATTATACACCATGTTTGCTGCGATATCTTCTGAATACACATGTGCCGATTTCGTGGCCAATTTCAGACAGAGGTCAGGGTTGGAAATGTTGAAAATCCACGCTCGGCAACAAACTTCACAGGACGCGAATTGGGCGGTAGTTTTCACGGACGGTTGACTTCCTCTTCGTGATTTTCTACAAACATAACACAGTGTTTTGACGTCAGTTGGCTCGGAAAGATATCTCGGTTATCTTTTTCCTCGGTGATTCGCTATGAAGCTGTGCTGGAACTTGTGTTTACTTCAGACGCGATATTAGATTTTGTCGTCGATTATTCTCTAGACGGGGGTTCTGTATAAAATTTTGATTAATATACAGCTCTGTAGCGGGAGATATTTTCGAATATCTTTCATTGGAGAAAAGGTCAAATCATACAGTCGTATCATATGAATAGGCAGTAATCAACAACATAGCGATTTTGAAGCAAAATATTTGTAGTGCTTTTTAAAATTATCGCCTTCAAGATCTTTACACTTTTGCATGTGATTGAACTGTCATTCGAAACAGTTTTTTCAATCAGAAGATGGTAGTTCTAAAACAGGCGTTTTGAGGGCCTCAACCTTCGTCACGAAGTTTATTTTTAATTTCTGAGGAGAAGAAGAAGTCATTCGATGTTGAGTCGTGGCTGTAAAGCGGATGACCCATCAATTTGATTTTTGTATGTCCAAAAACTCATTCGTTGCATTTGATGTGTGTGAGATCTCATTGTCATGATGCAAAATGATTCGTCGTTTTGGGTTTGTTTCTCTAAAATTACCGAAAACTTCAGGCAAACAATTGGTTTCATACCACTCTGAATTAACGTTCTTTTGATTTTCAAGAGCCACAATTGCCACAGGACCAGTTTTCGTGAATAAAGACGCCACCATTTGCCACTTAACGTTTCAAGAACGAACAACTTTTGTTGGCTTTGCTTCACATCGTAACACCCAAACTGCCGGCTGGCCTCCTTTTCTTTCTGGCTCGTATGCATAAATCCACAACTCGTCACCTGTAAAGATATCGTATACCGCTTTGGATGCACTAAAGCCGTATTTCGAAATACTTTTACTGCATCAATCGACACGAGCAAATTTTTGAGCGTCATTCAACAAATGTGGAATCCAATTTGCAAAGAGCTACCGAACACATAAATGTTCGTACAAAATCTATGTATGCTAGTCATACTAATGCTAAAAACATCTCTCGATTTCCTGATATGTCACATGACCATCTTCTCCGATATGTTTTCGCACATCAATATTTTCCGGTACAACGACGTATTTTGAGCGAACTTCGTCTACGTTTGAATTCAGTGTACAAGCGATATACAGTGGCTTTAAATGGTGCTTCATTGCCAAAAGTTGAATTTAGTTGATAAATGCATTTTTATTAAGTTAGACCACGTCAAAAGTCATAATTTTCATAGTTCGAAAATTTTCACGAGTTAAATCCATATTTTAACAGAGATGAAATTTTCAAATTACTGTAAAAAACGAAAATTGTGCTCGAATGTTGAAAGGTTATAAGTACTTATAACACAAAGAATTGCAAATTTTACGATGTGAATATCAGATTTCACCTGGCAATATCAGTGTTGCCAATTCTCAATACATAAATAGTAGCCCTAGTAACTTGGAGAAAGGTTGAATATACCTATTATATTCATTATATCTCCCAGAAACTATCAACTTCCGTTTCTGTGATTCGATACCGCATCGAAAGTACATTAGAGCACAGGAAAAATGTTCATGAGTCCTAATTTCAATGATCTCAAAAAATACTGAATTCAGATTGAATACGAGAATAGTTATTTATAATACCGGCATTAGGGGTGATACAATAAAACGGTTTCAGGAGCCTCTATTCAAGGGGCAGCATCACGACCCAGTTTACTGGCCGCCTTTTCATATTTCATTCTTGAAGACAACATGAGATTGCTCGCTCCGCTGCGTTTGTCAACATTTCCTGCAATAAAAAATTTCCAAACCGCCTTTACTAAGCCGTCTGTAGATATATTAAATAACACATGGCAGCCCAACCAATATAAAAAAATTCCCTATAACCCTCATTGAAATAGGGATAATATCATTATGACGAAAAACAATACTACCTTCGTCTTCGAATTATTTGGAAGCTGACGTTTACCTATTCAACATACGGAAAATTTTTACGATTTGCCAAATATTTTCAGAGGAACGCATGTTTATAAACCTAATTAGTTCTTCAGCAATACTGAAACATTGCATGTCCTACCGACCTTTGTATCTTGTGGTGTCATTCTTCGATTGATATACGTAATATGTGTATTTCGATATTTTTGACTTATGTATATGCATTTGTTTTGTTATGCTGTTTTATTTGATTCAAAAACTTTGGAAACACTTGATGTAATATTATAATATATTAAAACATTTCAATATTCTTTCAATACTAACCAAGTGCTATATGAATATTATTATTATTATCTAATCTTCATTCGCTAGAATTCAATTTTTTACAAACGATTGCAAGATTCTTCATCGGAAGAATGTGTTTTTTTTTTTTGGGTGGGGGGATTATGAGGGAGATCATGTTGTTATTGATGTTTTTTCACCAAGGGTGCTGCGAAATTCTTTGCTGCAAACGTCAAAATTACACGCACCGGATCTGCTTCCACGAGTCCGAAATTCAAAAACGAGCAACGAAGTGACGAGTTCTTGAACGAACAATTTTTATAAAATGTGTCTTCTCTACGAGTATTTCACATTATTTTCTCTAATTCACCGAATATTTATTGAAATTAAAGAAGTCAATCCATGAATATCCTTTAGTGATTTTTACATTGTAAATGTAGGTTGGCAGAGTTGTTTGCTATATCACAAATTTGGTAGATAATTCCACGAACTCTCCTGTCACGGATTCATATATTATCTGTCAAATTTGAGCCTTCTGCACTCATATTATATTACAACTAACTATTATATTAGATTGATATTCTTCCAAGAGTTCAAAATACAAAAGCGAGCTATGAAGTGTCGAGGTTTTTAATGAACGAGTGTTAGAATGAGCCTTCTCTTCGATTATTATACTTTTTTTTTATTCACCGAAGTTTCATTGAAATTAATGGAATATTTTCACAATCGTTTACTGATTTTCTGCATTGAAAAGGGTGGGTTGGCAGAACATTTCTCTGTATCATAAATTTGACAGATACTAGATAAATCCGTGACAGGAGAGTTCCGAGTTTAAGAAGAATATAGAAAATTGAAACTAACATTCAATAATTCCGTTTTGAATCATAATTATACCCCCAAATATCTTGGAGTTAAATTTGATTCTTCTTTGCTTTCAAGGGCCACTTGGAGAATTTACGATTAGAATTGAAGTTGAGGAATAATATTCTTCAGCAATTAGCTGGTTTATCATAGGGTGTTGATGCCAGAACTCTTCGTACGGCAGCTTTGGAGTTGGTTTTCTGCTGCTGAATACTGTTGTTCTGCTTGCCAGTGTTCATGTTCATAAAATGCAATGCTAAATGTTGCTATCTTAATAATTATCAGTGGAACTATTAGATCTACACCTTCACATTGGTTACCAGTGCTATCATCATAGATACCTCCGGCTCTTGTTCGTAGACCAGTTGCAGTCGAGAAAGCTTGGGATAAATTTCATTCCTACCTGAACTTATTTGCAATTGCCTAGAACTGCCAGATTGAGATCACGTACAACTTTATGGATCAATACTTTTCTTTCCATATCATTAAAGTGACAAAGAAATTTGGTGTTCAGTATGCCATTCATTCAATGCCTTCAACAAAAGTCTTATCGTTGATCCTTCAGAGAAAGTTCCAGGATTCATTATTCCTATGGAAATTTAGTGTACTTTGAAGCCTCTCAGGAGGCTCTCCATTCAGTTTCAGATTCTTTCTCAGAATGAATTTTAACTTCAATTCAATGTAATGGAAACTATAATATTTATTATCCCTTTCTGGTTCTTTTCTTTTTTGTTCTCAGATATAATTATGAACTTTTGGTGAAAAGAAAAGATTTAAAATGTTCTGTTTGAAATAAGATGAAGCCCTTCATTATGTATATGTCAGCTTATTCTGTAAACAAATACACCAAACAATCACTACACGTATACGGGGAGAGAGAGTTTTTGCTGAGGTTTTTATCTGTGCTCTTTTACACGTCGAAATGTATAAAGCCCCGATCTCAATTCCTCTGCTATTGCTGAGATTTATCTACACATTTATCTATGCTTTATTGTTTGAAGTAGAAAAATTACAAACATTGTGACGAAATGATAGAGCGATCTCTTCGTTGAATAATAGAACTCAAAAAACTGGATATTCACCAGTATTGATCTTTAATAAATATCAATCAAAAGCCAATCAACCCGTGAGAAATTTTCAAATTCCACCTATAAATCGCGCTACCACCTACACCAATCTACAGTGACTTTATTAACCACAGTGGCGACAAGCGTGGTCTCGTTTTTGATTGGCTGAGCCTAAATATGGCGGCTTTTTGTTTATATTCTCCATTTACCTGATTTTTGGGATTTACTCCAAATGTAAGGCCCATTTTATTTAGTAAGTGTAGTATTCTTCAGTTGAATAATTTTGATTCTGACGTGTGTCAGTTCATTTAATTATATTCTCAAGTTCCATGGTTCTATGTCCCCATCCGCCATTTTTAGGCTCAATTTGAACGAATTGTCGCCACTATGTTCAGCTAAGTCACTATACACCACGTCAATCGTTTCCAACGAATTGATTCCAATTGAAATCAATACACAAACTCCGTCATAATAAAATAATAAATAACCCATGAGAAGTTTCCAAATTTCACCGATAGATCGCGATACCATCTTCTCCACTACCATCGTTCCTAACGAATCGATTCAAATCGGAATCGATACACAAACTCGCACCACCGTATTCGTCCCGAAATCATAGTTTCGGTCTCCATAAATCTCAGAGCCATCAATTATGTCGTACGTACACATCAAATAAAACCGCACAATATATCACGCCGAAGTCGGAAAGTTTAAGTCCTTTCCCTTGTCTCAGAGACCCCGATATGAAAGGAGAGACGTGGCCCGGGTAATTTTGTTATTCAATGTTTGTGTGCTGCCGGCTTGTCGCCTATCATGCAAATGATTTCCCGGGGGGATCATAAGGGATTAATTCCATTTAATTGATACGATTAGATTCGGCAACGGCTGGAACCGATAGAGTAACCGGATATATGCGAGATAATTCCGATATTCGAATATTTGATGATTCTGGTCCTCGGAATTTCGTTTGATTAAGATTGAAATTCGGGAAAAGCACTAATCTAATGCGTCGGTGTAGACCACAGAACTGTATATATAAAAAAGGTTTAGGTTTTTATTATCAGGGTAGAAATATCATTTGAATATTGTAGCCACTTCATTAAATTATTATTTATAAGTCATTTAAAAGTGTTCACAAAATGATTCTTGCGTTAATGACCTAAGCTCTCTTGTTTCGAAGCTGTTCGTTATTCTCTGGTCATAGAATATTTCCACAGAACATTTTTTTCTTTTTACAATATACAACACGCAATACTAATTTTCACACTCAATATAAATTTATCTCTTGAGAGGAAACACCATCCAGTGGTTGCTCAGTTCAAAACGAAAAAAGAGATATTTCTTCTGACAAATCACCGATTTTTATGGTGTTTTCACATAATTTCCGCAAACAATAATCTTCATGTGAGAAAGTAATTATTTCTAATTTGCCAAAAAAAAATTGGTAACTCTTCGTTTTTCGCAAAAAAAATTTATGATATGTTCGTGATCTAACTATAATCTACTAATAGTCATTAAAAAAGAGGTAAAATTATAATTTCGTGAAAGTCGTTGTACATTGCCGTCCTCTACTTATTTGCTTCGAAAAGAAAAAGAGATGAATCCCTTTTAATACGTTCCTCATCATCTCTAGGAGAATGTCTTTTTCTCTCTAGTTGATCTTCTTATTTTATTATTGTGACTAGGCATTGATAGACCAGTTCCGCTCTTCTTATGGGGCCCACAGACGAGCAACTTAGTCGCCAACCAAGTTGACAACTTCCCAAGTTGGCGGCTAAGTTGCTCGTATGTGGGCTAGTTGAAGTTGACAACTTCTCAAGTTGGCGACTAAGTTGCTCGTGTGTGGGCTAGTTGGTGGTTGATAATCCAAGTTGCCAACTAGGTTGCCAACTCAGTTGTTAACTTGGTTGGCGACTAAGTTGCTCGTCTGTGGGCCACATCAGAAATGGAAAGTATCGCACAACCCAGCCAACTATCACCACCTACATACCTCCAATGATAGCACGTTTCCCCTTGGTTATCTATCGATCTGTAGTCAGTTCAAATATAGGACGGAGCAATATAAAAAATAGGGAGGTCTCCATATATAAAAGATACTATCCGTCCAGAGTCAAACTCATAATGATACAGTTTATAATACATATTGATCTACAAATGAAATATACCAGACATATCAATAAGTAAAGCCATAGATTTTCTCTTTTACTCTTCTGTGAAATGAATATCTAAATCATTAATTGACCATAATTGTTATTGCTATCCACTATACGTTGTGAGTACGATCCTGGCAGTTCGTTAGAGACGAAGGAGATATGAGATTTACCCTTTGTTGATGGTGCTTCATAATCTTAAATTCGAAATTAAATTAGCCTCTGAACTAGCAGAAATATACAGTTCACTCAATATTCAACAATTCGTTACTGAAGTAGGTATATTCGTAGGCATTCTATTTGCTCATGAGCAAGGTCTATGATGTCTATATCAGATCCCTGCCTCCTTTATTCCTCGGCAGTGTCATCTTCTCAATACTGCTTTATGGACGGTGCTTGCGTGCTTAGATATCATCAAAGTTCCTATTTTGCGTTGCTGGTTTTCTATATCTAAGTACTCCATGGAGTTATACCGAAAGAGAATGAGTCTTTCTTCATTCTTTAATGGTTGATTCATCGGTTTCGTTCATTCCTAGGTGTTCGTAAAGATCGTCTGATTTCATTGCTTCTATCTATTGCCAATTCGAAAGAGCGATCGGTTCATCTTGAATTCTTTATCCTCCCAGAGAATGACACTTGTCCAGCCCGAATACCATCTCCACACCCTTCGAGAAATTCTCCACCAGTTTGAGTATAATTTGCAAGTAGTTTTGATGTCTGATATAAGCTTTGTATAGTCCATGTATAGCAAATAATTGGGGGTGATTTCTCTGATATTGAAACCTTTTTAAGTAGCATTCAGTTATTCAGAGAAGGGGTTCAGCGCCAAGCAGATCCAAAAGGGGCACAAAGATTTTCCCTGGAAAATCGAATCAGAAAGTTCGATATTCGTGATCCAATTGCACATTTCATACTTCAGAAACTTTATTATTATTTATACATATTCACTAGTTTTTCAACTTATAGCAGTGGTCCTAACTCTGTGATTTGAATTTCAACAAACTCTACGTCTATCTTTTACCGTGTAGATTTCTACACCTACCGCAAGCTTCGTTCCAGGGAGAATCGACGAAAACTATTTCTTTTACCACAAAAATTACCTAACAAATCCTTAAAGTTTTTAGGGTCCTAACCTCTACTTTGGACGAGTCACCGAGACCAGTTCAATAATGTAAAGAAAGCGCGGAACGAAATTTATTACTTAGAATCTTGTTTCCTATCACGTTCCGATGTAAAATAAATAGAGAAAACCAGTAAGTTAAGGCGTATTTTAATAGACTTGGGGATTAGGAATCTCTCCATCCAACGGGTCCTGATTTATCTCGTAGCTTCGAACTCCGTTTTCCGGCCTGCAGGCGGAAAGAAATGAAAATGGAAAATTCACTGATATCGACCTTTGAACAGATTGCGCTTTCGTACCGGGAAAGTGTTACGCGAACTGTTTTATGGATCGAGAAAGTTTGATTTTTTCAATGTTATTGTAGATAAGTATTAAAATTAAAGCTATGAGAAAATTTGAAAGTTTTTATTTCAATTTATGAAATGGTGGCCCTTTGGTATAGCCACTAAGGTCACCGGGACTAATACCCCTCAAGTATTTTCTATGGGATTATTTGAGAGGTATTCCATTTGAAACACTTCGCAGGAGTAGCTGCGACACAGGATATAAACTGTATAAGTTTGCTCAGAAGTGAGAGACAATGTGGATATAATTAGTAGAGCAGTAATCAATCTCGTTTTGACAGCTAGGAAACTGACAAAGAATCTGCAACACCTGGAAGGAGCTGTTTAAATTTAATTTTTTTTTTTAAAAGAACATTGATATTATACCAATGAGTGAATGATTGAAACTTGGAGAAAAAATCGGAGGGTTTAGAATTTTTCTTGATAAATTTGTTGATAATGTGTTTTTGCCATCGCGAGTATCTATATACTTCCCAACATGTCTCGGCATTGATGCAATA
Source organism: Harmonia axyridis (assembly GCF_914767665.1). NCBI lineage: Eukaryota > Metazoa > Arthropoda > Insecta > Coleoptera > Coccinellidae > Harmonia > Harmonia axyridis. The sequence continues at coordinate 20,310,873 of NC_059507.1, forward strand.
AGATGGTCTATTTCTTCTTTAATTGGGATACTATCCCAAGCTACTTACTTCAAATCTCCAAGCCCATGATAACCCAAACGAAAGCGAAAGATCGAGGGATCTGGGAGGCTATGGCAAAAGATCGGGGGATCTGGGGGGCTATGGTAAAAGATTCACATGGGTCGCTTTGAAAAAGTTTAAACTAACTCTGGCAACATGAGGTCGGGCATTATCTTGCTGAAATATTGGAATTTCGAGGTGAGGGAGAACATATGGCTCCACTATTTCTTGAAGGTAACGCAGCGCTGTCATGTTAGGGGAGAGTGGGGTAAGTGAGCCATACGGGGCAAGTGCGTCTTTCGCAATATCTTCCTTGACCGGCAATATATCCGGCAAAAATTAATATAGTTCACTTGTGAATCAATTACCTCTTGGTGTCGATGAAAAACTTTATGGAAAATAGTGAAACTTGAGTAGATATGGAGATTTATCGTGATACAACTTTTGTCTTGTGATATTTTAGATGAATTAAACAGCGAGAACCAAAGCAGTCATAAGGAATTTGAGAATGCTAGACCAAGTTCTTTGAATAAAAAAGAAGGAAAAGAGAATAAACTCTAAAAACAAAAAAAATTACCGGAAAACCACCAACCATATCAGATGAAGAAAAAAAAAACACAATATAACAAAACAAATTCAGACAATTCTCATGAAGAATGAATGATGCATATAAATATAGCGCCTCGATGAACAAAAAGTAAAGGGATTAAAAAAAATCTTCAAATGTCCCACTTGCCCCATATCGTGGGGCAAGTGAGACATTTGAAGATTTTTTTTCAAGTCAGGAATTCTCACCTAAGAATTATTATTTTGTTAATTCTGTATGTTTTGTGTATTGAATAAGTAATCTAAAGTTTTGTCTCATTTAACAAAAATTATTTTAATCGCATTTTTGGGGTAGTTATATCTCATTAAACTTTAAGGTGTCTCAGTTGCCTCACCCTCCCCTACCTCGAATGAAGACTAAAGGTGACCTACTTGCATGTTCAATAGCACCCCATACCATAACGACTACTGTCCGGTGTATCTACACGACTATCAACATCAAACTGAGGTCCACGTCTTTCTTCCCGACGTCGTATTATCCTTCTTCGTCCACCATAAGAATAGACATAAGAATAAACGACCTGAAGTCATTTCACATTCCAATGTAATGACAACCCCGCCTCCCGTAGACCAATATATCGACCTTCTTCAAATTCACTTAGCTGGCGAACACGTGCTCTAGGTATTTTAACAACAACTACACATCGACTTTGGATCTCGTCGAACAGCTGGTTTGTTTTTAAATTTGAAATGCTTGCAAAAAACGATTACAAATAAAAATTGTTTAGATGAAAAAACTTTCACGATTTTTTTTACAAATTCAATCATTGACTCCTTGCTATACTATCTATGGAGCTGTTCAAACTTGAATTTTTTTTTTTATTTAATTTTATTTGATTTGAAATTTGAACAGCTCCATCTTGGACTTGCAGTTTCTTTGTCAGTTAGTATATGTAGGAATTGAAGTTATTAATTCAAATTCATTGACATTTCACATTACTTTTATTTTTTTTTTGGCGAATGTTCAAGAACGTTGCTATGAAAATGATCACAATATGACAGGAGGCGAAAACACCAAAAGAATTATACAACATCATCAAGGATATACTCATTTATCGATATATATATATATTCTTTTGAGAAAGAGCAATACAAAATATTAATTTCAAACAATCAAGCATATGTGTCGATGAATCTCAGGAACTATAAGAAACTCACGGATTTCATCGGTTCATCAAAACATTTTTTATATAATCATGAAAATTATAAGCCTAATTCTGATATGAAGCAACAACAATTTTGAACTCTGATGTAATGAAAAGAAATTTGGTCAGGTAGTGCACATAATGATAAGATTATAGTCTAAGTAGCAAATATCCAGCTCTTCAGTGTTCCGTAATACTCAAGAGGAAGAATATGCCATATCTCCTTACTGGATTCCTTACAGAGCATCGATGCCACAGGAAGCACCAGGTTGAGAATTTGTCTAGCAGAAAACGACAATTGCAGATTCGGTGGGAGAGGAAAGAAACTTTGGATAACCTAGTGACGGAATGTCTCGCTGTCGTTAGCCAACGCAAGATATGCTCTGGACAAGAGACTTGTGGAAGAGAGGAAGTAACCTCCTTGAAGTCATTTCAGATACTGGAATTCATTAGAACTCTTGAATTGCAGGGCGTGTTGTAAACTAGGACGACTAATAACGAGGAGAGCCCTGATGGGGGCACAATGGACCATATAAAGACGCGATGCAATGAAACCCCCCTTAAATCTACATTTACATCTATACTACTCTGAACATGCCAGTTCTTGTCAGATCATTGACGGTAAGTAGCGCAGCTGGCACTTGGATGGGTGACCGCTTGGAAATTGCACCTTTCCCATTTTAAGGGACATATTTTTTAAGGATTCTTTATTGTAATTAATACATTACAACATTATGATGTAGCGGATGATATTTCAACGTTCAGAGTGTACCAAATTCAATATTGACTTGGATCATTTCGCTTTTGTCTACATTCTCCAAAAACGTTTTTTCAGTTTCAGATTCGTCAAATAGATATTCATTTTTCGTCAAAATAGGTACCGGGTATTTGAAAACGCATATTTTTCAGTTATGGAGTTTCTCGACCTTATTCTTGAAATGGGACTCCTCATAAAAATATTGGGTGTTCCATTTAAAACATTAACTTTTTTTTCTCCTAGGATTACTCTGATCACATATTAGCAGTACTTGAGATAAAAAACTTTATGAAAAGAACTTTTCGAAAATTGCGATATAATGCGAAATATTGGGAACAGTAATCTTTCAGAAATGGCATCTAACTCAAAAACTAATCAATATGTTTATGATCTTCTTGATATCTCATTATTGAAAGAAGGTTTTATGTAGTCCTTGAATATTTTTCTTTAACACTTATAGTTCTCGAAATACCCTCAGTGAGCGTGGAATTCGGGAATTTGTGAGCTCTGCATTAAAATTTCATTCTCTACCATCATGCACTCATCAGGCTTGTCGACGTTCGATTTGCTGAACGTTGCCAAGTTTTATAGCCACTTGGGCTTCTGGCTAATTTTTCTTTTCAATTCTCAGATCAGAATAATGATTACTCAGAATGGAATGCAAAATATATGAGGAACGATTTCATTTCACCATTTCCAACTTTCAATTTCATACCACATTTCATTATATTATAATATTTTTCATGTTTTATATCAAATTAACAATTAACTAGTGTTGGGCGTGGGCGCATTCGAATGATGGTTCATCCGTATAATCCGATTGTTTTACCCGATAATCTTAAAGGACAAAAAAGAAAAAAAAAAGCTATTTATGAAGTCGAAACTGAGCAGAAAAACCTAATACCTCGGGCCCGTTTCATTAGAGGGGCGGCAAATAATGGAGGGCGGTATGGTCTACTTTTTCCGAGAAATCTGGATTCTTAAAAGAATAAATTAAAATTTTTTAAAATTCCTACGAATTTCACAAATGATTGTTTTTATGAAATTCACTAAGCTTTGTACATATCTAACTACAAAACCGGCAAGGGTGCCAACTTGTATTTTTGCCGGGGCGGCAGAAACGCTAGAGCGGACCCTGAGTCCGATTATTCAATATTCAATATTTATTTTTAGTATTCTGCACAGCTAGCTTTTGTTAGTGTATCAAATTGGGTCTCTGCCTAGGGCGACAGTTTGTCTAGCGATGACCCTGTATTCTTCGAATAGGAAACTTATAATAATTTTGCAAAATAATAAATAACATATAAACAGCAAATGTACATAGATAACCAGATATTATCTATACTGATTAACGATCTCACTCATTCGATTTTATGGATCATATTAGGTAAATGCAAATGGGATTTTCTACAAAGAGTGACAAATACAAATTGAATATTGAGTATTTCTGTGGAACTTGAAACTTAAAATTCCACCCGGAAGTTTTCTCCTATGTATAGCATTTCCCAAATGAAAATTCTCCCGAGCTGGGATTCCAGACTTCACAAGACACAAAGAAATAAGGCATCTGTGTTACTTCGAACAAGTTCGCAACACCTGCCTAGAATTTACTACTTGTTGCCCTCAATTTATTTACTTTCGGAACTTATTGCCGAGACGGATTTATAAATTACAATTCTATGTGCACAGTTGAATTCGAACGGAAAGTGGGGTTAGACTTTAGAGAGATGAAAGTTTTCCATTTACTATTGGAAAACTAAAGCCTAAGGCCAGAACAAAAAGCGAAAGAAGTACAAGAATGTCGAAGCCCCCGGCTTCTATGTCTATGGTGTCACAATCGAAGAGGTGGAATAGGGCCGTATTTTCGGCACGTTTTATAGCGTGTTTAAGAGTTACGCTTCGATATTTCACACCGATAAAAAAATAAACTCCAGTTATATATTAAAAAAAAACCGAGAAAATTTCCAGTTCCTATCATGTGAATATATTATGCGTAAACTCGAATCACTTTTTCGAAGTAGAATGATGTAGAAATATCGTGCATCTCTTGATTTTGAGAAATATCATAACAGGATGTTTCAAATATTGTGCCAAAAATTGCGAACAAAATTTGATCACAACCTTCGATTTTCAAATAAGAACCCTATTTCTCTTTTAAGATTTGAGTTGGTTTCTACGAAGGAAAATGAGGATAGTGTTCAAACGTGATTCTGTAATCTGTATCCCATTTGTTACCTTTCGGTGTATGGGTTCCAAACATAATTATACTCCCATATTCAAGAGTTATTCGAGATTTTGTGAATTTATGTTTTACGTAGGGTCAATACGCTCTATTAGTGTGACGTCACACACCGCCATTTATGGTTCTCCTGTCAGTGTTCGGAATCCAAACAAATAAATTGTCATTCAAATTAGTACGGTGTCGTTGAAGGAATTGGCTTATTTTCATAAATAAGAGTATTTGAGGAAAATCATTCGAGGACGCTCAAAACTGGTTTCATGCTCAATGTTGGGAAGACACACAGTATACTCTTCACTAATAGAGAACATATTACAAATCTCTCTCATACCTGGGAGTACCTTTTCAATCCTTATTATAATCGAAAAAACACATCGATGAAGTGAGACGCAAATTGTCAACTTCCATCTACTTAATAAGGAGAATAAGGAAAATATCTAATACTGAAACAGCGAAATTTACGTATTTTTCCACATTTCACAACCAAATGATGTATGGAATCATCGTGTGGGGACAGAGTAGTGCTCCAGAGAAGTACTTCTGAAACAAAAACAAGCCATAAGGCATTATATGGGATGAAATCAACAAATAGCTGTCGGGAGGTATTCAAAAGAGAGGGCATACTTACCAGCGTTTCGGTCTTTATACTTACCTGTTTGAAATATGTCCATCAACATCAACACAAATTTCTTACAAACTCCCATTTCCATGATTATGATCCGAGAGAGAAGGAAAACTTCACGTTACCATACTCAAGACTGAAGAAAACACAACAGGGTCCGAATTACACTTGCCTGAAGCTCAACAATAAACTACCTGAATGTCTGAAGAAGTTGAGTGTTAAGTTAAAGCTCTTTTATTGAAAAATATATTATAATTTATAACATTAATGAATTTTTATGTTGATTGAAAATATTGTTACCTGTTCACGTAATAAACTCGTCTTATACTTACTGAATAATTGAAATATGTTTTTCATTTTCAATTACTTTGTGTTGACATCACTTGTAAAGTTTGGACGGTAAAAATTGTTATATGTATGTATGTAGAAGCGCTAGTGGTTGTGACAAAAGTCAGATAGTCAATACTTAATTGGGTGCAATATCTACTTATTTATCATATTTTTACCAGCCCAGTAGAAAGTAAGAAAGTTCCATAAACTCGACAGAGATTACCCGAACCTGAATTTTATCCATAATTTAATCGAGGTCCTAAATGGAGCCGAATCCCTTGCCCTAATTAAAGGACTGTATCATACACGGTATTTTGAGCCAGTTATTCAGTGTCGGATCCGATTCCATAGTCCTAATTAAGAAACTCTATTATACACGGCACTTCAAGCCCTCTCAAATTTATAACCATTTGTACTCAGCGATTTGAATAAGTGAATCAAACAATATTAAAACCCGATTCTGTTGGTACTTCTCGCCAGATCTTTCATTTCACGCAGTCCTTACTAAATTTCCAGATATGAAACTCAATTAATGTACCTTATTGATATTTCATTATTGATATTTATTTCATTCAATGTCGAATATACCATTCAGATCGAAAACATTCTTTGCAAAATAATTATCCAAAAAATTAAAATAGTTATTCGTAGGTTTGAAGTCAATGCTGTGCAGGAATACAGACATCGTCAAAGGTCTTGGCCCCCCTATTAACTCTCATCTTAGATGTGACATGACAATTTTTTGTGTGTATAATCTTCACTATCTTATCACTCGAATGAAAACAATAAACCAGCAAAAAATAGTTCTTGTTCGGGGGAATACAGGTGTATTCGAAGTAAATCAGTTTTCAGCGAATAATTGCAATATTGAGACTATTCCGTAGAAAATGCCAGGACATCTAATAGTAGCCCTACATCAAGAAGCTTTTCCAAACCACCAGATTTCACAGCGTTTGAATATTCCACGGACTTCAGTAAGGTGCATAGTGGTCCTTTCTCCTGGAAACCGGCAGCGTTTCCTGGAGACCGGTGCCAGGTCGACCCAGAGTAACATCTGCAAGGGAAGACCATTACATCGCAAATTTTACTGGAAGGAATCGAACGGTATCAGTAACAACCTTTCTAAGTCATTTCTGAGGTGCTACAGGCAGGTAGTCTCAACAAGTACTATAAGGAGACGGTTGCAATCCCGCTGCATTCAATTTAAGATTACCTCGGCTGTCACCTGGACATAGAAAGAACATGCTTTCTTCGGAAGAGTCACGATTCGGTTGACAAAGTGCATTTCAACGAGAAAGGGTTTGAAGAGGTCCAGGCAGACTAGAGCGATTCAATTGTGCCCTTTCAAGGAGGATCAATAACGTGATTCGGGGGTATAATGTTCGGTCACAGAACCCCTCTTATTATCGTCATTGTTCCTCTGCGCAACGAATTTAGGGATAATTTCATTGACCAGGATGATAACGCCCCACCACACCGCACAGGAAGGATTCAAAACATTCTTCAAGAAAACAATATCCAGATAATAAACTTGCCAGCAAACTCATCAGACATGAATCCAATTGGGCACGTATGGGATTACTTAAGGAGAGCAATATCCAATCACCAAAACCCACCTTCAACTTTTCAGGATTTGAGTTCAGTCCTTCATGAGGAATGGAACGATATGCCTGAAAATTCTATTGAATCGTGGAATGCATTGGAGTATTGGGCTGTTGATGGATAGAAAAGGACTATAGAATTTGGATTCAATTGTTGAATAACTACAATTAATCGAAAATAAATAGGTAACCGATAAATTCAGTTTTTTTCTCATTTTTCCTTTTTTGTCTCATCCTGCAAAAAGTAACAAACAAAGATTTTCTATTAAATATATTGCAGTGGAAATGTAGGAAAATATTCATCTCATTTCCAGAAGACAGATTGTTTATTTCTTGAGTATAATAATTAATGCCTTGATGATGAAAGCTTATTTATTGTAGATTGTCGAAGTGAAAAAAATTAACTGAAAGTTCGCAACCTATATAGTATCCTTAAAAAAAAAACTGTTGTTTACAAATCCAAAACATCTGCGGTAAATAGATAGTTATGGTACTCCACCCTGTGGAAAAATGTTGTTTAGTGGAACTTGAGCATTTTGTTCTCCTGAACAAAAAATTCTAATGAAATTTTTGGCGGTCTTGACTAGTTTCGGTGATATGACCACCTCCCTCCCTCCCGAAGTCTGAAAAACGGGCTTTTCTTTCTTTTTTTTTTCGTCAAATTTCGGTCGAATTTGTTCCTTCTTTTTTTTAGCACACTATACACATCCCAATTTAACAAGTTTCAACATATTTTCACATGAAAAACACCTGCCAATTAATGAAACTCACTCTTCGTACTAACCCACAAAAATATAACTTTTGATAGACGACAGATTTGTCTGTGATAAATTATATTTTTGTGAGATTAGTGAGAATCGTACCTTCCTCTCAAAGAAAGTCTATGGTATCATAGTGTGGCCCACCCTGTAAGTCTTTAAAAGCTCTTGAATTCCCGTCATTGCTTTCCTCATTATTTTTTAAGATAGTATTCTTTTAGATTTGAAGAGTTGGTTTTGCGATAGGCTTTCCATTCTTAAAGTTTCTACATCTTTCAATTTTCTTCTGTCTAGCATTACTATCTAAAAAGAATTCTTATAATAATAATTCCTTTGGTCCTTCAAGCCGAATATCTCATATATTCCAGATAGGACCTCATGAGTGTAACTGATCGATCTGACATCCTGCAGTGAGCAAGCCTGAGGAATTTGCATCGTTGGGAGGCCCACTCATGAATAATGCAGACGATACTGCTCACTTTATGAATCTTTGAAATATGCGCCTCCTACGGGTTTCCGGTAAACAATATTTCATAATTCATTGAAAAAACTTAGTACAGAGGTTGGCTGTATCATAATAACTTTCATGGTGTAATAAATCACCTGGAATCTCCTGGAACGGCGTGCTGAAATCGCAGCATTTCCCCGATAATGGAGCTTCGGCGTTGAAACACCAGGTTTATATTCGGTATGAATTTAAGGCTGATATTCGTTTGATGCGGCACCGCTTCAATATCTTCCTTATCCGGCTTCAATGTCTTTGTTATTTGGCTTTGTCGTTGGCTCAATTATTATCTAAGATGAACGGGCGGTATTTATCTTGATTAATCATTTAAGGTGATGATGAAAAAAAACTCCAACTTTCTTCGATACTGACAATTTCCTGAACGATTTTCAATCGGTATTATTCGAATATACAGGGTGATTCCTTTTGAAAGATTTACTGAAATAAATCCTTGGGGCGAGCTCGTACAAAAATGATTCAAATGATAATTATAATTAAGGCCGTTATATAGAGAAACTATGAAACAAAAGGAATATTCAAAAATTCTACTGCAAATCGCTACGAAAAACTTTACAAAACTGGATATTTTGGAGAACATGTTTATTGAACATGAAATATTAAATATCGACAATTGTCTGAATATACAGACGAATATAAATTTAAATCGTAGTTACACTCCACTCTTCAAAAGAATACGATAATAATAATAATTAAAAAAAAGAGTAAATAAATGAATAAATGAAACAAGAAATCTTCAATAAATTCACCAAAGTTCGGTTACATCTAAGCTTCCTATTAAACTTTCCTTCTAGGACTAGATGTTACTGGCCTTTTACTTTGGGCTTAGGCCATTGTTCAATTGTCAGTTGTTGTGATTACTGATTAGTTAACCTATTAATTCAGAGAAAATCCATTCTAATCTTTTCCCGTCACACAAAAAGTTGATTTTCGATTTAGATTATTGCTGTTTTATTGTATTTGATTTGTTCGATGACTATTTGTGAGATAACGAGGTCCTCATTCCATGTGGATGCTTGAGTTTAAAAATGTTATTTTTCTTCACTTCATAACAAGTGAGTTTTTGGATTTTTTGAATGTAACATGTTTTACCTTTTATAATTCTAGTGGTACTGATGATGGCTATTTGAGCCGAAAACGCTATACCAGCTAATAAAGAGAAGAAAATTATTCTCAAATGGAAATACAATTCATTTAATATCCAACTTGAAATTTCTTCGAGTACGCAGCCGCGATCCCACAAAAGAAATACACAGATTAGAGGGCGAGATTCAGTTCGCGCAGCCTCAGGTATTACAGGTGTACATATTAGGTGTACAACTTGCTTTCCGCCGTTTTGCGATAGATGGCTGTAGTGGTGAGTGGTAGTTGAAATGAATAGATCGTAGACGTAGATGTCATTCAATAAGCTTAGGTATTGGTAAACATAACGCCATCGAAATATTAGTCGATTTGTGTCTGCATCATGAAGTTATTCTAGATTAAACATGTCAGCTTACGAGTAGAATCCTCGTCATTTGCGGGAGGTTTTAATTTTCTGCTTTAAAATGAATAAATATGTGGCTGAGACTCCTCAAATGTTCTCAAATACCTATGGTAAGACCGCTAATAGTGAAAAAACGTGCCGAGAGTGGTTTCAACGCTTCAAGAACGGTGATTTTGACGTCGAAGACCAGCATATCGTTGGAAGAGAGAAGGTTTTCGAAGGGTTCATTACGATAATCCCAAGCGCGGACAATCATGGGGATATCCCAGCCATGCTTCCACATCGACGGCTAAACCGAATATTCACGGTTCCAAGATCATGCTCAGTATTTGGTGGGATCAGCTGATCGTAGAGTATTATGAGTTGTTGAAACAGACCGAAACAATCACAGGCAATCATTATCGAACGGAATTAGTGTGTTTGAGCCGAGCATTGAAAGACAAACGGCCGCAATACAACGAGAGACCTGGTAAAGTGATTTTACAGTATGACATTACTCGAACCCATGTTGCGAAAGTGGTCAAGACATAGTTGGAAACGTTAAAATGGGAAGTTCTACCCCACAAGCCGTATTTTCCAAACGATGCTACCTCGGACTATCACTGGTTTCGATCAATGGCACACAGCCTGGCTGACCAGAACTTCCGGTCTCTTGAAGAAGTACAAAATTGGATCCATTCGTGGATCGCTTCAGAAGATTACCATTTTTTCAACGTGGGATTCATACGCTGCTCGAAATATGGGGAAAGTAGTGATCAGTGATGGACAACACTTTGAAAATCATAAATGTATAACCAGTTTTTCACAATAAAACCTCGAATTTTGAATTACGCCTATGATACTTGAAAATAAAATGCGAAGTCTCAAGACTTCGCGTCTATTTTCCATCTAAGGCTAAATAATTGAACTAGAAATAACGAAAAAAGAATAGAAACATAATGATCGAACAGGAGTTCAAAAAAACAGATATCATCCAGTGGAAATTATTAAAGTGCTTTTCTATGAACACAATGGGTCATTTCGAAAATTGTGAAAAATATATAATTTGAGTTTATCTAAAGTTGTACCCCTGTATTTGAATCCTAGCCCATTCATAAAATACGGAAGCCGATAGGAAAACGATCTTGTAAATTGCGCAGTGGAGTGTTGAGAAATATAAATAGAAAATTTTAGCTGGATGCCATCTTCATAGAAATACAACCATGCAGGCATATAAAAAACATATATGATAGTCAGTTTCTTAATCTTCGAATGAGACCTCGGAGTTTCATTTTAAGGTGAAGAAGATTTTGGTGATTATTCATTTTCTTGAAAAACTAAAAACTAACCGAAAACTTTCGTTTTTTCCATAAAATGAATTTCTCTGCAGATATGATGTGTTTCATACTTGAGTTCGTCATAATAAAGTACTTAAGGTTTTTTGTCCTAGAATCATTTTTTTTTTGTATTTCAAATGAACATATTCAACCATGAAAACTAGTTTTTTTCAAACATACAATAACAAGCAAACTTTTCATTGATCAACCAATTAAAAAAATCGTTTCTATAAATCTCATTTAAAGTTGGATCTCCAAATTCTTATGAATTTCAAAACGTCTGAAAAAAAAACATATTTCATTAAGAGGAGAAGTGAATTTTCATGGCTCGCCTTTATTGAAGAAAAATGTTTTTTCCTCGAGTACTCTTTTGAGGTCTACAAAAAGCTAGATGGAAGCACAAGTCGTTCGATTTTGTGTTGTTTTCGTCGTTTTGGTGGAACATAATTTTTTTCTTTTGCATTTGAGGACCTGCTTTCTTGATTTTTGCACTCAATCGATCCCATAATGTTCCGTAATATTCAGTGTTGATGGTATAACGTTTATCACGATAGTTCATGAATAATTTACTATTCACGTAAAAAAATATGGATGCCTTAACCTTGCCAGCTGATGTTTGATGTTGGTCGCTTTTGGACTGCTTTGTTGTTTTTAATCATCGGTGAGCAAGCGAGGCATCCATTTTGAACAAGGGTTTTCCATAGATAGAACTTCATGCAAAATAATGAATACACAGCTATATGATATCTTCAACTCCACCACTATCTGACGTGGACTTTTTTGGTATTTAATGAAATAACTGTCTTCGAAAAATGTTCGAAGTGTATGTTTCAACTGTAGTTTTCGATAATGCAGAATCTAAATAACAATAATCAAGTCAATTCTTTGGTTGCGCAGTGTTTCATCAATACACGAAACACGTATTTATCCAGTTTAGGAACAACTACGAAAATACATAACCTTCAATATCTTAATCCAGACTTTTTACATGTTTCTGCTTATACCTTTTTCTTCTCCAGGTGCTGACACCAAAGACAAATATTTGCAGAGGTAGAAGACTACTCTTTTGCTAATTGGACTTGTACCTACTGTTTGGGAAAGGGAAAAAAGGAATCTTCTTTCAAACTCCGTTTGACTTTCGACATTTTTTATGAATTTCTATATTGAGATTACATCCTAAGGTACTTACTTACCAGCACTATAAATAGCCAACTACATGTTTCAGAAAACTATATGGTTGATTTTGGATTAGAATAATTAATTGTGGTTGATCTCATGATTGATTTCATATTTGTTAGTATCGCATTCACTGATATATCGAAAAGTAACATCTCTAACCTTCTACTCCTAAACCCGAGCCTAAACCTCAAATTCTTACAGCTATGAAATTTCAAATATTCGGTTCGGAATTTCGATATAACCGATATCGGATAAAGCTGAAATTCCAGGATTATTGGTATCGATGATAAAAACCAGCACACACTGATCCTTGTTCCAAAGTTAGATTAAAAGAGGTGAACAAATGGAAGGCGATATCTATCTCACAAACACCACGATCTTGGCAACAATAAAGAAGTTATTCCTCAATGGAATAAGTAAAGATAGCTTGGGTGTAGTTTCGTGTTCCCTATCACGCCCAAACGTAGATATAGAAAACGAATTGAATCTACCCGATCTCCAATCAAAAGGCACAGTTCGTGGTATATTTCGTCGGTAAACTTCGCATACACTGCTCAACAAAACTTAGGTGTATGACGGTTATAGCAAAAGTAGTAGGCAAGTAGAAAAGTTTTTGTTATAAACTCACTTGAAATCATTATTCAAGTATTCTTTGTACAGTGGAAGTAAATTCTTGAAAATCACAAAAATTGAGTAGCAATCTTTTGCCTAAAAAACTTCCCTTGACTCTATATATTTTCGCTCATTAAGAGTTGAATTCAGCTTCTATGACGAAGAATTGTTTGGTTGTATTGGAGGAACTTGAAGCTATCGTGGATAGATCATATAACTAACCAGGAAGTTCTCAGAAGATTGGGTAAAAACATAGAAGTGGTGGAAACTGTGAAAATTGGGCACATTATGAGAAATGAAAACAGATTTCAATTACTGCAGACCATATTGCAGGGCAAAGTTATGGGAAAACAGGGTTTTGGAAGGAGACGAATTTCATGGTTGCAAAATCTCAGAACCTGAAGGTGAAGATAGCGTGTATGATAGCCAACATCCGGAACGGATAGGCACTGGAAGAAGAAGATTCCGATATTTTCAGTACCTTTAGGTTTAGAGTGGAACTGTGTAGCGGTGTGTGCGTGCTTTGAAATTTTTGTTGTTATTTCGAGGGGTTGTCGTGAATTTTACGAAACTTTAGTGTTTGCATTTGTATCAGTTGTTGCAGACCATTATGTATATTCTATGGCATTTGTATTTTCTTGCGGTAGAATACGTATCTACAATAAAAAACAGGGGTTCCCATTCGAAATCACAAAGTTGATCGCTGTGCCCCTTAAAAAAATCACCCGATATATATTCCATAAAAAAACACATTTGATTCATAAATTGCGTTGGAGAAATACACAAGTTATTTTTTCCGAGAAAAGGCAAATAACTCGATAACTATACTCAAGATAGCTTAGCAAATGTACACCAAATGCAAATAACTGTATGAATTAAGAAATATCTCTGAATATTCAATATAGTTATATCAATCAAGTCTTGCCATGGATGGTGCATTGACTGACCAACTTAAGATCTAAATCTCCGTGGAGATTGTTGCCTAGATATTGATGATGGACTATTTGTTAGATAGTTTATTGGGCTATTTCCATCATCTGTGCGGTTCAACAAGGCTAACCTAATACACTCTTGTGAGAACATCAGGACAAGCATACGAGGCAGAACAAACGCAGAGGACTATGAAAGAATCATAGACCGTACAGAGATGATGGAAATAGCCTAATAAACTCCGTGAAGATATATCTGCGTGTTTGATTGTCTCAGTCTTTACTTGTCGGAAATTCATCTTGATGATTAAAAAGTAAAATAACTTATTTCCGCTTTATATATTTATTTTCACAACATTACCATGCTCACCTGACGAAGTCATGTTATCATGACGAAACAATTGTTGTGAAAATAAATATATAAAGCGGAAATAAGCAAGATGATTCGCCGTTTTGGGTTTGTTTCCCTCCATTTACCGAAAAAAGAAATACACCATCTTTTGCTTCTTAACGCTTCGAGAACGAACAACTATTGTTGGCTTTGTTTCACATTGAAACACCCAAACTTCCGACTGGCCTTTTCTTTCTGGCTCGAATGCATAAATCCACAACTCGTCACCCGTCACCTGTGATGATGTTGTATACCGCTTTGAATGAACCACAGTCGTATTTCGAAATCATTTTTTTTTAGCATCATTCAACAAATGTGGAATCCAACTTGCAGAGAGCTAGCGTACACACAAATGTTCGTGCAAAATATTATGTTTTCTAGTCAAACTAATGCTTAATCATCTCTCGATTTCCTGATATATCACATGACGATCTTCTCCAATTAGTTTTTGCACAGCATCAATATTTTCCGGCACATCAACGTATTTTAGACGACCTTCTTTAACTCCTTCCGTGAGCGAACTACGTCCACGTTTGAATCCGGTGTACCAGCGATATACAGTGGCTTTAAATGGTGCTTCATCGCTAAAAGTTGAATTCAGTTGATAGATGAATTTTTATTAAGTTAGACAACGTCATAATTTCCATAGCTCGAAAATTTTCACGAGTTAAATCCATATTTTGGCAGAGATGAAATTTTCAATTTACTGTAAAGAACAAAAATTGTGCTTAACCCTCAAAACATTATGAGTACTCATAACACAAAAAATGTCAAATTTTATGATGTAAATATCAGATTTCACCTGGCAATATCAGTGTTACCAATTCTCAATACATGAATAGTAGCCGTCGTATAATAGATATTATTGTGAACTAAGGATCAGAAATTAAGAGACAGCAAAAGTTGAATAGCCTACAGGCGGCAAATCTGTAAATCCGCCACTGACAACTATCGCAAAAAATAAATCAAATATTACGTGTTCCCAGCAATTCAATAAAATCGACGAGCAGTGTATCAATTCCCCCGAACACGACGGAAACTTCTATTTGTTTTTATTGTTAATCGTTGCCGACTTCCGATATGGCAAGGACTCGACTTGTATGGCCCGCTCCAATTTCATTAGACCTGGCCGACATGACGGATCGATGCGGTTAACGCCAATCAACTTTCCTTGTCAATTCTCGGCGTCGGAAAGCTCGGGACGCCGACGCTTCGGTTTGATCTGCCGTTAATTGCTATTGCGATCTCCCGATGCTTGGTCTGGAGAGGGGAAGTACTTCCTGTTTAAGCCAGCCTGAACAGACGGTTCAATCTGCTTGGGAATGAATAACCTTGAAGGGAGGGGGAAAAGATGATTGACTGGTATTATAATATAGTCGTTTTCTTAGTAGTCCACCTCGGAATTTGGGATTACCAGCTATAAACTTGTACAACCTTGTATTTTGACATTTTAAAAGTTGTGCCAAAACCTACATAATTATGATAAAGTGAAAGCGACTATCAAAATATAAGGTGGTAAAATCATTTCTGCTTGAAAAACAAGGCGTTAATAATCATAGTTAGAAGGTCAGGTATGCGCCGTTTTGTCCGGTAACTTGTTTCCATTTTGAAGGTTATATCAATATGCGTCTGTCATAAATGCCCTCGTCCCTATTGGCGAAAAAATGAGACAGTCGATTTAAGACTATTGTATCTTTGGAGGTTATCCCCTAAAGATACGTTTCTACTTTCTTAACGGTTCGTAAATCCGTTGAAGTAGCAGTGAGTGAGTTGTGGTGAGTAGAGGGTTGTAAATCCACTACAAACCCAGTAAAATTTAAAAATAATTTATTTACGTCGAAACTTGAACAAAAAATGTTGTTGAGAATTAAATGAGTATGGCTTTTATATTATTTGTGACGACACACAGTTTTCGTCATGGGCTGCCTTCCGGAGTTGCTGGAATCTGCAAAATTCGCATATTATTTGGCCTAGATATGGTATATTGAATGCATGAGGTCGATAACTGCTTCCTGGTAATTTTCAATGGAATTTGAATTCTTGATATTTAAATGCGATTTCTTCTGGATATTCCTTAATGTTTAATTCACATTAAACAACTATGTTGAAGCGAATTCTTCACCAGCAAAATTGTTTGCTATAGACAGGAACACATGGTTATCATTTGATGCCAGGTTCGAACTATAGAGTGGATGCATACGAAGCACCCAATTAAGCTCCCGGACCTTTTGGCAAGTCACTTTAGTTGTGTGTGGCCAGGCGTTGTCCAGATGGAACACAATTTCTCTCCTATCGGCCAAAGCTGGCCGCTTCTGGGCGATTCCTTCCTTCAGATGGTCCAATTGTTGACAGTGCAGTTCCGAGTTAACAGTTGTACCATAGGGAAGCTGCTCGTAGTAGATAATTCCCTACCAATACCACCAAGCGCACAGCAAAACCTCCCTGGTCGTCACTCCTTGGCGCTGGCTCGCATTGTTTCGAATAGGACCCTTTTTGATGAATGTTGTAGTGAGTGATTCACTATCGAGAGGATTGTTATTGAGTAGTTGGTTCTGCCAAATATTATGTTGAATTGTTCCCAAGTCCTGATATTCCATTGAGACACATTCAAATTGATTTTTTGTAAAAGATGAGAACAGTGGATGCAATTATATGAAATCTTATATACAAGCAGTATATCAGAAATGAGTCGTCTCGTTTCAAGGGATGTAAGAAATAATTTGGTTCGAATTTCTGCGTATTTGACAGATTCAGAGGTTATTCCCCATTTGTATCTTATTCACTTGAAAAAAAGGTCTCTATATGTCTTTTGAGGATGCCTATCATTCTGAAAGCTCTCGATGATACATACTCTATGTGCTCTGCCAAACTCAAATCAGTATCCAGCAAGATTCCAAGATCTCTGTCTGTACCGACCGACTTCAGTTGACTGTCTAATAGAACAACATTATTGAGTTGGTTCGAAGAATTTGCATAGTCTGGCACTTGTTTTCATTAATTTCCATTAAATTTCGAACCCACCATTCAATAACGTTGTCGATATGTCTTTGAAGTAGTAAGCAAACGTTCAGGGAATTTATAAACCAAAATAATTTCTGATCGTCTGCGAAAGTCACTAGATTTTATAACAGCTTTTATGTCGTTGATGAAGCTTAAAAATTAAAAAGACTTATAGGCGATCCTTGTAGAACTCCCGATCTCACTTCAATATCATCGGGCAATATATCAGAAATCCTGACGAATTTTCTCAACCCATTCAAACGTTCCGAAATCAACTCGAGTAAGGGTGATCTAAAGCCTTCAGCCTAATGCTTTGAGCTTGGCAATGAATAGCCAATAGGGCAACCTATCAAAAGCTTTCGTGATGTCTGTATGGACTCCGTCGACCTCAGATTTCTCATTGAACGATTTCATAGTGAAAACTATGAAACAGTTATTTGTAATAGGTCTACCAGCAATAAATGATTATGTATTTATCGATAATTAATAGATAAAACCATGCCATATAAGGTTTGGATAGATAAATACATATAATTATTAATTATAACATTATTATTTTTATTCCTGCAAATAAATTTATCATTGATGTATTTATTTATTTATTCATTTAATATCTTTTTACAATTAAATATGAATTCAACGATGTGGTGACCCACAGAAACAAAAAGAAGGGTTGAATGCCCATAAGAACAGTGGGATGATGTGAGGAGGCTGATTGGTGAGAGCTGGATAAACGTAGCACAGGATAGAGAGACATGGATGCGGTAGCAAGAGACAGGAGTGGAAGAATGTAGATTGGAAGAGAAAGGAAGAAATCAGTGGATAAACGACCCATATTGTTCAATGTCCATCCTTCAACTGAATATATGACGTTTCGGATGACAGTTCTGTTCTACATATGTCACTGGGATAAAGTGCAATCAGGATCACGATATGGATAACTCAGTATTTTAATATGTCACTCTTTCAGATTATATTACTCCTAATACGGTTTCCGATTTCTGGTGAACTATCTTCTCTACGTCTAGGTCCATCGTGTCTATCTTTATATTCGTTACTTGCAAGCATTTGACTTCACCGGTTATATGTTGGATTGTTTCTGTATACATTCCACCTGATGTGAGACAATAGTTCGACTCTTCAATGTCGACCTGAATCGTAATCATGTCTTTCATGTAGGGGCTTGTTCCCCATCGTTACTCTCTTGAATTTTTTATGGTTTTTATTATGAAAGTAATATGGAATTTTGCTTGCACAATGTTAGAAATCGCCATTTCACACCTGACTGCAAATTTTCATCTCTATTGAATTTGCATTTTCGAAATTAATAGGAAAACAACATTTTGACTGGCCATATTTACAGAACAGAGATATTACCCATTAACGACCCCAATCATTTGTCAAGGTCATCAAGGTATTTTTCAGTTGAGTAAAAATGATTGGAAAAAATTATACAGCTTATCTTCATTAACCTTGAAAATAAAGGCAAATCGAAAAATTCCTAATATGATAACACTCACTTTACACAGACATCACGATCAAAAAATATTATAATATAATGGAATATGGTATGCAATGAAAATCATTTTATATTTCTTGAGAAGGATAATATGGAAATTGAATAGTTTCTCGTATATTTTGCGATCCTTTGTGAAATCAGCCTTCTGATTGGAGAATTGAAGAGAAAAATGAAGCCTGAAGCATCCAGAAGCCGTTCCAAATACGAAATAAAATTCCAAAAATCCAGGTGAGTGCATGTGTTTTTTGCGTATTATGAGTGAGATTAAGCGACATCTGGATATAATAATAATAATAATAATAATAATATTCATTTACCATTTCAATTTTAAATACATAATAGTCTTTCAGCTAATGATAAACAATATGTATGAGTACAATGCATAATGCGGCACCTTTTATAGATATTGATGTTAATTCAATTTGTGGGTATCCTCTTCCTGATCGAATTAAATCTCATTCGGTATATTCAATTTTAACACATCAAGCATGAAATGCGGCCCTTGAATTTTGGCGGCCTAGGAGACCGCCTACGGCACTGGCCTGAATTTCCAGACGATGAAAAAATCTCAGATCCTAAACTAGCGTCCACAAATTCCAATCTTCCGGACCCCTATCCGCAAGGTAGGGAGCAAAAACTCCTTAGGAGGGCGCACCACCGTCAAGAAATGCGTAAAACTTATTTGTCTCACCCATGTAGTTCTGGGGAGATAAGTGGAAATTTTATCTGAAAGCAAGATGTAGGAGATGGCCCATTATATCGTAACATCTCCTAAGTAGAGCTGAGAGGTTTCTGATGTAGGATCCCGATAATTCTGTGGACTGGAAGCTTTCATAGTTTTCGGCGAGGAAAGGTTCCACATAAAGTTGACGCCTGTGACCACCAGTCGGTCCTCCCGATATATCGATGAAATTTGGAGGTCGTCACGTGATGCTAGGGACACTGTCGTTGAACCTTTAGAAATGAATAATTTAGGTTTGGGATAAAAGGGTATCAATACGGTCGTTTTGTTTATTATCTCTGATGGTGAGCCTTTTGAATTTTGTGGTTGTTATCTAGATTTTGTCTTTTTCTCTACCCTCTCATTCTTTATTCATTTTGTTATTTAATTGTCTATGTGGAGACTCCGTTTATATACATTGTGTTCTATAAGCTTTATTGGCAGATGATAGCTGCATTCATTCTGAACATTTTTTTTGCTTCCTATGAACATAGGTCCAATTTCGTATTTGAAAAAATTTGAGAACATTATGTTTTTGTTTGAACTTTAAACAATGTATCAATCTTCCTCAACAATAAAAAATTGTTTGAAATGTCCACCTTCGGCTTGAAAGCATTCCTTGCATTCACGAACTGAAGATTCAAATTAAGGTCTTTGGAAATCTCAAATTTGGGTCTTTTTTCATTTGTTTTGCTGCATCTTGATTAAGATCCGATGAACCTCTTGATTTTGATTTAACCAAGCAGCTACTTGTTTCCCACTGTATGGTTTTGCATCATCGTGATGATATCACATATTTACAACAATGTTGAGCTCTACACAATCATCGTTTTGTTTTCGAAAAATTAAGATCCGATGAACCTCTCGATTCTGATTTAACCAAGCAGCTACTTGTTTCCCCCTGTATGGTTGTGCATCATCGTGATGATATCACATATTTACAACAATGTTGAGCTCTAGACTAGCTAGCTCTAGCTCATCGTTTTGTTTCGAAAAATTTTTATACAAACCTGTTTTGAAACGATAATTTATAACATCTACTGAGAACTTTTCATTTTACGCCATTTTTCAATTTTCTCTCATAGTTTGAAAAAAGTTGAGTATGAGGTTGAGGGTTTCACACAATTAATTCTCCCAAAAATCGAGCCCAAAAATTACTTCTAGCTCAAAGAGATTTTGAAAAAATCTCTTTCCAGCATCACTTTGAAAAAGGAGGGGTACAAGTAGGCCTGATCGAATTCTAGATTTTTCTTAGTATTTATTAAAAAATGAAGTATTCTGATATTTTGCGACGTTCTCAGAGTGACGTCAACGATCTGAATGATTTCGTCACCAGGACAAAATAATAAAGCATTCTGTTCAGGACATGACCGCTCACAAAATGGTACACCAATGTAGGTACTGCTTGTTGATTCCCCACCTTCCCTTTGAAATCAATCATCGAGGTATTTAATACATTCGCTTCTTACTGATGGGAATTTATTATCAAACAAAATAAACGTCAAATTTCAATATTTATAAAAATTATTAACAACAATTGGCGAATTAATTATTATTGCAAATATTAAAATTTGTGGAAATAATTTTGTTTTGTCATTCTATGATGAAGGTGTAACCATGAATCAGCTTCAAGCTGAACCTCAGAGTAATAATCATAGATGATAGATGGTGCATAAGACATTTTCAGTAAAGGCATATTGTCACGGTGATAGTGATAGCAACTATCGTGATAGTACTATGGTACTCTCATGATAGTGCGACAGCACTCTCGCACTATCACGATTGTAACTATCGAGTAGTTTATATGGTGATAGTGGCTGCGATAGTTACTATCACACTATCCTGATAGTACTATCACCGTGAAAATGAGCCTTAAGCAATTTTTTCCTCAAACTCGACATAAGAAGGAAATGGAAGCACATATCAGTGATACGATATTTCATTCAATTCGCGGGTTCTCTTATGTCCCATAGAGAACCAAAGTTTTATATTAACTCAAAACCAGATCCGGCCTGAGTAATTTTGATGCCTGATAGCCTGATGCATAGAATTTTTTGGCGCTCCTGCTCAAAAAGCATAATAATAACATGACCTTCCTCATAATCACCCTCAAAAATAAAAAACACCGGCTACGAAGTTTCAGTATAGCTTCGAAAACAATCTTCCACTGAAAACATTTGGCATTCAAGAATAACTTGGTTCTAATGCAAAATCATAGGAATGTTCCATCTTATATCGAATGTGTAAACCTCGCCTTACAAATAATTTTAAAGGGAAGGTAGTGTTGTTTTTCGTATTTGGGAAATACATAATGACGTTATCCTTCTTTCGATGAGGGTAATAGGTAATTCTGTTCATATTGGGCTGCCATGAGTGTATGTACAGGCGGCTTAGTGAAGGCTGTTTGGAGATTTTTGCTGAAGAGAATTTTGACAAACGCAGAGAAGGGGAACAGTCTTAACTTGTTTTAAAGAATAAAGTTGAAATATGAAAAGGCGGACAACAGAATGGGCCGAATTGTCGCCCCTCGAATAAAAGAGCCTGAAACGGTCGCTTTACTGCTCAAAATATATTGAAGTTAATACCTGAAAATATAATAAAACATTCAAACTTTGAAACAATCGATGACGGAAGGATAGTAAATAATGCTTAGGTGCCAAAGCTTGGATTTCAGCAAGTAGATACAAACTTACTTCTTATTATAAATTCCAAATATTGAAATTTTCATATTCAATCGGGAATCACTCAAATAAATATATTTCATTCAATTTAATCTAAAGTCTTAATAATATAGTAAACGTGAGAATTTGACAATATATCACATTCCGATAACGTCGTCTAAGTATGTTTAGGGGACACGAAAAATTGAGTACACGCCCTATATATGTTTCTTACTCTAGCTATATCTACTTGAGATAAATTACAGCTAGCACCTTCGAACCTTCCTTTAATTTTAAATACGATTGCCATAACGTTTCTGAGAAAAATCGTCCCTATTGGTCATTGGAAAACGCACTTGCAGCTGAGTTCATACTAAACAATTACAGCATCCTGTAATTCATTCTGCAAACCGCCTCCGTTGGTTGAACGGAATAAAAGAATCGAGCTTTAAATATGATATTTCTCGACGGAGCCTTCGGAAAATTCCAACCTCATTAGGGGAATTACCGGCGAGGATACACAAAACGCCTTTTCTCGAGTAATTCTACACCCGACAGCTTAGAAAAGAGTGCGAAAAGAAAAAAACGGACCAAGACGGTTTCAGTTCCTCGAGGCTAGGAAAGAGAGATCCCTTTGAATTGTTTTAATTTACGGCATTTCGGATACTTTCGAAAGGATCTTCAGTACTGCTCTCGGGAGAAAATGAATAGTGGATAATGTATAAAATTTGTAAGAGCGGATTACAGGAAAAAAGCTTTTTATTCGAAGAAAAAACCTCAGCGTGAAATTGCGAATGGAAAACTGAGTGGGCGAATCACAAATTGGTATGCTGTTAATCCACTCGAATTAACCTTTCCTTAATAATTAAAAACCTTTCGGACTATACAGGGTGTATCGATAAGGATTTGCATACAAAATTACTATTGATACTCTTATAGCCTTAATAATTTCAACCTTGGGTAAAAACAACGCTGTCTGACTGTGTTAGTACCTTATAAATACAATTAAAACAAGTTTTATACTTTCTATATTTTCACAACCAAGAATTGGATATCAATAATATGAAGATTACACTAAGTAACCGAGCAATTTAAAGCTCATCTTCAGACACTGAAGGCTCTACAAGTGCTACATAATAATAATAATAATAATAATAGCAATTTATTTCAAAAATTATCACAGTCTAGACAAAATTAATCACAGAATGAACAATCTATCACAGAATGAGACAAAAAGAAACAGGTCAAGCGAGAAAAGAAAAAAAATTTTCAATGCCGGATAGAACAATAATCGTAATACTCATCCAGGCAATACGGTTCACAATCCACCAAAAATCGACGAACCTTGAAGTCAAAAGAGCCTGCACCATCAAGATCCCGCATGGATTTAGGTAATGAATTGTATAATTTCATACAAGAATACAGCACACTATTCTGAGACTGTGTCAGAAATAGTCTTGGAAGATGAAAAGTATGAACTTGCCTTGTGTTGTTAATATTTTGAAATTTATTAAACAGGTATTTATGCTTGGATACAAATTGCAAAGACTTGTAAACAAAAAGCCCAGTGACTGTCAGGATGTTATTGTCCCTGAAAATATTTCTACAGGATTCCCTAAAATGCATTCGCAACATCAACCTCAATGCCATCTTCTGAGTAACAAATAGGCGACGCGCAGAAATGCTTCCACCCCAAAATATTATACCATACGCTAGTCGCGACTCGAAATTAGCGTAGTAAACAGTTTTTAAGATATCGACGTCAACCTGACGTTTTAGTACATTAATGGAATAATTAACCGATAAAAGCTTTCTATTTAAAGAATCAACATGCACATGCCACTTTAGGGTACTATCAATTAATAACCCGAGAAATCTAACAGATGTCCCAACTGGAACGTTACAGTCATCAGTAATATTTAAAGATGAAGGAAAATCATGTCGAGAGCGATCAGTATGAAAAAACACCAGCTCGGTTTTTGTTGAATTTAACTTAAGGTCATTATCAGAACACCAACTCCCAATCCTCCCAAACACCTCCGACGCACCCTCAATAACTGAGGAAACACTGTTACCACAAACGACAACATTTGTGTCGTCCGCATATAGAGAAAGTTCATAAGAAGGTGAGTCAATAACTCTAGGTAAGTCATTTATATAAACTATGAAAAGCAATGGGCCCAGTACGCTGCCCTGAGGCACTCCAGATGTGATCTTGATTTCATCTGATAAGTATCCACTTCCTTCATATTTTAGCTCTACTTTTTGAACTCTATTGGTCAGGTAGCTTCTTATAAGGTCCAATTGCCTATCACGTATTCCATAATGCTCAAGCTTGTCCAGCAGTTTTCGGTGGTTAACACTGTCAAATGCTTTGGACAAGTCGAGAAACACACCCAGAGGAATATCTCCTCCATCCAAGACCTCAGTAATTTTTCGCAATAGATCGAAAATCGCAGTTTCCGTAGATTTATTAGATATAAATCCATGCTGAGATGGATTAAAGATATTGAACTTTCTGAAAAAGGACACAAGACGGACACAAAGTATCTTTTCAAACACCTTTGAGAAAGTAGCTAACAGGCTTATGGGCCTATAATTGCCAAAATCAGCTTTAGAGCCTTTTTTAAATAACGGTTTAATAATTGCCATCTTTAGGGCATCTGGAAATATTCCCTCAACAAATGAACGATTAATTATAAAGCTTAAGGGTTCTGCTATTATATGAATACATTTTTTTACTATTTTCATAGAAATACCGTCGAAACCACATGAAGAAGAATTCTTCATTTTAATAACCATTGATACTAATTCTCGAGCTGTCACCTGGAACACATAAAAAGAGCTTTCGTTTCTCTGTACACCACAAGTATTTCCCTCCCCAGAAAGTCCACAGCTTGTACCACAAGCAGAAAAAAATTGATTGAACTTATTTGCAACATCTTCTGGATTGCCTGCAGGAAAATGGTCATACTCTGTATGACGTTTGCCAGTGAGATCTCTGACAATGCTCCATGTCATTTTTGATTTGTTTGAAGAGTTCTTAATAAGACTCCCATAATGAGCCCGTTTGAGCTGTGTGATCCGCCTGTCATAATACTTCTTTGCAACTCTGTACTGATCTAAGTACAGAGGGTCAACCCGTGACATTGTATAGAGTATATCTAATTGCCGTTTGATTTCCAACAACTGAGGATCAGAATTGCAAAAATTCAACCTACCAGAGGAAGCTCGAAAGGAGACTGTGGGAAAGGCATCAGCAAATACTCCATTGAAAATTGACGAAAAACAGGACCACATGTCTTCTACTTTTTGTCTATTGATGTCATATAATACTGACCAATCTATATCAGTCAAAGCACTCAGAAAAACTCTTATATTCGAGGAACTAAAATTTCGGCGCTTAGACGGCATTGCTTTTGGAGAAATTAAACTATTTATGTTGAAATTGATCGATATTGCCTTGTGATCAGAAAGATGTGGTTGCATTATTCTCACCTGACCACCCTCGACATTTGTGAATATGTTGTCCAGACAGGATGACGAGAGAAGAGCTTCCCGAGTTGGTTCACTAATAATTGGTTGAAGACCATACGAGTGTAGCACAGACAACAGAGTTTGTGTATCCCTGTGATTTGGTTTGAGTATATCCACATTAAAATCACCCACTATGACAAACCTTGCAGACCTTTCACCATTCAGGATATCAAGCAATAGTGCAAGCTTTTCAAAAAACCGCTCAATATCACCCAAATTGGGTTCGCTTGACCTGTAAACACATATGACAATTAAATTCAAATTATTATTAACTTTACATTGAACAGCACAGCATTCAAAAATATACTGAGCACTTAATTTACAAATATCTGTTCTGACAAAAAATCTTTTAAAATAATCACGAATAAAAATTGCAGTACCACCATGTCTGTTAAGCGGACGACAGAAACTGCTCACAAGTAGAAAACCCGGCAGTGAATACGAAATCAACTGGTCCTGATTTAGCCAATGCTCACTTATGGCCAGAAAATGACACTCATTATCCTGAATAAACTGTTCCAGACCTTGAAATGCTGTTGACAAACATTGGATGTTCAGGTGTGTGATGCATAACTGAGAAACTGCATCAGAGGAGTCAGCCGATGTTAGTCCTTTTTCTGCTCTGGATTGATAGAACTGCTTGCTCTCTCTAAAAAAGTTTTCTCTGAGCTTCTTTCATTAGCTTTCTGAAAATTATAATAACGTGACACCAGAGCCCCATTAGGCCAAATTTCCTTATTCCAGGCTTTATCTAAATTGACCTTTTGAATAGACACCTTCATAGAAGAATATATTTGGGGATGCTTAGATTGCAGTTCTTCGCAGATAACTTCTGGAAATTTATCCAATAATAGACTCTTCATGTCCTCAGGCTTTGCACCAGGCTGCAGTCGAGATACATGTAAAGAT
Organism: Harmonia axyridis; assembly: GCF_914767665.1. Classification (NCBI taxonomy): domain Eukaryota; kingdom Metazoa; phylum Arthropoda; class Insecta; order Coleoptera; family Coccinellidae; genus Harmonia; species Harmonia axyridis. The sequence goes on from NC_059507.1 coordinate 20,337,752, forward strand.
ATAAATTTGGGTACTGCCTGTATATTAGACAACTGCTCATTTGTACCCACAACAAATTTACGATTGTTACGTTTGTTTTTGGGTTTAACTGTTAACCAATCATCATTATTTCCCTTAGATTTGTTGATATCCTTGGGAACAGGAAGAGTTACAATATCCTGCATTAAAGATTTCTGCTGAGCATGTAAAATTGCTGAATTAACAGTTTGTTTTTTTATTTTTATTTGAGGTTTGGTATTTGCCAGTTTTGACATCCCTAAATCATTGTCAATGTTCTTATTGACAGCCGTTGATACATTCGAGCTACCAGAAACTATCTTTGTGTTTGTTTTTTTGGGCTGCGAGCGAGAAAGATTTCTTGTCTCTCTCTGTTCCATCTGCATTTGTTGATTTGTACTAGGTTTTGATAATAAACCAGAACCGGATGATAAATCAAACGATAAATCAGGAGGACTAACCTTCATTTGACCTCCAAATTGGGATAATTTTTCCTCATACTCATTTATAAGACTTTTCTGAATTTTTATTGTGTATTCTGAGCTATCTACCAGTTTTTGGAGAAGAGTTTTCTCAACTGACAGGCCATCCACCTTCTTTTTCAGAAGAAATACACTATTAGCATTAGTTAACGACAGTTCATTAGTCAACGACAACCATTTTTCGTTGCACAAATCGCACAACCACTTTATGTTAGTATTCTCAGAGAAACCTTTCAGCCAAGAATCTTTAATATACACACACGCAGCGTGAACAATACATTTACAGATCTTACATTCTATAGTTTTATTATTAACAATAAAATTATCGGAGCATTTAACGCACACGTCCGTACTCATCGACATTGCGCATATACATAGTATTTAAATCAATTCATCTACACTAAAGGAGATAAAACTGTAACGCTACAATTGCCCATAAGACTCTAAAGACTGATTTCTCGGGGTGGTTTGGCTTATTTCGCAACAAAACTCCTACCCAGGTTTTTACAAATTTAATGAAATTGAAATATACAGAGATCGATCCTTTTCACTATAAACAAATAATATTGAAATAAACTTAACTTAAATCAGTTTTCAATCAATTACTGTGCTGTTAGGATGGAACCTGTTCTGTAGATTATTTTCAGCCTTCTAAACTCCAGATCTTAGCACGAAGCTATAGTACTCCAATTCCCATTCAGCGAAGTTGATGCAATAACGCCTAGGTATTACGCAGGTATTCTCCCAGTTTCAGGAACTAAAGTGGTTTAACGTACTTACTATTCCAACTTCTATCGGGTGTCCCAAACTCGATGGCCTATCAGACGTTTCTGGAAAACTAATCATAATTTTGAGCTGAAAATTTGCATATTGTGGTTTGAGACAATGATCCTTCTCCCTAAAATACTTTCAGATCTCTACAACTTCCGGTTATACCGGAAACAGACTACTACTTCCTTATTTTGAATGGCACACCCAGTATATTATTGCATCATTAGATAGCTTTTTTGATGGCAATTTCGGCAATATGCCATACCTTGGGAAAAAATTCAACGGTTCATGAGTTATTGGGATTCTTATGACAAAAAAGGTGGCGATGAGGACTCACATTTTTTTGAATATTTCAGCAGAAAAAGCCTCTTTCGAAAAAAATTTGTTTTGTTTCGTAAGACTGTTTTCGGCTTGGACCAAAAATGTACAGGGTGTTTATAAGAGGATCATGAACTTGGACAACTCAAATTCATCAAAACTCAAGATTTTCAAATTAAAATCTATATTTTCTATAATTTCAGTCGATTCTACGTACAAAAATAGTGGGGGTTACTTCAGCAAACCCTATACCTAAAAAGAGTTATCGGGGAAGAACTTCAAATGAGGAAAAACCGCTATTCATAACTGTGGAAATAACTGTCTGTTACTTCCGTAAAACACAAAAAGAAAATAAAATTCGATGTTTGGATAACTAAACTTGACATATCAAGAATTGTAATGAATTATTCGTATTTGAAAATTGTATTGGTTCATGGATTTCTCAACAATACCAACGAAAAATTAATTAAAATTCATGAAATGTAAAATTTAGTTATCCAAACATCGAATTTTATTTTCTTTCTGTGTTTTACGGAAGTAACAGACAGTTATTCCCACAGTTATAAATAGCGGTTTTTCCTCATTTGAAGTTTTTCCCCGATATCTCTTGAAGTATTCATTTTAGGTATAGGGTTTGCTGAAGTAACCCCCACTATTTTTGTACGTAGAATCGACTGAAATAATAAAAAATATAGGTTCTAATTTGAAAATCTTGAGTTTTGATGAATTTGAGTTGTCCAAGTTCATGACCCTCTTATAAACACCCTGTACATTTTTGGTCCAAGCCGAAAACAGTCTTATAATACTACGTATTTGCGTAAACGAAACAAAACAAATTTTTTTCGAAAAAGGCTTTTTCTGCTGATATATTCAAAAAAATGTGAGTCCTCATCGCCACCTTTTTTGTCATAAGAATCCCAATAACTCATGAACCGTTGAATTTTATCCCAAAGTATGGCATATTGCCGAAATTGCCATCAAAAAAGCTATCTAATGATGCAATAATATACTGGGTGTGCCATTCGAAATAAGGAAGTAGTAGTCTGTTTCCGGTATAACCGGAAGTTGTAGAGATCTGAAAGTATTTTAGGAAGAAAGATCATTGTCTCAAACCCCAATATGCAAATTTTCAGCTCAAAATTATGATTAGTTTTCCAGAAACGTCTAATAGGCCATCGAGTTTGGGACACCCGATATATCTCAAGGAAGTACTTCTTGATATTTTTCAATCGCAAGAGATATTTCTGTTGTTCCATTTCCACGGGAGGTGCGAGAATCATGACACAATTCTCGCCGATATATTAAATTCTAAATCTCAAATTAAACTAGTAATGACCGAAATCTAAAACAAGGTACGTATTCTTCCTGAAGTCTCGATAATTATTGAAGAACTTTCAGAAAATTATCTACGCTTTCATCTCTAGACACGCGCATCAGCATCCCCACCAATGGCATACGATGAATTGACAAATTAATGCGTCTCTGAAAACTCCGTCAGCGGAACATAAATTGAAGCGTTCAAAACCGCTGAAAAGCCAAAAAAGAGCTATTTGATTTGGTGGAGAAGGAGAAAAATATATTTGTTATACAAATATGTGGGATTTCAGATTTTAGTTGAATGCGTTGAATATAAGGTGTTGTGAAAAGAAATCCATTATTTCTGCTTGAACAACAAGACTTTAATAACCACAGTTGAAATGATCTGCTTTAGGTGAAATATGCGCCGTTTTGTTCCGTAACTTGTCATTTCGAAGAAAACATCATGAATCTTCTCTCAAAGAAGCCCTTGTTCCTATTGGCATAAATTGCGACAGTCGATTTTCACAAGCCTCCGTTTTAGCGAAATTTTCACCCGCAAAATTGTTCGCTATAGACAGGAACAGCTGGTAATCACTTGGTGCCAAGTCCAGTCTATAAGGTGGATGCATAAGATCCCTCGAACGAAGATTCAGGAGCTTTGTTGTGCGTGGCCAAGCGTTGACCTGATGGAACACAATTCCTTTCCTATTGCCGTTGCCGTAAGTGATACTTTTTTCATCGCCAGTTGCAAACCGTTTCAAAAATGGGTTGATCTTGTTGCGATTCGCAGATGGAAATTTCGTTCATAAGGTTTTTTGCGTTAACTCATGTGGTAGCCATACATCGAGCTTCTTCATGAGACCAGCCTTATGCTTTCAGTTTTTTTCTGGGATTGGGATCTTCACTTCTTGAGCAATAGGAATTGTGCTTACCACATAATTGTGGTAGGACTCGACAATGTGATATTATCGACACTATCGACAATTTGCTTTCCAGTGCGTAGTACCTACTTCTTTGAAATCGAAATTACAGCAACGAAATGGATTAAATCAAAATTGCGCATAAATGGTTGTTACAGTATCAGAACCATGAACATTATTTACATGTTTAGCCGCCTGGCTTGCATTTTCGCCTGCATCGAAGAAAAACTCTGAAATATTTTCTCTTTGTTAGCGTCCATCTTTGACGAGCGCTTAAACTAAACTGAGCCAAATAATCACAAAACTGTCAGAAAAGCTTTTGTAGTGATTAATCTCATCTTTCTAACGCTATATAGTGTATTCCAATCGGAGATAACTAAAGCCATCTATTGAAAAAATTATTTTGTTTACTACACCTAATAGTTTGGAATGGCACTTTTTCTGTGAGAAAAGATGCAATGATATTTTCTTCGATAATTGATATTTCTGAAATAATCTGTGATCCGTTAACCAGAATGAATTATATTGGGATGCGAACTCAATACCAAATTATCCAAAGAATTATGCTTCTCATATAAAAAACGAAATTTGCACCTACTAAATTCCAACCCTTTCTGTTTCATCTGTGACCTTCAACCATCCGGTAACCTATAAGGGTTGAATCTGTTTGATGTTGTGCTGGGTCAAGTTATCACCCCAAAACGTTTAGATTTGAGATACAAAACCTTCATGAATAAAGAGTCTAGGGGTAACATGAAATTTTTGGGAGAGACAACCATTCTAATCATTTTAATTACAGCGCCGTACATAAGAGCTATGTCCTATAATTAAGTTCCTTCGTTGAAAATCTCAAATATTCTCGTATTTGAAATACCCTTACATTCTTAATATATCGTTTCCTACAAACAAAGACAGGGAAAAACGTGATATAACCTCAAATAAGATAGATCGAAATCAGGACGGATTTTATCGGAAGAAAATAATTTCTTCAAGCTGGCGACTCTTCATCTGACCGCACCAATAATAAATACGGCTGTCACTCGAGAATTTCCTCAATTTTCCGAGTCCACCAGAGTCATAAAGCTACATCGCAGTCCAACAACTTTTTCATTTTCTCCCAAAACCCCTTTTATTTCGATGCAAATTTTTCGACAAGGATTGTTGGCAATCCGCCAAGTGTTCCCGATGGATATATCGGAAAAGCCCGATAAAAATATCCTTTATTTCGGTTTTTCCGCATAAACTAGCGATTCGTGCATATGCGGGATATTTTCAGTAATAATACCATTTTTATTATTCGCAACAATTCTTTTCGTCCTAGAAACATAGTTTGGCTTTCTTTGATATTCCGAAACAGGAGTTGAGTGGAAGTTGAGAGCCTTGACGAATACCATCTGCATACGATACGGTAGGGATGTTACTGAAAGAAACGTCAAGTAATTCAACTTGGGTATTTCTTTTGTAGATTTCATTTCATCATCATCATAAATTCAAAACTGAAATTTTAAGTAGTATTGCCACCAGTCATTATGTTTGCAAGCAGTTTCGTCAGATTTATTTCCTAACTCAACTGAGTAACCTTTGAGCAACTCAGCTGAGTTATGATATAAATATAGAATAAAGCTTTAAGGGGTGAAATCAATGACTGGTTGAGTTATTAGGCTATTTCACAAACAAGATGAAACGTAAAGAATTTGAAATAGTGGCAGAATTATTTATCGTTCAGCTATCACATGCACATATTTGAATACACCTCACTTGACAGGCCAATCTGAGTCGAACATCAAATTTGAATTATTGATAATTGAAACTTGACGAGAGCTCCTGTTCGTTTTTTTCAACAAGAAACTCAAATAGCTTATTAGCAGAGCTGTGTCAAAGCTTTGTTCTTGATTTTTCGAAAGTACTCGAAGCCATTTTTTTTTAGAAACAAAGCTAAGTGCTTAGTAATCGAAGCATCAAAAATAGGCTTAGTGTTTAGTAATCTCCAAAGTAATCCGCTAAGTCCTTCCAAAATCTTGTCGTAACACGAATTTTCCGACGCTTTAGTACCCTACCCTATGATCGTCCAAAATAATCTGATTAGCTCGGGCGCATATTGAGACGCAGTCCCGATGCTAGACGTTGCTAGATACTGCATTGGGGTAATAAACACCACGCATTCGCGTGCTCATATTGGGAGTTCGGTGGGATTAGTTTAGGTATTCTTTGTATTGAAGCTCAAGGCTTGTTGTAAATCACTCATTTCTGTTTATGAACTGAAGTAGGTCTCACATCTGGGTGAGAATTATGTGTGCACCTAGGTGAAAGGAAAGTTGTTTCGATTCAATTAGTTACTTTTGTTCTTGTCTAATCAAAAAAGTTAAGGAACAGAGATGCATCACCATGAACTGCCTCAATCAATTTCTCTTCCATTCTTGTTTGAGCTCTCTCAATCATATTTCTCCATGGCTGCTAAAGAATATAGTTTTTCCGTCGGCTAGCAACTTCAACTTCCACTGGCACGTCCGCTGTGTTCCTGTCGTGTCGAATCCTCAATACCCAAAAAGCCCCTTGCCACCCTGTGCGTCAATTTGCGCGCACCTAATGTGTTTTATAAATCACTGTACGGTCCCTCGCATTGCAGTTGCGTTCAACACGAGTCGTTTTCTACTCCTGCGCTTCAATATGAGATGCCCCATCAGGAATAGTGGTTCACAAAATACCGTACCACATCATGCCATGCTGCCGAGCCTCAATATGCGTCTCGGCTTAATCTTATAGTAATGATAGTGCATTAATATTGAATACAGTTGCACTGACGCTATTTTGTGGATTTAAACTTATATCTGATATTAAACAATGGTTTCATCAAATTTTCGAAAAGGGGTTATTGGCTGTTGATTGTTGAAATATTAATTATTCAAATATAAAAAATATATAAGAATGTAATCAATTCTTATTTTTATAATCAAAGAAATAGACGATTTGATGTCTTGAATCTGTAAGATTTATTTTGTTTAGTTTAAAATATAACATAATAACATACAAAAAAGAAATAATATTATACAAAGTAATACAAAGAAATAAAATAAAATAAATAAAAAGAAATAGCTTACTAACCTCTAAGAAATCAAAAACAATGCCACTTCTTCGGGATTCTAAAAAAACTCACAAATACCACATGAACTAGTCTTAGGTTAGAATCTCAGACATAGAACGTAGATCATGGAACATAGATCATAGAACATAGAAGTTATAAAGTTGTTTTCCCTAAAAATAACAGTCTTATTTTTACATCCCCCCACACAAAGTATATTACCTGTTACATTACATGTTTGCGTTTTCACATGGGAGCAACTTAGTTACATGAAAATAATTATTGTCCTTTCTTTTATTTCCAATATTTATCTCATATATAGTGTTAGAAATTTTTTTCACTATTGGAAAAGGTCCTATTCTCATTTCATCAAGTTTTTTTCTATTTAATTTTGATTTATTTTCAACGTAAACATAGTCTCCAATTTTAAAATCATAATGTTTCCTATTCTTGTCGATCAGTTTTTTATTGTATTCATGATAGCGTAAAGAATTTTTATATGCTATTTCCCTATCTTTTGGTAAATTTCTCTCTTCTATAAGTTCTTCTGGAGCAATGGGATCAGTTCTGACACAAAGTAAATATTCTGGGCTATATCCCGTTGTAGAATGGTCTGTTCTATTGTATTCTTCAATACATTCATCGGCTATTTTCGTCCATGCCCTATTTCTCGTTTCGTTTTGTTTGCACCTTATTCTGTTCACTAATGTCTGATTCAGTCGGTCATTCAGACCATTAGAAGAAGGACAATCTACTGTTGTGAAAATCAATTATATATTCAAACTTATCATATGTTGTCTGAATTTTTCCGAATTTATTCCTGGGTATTGTGTTAGAATATTACTTCATCCGAACAGATTACGAGAGAGACAACCAAACCTACACTTGAAAGTATTAATTCAAGTCATACGGTGGCGCTACGATAGGGCTGCCATACGTCCCGGTACGCTGGGACATGTCCCGGTTTGGACCATTGAGTCCCCGTGTCCCGGTCAGTTATTCAATTGTCCCGGTCAGTAATTTGACCGTTATGAGATTCATATTTCCTTATATGGAATAGGTGAGACAAAATTTGTTTTCATGGAATCTGAATTGATTCCAGTAATAGCAAAGATGAAATGATGTTTCCGTTGCTCAAACATTATTTTTCAGAAAAAGAAGGATTGAAAATAAAATTATTAAAATTGGACTCATGACCAAATAAATCGTCTTATACAATCACTTTATTTTGTATTGAATCCTTAGAGGACCTTAATATTTCCATATAAAATATTTTCGCTGTCAGTGCGGATCACACAAATAGCTACTTACTTCGAAGTAAAATAAAGGTGATTTTTTTTTAATTAGAACAGTATTTTTCCAAAGACATCAAAACTATCGGTTGTCACAATACTGCTTTCACTTCCGCCGATATGATGTCAATTTCTGTGCAGTCTATTGGTCTTAAAATTTTCAAATATTTTTCGATATTTTCTGTAAGGGTTGAACGATGAAAGGTTTTCTTGAGTACTCAGAAACAACTTACAGCAATGTAGGAATCTCATCAAAATGTGCCAATATATTCTCGCAATTCTGGAACACAATGTTCATGTGGAACGGGTGTTTTCTTTTCTATGAGATCTTGACAGTGGTTTAAGAACGAATGAACGAAATGCATCAAGTGCAGGAAGCACAGTGGAAATCATAATTTGAGTTATTTATAATTATAAAATGACATACGTCAAATTTTATAATTATGTGAAAAATTAATTAATAATTAATTACTTGAGAAGGCCTAAACTTAGAAATATATAAATGGGCTAAAAAAATGGCACCGAGAATCAAGCCTAAAAGGAAGGGTACCATACCTACTTGTTTATTGTTGCCACTTTATGTTGTTTTTATTGTGAGTTGGTATTATTTTTGTTCTTTATGAATTATTCAAGTGGATATGTCTGAATGAATCTTATTTTATTTGGGAATGTGCTATAAATCAACTACCAAGTGCAAAAAAGTCAATAATCCTAGAAACCCTGGATTATTATTAAATTAATACCTCTCAGATGAGGTTTTAATTTTTGTGTGGTATTTTAACCTATTTCTGTGCCACTTGTCCCGGTCGATGTTCCAAAATTTATGGCAGCCCTACGCTACGAGTCTGCTCGTGGCGAGGCCATCGAGGGCCATCGAGAGAGAAAACAAGAATAGATCTTCGATGATCGAGAGCGAACGTCAGGGACAAAAACTTAATGTGTCAGTCCCTTCTACCCGGCTGTCTGTCAAGCCCCTCCCGTTCTGCCTGGTGAACTGTACTTGCTTTTGAGATAGAGTTAGACTTACTAGAGTGTCTTGAGAATAAACGATTAATATTATCATCTGTGTATTAGTGAATACTCTGTATTTAATATAACCCAAATAAATATCCAATAGGTAATGGGCTCCAGTGCACGCTTTAAACTGCGCAACAAGGTAAACACTTATTCTGAAAATATGTTGTGTAAACAACGAGAAAAACATTGAGGTAAGTTGAATTTCAACTTAATTATGAGGCTATAGATATTTTAGTTAGTTCGGTGAATGGAAATGATTTATTTCATATTCATTCCTGAAATAGAGAATTCCTGTTATACAGTATATACTATATTTGGTTAATGTGTTTACCTATCTATTAGACAAGGAATCAACTTTGATTCTTAACGGTTATTGACAGTTGATGTTCAGAGAAACGAGATATTTTGCTATACAAATGATTAAGATTCAGTTTAGAGAAACGAGATATTTTGCTATACACATGTTTTATAGAATTAGATGATTAAGATTCAGATTAGAGAAACGAGATATTTTGCTATACACAAGTTTTATAGATTTAAATGATAGATTCAGATTAGAGAAATGAGATATTTTGCTATACACATGTTTTATAATAATAATAATAATAATAATAATAAAGCTGTAACCTGTCGAAGGGTCCCTGTCCAGGGTAACGGACGAAGCCGTGTGGAAAGCAGCTCAAGAATTCTCCCACCGTAGCTCTGCGGATCGTAAAAAGCGATCAAAGGCCGTCTCCTCCACGACACGGAGGAACCCATGAATGATGGTGAATTTAAGGAATCGAAATATAGAGCCGCTGCCTGAGGTTCGTCAGGGCGTGTCTGGAGCCGGCGCTGGACATGACAGTATGCGGGACGTCGGTGACAGAGTGCTAAGGAGACGGGCGTCTGTCGAACAAAATGCTACGCCTCCACAATCTCAACATTCTAGGAGAAGAATAACACGAGTTTCTCCGACTGCTGAAGGTGCTGTGCAGGATCCCCAACCAGCACTCACCCAAGCAGGTCTACCAAGAAGACGCATGAAATGGACAAGTTCGATAAATGAAACGATCATGCGCATATATTATGAAGTGACTAATATGGAAGAGGATAAAATAGGCTACCGTCAAAAATTATTTGCAGAATTCCACAGAAACTATCCCGAACTTCAAGTTTCTGAGCAAAGAGTAGCCGACCAATACCGGGTCATATTGAGAAATAAACTTGTACCCGATGAGAGACTTAACACCATAAAAAATGAAGTCCAACTGAGGCTACAGAATAGGAACCTCACTAACAACGAAACGACAATTGAAGAAAACTACGATTGTGCTGAAAACCAACACAACATCAATGCACAAATGAACTCTGAGGAACAAAACAACGCAGATGTGTTAGCAATAAGTGATGCTCAACGACGGAATATATATGCTGCACCCGTCGTAAATCCAGAAGAAGACCAAAGAGAACTACTGGAGCGATTATTTGCCACAATGAATAGATGCATTATAGATTTTGAGGGCACAGATCCATTGAGACGACCGATTCTGCCAAGATTGAGGACATCTAAGAAACTATCTCATCTTCTGGTCATGACCAACAAGGAGATTATACCCAAGTATCTTTCTGACTACCATGATCTCGAATCATTACACCTCATCATATACTGTGCAGCATTTTCAATAGCAACAGTGCTAGGTGTGAAGCCAAAACCTAAAAGTCAGCAACCAGCCAGAGAAAAACAACAAAATAAACCACATTGGCAAAAAAGGCTAGAAGACAAAGTTCATAGCATCCGCCAAGAAATTGGGAGGCTCACCCAATTTGCAAAAGGTTCGCCGTCTAGAAGATTACAAAAAATGGTGAATATAATAATGGATCGTCACCGGCAACATACAACGTATGATCCAAACAATGAAAATGCTCAACAAATTTTAGACACACTGAAACAAAAACTTAGTGTGTACTCCGAAAGACTCAGAAGATACAATGAGAGCTATAGAAGAAAACAGGATAATATGATTTTTGAAAACTCCGAAAGAAAATTCTATAGAATGTTAAACAATAATATGTCAGCAACACCAGGAAGTTATCCAACCGTCGAGGATATTGAGAATTTTTGGACAGATCAACTGGCTACACCAACCCCCTACAACTCCCAGGCTGATTGGATAAGAAATGAAGAGAAATCCTGTGAGACAATGGAACAAATGCCGCATAACGCAGTTTCTATAGAAGAATTCCATGAAGTATTGATAAACACACACAATTGGAAATCACCCGGCCCAGATGGAATCCACAACTTTTGGTTGAAAAAATTTTGGTGTATACACGGCAGGCTAGTTGAAACCATAAATGATGTTATAAGTAATCCAACGGAAATGCCCAAATTTTTAACAACAGGGACCACTTACCTCTTACCGAAGGATATGCAACACACAGCGGATCCATCAAAATACAGACCAATTACATGTCTACCAACAATATATAAAATCATCACATCATGTATAGCATCTCGTATCTACAAACATTGCGAGACAAATAATATAATGACAGCACAGCAGAAAGGATGTTCCAAGAATGCACTAGGATCGAAAGAACTGCTGATAATAGATTCCATCATATGCAACCAAGCCTTCAAAAAACACAGAAATCTTTTTATGACATATTTTGACTATAAGAAGGCCTTCGACTCTATTCCACATGGGTGGCTGACAAAAATTTTGGAAATATACAAGATCGATCCAATAACAATAAACTTTCTGAAGTATGCAATGTGCAACTGGAGAACGAATATCGAACTCTCTACAGCGAACATAACTACTAAAGATATTCCAATAAAAAGGGGAATTTTCCAAGGAGATTCGTTGAGTCCCTTATGGTTCTGCTTGGCACTGAACCCCCTTTCTAAACAACTGAATGCTACTGAAAAAGGTTTCAATGTGAAAGGAAACAGAAATAATATTGCACTCAATCATTTGCTATACATGGATGACCTCAAACTTATAACAGGCAACAAAAACCACTTGCAAATTATGGTCAAACTGGTGGAAAATTTTTCGGAAGACGTGGGGATGAAATTCGGATTGGACAAGTGTCGTACTATTAGCGTAGTGCGTGGAAAAATCGAAGATGAACCGATAGCTCTCTCCAATGGACAGGAGATAGAAGCAATGAAATCGGACGATCTTTATAAATACCTAGGAATGAAACAAAACCGACGAATAAACCATCAAAGAATGAAGGGAGACTTAACAAAAGAGTTCATTAGGAGAATCGACAAAATTTTGAAAACAAACCTCAACAGCAAGAACATGACGAGAGCTATCAATACATATGCATGTTCAATTCTTACATACTCTTTCGGTATCATTCCATGGACCAAAACAGATATGGAAAACCTGCAACGCAAAATGAGAACCTTGATGACGAAAGCACACAAGCACCATCCGAAAAGTAGCATTGAGAGGACGACACTGCCGAGGAATAAAGGAGGCAGAGGTCTGCTAGACATCATGGAACTTGCCCATGGTCAAATTAAATGCCTACGAACATACTTCAAAGACAAATCAGGCACGTCAGAGATCTACAAAGTACTGTGTGAAGCAGACGAATCAACACCTTTACAACTGCACAAGGAGCAATTGTCATACAACCACCAGACAATCCAAGAAAAACTGCAAAGATGGAGAGAAAAGCCCCTACATGGACGACATTTCAACGAGGTGAACCAGGATCATGTCGACATTGAAGCGTCGAACTATTGGCTCACATCAGGTGCGATGTATCCAGAAACGGAAGGATTTCTTTTAGCCATCCAAGATCAAGTGATCTCAACAAAAAATTACTGCAAACATATCATAAAGGATCGAACTATTACTGACGATCGATGCCGTTATGGGTGTCCAACGAACGAGACAATCCAACATATCACGGGAGGATGTCAAATGTTTGCAGGAAATGAATATAAAGAGAGACACGATGCAGTAGGAAAGATACTACACCAAGAAATGGCAACTAAATTAGCACTAATTAATTCTGAAAAAGTGCCATACTACAAGTACCGACCGGAAACCATCCTGGAAAACGAACGCTATAAACTGTACTGGGATCGTACAGTTTTGACTGATAAAACAGTCCCTCACAACAGGCCAGATATATTGCTAGTTGATAAACAACAAAAGGCAGCAATACTCATCGACGTAGCAATACCTAATAACAACAACATGCGTCAAAAAGAGGTCGAAAAAATTTCAAAATATAGGGACCTCGAATTTCAGATAAAGCGCCAGTGGGGAATGATATCAACGAGAACTATTCCAATTATCATCTCAACAACAGGAATAGTACCCAAAAATCTCAAAAGAAATATCAAGCAACTAGGACTTAGTGAGTATATATGCAATATAATGCAAAAAGCTGTTCTTTTAGGTACTGCAAGGACGGTGAGAAAATTCCTAGGAAGCGAAGGACAGGTCCAAGGATCGCATATAAGAGGACCAGAAGTTCGACGAGAACCAGGGGGACCACAAGAACCGGACACGACCGAGCTCTGCCCTTCTGATATTTTAAATATCTGGGATTGAGTGAATGTTCCTCTTAGCGAGGAGTGAGAAGCCGACGGCGAGGAAAAATCCTACGCGTATAGGCAAAAGTCGATAATATTTCTTTATTTCAAATGATTTGTAGTTACATAACATAAACTATACAAATTAAGTGAAATGACGTCACAATTTAAGTTTCACATTGCTCTTTCAAAATATTCCTGGAGACTATAAGGTTCTAATTGAATAAGTAGATTTTTCACTTTGATTTGGAATTTTTTATATTGTGAAATGCTTTTTATCTCGTTTGGTAGTTTATTGAAAGCTCTTATACTCATGTAGGTTGGACTTTTTTCAGTTAATGTTAATCTATGTGTTGGGAAAGTTATGTCTAGAGTTCTTGTATTATATGAATTTATATTTTCGCTTGTGAATTTGCTCCTATTTTTATGTAAAAACATTAAACATTCGAACAAGTAAAGACCATACACTGTTAGAATATTTTTTGATCTAAATCTTCCTCTGCATGATTCCCTAAATCCCAATTTGTATATTATCCGAATTGCTCTCTTCTGTAGTAAAAATATTCTTTCCAGATTTTCATTTGTTCCCCAGAAAATGATTCCATATTTGTAGGTGGCTTCAAAGTTCCCAAAATATACTACTCTTAAGGTGTTCTCATTCATATACTCGGTGATTGATCTCAGTGCATAACAATTTTTGCTTAATCTTTTTGATATTATTTCTGTGTGTTGACGCCAATTCAGAAATTGATCGATGTAAACGCCAAGAAACTTGACATATTCCGATAGTTGAAAATTATTATTCGATAAGGTTACTGAATCTGACTTTTGTTTCTGTGATCTGTTTGTATCAAAAGAATAAGTTTAGTTTTATTTTCATTGAGGATCAAATTGTTTTGGTCAAACCATGACTTTGATTTTAAGAAAATTTGGTTTGCTCGTCTTGTTAGTTCTTCAAATTCTTCTGCATCAGTTAATAAATTTGTGTCATCAACGAAATTGACTATGCTACCTTCATTATCTTGGATTATGTTACCTAGATCATTAAGATATACTAGGAACAGTAGGGTACTAATGACACTTCCTTGATCAATTCCTATGGTTCTCTTTAATAGATTTGATTTAGTCTGGATATTGTTTTGTGTGATGGAAACTCTCTGCTTTCTGTTGGAAATATAGGACTTGAGCCATTTGTTTTTATTTCCTCTAATACCATATAATTCCAATTTCCTAAGAAGATGTTCTCTGTTCAGTGAGTCATAGGCCTTAAAAAGGTCGAGGAATATACCTAAAGCCATATTCCTGTTTTCTAGTAATTCCAAAACATATTGTACAAACTGAAATATTGCTGTTTGTGTAGAACGTCCATGCAGGTATCCATGCTGAGTGTGGGAAAACAGATTATTTTCCTTGAAAAATTCCATCAATCGTACAGACATGAGCATTTCAAAAATTCTGCTGAATGCTGGTAACAAGCTTATAGGTCTGTAGTTGTTTAATTCTTCTGGATTGCCTTCTTTTAAGATTGGTCTTATTAGTGCAAGTTTCAGGGACTCTGGAAATATGCCATATCTAAAAGAGTTATTAATTATGTATGACAGTATTTCGCTGACTGCTGGTAATGATAATTTAGTTACTATGATGGGGATTTCGTCATCGCCGCTGCTGAATTTATTTTTTATAGATTTGCTCAGGTTTTTTATTTCAGAAGGTGTGGTTAGTTTTAAATAAAAAGATTTATCAATATTTCTAATGTGTGAATAATCTACTTGAGTTGGAGTTAGATTATTTAAGAGGGTGGTTACTACATTATTGAAGTGTATATTGAAATTTTCAACTATATCTTCTGGTATTCCTTGTATTTGACAATTTTCTATGTTTCTTGTTGTTCCAGTTAGTTCCTTACAGATTTGCCACATAGTTTTGCTTTTGTTATCAGATTTTCTCATTCTTTCTTCATAAGTTTCTACTCTTTGTTGCTTCAATGCATTGTCATATTTTTTTTTTGTATTTTTATATAGTTCCATATGTTGTTGACTTAGTGTACTCAAGATCAAAAGGATATCTAATTTATTTTTCATTTCATCAATTTCTGGTGTTCTGAAATTGTTTACATGTTTCCTATTGATAGATGATTTTTTAGGAAAATTTTCATTGAATACATTGGTGAATTTGGACATGAAGATATCCCATTGCTTATTCACATTTCTTTTTTCTACCTCTCGTACAAGATCCCAATTTTGATTTGATAGTTGTTCTATAAATGAGGTTTTTTCCTTTTCTCCATAGAATCTACGAAAACAGACGTTATAAGGTACTATATTATCAAGAGTGAAAGTGATTTTCTGTGCTTTGTGATCAGATACATGTAAATCAAAAACATAACTTTCATAGTGTTGGATATTGGTGAAGATGTTATCAATACAAGAGCTTGACCTATTTGTAACTCTTGTATCTTGACTTATCGTTGGCCTGATGTTGAAAGATTTCATAAGGTTTGTTAGGTCTGATCCATCCTTGTTTGTTCTTAATAATTCAATATTAAAATCACCAGCAATAATTATTTCCTTTTTTTCCTGAAGAATCTTGATCAAAATTTGTTCCATTTTTGAGAAAAATGTTTGTAAGTTTCCATTTGGTGGTCTATATATTGATAAAACTATTATGTTGCCATTTTTTCTTATCCATTCTCCAGCTGCGCACTCGATTTCACCACATTTAGAGAGTTTCTGTAATTTTGTTCTAGATTTGCCCTTGAGTGTTTTATGAAAGTAGAGAGCTACTCCACCATGACTTTTTTCAGGTCTGCAGAAGCTTCCTATTATGTTGAAATCCTTTATTGGTAAGCCCATTAGTTGTTCATGTGACTTCCAATGTTCTGTTATACACAATATTTTGCATTCTTTATGTTCGTTGAGTCCATACTCTAGTTTGTTGATTGCATTTCCTATAGATTGTATGTTCTGGTGTATAACACTTATATTGGTTTTTTTGTATTTACTTTTTTGTTTGTTTGTTTTTTCTTGTTCATTATTGTTTATTGTACAAAAAAATTCCCACCGTTTGATTTTTTGTAGATCTCAAATTTAAATCTTCGAATGCCTACATTTGGAGGCCAAAATGAGGGTTCATACATGTTGTCTTTCTTGATTAAAGGTGCTGTTACACAAAAACTTTTGAGTTGTCCCTGTTTTGTTTGCAATTCGGTTACAGTGACATCCTCATTTTCGAAACCAGGCTGTTTTTTTATGTGATTTTTTACCATATCGGTGGTTACATGCTTATTAACTCTATATATATTTAGCCATACTTTTCTTTCAGGGCCAGAGAAACCTGATTTCATTGTATCATCTGACACAACCCCTGTTCCTAACCTTTTCTTTGTGTAGTGCTTTTATAGATTTAGATGATAGAGATTCAGATTAAAGAAATGAGATATTTTAATATACATATGTTTTATAGATTTAGATTATGCAGATGTAGATTCTGCATACTCATTGTATCGAATTGATTTAGATGTTTTTGAATTTAGAGATTCCACATTCATCATTTGAGAAAGTTATATTATCTGAATTTAGAGTATTTTTCAGAGTCATAATTTGAGAGATGTACATACATCATTCGAGAGGTTTACATGAGGAAATTTTAGAGTGTTTATTTAAACCTTTCAGAGCCTGAGATTATGTAAACTTTAGAAATTGTGCTAACATACTTTCTGTTTTAGATTGGATAATTTTATAGAATTTAAATACCACACCTAGAGAATTGGAGCATGTAGATTTGAAGATTCTACATACATTGCTTGGAGCATGTAAAATTGGATGTTTCACATTCCATAAACATAATCCAGAGATTGAGATATTTTGAGACTATATACATGGATGAAAAATTTGGGGAATTATTTATTTCACTAAACTACAAAAACTGCAGTATGGTAAGATTAGTGATAACTATTATTTCAGGGCTTCTTTCATACAATGCTTGCTGTGCTGTGTTGTTTGTTTGTAAGCTAGGGATATTATAGGATTCAAGTATTCACCATGTACAATGTACAAATGACCATACCTAACTCAACAGGTTTTCATTGCAGTGCGTGATACCGCTTTTGAAGTAAGGTGTACATGTACGAGGTGGTGTTGCTCGAAAACTTAAATAGTCCTGTTTCGGATTGTATCAGATTGCTGTGCGTCTGAGGCAATTCAGAAGCACGAAACAAAATTTTATATCTTATACCTGGTAGTAGATGTACTAAGAGAGCATATAATGCACAAAAATCTTGAAATACATAATATAAATATTTTGTTTCATAAATCCTGAAATAGATGGCAGCCAAAGGAAATCAAGGAAAACCATTGGTGGATTATCATAGCGATTCCACCATTTCCGTAAGTGCAGAAGATATAGGTTTCATGCATTACGAGGAAAGAGAGAATTGTCAGAACCAATATAAGTTTTTCATGCAATTAATAATTGCCCATTTCCTTGATTTTAGCTGACTAGAGCAGTATCAACGAGTGATACGTAAGAGACTAGATGAGAGATGCTAGAGAAATTTTAGAGTCATTACACAAAACCCCCTTTTGAGATATTAGAGATTTAGAGATTTGAGAGAGTAGAAATTGTCGACAATAGAGTAGAGTAGAGTAGAGTAGAGAATATTAGAGATTAGAGTGCGAGAAAACCCAAGTATATAAAAATTTATTCATGTTACAGAGGTAATTAGAGTTATAAGAAAATTTTTGATTAAATTTTAGAGATTAGGGTACGAGAAAACCCAGCTATATTTAAAATGTATGCACGTTACAGAGGTAATTAGAATTATGAGAATATTTTTGAGGTTAAATTTTAGAGATTTAAGAGTTTGAGAAAACCCAGCTGTATTCAATAAAAATTAATTCATTTTACAGAGGTGATTAGAGTTAAGAGAATAATTTTTGGGGTTGAATTCTAGAGTACTAGAAAACCCAGGTATTTAAAATTAATCTATGTTAGAGAGCAGAATTCAAATTTTAAGATTTGGATGGACAGTCTATGATCAGAGATTTTCGACAAAAGATTTGTTGGACGTCATAGAGCCGAGTACGAGTAACCAAACTTTTTCAGAGGCCAACAAATCCAAGAGAAGTAATTGAGTATGAGACATTATCATAAACAGAATTGAGGAGAATTATTAAAAGAAAACTTTCAATATCCTAAGACCCTGTTGAAGTAAGTAGAGGTTTGAGGTTCTCCAGGAAGTGCGAATCAAATGTGACGCACACTTCAGTAAGATCTCGCATGTACTCCATCAAAATGGAGAGACACGAAACAGTAGATGATTTCTGCGAAAGATTCGACTCAATAGTAAGAGAATATGAAGCGTGTGAGGTGTGATTGAGCTAACTGCTCAAAAAGATAAGACCTGCACTTTATCAGGCTGTATTACCAGTCATATCCGAGTTACGAGATGCAGATCTGACCAGGAGACAGACCCCAAACCAAGAAGGTAATTTAGACGAGATCAGAGAGATAAGAGGTTGAGAAGAGGTCTGAAATTGAAGAGGAGATTCCAAAAGTTCAACGGGTACATAAATTAAAATGCTTCCGTTGTAACAAAGAGAGACACTGGTCAACTGATTCCAATTTGAGGCAACAGAGTAAGTAAGTGATTCTGCTTCGGTTGTGGGACAATCAAGTGAGAGGATTGCATTAACAATGGTGGCACAAACGAAACGTTCAATTTAGAGGATCGAGTAGAGGTAGGATGAACAAGCCACGTCTCAACACTAAGAGACGGAGTCATGTAAACCAGAGGAGAATGAGAGAGAGTAAGAGATTCAACAAAGAGGGTCGCTCCAAGGCAAGAAGGGTTGAAAGTATAGAGCATAGAGAAACTAAAACAGGTAAACTTGATCCAATCATTAACTTCTTTGCAGATTCTGTAGCAACAGACCATATCGTAAAGGATTGTCTGACTTGAGAAACTTTGAGAGATATCAAAATATGAGTATAGAGAGCGAATAAAACGAGATAGCAGTCATTGTAATCGATAGTAAGGGTGAGTTAATCTTATATTTAGATTCTAGAAATGAGAATACTAAGAAATTGCAAAACGTATTTGCAGAGAAAGAGATTTCTGAGAATTTACTTCCCTTACGTAAACTCGCAGACTCTGGGTTCAATATTTACTTAGATGTCCAAGTCCTAAAAGTTTACAATAAGGTTAATAATGAATTCGTTTTAGATAACAGGTCCTAAGAGTTTACAATAAGGTTAATAATGAATTTGTTTTAGAGACCAAGTCCTAAGAGTTTACAATGAGGTTAATAATGAAATTGTTACAGAGGACAATTCAAAATCCTAAGATTTTACAATAAGGTTAATAATGAGATTGTTTTAGAGAGTCAAGCAAGGATAAGCAAGAAGATGAGATGAGCTTGCAATCGCAGACACATTCCAATAACGAGTTATTAGGTTCGGAGGGAGAACCGGAATCTGCGATTGGGAGGGAGAAAGAGTATGATCTCATCTTTTCACCTAAAGAGAAAGTTCACAAGTTTCAACTGACAAAACACATGAAACACAATCTGAGCAACAAGAAAAATTGGGATTGCAGTCATATCAGTAGAGAGGTAATTTAGATCGATAACTTGGAATCACTCCAAAACTTAGAACGTGAAGTATGTATCATATCGACAATGGAAAAATTACATTTTGAAGAGACAGAATGAGAGCTGAGAAACAACCAGTTGACACACACTGACACGATGGGACTTATTAAACCACCATCTCATCCAGGTCAGTAAAGATTCATTAATGTCTACATAGAAGACTATTGGAGACTTGCTGAAGCATACCCATTAAAACAGAAGTTGAGTTGGCTGAAGCATTAAAGAAATTCTTAATATCAACAAGAAACTTGTTGGAGAAAAATGAGAAGGTATATTATATCAGGTCAGATTAAGGTACAGATTTACCGAAAGGAAATTCCCAGAAGAACTGAGTAGAGAAAATATAGAGAACGAGAGAGCGGAGAGGTTTAACTCGACGACCCGAAAGAAGGTTTGTACATACATGTTTGATTCCAGACTACCTAAGAGTATGTGGGAGATTGGTGGTGATGCATCTATAGATGTGTACAACAGAACACACAAGTCTATCAGATATCAACAGTGGCGTAACTAGAGTTGACTCATGGGGGGGGTTATGGGTAGTGGCAAGTTTCAGCGAGTGACCTGAATTGAAGTGAAAAGCGAGGGGGGGGGTAGATATCGTTTAAAAATATTTTTCTTCTCACAATGATACTTCTGTAATTCCACAATAACAACTTTGAAAAAGCAAAATCTTCGAAGTTATTTTTTTATTGTTCTGTAAAAAAAAAATTTTTCCTTCTGATCAATGGGGGGGGTTACGTCCCCAATAAACCCCCCCTCGTTACGCCCATGGATATCAAACACAATTGACAAAATTTGCACCAAATGCAAAATGCCACTTTGATCAAATTGAGAGATGTGGATGTATTGGATGTATTTGTAAGTATTATTATGTATTGTGATGTTCGCATACATTGAGATTCCAAAAGTTTGAAATTTGGAGAATGTGCCCTGAAAGCTGTCCTAGTGGATTATACCGCTACAGGATACTTGACGTGGCATTCAAGCTCGAGAAAGTCCATTGAATCTCAACATGTGAGATTTAACGAGAAACTTGTCTACAAAGATGTTTATAGGAATAAACAACTTGATGACTCTAAAGAAAAATTAAAAACCCAGGAAAATATGATTGACTGGGATTGGATGAAAAACTCGAAAGAGCCGAAATAAGGGAACTGCCGATAAAAAGGCATTACCCTGCTACACTTAGAGAAAATCGTAGAGGACGTAAGCTATGCAAGGTTTTTTTTAATTACTCAGAGAATAGTATTTAAGAAAGTGGGCTAAACGACCTCGGTCAATTGCCCTTTGGATAACTAGTTATCAATAAAGATCAGCTATTTATATTATTATTTTAGGTAAATATGAGAAAACCAATAAAGAAGAAGATGTGAGGCTTTGTCTTATTTCTTCATTAAATAGAGAACCGATAAAATTCAAGAAAGCTATAAAAGAAGAAATTGATTCCATGATAAAAAATAAGGTTTGGATTTTGGTAGATAAGATGAATCTTCAAATATCTGGAAAACGAGCAAATATTATAGACTCGAAATGGTATTCGAGAGAAAATTAGAGGCAAATGGTCTTATACGATACAAAGATTAGTCATATGAGGCTTTAAGGTCAAAAATATCTATGACATCAGACTTCCTGTAATTAGATCTACAATAATTAATGAGTATGATTTACATGCTTGTCAATCAGAAGTAAAAACCTGCCTTTTTAAATGGCACTATAGAGGAGATCTATATGGAGATTCTTGATGGAGTAGACATTGACAATGAGATCGAACGATCTTATGTATATAAACTCCGGAAAGCCCTATATGGACTGAAGATAAGTCCAAAGAGATGTAATAAGAGATTCACTGAAGAGATCCAGAAACTTGGTTCAGAGAATGATTTACATGGACCGTGTTTATATACTTGGAGGAGAAATGATATAAATATAAAGAGAAACCGAGAAGAAAGGTATATAAATCAATCAATCAAATTATACCATGAATA
Source organism: Harmonia axyridis (assembly GCF_914767665.1). Classification (NCBI taxonomy): domain Eukaryota; kingdom Metazoa; phylum Arthropoda; class Insecta; order Coleoptera; family Coccinellidae; genus Harmonia; species Harmonia axyridis. Next base: position 20,360,114 of record NC_059507.1, read on the forward strand.
TATTAGATAGATTGAATATGAATGACTGCAATGCTCAAAATACTCCTATGGTAACCAGACAGATTGAAAATAGGATAAAGAGAAATCAATCGGAGAATCTACAAGATGACTCAGATAAACTAAAGATGAAAAGAGTTCCTTATAGAGATGAAAAGAGTTCCTTATAGAGATGAAAAGAGTTCCTTATAGAGAAGCGATTGGTAGCTTAATGTATCCATCAAATGGTAGACACTACGTTTGCTGTTAACTATTTAACGAGAAAACAAATGAAGCCGACCGAAGCTGATTGGAAAGGTGTAAAAAGAATCTTCAGGTATTTGAAAGGTACTGTGAATTCAAGTCTTAAATTCACCGCTCAAACTGAATACTAAGAGGCATATACCGATGCAACATTTGGAGACCATACCGACTTTTCATCAACTGAAAGGTATGTTATTAGATTGTTTGGAGAAGCCATAATCAAACCTATGTCACATTGTCCACTTGTAGAGCCGAATACCTAGCCATGAATAATGCCTATCAAGAATTAATAATTCTTGACAAGGTACTTAGATTTGTGGTAGGAAAACTGATGTTTCCTATAACAGTCTGGTGTGATAACAAATCCGCTGGAGACTGCACCAAGAGAGATGGTGATCACAAACTAAAGGTATTTGATGATCGTTTAGATGACGACCTGATACATAGAGAGAAATCTGGACTTAGAAGACATATGGCTGAAACACATGGTGATTTCATAAAACAATGTGTTGGAAGCAAAGAAAATCACAATGAGATGGATTCCAACCAAGGAGAATGTGGCTGACATAATGACAAAGCCTCTAACCATCAGACGGTCATAAGAGATTAACTCAAAAACTAATGATTTAATACTAACTCATTGAATTTTTGTTTTCAGAGTATTTCTAGGGACTAGAGTATAAACTAATTGAGTTCTGTTTATAGATTAGACTTGGAGTGGAGAATGCTGGTTGTAGTTCGATGAAGGGAGGGAGTGTTAGAATATTACTTCATCCGAACAGATTACGAGAGAGACAACCAAACCTACACTTGAAAGTATTAATTCAAGTCGTACGGTGGCGCTACGAGTCTGCGCGTGGCGAGGCCATCGAGGGCCATCGAGAGAGAAAACAAGAATAGATCTTCGATGATCGAGAGCGAACGTCAGGGACAAAAATTTAATGTGTCAGTCCCTTCTACCCGGCTGTCTGTCAAGCCCCTCCCGTTCTGCCTGGTGAACTGTACTTGCTTTTGAGATAGAGTTAGACTTACTAGAGTGTCTTGAGAATAAACGATTAATATCATCATCTGTGTATTAGTGAATACTCTGTATTCAATATAACCCAAATAAATATCCAATATATTGATCTGTTAATAGTGTTTTGATCGGTAGTTTTTCTTGAATTTTATTAATTAATTTGATGAAATCTTCGGTTGTTTGGTGTTTTGAAGTACTCGCAAATGCATATCTAGTAAAATGATCGACTAGGAGATGAAGGTATCTTTTTGAAGAGCGGTTTCCAACAAAACCTCCAATTGTGTCTAATGACATTATTTCAAATGGTTCCTTTGCTGGGCCCAGTTGAGAAAGGAGACCATACTTTTGACCTACTCTCGTTTTATTTTTACAACATATGTCACATGATCCACAAACCTCTTTTGTCAATGAATCCATGTTCTGAATGTAATAAAACTTCCTGATTTTATTATTTATCTTACTAGCACAAATATGGCCATAATGCTTGTGCCCTTTTCTGATCAAATCTTTTCAAAAATCATTCGACAAAATTATTTTTTTGTTATTTTTGTACAATTTGTAATGTATCTCTTTCTCTACAACCGTTTTTCTCATACTATTTATCTTTAAGAGATTATTCTGTTGATCGTTTTTTATTTCATTTAATTCCACCAAATTAACTGTTCTTATACATTCGTCCATATTCTCCGTTTCTTGCAGAACTGGGTTTCTAGAAAGGCAATCTGCTTCTACATTTCGTTTTCCTGGTTCAGATCTAATCTCAAAATCGAATTGTGATAGAAAATTCATCATGTCACCCAGCTCTTCATCTGGTCTTGTACGAAATTCTTTCCCTTCTAATGGCTTATGGTCAGTAACAACAATAAATTTATGTCCCATTAGCCAATATTCCCAAAATTTAATTGCCTCTTTAATTGCCAGACATTCTAGGAATATTGCTTTCTTGTTCTTTTGATATTTATTCAGTTTTTTAGAAAAATACGCTACGGGTTTCATTTCACCATTAATCTGTTTTTGTTTAAGAACAGCTCCTACTCCTTGAATACTGGCATCAGTATATATAGTAGTATAGGCACTTGGGTAGAAAATTGCAAGAATTGGCTCAGAACAAAGGATGTCCTTAACCTTATTGAAAGCTTCCTGACAAGCCAATGACCAATTGAATTTTACATCTTTTCTCAGTAAATTATGCAACGGTTCTAATAATCTAGCTGAATCTTTTATATATTTGTGATAAAAATTAACTTTACCCAAAAATTGCCTTATCTTCTTCCGAGTATCTGGTGGAGAAAAATTCCTAATGGAAATTAAATTGTCATTTATAGGTCGTACTGTATTGTTTCCTACAATATGTTCTAAATATTTGACTTCTTCTTCTGCAAAATTACACTTGATAAATTTAAGTCTGAATCCTTCATTACATATTGCATTCAAGAGATTGTCCAAATGTTCTATATGTTCGTCAAATGTTGAAGAAAATATTAGAATATCATCTATATAATTTAGGCAGAATAAATTCAGGTTATATTTTCTGATAATATTATTCAATAAACGTTGAAATATGGCCGGGGATGTTTTAAGTCCGAAAGGTAAACATTTCCATTGCCAGTGACCATTCTGTGTCACAAAAGCAGTCTTATATCTATCTTTGATGCGAATAGGAATCGACCAAAAGGCAGAATTTACATCTAATGTTGTAAAGAATTTTGCATTTCGGGTTTTGGCTACGATTTCATCAATTAATGGGAAAGGCTGTGGTTCGGGAACAATTCATTTATTGAGTTCACGAAAATCGACACACAATCTGGTTTTAGACCCTTCATCTCTCTTATATGCTAAAGTGACTGGTGATGCAAAAGGTGAGGAGGACTCCTCAATCAGATTCGCTTTCAACAATCTTCCTATTTGGAATTCTATCTCTTTTTGATCCTCCATTGAGCATCTGTACGGTTTTTTTGCTATAAATTTGTGTTCTAAAAGTTTTATATGTGCCTCATTATTTTGCACCTGACCAATATCAAACTTGTGTTTTGCAAAAATATGGTCATATTTATTTATTAAATCTTCAATTTTACTTCTCTGATTTGTTTCCAAATGGTCTAATTTTGCTTCGAAAAGTTCTGTTGGTATCCCTTCATTGAAATTGATGGTGTAATCATTATTATTATTATTATTGAGATAATCGATCTTTCTCTCTTCATTCATATTAATCTCTGATAAATATTCAAATCAAAATCTTGTTTTAATTGAAAATTGGAAATAGAATCTAGTCCGAGTAGAATATCATACTCGAAATTTTTCTCATTAAGCACAAAAAGTACAACTTCTTTTTCGATATTATCGATTCTCATTTTTGTAATTATTTTTCCTGAAAAATTTGCCCTGCCACTGACTGTTTTGAATGTGTTTCTATTCTCTTGAATATGTAGACATAACTTTTCTGCTACTTTGGAATTCAGAAGACTAACATTTGAGCCCGAATCATAAATTCCACATAATTCATTATTATTTATAAACACCTTCAATTTTATCAATGGCAACAGTCTTAGTTTTTTTGGTTTGAGATGGCCTCATTTAATTCATCCTGTATCCCAACATTGTTTACCGTTCTTATGTTTCCAGGTATGTTCTTTTGTTCGACATTATTGAATTTATTCCTTAGCCGACAGACTGTTTCTAGGTGAAATCTACCTGAGAAGCCCTTCTTCTCACAAATTGAGCATGGTTCGTTCTTAATTGGTTTTCTATTTGTTTGTGAATAGGAAGGAATTTGTTCGGCAGATTTAGTCATTCTATGATTATCTTTATTTCGACCGTTATCATATTTTTTTGAACTTTCTAGCTTTCGCAATTCACCCAATAATTTCTCGAAAGTTGTTACTTTTGATCGATTAATTCTATCTTGTGAGATATCTGGCAAACTCGTGACAATTAAATCAATTAATATGTCAGTTGGAAAATTATTTCGGAGATTTAACAACAAATTTTCTTTCCTAAAAGCATAGTCCACTAAACTTCCTCCTATATACCTAAATGAATACGCCTCTCTATATTTATTACAACTCGTTTCACAAAAACTCTCTAAGCAATTTTCTTTCCATATTTGAAATTTTTTTCTAAACCTAATCTAATTAATTTAGAATCAAACCATTCTTTCGCTATTCCATCCATAAACAACCGTAAAATCAAAATTCTGTCTCTATCTTCTTCTACTTCACAACGCGTGCATTCCGTCTCGAATTTTTCTAACCATAAATTAACTGAAACACTCTTACCATCCAAATTATTCAGCACAAAATCCTCCTTTATCTTCTTGAAATCCTTTTTATTCTCCTTGCTTTTTCTTGGAAGTTCTACCGTATCCTGTGGTTCTGATGATTCTTGTCCAAATACTGTTCTCACGTATGCGGGTGTATAAATCAGTTGTAAATATTCATCCTTAAACATCACATCTTCTTCGGCATCAAAACATATTTCTTCCAACTCCAGGGTTAATGAAATGACGCTCGTACGAAATGAACCTCTTGCTTTAATCGATTTCAAGATATTCTTCACCTTCGGTAGAGCCAAAAGTTCATGATGGTCAGATATATCCTGTTTGTCCTCTGGTATTTCATAATATGTTTTTTCTGTTCCCGTAGTTTGGATCCATTTGAATTTGTATGTATTTTTCTTCTTATCAGTATTTGATGCTTCCAAAGCGATGCAAATTTTCATGGTTGTCGTCATTATAGCTTACGTTTTTGATTTATAAGAATGTAATCAATTCTAATTTTTATAATCAAAGAAATAGACGATTTGATGTCTTGAATCTGTAAGATTTATTTTGTTTAGTTTAAAATATAACATAATAACATACAAAAAAGAAATGAAGTTATACAAAGTAATACAAAGAAATAAAATAAAAATAAATAAAAAGAAATAGCTTACTAACCTGTAAGAAATCAAAAACAATGCCACTTCTTCGGGATTCTAAAATAACTCACAAATACCACATGAACTAGTCTTAGGTTAGAATCTCAGACATAGAACGTAGATCATGGAACATAGATCATAGAACATAGAACATAGAAGTTATAAAGTTGTTTTCCCTAAAAATAAATAAGTTTATCACTGAATTGAATATCAATACACTATCAAATACTGATTAGATTATGTGGCACGATCATTGTGTAGTGGGGTACTAAGGCGTCGGCATATTCATGTTATGAGAAGATTTCGGAAGGGCTTAGAGGATTACTTTGGGGATTATTTAGCACTAAGACTTTTGTGGAAGTGCTTCGATTATTAAGCACTGAGCACTGCTTTTAAAAAGTGCTTGGGAGAATAGTGCTCGGGAGCACGAAAAGGCTTAGAGTCCTTTCGAAAGCACAATGCTTTGGCATAGCTCTGACCATGATGACGAATCATATTATATTCGAAACAAAATTATTAGATTTCGGCAAAAATTATCGTACACATATTCTTTTTCCCAATTATGTTCTAGTTCTGTTGAGATTTGAGATTTTAAAATATTAATTTACTAATATATAGGAGATTAGTGCTCGGGAGCACGAAAAGGCTTAGAGTCCTTTCGAAAGCACAATGCTTTGGCATAGCTCTGACCATGATGATGAATCATATTATATTCGAAACAAAATTTTTAGATTTCAGCAAAAATTATCGTACACATATTTTTTCCCCCAATTATGTTCCAGTTCTGTTGAGTTTTGAGATTTTAAGGAGTTTAGGAGTTATTAATGCTGAATTCTATATTATATCTTAGGATTACTATTGTTCTGAATAGAGACGTAGTCATTTCTATGGTTGACCTCAATTTAACTTCTACCTCAAAATTGCAATTCGACGATGAAACATAAGAAACACTGTGGAAATCAACTAGGGTAAGTTTTATGATACTAAAAATCAGTATACGACTCTTCGAGGGCTTAGATCTTCAACTTTCGATTTATTAAATTGATTTATAACTCATGTTTTGATGGACTAATAAAATCCAATAATAAAAATAAAAAATTTTCATAGTGACAATGTATTGATATGTAAATAGTTTTTGTGTTTCGTCTCCTGCCATATTGTGATCATTTCCATAGTAACATTCATGAACGCTCGCCAAAAAAATAAACGTCGAGATCAGTGAAATGTCATTCAATTATCAAAATGCAGTGCTTTGGTTACAGTTATTGAAATAATTTGTTATATAATTCTAACGAATTCCCAATCGAGCATAGAACATATATTTCGATTATACGAACCTCATCACTCGATGTAGTTCGCGATACACCACTCGAGCAGCGCTCTGGTGATGCTTCTCGTACTACATCTCATGACTCAGTGGATAATTGAAAATTGTCTATGCTTTTGTGATATTATAACTGATTTGAAAAATGATTCTTTGATTAACCAATAAAATCCGTGAATTCCCCATAGTTATGGCGTATTGATAAGTGATTATATTCTTGACGACGTTATAGTTATCGAAATTGAAAATATTATTTGTTATATAATAGTAAAGAATACCAACTCGAGCATAGACAATACATATATTTCGATTATACACCTTTTCACTGGACGATTTCTCGAAACAACATTCGAGCTGCGCTCTTGATGTGTCACGAACTACGTCTCGTGACTCGTGTGCTCCCGTGACATTATAACTGTATGTATATTCAGTTATTTTTATACCATTAATAAATAAAATGGCTGACCATTGGTAATGAATGAAGAAAATACAAAAAGAAAAAGAAGTACAATTTAAAGTATGTAATAACGATATTAATTATCTATCTGGTTAATGTATCAGCAAAAATGCCATCAACATAACCATTGTCAGACAGAAGACTTCCACGATATTACGTAGGAATCATAATCGAAAGTAACCCACGGAGAATGCATGTCATCAAGGGAGAGTAGCTATATACCGGTTTCATACTTGTTAGGAATCATCAGTACCGCATAACTCAACCCAAGATGACAAACAAACGAAATAGTAGGCACCTTATTGAACGCTGGCAGGCGCAAAGCAGTATGATTACTGCGATGCGACACCCAGTGGACAAAAACCTAACTACTTCCTCTTCGTAGCTTGAGCTGAAAAACAGAGGATTTTCCTGGTTGGCGTGGAACTCTACTTTTTCGGAGTACCCGTGGAGGAAGTAGTTAGGTTTTTGTCCTCTGCTTTGCGCCTGCCAGCGTTCAATAAGGTGCCTACTATTTCCTTTGTTTGTCATCTTGGGTTGAGTTATGCGGTACTGATGATTCCTAACAAGGGTGAAACCGGTATAAGATGGAAATTACAAAATCAATAATCTCAAAATTTTCGTATTCTAGGCATATTATCGGATGGGGGTAATAATTCGTATAATTCGAAAATTATTGTAACGAAAGTAATGCTGTCAAAGAGGAAAAAGCACTTTGTATTCACGCCAAAAGCAGATCCAAAAGTTCCCGGAACTGTCTTGGTAGTATCATCGTGAAAATGAACATTTAGGAAGGATTTGTATTGAGTGAGTCAAACCTTACCGTTTGGGACCATTTCCAGCTCAGAATTCGAAAAATACAGACATTGTGAATGAGCGATTAAACAGGAGTAATCTACGAAACAAACCAAAAAAATCTGTCAGAACTTTAGCAATCGCTTAAATCTACTAGGAAGCCGGCTGAAAATCAACAGAACGAGAAATGAAGTGAATCCCCAAGAGTTCGACTGGCCAAATCGAACTGAACGGGAGTTTCGGAAGATGCTCAAAAATTTTCTCAAATCTCTGGCGTAATTTCTTAGTCGGAGTAGATAGTGCCGTTTCCGAGATTTAGAATGTAAAACTTCCGGTACCTTCGAGAACTTTATTCGATACTTTGGGATGAGTTACGTGTAGGATTCAGGATAAGCGATGGAAACAGAAAACATGGAGCGTGTTTTCAGGGGCATTATATAACTTTTAGCCGTTTCAAAGTTCTTGTCTATATTTTCGGTTACGTGTGGATGGGAGTTATTTGCTCTGACCAGACATGAATTGCTATTGGATGTTGTTAATATCGAGATCATCGCATCTTTTGCTCTGGAGAGAAATACCAGTTGGAATTGAGGAAATAACTGCCGCTTAAACTGCACTCCTGACTGTAATTAAAGAAGTTGAGATGGGGTTTCTACATAAACTATCAGAGATAACTTAGAACTGCAATAATTTAGTATGAATCTTAAATATATCATTGGTTGAAAAGTAAATTGGGTAATCACTCGAAGAAGTTACTGATGAGAAATCAGGATCTCTGATAACGATTATGATTTTCTGCATTAACGAATACGATCGCACTCACTAACGTGCTTGCCAAATACAAATGATGTTCTCTCCAATTTTAACCCAAAACTAAAAAGATATTTTAGACCTGCAGGATCCAGAATTCATGAAATTCGTTCATAAAATATAGACCTGAAAAACTTATTTCGATGCTCAATTTTTCATTTGAAAGATGCATGAATGGAGGAGAAACATCGACTGTATGGAGAACTTCATTATATATCATCCATACATAAAAAAGAGTCCAAAGATGATCCCCAGAACCACCGAGGCATACAAGCCATCCCTACAATAACAGCCAGATTATATTCTCGAATCCTCAGCAACCTGGTAGACGAAGACATTGAGTGTAAATAACCAAGATCTAGGACAAAGAGATCCACGATGTATAACTTATTCACTCTAAAAATAGTCTTAAAAAACCTAACGAGTAATACAGAAAGACTTATATAGCTTTCATAGACCTAAACGTTTATACAGGGTGCGGCACGGAGGATGGATGGTTTAAAAAAAAAAATAAAAGCGTTAATTTTTACTCAAAAACACATTGATTGACGGAATCAGATTCTCAAAGAAATAGCATTTGAGACAGTCAACTGTGGAAAATCACATCAGGCATGTGGTGGCCGAAATCGGTGATGCAGTGCTGGAGGCGCATCAAAGGACGTTATTCGCCCTCTCTTCCCTGGTCGCCTTATTTCCAGGTTTGGCGATGTTCATTGGCCTCCCCGGTCCCCAGATTTATCCATATGCGATTTTTTCTTATGGGGACACCTCAAGGCTAGAGTATACGAGACCAAGCCCAAGTTGAGAGAGCGATGTTGGAGAGAGTCTACGCGAACTTCCAAGAGCGCCTCCAGCACTGCATCACCGATTTCGGCCACCACATGCCTGATGTGATTTTCCACACTTGACTGTCTCAAATGCTATTTCCTTGAGAATCTGATTCCGTCAATAAATGTGTTTTTGAGTAAAAATTAACGCTCTTATTATTTTTTTAAAACCATCCATCCTCCGTGCCGCACCCTGTACCACCTCAGTATCCCAACTATGGAAAACAATAAAATAGCTAGATATTAGATCAATATTGACTTATCCTATATACCTTTTGTATGGTGTCACAAAGGAAGAATAAACTTAATATTATAATTATTAATTCAAGTAGTTCAGCTTTATTAGAAACAAAACCGTGCACCTGTTGCAAATTGGAACTTCATTGGTAGAGCCATTTCACACAGTCATTTCATACGACAGAAAGACTGAGGCAAGGGTTGTGTATACAAAGGTAAGCCTCTGTTTGTACCACTAGAGCTATGAGAACGTGCCTAACTAGGGCATGGGAGATCATTACAGATCTCATACCTCTTCATCTAGTTATAGAGAGAGTGGCCTATGAGGCCACTGTAATACTATCTAGGAAAGGTACTGGCAATTAGGGAATTAGGAATAAGAGTGCCTAGTCCTCCCTAAGGCTAGGAACATAGTGAAGCGACCAAGAGGTGCGAAGAGGATAGCAGAAAGGATAGCGGTTCCCGATAGTAGCGGCGATGACGAGGTGTCATCTCATAGTGAGGCGAACAAGAAATCAAGGCGATAGTCGAGTTTGATTATTATAGAGGAGGCGCGTTTCCGAAAAATGGATTTATACTGTTAGAAAATTCGTTATTGAAACTCTGGTATGTAATGAAAAATGATGAAAATAGAAGAACTTATAGTGTTCACGAAATTAATAAATCTAGGAAAGTACATGGTGAATTTCATCACTTGTATAAAGAATTACATGATCATCCAGAGAAATTTCTTTCATATTTCCGTATGAATATTGCAACGACTACATTCTGGAAAAAATTGAATCTTAATTAATGAAAAACTGGACTAATTTCATTCGCGACCCTATCACTCCCACGGATTAATTACTTATTTGTTTCATTTCATCCGCTACAGCATCCTATAACTTGTCCCAAATATATCAATTATGATGTTGAGCATCTCTCTGATTCCACAAATTTCTTTTCACAAATATCGAACTTATGAATGCCTCCTTTTCCAATTTGATTTATTTATTGCGCAGCTGCGCGGCGATGAAAGAAAACAAACTTCCCCGATCTCGCCTCTATCCTCGCTTAACCGCCTCGCGCAACCGCATTCGGGATCGCTGCACTATGTACTACCCTATTAGAATATATTCGTTTGAATTCGCCTCTATCCTCTCTACTATCCTCTTCGCACCTCTTGGTCGCTTCACTATGTTCCTAGCCTAAGGCTAGGAACATAGCCTAAGGCTAGGAACATAGTGAAGCGACCAAGAGGTGCGAAGAGGATACCAAATGCTGTATAAGTGTTTTTCAGGCAGAGATACTTGCAATAGCAAGATGTGTAGACCTAGCAAGAAACAGTGTCTGATAGTCAGGCTGTAAAAAAAGCACTGAGCTCACATATCATCGATTATAAGATGATATTGGAGTGCCGAAGTAAACTCAATGGAATAAGCAAGAATAACAAGGTCTTTTCAATCTGGAGTCCCGGCCACTCGGGAATTAGAGGGTATGAAGAGGTCAGTACACTTGCCAGAAAAGCAGCATAAATTCCTTTTATTGGCTCGGAACCTTTCTGTGGCGTCGACAAATGTGCCTACAAGAGAGAGTATCAAAAGGAAGAAACCGAAAGAGAAATTCTCTGGCGAAATCTTCCTGGTTTGGATCACTCCAAAAAGTTTCTTCGAAACTTTGACTCTACGAGATACAAGAAGTATCTGGATCCTATATGCTACACCTCTTCAAAGGATTCTTCACAGGGCATTGTCGTCTTAGGAAACTGTTGAAGTATAATAAACAGATCTTTTCTAGATTAAAATAATAAAATTACGAACTCGTTTTTGCGACTGATTTATTCAATCAATATTACTCAACCCACATTTGTTTTTTTCACAAACTACTATATTTATAAAACTAATCAACCAAGTTCTATGTTGACATACGAATATTCAATGCTCCAAAACTTCAGGCTTCAATACCTTCCCTCATTGAATCATTGTAGTCAACCCCATTGCGTTTTTTAACATTTGTAGTCTGGGTTTGAACAAAGGTTTCGTCATAATATCTGCAAGCTGGTATTCTGAAGACACCTTCTTCACTTCAATTATATTGTCAAGCACCAGTTCACGCACAAAGAAATGTCGAATATGTATGTGCTTTGTACGACGGTGATATTCTGGGTTCTGCGTTAACTTGATTGCAGCTTCGTTATCAAGCATCAATGTTGGCAAAGATCTCACATCGATCATTTCTTCAAATAGACGCTTGAGCCAAACAATTTCTTTAGCGGCTTCACTAGCAGCAACTATTTCTGCTTCTGTGGTAGAAATTGCTACTGAAGTTTGTCGCTGGCTATACCAGGATATAGCCCCATCTGCATATATACTTAAGACACCTGTTGTTGATCTACCTGTAGAATTATCGCCACCATGATCTGCGTCACTGTAGATCTTGAGCTGATCTATGGTACCAGCTTTGTAGGATATTCCGAGCTCGACTGTGCCTTTCAAATACCGGAATATTCTTTTCACTCTTGAACAGTCAGTATTGGAAGGGTTTTCGAGCTTTCTTGAAACTATACTTACTGCAAATGCAATATCTGGTCGTGTACCAGTCATCAGGTACATTAAAGCACCGACTGCTTCTCTATAAGGAAAAGTGCAATTCAATTCATCCTTATCTTCCTTCCCTAATTGAATGTTCTCTTTTACAATAGGCGTTGAAACAGGCTTACAGTCCTGCATCCCAAATCGCTCGAGTATTTTCTTGGTGTAAGCTGATTGATTCACTTGGACAATTCCAGCTTCTTGTTTTATTTCTATGCCAAGAAAATAAGATGCAGGTTTTGTTGTGATTTTAAATTCTTTCTTTAAACTCAGCAAGAATTGATCTTTCATTTTTTCATTTGTAGAAGCTACTAACCCATCATCAACATAAAGAGCCAGTAGCAGCAAGTCTTCCCCATTTTTTCTTATAAATAAACAGGGATCAGCATCAGATCTTTTGAAGTTGAGTTTTTGAATGAAATCACTGAATCTCCGATTCCAACACCTTGGTGCCTGCTTCAAACCATAAAGACTGCGTTGAAGTTTACATACATGGTTGCTACCATCTTCGTACCCTTGAGGTTGCTTCATGTATACCTCTTCACTCAGTTCACCATATAAAAAAGCTGTGCACACATCGAATTGAGTCAAAGACATATTTTTGCTAGCAGCAATACTCAACAATGACCTTATAGTCCCACCTTTGGCTACTGGGCTATATGTTTGGTCATAATCTTCGCCTTTTCTTTGTGAATAACCCTTGATTACCAAACGTGCTTTGTACTTGTCAATGGATCCATCTGGATTTGTCTTGAGCTTAAATATCCACTTGCAAGGTATTGCCTTCTTTCCTGCTGGTAAATTTTTCATTTCCCACGTACAATTTTCTTGCAGTGATTTTATCTCTCTCTCCATAGCTAAAATCCAATTTTCTTTCTCATTGCAAGATATCGCCTCTTTGTAGGATAATGGTTCTCTAGGCTCATTGACTTCTGCTGCAACTGCCATGACATAATTCTCAAAATGTTTAGGCAACTTCGTTTCTCTTCTATTTCTCAGCTGTCTCCTCAATTCGATGTCGTCTTCTTTAATCTCATCAAAGACAATTTCTTCAGTTATATGTTCGTCTTCTAGAACATTTTGCTTTGCTTCTATAGCTTCTCTCTGTGTGTTTCTCATTTCTGGATCTACATGGATATCTTCTATCATTTCTTCTTCGGATTGATCTTCAAATTCATCATTTTTCAGTGAATCCTTATTTTTTATGAATTCAAGAACATTTTCTTGTGGAAGTGTAGAAAGATTCTCTTTCTCAGTCTCATTCATTTTCTGTAAGGATTTGCACTCATCAAAAATGACATCTCTTGATCTGAAAAATCTCCTTTTTTCAAATGACCAAATTCTGTATCCATCGTCGTTATCATAACCCATGAGAACACCTTTGACTGCTTTCTTATCCATTTTCTTCCGGTTTTTCTTCGGAACATGAGCATAGCAAGTACTACCCATAATTCTAAGATGCTTGAGATTAGGCTTCTTCTTGTGCCATACCTCAAAAGGTGATTGATTATCGATCCCTGAATTGCTTGTTCGGTTTAAAATGTATGTAGCTGTATTCACCATTTCTGCCCAAAAAGTCTAATCGAATAATCCTTCTCTTGCGTGCATCAAAGCTCTTGCTGTCTCTACAACTGTTCTGTTCTCCCTTTCAGCACAACCGTTTTGTTGAGGCGTGTATGGCATAATTAGTCTCTGTCTTATTCCATGATAGCTTAGAATTTTTCGCACTTGCCCATTGTCGAATTCACTGCCGTTATCTGACAAAATCTCTTTAATGCCATATCCTTCAGCTTTGATTTCAGCAATTACTGTTTTCAGTTTTTCTACAACTTCAGATTTGTGCTTGATAAAATAGACAAAACGGTATCTGCAATAGTCATCTTTGAATAGCACATAGTAGCGGTAACCAGATTTTGACTTGCTTTCGAAAGGTCCACAAACATCTGTATGTATCAGTAAACCAGGTGAGCTGGCTCGTTCCCTTGTACCAAATTTGAGTACATGAGCTTTTCCATAAACACACCCCTCGCAAACGTCACTATCTAGGTTGACTTCAATGCCTAGTTCACGCTTCAATACTGTTCTCACATGTCTTTTATTCTGGTGGCCAAATCTTTCGTGGTAGAGCTGTAATGCATTTTCCTTATTAATAAAATTGATTTCATTCGAAGTTTCTGCTCTTATGGCTTTCATATCAAGTTTATATAAGCCCCCTGAGAGACTTCTCGAACCCACAATCAATTTTTCGCCAGATAATTTGAAATAGCATTCTTCAGCCTTAGAAACAAATTCACTGTCAGGGTTTTTATCTTGTGCTGATAATGTTGAAAACAAATTTTTTCTTATACTTGGGACATACCATACTTGAGATAGAAAAAACTCGTATTTTTCTCCATTCACCCAAGATTGTACACGAATTTTACCAAATCCAATCGCTGGTACGGAGTCCCCATTTGCTGTTTTTACTTGGTGATTTTGATCAAATGGTGTGAAGGTTTCAAACAACTCACTTTGGTTGGTGATGTGGTTTGTTGCCCCATTATCAACATACCAATTGTCATTATCATTCTCGCAAAACAACACATCACTGGAGACTGTTAATAAAGAAACGTTTTTTGTTTTCATTCCATTGTTCTTCTTAGGTTTCACAGGTTTTGGTGGCTTGCCATCTGCTTTCCATTTTGAACAATCTTTCACTTTATGCCCTTTCAGTTTGCAGTAATTGCAGATCAAGTTATTTCTCTTGAATGTACCACTGTAAAGAACCTCTTGTCGGCTTTCAGACTTTGTTGTTAGTGCTTTCTCATATACACATAACTGGCTTGTCAAATTGTCCACATTTTTGTCTGTATCGGACATTAAGCTCCAGCTAGACTTGAATGAGAAATACTCTGCAGGCAACGTGTCTAATATTTTACAAATGAGAAGAATTTCAGGTAACTCACAATTACATGTCTTTCCATTTGTAATTTTATCTTTGGAAATTTCTTTTTGTAAACTGTTCCACAAATTCTTCAGCTTCGAAGTATGCATTGCGATATCATCATCTGCTTGTTTTACGTAACTGAAAAATTGCATACAAACATCATATGTCTTTTTCTCGACATTTCCATCCATAAGTCTGTGCAATTCCAGCCAAACATCTCTTGCAGTCGAAAAACGCATGACTTTTTCCAAAGTTTCTTGTGTCATATTGACAGTCAAAATTAAAAGAGCACTGCTATCAGCTTGATTGAATTCCATAAGATTTTTGTCATACTCGGATTTGTCTTCTTGCGTTGCATTTTCTTCCAAGGGTTTAGGAGCTTGAAGTTTGCCCTCTAAAACTTCCAATCCTCCTTTCACTGACCTCAGTAAAATACCAATCTTGTACTTCCAAGTCGACCAATTTTCTTTTCCCTCTAGTAAGCCTATCTGTACTTTGCTGGCATCCATTATTTACTCCACCAAAATACTTTTTTACTTCTTATTGAAGGAGAAAAACTTTCTGTCACAAATACCTTTTACGGAACTTTTTAATTATTTTATTTTTCCAGATGTAGACTTCTGTTCTATAATCTACAAACCGCGCTCTGCTACCATGTTGAAGTATAATAAACAGATCTTTTCTAGATTAAAATAATAAAATTACGAACTCGTTTTTGCGACTGATTTATTCAATCAATATTACTCAACCCACATTTGTTTTTTTCACAAACTACTATATTTATAAAACTAATCAACCAAGTTCTATGTTGACATACGAATATTCAATGCTCCAAAACTTCAGGCTTCAATAGAAACACCTCGTGAGAATGGGTCTAACAGAAAATGACGGGGGCATATTCTATGGGGAGCAGTTAGCCAACGCAAAACCTGCTTTGGACACGAAACTTGAAGAAGTGAGGAAGTAGCCTCCTTTAAGCCATCTCAGATATTGGAGTTCATTAGAACTCTGGAACTCGAAGACAAGCTGTAAATCACGTTATGGAGAGAATAGCTCTGATGGGGGGCACAATAGACCATTAGATCGCAGTGGAATGGAAAATATATTTATATCCCTGAAAGGTTGGACACGCAAATGCAAAAAATATGGGATGCTCTTAGCAGATGACCAAATCGTAACAGCAGATGATCAGTAGGATTTGAGTTATAAGGTCAGAAAAGGAAGAGTATTCTACGGTAGGTCTCACAATGACCATTACTAAGTGTGAATATTTGACCGCAGCTACCAATCACAACAACAACCTAACTTTAGAAAATGGATTGATAAACAACATCAACAAAGCAATGTACCTGGTCATCTTCAATGAAGTAGGAAATAGTTCAAGAATATCAAGAAAGAAACAAAAATGCAAAGCTACAAGTCAACTTATAGTTCTAAGCATGATAGTGTATGACTCAAACGTAAGGGATTTGAGTGAAACCAAAAGAAAATAACTGCTGCAATAGAGATGGACTTTTTAAGAACAAGTTGTGGAAGATACTCATTGAAGAGAGTAAGGAATGCAGAAATTAGGAGGTATATAAACATCGATAGAGATATTTTTGACGTCGTGGATAGGAAACAATTGACAAGGTACATACATACAAAACGATTGGATGAAACAAGATGGTCAAAAAAAGTATTTGGGTGATTACCTCCAGAAAGATGGAAGAGAAGAGACTGAAATGGAACCGGAGAGATGACGTCGAAGAAGCCATGGAGGATTCTGTTCAAAGGTTGTACCATGTAGAAGAAGTTCACAGGTACATTGTTGGAACTGTCATGGTATGGGGCGGAAGTTTATTTTATGGAAGAAGAATTTTGTTGGCAGAATATCTAAATGCGTGAGCCTACATACAATAAATTCTTCAACCTGTTGCTATTCCCTATACTGCTGCGAATGAAGGAAGATTTTCTCTTTATGCATGACAAAGCCCGAACAACAAATTTTTCAGATGACCAAGGAATCCTTAATTTGACCTTGCCAGCTCAGTCACTTGATTTAAATCAGACATTCATGGAATATGCTACAAAAAATTGTTATTCATGTTAAAACTCATTCCAATGTTAAGTTCAACAAAACAACATTTGTATACCAAATAATATTCTATTGAATATTGCAAATAAACATGATGAACAGAGGCTCACTAGAGGTTCGCCTGTTTGTAATGGATTACTTGTTTTTCTAGCTGAGAAGTACAAATACACCCTCCTATGCCAGAGCTCCATTTTAATTATGCTTCAACTTTGTATACCGAATGTTTAGTTGATTCACTAAATTCATAACACATTGATGACACTTATGACAGTTTTTCCAATGTAACGTTAAATCGTAAGCGAAGAAAAACAAAACGAAATATAAAAGTTCCTCTTCCCTCCTCGATAATTTTCGCTTGTGAAAATGAGAAAATCAGTCCAGGACTTTACTCCACCACACAACAAAATAACTCCGGCCAGCGGTATATAATAAAAACCTCTTCATCAAGTTTTCTCGTCAAGATTTCTCCCAGACGATCTTTCTGCAGATTGAATCGTAATATTCCGCGTCGTGCCAGCTCCTACATAAATCTGGTTGAATCCCATCTCCACGAAGCTCCGTAATAATCGAAATGTTCGCGGAGAAGTAGTCCGGATGTCGTGACACCCTAGACAAAATTGTGAGTCGGGGGGAGTCAACGCCCAAGACAAACTGATGGTATGCGGACTCGAAGCTACAGGAAATTACGGTCAATTTGTTGTCTCGCGGTCGGGGTTTTTTAACTCGAGGCGTTCCGTGCTAGATCACAATACATCTACGGTGTTTTAAAAAGAAAAAAATTGGATTATGGATACAAATGACGATACTTTAGATTGAGTTGGTTTGGTGTTTTGGGAGAGATATAACGGGATGTAATAGCATTTGATGAAGGCACATAAAAGCATTGATATATGACGTCTGATCCATAGACATAAGATAATATGGAGTGGTTGTTGAACAAATATCATTGATATCATTGAATTGTAACGAGGATGGAATAGTTGATGATGAGAAAACATTGATTTAGTGAATTGATTTAATGTGTTCCTTGTAATTTTTGTGCCTCTGGTTTTGAGTCTTCCATTCAAAACATTCGTTCAAGTGTTCCAAAAGGCTCCGTGCTTGGACCATTGCTTTATATGTTATACAGGTTTGGAAAATTCACTCGGAAACAAAGGATCTAGCGTAGAAATCTCAAAGTCGTTCTGGCTCAAATAAAACAGTGGAAGAATCGAAACATGAGTGCGATGCCATATTAAAAAAAATCGGGTCTTCGCGAACGGCCGCTGGCAGGCGTAGCGGGGATGTGCTGTTCTGGAATTTTGCCGGTCCGCGAACCGCGATGCGATCATTGCGATCAGTAAACATTCGCACCCAAATGTGGTGCAGAACGTCAGGACGTATCGGTTTGATTTGAATGTTATTACAATATTTTTGTTGTGTGTATGCGAGGAATTTATTTGCCACAATAAATGCAACAAATAATTTTCTAAGTGTAAATTAGGTTATTTTTCGCAATAACTGGTTTGAAAATAAAATAAATTCTACCTAATAAAAAATTTAAGGAACAAAAAAACAAATTTTAAGAACTGAGAGATCGACAATGTTGAATTGAATGTTCAAATAATCCACTTTGTTGAGCCAAACAGTAGCCAAATCTATTATAAAGAGATAATCTCATCTCTCTGAGCAGATTCGACATAGTTGCTATTTTGGAACAAAGTTCGATTACTTTGAACCTTAATTCAACAAAATTTGTCGCTCTGTCAATTTCATGCTCATAAACCAAATTTTTCAGATATCCAAAAAAAAATTATTGGGAGATAAATCTGGTGACCTGGAAGGCCATTTGATCGTGTAGAAATGACACGGTCAGAAAATGTCGTCCTGAGATATTGTGTGACTGCTCGTGCGTTGTGACTTGGACAGCCATCTTGTTGAAATCAGACAAGATCGAAGTCAATTGGTAGCTGTCGAACTGTCGGAATAATTCTGTTCTCTAGAAGCTCCAAATATTTTGCAGCGTTCAGGTTACCGTCGGCGTCGATGATAAATGGCCCAATGATGTAATTCCGCAGTATTCCAGTCCAACCATTAAGTTTTTTAGGATACTGGGTACGGACAGTAATACTCAGACGTTTATTCTTTCTAGACCAATATCTTACCACTGATGGGTTATGTTTTTTATTCAAGGAAAACGATGATTCATCAGTAAATAAGACATTGCTTAAAAATTAACTATTTTCATTTTCTTATTCCACCATCGTTTCACAAAATTCCATTCGTTTGATATGATCTTTTGGAAAAATCTCCCTAGTTTTTTCAACCTAATAGAATCGATAACCATTTCTTTTCAAAAAATCCGAACAGTTCTATCACTTATATCGACTTGTTCGGCAATTCGATTAATCGAACAAGGTTCACTGGTTTCAACAGTAGCACAAACATCTACCTCTCTATTCAGACGATTATCATTTATGGTTTTGGTAGGTGTATCAATTCTGCAATGATTACATTGTTGTAAACATCCACATGTCTCGAATGTTTTAATTATTTTCGAAATCGCGGATCTTGAAGGTATCGTCCTATCTTCAAAGGCAACACTGAATGAATTCATTGTCTCCTGAATTGATTGACCACCAAAATACCATTTTATTATTTGAATTTTTTGTTCGGATTTGGTTCATTAGGCAATTTTTTAGTGTCGGTGATCTAAATACTTAGTCGCCTGAAAGGTTGACAATTTCGTGTCTATTCCTTCACAATAAAATATCTTCATGATACATTTGGTTTATTTTTGTCTTGGAATATAATTCCAATTCTAAAAATGATGAATCCTTCATCAAGTACACTTACTAAACCTTTATAGCCTGAAAAGTGCCTGCTACTGAAATTAAGTCTCTATAAACAGTTGAATAGAGGGCATTGGAATTTTCTAGTTGACGCAACTGAATAATCGCCAGTAGTCGGGATCTCATGAGAACTAATATGTTCTACTTGTATTTTTGTGCTTAAAAAGTTGCTTGAAAAAGTTGCAAATGAGCGGGAGTCCAAGAACTAGGTTTCAACGTTTTGGTAAAATTGTGTTGAAATGCAAGGCGCACAAAATATAGAAAGAACATGAAATCATTCCCCAAAAGGTATCCTCGCACGAAACACCCTGTTTTGAATGAAAATTCTCAGGTGATGAATGCACGCTAGAAATGAGTCCGTTAAATCTTGAGTTGGCACCATTTGAATACTCTCTCATCTCCTTCAGCCGTTCCACTTATACATCCCTTTGTGTCTAGGCGTTTCTGTAAGATGAAAATTCTCAAAGACGCCGCCAAACGAAAGTTCCACAATAGGCATTGCGGAATTTCAAATTTCACGCCTGCATAGAGAAGAAACGTCGAATTTTTGATGGCGTCTTTTTCAGGACGGTCCTATGCGTTTGTTGGACGATTGAAGGAGCTCTTGAGGGAGAGAGGAGAAAGGATTTGGTTTTGGGAACTTCAATTAAGGATTTCTCCCATAGATTTCCGCTTCCCTTTTGGTAATGTTATTGTGTTTGTGGAGATATTTCTGTTAGAGTGGATGGAATAAGTAACAAAGGTATGACAATTTGCAAATGCAAATTGTCATACCTTTGTATGACACTTCATTAAATTGAAGAGTCATGTTCTGCAGGACTTCTCGGAGCATTGTGAGTAACTGAACAGTTAGGTTGACAGTAATCTTTAACTTATTCGATTATCTGATGAATCTGATGATGAATCTGATGATTAATATATGTTATTATGATATTATTATTATTATCTAGATGTTGATAATTGAAAATCAGGATCATTGAATTCAGTGTTCTTGGATATAAGAATCATAAGGCCAATTGCTACTTTGTAGATATAAAAAATAACAGAACTAAATATGGATATATTCAGAGGTGAAATTCTTCAGCAATACCTACAATCCTCCAATAATTCCATTTTCTCTATCGGACAGGTAATTGATATCAGCACAAGAATGCAGACAATTACCGTTTTTAACAAGATTTGCTCTCAATAATTTATCAAGATGGTCTTTAATTTTTTTTATAGTCATCAAGCAATGGCAGTTGAGAAATGGTAACAAAAGAGCAGCTGGCGTTCTAGCGGACAATCATTGCCAAAGACAGTCCAAGTCACTTCTCTGATACTCGACGGACTGGACTAAAATAGTCAGTAAACAGGAACTGAGCAAATTGACTGGCGCACTCAGGGGATATTGTCCTATGAGGTATCATCTGAAAAATATGAGAGAAGCTTCTGGGGACACATATCGCTTCTGTCAAGAAGCCACCGAATCAGCCAAACACTTGCTATATGTGAAGCTGCATAGATCATAGATCTTTAGGTCAAGGTACATGCGAGGATGGATGATCTTTCGCTCCTCCTCGAATCTAATCTGATCTACAGTTTTTACCGAGATTTTTTTTCGATCACTTACCAAGATGGTATTTCATAAAACAAAAGAAGAGATTACAGGAATTTGAATCACATTTCTGCTTGACAAATAATCTATAGGTATTTTCGAATATTTTTTTCCTTGAACATTGTGTATTGCATATTCGAATAGTTGTATTCTCATTTTTTTTTTTAATTTGGTCTTTTAAAATTCTTCTCGAGTTTTACAAAATTTTCCACCACAATCAAAATCCTATCATTATCATTCGTATGAGTTCAAGTACAGAACATCTTAATTGAATTGAGTCATAATTAAGGACAACTCTATTATTTTATATGTAAATTTAAGGTAATGAATATCCGAATCGTCGACAAGGCTCAACTGAGTTTGATTCACATCCTAAAGTAGTCAAATTTAGCCAATATTATACTTAAATCAATAGAAATGGACATGAACAATCTTCCCATTATAAATAACTATTCCTATTATGAGGGCTATAATTTTTGTTGTTATATCTACTACTATGGGAACTGAAGAGACTTCATCAAATCCTACAGGTAGAGGAATTATTGGCGGAACATGAAAAGGGGTATAAAAGTTGGGATGTACCTTGGGGTTTCATTATGTGCAAGGAATTTCCTCACCTTTAGAGTATGCCAGAGAACAATATTGGCAGGAGGCGTAATAATCGAATATTTTGGTGAACAAAATGACAACTAGGTATTTAATTTCAAATACGATGTGGAAAAATATTAGTCATTGGCAGAGTAACCACTTTCAACATTCCATATTGAATGCTTTTCATGACGTTGGTAGTACTCTATCCGGTTTGGAGAAGATAATCAAGGTTGAGAGGTCATCCAATCATTTACAAAAAAAAAAATCACTGATCTTTTGTGTGTGTTAATTTCGATATAATTGAATAATTTGATAAGGCTCTTCATGGACAGAGATCGGACCTCTTTTTATATATGAATAATAAACATCCTACAAAGGGAAGAACCATACTAAATTCCATCAAAATCAAAAAAGGATTGAAGCCTTTCAATAGTTTGCGGACACAAAAAATGGCAGACAGGCATGAACCAAAGCTGACACTGCAATTCGAAAGTCGGAAACCTTAAATTATTTCAATCCCAAAAGAAATCACAAAATCTCCTCTACCTTCAGCAAACTCGGAATCAAAAAGCCCTGAAACAACGCAGTTAAATCATCAGCATCGCATTACCAACGATATCTTCGGACTGACTTCCACCAAGAAAAAACCGAGGGTAACCCAATACTCCAAAGCAAGGCGATCTCTTTCCTTGCAGCATCCTATTCATCTCCTACGTAAACAAACGTCAACCGTCTCCAGACTTCCAGTTGCCCTGGCCGTGTCAAGATTATAACGCCAACACTATCAGATTAACCCGACCTTTAGATAACTCGGTTTTTGTTCATCATTCATTCACGGAATTCTGTACCATAGACGGAAAATTACGGCATATCCCCGCAAGCCCCGCCTCCTGCAGCGAGCTCCTAGCAGCAGAAACAAGACTGAATTATTCAGGACATGCGAGCAGGTGCATGAAAATTACATGAGCCACTTCGATATAGAACCTTCTTGAAAATAGCGCCCCTGCCAGATTTTCAATTATTTCCCAGATCTTGTTAAATATTAAACGCGACATGAAATTCACTAATTTGGACGTGAGTGTTTTACAAACGGCGTGGATACGGTCGACCTGACATTCGGTCCTGGCTCATTGTTGGATGTTTTACTTCGGATGTGTTTTCATTGGAAGCAATTGCTAGAGTTGTACGGAGGGATTTCGAGATAAGATTGGAGGAAGTGTATGAGCTGACAACGGGTAGCGCGAGATTGAAAACTTATTTGCTTTGCTGCAAGGTGATGTTAATGGATGTAACCTATTTTCGCCCTATGCAGTGTCAACACTTGTTTCAATGGAAACTTACACTCCCAGAGGTGGATAAATTTAATTGTTCATCGACACTTAGGCAGATTAATTACACTATCTATCAATCTTCAATAAAATGATTTATTGATTTATTGATGATTAAGATATATAGCACAGATGTTGGTTTGTGAAATGAGTAAGTATTCAGTAAATTTAATCAATTTGGACGTTTGAATTATTCTGGTTATATTTCTGGTATATTCTGTATTTTTCGAATACAATGTTTTGCGCGATGTATTCGACCTAAGCTAATTTTTTGAAGAGATTGCGTTGTTTCATTCTGAGGTCACTGATATAATCGTCAGTTTGGTAATTAGTGATTTTTGCCGAATACAATCCATTTCTTATAGCTTATAGCAGGCGGTATTTCTAAGCCACCCACACAAGTGCTAACTGCGCTTGGCTTAAGCATTCTAAGGTGAACTGACAAGTTCACCGTGTTATGGGGCACTATGCTGAACTAGTAGAGTCACTGAAAATGTATATTGTATAACATAGTAAACAACCGCTCAAGTATATGTTTGAATTTTTGTACATTACAGATAAATATGAAAAAATATTATTCCTGTAGATCCAGGTAACACAAAATAGCTTTTTGAATTATAGATCTTTTTCCCTATATAAAAATAACAGAAATTCAAATTATTACAAGGTGGTTCACGGTTCAAGCGGGTCTCTGAATTGCGTGATTAATTCTTTGAGCAGAATTAAAAAGTAACCCATTAATACGATGGTATTTTTCAGAAGCTATCGAAATATGTTATCAGAAAAAATATCAAACACAGGCATGGAAAGTTATTAAGAAGGATACATTTCTCCAAAAAATATTTTTTTATGCGAATTCGAATGGGGTTCAAAATCAAATGGTGCAGGGACAATTCTTGACTAAGTTTTTTCAATCGAACTTCAATTTTCTCGTAAATAAAGAATTTGTTGAAAGCTTCTGAGACAATTAGGAAATAACTTTGCTTGATGATGTACAAATAACTGAGGATAATAGCGCATAAATCAATGTGATATAGAAGTTCCATCATTTATTTGAAACGCATATTCAAATATCACTATATTTGAGTCAAAAAATATTAAGAGGTCGTCAACATGAACGATGATATAATGTTGAATGGAAACGTGATGATATAGTAGTTATTAGTTATTATAAAACATCAGATCAACGTGTTCGTTAGATTGATATATGGGCAGAAAATAACGCCAAAATAGCGGTTAACAGGGGTGACATACCAAAATGCTCATGGCAAAGATGCTGAACTTGACTCTACTACAAATCACAGAAAATATCGAAATTACATCTGCAGAATTCTCAATTCATAACTGTCTAAGAGGAAAACACAATTTGTTTTCAAGCGTTAGAACCCTAACTAACCAATGTTGAGATTATTTACGCCCAAGTTTATAGCATTTAGACGTTGCTCAAGCTACATTTTATTTTTCAACATAAATTCTTCAACACGACCAAACAGACTTTTATTCGATCTTATGGATATCAAGAGTAAAATTTTCTGCAGAACTTTCTGGTACTTTCATTCAAGTTTGTACCTTTTTTGGTACTTCTTCTACTTCTTCATCTTATAAAGAGTCTAAGGTTTGAAAATTCCATTTTGGTCCTGGATGTAAACACCGACTAACAAACTTAGATTAGAAACTTTTGCAACTTTCATGTCATATAATTCTTTCAATTGATGTTGATGAGAACAAAAGATCTACATGATCGAATTTCCCAGGAGGCTTACCGAACCACAACAACCCCAGTTCAAATAAATAAATTGATGTTTTTCAGTGCAATTTGCAAATACATCATTGAAAAATGAACCGTTACTTTAATAATTTGTCTAGCTTGCACATATTATATCGGACATTCAAGTTTTAAATTCAAAATATAATATTTTCAATAATCCAAATATTTTTGAAGATAACATTCCAGCTTCACCGTCGTTTTTTCAACAGTCTTCTTTGTTCTATAATCTTCCGATAAAACTCTTGTGTTTGAACGAATGATTAATGGTTCCGAGAAAGAAATATCATATTTGAAACAATTCCAAGTATAATGAAATTATAAAATAACCTCCTCGTCGCATCTATATGGATTGGCCAGCAAGATCGTACGATCTAATACCTACAGATGAATTTCCATCGAGTCGTTCAATACCGTTGTATTGAACGACTGAGCCTTTGGCTCATCGACCTCAGCTACCAGACATCGGAAAAAAACTGACGTTTTCCGGCAGAGGCGTGATACGGATCGCAGAGCAACTTTATTGCTTAATTTTCTCGCGGAGTTCTCATTACGGTAATTAACGAAACTCTCGAGGTCCATATTACGGTGTTCTTTCGAGTGAAAAAGTTATTATTCCCGCTGTCTGAAAACCAGAACGAAACTTCAGAACAAGACGAGTCTGAGATAATCCTCTTGCTCGCTTTTGAATGTAAATAATTGCGTATAATTGGTCATGATTTTTCTTAAGTTACTCCTCAAGCTCTGGTTGTAGACCGATTCAAGGATTGTGAGTCATTAGAAGAGGGATCCCATGGGAAAATAGCAGGATTATTGTATTCTATATTCGGAATTTCCATATCGACTTCAATTTAATGCTTTCGTTAATTACTTTCGTGTAACTGCAAGATATGGTAATTTTTTGTATTTCATACATGAAGTATAATTTCCAGAAGGGTTATGAATATGAAGCTCGTAATAGCAGGAGAACTGAATATTACAAATGTTACAGGGGGAATTGTTTGTTTCGTTTGACATCGACGGATAATCGTTATGATACATGAAATTTGATATGGCAAGTTGGAAATTGTGAATGCGTTCAGCATATTCACAAATTTTATATAAGCACATTTTTAGGGATATATCATGAAGAATCGATCATTATTACTAGAAGAAACCAAATTCCAATAGAAAAAATATTAATTAAATGTTTTTAATATATCCCACCCGAAACATTGCGCATCTATAAGGAAGCCATGGTTATCTCACACATCAGATTAAAATCTTGCACAAAGTTTGAAATTGTTATTTGATATCAACACCCAAAATCTCAACTCTGTCGGTAAAATCTACCCTAAATATTTTCAAGGTACTAAGTGCCTCCGTTTAAAAGTTATCGTGTATATGTATTGCCAGATGGACGGACAGGATAATAATAATAATATATTTACCATCGGTTTTTACTATAAATATAAAAAAATTGACAACTTTGTGTCGCTTCCTCCACAATAATATATCTTTATGATATATTTGGTTTATTTTTGTCTTGGAATATGATTCCAATCCTAAAAATCACAAAATTAATAACCATTCAAAAAAAAATTCAAAATAACTAAAACTGTGTAAATTGAATAAATGGTTATCAAATTGAATAACTGAATTAACATAAAGACAGACGTTAGTTTCGGAATTTTTGTATTTAATAATACAATTTTTGATCAGTGCCTTATAGTTCAACAAAATTACTGAATTTACACGTTTAATGACTTTTAATCAATATTTGATTACTTCAAATTATTAAGGTTTGATGAGTCTACATGAGGAAGGACATTCAATATGACTATCAAAAAATTGATAACTTTGTCTGTTCCTCCACAAAAATATATCTTTATGATATGGGTATTTGGTTTATTTTTGCCTTGGAAATTATTAAATATAAAATTCCGAAACGTACGTCTGTCTTCATGTTAATTCAGTTATTCAATTTGTCAACCATTTATTCAATTTGTGCAGTGTTAGTTATTTTTAATTTTTTTTTGGTGGGTTATTAATTTTGTCATTTTTAGAATTGGAATCATATTCCAAGACAAAAATAAACCAAAAATATAATAAGGATATATTATTGTGGAGGAATAGACAGAAAGTTCAATTTTGAATATTTGAATTTGAATTCATCAAGTAGACTCATTTAACCTTTATAATCAATTTTTGCATTGTTAGTCAATCATTAAATACAAATGATATTATGAATTTCATTCGAAATTGTAATTGAAACATTCTTCCAAGGAAAAAAAATACACCTTTGATTGAAATCTCGTGTATTCTCTTTCTGAATTCTTTTCTGGTAAATCCTTCAGATCAATTGGTTGTTTGTTGAAAATTTTTTGTTCCCCAATAGCTAAAGACATTCTGCGAATTCTTTTTCCTATGCAAAGTTGTAAGGAGATTGGTTCTGCGCCTGATGTTGAATGAGTGGTAAGTCCCATTTTCCTGCATATTATTTTTATTTCGGTCTATATGTTTGAGACATTCTCGTATGAATAATTAGGAAAGGTTAGTAAAACATGCTGTGCAGGAACATATTCACACGAATCTTTGCTTGCCACTTCATACATAAAACGCAATACTTTCCTTTTCTCTTAGCTTCAGAAGCATTTCCCCACAGAAGTATTCCGTATAGACGCACAAAAAAATCTAAAAATAAAGCGTAAACAAAAATATTTCTTTTACCGATCGTCCTTTTCTTTGTATCCTTTGGTTGTGAGAAATTGGTTCGATGAAATAAACATTGGACTGTTTTAATGAAGACGCGATATTCTGGAAAATTAGATATAACATGACGAAACAGTGAAAGCATCGCAAAACAAAAAATATTATAATATATCGCTATTGTTCATTCCAACAGTGCCGTCGCTAGCCAAACTGCCGCCCTAGGCAGAGCCCAATTTTGCCGCCCTAACAGACGATAACTCTGCAGAACACTTAGAATTAATATTGCATAATAAAGATCCAGCGCTTGCTCAAGCGTATCTACCGCCTCGGCAAAAATGAAAATCGGAACCCTTTCAAGTTTGGGATTTTGTACTAAGCAAAAGAAGGGGGATTTGCAGATGTAGATTTTTGGTTGAAACCGCGAATATTCTTATGAAACTACGTATTTGCAGAATCGAAAAAGATTTTTTTTCGAAAAAAGCTTTTTCTTGCAAAAATTCAAAAAAATTATCCAAGGTATGGCATATTTCTGAAATTGTCGTCAAAAAAGCTATCGAATGATGCACTAATATAATGGGTGTGCCATTTGAAATGAGAAAGTAGTAGTAACCGGAAGTTTTAGAGATCTAAAAATATTTCAGGGAGAAAGATCATTGTCTCATACCCCAATATGCAAATTTTCAGCTCTAAAATGTAAATAAGTTTTACATGAACTTCTAATAGGCCATTCCGGTAAATCACCTTGTATAACGCTCGAACATTTCGTTTTTTCTTTGATATGATTAAATTGAAGAACTGGATGAACAATTATTTTGGATTCGAATATATGTTACAGATAATCACGGAGCAAAGATGTTTTAGGTTACTAAATTTGATAAAAAAAAACATTAGTGAGATTCACTTAAATCGAAGAGAATTATTTAATTCGTTCTTCCACTTATCCAGATTTTCCAGAAAAAGTAGATAATGCCGCTCTCTATTATTTGCCAATCCCCCCCCCCCCAGCACAAGCTTATTGTCTGATATAAAAAATGAAAAATAATAATAATAAAAATGGAATGTGAAATGAAATAATAAAACTTCTTATATTCCTTGAGAATTACTTTATTTATTTTTATAAAACTCTACAGTATTATAGAGTTTATTGAATGTATTTTCATGAATAAACTCTCTTATTATTATTATTATTATTATATTTCTTGAGAAGGATCACTTGGAAGTGATGAAATGGAATCGTTTTCTTATATTTTGCATTCCATTCTGAGGAATCAACATTTCGATTAGAGAATTGAAAAGGAAAAAATCCGGAACCCTAAGTGGCAATAAAATTCGGCAACGTAAAGCGAACGCCGACAAGCCTGGTGAGTGCATTTGATTTCTTTAGCGTCAATAACTCGTAAACAGCTTTACGAGGGGATCACGCTTCATCTGGATATTAATGAGTATAATATATAATGCGGCACTTTCGATGGTTTTTATGTGAATTAAATCTGTCGGTATTCCATCTTGTTGTTGCCGACTGAATTAAATTTCATTTGGTACTTTGAATTTCTACACATGTGATTTTTGTTGATCAAGCTTGAAATGCCGCCCATGAATTTTGCCGCCCTAGGCAACCACCTTCCCTGCCTACCCCCTAACGACGGCCCTGCATTCCAAAATAATGACTCAAACTTTAGATATTCTAATTTGCATCATTTTCGACACGTCTACGTATGCTCTCTTCACTCAAAGCGATGCTGGAAAGGGAATTATTCAAATAACCGCATCCTACTATCTTTAATTAACTAATGAGATTTTATCTCTGTTCCTGGCATTCAAAATCTACCATATGGTTGCCAGTTCTGTATAGTCAGTATATTGATAATCCATTTCTATGGCCTTCAAACATAGAGATTGCGGTTTGCACTTCTGTCGATCATTTGTGATCCAACAGAAGCGCGTTTCTATGAAGGACTGACTCGGTTACAGTAGAAACAGAAATAGCACCATCATATTCGGATTATATATATTAAACTCAAGGGTTAATTAATCTGATGAACTGTTCATTTGGGATGTTCTCGGGTATTGATAGAAAATTGAATATTTAGTCATCGGTACATGCTGATCGAGTTTTTGTAGGTCAGAAAAAGATTTTTAGGCTAATATGCGGTCTGAAATCTCTGGATTCTTGCCGTACATTTTTCCTTAAATACAGGATCCTGACATTTCCATCTATTTTCATGCATATTCATTGTATATTCATTAGAAAAAACATTTTTTAAAATTAATTAAGATTTTCATAGCTATCATATCATGCATGGAAATGTTTTATGTACCTATATCAAGACACCATACAACCAAGTTTGAGTCAGCACCAACTCTTATTGCAGCCAAATTTTAAAATCATTAAATAATAATTTATTGATATAAAAAAGAATGAGTTGTTTTACAATTTTATTTATTATCCCATAAGTATTAGCCTAAAAGTAATAATAGGACTCCAAAATTGAATCCTTCAATCACAGTCAATTTAAAAATGTGGTCAAAACCTTACTACTTCAGGGTACCTATTATAGTGTCCAAGGATATCTCTCCGATGTATTTCTGTGATTTCTAAACTGTTGATATCTGGTTTCTCTATTATTATGTAATTCCCTTATCCCAACTGTTGATATCTGGTTTCTCTACTATTATGTATTTTCCTTCTTCACAATATATTATTATTGTTATTATTATGAAAAAATAATAGACCACTGTAAACTGAATCAATAATATGCCGACAATTCAAGAAGATCACGAATTGTTCTTAGGTTGTTCCAAGTTTGCGTTGGAAAGACTCTCCCAACCAACCAACACTGATTATTCGAAGATGCTGGGAAGCTGCAAATGCACGAAATATCCAGAGTGTCACGTTCCCATCTTGAGGAATTGAGCCTAATCAAACAATAACAGGTCAGGTCATGGAAAATACCAGAAATGGGGAGTTGTTTCGAATTGGTTGAATTGAAGACACTAGATGCTGAATAAGAATAATTTAATCATTAATAGGAGTTATAATATTTATGGAAGTGAAATTGTAAATTCAGAATATTTTTCGTAGAGTTCAACAAAAAAAATCATTTCTGTTGCTTCCAATTGCCAAATACTGTTCCATACTTTCTCCTGTTCTCTATAAGTTTGATAGATGAGAAATAAATTAGTTCTACTAATGATACGGACGAGAATCCAAGAAAAAGTCCTAAAATTCCTCCAGCATTGGATAAAAAAGAAGTAGCCCCATATAATTCACTCTTTTCTGTTGCAAAAAATTGCGAAGTCTTGAAAAACACTCTTACAGCTGAGGCATGATACCTGAAAAAAAATCGTGTTTGAATGGAAAGGGACCTGAATATTCAGACTCATATCATAAAATACAGTGAAATAAAAAGGTCAGGTTTCAGTTTACACTTTTGCTGATTTATAAATATTAAGACCAAGGCAACTTTAGCGCATGAGTGACGAGTGCCCAGGAGTACCTGCCTACACGTCAATGTTTTCCTATTTCTTTTTTTTTTTGGGTTATAGTTCCTTTATTGTAGGAGAATTTAGTAATAAGTATAAGAGAAATCATATAATGAACACCAATATAAAACCATTTGAGGAAAGCACTGACGTAAAGTCGGAGTATTTTTGTACACTTGGTCTTGGTCTTTGTTCGGATTCATTGATAGGTACCTATTGATACAACATTTTTGCACGAAGCTCGAAATTTCTATTATATATATCTACAGGTATAACATAAGTGGTTAGCCATAACATAATGATGAATACAGGTCATCCAGGCTTTTCAGAAAAGTAGCTTGTTTTGTATCTCAAAAACCTTTTTCAAAATAGTTCCAAAAGAAAGAATTTTTGTTTCATGTTAATTTCATAAAATAAGATCCTGCTTTCATTTGTTTCGTGATAATATTTAATGTTATAAGCTGAGATTTTAAATTTTATAGCTTTGTGTTCAACTTTTCTTCTTTCTAAACCTCTCAGCACCTAGTGGGTATTGTGACACTCTGCTTCAAATATTGATTAGGAATCATGCATACAAACTGTGAATTAATTCAACTAGAAATTATATTGAAAACAAAATTACTTAACCATTTCGGAAAGTAGACTGTGACTTGTGAGTTAATTCACTTTACAGCAAAGTAAGTATTGAAAATTTGAAGCTATTTTTTATTTCAATTCATGAAATGGTGACCTGAGACGTAGAACTCAAGGTCACTGGGTCTAACTCCTGTAGATTTTTTTTCTGTGGAGTTATTTGAATGATAATATAAATGACATTGAAAACACGGAGCAAATGAGCGGCAGGATAGAAGAAATTTTGCGCAGATATAAGAGACAGTCTTGATTTAGAAAAGCAATGAGTAATCTCTTGTTGAGAGCTAGGAAATATGTAGAAATTGAAGAACTTAATTTCAATACACCTCATACAATGGTATGTTATGCATTGAAATAAATAGATTCACGTTATTTTGTTTCAAATTCATTATCTTGTTTCAATGAATTCACAGTTCGAGCATGCATATTTCTAATCAATATTTTACCCAGAGTGTTACAACACTCCTAGGTGATGTGGAGTTTAGAAGAAGAAAAAGTTGAACACAAAGCCATTAAATTCAAAATTTCAGCTCATAAATCGAATATTAACTCGAAACAAATCAAAGCAGGACTCATTTTAAGAAATTCACATGAAACATAAATTCTTTCGTTTGCTACCATTTTAAAGAAAGTGTGACATTCAAACTTAAAATTGAATTTATTACTTTCTTTTCGCAGCAATAATGACGTTCCTACAAAAAGTAAAAAACTTAAAAAATATAGATTTCAAACTCTAAAAGAAACAATTCAATAATCTGATTACTACACTGGAAATATTGAAATGACATAAAATGTTTTGAAGCATTGTATGAAGAAAACAAACTTATAAAATTTGAACAAAATCAGACTGCTGACTCACAAGTTATGGATATTAAAAATGTATGGCAATTTCCATGAATAACCCTATACATATATCCGGGAAAAAAAAACAGTATCAAGATACCCAACAAGCTACTTCTTTGTAAGGCCTGGATGACCTGCATTCACTACTAGACTTATGCCAACCACTCATATTTCACCTTGTATATACGCGAAATTTTCGTTTGACTTTGTAAACACGAAAATATTGAGTTAATGCCTTACTCTTTGGAGTATTTTTTGAAGTATCTAGCATGAATTCCTTGGGCATTTCCCCAACTCCATTTGCTCTTCGAAATCTCTGTCAAATAGTTGATATCAGCACAAGAAGGTAGACAGTTACAATTCTTATCAAGCTTTCCTTTCGTTATCTCACCATGACGGTATTCCATTGGAAAAATAGATAAAGCATAGGAATCTGAAGTAAATTACTGCTTAAAGAATAATTTATAGTTAGTTTCGAATTCTTTTCACCTTGAGCATTATGTAGACACTGTACCTCCGAAAGTTTACAAATAGTTGTGTTTTTAT
The DNA here is from genome assembly GCF_914767665.1 of Harmonia axyridis. Classification (NCBI taxonomy): domain Eukaryota; kingdom Metazoa; phylum Arthropoda; class Insecta; order Coleoptera; family Coccinellidae; genus Harmonia; species Harmonia axyridis. The sequence continues at coordinate 20,393,618 of NC_059507.1, forward strand.
CTCCTGGAAAATGAATGGAAATATAATAAACATTGCTATAAGATACCAATCTCACTCGGCATGTAAAAATGTACACAACCACATTCTTGTATGGTATAATTCGTCCAACACTCCATATCACAGTTGCTCTGACTGTAAAATTTAAAGTACTTAAGCTTTCTTTCTTCCCTGAAATAGCATTTTCTTTTTGCAGGACTGTAATTTTTGACCTCTTTCGTAGTTGTCGTCATATCTACTTTGATGGCAACTGAAGAGACTTCATCGAATCCGGCAGTGAATGACACTTGGTTAGGTCGAGGAATTGTTGAAGGAAGATGAATGGAGACCTAAAAGTTGCGGTGTACCTCAAGGTTCTATTATGTGACGTAATTTCTTTTACCTTTAGACCTTGCAGTGAAAAATCTTGACAGGAGGCGTATACATCGGATTTTTTGGTGAAAAAAGTAACAACTAGGGAGTTCATGGCTCCAATTCCAAAGATACGTCGTGGAAAAATATTAGTCGTTTTATTGGCGGGGTAACCACTCTCTACATTCCATATTGAATGCTTTTTATGTTCTTGGTAGTAATCCATCTGGCTTGAAAAGGAAAATCAATGTTCAAAAGTCATCCAAACGTATTTGTTTATTAATAAAATGATGAGATTCCACACCAACTCAAGTCGAGCCTCTTTATATATGTTAAAATATAAACATTCAACCTTTATTCAGAAATTGTTTTATTTCCATGAAAGGCTCCATTGGGAATATTCTGTCTTAATTATTGCTTTGTCCATATTTGATGATATGATTTCACTTTAACTAGTTACTCACTTTACATCACTGTAGATATCCCTTATGTTCAACATATTGAATGAATAACAAAGACCATCGTCAGTGATAAGTGGGTGTAGAATTTTTGAACAGTTTACTATTTTTCCCTTCCACTCACAGAATGCCTGTTGCAGATTGACACTTTTACACTGAAAACATAGGAAATAATATTTCTTCCTGAATAACATGGTAGATAGTACATCCTTGAAATTTTTTAATACTAGGATTTGAATTCTTCAAGATAATTCAAAATATTTATTCGCAAATGAAAATGGAAAAAGAACTGATGTGATTTAAAAAATTTCGCTCTATTCTTCAAAATTGTATAGAAGTAATTTTATATAAAATTTCCAATATATTGGTAAGAATAATATATTTTCTATTTCAACATCGTAATGACTTAATTACAGTACTAAAAACAGTGCTGTAATGAACTCATTACAACATTGTTTTCAGTTTTACATGGTGTTTCATTGGTAAAAGTACAAACGTTAACCTGAGGTAGAGCTACCCTAGACGAGTCCAAAAAACCTATAAATGATAGGTCTTATCTTCCCCATAGCAGAGATACAGAGTGGTTTATGAATATCGCTACTGAAAAGGGTTTCAACATCAAAGGAAATAATAATATTACCACCCTCAATCATTTGCTGTACATGGATGATTTGAAACTGATAACAGGCAATAAGAACCACCTAGAAATTATGGTCAAACTAGTGGAACATTTTTCGAAAGATGTAGGTATGGAATTCGGATTGGACAAATGTCGTACTCTCAGCGTCGTGAGAGGAAGAATACAAGGTGAACCGATTACTCTCGCAAATGGACAGCAAATAGAAGCAATGAAGTCGGATGATCTTTATAAATATCTTGGAATGAAACAGAACCGACGAATCAACCACCAAAGAATGAAGCAAGACTTAACGACTAAGTTCATTAGGAGAACCAAAAAAATCTTAAAAACAAACTTCAACAGCAGGAACATGACGAGAGCCATCAACACATATGCATGCTCAATTCTAACATACTCATTCGGTGTAGTTCCATGTAGCAAAACAGACATCGAAAACTTGCAACGTAAAATGAGAACGTTGATGACAAAAGCAAACAAGCACCATCCGAAAAGCAGCATTGAGAGGACTACACTGCCGAGAAATAAAGGAGGCAGGGTTCTTACGGACATCATGGAACTTGCTAGTGGGCAGATAGAAAGCCTACGGGAATACTTCAGAGATCAAGCAAGTACATCAGAGTTCTACAAAATTCTGTGTGAAGCAGACGAATCAACACCTTTACAACTTCACAAGGAGCAATTTTCATACAACCACCAGACAAACCAAGAAAAACTGGAAAGATGGAGAGAGCAGCCCCTGCATGGAAGACATTTCAACGAGGTGAACCAGGATCATGTCGACATTGAAGCATCGAACTATTGGCTCACATCAGGTGCAATGTGCCCAGAAATAGACGGTTTTCTTTTAGCCATCCAAGATCAAGTGATCTCAACTAGAAAATACTGCAGGCATATCATAAAGGATCGAACTATTACTGACGATCGATGCCGATATGGCTGTCCAACAAATGAGACAATACAACATATTACAGGTGGATGTCAAATGTTTGCAGGATATGAATATAAAGAGAGACATGATGCAGTAGGAAAGATACTACACCAAGAATTGGCAACCATATTAAAACTTATTCATTCTGAAAAAATGCCATATTACCGACCGGAGACCATCCTGGAAAACGAACGCTATAAGCTGTACTGGGATCGTACAGTTTTGACTGATTAAACAGTCCCTCACAATAGACCAGATATATTACTAGTCGATAAACATCAAAAGACAGCATTACTCGTTGACGTTGCAATACCAAATAACAACAACCGGCGTCAAAAGGAGGTCGAAAAAATTTCAAAATATAGGGACCTCGAATTTCAGATAAAGCGTCAGTGGGGAATGATATCAACGAAAACTATTCCAATTATCATCTCAACAACTGGAATAGTGCCCAAAAATCTCAAGAGGAATATCAAGCAACTGGGACTTAGTGAGTATATATGTAATATAATGCAAAAAGCTGTTCATAGTTTATTAAACATAAACATTGATCACATAGTCAAGAGTCTGTACGCGATTCCTTATAACCTTTGAACCACCCAGTATAATTGATTGATATTTGAAATGCAAAATTCCCTCTATCAGGTACCTCGATTGATCTTTGAAATAATTGAAAAAATCAGATTCGTATTAGAAAAATATGGAACTTTTCACAAGCTGATATTCAACAACCTGTAGAGTGGAGTATTTTAATTTGATGGGAATATTCGGAAAGAGCAGAAATTTTTTAATGGGGATCAGTAGATTTTATTGTCCCGCACGTCATTCAACTCATCGAAAATTTCGGCCAAAAATTTAATTCAATAGTGGAATTTCCCTAACTTCTCAGAAAAATCGTACATTGAGATCAAATTGAAAAACTTTCTTGTTTCGCTGATTGAATATTCGTATTTCCTGATATTCTGACAAATTTTTTAAAGTATTTTCTAGACAATCATGACTGATGTTATGATGTTATTAGCAACAATGAAGTAATAACTAAACTAAAATAAATGAATGAATAAAACATTCTGAAAGAATCACAGATGTTGCTCTAAAGGACAATCTGTTTGCTCGATACACATTATTGCCTTTTCAAATTATATCGTGTAGCTTTTTTATCATGTGTGGATTATTACGGATCTTATTGCATGCAACTTCGATAATTTGTGAGAAAATTTCCTTAATTCCTATTTCAGACGAATAAACTGAGGATTTCAAATATTCCCAAATGAAATAATCGACAGGAATGAAATCTGGTGATCTAGCGGGCCATGTATGAGGTACACCTTTAACACATATTTGGAAAGTTCTGGTTCATAAAGTTCCAGACGTGAATTGAGGTGAAGTCCCATCAAGCTGAAAAAACATCTCTGCAATGTCCATATCTTTGAGTAATACACTTGAGTAATACTTTGAAAGAACTCTTAATAAAGACCACCCATAAGCCGTCTTGGTAGGATGTATGCCCCAATCAATTAGTTTTTATAATTTGTGTTGTGATTTGGTATACCTGAAAGCGTGAGGATTTTCTTCAGCCCACATATCTGAATATCTCAGATTGAAGACGCCATCCCTCGTGAAAATGGATTCATCAGTAAATAAAATTCTATTAACCATCCTTTCATTTCTTAAAATCCATCGACTTTTCCAATGGTATTTTCTGGAGATGAAAAGGGTAAAGGTTATTTTTCTTCGATCAACGCCATACAGTCACATGATTCAGAGCATTAGCAATCCTCCTAGTGATGTAGTATTAGCGTCACATAAACCATACACGAACCACATATCGGCATATTCTTGATTCGAGAATTTATGAGGCATTATTATGTTCGATTTTAATATTAAGAACAAACCACACAACCTCAAAAAATGTCTTTAGCAGTTCCATCAGTTATAAAATTTTATGTCATAGATATTGTTGTAGCCTACTCGAATAAACTCTCGCGCCAACTGTATAGACACCATACAAAAGTTCACTAGAATGTATAATCTGAATTTTTATTGAATTCCGACAATATTTTACAAAACTCGACTGAAATAGAAATATATCGTCTAAAACTCTTTGCAGAAGGCAATTCCAACACTCATGCGTTCGAAACCTCGTTTTCGCATTCGTGTTAGAATAGGAGCCCATTCTCCAACTTGTTTTAGAATATACCTACTACTACATTCGAATTTATCAAGACATTATGAAGATCACTTTCAAAGCAAAATCTCTAAATTATTTTTTTGGGCGAAATTAAATCCTGCTTTATTTGAAAAAGCACCCAAATATAAGAATACTAACACGATTTGAAATTTATTCTTACCTTATCGAGAAAGGAAATATAATCGTCTAAATCTCGATCCTGGCTCGAATTAATATGATTTTCTAGCCTACAAAGCGGTGCCATATGGTCAAAGTAATTCATCCTGAAAAAAAAATTGAAAAAATAGAATGAACTATGAATACAAATAAAATCAAAGTAGTCTCACTCCTGTTCGGATATGCTTTCTAGGCTCCCATTATTCCTGAACCTGAGTACTTTGGAATAGTTCAAGCACCTCTTCGAAATCTTCGTCTCTGGACAGATGGAAACAGCTGGGAAAGGTACCTTGAAAATAGGTGTCTCAATAGTTGCAAGAGAGAAAAGAACAGGGGAATTGTTCCATTTATCGACGATCTCTTTTATCATGACAAAGCACCCGCTTAGGCATAATATGAAAACGATGGTCCACCAGCATCTTCGAAAGAACAAAGGGTTATAATTGAATTTATATGAATGAAAATAACGGAGGACTGAAAGAGATTATCTGGGGCTTTTGTTGACTAAATAGAACTGCGCTTGTAGGACGGAATTTTTTTGGTATTTTTTGTAGAATTATTCTCTTTCAATACGAGATTTAATTCTGAGCTCTATTGTTGGCAACCGGGTGAGTTATTGATTTGCAATACGGAAGAATACGTGGATGTTCAAAAGGAGGATATAATTATTTTCCACCTACTTACCCTTCAAGGAAAGATGATTCTGTTGAAAAATAAAATAATCCTTGGATACTGGAGTTTTCGCAGTATTGTCTTATGTACTGTTTGATACTCTTAGACGTTGTCTTATCTACTTTATTTTCATTACTATCGGATTTAACAGTGACATTCGTACAAGCCATTGTGAGTTTTTACGACTTACAACTGGCTCGAGTAGTGTGATTTCTTTATCTGAAATCAATAATCAATATCAGTGGAGATATATAAATAGGAGGTGCGGTTTTTAAATTGAAATTTTCCATTATCGTGGACTGATTTCATGAATAAATAGCTTTGCTTTGAATCTTTTGGAAGTTTTTGTGGAAGTGAAATAACATAGGAATAATTAAAATTGTGAAACCCTATCGTTACCCGAAAGGAGGCTTCCTAGAGCAAACAATCTAATAGTTAATTGGCCAGTAGGTACTAGAATGTCAAGAAACTAGTAATTGGCCGAAGAAACACAAAATATGTACCATACAGTGACAGCTAGTGACTAAAAAATCCAGGGCTGTAACAATGGTTCCAAAACATTCCAATTTAACTAATATCACCCTGTTGAAGATCGCAGAAGTCTAATGAGAGTTGTTATTAAGATGTCTAAAAATACTAGAACTGCACATGGACGGTAGTTTTAATTTTCTTTCGCAAGTTGCACTATTTGATAAAATGGCTATATATTCATGAAACTACAATGAAAATTATCCATTTCCTTCCGTACGAGGCGCTATACATGATGTATATAAAGTGGAGATACAAAGTAGAATGAGGGATTCTTTGGATAATTTTAAGAAAAAACATGATGAAAACTTGGAATATCTATACCAGCAGTCTGCATAAACTTTCTCCGATTTAACGGGTTTTTTGAAATAGATATTCAATACAAGAGTCTTAACACGTTATAAACATTACAATTAAAATGTAATAGAATTGGATTGTAAAAAAAATGAAATAATTTATAATGTACAGTCAACATGGTCAAATACAATATACAATAAATATAATATTACATACAAAGTTTTCAACAAAATTATTTGTACCTAAAAGAGCAAACATTTTCTTAATTAAATAACATACATGATATTTCAAATATGCTAACAGTAATCACGAAATTCTTCAATGGAATAAAAAGCATTTTCAGCTAGGAGTGACTTTATTTTTGTTCTAAAAAGTGAAGGTGTCCTAGAGTCTTTCATATTATATGGTAACAGATTATATAGGGACATTCCCGCATACATGGCAGATTTTTTGTACATTTCTCGCTTCGGTCGCGGCAGCGCAAAATTGCTATTTCGTCTAGTAGAGTAGGTGTGGACATCACTGCAAACTTTAAGGGAACTTTTTTTGTCATGTATGTGGGACAATAATTTATAAATATATATAGAGATAAGGGTTACGATATCATACTTCTTGAATAAGGTCTACATGACTGTCTATACTGGAGACCAAAAACTAATCGGATGGCTCTCTTTTGGGCGATGAAAACTCCTTGTCTGTCGGTTGCCTGACCCCAGACTCTTATTGCATAGCTCAAGATAGAATGAACATACGAGTAAGCCCAGGAGTTTTAGTCCGGTGGGTTATCCTGTTATACAACTCCCATCGTTGGACCGCAGCCTTATATTGGTCTTTTCCAAGCCCATAGAAAGACTCAGGTCCAGCAGGTGTTAACCTTGATGCACTTTTTGCAAGTTCATCGGCTTTCTCATTTCCTTCAACGCCAAAGTGTCCTGGTACCCATAGTAGAGCCACTGTATTGCCTCTGGCCAGTTGCCTTATGGTGTTACGGCACTCCCAGGTTAACAGAGACACCTGACAGTACGATTCCAGGGATCTCAGTGTGGTCTGGCTGTCCGTGGTGATGTAGATATGCGCCTCCTTGAGGTTCATTTTAAGACATTCCTGAGCGCATACGTAAACAGCCAGTATATCGGTCTGTAAAATAGAGGACTCACTTCCCAGGGCTTTAGAGATCCTCAGTTTAGGTCCATATATCCCAATGCCAGTACCTCTCTCTGATTTTGATCCATCGGTGAACCATATGGTTGATTTTAGTCCAAAAGATTTATGAAACTTATCGCACTAGGACGGTCATTTATGACCGTCTGAATCGTATGAACCGAAGATGGTTAGCATAATATCCGATGGTTTTGCCAAGAGGTTTGAATCTAGTTGATTCAATATCCTCATATTAAATATGTCCAATCCAGTTTCCAGGTAGAAGCTTTCCATTGAGGAAAATTCTTATTGCTTCCAGTAGGCTACATTTCCTCACATGTAAATGTAAGGGATGCAAGTCAAGTATGACCTCCAGCGCTGCTGTGGAAGCTGTACGCATAGCTCTTGTAACACAAATGCACGCCAACCTTTGCAGTTTCTGCAACCGACTGCGTGTCTCGGTTTTTGTCTACCTTGTGAGAGAAGGATAGTTGACATAAGGCGTACCACCGCTGTACCATTTTCTGAGAGTTGAAAGGAGTAATTCATCAACATCTTTGTTTAGTATTTGTGGTGGTTACAATATTGATGTAAGTAGTGAATAAATATAATGAAAAAATCTTCTCTTTTAACAAAGTCTGTGAAAGAGTCACTCCACTCCAAGTTTTGAGAGAGTACAATAAGATAATAATAGTAAATTTGCAGAGGAGAGCCCTCAGGATAGTTTCTGCTGCAGGTTATCGTGATGATTGTAAGCCCCTTTTCATAGATAGGAAACTTCTAACATTCCCCTCTTTATATATTCTGGAAATGCTGATATTTGTGCACAAGAATATTATCGGATCTAACCATGATTATTATACGCTAGGAAGACATCAATTTAAAACTGAAAGATGTCGCTTGAGTAAACCTCAAAGTGGTGCTTCCTATGTGGGTATAATGCTTCTTAATAGAATCCCTTCAGCTATTCTGGACTTGATCACAGATAAGTTCAAGCAAAGAATTTAGAGGCTGCTGCTTCAATGTGCTTTTTATAGTGTTGATGAATTTTTGAATTGTGATGTAAGAGCAGTTTGGTCCCGCTGTTAGCTGTTTTTTTTGCGTTCTATTGTATTTGGATTTCAAGCAAATATTTTATATTTTTCCTTCCATAGAATTCTTGACAATTGCAAACAAATATAAATTGTACGGCATGATATTAGTAAATAAATAAAATAAATAATAATAAGCAAGAACATGATGAGAACCATCAATACATACGAATGTTTTAATCTAACATACTCTTCGATGTAGTTCCATGGAGCAAAATAGACATCGAAAACTTGCAACACAAAATGAGAACATTGATGGCAAAAGCCAACAAGCACCATTGGATTAGAACAACACTGCCAAAGATTAAACGAGGCAGGGGTCTGATGGACATCATGAAAATTGTTCACGGGCAAATAGAAAACCTACGAGCATACTTCAGAGACCCAGCAAGTACATTAGAGCTCACCTTGTATGAAACAAACGAATTCACACATGTATAACTGAATGAAGATCATATTTCATACTACCACCAGACAGCAGACATATTCTGTATTACTAAGTTTCAATTCGAACTTAATGTGACAACATAATTTCAGGTAACCTTATTTCCGAAAGCGTTAACCGACCCAGTTTCTAATTCAACCGAAATATTCAGACCTCAATTTCAAATCTCTAGGCTCTGCCAACCAGATCAACCCTGAAGATAAAAAGTTCTCTGTCACGGACGCTCTAAACCCTCCAGCTGCCGTCCAGTCACCCCCAAAGGCATTGTGATGCAACGCCTCTACCTCACCGCTGCAAATTAATTATTAATCAGGGAATAAGTAGTCATGTTCATCAAATTGAAATCATACGACGACGTGCGTCTCTATATGGATTATGTAAACAAGACGGTGTGCGATTGGAAAGCGACGTCCCAGGCTTCCTGATCACGTATCCGCGACACACGTGACTCTGACGTGAGGAGAGTAATACGGCAGGATGTGACACGCTGATACCATGGCGCCGTATGCGGATTTGCACGTCGCGTCTGCTCTGGATAAAACAGTTGAGGTATACGCCGGATAATTTGATTTTGTTCGTAACCGCATCTGGAAATAATGAGAGGTTGAATTTTGAAGTTGGCGTGGTGTCGGAGCTACGACAAAAGATGTCTGTTGTTTGGATTAATTTTCAGACGAGCGGTGCAAATGTGGCTGGAGTTAATTAGGAAGCGTGGCGTTTTTGAGCGCTCGTTCTTGTGCGTCTGTTATTTCTATACAGGGCGGCATCCGATCAAAAATATTGATTCAAGTTTATAAAATTTGGTATGACTCTTGATATTCAGGAGCTATAACTACTAATGTTTCCAGCAATCAATTTTTATCTGTTGTCTCTGTTGCCTAAATCAGTCTCTTTGCTATGTCTTGTGAAACATGTTAGGGATGTATGAGAATTTGAATCGTTCCAAATGTAGGTCGAGAGTTAATGAATGATTCAAAGTCGCAAAGCACATAGTTAACAATTCTTCATAATATACAAACGATTCAACGCAGTAACTTTTCAACAATTCGAAAAATCCTCTTCCACCATAGTGCGTCTTGAGTTTTTTTTTCGTATTGGAAGAAGTCTCAACTTTGTTATTGTCGTATTTCATATTTTTTTTATCTTTTCTTGTTCCTGTTTTTCTTTATTCTGTATTCTTACTTTTTTGCTAGGTTCTCTCTTATTTTTAGTGTGATTCACAGTATTTTACTTCTAAGGGTTCCAAGTGTTATTGTGAATCAACTGTGGAGGGTGGTTCTTTGATCCACTCTCCCTCCATGCGATCCCCTGATTCGTTGTTTACAAAAATCGACAAATTTTTTTTATCATTTGTGGAACAGAAACAACTTATGGTATACTATATCCAAAGTCACTTGAACTAGTCTATAAAAACGATTGGCCAAAGTTTTCTTCATTTTGAGATTGGCCTTGCAGTCTCAAACAATTAACTAGTTTGGTAAAATTTCGTTTCGATTCAATTTTAATTGATATGGAATAAGTTCCCACCTATATGATTCAAATGTATCAAGAATTCTTCATCTTTTAGCAGTAACTTCTCAATATTTTAATTCAACGTGAATAGTCTGTTACCGTTATCTGCTAGTTGTGCATGTAAATACTAAAAACCTAGTTCTGGGATTGGATCAGGCAATGAGGATTTTCTTCCTCCCCTGCACAAAATCAGCACTCGTCAGGTTTTGATAATCCTATTCTCATTAGGTGCTTTCTGAGGCTGCAAACGCCAGCAACGCTACCTCTCAGGCATTAATGGTCGCTATATACTTCCCCACCAGTAACGACGACCTACCAGAGGAGGAGATGCGCAGGTATACTTTGGGAAAGAGAGAGCATAAGCGAGCTTTGGAGGCGGAAAAGCGATGGTGCAGCGTGCCATGGGCGCTTATGTCCGGTGTACACGCTGGAAGCCGTGACGTTGAGCAGGCCAGTGCCACAGGGCTTCAACGTGATCGCAGCATTCCGCCCCTACGTGCAGGTCAACATTTTGACGAGACTTTCATGAGCCAAATATTACGGTGTTTCTCCCCAAGATCACTGATGGACACAAAAGTTGGGCTTTCCAGTCACGCTCTCACATCATCGTGAAGAGGTGACTCTGGACAAATTCGGAAATTCTAAATAAATCCACCGATGCCTCGCTAGAGAGTAAGGCGAGGCCAGTAATGCCACCTATCGGATATGCAGAGTCACTACATCATACTTGTATGTGGTGTTGATAACTTTCGAACGAGAAGATCTAGAGCATTGAAATTTGGATGGTACGTTTGGAGTCAATCAATCAATCGGCTCAATCGACGATTCCGCAATTTTAACTAACTCGATATTTTTTTAAATTTCTTGAAACATACCGATTCGATCGGATTGAAACTCAGTAGTCAGTTGTGAAATACCAATGCGAAGGGCAAATTTTTGTCCATTCCGTTTGTCTAGATGATTTCACAAAAATATGATTCTCCGAAGGCTATACCCTCTTGCACGGATCAACGCACGGAATCGCTTCTTATTCGAGTATATCTATGAGACAGCGTCGGATGAAAACAGAGAACATATGTATGCTTGCTTGATTTGTGCATGACGGAAAATACGATAAGATAATGATTTTTACTTGTTCAATATGTTAAGCGAAAGAACACAACACTGAATAGAACTATAATTACTCGTATTATAATAGTAATAACTTATAAATACTACAGAATGACTGAATTCTTGTTTATTAATACTTAAATGAATACTGAATTATGGGAGCACTCTCTAGAGGTGAAAGCATGGTGCGATTAAGCATCGAGTTCTTCTTCTTCCTGTGTAAGCTTTAATAAACAGACGCATAAAATTCTCGTCAGACGGATCCACTAGTAAGACTCTTCTTCCTGCTTCCATGCTATCTCAAACCTCCCCTAACTCATGCAATCAAGATAAGGGCCAGTCATTAATCGACATTCAATTAGGTCGACTTGTACAGACAAAATCAATCCCCAACGTATTTACCAAGACGAGCGGACCGGTTGGAACCTGTCCGCATCTCAGATAAGACGAGATTTACGAGGCATCGATTACAACGCGCTTAGGTTGGAAAATAGTCGGATGATTAATAATGTAGTTGCTGCTAATTAGGGCGACGAAAATTACGCCGTAATTGGTCGGATCGAAATTTATTACTGTCGCGGTGGGCGTAAATCTGTCGCGGAATAAGTGAGGTTAGGAATTAATGGCCAATTATTCATTCGGTTGTGGGGTCCGATTGAATGTTGTTTTCATCGATGTTGTAGGTGTATTTGGGCTTTACTTGCCAATCAATCAGTTTATGGAGGCAGTGCCTTGTTGAGTGGTTCAGTTCCCCTTATCAACGCTTTGTGTAACGCCAAAGCTTTAACCCTAATGTTGAGATTTCACAAAATGTCTAGTTACCAGTACAAGGCTGTTCTCGGTTCAGATTACAATGGATATAGAGTGGATAAAAATTTACTCACCTTCAACTTTCCTACTAAGAAATAATGAATTCCTGTGATTGCCAAAAGAAATTCTACTATTTAAAAAATAGCACGATTATTTATGGTATTAATCATTATGTATTTATGCAAAGTGTGAAAACATGACAATCACAAATCTTCGTTGACAGTTGAAACCTAGTAGATGATACCTCAACTGAACTAGTGGCTTGTCGCTCGAGCTTAGGAGGAGGATTATTGCTGATGTAGAACACGAAAGCTCAACACAGTCTATCTGAAGTGGACACGATAATGTTCAATACTATTATTTCAATTCAAATGTAATTCAATACTTTTATTTCAACAAAATGAAAAACAATACGAAATTAATGAGTGTTATGGTAATTCAGTTTTTAGCAATGCAGCTCTATTTGTCTTGGATTTGCATACGGTGATATAAGTTGGCTGTAATCTCACTACCTCCTACTCTACTCCTGGAGGACTGTGGTGGCTGTCTCATAACATGCAGTCTGGCAGTCTTCCACATCAATTGCTATATCTACTAGTAAACTCCTTGTTCACAATCCAACTAGCTTTTTCACCCCACTAAGCTTTCCTATTATCTTATCAAATGGTAGTCATAGTGTAACGGCGAAAGTGCACAGAAAAGAAAGAAGCACATATTATCAAACTTCTTCTAGAATATGATTTCCTGTATGCTCAGTAGTATCTACTCAATGGCTGCGTTCAGCGGACACAACAGTTGTAAAATAGTTGGAAGAATTTTCGTTAAACGAATCTGATCAGTGAGCGTATAGTGAATAACGCTCATTAACCTCAACACGTTGTGAGAACTGATCACTTTAAGATCTGTGAAAGCTCAGTGATCAGATTTGCAACTGCTCTTTCCGCTAAACGGAGCCATTGACTTCAATAGTAAATATTTTGTTGTTCTGGGCCTATTTCACGAGTTCTATCCACTCATACGATAATATTGTTACTATTATTGCCTGCTGCTGTAACGCAAGCCCCTATAGCTTGACGAAAATTGCCAATCGCACATTGGCAACTTTCGTCATGAAACTCGTGAATTTTCACGAGTTTCTTATGGTGTTACATTCAGTGTTGCCAACTTGGCATTTTAATGCTAAATTTGGCATATTTCAGATATGTTTAGCATATAGAATATTTATTCATCATCTTTTCAAAAACGAAAAGGATATAAATTAGAGGTGCCCACGATACTACCACTTTCTCCTTAAAGAATAATAATAATAATAATAATAATAAATGAGAACCTTGATGACGAAAGCACACAAGCACCATCCGAAAAGTAGCATTGAGAGGACGACACTGCCGAGGAATAAAGGAGGCAGAGGTCTGCTAGACATCATGGAACTTGCCCATGGTCAAATTGAATGCCTACGAACATACTTCAAAGACAAATCAGGCACGTCAGAGATCTACAAAGTATTGTGTGAAGCAGACGAATCAACACCTTTACAACTGCATAAGGAGCAATTGTCATACAACCACCAGACAATCCAAGAAAAACTGCAAAGATGGAGAGAAAAGCCCCTACATGGACGACATTTCAACGAGGTGAACCAGGATCATGTCGACATTGAAGCGTCGAACTATTGGCTCACATCAGGTGCGATGTATCCAGAAACGGAAGGATTTCTTTTAGCCATCCAAGATCAAGTGATCTCAACAAAAAATTACTGCAAACATATCATAAAGGATCGAACTATTACTGACGATCGATGCCGTTATGGTTGTCCAACGAACGAGACAATCCAACATATCACGGGAGGATGTCAAATGTTTGCAGGAAATGAATATAAAGAGAGACACGATGCAGTAGGAAAGATACTACACCAAGAAATGGCAACTAAATTAACACTAATTAATTCTGAAAAAGTGCCATACTACAAGTACCGACCGGAAACCATCCTGGAAAACGAACGCTATAAACTGTACTGGGATCGTACAGTTTTGACTGATAAAACAGTCCCTCACAACAGGCCAGATATATTGCTAGTTGATAAACAACAAAAGGCAGCAATACTCATCGACGTAGCAATACCTAATAACAACAACATGCGTCAAAAAGAGGTCGAAAAAATTTCAAAATATAGGGACCTCGAATTTCAGATAAAGCGCCAGTGGGGAATGATATCAACGAGAACTATTCCAATTATCATCTCAACAACAGGAATAGTACCCAAAAATCTCAAGAGAAATATCAAGCAACTAGGACTTAGTGAGTATATATGTAATATAATGCAAAAAGCTGTTCTTTTAGGTACTGCAAGGACGGTGAGAAAATTCCTAGGAAGCGAAGGACAGGTCCAAGGATCGCGTGTAAGAGGACCAGAAGTTCGACGAGAACCAGGGGGACCACAAGGACCGGACACGACCGAGCTCAGCCCTTCTGATATTTTAAATATCTGGGATTGAGTGAATGTTCCTCTTAGCGAGGAGTGAGAAGCCGACGGCGAGGAAAAATCCTACGCGTATAGGCAAAAGTCGATAATAATTTATTGATCCTTCAGGACACTTAACAATGTGTATAGGATAAGTCAAGGAAATATAATTTAATCTACTATTCTATTATCTACAACATATAGGTACTATTCTATTGAGTGTTCAACGAATCAGAGAGAAATTCCCTAACAGAATAGAAACATTTTTGCAGCAACAACTCCTTAATTACATTTTTGAATGATTGTTTGTTCAAA
This sequence comes from Harmonia axyridis, assembly GCF_914767665.1. NCBI lineage: Eukaryota > Metazoa > Arthropoda > Insecta > Coleoptera > Coccinellidae > Harmonia > Harmonia axyridis. The sequence continues at coordinate 20,408,720 of NC_059507.1, forward strand.
TATTTCAAATGGGAGGGCAAATGGTTGAACAATCTAATACCCTGATAAAGTGGAGAATGCTCGAAACTGTGAGTCCGATGTTTAGGAACCAAAAGCACCTGTGAATTGCGTGTTCTATGATCGTGCGAACTAGCTAATTTTTTCCAATTAGTCTCATTATCTTTAGCGTATATGAGACATTTGAATATGTATAGACATGGGAGTGATAGTAATCTATTGGCAACAAATATAGGCCGACAGGATGCGCGATGGTTCAAACTAAAAATTAGACGTATTACTCTTTTCTGTGCCACAAAAACTCTAGAGAAGGAACTACAGTCTCCCCAGAGCAAAATATTGTAAGATATATGACAGTAAACAAGGCTGTAATAAACATCAATAAGAGAACTAGGAGGTAAAGAAGTTTTGAGTCGGCTTATTGCGTAATAGGCATTATTGATTTTTTTGCATAGGACATCAACGTGGGTTGACCAACTAAGACTTCGATCCATGTGGATCCCAAGGAATTTAGTACAGTCTGTTGGAATTATAGTAGTACCCAGACAATCTATTTTCAACAGACCTCTTTCATAGTTTCTTAATCCGAAATACAAACAAGCTGTCTTACCTACATTAACCATCAGATTGTTACGGCTACACCATGATATGAACTCATCCATAATTTTTTTACAAGCTCTCTGGAGCTCATCACAACTTTGAGCTGCGATTACGACAGATGTGTCATCAGCAAATAATATAAGCAATAAGCTGGATAAATGAGGCGGTAAGTCGTTTATGAAAAGTAAGAATAATAGAGGTCCCATTACAGAGCCCTGTGGAACACCCATCTCTATATTATATTCACCGGAATAATGTTTTTCGTTTCTCACTAATATAGTTCTGTGATGGAGAAAACTACGCAGCCAATCGGAAAAAATGCCTCTAAAGCCAAGATTGTAACATTTATCTATAATAAACTGGAAGGATAGAGTATCAAAGGCGCAGGAAAGATCGAAAAAAATTCCTGAAACATGCAGATTTGAATCCAGGCATTTGTAAACTGATTCCACAAACTTCAGTGCGGCTGTCTGGGTGGAGCAACCAACTCTAAAGCCGTGCTGGGCCTCATTAAGGATATTGAATTTATTCAAGTATGCCATTATTTTCTTGAAAACCACTCTCTCAAAAACTTTGGAAAGAACACTTAGAATCGATATTGGTCGATAGTTGGTTATTTCATTTATATTACCTTTTTTGTGAATTGGTACGACAATAGATTTTTTTAAAGCATTAGGAAATTCTCCCGATGTGACAGACCAATTAATTATAAGAGCAAGATGTTCGCTTATTATTGGAGCAATCTTCTTCAGAAGCTTGGTTGAAATATTATCTATGCCAACAGATTTTTTATTTTTCAAGTTTTTGGTAACGTCCTCAATTTCGAAGCTCAAAACAGGTTGAAAAAAGAAATTGCATACTGAAGGTGGTGAAGCTGTACAGAAAAGAGGTAGAACATCACCATAATGCGCGTTTAACTTTTCTTTTGCTACTGAGGAAAAATATTTTCCGAATATATCAGCCACCTCAGCAGGTTCATCATATGTCACACCATCAAAATTAATGGTTATGTGATCATCTGCTTTATCTAGTTTTCCAGTGTATGTACTGACAGTATTCCACACCGTTTTATTCCGGTTTTCAGAATTGGCAATAAGAGAGCAGTGATATTTATACTTTGTCATCTTTAAGAGGGAGACATGTGAATTTTTTGCATGTTTATAGTTATTGTGAGTATCTGATGACCCAGTAATTGAATGAATCCAATGTAGATTCATCAGATTCTTTTTACTTTCAATAACTTCGGGAGTAATCCATTTATTTTTTTTTTTGATACGCAAGTAATTGTTCTCAAGGGACAATATAAATCTAAATAATACTGCAGTATGTTGCTTAAGGTTTCAAAGCATTCACTCACGTTCGTCTTAAGCATTATTTCAGAAAAATCACACTCATATAAAGAGTTCATTAAATTGTTCAGATTGTTTTCACTCAATTCCCTAATTGTTTGGACATTTGATTTTTGGTTCTGAACAAGATCGGTCTTTAACTCGAGTGATATTGCTCTATGATCACTTATATCAGGATCAAAAACAACAGACTCACAGTTTCGAACTATTTCTGAATTAGTTATTATGTAGTCCACTTTAGAAATGGAAGTATTACCTCTAATGTTAGTAAAAACCCTGGTAGCCTCCGTAGAAGTAACAGTTAGGTTAAAGCAATCAAGTAATTCAACTAACAATTTTGACTTATAACTATTATTATCAAAGTAATCGATATTGAGATCTCCGCAAAGGAAAACATAATCAGAATCGTTGAAACAAGTCTGAAGGGCACAAAACAGTCTCTCAAAAAATATTTCAAGATTGCCAGAACAAGGCCTGTAAACGCTAATTATGCCTAGATGTTTATTATTCAATGAAACTATTATTCCAGAAATTTCAACATGCATTTCAAGAGAATACTTCGAAACTGGCAACTTTTTCACTCTTAGACCCGATTTGGTGAATAACATCGAGCCTCCATGGAGTCTGAGGACGCGGCAAAAAAAGTCAGCCCTTACATACCTTGGAATAGCCACAGAATTCACACTATCCACGCTGCACCAGTGTTCCACCAAACTCAATACATCAGGTTTTATCTCACTCAATAGCACCTCCAAACTTTCCAATTTATTGGAAATACATTGTATGTTCAACTGAAGAATGCTAAAAATTCCTACACCTGAACCATTTGAACTGAAGTTTAACCTACTGGATGTTGAATCACTCTTCTTTGAAAAAAACGATGTACGTTTACTTTGTTGGGCCAATTTGAACCATTCAGTGCTTTTTCATAGTCACAACTCGATATAAGTACCTTGAACGAGGAATATGAATCAGGGTACCTAGATGTTAATTTCTCGCATTTTACATAGGTGAAATTGCGCTTTAGAAAATTTTCTAAATTTTCCACAGAAGTTTCCGGCTTCAAATTTGAGACATGAAGGGCTACAATCTTGTCCAATCCCTCAACTTCAGCTGCTCCTGTGTAGCTGCCCGTAACCAGGGATTTTCGGGTTTTACGAATCGGTCTTTTTCGGTTAACCACTTTCCATTCAGAGCCTCTATTTTCATTGGTTTCAACTCTTTTATCAGCATCAGAACTGGAACCGCTCAACTGCTTGGGTAATTTTTCCCTATGTACAATATGAATCGTTGGAACCGATTCTTCACGAGTGAATTTCACTTTTCTCGAACTGATAGGAGCAACAGTTGCCGATTCCGAAGTGAACACCCAGGGACTGAAGTACCAGATGCACTCGAGCGTGTCACGCCCGCTCCGATATTGTCGGTGTGCATGTTTGTTGATAACAACTTCTTTTTCAGTTCAACTACTTCAGTATCCTTTATTTTCATTTCTTTCTCGAGAGAAACAATCTTGAATTTCAACAAGGAATTATTCTCAATAAGTAGGCTGTTTTTCGCCTCTAGTTCGGAAATTATCTTGAGAAGAAGATCTTGATGAGTAGACTCATTATTAACGAGTTTAATTCCAAGATCGAACATTGGGGATGAGTCATCACTCATTTTATCACCCAAAGTGGAATTAGATAATTCCACCTCACAGCACTTTTTTATTTTAGTACTACAACCTCGATGGTAACTTTTGTTGCAAATAGCACACTTCAAACAACTTTTAATAATTGATTTCTTACACAATCCACACTGAGGAATAACGATTTTTAAAGAGTTACTAGCGTCGACGTCTTTATCATTTGGCGACATATTGAAGAATGTAATATCGGTAACAAAATTCAATCATAAAATAATCTATGGTCGGTTATATCTGTAAACAGAGGACTATATCTATGGTTACGACTAATACAAGATTTCGTGATATACGTGCAGGAATTGTTTCGGTTAGAATTGTGAACGTGAGAACAACCGACAATCCATAGAGGATATTTGAATGATTTGACCGCATAATTTGTAAAGTTTTATACCTACAGATGACTCCGAGTCGAATCGTCCAGTGAAGTTTTGTTCCTTTCGTGTTGAGTTTTAATGCACAATTTTTATATGTAGTGGTTTTCATTCATACAATTATCATAATGCGAACATTACCTTTCAGAATGGGAAAAAATTGCAGAATTCAAAAAGTGTCTGTAGACGGTGGAAAACGACACGACCAAGGAATTTTGTAAGTACTGCAAATGCGAAATCGAAGCAAAAGTCTATTGTCTGAAACAACATGTCTTGTCTAGTAAACATAAAAAGACAACTGAACCGATGGAAGGTCAAAAAAACATAGATTTTTCCAAGTAGATCCATTCATGCAGAGAACAGCAGCTTCACTATAGTTGTTCATTAGCTAACATTGCGCAATTATATATATCGATCATTTGTCAGAATTATGTAAAAGCCGATTTAGTGAGAGCAAATGGGGTGATTTAATTTTCCATCTTACTAAATGTACAAATATTATTGAAATAATATAATGAAATAAATGCTGGCTGATTTAGAAGATCAGAAATGAAGCCTTTTGATAGATGAATTTACAGATATTTCAGTTGCGAAAGTTCTGGAAATTTCTATAAGATATTTTAGTCCGTCCTCTAAAAAGATAGTTTCTACATTTATGAGATCAGTTGAAATTGAAGATGGCACTGCAACTGCCATAGTGAATGGCATTAAAAAAGTAATGTCAACAATGAGTATTGACGTAAAAAATAATTGGAATCGGTTCAGTTAATGTTTCAGTTATGACTGGAATTAACCAAGGAGTACACGCAAAGCCGCATCGGCGGCCTATGGAAGACTAAAGGATATTTTCAAGGGTAATATTCCTACCCACCTAAAAAGAAAGGCGTTTAATATCTAAGTGCGTGCTTCTGGTTTTAACATATGGCGCCGAAACCCTAACATTGACAACTGCCAGAAAACTTAAAATGGTGCAAAAAAGGATGGACAGGTCTATGCTGGGTGTAACTCTGAGAGATCACATTAGAAATGAAGACCTACGAAGAAGAACTGGCGTAGAGGATGATATCACCGTTGTGGCCAGGTCATGTCGCACGGATGAGACGGGAACAGTGGACAAAGCGATTGCTGGAGTGGAGACCACGAGCAGACAAGAGAAGTAGCGGATGGACGGACGACATTAAAAGAATATCTAATAACTTGATTCGGACAGCACAGGACAGAAGCGACAGGAATAAAATGGGAGAGACCTATGTCCAACAATGGACGCAAAGGGTTGTATGATGATGATGATAATAGAAGCAACTGGAAATGAAGAATTGGTGTTGGTCCGCTTCGTTTGTCATTCACTACAGCTTGCTTTGTCGCATGCTTCAGAAGAATCTCTGCCACGGAATATAGAATTTCTAGTGAAGGAAACTTACAAGTGGTTTAGTCATTCATCCAACAGAAGACTTTTTTTAAGCAGTTATATCAAACTACCAACGGTGGCTGTGATCCACTGACGATTCCGCAGATGTGCAATACGAGATGGATATCAATTGAACCAGCCGTTGCCGTATTCTGCATCAATGGAATTAATTAAAATTGCTGTTAGAGGTTGCCAAACGTGATGAACATTTTTCATTGGATGTTGTTAAATTATTCATTGGGTAGATAGTATAGGATCTGTACTCGTCAGTTTCTAATAACCCTCTTATCATTGAGTGCTTTCTGGGGTGGCAGTGTATTCAAGTTCAGAAAGAACTTTTTGGAGTCATCCATCCCTGAAAAATTCAGCCAGAGTATTTCTCTATCTTTCACCTGTTTTCCTCGAAACACATTTCTGTCTTTTTTCCTTGATTTCTGAGTGAGTAGTAAACCTGGAAGGAAATCTGATTATCAGAAACATCATGATTCTTTAGAGACTTCAAAGAATTGATCTGTATGAGTCAAATAATCACACGAGTGATCTACAAAACTCAACTTCGTCTCGTCTCGTAAACTTCACCCTCGTGAATAATAGCAGGAATAATGTGCTATTTTCTATTGGGGGTAACAAATTTCAGTCTACGTTCCAGCAACATTTTGAAGTTTCAATAAAATCCAAATTCCACTAGGACCATTCCTATATTGCGCATAAAAAAGTTCCATGAAGGGAGGTAATTCCTTCCAGTTCTCCTCGAATGCCTGGAACGTAAAGCAGAATGGGAGGTGAAAGGGAGTTGATACAAGGCCATCTGCATAAATATCGGAAATGCCTCCCGTCTGGGGCATAAAGCCTACTGTTAAAGGTTATGGAACATAAAATGCAGAGTTTTATAGATATGGACAATGCATAAATGGATCTCCGCAGGGATGTATTGAAAAAATAAAACGAATTTTCTATGTGCTGCTTCAAATCGATTCGAGTTTACTATTCGCTATATTTCACAGGGTGGGCACAATTGATGATAAATATACTACACCTATTAAATCATGAAATATAGAAGGAAATGAATGACAGATTGGGATCATCTTCAATTGAGAAACTTATAACACCTTCACTGCATTCCTGCATTATAGGTCAAAATTGAAATTTGGTCGATTTGGTCATTATTTAATAATAATAATAAAATTTATTTAGCACACGGCTAGTACAAAAAGTTGAAAATCAACACAGCAATAATATAGTAATTCACATTTTTCTCAAGTGGCCATCCAATCTTCCGCAGAATGCACCCAAAGATGGTGCCGTCTTAATTTCCTCTGGAAGACCATTATACAAACGAAGACCCTCATAGAACCAGGACTTTTGTAAAGAAGGTGTTCTCACTGTGCCGATATTGAAGTTTTTTGCTGACCGAATATTGTAGTCATAAAAATTTCCTCTTCTTTCTAAGAAATCTTTTAGATATCGTGGTACAAGATCATACTCTATCTTGTAAATTAGGGTTAGATTGGCCTTCTTGATATTTTTTTCCACAGGTAACCAATTTAATTCATTATGCATGACTACTACAGGTGTGAACTTACTACATCTTAGGATTTTTCTCATGGATTTATTCTGTTGAACTCGACTCCGACAAAAAGGCAGAAATACGAGCAGAAAATGAATTCTTCTTTCCTAATTTCCTGCACATATAGTCAATGTGAAGAGAAAAACTCAACTGAGGATCCAATACAACACCCAGAGATTTAATCTCTGTGACATAATTCATATTCACTTCATTAATACAAACTCTCATACATACTATACCCCCCGACTTTTGCCTATACGCGTAGGATTTATCCTCGCCGTCGGCTTCTCACTCCTCGCTAAGAGGAACATTCACTCAATTCCAGATATTTAAAATATCAGAAGGGTAGAGCTCGGTTGATTGATAGAAGGAAGGTTTGATAACGTCGCATATATTCTTGCTACTGGTTAAAGAAACATTAGGTTAGACATTTTAACTTGTTTATTTATGAGTATGAGGATTCACATTTTTTTTGAATTTCTCGACAGAAAAAGCTTATTTCTCAAATTTTTTTTTCTTTGTCGATTCTCATTATTATAAGACTGTTTGTGGTTTGGACCAAAAATGTACAAGGTGTTTATAAGAATATCATGAACTTGGAACACTCAAATCTATCCACACTCAAGATTTTCAATAAGAACCTATATTTTTTTATTATTTCAGTCGATTCTACGTACAAAAATAGTGGTATCACTTAAGCAATCCCTATACCTAAAACGAATACTTTAAAAATACGGGGAAAAACTTCAGATGAGGAAAAATTTATAACGATGTTTCCATAACTGAATTTGACATTTCAAGAATTGTAATGAATTATTCGTAATTGAAAATTGTATTGGTTTATGGATTTTCCAACAATTCCAACGAAAAATTCAGTATAATTCATGACATGTAAAATTTAGTTACCCAAATATCGAATTTTAGTTTCTTTTCGTGTTTTCCCGAAGCCACAGACTATTTCACACAGTGAGGAATTGCAGTTTTCCTCTTTTAAGGTTTTTCCTCGATAACTCTTAAAGAATTTATTTAAGGTATATTGTTTGCTCGAATAAACCCCACTATTTTGTACGTAGAATCGCCTGAAATAATAAAAAAATAAAGATTTCAATTTGAAAATCTTGAGTTTCGATGAATTTGAGTTGTCCAAGTTCATGATCTTCTTATGAACACCCTGTACTTTTTTGGTCCAAATCGCAAACAGTCTTATTATACTACTTATTTGCAGAATCGAACAAGAAGAAAAAATTTCCGAAAATTTTTTTTTCTGCCGAGATATTAAATTTGAATCCTCATCGTCATAATTGTTTTTCATAAAAATCCCATTAACTCACGAACAGTTGAGTTCTTACCCATGGTATGGCATATTGTCGTTGAAAAAAATAATCTAATGATGCATTAATATACTGGGTGTGTCATTTGAAATAAGGAAGTTCTAGTCAATTTTCGGTATAACCGAAAGTTGTGAAGATCTGAACATATTCTAGGGAGAAAGATCATTTTCTCAAATCGCAATGTGCAAATTTTCAGCTCAAAATTATGATTAGTTTTTCATAAACGTCTAATAGACCATCCCGGTGAATCACGCTGTATAGCTGTGTGATCTCCAAGGTCGCAATTGACGCAAGAATGAGCAATCATAAAGCAGCTCAAGGCATCACGTCACTGCTTTACCTATTAACAATTCTTCTTTTTCTTTTGAATTACACCGCATACTAGACCCCAAAAGCGGACATGTTCGATCAACTACGCCCATTTGATAACCACGCTCCGTATTCAATCAGGAATGATTTATCGCGCAGTAAAATTGCAGGGAAATTGAGAAAATCTGCGGCTTCGTATCCGCAACCTTCATAACGGTCTAGTAACAAAGTGCCAGCATGTAATTGGAGGTAAAAGCAAGAACAGTACGGTCTTGATATTGTATGATTAACCTGTACCCGCGTCTGAAATCTGACATTGTAATTCCTTCAGGAAGCCATGGGAGGACGGGTGGGTGTATTCGAGAGGACAATACCCATTGTCTGAACTAATTCCTGCCAAATCTCCGACGAGACAGCGATGTGCGATGTGCCCCTCAGCGATTTCAGGAATTTCCGCTATACGTCGACTTGCCGTCGGAACCTCCTGGTATTGATGTAGACTTTGGCATATTAATTCTATAGTGGAGGGTTCATTTCCATTCGTTCACTGAATTAATATGGCTGCTAGATTGGTATTGAAAAACATAGCATTCGTAATGATAATAGCACGATATGGAAACCGTATAACTATCTTTATTCGCATACGGTCCATGATAAATTTTTCAATTCTAATAGAGGGAGTTAGTTTTTTCTTTTGGATAACAGGTGAGTACTTGGAAAATTGACAATAGTGAAACTAATTTATTTGAAAATTATTTGCTGATGCCAGCACTCTTAGCTTTGGTCTTGGTTTCCTTGCTGTCGAATACTGTTGTTCTGTTCAGTTTAAAGTGCTCACATTTCTATGAGAATCATGAGTGGAACTATTAGATCTACCTACACCTTAACATCTATTTCCAGTGCTATCATATTTACTTTCGCCTCTTTCTCATAAGCAGACCTCATTGAAGAAATTTTGGCAAAATTTCATTTCTATCCTAAATTATTTCCATTTGTATCATACACCTCCCAGATACATGTGTGGTGACTCTGTCTGGTCACAGATGACGCTATAGGTATTCGGCCCCGGACGATTTCAAGGGGGGTTGCAACGCAACAGGGTCACCTCTCCCGATGGTGTGAGGGGGTGTGTATTAGGAAGAGATTGCTGGATAGCGTAACTAGATGATGAAGGATCAGTCCACCAGCGATCTCAGAACGAAACACCAAAACCCTGGGAGAGGGGGCACCTCGTAACTTGGCTCGAGAAAGACTCGCCAAAGTGGTGACCCCGACGTGATGGCGGAAAGCTGCAGCGTTGGGGCGCAGAGGCGACTCATTGTTCCGCTCAACGTTACGACTAGTGGCGTGTTAATCGGACACTAGCACTAGATGGGACGCTAGTCCTTGCATTTCCGCCTTCACAGCTCGTTTGCACTCTCTCCTAAATACATCTGCGTATCTCCTCTGGTAGGTCGTGTAGTGTGTAGTGACTCTGTCTGCTCACAGATGGCGCTATTGGTGTTCACGCTACACTACTTCGGTCCCGAACGATTCAAAGGGGTCGTTGCAATGCAAGAGGGTCACCTCTCACCATGGTGTGTCTTAGGCAGAGATCACTGGATAGCCTAACTGATGAGTCCACCAGCGATCGGGTGAAACACCAAACCACTAGGAGAGGCCGCACCTCGTAACTGGGTATCGAGAAAGACTCGTCAAACTAGAAGTGTCGTATTAAAGTCACGCAAAACTGTATGTTCATGTTCATTGTTCATGGTTGTTGCAATAGTATTCTCTTCAAAAAGCGTTCTTTTGATAGCCCACTATGTGAGTGTGGTGTAGAAGAAACCATTGACCTCTCGGTGAATACTTATCCAATTCATAAATTTCATGGTGATTTCCAAGCTATCCACTCAGTTTCAGATTCGTTTTTGCAATGGGTCGCTAACTTCAAATCAATATAATGCTATCTTACATTTGTTACTCCTTTCCGGTTCGTTTCTTTTTTGTTTTTAGATTTAATTATAAAGTCGTCAACAATATAAATATGTGGGCCTATTCTCTAAATGAATACACAAACCATTCACTGCACCTATACGGAGAGACAGAGTTTTTGTTGAGGTTTTTATCTATGCTCTTGTATCATACGTTGAAATGTATGATGCCCCGTTTACATTTCCTCTGCTAATACTGAGATTACATCTACACATGCTTTGTTGTTTGAAGTTGATAATTTTTTGTATTGCTTCATCTCAAAAAAATTTATACAGGGTGAGTCTTTGACTTGTACATATATCTTAACCCAAGATTCCTGAGGTCAAAAAAAAAACACTTTTTTCCTTTACCATTTTTTCCGATTCAGCCCGGTTAAAAAGATACAGGCTGTTGAAAATCGTTGAAGAAATGTGATTTTCGGCTATATCTCGTAAATGGTTGTATCGAAGGTAATGATTTTTGAGATATAGCTCTTTTTTATGTGATACATCTTCTCCGAACACAAGATTCCATCCCATAAAAATAACAGAAATTCGAAGAAACCAACTCTTAAGAGTAATTTGAACATTCATTGAAGAATATTTGGCTAATTTGAAAAATAGAAGTATTCCTCATATTTTCTCGTACAAAGCGCCGTTTTTGAATAACTTGATTTCAAAAAAAATATATATCTGTGAAATTCAAAAAATTGGGTACTTTAGCTGAATGCAACTCTGTTCTGTTGTGGAAAAAAAAACACAGAAATGAATATTTACTATGATGTCATGTCTCAGATTTTAGAATTTAAGTACTAGCCAACTTAGTTTGAAAATGAAGTTATTTGAATAAGCTCACCTCAACTCCTCGATTTGATTACAAATTACTGAGCTTTGGCACAGCTCTGATAATAAGAAGATACTTCACTAAAATCAACATTCTTTTTGAAAAGTCCAGATTATTCATAAAGCCCTTGTTTAAAAAAGTTTTCACAAAATAGTCCCATTATAATGACAACAATCAATATCCTACTAAAGACTGCTGCTACCGAACAATACTGTATTCTTCTTCGGGTCATTCAAACTCACATCGAAACATATCACTAGGACTAGGTACATACTAGACAAATTTTCATGTGATTGAGATTGAATACTTTTATTCTTTTGCTATTCCATAAATTCATCCTAAGAGCATATGATTGGCATACTTCCAAGAGGGCCATAATTGTTTTAATGTGAAAACAAATTAGGTGAGTTGAAAGAAACAGGATATTCTATTGTGGATATTCATATTGAATACTTCTCATTTATTTTCAATGCCAAAATCAAGATGAATTAAGTAGTAAAGTTGGCTATAATGTAGGTACACATTAAGAATAAATTTGATTACAAGTGGAGTCTAACATTTTCCATTGATTACAGAGCCAGAATATTTTACATATTTCCATATTTTCATACTGATGGCTTCAAAAATATTGATGCATTTCAATATCTTATGAGATAGTTGAAACAAATCAAATGCTTCATTTCATAACAAATATCTTATAACAATAACAGTGTAAACTGTAAATGAAAATTTTAGGTTCGAACATAGATTATTCGAACCGAACTGCATCACTCGAAATTTGAAATTCAATCAATCAATCAATCAATCATTTATTTAACAAAGCATTACAGAACAGAAGGCAATACTTAATAGTCAAGTTTACATGTTAAAATCACAGTGATAAAAAATAATATCAATAATAAATAGTCAATTTTACATATTAAAATTTCCATGATATAAATACAATTCAAAAATACACATACAACAACAAATCAGAAAACAAACGCACAACAATTCAGCTGGACCAGCCGGTTCCATTCAACGGAGGAATTCATCTACGGTGTAAAAAGTACCATCGACTAAAAATTTTCGGAGACTGCTTTTGAAGCTTCTCGCTTTCCTCACAGTTTCTGGTAAGTGGTTGTAAAACACAACACCCCAATAATTAAAACCTTTTCTGGCAATATTAAGTCTTGTGTATGGTATTTCCATGGCAGCTCGGTTACGAGTGAAGTACTGATGTCGGTCTCCACATAACTGATAATCAAACTTAAAACCACAGATTACTATAGTATGTGTTAGAACTTTCACAGATGAATATTATTTATTTGAGATTTTAAGGTTGAATGGCAATTCTTGTACGAAATGAAATAAACAACGATATCATATAAATGAAATATAATGAATGAATGGATATGGATATCAGAGCTAATATGGGTGGTAGCGAGCTCAATTCGTTATAATTATCGAAAATGAAATAGAAAATCAAGAGAAGCGTCAACGAAATTGGAATAACTCATTTATTTTATAATAAACACTACTTTGTTCAACAAATGGAATGTTAAACGTGAGTTTATGATGGTTTTTCTAATTTAGTAGCTTATTTCCAAGGTTCAAAAGGTATATCTTATGCTTGAGAAAACTTCAGTGTTCCGGTTTTCAGGGGTGAATTAGCTCATTTTGAAAATTTGAAATGGCTATATCTTTTTAACAGGGCCGAATCGGAAAGAATGGTAAATGAAAACAGTGTTTTTTTTGACCCCAAGAACCTTCGTTAAAATATATGTACAAGTCAAAGACTCACCCTGTATATATATAAAGGTGCTTGAAGCGTCAGCTCAGTTGAATGCAAATCACAAGCCTAAGCAGCTACCTAAGTTATGGTATATGTATTCTGGGATCTGCATGATATATCGTTCGTTGATTATATTGACAAAGGTGAAACCATCAATAGTAAATATTCCATAATGTTCTAGTACCGATTGATTGCAGAAAAAAACATCATCAAATGCTAAAGAAAAAAATTCTTCTACCAAAAAAATGCTCCTTGTCACAAATCGATGAAAACCGTGGCCAAATTGAACAAATTGAGCTTTCAACTGCTTGACCACCCTGCTTATTCTTCAGATCTGGCCATCAGTGATAACTGAATTTTTGCAAAACACAGAGAAATGTTCCAGGAAAGAAATTAGGAAATGATTTCCGGGTTTGAATCGTATTTTGATCGAAAGCAAAGACGAATCTTTCTTTGGAATAGGTATTTAGAAGTTAAAGAAGTATTAATTGGAATGCATACGAATCATTTTTGAAGGTGGGCGGTGGCTATGTTGACGAATAAAATAGAAATAATGTTTTTTTAATGGTAAGTCCCGGAACATATTGAGTGATGTGTTGCTAATATAATCGATTCAGGGTTCACATTCGGTATGATTCCATAACGTGATACAGCGACCGTAGTAGAAATGTCAATACAAACCGATTCGTAGAAATGCAGGCAAATGTCAATGATACCTTATGCAGAGGTCTCTACCCTGAAGGCAAAGTATGTGTCTATTACGTGCCCCATCAAACTGACGGTCAATGAGAGAGTGAGAGAGCTGTTAGAAATCGAATTGATTACGTGTGTCACCAGGATATTCGATTGATCACGCTGAAATTGGTGGAATCGGTCGGATACCTGCAGAGAAATGTGTCGGTAAGCGATATTTGATGAAGCTGATTGCTTTGCGCGCCCTTCATACCATTAATCGAGGTTCGATTGACGCTTTTATTCCTTTGGTGATGGGTCAGTGTCAACGTTGGGACATACGTGAACTTTTTTCACTTCGGTCTTTTTTTATTTTTAATCTTGATTAATAGAATTTGTTCACAATATTTCCAAACCATTGCAGATTGGTATCGATAGCGCAGTTTCTATGAGGCACTTATTGCGCTCTTGGGAACCAGAACACTGTGTATAAGATCAATATATCTAGACGAGAGGTTCTGTAATTCGGGATTTGAAGAAAAATAGAAAAATACTGATATTAAAATGTTCGAATAAGTGAAAGCATTTGTGATGGATGAAAGTCAAGCATAGATTCCTAAAATATCAGAACAAAATTATTGTGGAAAACTGCTAATTCCTTCGATGAAAATGAGCTTCATCAATAAAGATTATTTTTCGATATAAATCCGGATCATTTTTATGGGGCTTAATCAGCGAATATACGACGTTGCTGGTCTAGACCAGCTTGAGTTTCTGTGTTAATTGAATTTTAAAAGTCTTAAGACCTAATTCTTTATGCAAAATACTGTGTAATGTCCTTTATGGAATGCCTAATTCCCAATATCGACGAGAAATCGACAAACTTCAGGCTGCAGCAGCTTATCGAAATGAGAAGTGTACTCTTTCACCTGTCCGCAAAAATACTTTCGGAAAGATTGCAAGTAAATTTGCTGAATGTTTGGATTTGGATAATTCGAAAGCTTATATAGGCCATTGTGGAAGACGAGCAACAGCGACTTCTGGGGCCTATGCGTGAGCCTCAATGAATATACTAAAGAGACGCAAGTGGTTGAAAAGACTATCTGGTTGATAGCATGTTGCGAAAAATAAGATAGAATAGATGATAGCTGGTGTGGAGGAAGAAACTTCTGCAGCATTTGTTCGGTTTCTGGTGTGTCGATATGGCATTGTGTAGTTTTCGAGAAATCGTTCAAGACTGGACCGAATGCTCTTAAGTAAACTATAGCCTCATCAGAACAATTTCTATTTGTCCAGCTTCTCCAAATAATTTGAAATTATTGTTTACAATAATATTTATCCAGCCGTAAGAAACCATATTAAGATTGAGCAGCATGAATTCATTGCTGGGAGAACTTTTGCCAGCAATTTGACTGTATTTTCCAGGTATATTGGCGATGATAGATTCCGGTGGTTAGATTGATACGATATACACAGACTGAAGGCCTTTAACAAAGTTGAACATAATGTTCTCATAACTCAATTGCCCAACAAGTTAAGCTTAGCCGAGAGCCCTGTCAACTGTTTCGTTCATTCCTGGTTGATCATCGTCAGTTCGTCCAGCTGGAGGGTGGACGGTCTTCTGAGTTTATACCCACCTCTGGGATACCTCAGGAGTCTAATCTTGGGCTACTGTTGTTTATATTACTTGTTGATCATCTTCTGGATGAAGTCAAATTGTCGCATCTGATGTTCGCTGGCGTTTTAAAATATATTATGAAATTTTGTCACTGGAAGACTGTGTTCAACTTCAGCTCAGGCTGGATAATGTTGCCAATAGCGCATAGTTATTCGATCTTTTACGTATTATAACACTTACGATTAAGTCGAACCTCTGAGATGTTGAGTACCTAATACTGAACGAAATTCTTATTTGAGGTTAGGATGTTTCCAAGGCATTCGCAGTGAACAATTTGAACATTTACTTCATTAATATTCATATTTTGTTTGCTACATCTTGTATTAAATTTAAGTTTCTGATATTGTACAAAATTTCTCTAGTGGCTTATCTTTTTTTTTTCTATTTTGATTTTTGCAATGAAAATGAAAATGGTAACATTTCTGAATAGAGAATGAAGAGATCTTTCACACGATGTATCACAAGTGCATACTGCCCATTTCGAAAAATGGGGGTAGTATCTGTCTTCGGAGGGGGTTGAAGGTAGAGTTTGCAATTTTACGAAGAAGAATGACAATTTAAAATTCAAATTAGATGTGTTAGGGATGAATATATACAGAAACCAAGATAATGAATTAATTCCATTTGACTTCTCCACATATGGTAACTACGCAGTATTGCTCAATATTGAATGATTTAGAAGTTTTATTGTTCAAAATACCAATAGTATGACTCATTCAGAAAATGTTTTAACTGGTAACTGAAATTGTAAGTTTAACTAATCGTTCGGCTTTAAAACATTCATAATCCTAGTGGTATATCATTTCATCATTAATTCATTTATGTGAACAAAAAGTCAATGGCCCCTATTTCTATTCTTTCTCACAATTTTGTTGCCTAAATATTTCATACCCAATTTGTCCCCACAATCCAACGAACATCACGTATAGTTCTGCCCAGATTATAACAACTTATTTTGAAGCACAGCTACAAGTTGAGAAACGGACAAGAATAAATTGTTAATACTCTTTCTGAACTCCTCACAAAGAGACCGCTGTTGCCGACCCGTGTTTGGATATGACCATTGTTACTTGATAGTCCTGCATGGGGACTGTGTTGTTGAAGTTCGGTAATGAACAAAGGTAAATTATACGCTAGGAAAACTCTTGGAAAACTTCTACGAGAAGTTTTGTAACAATATATCATGCCATCAAAATATGCAGTTTTCAACTGAAGCTTGTTCATCACCAATTATGAAGTAACTTCTTGATTTCCGAGTTCAAGACGGGGGCACTGAGATGCAAGTTGAAAGTTTGGGTATGTTTCGAGGTACCTTGACGTGTCTGGCGTTATTAGATATGGGTAAAGTTTAAGTGTTTTTCTTGGAGCAATTTTAAAAGTAAGTCGCATGAAAATAATGAGATCTGTGTGCGTTGTTAGAAGGAGTAGAATTCTCTGATATAACGGGTGATAACTTAACGATTGGCAATTATTAACACAGAAAATGTTAAGGCAACACTACTAGGGAAAAATAATAATAATACTAAATAAAGAAACAATGAAGAAACGGGGTAATTACTGTCGAGAAATCACTCGAGCGCTCATTCATTCATGTGCCAATTGCAACCTTGGACACAGGGCCGTAGCCAGGGGGGGGCATTATGGGGCAATGCCCTACCTTTAATTTTCAATGCCCTACCTTAAAAAATAGTAACAATTTAAATAATATTCAAAGGAAATTTCATTATGTGACGTGAGGAAAAAATTATCACTCGCAAATCAATTCTGAATTAATCACGAGTTGTTAGAGATTGCGAACTACATCAATAGAGTGCACCGTGGTCATTGTATATATACAGCACGCTGTATTTTCAGAAGCACCTCATGTGCTTATTTTCTTGATTCCGCACATAGATGGCATTTGAAGTATGTATGGGACCTGTACTGGAATATACGCCCCTTGGTAGGGGGATCCCCATATAACCCAAAATAGAGTTTAGCGAAATAATTGTTTGTTTATTGAAGTGAAGTGAAGTGTTGATTGACTCATTTAGCGATGGATATAAGGACTTTCTTTACCAAAAAACGAAGAGTTGAAGAGGGAATTCATCACGATGAACCCCATTGCTCAAAACCCACTCCTAGTTCTATGGAAACTAGTTTGGCAAAACAGGTTGGTAGAAATAGAATAAACTATGGTATTCCTTCGGATATTGCACGAATCGGAGAACCGATAAAACAAATTATTTTAAATATATATCCCAAAGAAAATAATAGGGCCTTTGTTGCGGATTGGTTTAAGCGATATAAATGGTTGCAGTATTCGGTCGAGAGAGATGCTGCTTTTTGCTATCCTTGTCAACAATTTTTACCCCATGGAAGCAAACAAAGTTCTTATACTTCCACAGGATTCAGAAACTGGAAAAATGCCAGTGATACAAGAACTGGGTTTCCAAAACATGAGAAATCAATTCCTCATACACAAGCCATGGCGATGTGGCAAGACAAACTACGCAGAATATCTACAGGTAGCAGTGTCGAAACTTTGATAAATCATGAAGTTTTAGAAAAAAACCGGTATTACATGAAATCAATTGTTGAAGTTATACAATTTTTAGTTGTCAACGAGTTAGCTTTGCGAGGAAATTATGTTTTGGAGGAAAAAAAAGAACAAGGATTATTTCAGAATTTATTTGAATACACGTGCATGAAAGATCCGAATTTGAAGGAGGCTTTCAGCCATATACCACAAAATGCGACATATCATTCACCGGAAATTCAAAACCAAATAATTCAAGCAATGGTTCAAGTAGTACAGAACTCCATTGTCAAAGATATCAAGGAATCTGACGTGAATTGGTTCACTCTAATGGAAGATGGAACGAGGGATAAGAATAATCGTGAAAATATTGCTATAGCAATACGTTACGTTAAGGATGGAATCGTCAATGAGTCGTTGCTGACAGTTACAACAACTGAACATCTTGATGCAGCAACATTTACCGAATTAACTTTAAACACTCTTACGAAAAATGGCATTGATCTCTCCCGTATGCTAAGCCAATGCTATGATGGAGCAAGTGTTATGAGCGGAAAAGTTTCAGGAGTTGCGACTAGAATAGAGAATCAATTGGGCCGAAAAATTCCTTATGTCCACTGTTATAACCACCGCTTACATTTAATAGTTATCAGGACTATCTCTGAAATGACTTTCATCCGTTTATTTTTTGATCAATGCATCATGTTACATGAGTTCTTTCATCATGGAAAAATAGCTGCAATGTATGGTGGAAAAATAATTGGCAGATTACTCGAACAACGTTGGTCAGGACACTTGGCGGTTACAAAAGTTGTAAACGATAATTATTCAGAGATTTTGCTAACTTTAGATAAAATGAAAAATGACAGATTCAATGGTGACGACGTTGCCAAGAGTGTCGGCATCAAAAAAATTATGCTTAATTTGGAATTCCGAATGGCTATGGTTGTGGCCAAAAAAATACTATCCATGCTTCAGCCTGCAGATGCAAGTTTACAAGCCCGAAGCGCAGGATTGAAAGACGCCCTAATAATCATAAATTGCGTCCAAAATGAAATCACAAAATTGAGAACAGATGAAATGTATCATCAAATTTTGGAAGAAGCTAAATCTATGACAAGCATTGATTCTGAAAATAGGACTCACACCCAAAAAAGGCAAGTCAGAAGATCTAATCGCATGGATGACTACTTGATGTTTGACTCTTCCTGTTCCTCAACGAAAAAAAATGAAGAAGATCAACCATTTAAATCTGAGTATTTCGAAACATTGGACATACTAGTTGCTGAATTACAGAGAAGGTTTTCAGACAACGATGATCTGTTAAATTCTGTAGCGAGTCTCGATGAGTTGGATGTGAACAAAATGGAACCTTTGAAAAATTTAGGTGAGTGTAAGGCAATTAACAAAATGATGTTGCTGCTTCTAAAATATTACGCTTGTTTATTCATATTCAATTCACAATTTAAATTAACTTTTCAGGTATAACAATTCCATCAAATGAAGAGGCTACAGTGGTTAAAGCTTATTTGAGTCGTCGTGAGGATAAAACAGAAGACATAGTGCAAGTTTTGTACAGACAGCGAGAGGCTTTCAAAGATACATATGAACTCTTTGCATCTGTGGCGACCATAGGATGTAGCACTGCTGTTTGTGAATCTACTTTTTCAACCTTAACTGCAATCAATAGACCTCAGAGGCTGTCAATGAGTCACGAAAGAATGGCAGGCATGGTATTTCTGGCCTTTGAAAAGAGAAGGACTCAGTCTGTTGATCTGAATGAAGTCCTTCGCATATTTAATAATATGACAAATCGAAGGATTCAGCTGTTTTGAGGAAGTTTTTTATCATCATTATATTAATCACAACATGTTGAAAGAAATAATATAAACTGAAGAAATAAATATTTTTATATATACATACTACCATACACTCAAAAGTAGGTACGATGAAAATTGATTCATCAGATCACATCGAGTACAATTTTTTACTTCTGCCCTACCTGTAACCTTCATTGCCCTACCTTAAATTCATTTCTAGCTACGGCCCTGCTTGGACACCACAGATACCTATAGGTATACAGTGCTGTGCCTTTTGAGCGTGTAATTGGCGCAAGATAAGAAGTGATCAAAAACTTTTTTTACATATTCTGAATTTTCTACGGTGCTGATGAAGCTTTCAACTCAAAATTTTGCACGATGATTGACATAAGTATTCTTCATACATTTCTTGAAAATCCTAAATCTAAGGAATGACGAGAACATTCGGTATTTTTGTCAATATTCTTCTTAGATATTGGCGTAACTAGAGGTTACTCAGTGGGGTTATCCCCACTTTGAAAAATCAAAATCTGTTTACTGTTTATAATTTTTTTTCAATTGTTACTTTCAATTTTTTTCTTTTGTATGTCTCCATTCAACATTCCTTGTTACGCCTAAGTTCTTACACGTTCTATTGATGGACCTATCTATACGAAACTCACAAGAAGCTTAAAATTGTTACTTCTTCATATTATACCTACACCAAAAATTCAAAACCGATCGGATCTGTACCTACTTACAGAAAGCTTACGTATTTCTTCATTTAATCTTCTTGAACATTTATTGATTCTGATGATGTGATCAGCTTGCAATTTTGAGCGGAGCTTCTCATGCTATATCATAACCCAAAATCTCAAGTCCATGCGATATATGCAAATCGCAAATTTTGTTTGAATTTTTCCGAATTTGCTATAGTTCCGACTTCTGCTTACACAAACAACATAAATATCACAGGAGGCTTTAAATTATCATCCTTCAGCCTGAGCCAAATGCAGATATCTTTCCTATATGCAATATTCAAATGACGAAAAAAACATTTCGAAAGTCTCTATTTACGGGTTCTGTGAATACAGCCATTAGAAATGTTGTTCTTTGGTGATGTTATCCGCACTAAATTTTGTACTACGCTTGGAATTGTTATTCTCTATAATGCATTGCATACATTTCATCTCTTTGGATCCTGTAGTTTTAAAATTGAGGGGAACATAAAATTCCGAATGGCCATATATGTATACTGAACCCCTAGTCAGATCTTGCTCAATAAGGAACCTAAGGGCGGCATTCTGTAACGAAGTTTATAGCTTTTTTCCTTCGGCTGTTATTCTGTTTACTGCCAGATTGACAAACATCCCTGAATATGTACCCAAATTCGTCATCAGTGAGTGAAACTTGAGATCAATTCCTGCTCAAAATTCGAAAATACAGTTATGAAACGAAGTGATAGCAATCGGTTCAATGATAAAGCGCAAAAAAATTTATATTATACAGGGTGTTTCCAAATTAGAGGTGAACCTTGGAGGACGTGTTAGTATGACTCATTTGCTGTTTTTTGAGCCATATTTAGTGATAACCAAAAATCAACAGTTCACGAGATATTTGTGATTTTCAAAATATTTCTCACCTCACTTCATTTTTCATAAATTTTTTCTACGTTGACCAAATTTGATCATAATTTTAGATTATTGTCGTGACCAGCGAGAAGTCCGGATCAAACATCGTTAGAATAGACGAAGCAGCAAGGAGATTGAGAGTAAATTTCAGGCGGAAAGTAACAACTGAAGAAATAAGGAAGAGGGCAAGTTATTGAATGAGGAATGGTGGAGGTCACTTGAAACGTAATATATGAATACATTTTCTACTGAAATTTTTAGTTCAGTTGCGAAAAAAAATATTCAATTATTTGTTTTATACTTTCTTTGCTTCTTTCCCCTTTCAAATCAAAATATGCTGAAACAAAACTAGTGCCTGCATTCTAAAAAAAACTGTTTTAGGAAATAAAGAGGGAATTTGGTAAATTTCTTGAATGATTTCATCATACATAAATTGTGGAATTCGAAAGATGCAGGCAATTTATATCAGAAATTGGCTATTTTTTTGTTGATATACCAACTTTAAAGTCATACTTATTTTTTTCAACATCTAATACATCATAGTTTTACTTTTTTCATACATATCATATTCTTTTCCGATGAAAATAATCCAAAATTGAAATCAAACTAGGTCAACGTGAAAAAAATGAAGTAAAGTGAGAAATGTTTCAAAAACACAAGAGCTCAAATACCTCGGAAACTGTTGATTTTTGGTTTTCAATAAATATGGCTCAATCGACAGCAAATGAGTGATAATAACACCTTCTTCAAGGTTCACATCTAATTTGGAAACACCTTGTATAAAGACACCAAATAATGTTTTTTTTTTCAATGGAAATATTGATAATTCAACAAGAAATTTCAGAATGAAAAGTCTTTTCTACATCACCTGCCTATATCATATCTGAATTCAAAATTCACTAATAAAATAATGTTTTCTAACAGTGTTTGATTAACAAATCTTAAAATCATCACAGTAAACATAATAATTTGATACTTTCTCAATCTCAGCAAGACATTCCAAAATCGATATAAAACTAAATATTTAATAAAAATTTGAATAAATAAAAATGTTGTACAGTGGCTTGTAGCGAAAAAATTGCCTTTTATTAAGATTCTAGGAAGGTCGTATGTTATTTATTTCCTGATTTATTAACAAATTATACTGCATTAAATCTGACTGGGAATATTGGTTATCAAATTTTAAAGATGTGTACAATACTGAGTACAATATAAATATCTGAAAATCAGAATATAAAATATGTTCTTATGTTCCTTTGGCGACTTATAAAGGGTGTCTTTTAAGAGCTATAGAATTTAAATTGCAATAAAACAACGATGGATTATTCGATTGACATTTTAAATATGATTTCTGGCTCGGATGTAGTCCAATCTGGACGTTCAATTTTCGATGACCTTTTCCAACATTTGTGACCGTATATCAGCAATAACACAGCAAATGTTGTCTTCCAAATGGTCAAGGGTTTGTGGTTTATCCGTATAGACCAATGACTTTACATAGCCCCACAGAAAGTAGTCTAGCGGTGTCACCAAACGTGTCTTTCAATAAATCGATTGTGGCACGAACTGTGTGACATGTTGCGCCGTCTTGTTGGAACCATAGCTCTTGGACATCATGGTTGTTCAATTCAGGAATGAAAAAGTTAGTAATCATGGCTCTATACCGATCACCATTGACTGTAACGTTCTGGCCATCATCGTTTTTGAAGAAGTACGGACCAATGATTCCACCAGCCCATAAAGCGCACCAAACAATAAGTTTTTCTGGATGTAACGATGTTTCGACATACACGTGAGGATTAGCTTCACTCCAAATACGGCAGTTTTGTTTGTTGACGTAGCCATTCAACCAGAAGTGCGCTTCATCGCTAAAATGGACGTAGTGCGCGATACGTATTCTGCACAGAACTATTATTTTTGAAATAGAATTGCACTATTTGCAAGCGTTGTTCAGGCGTAAGTCTATTCATGATGAATTGCCAAACCAAACTGAGAATAAATCACTTGACAGCTATTAAATCGGTCGCCATCTTGAACAGTAATGCCAACTTAAAGTTATATACGTCGAAAAAAAACACCCGTTACTTCTAGATTAGCCTCTGGTTTGAACAAGCAGGCATGATCACCTTCACATATGATACAAATACTACTTTTGTTGATAAGAAAATATATACCGCTTGACTGCCCTAGGATCTTGCCCCACCATCTCTTCAGATTTTACCGTGTTCTTTTATCCAATATATCTCACCACAACATTCAATATCAAACTCCGAATGCGTTTTTCATCCGTAAAAACGGAGAATGATATGAGCCAGGAATTCTCACTAGATACGGTCGCTGAAATGAATCAGCCAAAAATGTTCATAACATTTTTTCCATTTCGTCTTTCCTCCGATCTGCTGCTACAAAACACGCTAACAACGTGGCGTATAAACATAAAACTGGCCGTAACTTATTGTTATTTTTTCTGCTCGTATACGTCATCCTTCAAAGCAACCAGCGGAGTTATTTTAGGGTAGACCTCAATAATAGAAAGATGTGGATGGCTTAAGGAAATTTTTTCAGCACATAATCAGATCAGTGGATTTTTTACAGGATATTTCGATAAACGGTAACCCCGTTAGGATAGGTAGAAAATTGAAAAAATAATTGGAGTTTGCTTGAAAAAAATTGGTAACACTATATGTATTCAAGATGAAGGGCGTTGAAGAAAAAAAAGTTTTTTTACTCCCCCTAAGTAAGTGACGAAATTCGTACATCTAGCCAACTATGTAACTGCATATTTCAAACACTTTGCAACTTAAAACTGTGCGATTTACTTTACCGTGAACAGAAAGCACGACCAACAACCAACACGGCAGCATCTGTAAAGTCAATCGTACGGCGAATAACCAAAAAAAACTCTAGTAGTTGTCATGGAAACGAATTAATAACAGCCCCCCTAGTCGATAACTTTTTGACGTTTCGTAATTGTGTCGCAATTTGCCACCAGTTATTGGATTTGCCTAGCAACATTGTGATGAAACTTTCTTTGAAAATGTTATGGAAGCTTATATCGAGGCTAATACATCTCATGAATTTGTTTTTATATCTGACTCTAGTAGAAGGCGCTCGATTACACGCTTCATACCAAGTAGTATTGAAGATAGTTTGTTTAGGGTAAGATCATATCAAATTGTATTAAATGTAAATTATAAAGCAAGAAGATGAAGCCACAAAAATGTTGATTTATTAATCAGAATGTCAAGTGAACTTAAACATCTCCTTTTCAAAGTGAAATTGAATGATATTTGAGTTCACTTGAAAATTTGATTAATAAATCTAATCTTAAAAAAGTTATGTTCATATATGTTCATACTAATTGGTATGAACAGTGTAACAAGCGCCTTCTGTGAAAGTCAGATATAAAAACAAATTCATGGGATGTATCAGCTTCCGAAATACACTGCGCAAAAAAATTAACGCACATTCTGAATATCACCAAGAGTCTCGGCAAAAACATAAAACATGTGTAAAAATAATTTTCTTTACTGCCCTTTATCTTGAATACGGATGACGTTACGAATATTTTGTACTAAGCAATCCCAGTTATTCTTCAGCCTATCCTATTAGAGACGGTTCACCTATCCTTGAAACATTCTGTATTCAATAAAAATTGAATGATACTCTATGTGGAAATGTAACTCAATGCATCATGTATCAACGAAAACAATCATTATCATAATCATTGAAACAAGTTTTATAATTACTATGATTTTATTACCAATAAAATTTGAAATTGACAATTTTAGGATTGAGACAGTGTCTTGAAATATGTTCGAAACTGCGCGATTACACAATGTAATCCCAAAATTGTCAATATACGATTTTATTGGTTCTGGAATTATTTCTGTGCTATACTCCGCCAGGCTTCTTATAGACTCTGTGCTTGCCGAGAGATGTCGTGGGAGGCTGCGCATCACCCTTAATGGGTAGCACTGGGTATACACTATACAGTCACCATGCTCCATTATGTATAGAAGCCAGAAACCACTGAGTGCCAAACTGATGATTCCATCAGTGATATCGGGATGAAACATCGCAATCCTCAGATAGACCTTCGAAATTGATTTTGATCATGAGTAACTCTCCTTGCCGCATATCCCTTGCAATATGTCGGCGAGTGCGGACGTCTTGACAAACGAGCTGAATAAACTAAGAAAGAATGAACTGATTGATTCAATTATAAGTGCAACATTACCGGATCATGTGACAAATGAAACACTGATAAATTTCGCCAAAAATCTCAGTGAGAAAACAAGCCAGAAATATGGGGCCGAAAATCCAAATCTAAGTGAACAAAAAGTAAACACAGGAAAGTTAGAATTCCTTAATCTGCAAGTATCATACCTACAGCAACTGTTAGAAGAATCCATAGACAAAAACAATATATTGAAGCAAAATAACTGTCTTCTATTTGATAAAATTCAAACTATGGAAAATAAAGAAGAAATACCTAAAAAAACTCAGGTAAATAGTACAAAAACAGTCACACAATCTAACAACAAACCGAAAGATTCCAACATGAATAAAGTAGATCCCTCTACTTACGCGAAGATTACTTCAGCAATGGTAAAGAAGGTGGCGCTACGTCCCAGCCCCTATGCGCACTCAACACAAGAGTTAAGCGAATATAACCTCAACATAAACAACGTCAACAAATCAAAACAAACAACTGTGCCACAATAAAATACTATACTACATAGCAATTCTACAACAGACGAAGAAGAAGCTTTTGTAGAAGTAAAACGAAAAAGAAAAGGACGTGCCAGATTTCCTGGAAAAAATATAGGAACTGGACAAAATCACACTAATTTCTCGGGTCAGGAAAGAAAAGCTTGGATCTATATCTATCGAGTAAAAAGAAACACGACAAGTGATATGATAGAAGAATACTTGTCTTCTAAGGAAGAACTTAAAGGTATAGCATTAATGGTGAAAGAAATTCCATCAGGCGAAAAAGGGCTAAAAAGATTTGTACTGTCTGCCCCACTTGAAAAGAAAGAAGTACTTTACAATTCGGATTTCTGGCCATCAGGCGTAGGAATAAAAAGATTTGATTTCACAAGACATAGAGAATTACTGAAACAAGGCGCCGATTTTTTATAAATAAGATAACCCCACAGGTAGAACCACAAAGTCAAACAAGAAACGGAACCATACCAAATATCAAATTCTTTGAGAAATGCAAGACTCCGAAATAATCACACAAATTGACTTTCAACTAACACTAATAGAATTGTATTTAAGTTTTCTTTTTAAATTGACGTCGATCTTCTGCAATATACCTATAATGTAAATTATTTGCTTTGGGAAATAAAGTTATTATTATTATTCTCAATCGGATATAAATCAGGTGATTGAGTTGTCCATGACAATTTGCGGATTTCTTGATGAGCCAGGAAGTTGGTTGTTCGGAGTTCAGTGTGCGGACGTGCATGCAGGAAAATGTTTCCCTAATCAAAGCAACTTTAATATTTGATTTGATTTAAAGTGAAATTACTTCATTCCCAAAAATTCATTCAGCAACGGTTTCGTCAACCAGGTATAAACTGATTTCTTCAGGTTAGTATAGTTACTAAAATTCTTATCTAGATACATCAGTTCCCTCGAATACTGAACGTTCAAAATCAAAATGGTGGCATTTTTGAAACTCCTGGGTGTCCTGGGAAAAATTCAGTACGATGATTAATTTTGGTCTCTTTGGTTGTTGAGTAATAGTAATTTACGTAACAAGTCCGGAAAATAGGGTTTTTTTGGACGAATAGACAAAATTCCAGGACGAGCGTAAGCGAGTCCTGGAAGTCTGTGAGTCAAAAAAAACCATTTTCGGGCGTGTTGCGTACAATATTTTTTCGGCAACCATGTAAAATAACACTATCGCTGCTGCTTTCCATATTTTATTGCGATTGCGATCAAAAAACATGCAAATTTTTGACAACTAATTTCATATGAACTGTCAGCCGTTATCTCGGTTGCTATGGATTCTATGATTGTTTTCCGGCCTAGTCCGGGAAGTACGTACTTTCCGGACTAGGCCGGGAAATGCTACTTTCTCAGAGAAAAAGCATCCGGGAAGTGAGCACTTCCCGGACGGTTGCCGAAAAAATATTTTTTTTTCACTTATCAATTTCCATTAATTTCAATAAACATTGAATCTATTTCCTTCACTCTCAATTTAAAGATTACTGCAAATTATATTCAAAATCGAGTGCAGTCTCTAAAAGATGGTTTTAATTTCACATTTGTAAAAGAATGTTGAAAATTCCTTCCGAGTTCTAATGAAAGGTAGCAAGAATTTGCTGATAATTATTCTAAGCACAAAAATTAGCGACTTCAAGTTAGTTCGAAAACCTTCTGAATTTTCTGTCCCACATTGTACTACGAATACCCAACTTGGTCTGTAAAAATTTCAACGTAACCTTGTGTGACTGAAAATGACAGATCACGTGTTGCATCCCATCAAAAAAAATCTACAACAACTGTATAACTTCATCAGTGATGTGGGGATAATAAAACTTTGAGCGCCTTGTTTTATTCTTTTTTCACAATGCTTTTAACGAAATACAGTTTGCGTTTACTTTTGCGTTCAGCCATCGTAAATGGAACCTTCACTTGTGTGAATTTAACTTTGTAATCGTGCGAATTTGAATGCTTCGATGAGGTTCATTCAAGTTCCAACAAGTGGGAACTTTTATACCGAAATATCATTTGCTCTTCCCATCAGCCGAAGTTCATATCATTTCCTGTTTGTTCTTTTGCTTTGCCAATTACTGTTTTTCACTATGACAACAGCAATATACGTGGCTTCCATGTATACATTATTTTTGTTTCCTATGTTGAGTTTGTTTCTGTTTTACTCCATGTAATTTGACTACCGTTTTCCAAAACAATTTTGATCGTAAGTGCTTTTCTCGCTGTTAATTATAATTAAATGGTTTACAGTTTTTTGTACGGCGGTAGTTGAGAGTTTCATTTATAGTATATGACTAATGATTTTTTTTTTCTATTTCATAAACATTGTTTCTTTTTAGAAATAGGAAAAACAATATTTCATAACCAGTCCTGAAAGGGAGCTCTTCGCGTGCGTGCACGGGGAAATTCTTTCTGGACATGTAATGACCAATATTTTTCATTATATCTTACAAAAATGACCATTTATTCAACAAGAAAAATTATTATCATAACAATCAATCATTTAAATCACTTTCCGAATATAATATTAATCGAACAATTTCGTATTGTTATAGATGTTTATACTTTTCAGTAATTAATCTAAAGATTCGGTCGAATCGGATCATATATTCTTCAGCGATACTGGTAAAACGGTAGATATTCGTTCAGTACTAGAAGTTCTCGACTGGTACTCTTCAGCAATAGTTTATTTATTTATTACTCCATTCAACAGCCTAAGCCAATTAATCAGACAAAGTAAGAAGGGACAATCAATCCCTGAGCAAAGAATTCTCTGAAGAAATACTAGACTCATATAGGTACTACGCCAATCCAGACTATCGACCTCAAATCTCCTCAGCAGCTGTTCATGTGCTATACACGGCTCAGGTAGATTCCATCAAGTCTGAAACTAAGATACTTCAAAAATCGCCTCTGCACTTTTTCCTTACCAGGAATGTTGAAGACTACCATCCTCCATGTCTTTAAAGGATGATTAGGTCTCTTGCTATACCACCTAGATATGATTTTTTTCATAACGAACAAATATTAAGAGAAATCTGCAATTGTCTTCAACATAATCGATGTTCAGACAAATTAAGTCTTCTATTCTGCAGGCATCAAGAATTGAAATTATCTTTGTGAGCAACTACTTGTCCTCAGCTTCAATGATGAAGTTTTGTTAGTTGTTTGTTCTGCAGTTAAAACTTTCTCTGATACGTTTCAAAAATCAAATGGTTTCCCAAATATCAGGTTCGTTTATATTCTCTTTCACAGCTAGACAATTCTCGATTATTGAGAACTTGCTTCACAATGTTGCTAGGTTTTTCAGATAGATAAACAAGAAGAATATCGTTGCATATTTCATAATTTTTTTTTTATTACACCTGTGGCAAAACTGATACTGATATTCATAACAAAATTTGGACTTTTTCTGTTATAATTCCTCACTTACTTCGGCTGATACTCTTTTTTCAGTTATATTTTTTTGGGGAGAAGTTGTTGAAATAGACAAATTCGTGATCGAGCCACCTGTAGATATTTAAGAATGTTGGCAGAGGCTCGAAAACGTTTTTCCAAACTTGGCTGAAATGACCAAAGATAAACGCGCGCAACTTTAGCTCATGTGGAAAGACAATTTTCCAGAGCTGCTCTGACTGTTTCAAAAACCGCAAAACATTAGGCGAAAAATCGATAAGATGCATCATGTGTCATAGATCCTGGATGGAAAATATTGTTATCAAACAGTGCTTGGAGTTTTCTAAATATGAAGAATAGTAATTTACGTAACGAGTCCGGAAAATAGTGTTTTTTTGGACGAATAGACAAAATTCCAGGCTGGAGTCTGTGAGTATGTGTGGAAGTCTGTGAGTCCAAAAAAAACATTTTCGGGCGTGTTGCGTACAATATTTTTTCGGTAACCGTGTATCGCTGCTGCTTTCCATATTTTATTGCGATTGCGCATGCGATGCAAATTGTTGACAACTAATTTCATATGAACCGTTTTCTCGGTTGCTATGGTAATGATCAACTGCATTTATTAAAAATATACCTACCAAGATTTTCAAATTCACAATGACACAAACAACGTGATTCTGTTCCGCGTTAGTCCGGGAAGTACGTACTTTCCGGACTAGGCCGGGAAATGCTACTTTATTCTCAGAGAAAAAGCGTCCGGGAAGTGCTCACTTCCCACTTATATTTTGTTATATTTTATAGTGTTTCATTTGTGTTCCTATTTCAAATTAGTTGATATTTTTAGTTCTTTCAAACAAAAAGTTTCAAAAATAAAAGCGTTTTTCGCAAGGTTCCTTCTCATTTAAACATTTTTTCATTTATTTATTATATGCACACCACACAATTAAATTGCCCAAAATCAAAAAGTTCCAAAGAATGGACTTGATTTTTCAAGTATTTGAAAAATAAATATTATCCCTAGACTTGACAATGAAAAATTACTACTTGACTTGATATTAAGTCGAGCCAAGTCAAGTGGCTTGAATATCAAGTCAAGCCATGAATCTCTATTGACGATATAATATCAGAGTGAAAGTGGCAAATATTGTAGCATACAAGAAGTCTTTAAAATCTTTTTTAATTAGAAAATGTTATTAAAGTGTAAAAGACTTCATGAATGATGAACATTTTAATGAACTTTAAAATAGTTAATGTAGGTTAGGTTTTTGGAGTATTTGTTGGGGGTATAGTTGGGTAGTTAAAGGTGCATATATATTTTGTATTTTTTATTGTAACGTGATCTACATCTGTGGAGATATAATGGATCAAATAAAATGGATTATTATTATTATTGTACACCAAAAATAAAAACTGTTCTATTTTCAATCGAAATTTTATGTCTTTTCATTATTCACTTTTGAAAATTCAATTTGAAACACTCTTCACAAACTCCGTTGATCTACAGGTTAGATCCTACATCTTACCATTCTAATTCAAACATAACCGAAGAAGTTGACTAAGTATCGAATATCAAACCTGAAACGGATCGATAAGATCCCGCAACTCTGACTTCTAGACGATATCGCTGGCTCATCAGAAATATGATGCCGGAATTCATTTTATTCATAGCCAATAATTTGAGCGGTCTGACAGGGGAAATATTCGAGCTATTTCGATCACGACCATCGGTAGATATATCGACGCGATACGTTTTCGGCTTTGACAGCGCGGAAAAGACATCCCGGCTAAAACCAGCCCATGAAAACGGGATCCCGTTGTTTTGCATATACGTGACTCGTGTCAGTCGGTCCAAGACGACGGGGAAGAGGCCAGTTATAATATAATAAATTTATTTCCGAAATATCTTATCGGGAAAGATCCCCCAGACGTGTTTAGCGATATTCATATCTTTGGCTTCATTCGACTGGGAAATTTATCATTACAGCTTTCCTGGAATATGGACGACATCTGAAAGGATGTAAGAATTTGTTGGAGGTAGCTCATTTGAATACTGATGAAAGGGTTGAAGTCTTGTTGTTTAGAACCAAATGTTGGAAAGAAATAATAATGAGCTTTTTTTTCCAGAAAAATCCTCTCTTTTCGGTTGACGACTCTATAATTTCCAATTGGATCCTAAAACAAAAAAAAGAAGCAGAAAGTAGTACTAAACATAAGTTTTCATTATATCGATTTGAAGTTAACTACCCATTCTAAAAAAGAATCTGAAACTGAATGGATAGCTTGGAAACCACCATGAAATTTATAAATCGGACAATTATTCACCAAGTTGTCAATGGTTTCTTCTACACCACACTCACATAGTTGGCTATCAATAGAATGCCATTTGAAGAGGGTACTATTACAACGACCATGACCAGTTCTAAGTCGATTTAAAATACACCAAATTTTCCTAGGAAGATTGAAACCTAGAACTTTTTCTGAAGGATCAACGATAAGACTTTTGTTGAAGACGTTAGAAGAAGTCCATCCCGAACGCCAAATTTCCTTGTCTCTTTCATTGGATTGAAGGAAGGTATTAGTCCATAAAGGTTTGCGGTTTGCGTGATTTCAATCTAGCAGTTCTAGAATCTGGGAAATAGGATACAATTGGAAATGAGTTCGGGTAAAAATGAAATTTATCCCAAGATTTCTTGACTGCAACCTGTCTACGAATATGAGGCGGAACTATATGTGATAGCACCGATAACCAATCTGAAGGTGAAGATCTAATAGTTCGACTAATAATTCTCATAGGAACGTTAACCTGTGCATCAATTTTATGAACATGAGCACTATTGAACCAAACAGATTACGATGCCTCGATGTCTCTAAATTATGATAGTCAACATTTGTAGTGAAATCATATAATTATATTTAACGAATAAAATTCCCCATGAATCCCGAATATAAAACGTAGTATTTTCATTTGTAACATAAACAATTTCGATGAGAGTTTTGAGTTTCCCCATAGTATAACATTACATTCACTACGTGTGTCCGTAAAGTATGGAACACATTAATTTTTAGCTAAACAGACCATTTTAAAGAATAATCCTGAAACACGTCGATTTTTCATTTCAAATTACCATATTTTGAAATAATAATCTAATATACAGGGTGAATTACTTTCGAGTAATAACGCCATCGTCATTTTTTTTAAATAGAACACCCCCATTTTGTCTCAATTTTCGGATAACTCAAGCAGAACTGATTTAAAAAAATGTATCACGTGTGGATTCCAATTGGTACAGGGTGGACAAAAATACAATAAGTTTGTGTGTGCTCATAAAGTATCGCGTAACATTCTTTATCAGTTAAATTAACAATATTATCAAAAATACGCTTATTGTCTAGCGGCAATTGGTTTGAATGTAGAACCCTGTAGTTTGTTACATTTTTAGATTGATACGAATGAGCTGTTTCCATACATGTTTGCTACTTGTGGTCTAGCAGACAAAATATGAAAGAAATTATTTCTTATCAATTTAAAAAAAAAAACATAGTCGTCTAGATCAACATGTGGTACAGTTTGGTAATCAGCTCAGCTAGAGTAATCGGAAAATTGAGGCAAAATAGGGCTGTTCCATTTAAAAAAATGACGGTGAAGTCATTACTCGAAAGTAATTTACCCTGTATATTAGATTATTATTATTAAAATCCGGTAAATTAAAATAAAAAATCGATGTGTTTCAGGATTATTTCTTAAAATGGTCTGTTTAGCTAAAAATGAATTTGTTCGATACTTTACGGACACAGTGTATAACATTTACATTGGGAAAATCTATTTTTAAGCATAAAAGCTACTACATATCTTGCTAGAAGTATTTATATCAATTATTTTCTCTCAGGATAAGGCTGGTAGTATTTGATGAAAGTTTCACAAAAATTCAACTTCAGAAAAATGTATAAGAAATTAATAGTGGGCACTTTGTTAATGAGGCGATCGATTTACTTTCAAGGTATCCATTCAAGTCCAACATATTATTGTCAAAATAGGGTGAATGGATTCTTTTCATGATGTTCCAGATGTTTTCGAGAGGTGAAATATCAGAAAATCTAGGGGGTTATGGTTGTAAATGCCCACTTGGCAAAAATTGTCGAAATGAGACTGTAATACAAATTTCTTTCTAACAGAATTCCTTCCCAGATTTTTGCGAATTCAATAAAATCTAAATTTGCGAAAATCGATCCTTTTCAATTCAATTCAAATAATAATTGAAATTAACTCACATCAATTTTATTACATTATTAAAATCAATGAAATTTTACCGATTCCTTGGGTTTTCACGAGAAATGAAATAAAAATCTTCAGCAAATTATTCTCAGTCTTTAAAATTCAAAATCTTGGGGGTAAACTACAGTAGTCCAATTCCCATTCACCGAAGTTGCCGTTTCAACGCCGGAAACTAACTCAGAAACAATTTCATAGGCAGGTTATATTCTCAAGTATTTTAGGAACGAAATTGGTTCGATGTATGTTCTAAGTATTCAGTTCTAATAGCGGTTCTTGCGGTTTCAAATCTCAAGGGATGCTCTTCTCTGTAATTCTCAAATCCCAACGGAAGTACATCTTTTTAATTTTCCATTTCCGAGGGAGGTGCAAGAATCCCAAGAAAATACTCGCGGATAAATCAAATTATAAATCACAAATTCAGCTAGTAATCAGCGGAATTTAAAAAAAGTTACGTATATTTGCCAAAGTCTCAATAGTTATTGAAAATCTTTCTCAAAATTCTCTTTATACCTCTCTCTAGCTACACGTGCCTGTAGATAGCTGTTTCATCGACCACCAATCACGTACGATGAATCGTCAAGTTACCGCATATTTGCAAATTCCATTAACACAACATAAGTAAGGAGCATGCAGAATCGTTGCATGGTAGCGAATTGTTTTTAAAATGGACCAAGCTAGTTATGGCTATATGAGGACGTGCTTTTTTTGCTTCAAAAGTGATTTGATGAGCGTCCGTATATAATGTCTGTATGGATGGATGAAACGTTCTGCGGTCGTGTTGCTTCTGCTTAACACCAAAGGTGACCTGCTACCAAAAGTGTTGCACAAAATTGAGGATCACGTAGCCTTCTCACCAGAGCACGTTCTAGAACAGAATCTAGATTTACTATATTAGTTATTTTATGCTCATGACTTCCTGTAAATAATATTCTCAAAGCTCAGACGTTGTTTCATAAGACCATAAAACCAATTAAATCCAGATGACGTAATCCGTTGCAAAACCCTCGACGTTTTTCTATCAAATATGGTAGGATTGTTTGTGAAGGATCGCATTATCCTGCAAATTGGTTGCTTCATGTTTTTCGCCCAACAGTGGTGATTCGATGAATCAAGACGGAATAACATTACATTTCCCTACAAGTTGGATGGGGTGCATACGAAATTTTCAGGTTATTGGATGACAGCGTCTACTAGTCACTTCCCTTTCCGCTATGGGTTGGGGGAAAAACACTT
Source organism: Harmonia axyridis (assembly GCF_914767665.1). Classification (NCBI taxonomy): domain Eukaryota; kingdom Metazoa; phylum Arthropoda; class Insecta; order Coleoptera; family Coccinellidae; genus Harmonia; species Harmonia axyridis. The sequence continues at coordinate 20,443,843 of NC_059507.1, forward strand.
GTTCAGCAGTGCAAATTCACACCCATTAGTGTCACTCGTAAATCAGTAGTCCGGAGCTTCCTTTAGGCTTTATTACGTTAGTTCCGTCTGTGATGTTGACAGACAATGTTTGGAGTAATTCGTTCCATACTATACAGCCATTAAAGTTGGTCGTCGCACATGTACACTCCGCGACATAAGAAGTTTTACAGCAAGAAGAATTACTTCTTACTATGAATTTATATTTCCAGAAAATTGAGGGTTACTGAACGTTACAGTTTTCAATGTTTAACGCCTGCCTGAATAATTTCAGAATTAAAATAGTCGAAAACTCAATATATCAATTAAATATCTTTATTTGAATAGTACTCTATTTGATAGCTCTTACTTGTCAGCAAGAGGTTTTCAGTGCTAGTTGATTTATGCATAGACCATAACGGTGAAGAATGCTAAAAAACTTCACTAAAAATCTATATATTTATTCTCAAAAATTAACTGCATTCATCAAAATAGTCACCTTCAAGACTAGTTAGGCCACTGGTCGATGATACCCTGGACTTTTACGAAGTAAGGAAGGTATAATTCCATCGAAAATTTGGTTTCTTGGGTAGGAATCACTGTTCTATTGATCCAAAATATTGTCAGCGCTGCGGCGTTGCCGCTTATATGAAAAAGTACTAATAACTTCGATATTTGAAATACAACACCCTCCATATTATTACTTTTTTCGGTTTTCCGCAGCCTCTTCGGCGAACCGAATCAATCAATAATATACAGGGTGTACAGTTGTAAGCAGCCATATCTCAGAGCTAATATATGTTATGATAGATCAGTGGTTTCCGTCTGAAGAAACAAAATTTTTGAATGAAATTGCAATTTCGGTTCTCCGTAGAAGTCCAGGGTACAATTGAGTGTGGCCTATCTTATATACTTCAACACTCAGCAACTTATTTTCAACTTATCAAGTCCATTCTTTATTTGTAAAGTAAGTTTGTCATCAAAAAACATTGTTTTATCAATAAACAAAACTCTTATTATTCATTTTTCAAACAACAAACTTAGAGTCGCTTAACCTTCAATATCGTGATAGACTTGACTCTATGTTCTGAAATTTTGTCACGAATTTTTAAGAGCTTGGTGCTAACTAAAAAATAAGTGTGCCAGGTTCGAGACTCCGTTATATTATCTTGATGGGCAATTTCGATGAAACAATCTTCCTGAATGAACATTCAAGTGATTACTTTATACATAAAAACTAAATTTCAACCTAGTCTGATCTGATGTTAAGGATATATCGGTGTCCGTGAAGTTAGCACCCACTTTTTCGAAAATGAAGAATTTTTTTTTTGCGTTCGTTAGTAACTCGTTAGTAACTATTTGTAACACAAAAATTTTCGTTTGTACCTCAACGATACTGGTAGAAAACATCGCATTCCGCAAGGGTGCCAACTTCACGGGCACCCACTCTTTGATTTTTCTCGGAAAAAAATATTCAGTTAGAAAGTCCATCGTTAGTAACTATTTGTAACACAAAAATTTTCGTTTGTAACCTAACCTATAATGGAAAAATTACACCCCCAAAATGCGAAGTTGGCACCCACTTTTTCGAAAATGATGATTTTTACTTTTGCATTCGTTAGTAACTCGTTAGTAACTATTTGTAACACAAAAATTTTCGTTTGTACCTCAAGAAAACTGGTAGAAAAAAATTGTTATCCACAAGAGTTTCAACTTCACGGACACCCACTTTTAGATTTTTCTCGGAAAAAAATATTCAGTTAAGAAGTCCATCGTTAGTAACTATTTATAACATAAAAATTTTCGTTTGTAACCTAACCTATGATGGAAAAATGTCACCCCCAAAATGCGAAGTTAGCACCCACTTTTTCGAAAATGATGAATTTTTTTTTTTGCATTCGTTAGTAACTCGTTAGTAACTATTTGTAACACAAAAATTTTCGATTGTAACCTAACCTATGGTGAAAAAATGACACCCTCAAAATGCGAAGTTAGCACCCACTTTTTCGAAAATGATGAATTTTTTTTTGCATTCGTTAGTAACTCGTTAGTAACTATTTGTAACACCAAAATTTCCGTTTGTACCTCAAGAAAACTGGTAGAAAAAAATTGTTATCCACAAGAGTTCCAACTTCACGGACACCCACTTTTAGATTTTTCTCGGAAAAAAATATTCAGTTAAGAAGTCCATCGTTAGTAACTATTTATAACACAAAAATTTTCGTTTGTAACCTAACCTATGATGGAAAAATGACACCCCCAAAATGCGAAGTTAGCACCCACTTTTTCGAAAATGATGAATTTTTTTTTGCATTCGTTAGTAACTCGTTAGTAACTATTTGTAACATAAAAATTTTCGTTTGTAACCTAACCTATGGTGAAAAAATGACACCCCCAAAATGCGAAGTTAGCACCCACTTTTTCGGAAATGATGATTATTTCGAATATTTTCATTGTATCAAATAGTTTTTACGAGGGTTCCGACTCAAATAACTCTCCATTGAAGAGCGAAATTGCCAAAATTTATCTTAAAAATCTAATAGCAGATATAAATGTAGACCTTGCATATGAAGAAGAAAAAATAGAATCAAATGATTGTGAGACCAATAATACGGACTGTAAACTTGTCGAAACATGGATTCGGGACATCTTCAATGGAGCAAAAGAGTCTTTCATCGATAATGTTATTGAGCCTGAGTCTTCAAGTGTTCGGGAGAATTTCCATTACTCTTTAGAATTCTCTAATTCTTTCAGAAAGCTCCTAAAGACATATACCTTGTGGTCAGCCATATTAACCCATCATTTCGGCGTATGTGAAGCTACTGCTAGTTCAGCGCCAGTAGAAAGTTATTTTAATGACCTGAAAAATCGAACCTTTCACGGTTGTTTACCGTTGAATGCGGATAAATTTATTCTCAGACATATAAAAGAAATTGAGTCTATGATAGTATTGGCAAATGAGAGATCTGAAAGACCATCTGCTGAACACTCCGATACCCAAACTGCTGAATTGTACAACAAAAACACTGATGCTGAGAAAAATGTATACGAGACTAATATTGTAAGTATTACTGCTGAAAGCCCTCCTAATGAGGATGATAGTTATGCATTATCTGCTGATTCATGCCAAGGTGCTGAGATAGATGAGGAAGACGTAGAAGAAGCTCTTATCGTAGAAAACTGGAAAGGACTAGGGAACCCAAAAAAGAAAAAAACAAGATCATCATTTTACGCTGCGCCTTGTCCAGAAATTTTAGTTCTCGAAGACCATAGAAGGATGGAGCTTCCACTTATAAAAAACGGGAATATTGTCAATAAGACGACAACAACAAAAGTATCTGATGGGGTCTCCATTCTTCTAGGAAATACTTGTCCATTTGATACAATTTTGCAATGTATTTTATCAGCTTATTGTGATAGTATTGGTTTTCAACAAAAAATCAATGAGAATAAGGAAGATGTGAAAATATTCAACCTACTCAGTACAGTAGCTACCAAAGGGGCAGGCAGTCAGTTTCGTAAAGAAAGAGCTGTTTTTCTTAATGAAATCTACAAACAACAAAAACTAGCGATCAATAGTAAAATTTTAAGAGTAGACTGTCAAGATAATGTAATATCTGCTCTTCAGAAAACTGGACAGGGATTGAATAGTCTTACAGAAATACATAAATGCATGAAGTGCTCTTACGAAAAGAGGATTTCAAGGATTTACAAAACCATTCAAATCACGGATTATAGCAATGAAAACTTTGAGTACACGATTCTGAGATCGCTGCAAGGACAGTTCAAATGCCAGATGTGTTCAAATAAGGTGATAGTGGAAACTATATTCAGCACTCATTTGTTTATAGACACTAGTGAAGCTGAAAATATTAATATTGAAAAACTCCCTGTGACTTTGAAATGCGGTGGACAACAGTTGATATTAAGAGGTTTGGTTGCTTACCAGAAGTCTCTTACCAGACAAAGTCTAGGACACTACATTTCCATCTGTCGAAGAAATGATGGAGCTCTAGAATTGTACGATGATATGGCCAAAAAAGTAAAGATTGTAGAAAAAACATTAGAGCTTAACATCCACTTACTACTGTATAGTATTTAAATGAAATTTTGAATTAACTATGTTGAAGTTCATTTCAATAAATAATTTTATAATACATTTGAGACTACTGCATTAATGAAATCTACCTCACAAAAAACAGTGACAGATTTATCACGTATAGGGAAATTCATCTATTTCATTATTCAGTATACAATATCGGAAACTCAAAAGTGCACCTCTCTTGGAGCGATTCTCTCATAGGTTAGGTTACAAATGAAAATTTTGGTGTTACAAACATGTACTAACGATTTACTAACGAATGCAAAAAAAAATCATCATTTTCGAAAAAGTGAGTGCTAACTTCGCATTTTGGGGGTGTCATTTTTCCATCATAGGTTAGGTTACAAACGAAAATTTTTGTGTTATAAATAGTTACTAACTATGGACTTCTTAACTGAATATTTTTTTCCGAGAAAAATCTAAAAGTGGGTGTCCGTGAAGTTGGAACTCTTGTGGATAACAATTTTTTTCTACCAGTTTTCTTGAGGTACAAACGGAAATTTTGGTGTTACAAATAGTTACTAACGAGTTACTAACGAATGCAAAAAAAAATTCATCATTTTCGAAAAAGTGAGTGCTAACTTCGCATTTTGAGGGTGTCATTTTTTCACCATAGGTTAGGTTACAAACGAAAATTTTTGTGTTACAAATAGTTACTAACGAGTTACTAACGAATGCAAAAAAAAAATTCATCATTTTCGAAAAAGTGGGTGCTAACTTCGCATTTTGGGGGTGACATTTTTCGATCATAGGTTAGGTTACAAACGAAATTTTTTATGTTATAAATAGTTACTAACGATGGACTTCTTAACTGAATATTTTTTTCCGAGAAAAATCTAAAAGTGGGTGTCCGTGAAGTTGAAACTCTTGTGGATAACAATTTTTTTCTACCAGTTTTCTTGAGGTACAAACGAAAATTTTTGTGTTACAAATAGTTACTAACGAGTTACTAACGAATGCAAAAGTAAAAATCATCATTTTCGAAAAAGTGGGTGCCAACTTCGCATTTTGGGGGTGTAATTTTTCCATTATAGGATAGGTTACAAACGAAAATTTTTGTGTTACAAATAGTTACTAACGATGGACTTCCTAACTGAATATTTTTTTCCGAGAAAAATCAAAGAGTGGGTGCCCGTGAAGTTGGCACCCTTGCGGAATGCGATGTTTTCTACCAGTATCGTTGAGGTACAAACGAAAATTTTTGTGTTACAAATAGTTACTAACGAGTTACTAACGAACGCAAAAAAAAATTCTTCATTTTCGAAAAAGTGGGTGCTAACTTCACGGACACGATATATCGTCCAATTTTTCTTCGTTATTCGGCTTTCATATTTCATGATTCTGATAAAGTGATGAACATGAAATTTCACATAGAGTTAAAATTGATATTAAACATCTGAATGCAAAACTACTTCATTGAAATTATTAGGAAAAGAATAGTTCAAGGCTTTCAGGAATGATCTGTCTTGAATTCTACTAATTGAGCATCAATTGACACGTTAACCCTTACGCTGTGTACAAGGCTCAACTACCGAAGAGCAAAAATATGTATAGTATCCGTCCAGCAGAGAAGTCCTGCTAGCGTTTGAGTGCCCACAAGTTAAGTCAAAGCCTGGGAATGTAACAGGTTCCTCAACCCGGAGAAAGGAACCAGGTCAACCTTATCTGGTTGCCTGGCCACTCCGGAATACCCGGCAATGAAACGCCAGACCATCTCAGAAAGGAGTTCAATTCCTTTCACCGGACCAGACTTCTTTTGTGACTTTCCAGCCAGTCATCAAGCGATGGCAGTTAATGAATGGGAACAAAAGAGGAAGCTTGCGTTCTGACGGACAATCAATGGTCAAAGACAGGTCAAGTCAATTCCCTGCTACACGACGAGCCGGACTAAAAAAGTCAGTAAACAGGAACTGAGGAAACTGAAGGGCGCACTAACAGGAAATTCTACCATAAAGTATCATTTGAAAAACATGGGAAGAGCGTCTGAGGACATATGTTGCTTCTGTCAAGAAGCCACTAAGACAACCAAACTCTTGCTATGTGAATGTGAAGCTGATCAACTGAAAAGGCTACAACTCTTGACACAAGGTTTTTCAAACCGGAAGACGAGATGAATGTAGCTCCCAGAAAGTTAATAAAGTTCATTGAGACATTACTGCCGGATTGGTAAACAGCGTGGAGATGCACAATAGATCTTTAGGTCAAGGTACATGCGAGGTCCGGTGATCTTTCGCCTATTCTCCAATCTAATCCAATTTAATCTACGTTAACGATCGGTACCCCTCCCTCCCTCTCCTCATAGTTTCCAACATAGTTACTATGATGAAGTGAAAGGAAGGGGTACCGATAGTTGACGTGTCAATGTAAGTCCAACCGTCCAGCTGACAGTAAATACGATAATTCCCGAAAAAAAAAAAATTCAGGTAGTTTGTTAATGTTCATTAGTTTACGAGTTCCAGTACACAGTTGTTTGAAGTATTGTTTTCCTGTTAATTTCCATACTGCAAATTCAATATTGATGAAAAAGAAACGCGTTGAACATATAATGACAAGAAAAAATTGTAAACAATAACCCAATATTTCCGTAACCATCGAACCGAAGAAGTTGAAATTTTGAATACCTACCGGAAGCATAGAAAGTTTATTGATAATACTGGATAAGAAATACTTAATAATTTCGTAATTACAGAGTCGATCGGATTGAGATTACTCTGTGGACAATTTCTTGTTGATAGCGTCATCGAAACAATAAGAAATTCAAGCAGCAAAAAAAACACTGACCCAAAGTCAAGAATTTTAGAAAAGTAGTTTATTGATTCCCCAATTGATCCCTTGATTATATACAGTTATGTGGTCTCCAAAAGTATGAAAGGCGCATGAAGGAAGGAGCGCTCAAAAGCTCCTTACTTCACGTGAGTGCTTTCCTCATTTTCATACCGACAGCTTCCGCCAATCCCTTCAGTAAGCTTTAGGAATGATAAATTGCCTTGACTGAATATATGAAAATTTCAATATTTCAGGCGTCATCCCTAAATTTCCATCCCTTCCGCGGTCTCTTCCGTATCGACCACCCCCATGAACGAAATGTGTGTTTCCCCCCAGGGTCCTTCTTCTATAAATTATCCTCTTAACGTAACAATTAAGCCGTTAAAACGTTACATGCCTGGCAGGATTTTCAGCGATTAGACTCGCTAATCTTGGCGTATGTTCAGAGCCCACAAATTCAGCGCCTATACTTTCATCTGATTACCCTCGCTGGCTGATGTATGGTCCTCAAAAATGCCTCCTCTTCAGCTCATGGATGAGCCGTTTTATGCCTCTCTGCGGTTTCTGCTGGATACGAGGAAGTCGCAACTGGGATGTTTCGATCTGGAAAATGTAAAGGTTTTCATATCATTATGGTGCATTTGAAGATGAGGTTCTGTCAGGAAAGTCGAGAAAAGCACCGAGTTCAAATTGATATTATTTTACACTACATGCAAAACTTCAAATCAATCGGAGGTAAACTTATAACTTATATAGAATATAGAGATGACTCAACTATAGGTATATGGAACAATAATCACTACACTATAGGTATGGAATAATAATCACCCTTATTCAAACAAAGTCAAGAATATGAATATAGCAGTCTGTTGTGAGACCCGTAGTGACTAACACCGCTGAGACAAGACTAGAAACAGAGAGATATCTAGAAACTTGCGAGATGAAAGTGTTAAGAAAATAAACGGGAGTAACTTCATGGGTCAGGTCAGATGGAACACATCGGTGCATGGGTGGGTGAAAAACAGGAACCAACATTTAGAGAGGATGATGCATCAATGAATAGAGGAGGTGACAATAAATAGAAAGAGGCATATTGCCTAATTTAAAGGAAAAGAATAAGTAGAATCTATGAAATATTTCGTTCATCAGTTTCCTACTCCTTTTGTCGAAACGCATATCTCCTTCCAAGTTTCTTGCTCCCATGCTTCTTCATCTCTACAGCTCCATTTTGATCTATTCTGACCATCTGGTTTTATCTATTCGTTTTGTTTCTGAACCTTGTAAATTGTTTTCTACCTACTTCACCAATAATATTATTACTCTTGATGTTCATCTGCCTTCTGACTTCTGCATTCGTTACTTTCTCTAATCTTGATCTTAAAAAGTCCAATACTGTGGCCAGCTGTTTTTTCTGTCAATTTTACTCAAATTTCATCCTGCCATTCTTGTTTCTTTCCCAGAGAATGGAATAGGGTACTTTAATGGTTTTTCGGTCCTTTGTTATCATTTTTCGAATCCTTTATGTACTATTTCCATGATTCTTGCCTCGTTAATGCTTTTATCGATCTGTTTTCTAGAGGAAGGATGTTGCTGTAATTGCTAGAAACACAGATAACTCGACACACAAATTCAAAAACATGAGAGAGGAGGATGAAATGCTGTATACTTTGTACTTTGCAGATGACCAGATCGTAATTGAAGAGGATCAGCAGGATTTGAGTCACCTTATTAACCGTATACTGTTAAATAGATAATTATCATTACCAAACAACAACGAGAAGATAAAAAATGTCAACGTTGGAGAAGAAGGTAGCCATATGGTTCAGAGTCATCTGGAACGTGTGGAGGAACGTGCCCTTGAATTAGAGAAAAAATCAAATAAATTGGAATTTGAAATTAATACATTTAAGAAAGAATAAGAAACAAGAATATATAAGATTATTAGGTGTTAAGAAGGATAGCAATGAAAATTTTCCCAGACCTATGTTGTCGAATTTGCATCGGAGTCTGCTAGAAGTTTTTCCCGATACAAAGTTCATGAAAAATTCCAAAATAGTTCTTGCTGGAGAACTCGGTGAGCTTAATTATAAACTACTACAAACAACAAAAATGGTTGTAAAAAAAAAGCCTGCTCTCTTAATGGCAATATTTATTTTTTTATTGAATGGAAGGGTGAGAAGAGAATAGCTATGATGGGGAGCACAATAGACCATTAGGTCGCAGTGAAACGGAACCTCCTTAATTAAATAGGTTAAAAATACAGTGTTAAAATCATAATAAATATGGTTATTGGAGCTACTCGTTCACTGTCTTTCGGCTCATATGCTTATCTTCTGACTGAACAGTAATTCTGAATTTATTTTATTAATAAATTTTTGTTGTTGAGTATAAGTTTCAGTTTGTATATAGCAGGAGAATGCTGAGTAGTTTTTGAATTTTTTCAACGGTGTGATATGATACAATTTTGTTTTTCGTCATTTTCATTGTGAATATTGTTGGGAAAAATTTTAATAATAAAGTATGAGAACATTGTAATTTTTTTTTCTTAAATCAAGTGTATTGAGAGCTAACATATTAACAGTTTTACTTTCGTAGGCAAGTAAGGTAAGGTTACGTGTTTTGATATTGTTTTTTTCTCCTAGAATATTTTTTTTGTATATATTCTTCGAATGAATTTCATTATTATAATTCTCATTTCTTGATACCTTGCATCATTTTTCAATTTTGATGCTACTTGCAGTCTAAAACTTAAATTGTATTTCAATAGCAATTCTTCTGTTTAATTCGAATATTTTTATCTCCTGATAGATTCTGAAGAATTATATAAGGGAGGATAAATTAATCAGAGGACAAAATGAATTCCAGCAAATTAAAATCACCCCCATCTTCACATTGAGCAAGACCAGTGCTGGTGGTAATATTGTGAGATCTTAAGGTTAAGGGTGAATACGAGGCGTTTCACTTCTATGCATATTGCTACGGAATATACGAACCTCCGAATCAACAGCAATCTAATCGACGGTTCCACCATCTGAGTATCCAGTAAGGTAAAAGCACCTTTCCCATTCATCGGAGAAATAGTTGCTTGTCCCGATAAACGAGTCCGCAGTACGCATGAGAAGACCCTGAGAGATTGGATCGAACCCGCCATACATTCTGCGTCGCCCACGGAGCTCCATTCCATTTCTGAGACGATATTTCGTGTGGGTTAGAACTGAGACGATCCGACGGATAACAATTATATTGTTTCCGACTTCATATAGCTCTGGGTGCTTCTTGTTGAACTGGAAACAGTCCCTGGGGCTCTGATCGGTTGAAAGAGAGTTCATTTTTCTAGTTGTTCGGACTTCTTATAAGAGATTCTTTCAGAATGGATGAGATTTGGTTTGGAAGGTTTTGTGATTTGCGGATTAGGATTTTGATCTGGGATGGAGTTAACAACGATCCAAGTGATTCGATTTTTGTATGTTGTTTATATGTAGAATGTGTTCTTGAAAACTTGTCATTGATATATCTCCGAAGTTATAAGAGGTTTGTAAAAACTAGAGATGTTACAGAGCTTGGATTCCGATAAGTCCGATTGAAATAACATTTTTGATTTCTGTTCCGACACTTTAGAATAGGTGTTTGGAAAGAATGTTAAGATAGTGAAACAAAGTCTCAAGGAGGCACATGTCTACATCACCACGGACAGCCAGACCACACTGAGATCCCTGGAATTGTACTGCCAGGAGTCTCTGTTGACTTGGGAGTGCCGTAACATCATAAAGCAACTAGCCAGAGGCAATAGAGTGACTCTACAATGAGTACAAGGGCACTGTAGTGTTGAAGGAAATGAAAAAGCTGATGAACTTGCAAAAAGTGCATCAAGGTTAACACCTGCTGGTGCTTTTCTGTGGGCTAGGAAAAGACCAATATAAAGCTGCGGTCCAGCAATGGGAGTTGAATAACAGGATAACCCACTGGACTAACACTCCTGAACTTAATAATAATAATAATAATAATATTTATTCATGCTATTACATTTCACAATGTTTACATACGTCAAATACAAAAAGAAAATATATACTCATGAAAAATCCTGAAAATTATTCAAATAGTATTCATTCAATGAGAAAAAACATTTATTCAACAAGTATTTTTTCAAACAAAGTTTGAATTGTTTAGTAGGCATCGCCCTCACAGTGGGTGGCAGGCTGTTGAAGAGCTTAGGCCCATAGTAAGTTACACCGCACTTTACCTTATTGATTCTGTGGAAATCAGGATAAATTAGATCTCTTTTTCGTGTGTTATATTCATGAATATCCTGGTGTGTTCTATATTCCTCCTCATGCGACTTTACAAACAACAAACACTGAAAAATGAACAGACACGGGACAGTTAGTATTTTTTTATCCTGAAAGACATGTTTGCATTCATCTCTGTAATTAAGTCTACCCAAAACTCTGATAGCCTTTCTTTGCAATCCAAAGAGTCGTTTCACACCAGCATCATGACCCCAGCACAAAATACCATATGTTATCCTAGATTCTATGAATCCACGATACACAGACAATAACACAGAATCCGACACAACATCAGTTAATGACCGCAATGCAAAAACACCTGACGTAATTGAACTACAGACTTTATCGATGTGAGCATTCCAAGACAAATTACCCTCCATATGTACACCTAAAAATTTGATTGGTTCAAGTGAATTCATCCCTCCTAGATCTCTCATTGAAAAATACATATACTCTGTCTTCGTTTCATTCAAGCTGAGCTGGTTGCTATTGAACCATTCTGAAACAACAGAGGACAACTCTCCCAAAATGTGAACTATAAGCTCCCTAGACTGAGCCTTTTTGAGCACAGTTGTGTCATCAGCAAAAAGAACAAAGTCCGCATCAGGGTCGCAGCTCACAAGATCGTTGACGTAGATGAGGAAGAGAAGCGGTCCGAGAACCGATCCCTGTGGCACACCGCAATCAACACTTGACAAGTCAGACAGATCTCCCCCGACATCAACACACTGCACCCTATCAGACAAATAGGAGCCCAAAAGTTCAATTGCACCCTGATCGAACTGATACCTCTTTAATTTATAAAGAAGATGCTCTCTAGACACGCAATCAAAAGCCTTGCTCAAGTCACAGAAAAGTCCACCCACGTATAAACCATCACTATATCCTTCATTAATAATTTTCATAAGCTCTGTGATGGCAGCTGTTGTAGAGAGGCCGCTTCTGAATCCGAATTGGGAGCTATTAAAGAGGCAGTTGCTCTCAAAATAAGAGGTTAACTGTAGCTGCATAACCCTTTCCAAGACCTTTGAGAACAATGGTATAATCGATATTGGTCTATAGTTGTTGACCAATTGCACTGAACCTTTTTTATGAACAGGAACAACTCTTGCTACCTTAAGTATTTTCGGGAAGATGTTATCTTTTAAGCATAGATTCATCAATTTGGTGAGTGGACCAATTAATTCATTTACTAGACTCTTGAGTATTTTGATATTGAATCCATAATAGTCTCGACTACTCTTATTATTTAGTTTCATAATGATATCTCTAACCGAAGCCTCAGATACAAGAGAGAACTTAAATCGAATATCATGTAATCTGGACCCTATCGAACTACAGTAATTATTCATAAATTCCGCCGATGTCCTTCTAGATGGTGGTATATTCATGATGATCTCTTTGGGTGAATCAACGAAAAATTGGTTGAATCTATTAGCAGTGATATTATTTTTACTTGTTATTTTTTTCTTCAACAGATTGGTACTACTTTTGATAACGTTCCATACAGATCTTGGATTATAATTGTGTTTCCGGATATAGTTGTCATTATATTGCTTTTTTGCAATCTTAATTTCACGTCGATATAATTTTTGATAGTCACTTACTATTTTCTTCGCATTGGGTGTCTTATAAACTTCAACAAGATCTCTATAAAAAAATAATCTCTCGCGCATATTTTTCAGATCATTACTGAACCAAGAAATAGGCAAGGAGTTAACAGAATGCTTATATGTTTTTGGGGGAAATGATAAATCCACACAATTCTTTATAAATGTCACAAACATATCAAACTTGCTCTCTGTACCAATATTAGTATCCCATATAAACTTACTCACTGTCGGTACAAACATCATTTGTAACGTAAAGGAAAGTAAGCAGATGAGATTTGTAGGCTCTGTGAATCAGAAGTAGATACAGCCGAACACATGGTTTGCAAATGTCCAGAGCTGGCTGGCCTAAGAACCATTCATATGGGAAAGCTAAGAAAATTATATTCTTTATTCCACATCTTGTAAAACACCCTGTACAGGGTGGGCAAATTTCGATGTTTTAGCACTACAACTTTTGAACCAGAGGAGATAGACAAAATCTGATACCCACTTCTCGATCTCTTTTTCTGAGAAACTATCAAGGGAAGTATTCATTTTTGGCCACCTTCTTTTGTTTTCGAGTTATAAGGGAAAATTGGAAAAATGGCGATATCGAAAAACATTTATATCTCCGCTGATACTGATGATAGAGCTCTGAAATTAAAACATTATACAGGCACTTTTTTACGTAGAATCCAGTGGCGTGCTCGTATTTTCAAAAAGGTTTTTAATTACGAAGCTATGACCCAAAATTATGTTTTTTCAAATGGGAACACTAGATTTTTGTGCCATTTTCTGAAAGCTTGATTTTTCCTGATTTCAAAAATATATAACATCGTATGATTCGTATCAGAATAAATAACAGAAAATGGTCAAAATCCTTTTTTTCCTTAAGAATCTCAATATTTCTATGGTTTCAACTGTTGATGAGCCTTTCTATGACAAGAGCAGTGTCCTTTCGTCAATCTGATTATTTCTATGCTTTTCACTTATTTCTACAAAATTCGAATCTATATTTATTTTATACAAATAGTTTCGAAAAGATGAACGAACTTGGAAAAAGTTTCCTAGGTAGCTTGAACACAGTTTCAAATATTCATCTATTGAAATATTGAGAAGAGGTGTCGACTGTGCATTGTGCAATTGTTGTCATTATTAGGTTAAATATTATTTCTTGTTCGTCCCTTCGTAATTAAAATGTTGAGTTCAATCATTTATATGCATTGTTTCATATGCTGTTTAAAATGGATTGGTACTTGTGCGTATTGATTCTGGAGACCTATGTAAATAATCTCCTGATACATGCATCTCAATACAACTCTTTCGATTGAAAAATTCAATCTTGTGGTTTCTCCGTTATTTCCAAATCAATTTTTGGATAAAAAATTTATAAAACATATCTAGATTCGAATTCTGTAGAAATAAGTGAAAAGCATATGAATAATCAGATTGACGGAAGGACACTGCTCTTGTTATAGAAAGCTCAATTTTTCTGTGTTCATCAACAGTTGGAACCATAGAAATATTGAGACACTTAGGTGAAAAGAGGTTTTTGGCCATTCTCTATTATTTATATTGATCCGAATCATACGATGTTATATATTTTTGAAATCAGGAAAAATTAAGCTTTCAGAAAATGGCACAAAAATCTAGTGTTCCCATTTGAAAAAGCATAATTTTGGGTCATAGCTTCGTAATTAAAAACCCTTTTGGAAATACGAGCACGCCACTGGATTCTACGTAAAAAAGTGCCTGTATAATGTTTTAATTTCAGAGCTCTATCATCAGTATTAGCGGAGATATGAATGTTTTTCGATATCGCCATTTTTCCAATTTTCGCTTATAACTCGAAAACAAAAGAAGGTGGCCAAAAATGAATACTACCCTTGTTAGTTTCTCAGAAAAAGAGATCGAGAAGTGGGTATCAGATTTTGTCTATCTCTTCTGGTTCAAAAGTTGTAGTACTAAAACATCGAAATTTGCCCACCCTGTACATCGAATTTTCGAAAAGTGAAATTTTCCTCAGAATCTATAATGGATACTCTTTCAAACAAGCTCATTTGAAATAATGGCACACTTCGCATCAATATTTCATGAGCTATTGAATATCTGGAATTTTCAATTCATAGTAGAGGCGGACCTGTGTTTTTCCGAATAATGCGTTAATTCATATTGAATGAATTTAATTTCTGACAAAATGACTCAAGGCAGCATTTCTAACCTGTGGGGGAGTCCCCCAAACGGATGCTAGCATACCGAAAAGAAAAATTGTAGAAATTTGAAAAAAATAAAAAGTTATGCCAATTGAAAGTTTTTGATGAAATACATTAAACAGCCTGTATCTCTTAAACGAATATAGCTAGGACATATTTCGAACACTGATTCAGACTCAACACATCTGCCCTGAAAGCATGTACAATCATTCGTGAAACACCCTGTATTTCTCACACAAGATGAAGAAGGTGACGAATAAAGTCGAATTGGTTTTTTATGGTTTGGCCCTGGACTTACTTCAAAGGAGTACTATTTCTCTTTCAGGTGTCAGAATTTTGAAATAAAACTTTTTCTGATGGAACAGCTGATATATATGTGGAATCCTCATCATTGATCCCTGTAAATAATTAACACCAGTATGCTTGGATATCTATGAGTTTCTTAAACCTTCGAAGTCATGACATTTTCCATTGATTTACATGGGAAACAATTTATATTATACCTAAATTTTATCAGTTATAGTGTCAAACTCATGTCAGTTGATTTAAAATGGCACAAATTTCTGTTGTAAATCGTTCGAGGCTCATTGAGGGGTTCAGAAAACTCGAAAACGAACATGATAAGTACCACATGTCTGCCATAAAAGCAACAAGAACAAAATACTCTCTGCTCAAGAATATTCCATAGTGAAAACCAACTGAATTTTCAGAAACCAAGTATTTTGTGAGTGGTACGGCCGCCTAAATTTCTTATTGGACTTAGTACTGCCCCCCATACCGGGGAGATGCTGAGGGTGTGGCCCAGATGGCGGTAGAAAAATTATATAGGCATAGTTGTAGTGAAACGATAGACCGCATTCAACGCATTCAACTGGTAGGTACGACTAACGGAAAATATTAAGGAACAAATGAACCTCTCAACAGATACCGGTGCAAATTTCTTGGACATAGAAAATGCATTTGATGAAATGTGGCAATCAAACTTACGAGATTGATACAATCGTACCAGGCAAATAGAAAATTTAAGGTGAATATTGATAGTACCAGGTCAACGATCAGAGGAATAGAAGCCGGAATTCCCCAACGATCGGTGATAGGACCGCTGCTGTTCAACTTATACATGGCAGACATACCGAAAATGAATAAATGCCACATAGACCAGTATGCAGATGACACTGCCATATACTATCACAGTAGATTGCGGAAAACGATCACTAGGCAGTTACAGCTAGACCTAGATAAGCTGATGGAATACTTCAATAAATGGAGATTCGAAGTGAATACATCGAATACAGTTGCAATCTACTTCAGGGGAACAACAGTAAAGCAAGAGAAAGCAGGAAACGTCAAAATAGAAAACCAGATGATAAAATGGAAAAAGGAAGCAAATATCTGGGAGTAATACTGGATGAAAGAATGAATTTTAACAGACAGATAGAAGAAAACAAAAAAAGGCAAGGCAATTGCACGGGAGACTGAACCCGCTGCTCAACCTAAAAAGCAAACTTTCTTTAGAAACAGCTGAAGATAATAAAAATAGTGCTAATACCAAGCATTAGGTATGCAGGAGTTACCTGGTACAATAATAATAATAATAATAATTCTTTATTGCCATACCAAAGTGTTATACGAAAGACAATAATAAGGATCAGTTGCAAAGTACGCTAAATTCACTAATCAGAACAGCGGTTGGCGCCCCATGGTATAACCAACCAACAAATCAGAGAAGAACTGAAAATTGAAACTATTGAGGAAATAGTCAACAAACAAAGAAAGGAGACAATAGAGCCGCGAGAATAAGGAATTAAGAAAGATAATACAAATCAAAATAAGAATGACAGATAAGAGGAAATAACTCTTTCAAAGAACTAAATAGAATAAAAAAGTGATATGTAGTAGGGAGGAAAGTCTTCCTATCAGACAACAGTAGAATATAGGAGAAATTAAATTAGAGGCTTAAGGAATGTTAATTCCAGACCTCAACCAAAGAGAAGATCTGAGTGAAACGATAGACCACGGATTCATCAAGCTACTTGACTTGATGAATCCCTACTAATGATAAACGTTGATGTTTACTACCCGATAATCAGAGTCGAATATACGATAGAAGAAGACAATTTCCAAGATCTAATCGATTGCAATTTTCCATTGAATATTTATAACCCAGTATGATATCCATGCCACCATACCCTCATCAATAATATAGGGCGATCCGACAAATATTGGTCGAACGACACACTCGGATAAACGGATCACACATGTGGCGAATTGACAGCTTCATATATTGTGTTTTCGAGGCGAATTAAAGTTGACGAAAGTTTTCCAATTAAGGCAATCCCCACAAGAAATTAAAGTGACGCTATGTGCCGAACGGGCCATAATTTGATTTAGCGCGATTGATGAACGTGCCGATGTCCAGGAATTGACGGGGGATCCCCGGACGCGTGTGCTGCCCCGCCCAGGGTGACATTTCGTCGGATCGAACGCCCGCGTGACGTTTCACGGCCTCCGTTGATTTACCATTCGATTACGGGAAGTGTTTTCGACGTATTCGTCCTTGTTCGATGTGTGGCGTTTTCGAGGATGCTGAACGTGGTTAACAAAACGGCAAAGGATATCGCACACTTTATTGAAGAGAGTGGGCCCTTGTCGAATTGGCTGAATTTTTGATAATTTGCAGTCCAAGTCATTCAAAAAAAAAGTTCAATAGACACAAGTTTTTCTATAGGCTTGTTTTGAAGTTCTGCATTTTTAAACAATAGTAGACTTCTTCCTGTATAATATTCACTATTCTGAGTAATCAAGATGTGGATAATTCATTATAATGAGATAATATTGAAAGTAGTTTTCCTGGGTGTTATTACATTTGATCAGTTATACAATATGGTTCAGCCTCTTACAATTTTTCAATTCAATTATTCTAAAATGGATGCAATTCGCCTTAGCGCTCTTCAATCAAAAAATTCTATTCTACCTTATTCTACATCACAGTCGAAAAGATATACACAGTGTTTTTTCTTGAAAAAGAAATAGAAAGTTATATTCGAAATGTTGCGTACTGAAATTCCAACACGAATGCGAAATTTCGAACGCATGAGTGTTGGAATTGCCTTCTACAACGAGTATTAGACGATATTTTCTCTATTTCAGTCAAATTTTATGAAATATTGTCGAAATTCAATGAAAAATTCAGATTATACATCCTAGTAACATTCGTACTTCATTTTTTTTGTTGAAGAAGGGGAATCTATTTACAGACGAACCCTATCCAAAGGAACAAGTGTGAGGGTCCTGGCTCATTAAGAGCGAGAATACTCACTAAACCTAACCTGCTGCTTCTTAGGTTTCGGGCATAAAGCCTATAAACCATTTATCTCTTGATCGGATAAATTTCTACTTGCACACTATTGTGCTGGGTTATTCGGGATTCCTTTTTATTCGGATTGTTTATTCAATTTGTATTTGTATTTTCTTGTGTTTCCTATATATTTAGGTCATCGTTTTGCAATTGATCCCTGGGTCTTTTGCGGTTGTATTCATTCTTCTTGCATCTTCGGCAGGATCGTAATCTTCTCAATTCGTCGTTGGGATGTTCTATCAATTTTTCGAATTTCCTTTCGGCTTTTTTCTTCATGAAGTCAGTTATTCTGTCCCATTTTAGGTCTCTGTGGATTTGGATGTTTCTATCAAACCAAGGGGCATCTATTGCCCATCTTAGATATTTTTATCTTCCATTGATTGAATTCTCTTGATGTGGTTCTTTGCCGAGTATTCCCAAGCCACTGAGCCGTACGTGAGTTGGGGTCTGGCAACGGCTTTGATTATCCTGGGTTTGGTGTTTCTGTCCATTCGGCTTCTTCTTCCGATGATTGGATATAGACGGTTCATCGCTTTGTTGGTTTTATCCACCGCATTTTGCCATTCAACTTCGTTGCCGTCAATTGATAATTTTTTCCTCCATTTGTAATCTTCTCCTTTGTAGTAAGATAGCTTGACTTTTCTGTCCATTTATCTCCATCTTCCATTTGATGCACCATTTGGTTATTTCATCTGCTGCTTTTTGTAATGTTTGGTGTATGATATTTCCTCTTCTGTGTTTGACTGATATTCCTGTGTCATCCGCATAAAGGGTAAGCAAATTTCTCGGATTCTTTGGTATATCATGTATGTATATATTATACAGTAGAGGTCTTAATACTGAGCCTTGTGGGACTCCTTCTGATAAGTGTCTTAGCGTTGATTTTTTATCTTCTAATTTAACGTAGAAATTTCTATCCCTCAAGTAATTTCTGATGATTCGGCACATCTTGATTGAGTATCCAACTATTCTCATCTTATAGGCTAGTCCTTCCTACCATACTCTGTCAAATGCTCTTGTTACATCTAGTAGTAGCAGTCCAGTAGCTTGTTTGTTTTTAAAGCTCTTGGTGATATACTCTGTTAGTCGGAGAAGTTGTTGTTCAGTTGAATGTTTATCTCTGAATCCGAATTGTTCTGTTGGTAGAATATTCAGATTTTCGGTTTCTTCTTCAAGTCTCTTGGCACCTACTCTTTCTATTAACTTTTCTAGGGCTGGTAAAAGACTAATCGGCCTGTAGTTTTGCGGGAATTTTCTATTCTTTCCAGGTTTATTGAATACAATCACTTCGGCTGTTTTCCATCTGTTTGGGAAGTGTTCTGTTCTCATTACTGCGTTTGCAATGTTTGTTATCGCAGCTATCCTTTTTTTGGGCAAATTATTCAGCATGGTGTTTGTGATTTTATCTTTTCCTGGCGCTTTCCTATTTTTCAGTTTCATGATCAATTCTTTGATTTCTGTAAGAGAGGTTGCATTCGTCATTGTCTCTTGTGATAGTGTTTTCCTCTTCATGTTCTTCTATTATTTCTTCGAGTTCTTCATTATCGTCGTCTTCTCTATAATTAATCCTAGATTCCCTTTCAATTGTATCGGCTACAGCATTTGCTTCGTCGTAATTTGTATACGCCATTCCATTCATACCATGAAGTGGCGGTATTATTGTGTTTTCTTGCCTAAGATGTTATTACATTTTCCATGCGGAATGATCCATTGTGTTTAGTTCGCTTATTTTTTTATTCCATCTATTTCTCCTCAGTTCAATGAGTGCATTTTTCAAGATTTGACTATGGTTGTTCAGTTTTAGCCTGTCTTCGTTTGTTTTGTAGATTCTATAGTTTTTCCTTAGTCTTCTGTTCATTTTGATTAATTCTTTCATTTCTCTAGGGTTCTCTCCTTCTTTATGTCTTGGTGTTGGTTTGATTACCCTTTTCGTGCTCTCCTCAAATGCCTTCAGTGTGTGTTCTCCTAAATCTTTTACTCTATCTTTGAATTCTTCTGACGTGTCAATCTGTGGTATTTTTGTAATTCTCAATTTCAAATTGTTGCTGAATTTCTTCCAGTCCGTATAATCTCTCGATTGCATTTTTTCGTTATAAGGTCCTGTTCCTAAAATAAATTCAATAGGGTTATGATCAGAAGTTCCATCCTCTATGGTTCTCAGTGAGAAATCCTGTCTGACATTTTTCATTAATACTATGTCAATCACATCCAGTGACCCTGGGCCTTTTGGGAGGTATGTCGGTGTTTCTGGTCCGATTACAATTGCTTTATGTTTTTCAGCATATTTTTTCAATTTCTTTCCATTGCCTCTCTTGACAATCAATGCCATGCCACCTCCGTCTACCGTGTCCGGTCTATCGTTTCTATGTACCACGTAACTTTGATACGATATTTTATCCTTTAATGTTAGACTTGTTTCTTGCAAGGCAATTATATAATAATAATAATAACTCTTTATTGCCTGAATTATGTGGTATTTACATGACTTGTACAATGAGTGCAAAAGGTGGGCATATCGCTAAAGCGATATCTTCCTGCCAACCTCACAATGTTGAAAATAAATAAAATTAAATTAACATGCTTTAAGGCAAAATACAAAAAAAACAAATGCCAGACTACTGAATCGCTCATGGTTAAGGAATTGGGATGGATGGAATATATGGGGGGATGTATGGATAGGGGGAAAAATGAAGACAAAAATGAACCTACGAAACTCACATAACTCAAAGTTCGGCGGTGAGCAAGTGTTTTCTGACGGCAACTCTGAAAGATGACAAAGAAGGACGACTTTTGATACTGTCAGGGAGGCGGTTCCAAAATTGGGAAAACCTCAAGAAAAAGCTATTGTTTGCGAAGTTAGTCGTGTGTGCAGGTATTCTCAGTGTAAAGTTTGAATGGGCCCTCGTATGATGATGCTCACCACCAAGTTTCTGGAGACCTTCATATAGATATGCTGGTGACTGTGCCGAGATGACCCTGAACCCCAGTGATAGCAGACGCCAGGAACGACGTTTTTTAATTGACAACAAGTTGAGGTTCTGTCGAAATACTGACACATGATCATATTTCTTTAAGTTGTATATGAATTTTATGCCGGTGTTCTGCAAACGATCAAGCTTGTTCAGCTGCTCCGAAGTCAGTCCAATGTATGAGACATCCGCATAATCGATAATTGGAAGTAACAATGAAAAAAAGAGTGTTTTCCTTGTCTGAAATGGAAGGAAGTTCTTAAATAAGCGTAGCTGATGTAGAGAGTAGTAAAACCTTTTATTTATCGCAGCAATTTGATTATCCCATGATAAGGTTTCATCCATGATTATACCAAGATTTTTGACTGTTTTCGAATAAGGTATTTTACTACCATTTAACTCAATCTCACAGCACCTTCCATCGAGTCCGCTCAACGTTCTGCGTGTGCCAATAATTATACACTGAGTTTTTAAGGTATTAAGAACTAGACCCATACTTGAGGCTTTCTTAGATATCAGAGCCAGGTCAAAGTTGAGTTTATTAACGTCTTCTGCAAATTGCTCCGGTGAGGTGTGTACATAAATTTGCAAGTCATCAGCAAAAAGATGGTACCTACAACTGGTGCGATCGAGCAGGGTTTGTATGTAAATGGAAAAGAGGAGCGGCCCCAAAACGCTTCCCTGTGGTACTCCCGTCGACACATCCATCCAGGCAGAGGCCCCCTGGGCAGTGTCTACCTTGATCTTTCTCCCCTTGAGATATGACTCGAAAAACCTTCTGGTATTCGAAGAGAAGCCTAATATTCGCAACCTAGCTATCAATATATCTAAGTCGATAGTATCAAAGGCTTTACTAAAGTCCAGAAGCACCAATACTGTGAGCTGCCTCTTATCCATAGCTTCACCGATGTCACTGATAACTTTAGTGAGAGCAGTAGTTGTGCTGTGTCCCCGACGGAAGCCCGACTGATATGCATTGTGCAAGGAATAAGTATCCATGTACGAAACTACTTGAAAATAGATTATCTTCTCGAAAATCTTTGATAAGGTGGGAAGAATGGAAATTGGACGGAAATCAGCTACGTCATCGGCATTCTGCTTTTTGGGAATGGGAATTATCTTAGCCTGCTTCCATAATGAGGGAAAAACACCATTTACTAAAGGTACATTAAATACATGATTTAGGACCGGAAGAATTTCATCGATAATCGGTTTCAGAAGAGCTGTTCCGATATCATCGCAGCCAACTGATCTCGAGGTTATTTCATTCAAAGCCAGCCTGATGTCGTTGTCAGTAATTGCCACAAACTCGAAAGAAGGCCTGCTAGGTAATGGTGATGAACTGAGTGATTCCAATGTGGATTTTTTGATATCTCTATCCAAGGGGATGCAGGGTGAAACAAAATGCTTGGCCAGAAGATCTGCATCAAGGTTGCAAGTTGAATCAAGTTCCTTCCTTCCAATTCCAACTGAGCGTATAGTCTGCCAAACTTTCTTAGGAGGTACGTTAAGAAGATTCTCATGAAAAAACCTTCTCTTCTCATTCCTGCACAAGTGATTGCAAGTATTTCTCATTACCCGGTACAATTCCCTATTATCAGGAGTGGGGTTTTTTATGTACAATGATTTCAATTTATCACGTTTCTTCATCATCTGCTTCAAGTTTTCATTTAACCAGGCACACGAAGGACGCCTCACTGTCACTGTCCTCACCGGAGCCAAATCATCATAAATTTCCAGTATCCTTTGGTTTGAAAATTTCACTTTCTCATCAAGTGTAGGCTTTTGGTATACCAACTTCCAATCCACCACTCTTGCCCTATTTGCAATATGGATATCATCCACTATGTTCAAGTTTCGGAACTTGATAACACGTCGCCTGAACTTAGGACGTTTGAAGTTAAGAGCAGCATAAATCAAATCGTGGTGTGAAAACTGATAAGCATCGTGCTGGCCAAAGGTGAATATTTTGTTAGGCATTGATGTTACAACTGAATCAAGCAGTGTATTGGAGTTAGGTAAATGATGGGTAGGTTTTTTGTTGATCAATTTCAAATTATAAGAATCGAATATGTTATGCAGAAGTTTGGACCTGCTTGAGTCGCGAATCATACACGTGTTAAGATCACCCATCATAATGATCTCCGAATAAATGGGAACCAACTCTGCCATTACAGCATCAAATTCCTCAAAGTAGCTACACATAGGGGGTGAATAGAGAACACCAACTAAAAACTTCTTGTGTAAATTTATTTCTATGAAGAGGTACTCTAATGAAGGTGTTTTATCCGAACTTGAATGCTTTACAATTCGACAAGAAATGTTATCTTTAACGTAAACTGCAACACCCCCACCTCGACGATCAACCCGATCGCACCTCAGAAGCCTATATCCCTTCAAATCTACCGCCGATGACTGGAGAGATGGTTTAAGCCAAGTTTCACTAACAAGTATCAGATCATGCAAGCAGTTGGAGAATGTATTTACCAGGTCATCTCGATGGGCCATCAAACTCTGAGAATTTATGTGACAATTTAGGAAATTGTTTGATGCAACTTCATCGAGCCTATGACCTTCATCTGACATATGCGATGTTACATCTGAGTCGACAAGATTCAATAATTCCTCCTCAATGTCTTCACTTTCAGGGAAATATGTAGGGGAAACAGGATAATAAGAGTAATCATGAGCATTCATAACAAAAATAAATAATTGTAAACAATAAAAATAATAAAACCAAAACCAGCAACCGCATACAATATTAAATGAACACGACGAAAAATAAATCAAACAAATATTAGACCTTCATGCTCCGTGAAATATGAACAAAAGTAATTAAAATATCATCTGCTCACGTTTTTACTTCTGGTAATTGGCCCCCGCAGGGGACGCTGAGTAGAGGCAGGGTCTATATCAATCACTGCAGAGCCCTTCAACCCCTCTATCTGCGACAGAGAGGTAATCCTCATCTTTTCCTTTCCCACAGCAGCGTGAATACTACCATTATATGTCCATGCATTACGTGGGCCAAAGGCAGCCCTTGCCTCATTAAATAGGATCATTCTTCTCCTGGTTAAAAACTCCGTGATCAGGATCTTTGTTCCCTTCAGTTCCTTCTTGGCATCCCAAACTAAGTTTTTATGTGTGTTGTTAGTGAAGGCTACTAGGAGAGGTCTAGGTTTCTTCCTGCTCTTATCCGTTGATTTACCAAAGCGACGGACATCGCCGATACATCCATTAGTGAGTAAACCAGGATCAAGCTTCACCATGGTGATAAGATCCTCAATAACTGAAACGGGATTCTCCTTTTCCTTCTCTGTTATGCCATGTACAAGTAAACAGTTCTTTCTAGACTCGTTCTCTAGTTCGTCCATTCGATTATCAAGATTAGTGAAAATATTATTTATGTCGGCCAGGGCGACCATTATACCATCCTTGAAAGCGGTGAAATCTTTTTGAATGTCATTCAGTGATGTAACATCATCAACTGTGCCGACCGCATGTTGAAGTTTTGTATTGAATCTGTGGATAGAACTATTGAAATGTTCTTCGAGTCTTTTGAACTCCGCGGCGAAATCCATAGTGAAGTATCAATATCCGATGAACGGATAATCCCAAGGAAGATCGTAGTACTGCGATCTCACAGCAGATTCTGCCAATATCCGATGAACACACGGGAACCTCCTTATCTCTTGGTTGATAAACACGAATGTTGATATTTATTTATTTTTAACAGGAAAACTCATAAATTGCAGCAAAAAGGGTCCAACTTTATACGCCAATACAAAGGTACTCACTAGTGAAATTAATTCTAATGGATTTTTAGAATTAAGAGTTCGATGATCAGGTTAATTTACAATTTTTCACAGCAACAAGATAAACGTCTCATCTGTCCATGTCATGAACATGAATGGATCTTCTTCTGCAATCAGTTCTTCTAATTCGGTTTTTCGCGATTTCACGCCGTTTATGTTCCATGGCACTATTTTGATATTTTTCCTTTGTTTCATAAGATTCATTTATTCATTTCACCATGATTTGTACTCAGTTGTGGTTGTTTGCTCTTTTTCTCTCGATTTTTTCTTCGTTGGAGATATTTTGGTTTTTGTCGTTTTCTTTGTCACGAGTTTGAATTCGCTACAACCTTTGTAACTTGCTGGGTGTCCAGTGCACATGTGGCATTTCTTTCTTCATCTTTCCTGGCTAGAGTGCACTCTTGGCTGCTGTGATTTCCTGAGCATTTCACGCATCTCCATGGAGAAGTGCAATTATTCTGTGCATTTCCGTATCTCTGGCATCGATGGCATTGCCCCGGTCCTTCTGTCTTCTTTTTTGGTTCTATTGCAATACAAAGATTGTAAAGCTTCGTGATTGCGAAAATTTATCTTAACTTTCGTATTGTATCTTGGCAGTTGGTGTGACTGTTACGAAAATTGATAGATTACGGAATTTGAATTCGAACCATACGTTTCGAATTTTGAAATAGTTTATAATTACGCA
Source organism: Harmonia axyridis (assembly GCF_914767665.1). Classification (NCBI taxonomy): domain Eukaryota; kingdom Metazoa; phylum Arthropoda; class Insecta; order Coleoptera; family Coccinellidae; genus Harmonia; species Harmonia axyridis. The sequence goes on from NC_059507.1 coordinate 20,469,626, forward strand.
TTGAATTCGTGAATTATGTCAGACGAAATCCATTCAACAACAACATAATTGAGAGAAATTCCGAATAATGTCGCAAATCATTTCACTAAATCCAAATAATAATATATTGACAATTGACGTGTGTTGAATTTTGATAGGATTGGAAGTTTGTGTAGACAACCACAAAATGAAAAATTTAACTGAAAACAATGCTGCAATGAGTTTATACAACACATAGGATAGGATAAGAAATATCAAACAAAAAGATTTTTTTCAAATATATTGCAACGAATGAATTCTGCAAATGGATGGATTCTCCAGTATACATAGTACATTTCTAATGTAACTTTCGCTTTCTTTTGGGAGGAACACTCCGTATATTTTTTCGGATATGATGTAGAATAGGATTCATAATCATTTTTTGACTGTAGATCGCTAAGGCGATTTGTAACCATTTTCGAATAATTGAACTAATTGAAAGTAACTGAAACACACTGTATAATTGACCAAAGAACAATGCTTTTAATGGTATCACTAGTAAATCAAAATAGTGATGATTATCCAGGATAAAGTTTTGTATTGTCTAACAAATTAGTGTGTGCATGCAGGGGCCTCTAGCATAAAAACTAGCCAATGGAAAAATTCAGCCAAATTTATAGCGTGCCTTTTTCTCTGAAGAAGTGTGCGGTATCATTCAACATTATGGTTCACTATTTGGTCTTAAAATATCTAGAAGTATTATAAAAATGAAAAAATCACCTACTGGAAATATGGAGCTTTTGAAGCGCAATCAAATGAACGAGAGGTTGAAATTTCCTGATTTCGCGTCAGAGCTTTCCTGATTGTTTTTCGATATTTTGTTGAATTTTTTATGGTGCTGACAACTCTATCAACATGGGATTTTGCATGAAGTTCGAATTGTCATTCTAGAGGATTTTTCAATAGAAATGCACAAATGTGTATTATTTTCATTTACTATATATCATTTGTGTGGAATAATACTCGCTTCAGCAACGAGTAAAAATGGTTATATTAAAATCAATGCTCATTTGTGAATACTGAGAAATAATAAAACAATTAATCGTGGAGGACATTATTTAGTTAATCGACTCACTATTCACTGTAGACACATTTCAAAAGGAATATTCTTTACATGATTCAAAAGTACGAGTGTCTAGTACGGAGGAGTACTGGTAGCAGTTTTGATCTTGTTTAGAATAAGACGAAAAGTGAGTCGATTAACTGAATTCTAGTTGAATTTCTTTCGGTATTCACAAATGATCACTGATTTTGATGAAACAATTTAACAATTTCTACATTTTGTTGGAACGTGTATATTTCCATGATTAAATGGAATAATTTTAACGAATGTCATAAGAAATGCCAAAAACATATGGCCAGTAATGCCATGAATTGTACCATTCCTATTGAAAGTCCCTATATTTTGACCTGTAGGAGGCTTACTTAGATACCAACTTATCAATAATACCAAATATGAAGCGAATAGAACAATTTGAAAGAATTGGTTCTCTATTTCAAAGGAATTTTTATGATTCTGGTGCTGCAGCTAACTAGCTTCAGCAGAATTGATGAAAATGTAAGGTCTCAAAGTTTTAACCTTCAGAAATTGTACAACCTTAAAATACAACACATCAGTGCCATTTATGACTTTGTTTATTTTATTTATATTATACATCTGAGAAATGTTGTTAATGAGAAACAAGAAAGAATAAGGACAATTAACAACTCATACCTATTCCGTAAAGATATTTCTCTATTTCTGTATCGTAATGAGTTCATTACAGTTCTAAAAAACAGTGCTGTAATGAACTCATTACAGCATCGTTCTCAGATATATTTTTCGTTTTGTGGTTGTCTATGCTGACTTCCAATCCTATCAAATTTCAACAAACGTCAATAATTGTCAATATAATATTGGGGATATAGAGAAATGATTCGCTATATATTCGCAAATTCTCATAATTCTGGTAGTGTTCAATCGATTTCGTCAGACATAATTCACGAATTTAATGTGTAATTGTAAATTATGTCTAAATTCGAAACATACGATTCATATTCAAATTCCGTAATCTGTCAATTTTCGTAACAGTCACACCAACTGCCAAGATACAATACAAAAGTCACTAGGATATATAATCTGAATTTTTCATTGAATTTCGACAATATTTCGCAAAACTTGACTGAAATAGAGAAAATATCGTCTAATACTCGTTGCAGAAGGCAATTCCAACACTCATGCGTTCCAAAACTCGCTCCTTCGTCGCTCGTTTTCGAATTTCGCATTCGTGTTGGAATAGGAGCCCATTCTGCAACTTGTTTTAGAATATACTATTATCAATCAAGTGCAGAAGGCATTGATATTCTTCCGCCAGTTCATAATTGAAAACCTTGCCACTTCGTGGCTTGTTTTTGAATGAACGAGTGTTACAATGAGCCTTCTGTAAGAGTATGATATATTATTTTCTCTTATTCATTTTTTTCTCTAATGCACCGACGTTAATGTAGCTACTGGAAAATTTTATAGCGTTCTGACTTCTGGATGGTGTTTTTTCGGAATGTGTACCTACAACGATTCGAAGAGTGTCATCTTACCCGCCTTGGTTCACGGGACATATAATTATTCAGCTCAGGACCAAAAATAAATATTTGCGTGTGCATAGGTACTCGGGTGATGTCGAGGCATTGGATGTGTACAAAGGTATTCGAGGTAACCTCAAGAAGGGGATCGCTGTTGCACGGACCAACTTCGTTCGTCAGGCTGAGGGCAGTTTATATGGAGATCCATCTAAGTTTTGGGCATTTCTAAACGCGATTCGAGATTGTTCTTCTATTCCTAGTTCAATGAATTATAAAGACCACCGGTTAACGGATCCCCAGAATATAGTGAACGCTTTTGCCTAATTTTTGGGATCTAACTTCATTGACTCTAGCAACGGCCCGTGGACTGATGCCTCTGCTGACTCCTATGTACAGACTCTGGCTATTCCTGGAGTAACCGAGGATAGTGTGCTCGGTTCTCTGAAGGTGTGTAATTCAAAGATGACTGCTAGCCCTGACGAAATCCCTTCTTTTCTGCTGAAAGATTGTGCAATAATATTCGCTAAACCATTATATGTTACTTACAGTCTATCACTTTCGATACTTTGTTTTCCCACCATCTGGAAGGAGGGCAGGATTTGTACTGTTTTTGAAAAAGGTGATAGAATGAATTTCTATCACCCTTAAAAATTGGTCTATTATTTTCAATTGAATATTGAAAATTATAGACCAATTGTTATTTTAAGCAACTTCAGCAAGGTTTTTGAAAGTATTATTTATAATATTCTCTATTCGCAAGTCAGCGGTCAGATTGTTGATAGTCAATACGGATTCATTAAGGGTAGATCCACAGTGACTAATTTAACTTGTATAATACAATATACTGCTATTGCATTGGATGAGTTTTCCCAAGTAGATGTCATTTATACGGATTTTTCGAAGGCATTCGGTAGGCTGGACCATGGTATCCTTTATGAGAAACTGTCGTCTTTTGGACTGATTCTCAATTTAATTCTTTTTCTGGAGTCGTACCTTACCAACAGGACGCTGTGGGTTTGTACTTCATCAATAACATTTGCCGTGTCCTGACGAGTGAATGTCTACTTTACGTGGACGACTGCAAGTTGTTTCGGCGGATTCTCTCGATTGAGGATTGTTGGGAATCGTTGGTGTGCAAGATATTCACTTCCTCTTAACATAAATAAATGTTGCTTAATTTCATTCAGTCGGAGGATGGCACAAATTGAGTTTCACATGAGGGTCACATTCTTTCCAGGGTGGCTGAGTACAAAGATTTGGGTGAATGTGAAGTGAGGTGTGAGCATTTCTTATCAATTTTTTTCTTTGTATAATCATTGCATAGCTTGAACTTGGCTTCGATTTTTTCTGTTTTTTATTTTTCACATGGAATGTATTTAGTTTAATAAGGTTTCATTTCTCGTATTTTTTTTGCCGATTCCGTAATTGGCTTAGGCTGTTGAAAGGTGTAATAAATAAATAAATAAAAAATTCACTAAATTTTCATTGAAATTAAGGGAATATTCCATGAATGTCGTAGTGATTTTTGCATTGAAAAATGTGGGTTGGCTGAACAGTTTTCTGTTTCACAAATTCGCAAATAATAGAATAGATAAATCCGTGGCAGGATAGTACCAACATATAATAATGAAATATAGTTCGTTCAGAAAATGAAATATAGCCGTGAAATCTGTGTGAATCTGAGATGTTATGGCACAATTTTGATCTGAAAGGTGTGGCAAAATGAACGGATTAACCACATAATCAGAGAAATAATTGAATTAATATTTAACTGCAAAATACCGTAATGTGTAATTCGCACATTAAATATTAGTTTGAGATGATTCATACTTACGGGCCAGTCATGATTGAAAACGTTAATATATCATGCAATCCTAGAAATAAATAATGCCCGAAATCGAAGAATCGTAGGCTTATACTCTGACAAGTCAGCGTTTTGAATTGCTAAAGAACTCCCAGAATAGAAACTATAAAACACGATTCGACCCCAGTCCCGGGAGAAATATGAATAAACAATCAGTTTTTACGATATCCCGGACACGAAAAACAAATTTTTTTCCCGAATCAGGACGCATCGATTCTTTTGGCCTTGGGTGTGATATCTAAAAAATTCATATCCTTACGAAGGATGCCGGATATCCTGCCACATTATTGTGCGTATTACGGATCGCAGTCATCGGGAATCTGTTTTCTGAATCTATTGAATATTCATGCTTTAATCAAGGAGGGATGAAAACTTAATTGGTTTTACGTTATTTGGAATTGATGAGGATGAGTGAGTTTGGTTTGTGTCTCGTTGATTAGACAGATTTCGATTGGTTTTTCCTGCCAATGAAGAGGAAAAATGCATGGATAACTTACTCTTTTCAGATGTCGACTCGAATACTTAACTCAAGTTAATTTTTAAGATCCTTGATAAATGATATCTGATTTTATGTATTTTCATGGCATGTAGTGTAGGAAAGCACTAGGAGCAACTGAGCGTTCGTTCTTTCAATCGACAATTGCGCCTTCGAAAGACCCCATAACTGTAAAAACAACAATTATATCAAAAACATAAAAGGGTTGATTCACCTCGATGGCCTATATGAAAAACTGATCAGAATTTTGTGCTGAAAATTGGTATGTTTGGGGTTTGAGACGATGACCTTTCTCCCTAAAATATTTTCAGATATCAACAACTTCCGGTTATACCGGAATCAGGGTGCTACTTCTTAATTTCAAATGACACACCCAGTATATTATTGCATCATTAGATTGCTTTTTTTGATAACAATTTCAGCTATATGTCATACCTTGAGTTCAACTCAAAGTTTCATGAGTTAATGAGATTCTCATGAAAAAATTGGTGGCAATAGGGACTCATATTTTTTCAAATATTTCTGCAGGGAAAGTTTTTTCGAAAGAAGCTTTATCGTTTTCGATTTTGCAAATACGTACTATTATAAAACTGTTCGCGGTTCGGTCGAAAAATGTACAGGGTGTTATTAGAAGATCATGAACTTGGACAACTCAAATTCATCAAAACTCATGATGTTCAAATTAGAACCTATATTTTTATTATTTCAGTCGATTCAACGTATAAAAAAATGTGGTTACTTAAGAAAATCCCATACGCAACATGAATACTTTAAATGAGGAAAAACCAGACATTTCAAAAATTGTAACGAATTATTCGTAATTTGAAATTGTATTGGTTTATGGATTTTTCAACAATGCCAACAAAAAATCAGTTATAATAATGAAATATAAAATTTTGTTGAATATCGAATTTCAGTTCCTTTCTGTGTTGTTCGGAAGTCACAGACTTACTCTACACAGTTAGGAATTGCGGTTTTTCCTCATTTTATTCTTCCTCGATAACTTTCGAAGTATTCATTTTAGGTAGAGAGTTTGCTTAAGTAACCCCCACTTTTTAAGTACGTAGAATCAACTGAAAACATAAGAAACATAGGTTCTAATTCGAAAATTTTGAGTTTTGATGAATTTGAGTTATCCAAGTACATGATGTTCATACACCTTCTAAATTTTTCAACCAAACCGGGAACAGTTTTTTAATAGTACGTAATTGTAGAATCGAAAACGATAAAGGTTATTTCCGAAAAAAATGATTCTCCAGGGAGTTTATATGTTTCTCCAGTTTATAATGAAACATTCTGTAGATAAATATGTTCACTAATGGCGCAATCGACGTATAGGTGAACTTCGCGATTATGCTTTCTTCATTATTTTCTGCTCGAATTTTTATGGTTCTGATGATGCTATAAAAACGAAATTTCTTCATACTATTACTGGATGTTCTTCAAGTTGAATCAGTCAAATATCTCAAAAAGAAAACATCTTACAGAAAAATATTTCGAATAAAAGATTAGTTGTTTTGAGGTGGAATCCCACTTATGCCAGATCCTCTTCCATTAAATTCCCTCTTGGGGAATTTTTTTGAAATTTCAAATAGGAAAAATATAAAAATATTATACTTTAAATTTTTCACAAGTCGTCACAGATGACTCGTTCCATTCTAGGTAATCATGTAATCATTCAGCATGAAATTCGGACGTTTTCTGCCCTTTTTGTTCCAGTACGTATACTGTCATTGATCATTTGAAAATAATAATAATAATAACTCTTTACTCGGTTCGAAATACTTCAATCGAAAGAAGATATTTTGAATCTAGTAGGAATCTCCAACGAGACAATTTCTTGGCAAAGTATTTTTCTTGAATTTTTTTATGATTCAGATGATATGATGGTCTTGTAATTTTCCACTTTTTGAAACGCCAGAATAATAAATCTGAACCGAAAATATCGAAAATTTAATCTGATGAACAAATCAAGCCATTAATGCTGCAAGTACCCTATTACAAATATTTATGAATAAAGTACGTTAAGCGCCTAAAAATTTTCAAGTCAACTAAATTTCATTAAGGTTACCTACTCCTGAGGTGGCCTCAATATTCGGTGTTGCCGGAGCATGACGCCGTGATGAATTATCAATATCGAATTTAAATGATATTAAATATCATATCCATTTGGAAAATTCACGCTTGAAGTCGAGGAATAATATCAATAATCAATATTCAAAAATTAGCTGGTTCATGGGGGGCTGATGTCAGCACTCTTCGTACGGGACCTTTGGCCTTGTTTTTTTCTGCTGTTGAATATTGTTGTATTGATTCACAGCTTAACGTATCTATGATAATTATCACATTACTATTAGATCTACACCTTTACATTGGTTAACATTGCTATAACATATACTTCCGCCTCCAATTCGTAGACAGGTCTACGTCAAGAAATCTTGGATAAAATTCTACCTGAACTTATTTACAATTGTATTTTACCTCCTAGATACTAGTGCTGCCAAACTGAAGTTACGCAAACCTTTATGGATTAATACCTTTCTTCACTCTAATGCAAGTAATAAGAAAATTTGGCGTTCGGAATGGAGTTCTTGTACCTAATACCTTCAACAAAAGTCTTATCGTTGATCCTTTAAGTTTCAATTTTCCTAAAAAAATTGGTGTAATTCAAATCGACTCAGGACTTGTCATGGTCATTGTAATAGTATGCTCTTGAAATGGCATGTTATTGATAGCCCACTATGTGATTGTCGTGTCGAAGAAACCATTGACTTGACCATTGAATTTATAAATTTCATAGTTGTTTCCAAGCTATCCATTCAGTTTCAGATTTTTTTTTTAGAATGGGTCGTTAACATGAAATCAATATAATGGAAACTAACATTTATTACTCCTTTCTGTTTCTTTTCTTTTTTGTTCTCAGATATAATTATAAAGTCGTCAACCGTTGGTGAAGAGAAAGGATGCAGAAGATTTTTTTTTGGATTAAGAGGAAGCCCTTCAATATAAATATGTCAGCTCATTCTGTAAATGTATACACAAATCAGTCACTACAGATTTTTTGCTGAGGTTTTCATCTGCGCTCTTATGTCATACGTTGAAATTTATGATGCCTCGTTTACATTTCCTCTGATAATACTGAGATTACATCTACACTTATTGTTGTTTGAAGTTGATAATTTTGTGTGTTGCTTTAGTTTATCTCAAGAATATATGTATATGATACCAATACCAGATAACAAAGCGAACAAACCAGGAACATTTGTTGTAAACTAAACTTATTTGCAATTTTACAGAAAACATATTTTACCTTCCGGAAAATTTTGAAAGTTGGCGCTTTTTCAGAATATCCAAATGGGAGAGATATTAGGCAAACATTGGGAATACATCAGTTTGATGAAATTCTGCAAATTTTTCAAATTTGTCTTGTACAGAGGACATTGTTTCCCGGCAGTTATCTGCAACAATTTTGGTGAATGCTGGGGCATATTTGAATGCTTCAAAGAGGCATGGATGATCGGAATCCCCAAAGATTGTTCAGGGATGATAGTCTGACAGGAATCTTTCAGAAATAGAGTGGACAGTAGAAAAAGCTTTGAAGAGGAAAGAGGAATGTTTTAGTACTATTATAACCGAAGGAGGAAACATATAACATCCATGTCGTCCACTATTCAGATAATAAAATAAATTGATTTAGAGCTTTTTAAAATACATTTTTTTTCTACAGGGAACCTGTTTTTCTTGTAAGTACCCTGTTGTTCTCTACATAATTTGTTTCATAATAATTTTGTTCATAATAATTTTGTTCATGATATTTTTGTAAAAATTGACCCGTTTAGAGTTCATGTATTTTTGACTATATTGTTATTTGTACCATTTATTTTATTGTTTGTTCTATCATCAATCTTGTACGATAATCACAATCGCTAGTGTAGTGCCCTGAGGATGACTTTATAAAAGTCGTAACGTCGGCAACAGATCCATAGTGGTTTCAGTTGTTTTGACCTTTTTCTCAATCAACTTCAAGTTATAATAATCAGTGAGGTCACAAAACATCATACAGAAATTCTTGAATGATTTCAAATGATTTCCCTCAAGATTTACGGTGTGAAATTATTTACCACTGATTCTGGCACATTCTGCATAATGTCTCATAAAAAGATGTCATCTCCTTTTCAATCCCTTCAATTCCACACATTCCTGTCGCAATGCAGCCGAACCAATAAGATAAAGCTGCCCCTATTTTCGAAACGAAATGGAATCGACATTAGAACCTCATTTTCTCATTATCATGGCTTAGATAACACGGACCCGAGAAGCCCCATGGCTTTGTGGCCTCCTTCCAAGCGTCTAATGCCGTTTTTCCACGTCTGAGTCGTGAGCGGCATAATGACAATGCAAACAGAATTTGTATACATTAGAAGAAGAACTGAGAGGGTGAAATAGGGATGATTCTGAAATAAGATTGAAAAACTAAATCGTTCACTTTATATTCAAAGGGTATGTAAATTTTTAAGGACCCCTCTGGATTCGGAGCACCCGACTGCATTTAGATGTTGCCTTAAGTTGCTTCCAATCGACTGCATTTTCCCCATCTCAGAAGTTTGTATGCAATTTTTATTTAATAAGGTGTTTGTGTTTTGTCTATTTTCATTCCGTGTAGAAGTTTTATGTGATTTATTCAATCAATTCCATTACTTTCGATACTCCTGAATATTGCGAATTCGTACCTATATATACAGCAAAATAATTCTTCCTTTGAAATTAAAGATTTTAACGAATTAAAAGAAATATCTATATCAAGCACAACTGGAAAACACACCTAGAAAACAGGTATTTATGAACTTGTTCACTATATCAGGCCAATTGAAAAGTCCCGGTGTAATGCACAGATGGCAGTCCTAGTATTAAATCCATATGATTTTTAGTTCAAACGATACGTGTCAAAATTTGACAACAGTCCGACCATTAGTTTGTGAGATATTGCGTTGTGAATGTAGCTCCTTTGTTAGTTGAAAAAAGATGGAAAAAAAGAATTTCGTGTGCTGATAAAATATTGCTTTCTGATGAGAAAAAATACAGTTGAAGCAAAATCTTGTCTTGAAGAGTTTCCGGGGGTCTGCACCAGGAAAATCAACCATCATTGATTGGTATGCTAAGTTTAAACGTGGTGAAATGAGCACCGAAGACGGCGAACACAGTGGGTGCCCAAAAGAGACTGTCTTCAACGAAAACACAAGAAGAGGTCACAATGACCGTAAAGTGGAGTTGATCGAGATAGCATACATTGTGAAGATATCATCTGAACGTGTACATCATATCATTCTTAAATATTTATACATGAGAAAGCTGTATGCAAAATGGGTACCACGCGAGCTCACAATCGATCAAAAGCAACAAAGTGTTAATGATTCTGAGCAGTGTTTGAAGCTGCTTAAGTGCAATAAACTTGAATTTTTGTGTCGATATGCATCAATGGATGAAACATGGCTCCATCATTTCACTCCGGAGTCCAATCGACAGTCAGCTGAGTAGACTGTACACGATGAACCGAATCCAAAGCGAGGAAAAACACAACAGTCAGCTGGCAAGGTTATGGCGTCAGTATTCTGGGATTGCCCAAGGTATAATATTTATTGATTACCTCCAGAAGGGACATTAAGCGATTATTATATAGCATTATTGGATCGTTAAAAGAATGAAATCGTTAAAGAACGACCCCATTTGAAGAAAAAAAGGCGCTGTTTCATCAAGACAATGCGCCGTGTCAGAAATCAATGAAAACAATGGCAAAATTTTATGAATTGGGCTTCGAATTGCTTCTGCATCCATTGGAAAGAAATTTAGCGCCAATGAAGAAGTAATCGTCGAAACTGAGGTCTATTTTGAAGCGAAAGACAAATCGTACTACGAAAATGGTATCGGAAAGTTGGAAGATCGCTATAATCGCTGTATCGCCCTTGAAGGCAACTATGTTGAATAATAAAATCGAATTTTGACAAAAAAATGTGTTTTACTATGGTAGACCGGGGACTTTTCAACTGGCCTGTTAATCTATTATGATAGTATTGCTTTAAATTTTCATTTACAAAAAAGCAATTAATATTTTCATATTGCTTATTTATTTATTTATTTATTTATTTAAATGTATTACATCCAACAGGCACATGCCCAATTACAGGTGTAAGTAACATGAAAATATTACCAAATAATGATAACCAATGGAATCGCCGTCGGCAGAAAAAAAAACAATATCAATTTTCTATCAGATAATACAATTTTCTTTTAAACTCATTTAAAGACAGAAAAAACATCAACTGAAGGGACATTGTTCAGGCTTCTACACACCGACAAAACAGGACTGTGAAAATGGTGTACAAATGATTTATATCTGAGTACTAGGTTTGATGACTCATTAGTTTCGTAAAAGCGCTGCAATTGACCATATTCACCGTCGCCATATTGTCATGCGACAATACCAACTACCCAGTGTTCCCAACGAAGAAATATTGAGTTTACTAGAAAAATTCCACAATATAAAGTTTCTAAGTGAAGTTTATGTGTACCTTTTCTGGCTGCTACGTCAGATAGGCTTGTTTGGGACAATATTTTGCAAAAATTTCACCTTTTGGAAATAAAAACATTAGTGAAAGGTGGTTTTCTGAACAAATTAATTGTGGCCGAGTGTATAAATGAAGGCTTCGCTTCATTTTTGGAAATAGTCAGTGGAAAAATAATCTCTATGGCTGATAATATTTTTGATATTAGCGGTATTTTTCTAGTAAACTCAATATTTCTCCGTTGGGAACACTGGGTAGTTGGTATTGTCGCAAAACAATATGGCGACGGTGAATATGGTCAATTGAGGAATATTGAAATCACCCATAACAACAGTGTTGTCGATGTGTTCGAAGCCTTCTAAAAATTCGAGTAGTTCATCATATTTCATATAATTAGTTTCAGGAGGAATATACAATAATAGTAAATGAATTGACACACTTGGCGAAATAACCAATTTAACACAAATAACATCAACAGATTGCAGAGGACATTCAACGACGCATATTTCTGATTTATAATAATGACTGTCAATGGCAATTATAACACCACCCCCGCGACAAACGTATGATCTATTTTTACGATATACCACAAAGCTATCTGGGAATAGTTCTGAACTCAATAAGCCGTCTCTTAACCAGGTTTCGGATAATGCAAAAATTTTACAATACATTCTTTAAAAATACATGAGTTTTGGTATTTAGTCCTCTGCAGTTCTGATAATATACAAATAGATCATCATTGAGAGTTACACTCCGCTTGACTGGTTTCTTTACGTATTACTGGAACACCATTTATATAGCCCACAAAAATATCTTGCTCTCCATTGTTTTGTCGTGCCTTAAAATCATTCCAAACTTGACAATGATATTCTCTCTGATTCGGTGTTAGGTCTGCTCGAATATTGACATCTTTGTATACATCATAGTTCGCAAGTTTCTTTTTGTTCCTCAATATAAGAGAAACGTTATTAACATCCGGAAAATGAACTTTAATTGGACGCGATTTATTTGGCTGGGAGCGTCCTAAGCGATTAACCTTAATATCCCCTACATTTACGTTAGGAATAACTATTTTACATATATCAAGGACATAATTGAATTCATTAGAAACATCATCAGAAATACCGAAAATCAAAATGTTATTTTCTCTCCTTCTTATATCGTTCACTTCAGACACAATGTGTGCGATGTTTGGGGATTCCCTCCTGAAATCATGCACTTTTTTGTGGAGTTCATCAACATGTTCTGATAAATTAGTAATCTCTTCTGCATATTTGTGGTCCATTATCTCGATGCCTTTTTTAACTTCGTCGAGTTTTGATTCGAATTGGCCCAGTTTTACGTCAATTGAATTCTGAATATTGATCGAAACTTTATTAGCGATCTTATTTATGAAATCATCATTCATACAAATCTACTTGACCATAAGTGTGAATATGAAACACGGAACAAGAAGAATCAATACCTTACTCCAAGAGCAGGAAAACGTATAGGCCAAAGATGCTTTGCCTATCTGGCCCCAAGAATATATGCCGCTGTTCCAAAAGAATTGAAGAACATCACAACACTCATTAAGAAGAGAAAAAGATTGAAAAATTGGGTAATTGACAAGGGCAGAAGATATTTTAATTCAATAATAAATCCCCAATAACGCTCACCATTTTTCACTGATTTTTGCTAGAAGAGAAATGAATAAATTACTTACTGGATTCAACCTTCCTCCATATAAGTATATTGATGTAACTTGAAATAGAGAATGAGCTTTTTGATGCAGTGTTGTTTGATGACCGAGTAGCTGATAGTGGAGATGACCGAATGAGTGCGCCCCTGAGTTTATGATATAATATATGTATATAATTGTATGTATAGAATGGGCACTTATCTATGATCATTACTGTGCTATTGAGTTTTTGTTGATTTTTATATTTTTATTGAAATATGTTAAAAGAATTTGATCTTGATTTGTGAATTTATTTGAATACTGGCTACTGCATTATATTTTGTTTATTTAGAAGTCACGTACAGGCTCACGCCTCTGTGACTAAATGTTTATACCCTGTAGCTTACAGAATAAACCATTTTATTATTATTATTATCCCCGACTTTTGCCTATACGCGTAGGATTTTTCCTCGCCGTCGGCTTCTCACTCCTCGCTAAGAGGAACATTCACTCAATCCCAGATATTTAAAATATCAGAAGGGCTGAGCTCGGTCGTGTCCGGTCCTTGTGGTCCCCCTGGTTCTCGTCGAACTTCTGGTCCTCTTACACGTGATCCTTGGACCTGTCCTTCGCTTCCTAGGAATTTTCTCACCGTCCTTGCAGTACCTAAAAGAACAGCTTTTTGCATTATATTACATATATACTCACTAAGTCCTAGTTGCTTGATATTTCTCTTGAGATTTTTGGGTACTATTCCTGTTGTTGAGATGATAATTGGAATAGTTCTCGTTGATATCATTCCCCACTGGCGCTTTATCTGAAATTCGAGGTCCCTATATTTTGAAATTTTTTCGACCTCTTTTTGACGCATGTTGTTGTTATTAGGTATTGCTACGTCGATGAGTATTGCTGCCTTTTGTTGTTTATCAACTAGCAATATATCTGGCCTGTTGTGAGGGACTGTTTTATCAGTCAAAACTGTACGATCCCAGTACAGTTTATAGCGTTCGTTTTCCAGGATGGTTTCCGGTCGGTACTTGTAGTATGGCACTTTTTCAGAATTAATTAGTGTTAATTTAGTTGCCATTTCTTGGTGTAGTATCTTTCCTACTGCATCGTGTCTCTCTTTATATTCATTTCCTGCAAACATTTGACATCCTCCCGTGATATGTTGGATTGTCTCGTTCGTTGGACAACCATAACGGCATCGATCGTCAGTAATAGTTCGATCCTTTATGATATGTTTGCAGTAATTTTTTGTTGAGATCACTTGATCTTGGATGGCTAAAAGAAATCCTTCCGTTTCTGGATACATCGCACCTGATGTGAGCCAATAGTTCGACGCTTCAATGTCGACATGATCCTGGTTCACCTCGTTGAAATGTCGTCCATGTAGGGGCTTTTCTCTCCATCTTTGCAGTTTTTCTTGGATTGTCTGGTGGTTGTATGACAATTGCTCCTTGTGCAGTTGTAAAGGTGTTGATTCGTCTGCTTCACACAGTACTTTGTAGATCTCTGACGTGCCTGATTTGTCTTTGAAGTATGTTCGTAGACACTCAATTTGACCATGGGCAAGTTCCATGATGTCTAGCAGACCTCTGCCTCCTTTATTCCTCGGCAGTGTCGTCCTCTCAATGCTACTTTTCGGATGGTGCTTGTGTGCTTTCGTCATCAAGGTTCTCATTTTGCGTTGCAGGTTTTCCATATCTATTTTGGTCCATGGAATGATACCGAAAGAGTATGTAAGAATTGAACATGCATATGTATTGATAGCTCTCGTCATGTTCTTGCTGTTGAGGTTTGTCTTCAAAATTTTGTTGATTCTCCTAATGAACTCAGTTGTTAAGTCTTCCTTCATTCTTTGATGGTTTATTCGTCGGTTTTGTTTCATTCCTAGGTATTTATAAAGATCGTCCGATTTCATTGCTTCTATCTCCTGTCCATTGGAGAGAGCTATCGGTTCATCTTGGATTTTTCCACGCACTACGCTAATAGTACGACACTTGTCCAATCCGAATTTCATCCCCACGTCTTCCGAGAAATTTTCCACCAGTTTGACCATAATTTGCAAGTGGTTTTTGTTGCCTGTTATAAGTTTGAGGTCATCCATGTATAGCAAATGATTGAGTGCAATATTATTTCTGTTTTCTTTCACATTGAAACCTTTTTCAGTAGCATTCAGTTGTTTAGAAAGGGGGTTCAGCGCCAAGCAGAACCATAAGGGACTCAACGAATCTCCTTGGAAAATTCCCCTTTTTATTGGAATATCTTTAGTAGTTATGTTCGCTGTAGAGAGTTCGATATTCGTTCTCCAGTTGCACATTGCATACTTCAGAAAGTTTATTGTAATTGGATCGATCTTGTATATTTCCAAAATTTTTGTCAGCCACCCATGTGGAATAGAGTCGAAGGCCTTCTTATAGTCAAAATATGTCATAAAAAGATTTCTGTGTTTTTTGAAGGCTTGGTTGCATATGATGGAATCTATTATCAGCAGTTCCTTCGATCCTAGTGCATTCTTGGAACATCCTTTCTGCTGTGCTGTCATTATATTATTTGTCTCGCAATGTTTGTAGATACGAGATGCTATACATGATGTGATGATTTTATATATTGTTGGTAGACATGTAATTGGTCTGTATTTTGATGGATCCGCTGTGTGTTGCATATCCTTCGGTAAGAGGTAAGTGGTCCCTGTTGTTAAAAATTTGGGCATTTCCGTTGGATTACTTATAACATCATTTATGGTTTCAACTAGCCTGCCGTGTATACACCAAAATTTTTTCAACCAAAAGTTGTGGATTCCATCTGGGCCGGGTGATTTCCAATTGTGTGTGTTTTTCAATATTTCATGGAATTCTTCTATAGAAACTGCGTTATGCGGCATTTGTTCCATTGTCTCACAGGATTTCTCTTCATTTCTTATCCAATCAGCCTGGGAGTTGTAGGGGGTTGGTGTAGCCAGTTGATCTGTCCAAAAATTCTCAATATCCTCGACGGTTGGATAACTTCCTGGTGTTGCTGACATATTATTGTTCAACATTCTATAGAATTTTCTTTCGGAATTTTCAAAAATCATATTATCCTGTTTTCTTCTATAGCTCTCATTGTATCTTCTGAGTCTTTCGGAGTACACACTAAGTTTTTGTTTCAGTGTGTCTAAAATTTGTTGAGCATTTTCATTGTTTGGTTCATACGTTGTATGTTGCCGGTGACGATCCATTATTATATTCACCATTTTTTGTAATCTTCTAGACGGCGAACCTTTTGCAAATTGGGTGAGCCTCCCAATTTCTTGGCGGATGCTATGAACTTTGTCTTCTAGCCTTTTTTGCCAATGTGGTTTATTTTGTTGTTTTTCTCTGGCTGGTTGCTGACTTATAGGTTTTGGCTTCACACCTAGCACTGTTGCTATTGAAAATGCTGCACAGTATATGATGAGGTGTAATGATTCGAGATCATGGTAGTCAGAAAGATACTTGGGTATAATCTCCTTGTTGGTCATGACCAGAAGATGAGATAGTTTCTTAGATGTCCTCAATCTTGGCAGAATCGGTCGTCTCAATGGATCTGTGCCCTCAAAATCTATAACGCATCTATTCATTGTGGCAAATAATCGCTCCAGTAGTTCTCTTTGGTCTTCTTCTGGATTTACGACGGGTGCAGCATATATATTCCGTCGTTGAGCATCACTTATTGCTATAACATCTGCGTTGTTTTGTTCCTCAGAGTTCATTTGTGCATTGATGTTGTGTTGGTTTTCAGCACAATCGTAGTTTTCTTCAATTGTCGTTTCGTTGTTAGTGAGGTTCCTATTCTGTAGCCTCAGTTGGACTTCATTTTTTATGGTGTTAAGTCTCTCATCGGGTACAAGTTTATTTCTCAATATGACCCGGTATTGGTCGGCTACTCTTTGCTCAGAAACTTGAAGTTCGGGATAGTTTCTGTGGAATTCTGCAAATAATTTTTGACGGTAGCCTATTTTATTTTCTTCCATATTAGTCACTTCATAATATATGCGCATGATCGTTTCATTTATCGAACTTGTCCATTTCATGCGTCTTCTTGGTAGACCTGCTTGGGTGAGTGCTGGTTGGGGATCCTGCGCAGCACCTTCAGCGGTCGGAGAAACTCGTGTTATTCTTCTCCTAGAATGTTGAGATTGTGGAGGCGTAGCATTTTGTTCGACAGACGCCCGTCTCCTTAGCACTCTGTCACCGACGTCCCGCATACTGTCATGTCCAGCGCCGGCTCCAGACACGCCCTGACGAACCTCAGGCAGCGGCTCTATATTCCTATTCCTTAAATTCACCATCATTCATGGGTTCCTCATGCTTTCCACACGGCTTCGTCCGTTACCCTGGACAGGGACCCTTCGACAGGTTTCAGCTTCCCGGGTCAGAGAGCTCCTGGAATTTGCGGTGGGCAGGAGTCGATTCAACTCTCCTGATAGGTGAATCGCTAGAGATTCACCTACCGCTACCCTATTATTATTATTATTTCTTAAGCCAGAATTTTAATCTCTGCCTGTTGTTCTCGTGTGAGTGGCATGATGACTCATAAATTGCTTACCCTTGATATTTTCACAAAAAAACTACTTCTGAAGTAACTGTTATGCACACTATACACTTTGTAACTGATAGAAAAGCGTTCTTATAGATATCAATAATTTATTCGATTTTATACGGGGAACCAAGAAAACACGTCTAGCGTGTACCCAACATATATCACAACATATATCACAATATATGTTGTCGTACCTAGATAAATCGAGAATAATGGCTAAAATTTCCTATAAATGTTTATAATATTTAGCCTCTTAGAATGATTCATACATATTCTTCTATGATAACATCTATACACGGTGTCCGGAAAAATGTGGGAAATCTCTCGTATTCAGATAAAACATAAAAAAATAAGATGACAAGTTCCCATAATTTTTTTTCCTAGCAAAAAACAAAATAAAAAAGGAATTAGAATTCATGGTTCTTTTCGATAGAAATGAAAAAAATTAATTCCTTTGTTATTTTGTTTTTCGAAAACGGTTCATTTCATCGACGATAAACAAGAGTAACCTTTTTTTAGCTCAAAAAAATGAAAGGAACTTGTCATCTTATTTTTTTATGTTTTATCTGAATCCGAGAGTTTTTCCACATTTTACCGGACACCCTGTATAAAAATCCATCTTTCATAGTCAGAAAAAATATCCGACGTTTGAATAATGTACATAATTCAGAACCTAAATACTCTTTAAAATCCACACTTGTTTGCACCTCATAATGAATAATATTTTTCGCTGTAATTAAATTTGACGTAGTATCAGTTTGATACCCGTGCGTTCATTCCTCTGTGCCCTGTTTATGCTGGGGGAATCCTTTTGTAAAGTAATTACACGAACTTGCGGTCCATCCTAATTAAAGAAGGGAGAATGGAGAATCAACAGGGATCTCATGAAGTGAAACATTTTCCCTGATGAGAGTAGGTCCTATCAAGCATGGATTGATGTATTTGTACGTAGAATGAGAAATCAAGTGGTTTTAATCATCACAAGTTATTTCAATTCATGTAATTTTGTGGAGAGTTGAAAATATTTATTTATGCAGAAGGCATTGATATTCTTTCACGAGTTTTTAAATAAACGATTGGTAGAATGAGCCGACTGTGCGAGTATTAGTTTCTATAATTCATTTTCATTGAAAATAATGGAATATTTTTCAAACATATCGTTTTGTGATTTTTGCATTGAAAAATGTTGTTTTCTATGTTACAAATCTGACAAATAATAAATAAATCCGTGTCAGGAGAGTTCCGAGTATCAACATATAATAATGGAATATAATCATGATATATATGTGTAAAACTGAAATATTTCCGCAATATTTTATTCTATAAGGTATGTAAGAATAAAAGCAAATAGAAATATTATTTCCCTACGACACCTTCCAACATTAATGAAAACCAAACCGCATCATATTAGCTTAATTTATTATATTCCTCTCTTGTTTCTACTTTATTAATAATAATGGGAAACATAATAAAACAAATTTAAAAATTTTTCAGTTCCTAAAAATAGATTATATCACTTCATAATTTGTGAATTTTTTGTGATCAATAATATGAATTTCAATATTTTGTCATTTTCTAAAATTGAAGGTGATTGCTTTGTTATTCATTGCCATTGTTGCTTCATTGATACAGATTTCAAATGAATCAGCATCCATGAATTACAAGCTGCCACTTGCTATATACGTGATTTCACATATTATGAAATTTTTTATAGATGAATGGCAATATCTTCACCGGCGTTGACAAGATCAAAAATCAAAAATCGTCACGTCTTGTTGAATATATTGTGATGATTTTCTCGTAAAAGGCCAGTGTACAAACTTCATTTTAGAAAGGAAATCAATAATAACACAAGGCTGAACTGTGCATTCAACTTTCATGTAGAATATAAAAAGGATATAAAAAGTTTTCTGTTTGTAATATGTGATGGTTCCAAGGGTGAATATTTTTTAAATAATGTCACAGACTCAATATCATTATAAAATACAAATGGGGAATATCCTTTCGTGCGTTCCTAGAAAAATTTCAATTATCATTATTTTCCCTAGTATCGAGATTTTTTCTAGACATTTTGATCAAGTCATCAGTTCTACAAACTCCGCCATGTCCGATTAATAAACTAACTGCATCATCAATAATTTATTGTCTTGGATATTACAAATTATTTAAGTGAAAATTATGAATTAATACCACATTTTTCTTCTTGATGAAAATTATTATGAACGTACCATACTCCTCAATTTTTTTCTTTTGATTGTAAAAACTCGTCTCAAGAAATATTTCAGCAATAAAGACGAAGGAGTACCTATATTCTTTTGCGAGTTGAGCACAATACGCTAGATGAGTGGCTTTTGGAGCAGCTTGCGTGTTTCCTTTTTCTCCAATCGCAAAACAGTGAATATCTTTTCTGATATGAAATCTAACGCCAATCTAAACGAAGACTTTTTGTTCTTTCTCCTGAAGTGAACGGTTTTTCGAGGTTTAATTTTGAATAGCCTGCTCTCTAGGCAGCTGACACTTCTGAAGTTATCATCCTTTGACCATTACTAAAAATATAACGATACACGATTCAACAACGTATTGGAATAATTAAAATTCAATAAAAAAATAATTATTCTCTGCAGTTACAGTTCTCAAAACTAAAAAACTAAAAATCCTTCTAGGTCGGCAATGTTTGTCGTTTGCTCGTCGATCTTGGGAATTGATCATGATTAATGGTTTTTATGTTGGGAATTAGAAAATGAAAAAATTTTGTTTTCGTCAAGAGGGTGCTACGTGTCATACAAACAACGAAACAATAAAATTTTGCAAAAAAAAATTGCTTAGCCGTGTTATTTCTCGAGGAGAGGATCACAATTGGTCACCAAGATATGGTGATTTAACACCTTTAGAATTTTGCTTTGGAGCCTCAAGAAAGACAAATATAATGCCAATGCTCCACAATCGATTCAAGATCAAGAAGGATTCGTTACCGAGGACATACAGCCGCAAATTTGAGGATTGTTCATGAAAATTTCATGAATAGGATATGGTGCCGCAACCGTAGCCATGGTGGACATTTGTCTGATATTTTTCCATTGTGAATAGCATACCTTCTTCTCCGCAATGAAATGAACATCCATTCATCTTTCCGAAATTATACTTTTTTTTATCAAAATGAAACCTCTTATTGGAAAACCCTATATTACCATGATGTTTTTCAATAATTCATGCACAATATTATGTTTCTATATAAGATCCATATATATTTTTCTGACAGTTGAGAATTGTTGGTTTGTTTCACCATAGACATTCTTGATGATAAAACTTCAGGAAGTATCTATCTATTCCACATATTTTCCACCGAAATCATCAAAATAGGTCATCAGAACATTTGAAAAAATGACTGATGTGTTGTTTCGTTGAGGTTATTTGTTGTAGGTTGCGTATGTTTTATAACAAAAAATGTTGAATGGAATTTGATGACTTATCTATTTTCTGAAGGTTTACAAGTGAAAAAAATGTTATTCTCATAAATGTCTATACAACTGCACAAATACTCCAGTGACACTTATGACCAAATGTATTATTCGTCCATGATATCAACTGAAAATATTTCAGATTAGAGAAGGAGGGGAGATAAGGAGTCCTAATTTCCCTTCACATTGATCCCTCAGGGATATTATATGGTATCAAAGTTGAAAAAGGAAAGTGTAATTACATAATATTATAAAAGTCGTAGATGAAATATTTTTTAATCTTTCTGAGTGCGAATACGTCCAGATTTCCATTTCAAAATATGCAATCCTCCCGAAAAAAAGAATTAATTCAAAGCGAGAAGAAAACTAATCGAGGCTATAAATCATTATGTGCAGATATATATTGGCAGCACGTTTGAAAGCTTCGATGATGTTTACAAACGATACAGTTCATAATTCAGGAGGAATACATTTGACAGGAAAACTCGAGAGGATTTTTCCGGTCAAAATTGATTTTCTGTACCGTTCTGCGCGTACGTTGCAGGGAAGATGATGAATAACAGCCTCTATCCGTTCAATCATTCATTCAATTAGTGCCAAAAGTGTCCAACGTCTACCGCACAAAAACAAACTTGCTAAACTCTCGAAAACAATCGATTGGTAGGCGTTTTCGATAATGGAGATTGGAGTTTGCACTCGTGAGAAGTGGGTAATCAGCGTTACTAGCAAAATTTCATCCTTTTTTCATGTCAAAAAAGTACCGGGAAGTCAACAAAAATTGAGCCGTTTAAGAAATAATACACCTGATGACTTTGTAGAGGGTTCTATTTCATTATGATCTTAAGATCTAATGCACCCCCCATCGATCTGTTCTCACCAATGCACATCTGCAGTTTGCCTTCTACTTTCAGAGTATCATTATTATTATTATTTCTTGTGTCTGAGATGGCTTCAAGAGGATTACAAAGCATTTAGTACGTTGCTTACAATGCTGAAGGCTTTATATGACCAGGTCATCACAAGTTTCTTTCTTCTGCCCATAGAATCCACACTCATTTTCTGCAGAAAATGTTCCTGACAATATTTTTATACTGTTTCATTCACAACTTGTATAAATGTATCACGTATAACCCTCTTCGATTTGGCACAGTGTCGAACATTGGTCCTCTCACACTCACATGTCGATGATTGGTTATTCATATTTTTCAGGTGTCGAACATTGGGACATCAGCGTTGTGTTCTTTCATTTATTCAATTCAAATTATTTTTACTATTTTTTTTTTTGTATATTGAAACTGAAGGTTCAAAGAATGGGAAAATATATATTGCATTGCAACTACACAAAAATTGTCTTTGTATTAGAAAACTCTTTGTCATTCTCACTAGGACGCTATTGTGTCGATAATTGGAACATTTACTTACTGTGCTTTGACACATCTCTGGTAATAACGGTTGTTTTTTTTCGAGGTATATAACTTTAAGTTGGCATTACTGTTCAAGATGACGACCGATTTAACAGCTGTTAAGTGATTAATTCTCAGTTTGGTTTGGCAATTCATCATGAATAGACTCACGCTTGAACAACGCTTGCAAATAGTGCAATTTTATTTCGAAAATAATGGTTCTGTGCGGAATACGTATCGCGCACTACATCCATTTTATTTTGTTTAGCGATGAAGCGCACTTCTGGTTGAATGGCTAAGTCAACAAACAAAACTGCCGCATTTGGAGTGCAGCTAATCCTCAAGTGTATGTCGAAACACCGTTACATCCAGAAAAACTGACTATTTGGTGCGCTTTATGGGCTGGTGGAATCATTGGTCAGTACTTCTTCAAAAACGATGATGGCCAGAACGATACAGTCAATGGTGATCGGTATAGAACCATGATTACTAACTTTTCATTCCTGAATTGAATAACCATGATGTCCAGGAACTGTGGTTCCAACAAGACGGCGCAACATGTCACACAGCTCGTACCACAATCGATTTATTGAAAGACACGTTTAGTGACCGCCTAATTTCACGTTTTGGACCTGTGAATTGGCCTCCAAGATCTTGTAATATAACACCGCTAGACTACTTTCTGTGGGGCTATGTAAAGTCATTGGTCTATGCGGATAAGCCACAAACCCTTGACCATTTGGAAGACAACATTCGCCGTGTTATTGCCGATATACGGCCACAAATGTTGGAAAAAGTAATCGAAAATTGGACGTCCAGATTGGACTACATCCGAGCCAGCCATGGCGGTCATATGCCAGAAATCATATTTAAAATGTAATGCCACAAGATTATCTTGCGGATAAATAGAATTTATTTCAATCGAATAATCCATCGTTGTTTTATTGCAATTTAAAGTTCTATAGCTCTAAAAAAAACACCCTTTATGAAGATACTTCATAAAAACAAACATTCTATTCTGAAGAAATTCTCGAAGCCCATGTTCAAAAGAGTTTTCACAAAATAGTTTGATCATAATGACAGAAATAAAGATCTAATGACTGCTGATATCGAAAATTACTGGTATTCGTCTCCAAGCCATTCAATAGATACTGTGTTCTTTTATATAGGATGGAAGACTGGACCTTCAAGTTCAACTCTGAGGCGAATCCAAGCATTTGAAATGTGGGTCTTTCGCAGAATATCCAAGTTTTCTTGGACAAGTGCCGAAGGAGAGAGTGCTTAGTGCTAGTCAGTGTTAATGCAGATAAAAAAATTTTAACATATATTAAATGACGGAGAACGACCTATATACTTCGGATAAATAAAGGAAAAATGGCGACCAGGAAGAAGATAACACTCCTAGATGAAGAATATTAGAGACTGGCCAGGAATAGATGTGTAAACTTTGTCGAACTAATCGATCAGAGCCATTTCTGGGGTGGTTGGGCGATAAAATTTGATTTTTATTGTTTGATGATGTATTAACAGTTTTTATTGTGACCTGATTCAGTTCGTTAAAATTGTTGACGATACCTTGTACAATTCGTGTTAATAAATGACCACAAGCATATTTTTCATCCAATTTCCGAATATCATATATCCAATATTTCATGTTGAATTCGACAAATTCCGCATAGGGTAAAACTTTCAACATTTGAGAGAGAATTCAAATTTTCATCCAAATGAAAATTACCAATTTCAGAGGCAAATATCTACTGGATATGAAATTTTGGTTTATTCAACCAGATGGATCACACAACTGGAACATTGAGAATTGATTTTGTATTTATATTACCGATACGCTGAAAATAGAAATGGATATCCTTTTCATAGCAGTTTTAATTTGTGAATTATTGTTTCAATGTTTACTAGTGGCTCCAGCAGAAGTTGGACTTCCATAAATGCGGCTCTCATTCGTATAAATTCGTTTGATGTAATTTTTTCGAGAAATATTGCATGGCAAATTTTTCATTTCCTAGAGAACACACACAATTGGAAATCACCAAACCCAGATTAAATTCAAAGCATTTGGTTGAAGAAATGTTGTTGTCTACTCAGCAGGCTAATTGAATACATAAACAGTGTAATAGATAAGCTAATGGAAATGCCCAAATTTTTGATAATAGGCACCACTTATCTGATACCGAAGGATTTGCACAACACAGCGGATCCATCAAAATACAGACCATTTACATGCCCACCAACAATATACGAAATTGTCATTAACGTTTAGCATCTTCAAACATTACGATAAAAATAATATGATGACAACACAACACAAATGCATTAGAATTGAAAGGATCTGCTGATCATATGCAACCAAGCCTCATAAAAAAAAACAGAAATCTTTGTATAACTCCTTTTTTGAAACCCAGAACATATAAAACAATAAGCAGGCATAATTTACGATTCTCATTTGATTTCGGATTACAGTGTGTTAAAGTCAAAATAAAAGTTTTTCTCGAAAACAAATGAGAATCGCATAAGAACATATGAGATTAACGAATTATTTTCACGTATACAACGCTCCTACATTTTAAGAAATTAACAGTGGATCACCAAAAAAAGTTCTGGAGGAAAACAAGGAATAGTGTTTCAGAGAAAATATCACCCTGTGGAGTGGCATGTCACATGGTGAGAACTATCAATGATTATTCTATTCACATGTCAAAATTGACATTTTGGTGGTTTCAGCTAATAGCATTGCATTATTCCAGTCAATCATTCGGGATTATACTGAATATCCAACTCATGTTCTGATGAACCAATAGAATCCGCAAATTTCCCATAGTTACAGCGTATTGATACTTATGAATTATATCACGTCGTCAAGAAGTATATTCATTTGAATATACTTCTTGACTTCTTCACGTCGTCAAGAAGTATATTCATTTGAATATACTTCTTGATATACTTCTTGATTGTTTTGGTGTTTCACCTCCTGCCATATTGTGATAGTTTCCATAGTAACATTCTTGTACGTTCCCCAAAAAATAAGAGTCAAGCTCAGTGAAACGTCATTTTATTATCAAAATGCAGTGCTTTGGTTATAGTTATTGAAATTATTCGTTATATAATTGTAACGAATACTACTCGAGCATAGACAATATATTTCGATTATACGAACCTCTTCACTCGACGTAGTTCGCGAAACACCACTCGAGCTCCGCTCTCGTGATGTTTCGCGAACAACGTCTCGTGAATCGGTGTACTCGAATAGTCGAATATTGTCTATTCTCTTGTGATATTATAACTGATAATACTACCTCTTCATCGATAATACCTTGTTTACATTGAAACGTCAAAATTTCACTTAAAATTCGACATTATTGACAGGTTAGTGTGCATTATTGAAAAATGAACACACCGATTCATGCCATTACCCAAGAGAATAATGAACGTTTAAATTGTTGAAAAAAATAATCTTCTCAAATACAATTCGTTCTTTAAATTTTATTCGATAATTTTTTATTTTCATCACGCAAACTTTTTTATTTGAGGTAAACACATTAAAACAAATCAAATTATCACTCGTCCTAACGGACTCATGATTTTATCAATCGGTTTGTTTTTATGTTTTTGCTAAATAAACAAGTTTTCGTGGAAAAAAAAATTGCGATAATGTTTGAAGGACTCGTGGTATTACCTTTGATAATATTATATTTATGCCAAATTTCAGTTGAATATCTTGTGAAGAGTAGATACTATAAGAAAAAAACTTGAAAATAATTCTAACTTTAGCACATTGTTATTGAAAACAAATGAGAATCGTATGAAAACATATAAAGTTCTTATGAATTATTTACACGTGTACAGTGCATCCCATTTTGGGTGAGACTGCCAGGTTTCTCGCTTGTTATTTAAGATAGAGCCTTGAGGTTTTCACGTTCCTGTCCTACTTTTTCGTGAAACTCAAGTTGGTCTAATCAGATTTTGCATAACTGTTTCCGTTCAAAAGATACAGGGTGATTTTGGAAATTGATACTTTTTGGACCACTTCTTTATCTCCGAAGTTATTAGAAATAATGCTGAGGTAAAAACTACGTCTGAATCAGAATTCTGCGTAGAATCCAGTGGCGTACTCAATATTTTTTTTCGGGGTATGGTTTTGAAGATTCAACACAAACTTATGTTTTTTTTTAATGAAACACCATGTGTATCATTACTTCGTTGAATTCGTTATTCTTTTCCCTTCAAAATGATATATGACACCATGTAGGTAGGATGTTCATAAATGTTAAAAAAACACTAAAACATCAAATAATGATGATTTTTTGTTAATGGGCAATGGATTTCCCATAGAAAAGAAGAATCAATAATGAAAACAATAATTTATAGCGATGACAGCTAGATCAAATTGGTTTTTTCCCTCCAATGCCTACTTGATAAAACAATGCTCCCAAATGCATAGTAGCCATAATAACAACAAGGATGTTTGTGTCATCAATGTCATACTACTTTTAAAAATCGAAAGTAATAATCCTCTTATTGAAACATAGAAAATTCATGGCCCATTTACAAAAAATCATCATTATTTGACGTTTTAGTGTTTTTTTAACATTTCTGAACATCCTATCTACATAGTATCATATATCATTTTGAAGGGAAAAAAATAACGAATTCAACGAAGTAATGATATATAGGGTGTTCCATTAAAAAAAATTTTGGTTTGTGTTGAATCTTCAAAACCATACCCCGAAAAAAAATATTGAGTACGCCACTGAATTCTACGCAGAATTCTGATTCAGACGTAGTTTTCAGCTCAGCATTATTTCCAATAATTTCGGAGATAAAGGAGGGGTCCGAAAAGTATCAACTTCCAAAATCGCCCTGTATCTCTTGAATGGAAACAGTTATGCAGAATCTGATTAGACCAACATGAGTTTCACGAAAAAGTAGTACAGGAATCTGAAAACCGCAAGGCTCTATCTTAAATAACAAGCGAGAAACCTGGCTGTCTCACCCAAAATGGGATGCACTGTACATTACGGTCCTAGAGTTTGGCTCGCTCCTCCCGACTCAACCTGTATATGCAATTCATGCAATTTTTCATTTCATCCACAAAATTCCAGATCAGACCATATGGACAAATAACGAAAACCTCCAACCTCATTCAACGAATCTGAATCACTCGACCTGTACAGGTTCAACTGCTTTAGCTGTGTTATCGAATCGACAAAAACGAGGAATCCCTAATACACAATTCCATCAATCTCTTGAACAAGACATTTCACCAACAATACAATCGAAATATCCAGCAGCTTCTATTTCACCGATACAGTCTGCATGCAGAATTCAGTTCATGAGATAATGATGGAAAACGCACGAACCGGAAATCACTGACTGGATTTGAATACGAGTGCAATATACGCTCATAATTTCGAAACCATCAGAAGAGAGAAGTTTACTGTTCATTAGTTAATCTATTGTTTCTGTGGTGCATTGCACTGTAGTCAGTGGTTCAGAATTTCAATCGACGTAGTGAGGTCAGAGACAACAATGAGACTGTCACTAAATTTATCCGATTTTGCCTTCGTCATTTGTCTTTGTCTATATCATTCTAGATGGCATAAAGCTATCTTCGTTCCAGTCCGCTTTTGTTGACGTTGCCAAATCTGAAAATATTTACTACCATTTCAACAAAAAAGCGCAGTTTCCCTCAGTTTTTGTATGGCGAAAGTGCAATCTAAGATCTTCGATATACGTTCTCCAAATGATCTTCATTTCATATTTATATTACCATATCTTTCACGATATTGTTGATATTGTGTACGTTAATTTGTGGTGAATCCCTGTTATTGGGTTTATCCTGTTGGGGTTCCAGTTATGTGAATAAATAAATAAATAAATAAAAACACGGACTAAAGTTTGACGCGCATCCTCATTTATTCAAAAGTTGTCGGTAATTTTTGTTCATTCTTATTATTA
Organism: Harmonia axyridis; assembly: GCF_914767665.1. Classification (NCBI taxonomy): domain Eukaryota; kingdom Metazoa; phylum Arthropoda; class Insecta; order Coleoptera; family Coccinellidae; genus Harmonia; species Harmonia axyridis. The sequence continues at coordinate 20,498,180 of NC_059507.1, forward strand.
ATCGATTATTTCTACAATATGGTTATACGTTTCGTCTGTGGAGAAGAGGAAGTAGCAAAAATGTAATATTTTCCAAGAAATATAAAGAAGTAAGTTGTAAAAATCAATATCAGTCAGTATGATTGAGTATTATGTTTTTATTTTTGCAGATCAAAAGTCTGACAAGAAGAACTTGGAATGAGATTCACAGGAGAGAATCTCCGAAATTATAGAATATGCGCTAAATATTCCACTTCAATGTCATATATTGATACCATACAGCTTAGACTACTTAGAAATGCACTTCCAATGTAGTTTTTCGATAAACCACTCCCTTCGATTTCTACAATGCAGATCTACTCAGATAGCCCATTCTTTATTACAGATATATTTTATATGCACATAAATATTGATTCATTTTATTTTTTGTTTGTATTTATGCACCGATTTGAGTTAATTCAACAAAAATATTTAAATATGAATGGAATTAAATATTCACAAACACTGTTCGATACATGAAAATCGAAATTCGCATTGTTTTCAGCAGATTTATTTCATCTGAAGGTAGTAATGAATTGCCGGTCCACTCGGATAGCCCAAATTACAATAAGAAGTATATTTTATATGAAAATCAATATTGATTTATATTATTTTCATTTTATTAAAGTAAGTCACCTTTAGTATTTATTCCAGGTAACATGACAGAGCTGCGTTACCTTCATGAAAAAGTGGAGCCATATGTTCTCCCTTACCTCAACCGGCTCGAGCTCATGTTACGAGAGTTAGTTTAAACTTTTTCAAAAGGAAACACATCTGAATCTTTTGCGATGGCCGACCAGATCCCTCGATTTTTCCATAGAGAATTTCTGGGCATCATGGAAAGAAGGTTTGGAAATTTACCCCAGCCCCCACGGACTTTGGCGACTCTGAGACATGAAGTATAGGTAGCTTGGGATAGTATCCCTCAAGAAGAAATAGACCACCTTGTTGCATCAATGCCGAAACATGTTGGGGAGTGTATATATAATCGCGGTGGACAAACTCATTATTAACAAATTCATTAAAACAAATTGTAAACCCTTCGTTCGTTTTTTCTCCAAATTTCAATCATTTACTCCTTGCTATACTATCTATGTTTTGCAGTTTCTTTGTCAGTTAGTATACGTATGCCATAACCATGCGAGTTGGGAATGATTGGGAATTTGATCCTTTTAGAAGGATCTCACCGAAATCTTTCCACTCAGCTAATGCTCTATTATACTCAGAAGTGTAGTGATGAATCCATATTCCATGCATTGTTGCATATCGATTCAATAAATCCAATTCATTCATCTTGAAGAATTCCAAATATAGTTCAAAATCGACAATGCGTTGCTCTTTCTGAACAAAGTTTTCGTATCGACAAATAATCACGCAAAATGCCTTTTGACATCTTCAACTCCACCGCTTCTTCAATTCATGATCAAGGGCGGTCCAAGCCTTAAATTTTGGGGGTTCACCCTTATGGGCTTCGAGTTTTTTTATGGAACCAAGTATCCGTAAATATAACGTCATCGGAATATTAGTGGATTTGTGTCTGCATTATAAAGTTATTCTCGATCAAACATATCAGCTTACGAGCCAAATTCTCGTGATTTGCGGGAGGTTTTAATTTTCTGCTTTAATAAGGAGAAATCTGCTGCTGAGGCTCATCGAATGCTCTCAAATACCTTTGGTGAGGCCGCTATCAGAGAAAGGATATACCGAGAATTATTTCAACGCTTCAAGAACGGTGATTTTGACATCGAAGACCAGCATGGCGGTGGACGAGAGAAGGTTTTCAAAGATGCAGAATTGGAGGCATTACTTGATCAAAAATCGTGTCAAATGCAACAAGAATTGGCAAAATCATTGGGAGTGACGCAACAAGTCCTTTCAAAAAGCCCGAAAGTCATGGAAATGATTCAGAAACAAGAAAATTGGGTCCCGTACGAGTTGAACCCAAGAGATGTTATTGATGATATTTTGTGGTCATAGAACATTGCCACAGAACATCTCCATCTTATTTTTATGATATACAACAGGTCAGTATATGGTAGGACCAGCTCGGCGTAGAGTATTATGAGTTGTTAAAACCGACTGAAACAATCACAGGCGATCGTTATCGAACGCAATTAATGCGTTTGAGCACATCATTGAAAGACAAACGCAATACAACGAGAGACATGATGAAGTCATTTTACAGCATGACAATGCTCGCAACATGGGGATGTTGCGGAAGTGGTCGAGATAAACTTGAAAACGTTGAAATGGGAATTTCTACCCCACCCGCCGTATTTCCCAGACGTTGCTCCTTGGACTATCACTTAAAAAATGTATAACCACTTTTTTTACAATAAAGCATCGAATTTCGGAAAACAACGGCGGAAGCAAAGTTGTATATTGTAATATATTTATTTCCTTATCAGGGTTTTAACCAATCAAGTGGAAATTAATATTAATTTGAATAGTATATCGATTTTTAAATATGAAAAAAGAAGACAATGGGCAATTACAACACAAAATCTAATTTGGTCTTGGAACCCTTTAAAAACCTTTTAATCACAGCTTCCTCTTCAACATCAATTTCCCTGTGAATGTTCAGGAGGACTAAACCAAATTTTATGCAAATCTGGGAAAAACCAGATAGAAAAATTTTCCCAAACAACAAAAATGGGTTAAAAAATCATCAAGCATTCAAACGAGCCGGTCGAGCCGAGTACCGACAATAACAGTTACAGCTGACAGCCATAATTACTTCTGTAATTTCGGTTTTGGAACACGAAACATAGGTATTATGCCTGTTCTTTTTATCATTCAAATCTCGGAAAAATCTTAAGATAGAAAAAATTCCAGAAAAATTTGCCCTTTCTGGTCTACCAATAACAGCAACAACAAAAGGGTAATGAAATTATAAAACATTCAAACATTTTTATCCATTTGAACCAACAGCGAATGTAGCTCCACTTAAACTTCAATATATAGATTCAGACTCAACTGTATATTCATTGATTTTGACACATACCTTTCGAAGCTTGGTATTGACGAGAATCATCTATGTTTTACCGTTGAGAGTTGGACTAATTCCGAATCAAACTTCGTGAAATGCAGACATAGTGACATTCTGTTCAAGAACACAAAGAAAAATAAGAGAAATATTCTATTTCACATTATTATTTTGAGCTGCCATATTATACTTTGAAACAATGTCACACTATATTCAGAAGTATTTTCTATTATCCCCCATTTTTACACTTCGTTTAATAGCATGAATTCCAATTTCAATCTGTCAAACTTTTCGCATGTATTCACAACACCTTCTACGTTTACAGTTCGATGGCATCCTATACAAAATTGAAATTCACGAAATAAATGGCTCAATTAACAGTAGTCAATCGATCATGAGGATCTTTTGTATTGCAATTGCAACGAACATGGAAAGGAACTTTATATAAATCGATTTGCTAATATTGGATAATATCAAAGAGTCACAGACAGACCTGTCCATTCCAAACAAAATTATTGATGTGTGGAATTGATATTCGAATATTTGGAATTATATGAATATGATGTTATTCCTAGAAATACTGCCCTTATTGGCTTTTCATAGAAGGCACCCTGAACAACCAATAATCAATTAAATTATACATGGTTATTCAACTTTGAGCATGCATACCATTGATCAGTTTGACAAAATTTCCATTATTCCGAATTCTCAATCATTCTGTAAGTATAGTTCGTTCAGGAATTATTGACATCCCGGACGGCTATGGAAAATCGAAATTAAGTTGGTAATGGCTCATTCAGTAATGTTTTGAATTGCAGAATTCGGGTTGATATTGGAAATATCATTTAGAGAACATTGAATTCAATTCAGTGTATTTGTGTTTTGTTCAAAGAAATTGTGAAACTTAATTATATCAATTTCAAAAATACATCGGTTAGTTAATTTGAGTATTTCTCCCAGGAAAAAAGGCGAGTCATCACAGCCTGGATTATTAGTGGAAGAAAACTTGTGCAAAAGGATTTCACCTTAAAAAAATCCTTGGAAATCATTGGAATGATTTGTATGTTACCAATATATCTGGACAGCATTTGACCAAACATATTTGATCATAGAAAATTCGTATTGATTCTTATTGATAAACAGAAAAAATTAATGAATAGAGTACGATTTTACCACGAATACAGTGGATATTTGCAACAAAATATGAAATTCATTTATCCGAATGAAACTTGGATATTTGAAAAAGGCAATCCTATTCAACAGTGGACTCTACAAAAATGGTGATTAATAATATAAACTGTTTATTTGTATCATAAATCACAGCAACTTTTGGTGATATTTTTGTAATCAAAAATAAAGTCGTGACTAGACATTCAAGGCCTACTTTGATGCCAATAATTCCTGAATGGATGATTCATAACTTATTTTTATTAAAATGGGTTGGAAGCAAAATTCGGAAACTAAGAATCTAGAAAATAGCACTGTCTATATGGTTTACCTGGATAGCTTCGATTCACACGTTTTCGACACACGTTTGTCCACTTGAAATTAATTGAATGAGTGGCCATTCATTTGTTTCACGAGTTTGCGCACAACATACTTATCATCAGCATGTAATCCTGCTGTAATTTCTCCTGGGATTTCGAAGGCATCAACTGGAAAAGTAATTACTAATTATCCTAATGCATCAAAACGAATGAAGTGAAATGAATTGTTATTTCTTACCAATCGGTGTTATGCTCAGTGTTATGTATGGAATGTTTCTTTCCCAATGTTATTCTCAAATGAAAGCTTATACTTCTAACCTTATATCTACTTACAAGGATTCCCTTAAGTTTCATAAATACATGGAATAATCTATGAATTGTTTCCCAAAGGTGGAAAATCGTTTGTTGTTAGACAAATCGTAACTAATAATAGTTTTTTTCTGTGAAAAAGCAACGAGTTTATGATTTGTCCAATCTTTCTGCGCCCAAATAAACATATTGTTCCCCTATACGTTCCATCCTCCGTCCAATCCATCTCAGATTCAATGAACAGGTCGAAAAGATAAGTCGACAATAGATAGCCTCGTGTGATTCCATCCTCCCAGCGACAACCATTTATACAGGGTGATTAATGAATCCTGAACGTGTCACATAACCGCAAATCAATCATACGCTTCTGCGAACATCGCCAATAATTTTCCACGAAGATATACGTGCTGGTGAAAATCCAGAAGATCCAATATTATAGGAGGACGAATTCGTTCGAAGCCAGGATATACATCAAACAGGCCAATATTGGAAAGGTTGTTTATCGCCCGATGCCTGAATGACGTTAGAGGGCTCTTGGAAAGTTCGATTGCTGTTAGAAAGCTCGTCTGGCTTGTCACTCCGAATGGAGAGTGTCCACTGGGTTGCAAATGAATGAGCACGCCATCCAACGATCCCAATTGAAATTAACTGATACATGAGCTCCGGGAAATTTAGTTGAATAGGCTATTATTTGGCAGATCTTTCAATTCGAGCGAATGTGCCGACTGTGGTAATATCAGGCAACTGTTTTTAATGGGAAAATTGTGGTATTTGTGCCCCGAATTTCATATCGGCTTCACGTGAGTTGTGATCCACTATTGGAAAATTCTGTTTTTTTTATTTTTTTGTGGCCTTGAAGAATTGTGGAAATTCATTAAGTTAAAATGGCATCTGCTGTCAGTGCATCTAGTCTACTTCTACTTCATGCAACTCGTCGTATGAGATCAAGATGGATAAAGAAAAACACTTTCCAAAATGGTGTTCATTTTGGAAGAAGAAGAACAACAACAAGTGGAGCCTGATCGAGAATATTCTCTGTTAAACTGATAATGGAATACTTTTCGACAAACTTGTGGGTGTCCCATTCACAAAACACCAACTCTTCTCAATATTTATACGATTTTGTACGCTTCAATTCATGTTACGCTACTAGAATTTTCAAAGACGCGGTAATTTGTCAATTCATCGTATGCAATTGGTCGGGATGCGCATGCGCGTATCTAAAAAAGGAAACTGAGAATTTTCTGAAATATTATTTATCAATAATTATCGAGACTTCAGGAAGTATACGTACCTTTTTTTAGATTCCAGCCATTATTCGTTCAATTTGAAATGTGGAATTTAATTTATTATTATTTATTTATTTAAAATTGTGTCGGGATAGAAGTTTTTTTAGAGTCATACATCTTGTAGAAACGTATTTCAGGTTTGATAGAATTCTTTTTTGTCAAATAACATCAGGAACACTCTTCTCATGTTCATTTGATGATAAATGTAATGATTTCTTTTTATTTTCTTGGTAAGAAATCCGAGAAGGAGTTGTAAATTCAGGTTAACATATTCTAATATCGTTGTTCATTTTTCCAAAGCACCTCCCGTGCGATTCGAACAACAGAAACCTCTCTTAGGATTGAAAAATATCAAGAAGTACTTCCTTGAGATACAGAATTTGGAATAGTACTTATGTTGAACCACTTTAGTTCTTGAATCTGAGAGAATACCTGCGTAATACCTGGCGTTATTACATCAACTTCGCTGAAAGGGAATTGGAGTAATATAGCTTCCTGATAAGATCTGGTGTTGAGAAGGCTGAAAATAATTTACAGAAGAGGTTCCATCCTAATAGCAGAGTAATTCATTAAAAACCGATTTAAGTTAAGTTTTTATTTAAATATTATTTGTTTAGAATGAAAAAGATCGATCTTTGTGGATTTTGATTTCATTAAATTTGTAAAAACCTGGGTAGGAGTTTTGTTGCCAAATAAGCCAAACCACCCCTAGAAATTAGTCTTTAGAGTCTCATGGTAAATTGTATAACGTTACAATTTGTATATGAAATGTATGTTTATTCAGTTAATGGTTTTTATTAAGCTTTTTTGTCAATGTTCGAGAGTTGGATATAATGGAAAAGAATTGAATCTAGTGATGGAAATCGAAACAACACGGCCCAGCCTAAAGTTGGACAATAGTATTCAGGTGATAAATGTATTGAAACGAATTTGTAGATGTAAGATAAATGAACTTTTCTTTCATTGATTTATTCTTATATTCACATATTATGCAGTGAAACTTATCGAGTCCATAAGTGGGTATTTTCTATTCGATTGAACATTTCTCAAAAAAATTTGCAATTAAAAAAAAATCGAACGCAATTCAACCCAATATGGCAAAAATGACATCACATCATATAATATATAAAAAACAATTTTGAAAGCTTTAATAGTCTTATCAGTATCTGAATTACTCTTCTATCTCAAAATTCGTAATTATTGACCGATCGATGACCCTGTATAGTTAGTTATATGGTCTCGTTTAGTTTACGCATGAACGAATGAGCATAAAACAAATCTTGCCTTCTTGTCAAAGCTTTCCTCATCTTTTTTGGAGAAATTCTGTATGATTTATTTAAGAAACTTATTATAAATATAACTATTCCATTGAAAAGATACCTTTGATTAATTACATCGATACAAATTAGGTATTTGGGGTCGAATTCAACACGGTTAACACCGTTCTCGTCCATCTCACCCTCAGAGGCCGCTGGCTTGCTCAGGAAAGATCTAAAAGGGCGAAGTGGAGAAGGATGGGTTATAAGGATCAATCACAATCAACTCAAACTCTTCCTCTGAAATTAAAATTACCTAATTTACCAGCAAACGTATAATCTCTGGGTGTCTCAATAAAAAGTGTCCACCCGCAATAACTCAACAATGAATAAGAATTTGTGAAAACAGCTCGATTCTTTATGACAGGGGATACAAAGATTGTTTTTTCTAGCAACCCCCTGGAAAGGAGTTGCAACCCCATCAGGATTTTGAATAGGGAAAGTGGGTAGTTTTGTAGCACAAATGTATGCATTGATTCAAATCTGTATGAACCTGCAGTTTGTGTTCTTCAAAGTGAATATTCACAAAGTTACAGGGTATTTTTTATGGAATTATGGTACCGCTAGAACTAAATGAAACAGAGATGTTCTAATTGATCGTATAATTTCTATTGAAAGAAAAATAGTATTAGTAAAATTTACTGTAAATGCTCAAAGTGCTCGTCATTAGATTGCATCAAAAATCAAACTGTCTGAGTGTTTTCACAAATTCTGATTCGTTGTTGAGTTATTGAGGGTGGACACTTTCAAATGAGATAACCTGGACATTGGAATTTAACGAGCTCTGCAAAATAACAAAAATGATAACAGAGAAATATAACAGTTCTTCACTGTGGTCACTACTGTGAAAAATGAAACCCCTTGATGAAGTTGAAGTTGATAAAAAAGGTATAATGAATAACTACTGAATAATTCATCCAGATTTGATCGAATCGTACAGCTGTTCGTAAGGAATAGAATGGAAAAATACACAGTTGTTACTTATTGGATCAGAAATTACTCACAATTACTCACGATAACTAACTTGTATTTGAAGAACTCTCCGGATCCTCTTCCTCTAACCTCAATAATCATCTATTCAGGGGCAAAACACTGCACACTTCAACTGTACTGTACCATATGTATTGACGACCAATGGGACAATCAAGTTCTCTCAATTCCTGAATTTGAAAACTCTTCAAAAATGTTTCAAATTCTTTATTGATCCATTCGACATTACAAAGAATGTATGTAACAAGTCATATACAGGGTGTTTCCTAAACATGCGGCAAAAATTCAGGGGGTTGTTCCTTGGAATATTCTAAGAATATTTTGTCCTTTGATGATTTTTGAAAAACCTATTTGTTTCGAAGATATAGGGGAAACAAAAGTTCAGATAATAACATTTTATTATGAAAAATTACATGAAAATTCAACTCAACCTACAAAAACTGTTGAAAATGACCACCTCTAGCCAGCATACAAGCATCCAATCTTCTCCTCATTGACTGCCGAACCCTTTCAAAAACACCAGGATCATTTCTTATTAAGTTACACCCAGCAATGATCCGATTTCGCAAGTCTTCCACATTTTCTACTGGAGTGGTATAAACTAATGATTTTAGATGGCCCCATAGGAAATAATCTAAGGGGTTTAAGTCCGGGGAACGAGCAGGCCATAAATGAAATGTATGTCAGTCATCTCGGTGTTTGTATAGCGATTCATAATAGTCAAAGATAAAATGTTAATTGCTAATACATCACAAAACGAATTCAAATGAAAACCGTGTTTAATCTGTATTCCTTTACCATCTGCACTTATCAATTTTTAGTAAAAAAACTGGCCGTTTTTAGTAATTGGAATGTTGTTAAACAAATTTAAAAATAAATTGTACCTACTTAGTAAACACAGTGCGGTACGCATTTTTATTTAAACTATTATTAATTTTAAAAATATGAAAAATGTTGTTCGCCCTGTATCTTCGAAACAAAGAGGTTTTTCAAAAATCATCCAGGGACAAAATATGCTTAAAATAGTCCAAGGAACAACCCCCTGAATTTTTGCCGCATGTTTAGGAAACACCCTGTATAATGTACAAATAATAAGCTATTTCTAAAAAAAAATTAACACAAACATATAATACAATTATTGTGAAAACCTGTGAGAGATAACACGTTTCGGTGGTGCTCCAAGATTATTCGATTTATTCAGAGTGTTTTATCGCAAGAAAATTTCATTTTCTGTTCTATGTGATTTACAACTTCCACATTTTTTGATCGTACATAATTTGTATTGATTCCTTCAGGTATTATCTGTTGATATTGCTTTTATTTGGATTATATTGTTTATTTTGAATCCTCGTTACCTCGGTTTTCAATTGATTCAGGCCTGACGCTCTGCATATGTTTCTTGAGATAATCTCGAGCACATTCTAAGGGAAGCCATACCCGATCTGACTTATTGTTTATTTTCACCTGTGTTTTTGATCCTCTGTTTTTTTTCATCCTATTCTCATCCTAGGCCCACCTTGTACGTTTATTTAAGTCTCACCGATCGGCCTCGGCTGAGTGAAGCGTGTATCCTTTGTTTTTCATCCTTTTTTTTATTATTCGGAATTCGATCATCCTAAGTCCAGCCAGCAAAGCAATAATCCCCGTCCGCTTCGGAGTAAGACAGGTGTAGCGGAGTCCCAAACCACTGGTTCATCGAATCAGTTGGACATGGTTTTGTCCAGATTGTCTATCCTCGACGGTATCGCTAGAGATATTGCTGAAATTAAGCAGGCACAGAAAGAGCTTTCAGATAAACTGAGCAGCTGTGTAAGAAGTGTGGAGGCACATGACAAAATGTTGAAGCAGCATGCGTCATCATTGCAGCAAGTCAGTGGTGAGCTCAGTGTCCTCAAAACTTCCCATTCAGTTCTGAGGGAGGACGTTTTGGGGTTGAAAAATCAGTTGGGATCAGTTGATGTTGTGGCGTTGGAGAAGGCTAGCCTTATATTGAAGAGTGAAGTGTTGACCTTGAAGGATATCGCTGGTTCATCCATCTCGGCAGCGGCAGCTGGAACAGATGGCTCTTTATTGTACGTTAATCCAGTCGAGTTACTGGATCGTGTTAAGCGAGCTAACAATCTCATTATCCGAAATGTTCCTGAGTCAGTAGATGTTATAACAGATAAAGCTTTAATTCTTGATATTATTTCGAAGATCAGGGACGGCTCACCCTGCGATATGATCGCGACCAGAAGACTCGGTAATTTGCGACAGGGGGCGCCCAGACTGGTTAAGGTAGAGTTTTCGAACCCGGCGGTACCTGCCAATATCCTACGTCATAGACGGGTCCTTGCTGCCTTTGAGAACTACAGGAGAATTTCAATAGATGATGATAAGACGCCACTTCAAATTAAGCAGCTTCAGGACCTTCGCAAGGAGCTTGAAAGAAAACGTTCTTCTGGGGAGACTGACCTGACTATTAAATACAGGAAGGGAATCCCTTCGATAATCAAAATACCGTCCTCAAAAAATTGAATTCTAACTTGATTACGTTGCCACTCATTTATACGAATATTGTTTCTATTAACTCAAAATTCGAACAGTTATCTGTCTTCGCTTGTGATCGTGTTGGAATCAACTAACGCATGATTTTGTTGGAGCTGCGTCGGTGAGCGTGTTCAAGAATGGGTTCGACATCTGGTGGACAAGAGTTCTTGAATGAAGTCAAATATATTTTCAAATATCGGATGTTTCAGTATGTGTTGGTTTTTCCTGAATTGTTTTGGTGTTATTTTTTCACATTAGGTTTCATTTTGTTAAGAGTTTTATAGTTTTATACTCAACTCTGTATCCAATGTAATAATAATAATAATAATAATAATAATAAGGGTAGCGGTAGGTGAATCTCTAGCGATTCACCTATCAGGAGAGTTGAATCGACTCCTGCCCACCGCAGATTCCAGGAGCTCTCTGACCCGGGAAGCTGAAACCTGTCGAAGGGTCCCTGTCCAGGGTAACGGACGAAGCCGTGTGGAAAGCAGCTCAAGAATTCTCCCACCGTAGCTCTGCGGATCGTACAAAGCGATCAAAGGCCGTCTCCCCCACGACACGGAGGAACCCATGAATGATGGTGAAATTAAGGAATAGGAATATAGAGCCGCTGCCTGAGGTTCGTCAGGGCGTGTCTGGAGCCGGCGCTGGACATGACAGTATGCGGGACGTCGGTGACAGAGTGCTAAGGAGACGGGCGTCTGTCGAACAAAATGCTACGCCTCCACAATCTCAACATTCTAGGAGAAGAATAACACGAGTTTCTCCGACCGCTGAAGGTGCTGCGCAGGATCCCCAACCAGCACTCACCCAAGCAGGTCTACCAAGAAGACGCATGAAATGGACAAGTTCGATAAATGAAACGATCATGCGCATATATTATGAAGTGACTAATATGGAAGAGGATAAAATAGGCTACCGTCAAAAATTATTTGCAGAATTCCACAGAAACTATCCCGAACTTCAAGTTTCTGAGCAAAGAGTAGCCGACCAATACCGGGTCATATTGAGAAATAAACTTGTACCCGATGAGAGACTTAACACCATAAAAAATGAAGTCCAACTGAGGCTACAGAATAGGAACCTCACTAACAACGAAACGACAATTGAAGAAAACTACGATTGTGCTGAAAACCAACACAACATCAATGCACAAATGAACTCTGAGGAACAAAACAACGCAGATGTGTTAGCAATAAGTGATGCTCAACGACGGAATATATATGCTGCACCCGTCGTAAATCCAGAAGAAGACCAAAGAGAACTACTGGAGCGATTATTTGCCACAATGAATAGATGCGTTATAGATTTTGAGGGCACAGATCCATTGAGACGACCGATTCTGCCAAGATTGAGGACATCTAAGAAACTATCTCATCTTCTGGTCATGACCAACAAGGAGATTATACCCAAGTATTTTTCTGACTACCATGATCTCGAATCATTACACCTCATCATATACTGTGCAGCATTTTCAATAGCAACAGTGCTAGGTGTGAAGCCAAAACCTAAAAGTCAGCAACCAGCCAGAGAAAAACAACAAAATAAACCACATTGGCAAAAAAGGCTAGAAGACAAAGTTCATAGCATCCGCCAAGAAATTGGGAGGCTCACCCAATTTGCAAAAGGTTCGCCGTCTAGAAGATTACAAAAAATGGTGAATATAATAATGGATCGTCACCGGCAACATACAACGTATGATCCAAACAATGAAAATGCTCAACAAATTTTAGACACACTGAAACAAAAACTTAGTGTGTACTCCGAAAGACTCAGAAGATACAATGAGAGCTATAGAAGAAAACAGGATAATATGATTTTTGAAAATTCCGAAAGAAAATTCTATAGAATGTTAAACAATAATATGTCAGCAACACCAGGAAGTTATCCAACCGTCGAGGATATTGAGAATTTTTGGACAGATCAACTGGCTACACCAACCCCCTACAACTCCCAGGCTGATTGGATAAGAAATGAAGAGAAATCCTATGAGACAATGGAACAAATGCCGCATAACGCAGTTTCTATAGAAGAATTTCATGAAGTATTGAAAAACACACACAATTGGAAATCACCCGGCCCAGATGGAATCCACAACTTTTGGTTGAAAAAATTTTGGTGTATACACGGCAGGCTAGTTGAAACCATAAATGATGTTATAAGTAATCCAACGGAAATGCCCAAATTTTTAACAACAGGGACCACTTACCTCTTACCGAAGGATATGCAACACACAGCGGATCCATCAAAATACAGACCAATTACATGTCTACCAACAATATATAAAATCACCACATCATGTATAGCATCTCGTATCTACAAACATTGCGAGACAAATAATATAATGACAGCACAGCAGAAAGGATGTTCCAAGAATGCACTAGGATCGAAAGAACTGCTGATAATAGATTCCATCATATGCAACCAAGCCTTCAAAAAACACAGAAATCTTTTTATGACATATTTTGACTATAAGAAGGCCTTCGACTCTATTCCACATGGGTGGCTGACAAAAATTTTGGAAATATACAAGATCGATCCAATTACAATAAACTTTCTGAAGTATGCAATGTGCAACTGGAGAACGAATATCGAACTCTCTACAGCGAACATAACTACTAAAGATATTCCAATAAAAAGGGGAATTTTCCAAGGAGATTCGTTGAGTCCCTTATGGTTCTGCTTGGCGCTGAACCCCCTTTCTAAACAACTGAATGCTACTGAAAAAGGTTTCAATGTGAAAGGAAACAGAAATAATATTGCACTCAATCATTTGCTATACATGGATGACCTCAAACTTATAACAGGCAACAAAAACCACTTGCAAATTATGGTCAAACTGGTGGAAAATTTTTCGGAAGACGTGGGGATGAAATTCGGATTGGACAAGTGTCGTACTATTAGCGTAGTGCGCGGAAAAATTCAAGATGAACCGATAGCTCTCTCCAATGGACAGGAGATAGAAGCAATGAAATCGGACGATCTTTATAAATACCTAGGAATGAAACAAAACCGACGAATAAACCATCAAAGAATGAAGGAAGACTTAACAACTGAGTTCATTAGGAGAATCAACAAAATTTTGAAAACAAACCTCAACAGCAAGAACATGACGAGAGCTATCAATACATATGCATGTTCAATTCTTACATACTCTTTCGGTATCATTCCATGGACCAAAACAGATATGGAAAACCTGCAACGCAAAATGAGAACCTTGATGACGAAAGCACACAAGCACCATCCGAAAAGTAGCATTGAGAGGACGACACTGCCGAGGAATAAAGGAGGCAGAGGTCTGCTAGACCTCATGGAACTTGCCCATGCTCAAATTGAATGCCTACGAACATACTTCAAAGACAAATCAGGCACGTCAGAGATCTACAAAGTACTGTGTGAAGCAGACGAATCAACACCTTTACAACTGCACAAGGAGCAATTGTCATACAACCACCAGACAATCCAAGAAAAACTGCAAAGATGGAGAGAAAAGCCCCTACATGGACGACATTTCAACGAGGTGAACCAGGATCATGTCGACATTGAAGCGTCGAACTATTGGCTCACATCAGGTGCGATGTATCCAGAAACGGAAGGATTTCTTTTAGCCATCCAAGATCAAGTGATCTCAACAAAAAATTACTGCAAACATATCATAAAGGATCGAACTATTACTGACGATCGATGCCGTTATGGGTGTCCAACGAACGAGACAATCCAACATATCACGGGAGGATGTCAAATGTTTGCAGGAAATGAATATAAAGAGAGGCACGATGCAGTAGGAAAGATACTACACCAAGAAATGGCAACTAAATTAACACTAATTAATTCTGAAAAAGTGCCATACTACAAGTACCGACCGGAAACCATCCTGGAAAACGAACGCTATAAACTGTACTGGGATCGTACAGTTTTGACTGATAAAACAGTCCCTCACAACAGGCCAGATATATTGCTAGTTGATAAACAACAAAAGGCAGCAATACTCATCGACGTAGCAATACCTAATAACAACAACATGCGTCAAAAAGAGGTCGAAAAAATTTCAAAATATAGGGACCTCGAATTTCAGATAAAGCGCCAGTGGGGAATGATATCAACGAGAACTATTCCAATTATCATCTCAACAACAGGAATAGTACCCAAAAATCTCAAGAGAAATATCAAGCAACTAGGACTTAGTGAGTATATATGTAATATAATGCAAAAAGCTGTTCTTTTAGGTACTGCAAGGACGGTGAGAAAATTCCTAGGAAGCGAAGGACAGGTCCAAGGATCGCGTGTAAGAGGACCAGAAGTTCGACGAGAACCAGGGGAACCACAAGGACCGGACACGACCGAGCTCTGCCCTTCTGATATTTTAAATATCTGGGATTGAGTGAATGTTCCTCTTAGCGAGGAGTGAGAAGCCGACGGCGAGGAAAAATCCTACGCGTATAGGCAAAAGTCGATAATAATAATAATAATATTATAGCGGGTAGCGGTAGGTGAATTCCTAGCGATTCACCTATCAGGAGAGTTGAATCGACTCCTGCCCACCGCAGATTCCAGGAGCTCCCTGACCCGGGAAGCTGAAACCTGTCGAAGGGTCCCTGTCCAGGGTAACGGACGAAGCCGTGTGGAAAGCAGCTCAAAAATTCTCCCACCGTAGCTCTGCGGATCGTAAAAAGCGATCAAAGGCCGTCTCCCCCACGACACGGGGGAACCCATGAATGATGGTGAATTTGAGGAATAGGAATATAGAGCCGCTGCCTGAGGTTCGTCAGGGCGTGTCTGGAGCCGGCGCTGGACATGACAGTATGCGGGACGTCGGTGACAGAGTGCTAAGGAGACGGGCGTCTGTCGAACAAAATGCTACGCCTCCACAATCTCAACATTCTAGGAGAAGAATAACACGAGTTTCTCCGACCGCTGAAGGTGCTGCGCAGGATCCCCAACCAGCACTCACCCAAGCAGGTCTACCAAGAAGACGCATGAAATGGACAAGTTCGATAAATGAAACGATCATGCGCATATACTATGAAGTGACTAATATGGAAGAGGATAAAATAGGCTACCGGCAAAAATTATTTGCAGAATTCCACAGAAACTATCCCGAACTCCAAGTTTCTGAGCAAAGAGTAGCCGACCAATACCGGATCATATTGAGAAATAAACTTGTACCCGATGAGAGACTTAACACCATAAAAAATGAAGTCCAACTGAGGCTACAGAATAGAGACCTCACTAACAACGAAACGACAATTGAAGAAATCTACGATTGTGCTGAAAACCAACAGAACATCAATGCACAAATGAACACTAAGGAACAAAACAACGCAGATGTGATAGCAATAAGTGATGCTCAACGACGGAATATATATGCTGCACCCGTCGAAAATCCAGAAGAAGACCAAAGAGAACTACTGGAGCGATTATCTGCCACAATGAATAGATGCGTTATAGATTTTGAGGGCACAGATCCATTGAGACGACCGATTCTACCAAGATTGAGGACATCCAAGAAATTATCTCATCTTCTGGTCATGACCAACAAGGAGATTATACCAAAGTATCTTTCTGACTACCATGATCTCGAATCATTACACCTCATCATATACTGTGCAGCATTTTCAATAGCAACAGTGCTAGGTGTGAAGCCAAAACCTAAAAGTCAGCAACCAGCCAGAGAAAAACAACAAAATAATCCACATTGGCAAAAAAGGCTAGAAAATAAAGTGCATAGCATCCGCCAAGATATTGGGAGGCTCACCCAATTTGCAAAAGGTTCGCCGTCTAGAAAATTACAAAAAATGGTGAATATAATAATGGATCGTCACCGGCAACATACAACATATGATCCAAACAATGAAAATGCTCAACAAATTTTAGACACACTCAAACAAAAACTTAGTGTGTACTCCGAAAGACTCAGAAGATACAATGAGAGCTATAGAAGAAAACAGGATAATATGATTTTTGAAAACTCCGAAAGAAAATTCTATAGAATGTTAAACAACAATATGTCAGCAACACTAGGAAGTTATCCAACCGTCGAGGATATTGAGAATTTTTGGACAGATCAACTGGCTTCACCAACCCCCTACAACTCCCAGGCTGATTGGATAAGAAGTGAAGAGAAATCCTGTGAGACAATAGAACACATGCCGCATAACGCAGTTTCTATAGAAGAATTCCATGAAATATTGAAAAACGCACACAATTGGAAATCACCCGGCCCAGACGGAATCCACAACTTTTGGTTGAAGAAATTTTGGTGTATACACGGCAGGCTAATTGAAACCATAAATGAGGTTATGAGGAATCCAACGGAAATGCCCAAATTTCTAACAACAGGGACCACTTATCTCCTACCGAAGGATCTGCAACACACAGCGGATCCATCGAAATACAGACCCATTACATGTCTACCAACAATATATAAAATCATCACATCATGTATAGCATCTCGTATCTACAAACATTGCGAGACAAATAACATAATGACAGCACAGCAGAAAGGATGTTCCAAGAATGCACTAGGATCGAAGGAACTGCTGATCATAGATTCCATCATATGTAACCAAGCCTTCAAAAAACACAGAAATCTTTTTATGACATATTTTGACTATAAGAAGGCCTTCGACTCTATTCCACATGGGTGGCTGACAAAAATTTTGGAAATATACAAGATCGATCCAATTACAATAAACTTTCTGAAGTGTGCAATGTACAACTGGAGAACGAATATCGAACTCTCTACGGCGAACATAACTACTAAAGAGATTCCAATAAAAAGGGGAATTTTCCAAGGAGATTCATTGAGTCCCTTATGGTTCTGCTTGGCGCTGAACCCCCTTTCTAAACAACTGAATGCTACTGAAAAAGGTTTCAATGTCAAAGGAAATAGAAATACCATTGCACTCAATCATTTGCTATACATGGATGACCTAAAACTTATAACAGGCAACAAAAACCACTTGCAAATTATGGTCAAACTAGTGGAAAATTTTTCGAAAGACGTGGGGATGAAATTCGGATTGGACAAGTGTCGTACGATTAGCGTAGTGCGTGGAAAAATCCAAGATGAACCGATAGCTCTCTCCAATGGACAGGAGATAGAAGCAATGAAATCGGACGATCTTTATAAATACTTAGGAATGAAACAAAACCGACGAATAAACCATCAAAGAATGAAGGAAGACTTAACAACTGAGTTCATTAGGAGAATCAACAAAATTTTAAAAACAAACCTCAACAGCAAGAACATGACGAGAGCCATCAACACATATGCATGTTCAATTCTCACATACTCTTTCGGTATCATTCCATGGAGCAAAACAGATATGGAAAACCTGCAACGCAAAATGAGAACCTTGATGACGAAAGCACACAAGCACCATCCGAAAAGTAGCATTGAGAGGACGACACTGCCGAGGAATAAAGGAGGCAGAGGTCTGCTAGACATCATGGAACTTGCCCATGGTCAAATTGAATGCCTACGAACATACTTCAAAGACAAATCAGGCACGTCAGAGATCTACAAAGTACTGTGTGAAGCAGACGAATCAACACCTTTGCAACTGCACAAGGAGCAATTGTCATACAACCACCAGACAATCCAAGAAAAAATGCAAAGATGGAGAGAAAAGCCCCTACATGGACGACATTTCAACGAGGTGAACCAGGATCATGTCGACATTGAAGCGTCGAACTATTGGCTCACATCAGGTGCGATGTATCCAGAAACGGAAGGATTTCTTTTAGCCATCCAAGATCAAGTGATCTCAACAAGAAATTACTGCAAGCATATCATAAAGGATCGAACTATTACTGACGATCGATGCCGTTATGGGTGTCCAACGAATGAGACAATCCAACATATCACGGGAGGATGTCAAATGTTTGCAGGAAATGAATATAAAGAGAGACACGATGCAGTAGGAAAGATACTACACCAAGAAATGGCAACTAAATTAACACTAATTCATTCTGAAAAAGTGCCATACTACAAATACCGACCGGAAACCATCCTGGAAAACGAACGCTATAAACTGTACTGGGATCGTACAGTTTTGACTGATGAAACAGTCCCTCACAACAGGCCAGATATATTGCTAGTTGATAAACATCAAAAGGCAGCAATACTCATCGACGTAGCAATACCCAATAACAACAACATGCGTCAAAAAGAGGTCGAAAAAATTTCAAAATATAGGGACCTCGAATTTCAGATAAAGCGCCAGTGGGGAATGATATCAACGAGAACTATTCCAATTATCATCTCAACAACAGGAATAGTACCCAAAAATCTCAAGAGAAATATCAAGCAACTAGGACTTAGTGAGTATATATATAATATAATGCAAAAAGCTGTTCTTTTAGGTACTGCAAGGACGGTGAGAAAATTCCTAGGAAGCGAAGGACAGGTCCACGGATCGCGTGTAAGAGGACCAGAAGTTCGACGAGAACCAGGGGGACCACAAGGACCGGACACGACCGAGCTCTGCCCTTCTGATATTTTAAATATCTGGGATTGAGTGAATGTTCCTCTTAGCGAGGAGTGAGAAGCCGACGGCGAGGAGAAATCCTACGCGTATAGGCAAAAGTCGGGGATAATAATAATAATAAATAACTACTAAAGAGATTCCAATAAAAAAGGGAATTTTCCAAGGGGATTCATTGAGTCCCTTATGGTTCTGCTTGGCGCTGAACCCCCTTTCTAAACAACTGAATGCTACTGAAAAAGGTTTCAATGTCAAAGGAAATAGAAATACCATTGCACTCAATCATTTGCTATACATGGATGACCTAAAACTTATAACAGGCAACAAAAACCACTTGCAAATTATGGTCAAACTAGTGGAAAATTTTTCGAAAGACGTGGGGATGAAATTCGGATTGGACAAGTGTCGTACGATTAGCGTAGTGCGTGGAAAAATCCAAGATGAACCGATAGCTCTCTCCAATGGACAGGAGATAGAAGCAATGAAATCGGACGATCTTTATAAATACTTAGGAATGGAACAAAACCGACGAATAAACCATCAAAGAATGAAGGAAGACTTAACAACTGAGTTCATTAGGAGAATCCAGGGCCCCCGCAACCGCGCGTTCAACGCGTGCACCGCACGCGGGCGCCACTCTATAGGGGCGCCAAAATCTCTTATAGACCACATGAAAAACCGAAAGACTAAAGGTTTTTGAGAATTTTTTTTTATTTTTTCAACAATTTTGAACGTGCAAAGACATCTTTTACACATCCAAACAAGTTCCCGAACGTCGCAATCCCCATAAAATAACCTCGGCCACAGATTGCAATTATACGATTCTTTTCGAGTAAACAAATCATAAATAATCATCCCTTTGTCGGTACAGGATTTTTTTATGGACCACCTGCACCGGACGGCGGGCACCATTTCTTCGATCATCACTAAAACGCATATGGTACACATAAACAATCATAAATACCGAAGCAATAGCTTTTAGCCAGGGGAATTACTGAAACTTTCGCCACCATCTGTAGGAAAAATACTACAGGTTACAGAGAATTTCTGAAACTACCAAAATCTGCTTGCTATGCTATAACAGCAGAAACCTATCCAAAGAATAGTTATTTTGTTTCGAAACGTTTAGGGGTTGAGGTCAAGACGCAAAAAATTCTACTAGTTTTTCTGATTGGCAACATTTATCCTCAGCCATTACAAGACATGAAACATCAATTGCACATAAAGTTCACATGAATAAATGGATGAATTTAAAAAAAATGTTAAAATTGTCCACAACGGTGAACGATCATCACTTACGGGTTTTAGAAACTGAAAAAAATATTGGCATGACGTTCTAGGAAGAATTGTTTCAATTGTTAAATGTTTATCCAGACAGTGTCTAGCTTTTCAAGGTTCTTCTAAAAAACTTTTTGAAAATGATAATGGGAACTTCCTCAAAACTGTCGAACTGATTTCATCTTTTGATCCTGTGATGAGAGAGCACATTAGTGCAAAACTCACAAACAAATTCTTGATGACCTATTATTTAGGCTACCAGATACAAAATGAAATAATTGAATTGATGGCTTCTAAAGTAAAAAATAATATTTTGGATATGGTTCGAAGTTCCAAATATTATTCAATAATTTTAGATTGTACACCGGATGCAAGCCATACAGAGCAAATAAGCCTCGTTTTGCGTTATGTTGTTCTAAATGACAGTTCTAAAATGGTTCAAATACAAGAAAGTTTTATAGCGTTTAGTCCAATATTCGACTCTACAGGGGAAGGGCTATTCAATTTTGTTATGGGATTTTTGGAAAATTTAAATTTGGATATTAAATACATGAGAGGTCAAGGGTATGATAATGGGGCGAATATGCGCGGAAAACATATTGGTTTACAAAAACGCATACTCGATGCTAATTCTAGGGCTTTTTTTGTGCCATGTGCTGCACACAGCTTAAATTTAACTTTAAATGATGCTGCTAAGGTTTCAAATGAAACACTTTTTTTTTTAATATTGTACAAGAACTATATACATTTTTCTCCTCATCCACAAAAAGATGGGATGTTATAAAAAAGCATGTTCCTCAGTTACATCTAAAACCCCTAAGTGATACTAGATGGTCAAGTAGGATTGATGCTATAAAACCACTAAAATTTCATTCAATTCAAATATGTGATAGCCTTTTAGAATTAGCTGAAAATGATACTTTCACCATAGAAACTAGACATAAAGCAAATTCTCTTTTATCAAATATTCAAACTTTCAAATTTATTTGTAGTGTAATAATTTGGTATGATGTTTTATTCCAAATTAATATTGTAAGCAAAATGATGCAGAGTGTAGCGATTGACATTAAAGTGTGCCAAAACTATTTAAAAAATTTAGTTGATCATTTTAAAAATTATAGAGATGATAATGTTTTTGAGGAAAAACTTTCTGAAGCTGGAAAACTAGCGGCTGCTCTTGAGATAGAGCAAAGTTTTCCTCCATTATATAGTGTAAGACGAAAGTATAAACCAAAATTGTTCGATTATGAACACACAGATGAGGCACCTCAAGATCCAAAAATCGCTTTCAAAATTAATTTCTCTTTGAAAATAATTGATCAAACGCTAAGTTCTTTAAATAGTAGGTTCGATATGATATCTGAATACGATAACGTTTTTGGTTTTATTTGTGATATTCTTAAATTAAATGACGAAGATCTATTAAAATGCTGTCATGCTCTTCAACAAAAGCTTACTGATCAGGAAAAGAAGGAGGCTGACGTGGAAGAAAATGATTTATTCAACGAGATAAAAGCCCTAAGATTGTTTTCATTACCTGAAGCGTCAAATCCTCTCGAAATTCTACAATATATTTTTGAAAATAATCTAACTTCTTCTCTACCGAATCTTAGTATTGCCTTAAGAATCCTTCTGACTTTACCTGTGTCTGTTGCTTCTGGTGAGAGATCATTCTCTAAATTAAAAATAATTAAAAATTATTTGAGGTCTACTATGTCACAAGAAAGATTATCTGGATTGGCCATCTTAACTATAGAGCAAGAGATACTCGATAAAATTGATTTTGATGATATAATAAAAGAATTCGCAGCAGCCAAATCTAGAAAAACATCCATTCAATTTTATCCTTTGATTGAATATTTTATTTTTTATTCGTTTATTGTTTGGTTTATATATTTATGAATAGATTAAAGAAGAATAAAGCTCAGGTTTTGAAAACTCTGCAGTTTCATTACAAATTTGAAATAAAATGCGGTTTTTATCGAATGCTTGAATAAAATAATGAAAAATAAAAAAAATGTATTATGCAACAACTGACAGCATAAAGTTCTTAAGGCATCCAATAAAGGTTGCTGATAGTTTTTTTAACCCTTCTACAAATAAATTCCTAACGAAAACTGAAACATTTTTTGCCGATTATCCTGCGACGTTTTTCTCCACTTCCCCCCTTTAAGGGGCGCCAAAATATTTTCGGCACGCGGGCGTTGATGACCCTTGCGGGGGCCCTGGGAGAATCAACAAAATTTTAAAAACAAACCTCAACAGCAAGAACATGACGAGAGCCATCAACACATATGCATGTTCAATTCTCACATACTCTTTTGGTATCATACCATGGAGCAAAACAGATATGGAAAACCTGCAACGCAAAATGAGAACCTTGATGACGAAAGCACACAAGCACCATCCGTAAAGTAGCATTGAGAGAACGACACTGCCGAGGAATAAAGGAGGCAGAGGTCTGCTAGACATCATGGAACTTGGCCATGGTCAAATTGAATGCCTACGAACATACTTCAAAGACAAATCAGGCACGTCAGAGATCTACAAAGTACTGTGTGAAGCAGATGAATCAACACCTTTACAGCTGCATAAGGAGCAATTGTCATACAACCACCAGACAATCCAAGAAAAACTGCAAAGATGGAGAGAAAAGCCCCTACATGGACGACATTTCCACGAGGTGAACCAGGATCATGTCGACTTTGAAGCGTCGAACTATTGGCTCACATCAGGTGCGATGTATCCAGAAACGGAAGGATTTCTTTTAGCCATCCAAGATCAAGTGATCTCAACAAAAAATTACTGCAAACATATCATAAAGAATCGAACTATTACTGACGATCGATGCCGTTATGGTTGTCCAACGAACGAGACAATCCAACATATCACGGGAGGATGTCAAATGTTTGCAGGAAATGAATATAAAGAGAGACACGATGCAGTAGGAAAGATACTACACCAAGAAATGGCAACTAAATTAACACTAATTCATTCTGAAAAAGTGCCATACTACAAATACCGACCGGAAACCATCCTGGAAAACGAACGCTATAAACTGTACTGGGATCGTACAGTTTTGACTGATAAAACAGTCCCTCACAACAGGCCAGATATATTGCTAGTTGATAAACATCAAAAGGCAGCAATACTCATCGACGTAGCAATACCCAATAACAACAACATGCGTCAAAAAGAGGTCGAAAAAATTTCAAAATATAGGGACCTCGAATTTCAGATAAAGCGCCAGTGGGGAATGATATCAACGAGAACTATTCCAATTATCATCTCAACAACAGGAATAGTACCCAAAAATCTCAAGAGAAATATCAAGCAACTAGGTCTTAGTGAGTATATATGTAATATAATGCAAAAAGCTGTTCTTTTAGGTACTGCAAGGACGGTGAGAAAATTCCTAGGAAGCGAAGGACAGGTCCAAGGATCACGTGTGAGAGGACCAGAAGTTCGACGAGAACCAGGGGGACCACAACGACCGGACACGACCGAGCTCTGCCCTTCTGATATTTTAAATATCTGGGATTGAGTGAATGTTCCTCTTAGCGAGGAGTGAGAAGCCGACGGCGAGGAGAAATCCTACGCGTATAGGCAAAAGTCGAATAATAATAATAATAATAACACCTTTACAACTGCATAAGGAGCAATTGTCATACAACCACCAGACAATCCAAGAAAAACTGCAAAGATGGAGAGAAAAGCCCCTACATGGACGACATTTCAACGAGGTGAACCAGGATCATGTCGACATTGAAGCGTCGAACTATTGGCTCACATCAGGTGCGATGTATCCAGAAACGGAAGGATTTCTTTTAGCCATCCAAGATCAAGTGATCTCAACAAAAAATTACTGCAAACATATCATAAAGAATCGAACTATTACTGACGATCGATGCCGTTATGGTTGTCCAACGAACGAGACAATCCAACATATCACGGGAGGATGTCAAATGTTTGCAGGAAATGAATATAAAGAGAGACACGATGCAGTAGGAAAGATACTACACCAAGAAATGGCAACTAAATTAACACTAATTAATTCTGAAAAAGTGCCATACTACAAGTACCGACCGGAAACCATCCTGGAAAACGAACGCTATAAACTGTACTGGGATCGTACAGTTTTGACTGATAAAACAGTCCCTCACAACAGGCCAGATATATTGCTAGTTGATAAACATCAAAAGGCAGCAATACTCATCGACGTAGCAATACCCAATAAAAACAACATGCGTCAAAAAGAGGTCGAAAAAATTTCAAAATATAGGGACCTCGAATTTCAGATAAAGCGCCAGTGGGGAATGATATCAACGAGAACTATTCCAATTATCATCTCAACAACAGGAATAGTACCCAAAAATCTCAAGAGAAATATCAAGCAACTAGGACTTAGTGAGTATATATGTAATATAATGCAAAAAGCTGTTCTTTTAGGTACTGCAAGGACGGTGAGAAAATTCCTAGGAAGCGAAGGACAGGTCCAAGGATCGCGTGTAAGAGGACCAGAAGTTCGACGAGAACCAGGGGAACCACAAGGACCGGACACGACCGAGCTCTGCCCTTCTGATATTTTAAATATCTGGGATTGAGTGAATGTTCCTCTTAGCGAGGAGTGAGAAGCCGACGGCGAGGAAAAATCCTACGCGTATAGGCAAAAGTCGATAATAATAATAATAATATTATAGCGGGTAGCGGTAGGTGAATTCCTAGCGATTCACCTATCAGGAGAGTTGAATCGACTCCTGCCCACCGCAGATTCCAGGAGCTCCCTGACCCGGGAAGCTGAAACCTGTCGAAGGGTCCCTGTCCAGGGTAACGGACGAAGCCGTGTGGAAAGCAGCTCAAAAATTCTCCCACCGTAGCTCTGCGGATCGTAAAAAGCGATCAAAGGCCGTCTCCCCCACGACACGGGGGAACCCATGAATGATGGTGAATTTGAGGAATAGGAATATAGAGCCGCTGCCTGAGGTTCGTCAGGGCGTGTCTGGAGCCGGCGCTGGACATGACAGTATGCGGGACGTCGGTGACAGAGTGCTAAGGAGACGGGCGTCTGTCGAACAAAATGCTACGCCTCCACAATCTCAACATTCTAGGAGAAGAATAACACGAGTTTCTCCGACCGCTGAAGGTGCTGCGCAGGATCCCCAACCAGCACTCACCCAAGCAGGTCTACCAAGAAGACGCATGAAATGGACAAGTTCGATAAATGAAACGATCATGCGCATATACTATGAAGTGACTAATATGGAAGAGGATAAAATAGGCTACCGGCAAAAATTATTTGCAGAATTCCACAGAAACTATCCCGAACTCCAAGTTTCTGAGCAAAGAGTAGCCGACCAATACCGGATCATATTGAGAAATAAACTTGTACCCGATGAGAGACTTAACACCATAAAAAATGAAGTCCAACTGAGGCTACAGAATAGAGACCTCACTAACAACGAAACGACAATTGAAGAAATCTACGATTGTGCTGAAAACCAACAGAACATCAATGCACAAATGAACACTAAGGAACAAAACAACGCAGATGTGATAGCAATAAGTGATGCTCAACGACGGAATATATATGCTGCACCCGTCGAAAATCCAGAAGAAGACCAAAGAGAACTACTGGAGCGATTATCTGCCACAATGAATAGATGCGTTATAGATTTTGAGGGCACAGATCCATTGAGACGACCGATTCTACCAAGATTGAGGACATCCAAGAAATTATCTCATCTTCTGGTCATGACCAACAAGGAGATTATACCAAAGTATCTTTCTGACTACCATGATCTCGAATCATTACACCTCATCATATACTGTGCAGCATTTTCAATAGCAACAGTGCTAGGTGTGAAGCCAAAACCTAAAAGTCAGCAACCAGCCAGAGAAAAACAACAAAATAATCCACATTGGCAAAAAAGGCTAGAAAATAAAGTGCATAGCATCCGCCAAGATATTGGGAGGCTCACCCAATTTGCAAAAGGTTCGCCGTCTAGAAAATTACAAAAAATGGTGAATATAATAATGGATCGTCACCGGCAACATACAACATATGATCCAAACAATGAAAATGCTCAACAAATTTTAGACACACTCAAACAAAAACTTAGTGTGTACTCCGAAAGACTCAGAAGATACAATGAGAGCTATAGAAGAAAACAGGATAATATGATTTTTGAAAACTCCGAAAGAAAATTCTATAGAATGTTAAACAACAATATGTCAGCAACACTAGGAAGTTATCCAACCGTCGAGGATATTGAGAATTTTTGGACAGATCAACTGGCTTCACCAACCCCCTACAACTCCCAGGCTGATTGGATAAGAAGTGAAGAGAAATCCTGTGAGACAATAGAACACATGCCGCATAACGCAGTTTCTATAGAAGAATTCCATGAAATATTGAAAAACGCACACAATTGGAAATCACCCGGCCCAGACGGAATCCACAACTTTTGGTTGAAGAAATTTTGGTGTATACACGGCAGGCTAATTGAAACCATAAATGAGGTTATGAGGAATCCAACGGAAATGCCCAAATTTCTAACAACAGGGACCACTTATCTCCTACCGAAGGATCTGCAACACACAGCGGATCCATCGAAATACAGACCCATTACATGTCTACCAACAATATATAAAATCATCACATCATGTATAGCATCTCGTATCTACAAACATTGCGAGACAAATAACATAATGACAGCACAGCAGAAAGGATGTTCCAAGAATGCACTAGGATCGAAGGAACTGCTGATCATAGATTCCATCATATGTAACCAAGCCTTCAAAAAACACAGAAATCTTTTTATGACATATTTTGACTATAAGAAGGCCTTCGACTCTATTCCACATGGGTGGCTGACAAAAATTTTGGAAATATACAAGATCGATCCAATTACAATAAACTTTCTGAAGTGTGCAATGTACAACTGGAGAACGAATATCGAACTCTCTACGGCGAACATAACTACTAAAGAGATTCCAATAAAAAGGGGAATTTTCCAAGGAGATTCATTGAGTCCCTTATGGTTCTGCTTGGCGCTGAACCCCCTTTCTAAACAACTGAATGCTACTGAAAAAGGTTTCAATGTCAAAGGAAATAGAAATACCATTGCACTCAATCATTTGCTATACATGGATGACCTAAAACTTATAACAGGCAACAAAAACCACTTGCAAATTATGGTCAAACTAGTGGAAAATTTTTCGAAAGACGTGGGGATGAAATTCGGATTGGACAAGTGTCGTACGATTAGCGTAGTGCGTGGAAAAATCCAAGATGAACCGATAGCTCTCTCCAATGGACAGGAGATAGAAGCAATGAAATCGGACGATCTTTATAAATACTTAGGAATGAAACAAAACCGACGAATAAACCATCAAAGAATGAAGGAAGACTTAACAACTGAGTTCATTAGGAGAATCAACAAAATTTTAAAAACAAACCTCAACAGCAAGAACATGACGAGAGCCATCAACACATATGCATGTTCAATTCTCACATACTCTTTCGGTATCATTCCATGGAGCAAAACAGATATGGAAAACCTGCAACGCAAAATGAGAACCTTGATGACGAAAGCACACAAGCACCATCCGAAAAGTAGCATTGAGAGGACGACACTGCCGAGGAATAAAGGAGGCAGAGGTCTGCTAGACATCATGGAACTTGCCCATGGTCAAATTGAATGCCTACGAACATACTTCAAAGACAAATCAGGCACGTCAGAGATCTACAAAGTACTGTGTGAAGCAGACGAATCAACACCTTTGCAACTGCACAAGGAGCAATTGTCATACAACCACCAGACAATCCAAGAAAAAATGCAAAGATGGAGAGAAAAGCCCCTACATGGACGACATTTCAACGAGGTGAACCAGGATCATGTCGACATTGAAGCGTCGAACTATTGGCTCACATCAGGTGCGATGTATCCAGAAACGGAAGGATTTCTTTTAGCCATCCAAGATCAAGTGATCTCAACAAGAAATTACTGCAAGCATATCATAAAGGATCGAACTATTACTGACGATCGATGCCGTTATGGGTGTCCAACGAATGAGACAATCCAACATATCACGGGAGGATGTCAAATGTTTGCAGGAAATGAATATAAAGAGAGACACGATGCAGTAGGAAAGATACTACACCAAGAAATGGCAACTAAATTAACACTAATTCATTCTGAAAAAGTGCCATACTACAAATACCGACCGGAAACCATCCTGGAAAACGAACGCTATAAACTGTACTGGGATCGTACAGTTTTGACTGATGAAACAGTCCCTCACAACAGGCCAGATATATTGCTAGTTGATAAACATCAAAAGGCAGCAATACTCATCGACGTAGCAATACCCAATAACAACAACATGCGTCAAAAAGAGGTCGAAAAAATTTCAAAATATAGGGACCTCGAATTTCAGATAAAGCGCCAGTGGGGAATGATATCAACGAGAACTATTCCAATTATCATCTCAACAACAGGAATAGTACCCAAAAATCTCAAGAGAAATATCAAGCAACTAGGACTTAGTGAGTATATATATAATATAATGCAAAAAGCTGTTCTTTTAGGTACTGCAAGGACGGTGAGAAAATTCCTAGGAAGCGAAGGACAGGTCCACGGATCGCGTGTAAGAGGACCAGAAGTTCGACGAGAACCAGGGGGACCACAAGGACCGGACACGACCGAGCTCTGCCCTTCTGATATTTTAAATATCTGGGATTGAGTGAATGTTCCTCTTAGCGAGGAGTGAGAAGCCGACGGCGAGGAGAAATCCTACGCGTATAGGCAAAAGTCGGGGATAATAATAATAATAAATAACTACTAAAGAGATTCCAATAAAAAAGGGAATTTTCCAAGGGGATTCATTGAGTCCCTTATGGTTCTGCTTGGCGCTGAACCCCCTTTCTAAACAACTGAATGCTACTGAAAAAGGTTTCAATGTCAAAGGAAATAGAAATACCATTGCACTCAATCATTTGCTATACATGGATGACCTAAAACTTATAACAGGCAACAAAAACCACTTGCAAATTATGGTCAAACTAGTGGAAAATTTTTCGAAAGACGTGGGGATGAAATTCGGATTGGACAAGTGTCGTACGATTAGCGTAGTGCGTGGAAAAATCCAAGATGAACCGATAGCTCTCTCCAATGGACAGGAGATAGAAGCAATGAAATCGGACGATCTTTATAAATACTTAGGAATGGAACAAAACCGACGAATAAACCATCAAAGAATGAAGGAAGACTTAACAACTGAGTTCATTAGGAGAATCCAGGGCCCCCGCAACCGCGCGTTCAACGCGTGCACCGCACGCGGGCGCCACTCTATAGGGGCGCCAAAATCTCTTATAGACCACATGAAAAACCGAAAGACTAAAGGTTTTTGAGAATTTTTTTTTATTTTTTCAACAATTTTGAACGTGCAAA
This sequence comes from Harmonia axyridis, assembly GCF_914767665.1. Lineage (NCBI taxonomy): Eukaryota > Metazoa > Arthropoda > Insecta > Coleoptera > Coccinellidae > Harmonia > Harmonia axyridis. The sequence continues at coordinate 20,528,326 of NC_059507.1, forward strand.
GACATCTTTTACACATCCAAACAAGTTCCCGAACGTCGCAATCCCCATAAAATAACCTCGGCCACAGATTGCAATTATACGATTCTTTTCGAGTAAACAAATCATAAATAATCATCCCTTTGTCGGTACAGGATTTTTTTATGGACCACCTGCACCGGACGGCGGGCACCATTTCTTCGATCATCACTAAAACGCATATGGTACACATAAACAATCATAAATACCGAAGCAATAGCTTTTAGCCAGGGGAATTACTGAAACTTTCGCCACCATCTGTAGGAAAAATACTACAGGTTACAGAGAATTTCTGAAACTACCAAAATCTGCTTGCTATGCTATAACAGCAGAAACCTATCCAAAGAATAGTTATTTTGTTTCGAAACGTTTAGGGGTTGAGGTCAAGACGCAAAAAATTCTACTAGTTTTTCTGATTGGCAACATTTATCCTCAGCCATTACAAGACATGAAACATCAATTGCACATAAAGTTCACATGAATAAATGGATGAATTTAAAAAAAATGTTAAAATTGTCCACAACGGTGAACGATCATCACTTACGGGTTTTAGAAACTGAAAAAAATATTGGCATGACGTTCTAGGAAGAATTGTTTCAATTGTTAAATGTTTATCCAGACAGTGTCTAGCTTTTCAAGGTTCTTCTAAAAAACTTTTTGAAAATGATAATGGGAACTTCCTCAAAACTGTCGAACTGATTTCATCTTTTGATCCTGTGATGAGAGAGCACATTAGTGCAAAACTCACAAACAAATTCTTGATGACCTATTATTTAGGCTACCAGATACAAAATGAAATAATTGAATTGATGGCTTCTAAAGTAAAAAATAATATTTTGGATATGGTTCGAAGTTCCAAATATTATTCAATAATTTTAGATTGTACACCGGATGCAAGCCATACAGAGCAAATAAGCCTCGTTTTGCGTTATGTTGTTCTAAATGACAGTTCTAAAATGGTTCAAATACAAGAAAGTTTTATAGCGTTTAGTCCAATATTCGACTCTACAGGGGAAGGGCTATTCAATTTTGTTATGGGATTTTTGGAAAATTTAAATTTGGATATTAAATACATGAGAGGTCAAGGGTATGATAATGGGGCGAATATGCGCGGAAAACATATTGGTTTACAAAAACGCATACTCGATGCTAATTCTAGGGCTTTTTTTGTGCCATGTGCTGCACACAGCTTAAATTTAACTTTAAATGATGCTGCTAAGGTTTCAAATGAAACACTTTTTTTTTTAATATTGTACAAGAACTATATACATTTTTCTCCTCATCCACAAAAAGATGGGATGTTATAAAAAAGCATGTTCCTCAGTTACATCTAAAACCCCTAAGTGATACTAGATGGTCAAGTAGGATTGATGCTATAAAACCACTAAAATTTCATTCAATTCAAATATGTGATAGCCTTTTAGAATTAGCTGAAAATGATACTTTCACCATAGAAACTAGACATAAAGCAAATTCTCTTTTATCAAATATTCAAACTTTCAAATTTATTTGTAGTGTAATAATTTGGTATGATGTTTTATTCCAAATTAATATTGTAAGCAAAATGATGCAGAGTGTAGCGATTGACATTAAAGTGTGCCAAAACTATTTAAAAAATTTAGTTGATCATTTTAAAAATTATAGAGATGATAATGTTTTTGAGGAAAAACTTTCTGAAGCTGGAAAACTAGCGGCTGCTCTTGAGATAGAGCAAAGTTTTCCTCCATTATATAGTGTAAGACGAAAGTATAAACCAAAATTGTTCGATTATGAACACACAGATGAGGCACCTCAAGATCCAAAAATCGCTTTCAAAATTAATTTCTCTTTGAAAATAATTGATCAAACGCTAAGTTCTTTAAATAGTAGGTTCGATATGATATCTGAATACGATAACGTTTTTGGTTTTATTTGTGATATTCTTAAATTAAATGACGAAGATCTATTAAAATGCTGTCATGCTCTTCAACAAAAGCTTACTGATCAGGAAAAGAAGGAGGCTGACGTGGAAGAAAATGATTTATTCAACGAGATAAAAGCCCTAAGATTGTTTTCATTACCTGAAGCGTCAAATCCTCTCGAAATTCTACAATATATTTTTGAAAATAATCTAACTTCTTCTCTACCGAATCTTAGTATTGCCTTAAGAATCCTTCTGACTTTACCTGTGTCTGTTGCTTCTGGTGAGAGATCATTCTCTAAATTAAAAATAATTAAAAATTATTTGAGGTCTACTATGTCACAAGAAAGATTATCTGGATTGGCCATCTTAACTATAGAGCAAGAGATACTCGATAAAATTGATTTTGATGATATAATAAAAGAATTCGCAGCAGCCAAATCTAGAAAAACATCCATTCAATTTTATCCTTTGATTGAATATTTTATTTTTTATTCGTTTATTGTTTGGTTTATATATTTATGAATAGATTAAAGAAGAATAAAGCTCAGGTTTTGAAAACTCTGCAGTTTCATTACAAATTTGAAATAAAATGCGGTTTTTATCGAATGCTTGAATAAAATAATGAAAAATAAAAAAAATGTATTATGCAACAACTGACAGCATAAAGTTCTTAAGGCATCCAATAAAGGTTGCTGATAGTTTTTTTAACCCTTCTACAAATAAATTCCTAACGAAAACTGAAACATTTTTTGCCGATTATCCTGCGACGTTTTTCTCCACTTCCCCCCTTTAAGGGGCGCCAAAATATTTTCGGCACGCGGGCGTTGATGACCCTTGCGGGGGCCCTGGGAGAATCAACAAAATTTTAAAAACAAACCTCAACAGCAAGAACATGACGAGAGCCATCAACACATATGCATGTTCAATTCTCACATACTCTTTTGGTATCATACCATGGAGCAAAACAGATATGGAAAACCTGCAACGCAAAATGAGAACCTTGATGACGAAAGCACACAAGCACCATCCGTAAAGTAGCATTGAGAGAACGACACTGCCGAGGAATAAAGGAGGCAGAGGTCTGCTAGACATCATGGAACTTGGCCATGGTCAAATTGAATGCCTACGAACATACTTCAAAGACAAATCAGGCACGTCAGAGATCTACAAAGTACTGTGTGAAGCAGATGAATCAACACCTTTACAGCTGCATAAGGAGCAATTGTCATACAACCACCAGACAATCCAAGAAAAACTGCAAAGATGGAGAGAAAAGCCCCTACATGGACGACATTTCCACGAGGTGAACCAGGATCATGTCGACTTTGAAGCGTCGAACTATTGGCTCACATCAGGTGCGATGTATCCAGAAACGGAAGGATTTCTTTTAGCCATCCAAGATCAAGTGATCTCAACAAAAAATTACTGCAAACATATCATAAAGAATCGAACTATTACTGACGATCGATGCCGTTATGGTTGTCCAACGAACGAGACAATCCAACATATCACGGGAGGATGTCAAATGTTTGCAGGAAATGAATATAAAGAGAGACACGATGCAGTAGGAAAGATACTACACCAAGAAATGGCAACTAAATTAACACTAATTCATTCTGAAAAAGTGCCATACTACAAATACCGACCGGAAACCATCCTGGAAAACGAACGCTATAAACTGTACTGGGATCGTACAGTTTTGACTGATAAAACAGTCCCTCACAACAGGCCAGATATATTGCTAGTTGATAAACATCAAAAGGCAGCAATACTCATCGACGTAGCAATACCCAATAACAACAACATGCGTCAAAAAGAGGTCGAAAAAATTTCAAAATATAGGGACCTCGAATTTCAGATAAAGCGCCAGTGGGGAATGATATCAACGAGAACTATTCCAATTATCATCTCAACAACAGGAATAGTACCCAAAAATCTCAAGAGAAATATCAAGCAACTAGGTCTTAGTGAGTATATATGTAATATAATGCAAAAAGCTGTTCTTTTAGGTACTGCAAGGACGGTGAGAAAATTCCTAGGAAGCGAAGGACAGGTCCAAGGATCACGTGTGAGAGGACCAGAAGTTCGACGAGAACCAGGGGGACCACAACGACCGGACACGACCGAGCTCTGCCCTTCTGATATTTTAAATATCTGGGATTGAGTGAATGTTCCTCTTAGCGAGGAGTGAGAAGCCGACGGCGAGGAGAAATCCTACGCGTATAGGCAAAAGTCGAATAATAATAATAATAATAACACCTTTACAACTGCATAAGGAGCAATTGTCATACAACCACCAGACAATCCAAGAAAAACTGCAAAGATGGAGAGAAAAGCCCCTACATGGACGACATTTCAACGAGGTGAACCAGGATCATGTCGACATTGAAGCGTCGAACTATTGGCTCACATCAGGTGCGATGTATCCAGAAACGGAAGGATTTCTTTTAGCCATCCAAGATCAAGTGATCTCAACAAAAAATTACTGCAAACATATCATAAAGAATCGAACTATTACTGACGATCGATGCCGTTATGGTTGTCCAACGAACGAGACAATCCAACATATCACGGGAGGATGTCAAATGTTTGCAGGAAATGAATATAAAGAGAGACACGATGCAGTAGGAAAGATACTACACCAAGAAATGGCAACTAAATTAACACTAATTAATTCTGAAAAAGTGCCATACTACAAGTACCGACCGGAAACCATCCTGGAAAACGAACGCTATAAACTGTACTGGGATCGTACAGTTTTGACTGATAAAACAGTCCCTCACAACAGGCCAGATATATTGCTAGTTGATAAACATCAAAAGGCAGCAATACTCATCGACGTAGCAATACCCAATAAAAACAACATGCGTCAAAAAGAGGTCGAAAAAATTTCAAAATATAGGGACCTCGAATTTCAGATAAAGCGCCAGTGGGGAATGATATCAACGAGAACTATTCCAATTATCATCTCAACAACAGGAATAGTACCCAAAAATCTCAAGAGAAATATCAAGCAACTAGGACTTAGTGAGTATATATGTAATATAATGCAAAAAGCTGTTCTTTTAGGTACTGCAAGGACGGTGAGAAAATTCCTAGGAAGCGAAGGACAGGTCCAAGGATCGCGTGTAAGAGGACCAGAAGTTCGACGAGAACCAGGGGGACCACAAGGACCGGACACGACCGAGCTCAGCCCTTCTGATATTTTAAATATCTGGGATTGAGTGAATGTTCCTCTTAGCGAGGAGTGAGAAGCCGACGGCGAGGAAAAATCCTACGCGTATAGGCAAAAGTCGATAATAATAATAATCTTAACACATTATTTAAAGAGATTCATCATCTTCTCCAACATTCGCTATTCATGTGTTTTTGGAAAAACACTATACAATAACAATCCAACACGTCGTTTACGACGTAACCTAGTCTAAAAACGGTGATAATTATCTTCGCCAAATATCCAAAAATGTGATAAAGAAAACACCTCCGCAGGATTTTTCAAAATTTTGTCTCAAGAATTCTCCACTCAGTTCGCCTGGACGATCTAATAAATTGGAATATAAGAGTCTCTTTGATAATTAAAACCGTTTCAAGTTTTCTTACCCTTTATCTGCTACGCAACAACCATAATCTATATGAACTATGAATGAATCTACACTGTGTCCGTAAAGTATGGAACAAATTCATTTTTAGCTAAACAGACCATTTTAAGAAATAATCCTGAAACACGCCGATTTTTATTTCAATTTACCGTATTTCAGAATAATAATTTAATATACAGCGTTAATTACTTCCGAGTAATGACGTCACCGTCATTTTTTTAAATGGAACACCCCCATTTTGTCTCAATTAGCTGATAACTCTAGCTGAGCTGATTCCAAAAATTTATCACATGTTGATTCCAATTGGTACAGGATGTACTAAAATGCAATAGTTTTGTGTGTGCTCATAAAGTAACTTGTAATATTCTTTATTAGTTAAATTAACAATATTCAAACATATTTATTGTCTAGCCCCAATAAACAAATAATGAATTTTACAAAAAACTAGACGTCTTTGTTTTTTTTTTGAATTGATAAGAAATAATTTCTTTCATATTCTGTCTGCTAGACCACAAGTACCAAACATAATTGGAAACAGCTCATTTTTATTAATTTTAAATTGTAACAAGCTTCACGGTGTGACATTCAAACCAATTGCCGCTGGACAATAAGTATTTTAGATAATATTGTTAATTTAACTATAATAAAGAATGTTACGCGTTACTTTATGAGCACACACAAAACTAATGTATTTTTGTCCAACCTGTACCAATTGGAATCAACATGTGATACATTTTTGGAATGAGCTCAGCTAGAGTAATCCAAAATTTGAGACAAAATGGGGGTGTTTCATTTAAAAAAAAAAAATGACGTTGACGTCATTACTCGAGAGTAATTTACACTATATTAGATTATTATTTCAAAATACGGTAAATTAAAATAAAAAATCGACGTGTTTCGGGATCATTCGTTTAAATGGTCTGTTTAGCTGAAAATGAATTTCTTCCATACTTTACGGACACATTGTATATGAAAATGGCCAACTGACAATCGTCGTGGTCAGAAAATATTCCAAGGGTTGGCAAAATATCCACCTTACAGAACGATAATCTCAAACGATTTATAACCGTGACACGGTTTTGAAAATTATTTTCATAGTATAATAACTAGCATATTTCGTAGCAGAACATTGAATGCAAACGAACGAAAATGCAAATGACACACCCGTTTACTTCAAATTGACGTCAAAGTAAGCTCGCCCAATCCAGTCAATTTTCCATCTCGTTATAATAGTTATAAGTTATTCGAGTTTTAGTGCTTTTTTGCATATTTCATAAATTCTATAATTTCGAAGTATAAACCCTGTCGCAAATCACACGTCAACGAAAGACCAAAAAACCTCCTGGTAGCTTTAATTACGCCATTCCTAGTCCCATCAAAAACTGAACGGAACACGCAATCGATCCAGCACTAGATGTACTCAATAAAACTGTAGTTATTTATACGCGATAAATTCAACTTGTAATTCTAATTGGTCTGTAGATCATAGTGCGCCACGATGCATGGCGAGCATTATATATGCATAAGCGTCGCCATGTTATTACGTCATAATTCACTCGACATAGCCAGTAGGAATTGGAAGTGACAGAGTCGTATGGTGTCATCAATTTGTATCTGCGTCGTTAACAAGATGGCGTAGGACATGAAAAATTTTTAGGTATGTGAAGTAGCGGGCTATATTTCGGTTGGAGCATTTGATATTTCCCAAACTGTCGCGAATTAATTTTGCGGATGATGTTTGTACGATATACAGGGTGTTGTTGTAAATCCTTAGGTGTCTTTGTACCGTCCAAACTTTCGAATAACTATAATGAAATCCTTCATCTCTGTTCATTATTAATTTGTATGATGTTCATGTTCTTGATTCAGGGAATAATGCCTGATAGGGAAAATTTTCCTCAACCACAAGTATGAGGTTTGATTATAATTATTTCATGGAAAAATTAACAGTGGTAATGGTATGTTATTAGAATTACCACGTTTCGATTGATTCCTGTTCAAAAAAATATTGAAGTAACCGAAATACATGATTTTCCAATATAATCGCTTGAAACTAGAATAGGTAGGTCTCCCCTCTATTTTAGTTCTATTAATAGAAGCTTCTTTGTATCGGAAGTACCACTTCGATTTCTCAGCTCTACACCGCGACGTCTTGTGTCAGCCTTCCACCCAAAAATCCAAATTCACATCATTGGTCCGATTCATGAATAAAATATATATAAGTACAAGGTCCGAAAGCAATTGAAAAAATTAAGTAATTATGAAATTACACTATTTGGGAATTCAGTTCTTGAGAATTATATCATTCGAATGTCTACTCTCGCGTCCAAGACACTAATTTAATGTAACACTAAAATTCCTGATGACGGCTTGGCAGGTATGCTGCGTGATGGCTTCCCTTTCATTTCAAATATTTTGTTCTAACTGAACCAAGGAAGTTGGTTGACTGACGTCAAGTTTGGATTTAAGGAAGCCCCCTAGGTAAAATCTATAGGCTTCAAATCAGGATGAGGAATGACCAATGAATGTCAACTCTCCTGGAGATTAATTTGCCTGGAACTCGTGACAGAGACACATTGGACGTGTCTAAAGTTGGCTCATCCATCTGAAACCTTGTTTTTATTTAAAGCGTCTTTAGATATTTGTGTTGAGATGTATTAAATTTTATTTTGAGTAAATGTAACGCCATCTGTTTATGTTGAACGGCCATTTTGGGTAAAATCTACTGAGGACAGTTTTTCTTCGTCTTCTTTTTGATCTGTCATCGTACACATAATGTATTTATCTATGATTTGTATCAATAACCATTTTTGAACCTTGAAATTTTCTCTTCTCTCTTGTAACTTGTAATATAAGTGTGTTCATTCAAACGCATAGACTGACTGAGATGGTTGAACTGATTTAATTGAGTCTACCAAGTTATATTCATCCCAAATAAACTCATTACAATAATTAGTGCTAAATGCAATATAGCTATTATCTATCTACATTCAAAGTATTTGCTGAATTCCGAATTGAGAGGTCGGGATCATCACGAACACGTTCCAGCTTGAACCGTTCTGCTCGTACCTTTTTACCTGTATCGTAATAAGAGTAAGGCTTGGCATTCAAGAGACGCAACCTGGTATTTTGGAAACATTTCAGCGAGCTATAGTTTCTGAATTACAATTTTTGAAAAATTCACGTACATATAACGTGAGATTCGCTCCCCAAGAAGCGCCCTCTATAGCTGCTAGCTCCATAGCAAGAGTTTTTTGTTCAGAGTTGAATGATTAAAATTTTTAGTTTTCAATTTAGTAAATGTACCACGAATATAATTCAAGAAAATCAAGTCACAATGAATCAAACAACCGCAGTGAGGACTGTTGTTACTGCATAGTCTCTTGGAAGTGGATAGGGATTCGTTCGTGCTAACACACTAAAAGTTAACTAAAAACTGCCCAGCTAACGGTTTTCAAAATCGTTATCAACATTCGCCTGATGCATTTGAATGTAGTAGGCGTGAAACTTATGCTTTTTGAGGATTCTTCGAACTGAATGCTGACTTATACCGCAGGCTACATTAAGCTTCCTTCGGCTTGTGTGTGGATCTTCTGTTACATTCAGTAAAACCTCAAGCTTCTTGTCTTCATTAGTGACCGATTTTAATCTTTTATTTTTTTTTGTACTTGGCATCTCTTGCTTCTATAAAGCTGTACAAAAGCCTCCGAAAACTCGATCTTCTTGATGTTTTCTCTCTGGATATTCTTCGACTTGCTAATAAGCAGTTTCTGTGGCACTACCCCTACATGAAAATCCTATCGACTATTTATTCTTTTCCAAAAATTCATCCTAATTGATTGAATTCAAAATCAAATTCGAGATCTAAAGAATAATAGATTGATTTAATTCATATTTATTTTATTGTAAAAATTGATTAATAAAGACTATTGGAATGCCGATAAAACACCAATGCATTGGTTAAATAGAAATGTGATCAATGTGTTGCTTATTCGAAAAATATTTTCCTGTTATTTTTTGACTCAAAGGGATTATAATACCAATATACAATAAACAATTTCAAAAACCTTTATGACGGTATTTGGTTGAGTCAAGTGTAATTTAAATGATAAACAAGATCTGAAGTGGTGATCCAAAATTTAATTTCACTATAGATTGGTGGTGTAGGATCAGAGAAACAGGAAAATGATACTCTGTTAGTTCGCCGACGTTTCGGAAAAATTTATTTCCATCCTCAGGGCTCTACAAAATTTACAGAAAACATCATTTGCAACATTGATGAAGGTGTTTATAAAATAATGGAAAGATGAGCATTACTAAAAGTTATTGACCAGAAAATATCACAGAAAAGATGGTCTGGTATAATTTATATATACAAAGAAACATTATCATATAAAATTCAAAACATTTTTAGTTTAAAATAAGAGTAAAAATAAAAAGTGATATAACACATATAGGTATAAACAAAGTACTTACAAGCTAGACAAATGTATCTTCCCAAAATCATCTTATTAAAATTTAAATCAATTCTCCAATATTTTACGTGTAAAGAAATCATAATATGTATACTAAAAAGCGGGGACAAACAATGCGACCGATGCATAGATAGTACGCCGACAGACGGAGGTGAAATCAAAAGAACAGCGGACTCGAAATAATTAGGGTAAAAAACTTAGACGTATTTATGTGATGCGCTGAAGTAATGAAGTCGATAGGGGCTAGAAATCTTTATTTTGTTTTATTATTATTCCGTAGTTGGCTATTTGTTTTTAATAAGGAATAATAAAATCGGCTAAGTTGTTGGATGTCAGCTCTAGAATTTACTGAGTCATGGACACTTATTTGTAACATCTCAAAAATTAGCCGATTGCTCAAGTATGGCTCCCTATTCAATATTTTGACGTCTTCAAAATTAAAGTTGTGACTTTCGTTCAGGCAATGTTCGGCCAAGGCTGTTTTGGGGTTGGAGATCGGCAAACGGACAGACCTAATATGTTCCTGTATTCTGGATTTCAGATATCGGCCCGTCTGGCCTATGTAAACGCGAGAACAATTTAGACAGCTGATTTTATATACAACATTGGAGTTCAGAAGAGTTGGTGTCGGGTTTTTGACAACACTGAAAAAATTCTTTCCTAAGGTATTTGAACTTTTGAAAGACACCCTGACGTTCTCCTTTTGAATAACCTTGGATAGTCTCTCTGAGAGGCCTTTGATATATATGAGTTTGTTATAATATAAAATTGTATTCGAAGGTCCCTCAGATGAAATGATTTGTGGTAGAGGGGGTTTGAGAGACTCCCCTAATATTTTGCTTATGAGATGCGCCGGATAGCTGTTGTTAAGTAAGATGGATCTGATCTTTTTCAGGTTTTTTTCATGATACCTTTTGTCAGAGAGGTTCAAGGCTCTGAACTTGAGATTTCGTATGATGTTAACTTTATGTATCATGGCATGATGGGAGTGAAAACCTATATACCTGCCAGAAAAAGTAGGTTTATGATACCAATCAACGTATAAGACATTATCATCCATGCGTTCTACTCTCATGTCAAGGAAATTCAGAGCGCTTTTTGATTCTAATTCTAAAGTGAACTGTAATTTTGGGTGGAAAGAGTTGAAAGTGTCCAACACGAGTTGTTCAGTGTTAACAGGAACGGAAGTGAAAATATCATCGACATAACGTTTGAAAATTGGTACACTGAAAGGTAAGCGAGAGAGACAATAATCTTGAAGTTTTACCATTACAATGTCACAGCAAATCTGCGAAACACAATTCCCCATCCCGAAACCAAAGATTTGCCTATAAAATTGTCCGTTGAAACAGAAATAACTGCTAGTTATCAAAAAATTATATATTAATTTGAAGGTTTCAAAATCAAATGAGGGGTCAGAAACCATATTCCAATTTTCTTCAATGATTTGTAGTGCTAAATCTGTAGGCGTGTTAGTGTAAAGAGAAACGACATCAAGTGATAGTAATACATAGTTAGGTGGCAATCTGGTCTTATTGGTAGAATTGAAGAAGTCGAAAGAATTCCGGACATAATGTTCGTCCTTAATGAATATCGGCTTTAATAGATCAGCGATGAATTTTGATAGCTCGTATATAGGGGAACCAACAAAGCTTAAAATGGGTCTCATCGGTATGCCTGTTTTATGTATTTTTGGTAGAAAGTACATCTTAGGAAAAATGCCATCATTAGAAGTCAATTTCTTCGCAACAGGTTCCGGTACTAGGTCCTTGTTAAGCAGAATTTTGACGAATCTGTTGTTTTTGTTTTGGACGCGAACAGTTGGATCAGATTCCAATTTTTCATAGGTTTGCGAATCGTCAAGAAGTTCTGTACACTTTTTAAAATATTCATCCCTATTCATAAATCACAAATCATTTCATCTGAGGGACCTTCGAATACAATTTTATATTATAACAAACTCATATATATCAAAGGCCTCTCAGAGAGACTATCCAAGGTTATTCAAAAGGAGAACGTCAGGGTGTCTTTCAAAAGTTCAAATACCTTAGGAAAGAATTTTTTCAGTGTTGTCAAAAACCCGACACCAACTCTTCTGAACTCCAATGTTGTATATAAAATCAGCTGTCTAAATTGTTCTCGCGTTTACATAGGCCAGACGGGCCGATATCTGAAATCCAGAATACAGGAACATATTAGGTCTGTCCGTTTGCCGATCTCCAACCCCAAAACAGCCTTGGCCGAACATTGCCTGAACGAAAGTCACAACTTTAATTTTGAAGACGTCAAAATATTGAATAGGGAGCCATACTTGAGCAATCGGCTAATTTTTGAGATGTTACAAATAAGTGTCCATGACTCAGTAAATTCTAGAGCTGACATCCAACAACTTAGCCGATTTTATTATTCCTTATTAAAAACAAATAGCCAACTACGGAATAATAATAAAACAAAATAAAGATTTCTAGCCCCTATCGACTTCATTACTTCAGCGCATCACATAAATACGTCTAAGTTTTTTACCCTAATTATTTCGAGTCCGCTGTTCTTTTGATTTCACCTCCGTCTGTCGGCGTACTATCTATGCATCGGTCGCATTGTTTGTCCCCGCTTTTTAGTATACATATTATGATTTCTTTACACGTAAAATATTGGAGAATTGATTTAAATTTTAATAAGATGATTTTGGGAAGATACATTTGTCTAGCTTGTAAGTACTTTGTTTATACCTATATGTGTTATATCACTTTTTATTTTTACTCTTATTTTAAACTAAAAATGTTTTGAATTTTATATGATAATGTTTCTTTGTATATATAAATTATACCAGACCATCTTTTCTGTGATATTTTCTGGTCAATAACTTTTAGTAATGCTCATCTTTCCATTATTTTATAAACACCTTCATCAATGTTGCAAATGATGTTTTCTGTAAATTTTGTAGAGCCCTGAGGATGGAAATAAATTTTTCCGAAACGTCGGCGAACTAACAGAGTATCATTTTCCTGTTTCTCTGATCCTACACCACCAATCTATAGTGAAATTAAATGATAAATTCGTTTGTTTCAATTGATTTAGTCAGTAAGTTACAACGAAATGTACTTATATTCGTCTATATAATGAATCCAACCGAACCCTGTCCTTATTTCATATCATTTATAATGATAAAAATCACTGAACCCATCATATCTCAAATCCACCCCCATAATAATATTCTGTTAGAACTCCTGAATTATCATCAACCCACAATTTCCACCCAATGAATATCTGATGATTGTCTTCCCTTTTCAGTAATAAAAAGACCTCTTCTTGTCCATAATTCAAAGCAAGAGTACAGTACGGAACCCAAAGAGAAAGTAAATAGACGCCCTCCTTGGAAGAGCATAAATACTCGATTCTCCAGTATTGCTTGAAGAATTACCCGAGAAAATTACTTTCCATTCCAGCTAGCGAGGCTGAATACAGAAACGGCAATTTATCAGGAGTATTCGGGATTTTAATATTACGTTAAATTATATTCTGCCATTATTCATTGCGACAAATTCGACTAATTCGAAATAATATTTGGAAAATTGATGTCGTTAGTCATAAAAGTGCACTCATTTATTGTTGGAATGGAGAGCATTAAAAATGGTGTCCTTCGATTAGAACGTTCCGTTTTCTCTTGGAGAATAGAATTGAGGAGATAAATAGGCTATTCGGCAGTGTACAGAATGTTATTGTATTCATTGACATTCTTTCAAAAAAACATGACACTCCACTCAGTATGTCCCGGTGCTATTTGTATTCGTTTGAGAAAGAGCAATACAAAATTTTTAAATTTTTTTTACAATGAAGCATGTGTTGATAAATCTCAATATTAGCAGAGGAAATGGAAACGGAGCATCATACATTTCAATTTATGATACAAGAGCAAAGATAAAAACCTCAACAAAAACGATAACTGTTCTTTTCCATTCAAAGAAATTCCTTTAATCCTTCCTTTGACCAGTAGTTTGTGACGTGTCGACCTTGAGTAAGCCGGTCACAAGGCTAATTTCGGCTCGCGACTACACTCAGTGAAGATGGGAGTGAGTTCTTCAAAATTAGATGGAAGGTAATAATGGGCGCCAGGTAGAGATATGCCTGTCTTCAGAATAAATTGCGTACTGCTCTACCAGAGTAGCAGTAAAACAAATCACTCAAGTCAAACGTTTAATAAAATTAAAATTTATGCAGTGGTTGATAATGAAAAAAATAATGAAAAAGAATTCTCTAAATTACCAAGAGCCAGAAGGGCTTCCCAAAAACTTTACCTAACACTAACAAATGCCAGAAGGGCTTCCTATAAACTATAATCAACAACAAATGCCAGAAGGGCTCACTACAACCTATAATGCCTAAACTAATCCTGAAAACAGAATCCTTATATCAGCCTACACTTGGCTTAGGCTAAACCTAAAACTTCAGTACCAAAACTAAACGTAAACGGAGTTCAACAAACTCCAAATATACCAGATACTAAACCAGACAAATAACCAAGTAAACAAGAAGATTGACCTAAACCACAGATCCTGAAGGAATATACAAATACAGTGGTTGTAATATCTGGCTGGTATAAAATAGCAGGTTGAATAAAGTGATAACAAATTTCAGTTACAAATCCTGAAGGGATACACAAGTATTATAGTTGTTAAAATAAATGGCCAGTTAGTGAAGTGCACCTCACCGCGAACTGTTTACAATTTCGACAGTAAATAATGAGCATGAAACAACCTTTATTCAATATATTTCAATCTAACTATCAATGGATTGAAAATTAATAATAAAGCCATTAACTCCTATTCAAATAACTGATTAACTATCAGTACACTAAATCGTTACTTTCAAAATTTAATCTCGATACAATACTCATTAAAGCCAGTGCAAGCACCGGTTACCTGATACAAAATCAATATTGAAGGTTGACACCAAATCTAACGGTGAGATCTCTATACGTAGAATGTACCATCTACTGGAGGTACACCATATGCCAGCAATATACTACGTACTCGAACTGTACCATCTATCAGAATGTACCATCCCCCAGAACTGCACCAGAAATCCACCACCATATACCAGAAAATAAATACCATAAACTCCAACCGTACTATACACCAGACTAAGAATTCCTGAACGTAACCAGGCACTAGGATGTTCAAAGATATCCAGTCACTAGGATTCTTCAATTCAACCAGGCACTAGGATTCTCAACGTTACCCAGGCACAAGGACCCTCCCAGTTGTTGTTCGAGTGAAAAGGATCTTCTTGATATTCTTCTTGTAAGTTCAACAGTTATTCGAACTAATCGGCGGGAAGCGAATCCTCTCAGATCTTCAGAGTAAAATTCAATACCAGAGATGGACCTTGTGGAAGAAAATTTTCATAATCACGTATAAAACGTAGTTCCCAGAAATATTCACAATACCATAAACCAAACAGGGAATTACTCAAATTGAAGAAATAATCGCCTATAACAAGGATGATTCGAGATCATATATCCTCCAATTCAAGTCCAATTTTCTTCCAAAAAAATCTCTTTCGAAATTATCTCAAATCGCCGATAACCTCCATTTTGACAATCCATAACCACAGAATCTACCAGTTGTCAAACGAAACTTCCCACACAGAAGAAAAGTAATACAAGAAATCCAGAAACTATAAAATATTTCCCAACGGTAATGATATTCGTCTTCACTTATCCGGAAATAACTTGTTCCATAATAAATTGAAATTTAAATTAATACGGAATATTCCGAGTTGAATTCACAATCAACCTCTAGAGGGCGCACCACCAATCGAAATATTCAATGGTGTAAATCGAACCGTTACAAGTTGACGACGCATATAATAATAATTCAATCTGAAAAAAAAAAAACAACCAGAAAGGAGTAATAAATGTTGTAGTTTCCATTATATACCACATTGAATTAATTTGCGAACTAAGTTGGCTAGTGCTTAAATTCTAAAATTTGGGACATCAGCGAATATCAATTTTTGTGGTTTTTCCACTAGTTGTATTTCGCCAAAGTATTCAATTTATTGAATTTCACAGATTTTTTGTAAATACAAATTATTAGAAAATATGAAATCTTCATTGAAAATATTATTGAAATTGAAATCAAATCAAATACATACAAAAAACATGAACAAATGAAAAATCTGTGAGGTGCAGTCTTGACCCCACCTCTATATCCCAAAAATCACCAAGAACATATCCAAGAATGCATCTAGATGTCCAAACATCTGTATGTGCAGACATTCACTCTCACATTTCAAAGTTTCACTGCATGTGATTCAAGAGTCTAAGTATACTACAGCACAACCAAGAATGTCTAGTCCAAATTCCCCACAAACAGTCCAACTAAAATACTCCCTCAAATTGCCAACTGTTTTCATAAATAAATTTTTTGCATATTTTCTTGAACTTGTTCTTTTTGCAAGCTCTTATTTTCTATATGGCAACCTGTTATACACCTTGGACCCAATGTAATTGATGAATCTTAAGTTAAGACAAACTACTCACAGGAATTCGTATGTCTCTATTGTTATTTGCTCGTGTAGAATATCTGGGATCCACAAAATGTTGTTCTGTCTTGTGACCATGTATATAAGAGCAGACCTCAAACAAATATAACGACCTGACATTGAACGTCAACGAAAAACAGCAAATCTGTGGGATATCTCTTACTCTTTTTGAACATGGTCTTTAGAATATATGTTTGTATTATATTCAGTTTATGCAAGCTGTTATCGTACAGTCCACCCCACACTATAATCCTATACTTGATAATTGATTCCAATAAAGATTTATATATTGTTATCAGTGTTTTCTTATTCTTAAACCCCCCTCAGAAGGTAAAACTCATGTACGAGTTCGCGGATTCTTCTCGATACATAATCGGTAATGAGGATTACTTTACGTTAAAGAGCATTCAAATCATATTTAAGGATTGTGTTTTTCGAATTTCAGGTATTTTTTTGAAAAGCAAGGGTTATAATAAAGGAACTGGAAGATGTGGATGGAATTTTGTGTTCGGAGAAGATTCATCACCAAGAAAAAGCTATGTTCCAAAAATTATTTCTTTCGATAGAACCATTCGCGAAATATAAATAAAAATTATTTTTTTTATGGATTTTCAACAGGATGTATATTTTTAACAGAGCCGAATCGGAAAAAATTGTAATGAAAAAAGTGTTTCTATCGGCTTCAGGAATATTCGTTTGAAATATATGAGTGAGTGCATCAAAGGAAGACCCTTTTTATTTTTGAAAAGGCACAAAAAAAAAGCGATTTTTTTTGTTTTTGCTTTTTTATGGTTCACGTTTGGAAAAACACAAATTTGTGCTATAACCTCAAAACTTTTCGCAATAAAAAGAAATTTTCGCACAAATGGATTCTACTGAGAAAAGTGCCTGTAGAATATTTTTTTTTTCAAGGTTATAGGACATCAAGAAACTATGAGAACTTTTCACGAGACTTTTTATTTCATACTATCTCCCAATTTTCTCTTATAGCTCGAAAACAATTGAATTTATGAGTTTGCGTTTTTCATCAAATTTATTCTCCCAAAAATAAGACATTATTTTGTCTACCTCGAAGGGGTTCTGAGATCCCCTCACTAGACCACGCATTTGTGACTTCCGATATATGTGTCAAGCAAGTGTTGGAGTACTACAACGCTATATCACAGCAGTTAGGAGCCCACAAAGCGCTTTTGTACAAATATTTTTCATTTGTGTTCTACAGTGTTTCTCTGAAGAAGAGTTAAGTTAGACATTGATTTCGGATAGTCATCAATTCTTCATTCAACAGGTCTAAGAATCAAACAGCTACCAATTGAAATTTGTCATATCGCCATATATCTCCTTGGTGCTGTGTTATTTATACTGAAAATAGCCAAAATTACTAACCATTAAATATCAATCGGAATAAACGATTTGAAATATTCAGTTCTGTATTTTATTCGCTAGACCCTCTGTCCAGTTTAGTGTTCAAATTGCCTGTTTATTGTGGTAATAATAAATGACTTTATCGAAACGAGAATAGAATGCATCGAGAAGAGTGATACTTTATTTTGAAATTGACATGATTGCCATATTCGAAATGGTTGAAATGTCGGTTGTCATTAATATAACATATTGGTGAATAATTTATCATGGCCCAACACAAGCTCCAACGTTTGTTTGTACTCTGATAATTTTCATAGAAATAATTGTCCTTTTTTATAAGCTTTTATTCAACTTGCAATGTTTGTCTGTATGTTCGGGTCAATTCTTGCAACTGCATTCTGAAGCAGTCATCCTGAACTAATCTCGATGGAAATTTGCAAATACTGTAGGTTTGAATGGCAAGTCATCCAAAATGGTGAACAGTAGAATATGGCGGGATAGTTCTTTGTGTGAACCACTGTTTCATGGGTATTGAAAGAAAGGTTCCGCTGAGAAGACTACGAAAAGTAAATCAACGTCATATCAAATTAAATATAACAGACGGTACAAGTTATTTTTTTATGCACCATTATGATGAGGATGTCAATGGAAAGGGTTCATTGAGAATATTACGAAAAATAAATAACGTCATTCAGAATTCAATATGATGAATATTCCACGATGGTGAAATTCTAATTTTTCGCGTACCGTCACAATATAGGTATCAAACGAAAAGAATCATCTTTCGTTAGGCACAATGATTGGCATCAAATAATAACTAATGTTGTTAGGCTTCATAAGTATTGTTTTTCACTTTATCTAGGAGGAGAAAATTAATCCCTTCAGGAAATGTAATATTTATTGACCCCTGCAGTTCCGATTTGGCATCTCTATAGGCGTAAGGAATTTTAGTGTTAGACAGAAAGATTGTCGTAAACGCGAGAGTAGACATTTAGACGACATTATTATAATAGACGAAATAATATCCCAAATAGTGTAGTTTCATATGAGTAATATGAGTAAGCTTGGGATCGGAAAGGACTGAAAATCGATGGAGCGTATCTCAACCATTTGAGATTTGCAGACGACATAGTACTATACGACCTGAATGAAAAGTCAAATGAAATATGACTAAAGATCAATCTTGACAAAACGAAGATAATTAGCCATAGTCAGGAAGATATCACTATAGATAACATAAGCATGGAGAAGGTGGAACAATATTTATATTTGGGGCATATGATTAAAAATGAAAAAAAAATCAAATATTGGAAATTGGGAGAAGAATACGCTTAGCATGGGCAGATTTAGCGAACTGAGTTTCATCTTTAAGGACAAAAATATTCCTATACACTTAAAACGCAAAACCTACGACAGCTGTATATTATTGGCAACATATGGTCTAGAAACTATAGCAATAACGAAAAAAGTGGCAGAACAACTGAGAGTAACTCAAAGGGCCATGTAAATGATTATGCGGGGTATAAGCTTGAGGGATAGAGTTCCGAACACCGAAATACGAAAAAAGACCAGAGTAACTGACGTAATGAGTAGAAAAGCGAAACTTGAGTGGCAGTGGGTGGCACATGTTACAAGGCAGAATGTGGAGACATGGTCACACAAAGTGACGTTTTGGAGACCTCGAGAGGTGAAAAGAAGCATAGGAAGACCGAGAAAGAGATGGATAGAGGACATAGTCGATGTAGCCGGCAAGAAATGGATGAGAACAGCAAAAGACAGAGAAGCATGGAAAAAACTGAAAAGCCCATGTCCGACACTGGATGAAAGAGGCCTGAAGAAGAAGAAGTGAGTAATAATTATTTTAATGAGGGCTTAATTATTTTCGTTTTTTTATACATGACCTTTTCTTCAAAAAACCTTATACTTAGCAAATTCACAAATACTGAATCGGATTGAGTATGAGGCGAAAAGTTTTTAGACAAACGGCTCATTTCTTTTTAATCGATTTTTTACATATAATTCTTTTCCTGGGTCATCTTGAATGGAACGGTTCAAATTTTCAATTGTTCGATAATTCAATGCTCTTTATGTTTAAGAAATTATTATTTCCTATAAACAATTAGTAAAATGTATGCTGGGTAACTTACACTTACGCTCATCAATATAAGTCTAAAATAGATAACCTTCAACTCGAAAAAACCACAGGAATAGAAGTAGATCCAATAAACTCATAACCATATAAAAAAAGAAACATAGGAAAACCTCAGAATATGTTCTGAAGATTATCAAGTTACCTGAGGGAGATGAAATTATTTCAACATAACCTCGAACTCAACACGACTCAACATAGAAAATCTATAGAAGCTAGAAATACCCTCTCATCGAACCTAGAGATGTTTCTGTCATGTTCCGTTCGGTACTTTGCAATTCCGAGACCCAATCAAAACAGATTGGATGTACGACGCCTCTATCTAACCTACAAGTTTGTTACACCCCAATTAATTCCGTTAGAGCACGTGTGACGCAATGTACATGTCAACGTGTCACGGTTCAGTATGTTCTTTACAGCAAGACTGTTATGTGCGCTTGAAGTGGCAGACGACCTTGAAGGGGATTTCCAGTGCGGAACTCGCACTGATTATAAGCACTTTCCTATACCGTTTCCGGTTTTTCCGCGGCAAAGTTCCGGAAAATCGATGTGGAAACGGACGGAAGAAATGGGTTGATGGCGGTAAAAAAACAATATAATGATGAGCGTGCATCCATATGGAGACTGGAAGTAGGACGCTTGGAAACGGATTCGCGTATCTCTGTACACGTTGCAAGGTAAGTAAGGAATTGGTTTTTTAAAACTAAGAATCCGAAATAAAATACTTTGCTTAAAGATTTGCACTTATGAAAGGAGAACACCATCATTATTTGTTCGAATAATGAAAAGAAAAGTCTGTAATTTGGTAACTCGCGAATTGGCGAATGCACAAGTAACAGGCCTAATCATTTTATTTCTCCGAAACGTCAAAAGAGGTATACATTGTCAATTTAACTTTATGATATTAACATAAATTTTATATCTAACGACTTCGCACTTCAATTATATCATTTTACACCACTTAAATAAAAGTTTATTGATCGCCTTTTGCTTGAGGTTGTACAAATTACAGAATTTTTGATTATGTACACATCAGTTTACAGAGTATTAAAATATAATAGTGCATTGTATTGAAAATATATCATCAATTATAATATCTCAATGCGGTACGAAATTTAGTCTTCACTCTCCATTGTCAATATAGCAAAACTCGTTTTATTTCTCATTTAAAATCTCTCATTCCTTCTTATCGTATGACTCACCGTTTTTATGCAAAAATATAAAGGATCTTAACTTCAATAATTTATCGAGGCTAATATGTTAATAATTTATTCTTCTTCTTCTTCTTCCTTCTCATAAATAAGCAATTTGCTTGTTCTTCTTCGTTCCTTCGCCTTGTGCCTATTCAAGTGGGAGATTGTCACTCCAACGTTTGCGGGGCCTTCCGACGCTCCTGCGTCCAATCGGTGACTTGTCCCTAGATATCTTCACTAGTCTGTCCTCGGCCATACGGTTGATATGTTCGTTCCATTCTTGCTTCCTCTTTAGAACCCAATCATTGATGTTATCAACCTTACACATTACTCTGATGTTCTCGCTTCGTACGCAGTCCCTGAGCGTTTTACCTGTTATTTTGCGCAACACCCTCATCTCGGTTGCTTCCAATATTTGAGCTGTTCTTGATGTTTCTGGTCTGGTTTCCGCAGTGTAGGTGAGGATGGGTCTAATCGCCGATTTATAGATCCTAGATTTTACTTCAGTTTCTTTATGTTTGTTGTTCCAAATGATTTTGCTGAGACATGCGGCTGTTCGTGCTGCTCTCATGGCTTGTCCTCTCACCTCGGCCTCGGCATCCCCACACCCAGATATTTCTACGCCGAGATATCTAAACTTCATTTCCTGCTCTACGATATGTCCATCAATTTCCAGTTTGCATCTGAGTGGATATTTCGATGTGGTCATGCATTTGGTTTTTGATGATGATATTACCATATGAAATTTTTTTGCTGTTACGTTAAACTGATGTAGCAATCTCTGAAGATCATCCTCGCTTTCGGCAATCAACACTGCGTCATCGGCGTAGCATAGTATTCTGATTTCCTTACCACCAAATTTATACCCTTTTAGTTTAACCACCTGCTTTATCAATTCGTCCATGATGATGTTGAAAAGAAGAGGGCTGAGGGAGTCACCTTGACGAATGCCATTGTCTACGTCTATTTCCTCGGTCAGTTCGCCGTTTATTTCTGCTTGGATCTTGTTAGCCTTGTATACATTTTCTATCGTTTTTACAATGTTATAGGGTATCTGTTTATCGTGAAGTATGTGTATTACATCTTCTAGTTGAATGCGATCGAATGCCTTCTCTAGATCTATGAAACACATGAAAGCTGGCCGGTTATATTCGATCGATTTTTCAGTGATTTGTCTAATGACAAACACGGCATCGGTGCATGATCTTCCCGATCGGAACCCCTGTTGTTCGTCTCTCAAGGAAATGTGTTCATTAATTTTGTTCGTTAGGATTTTCGTTATAAGTTTGAGTGTGGTAGAGAGAAGATTGATTCCTCTATAATTGGATGGTAATTCTTTGTCGCCTTTTTTGAAGAGGAGTATTGTCTTGCTGATCCTCCATTCATCAGGTATTCTATGGAAATGTAGAATCTTATTAATCAGAGTCGTCAGTTGGTCTGTTATGCTTTCACCTCCGTATTTGAGCAGCTCATTCGTAATACCATCAAGCCCAGGACTTTTTCTATTTCTAAGTTTTTTTAAGGCTTCTTTCACATCTTCCTTATTGATAACTATGTTGTCGTCTGTTATGATTTGGGGAGTGTTGTGAAAGGGACCATTTCGTCTTTGCTGCCTTTTATATAAATCTTTCAGATAAGTCACCCAAGTTTCCTTCGCAACACGATTACTAGCAACCAATTCGTGTGTTTCTCTTCTCTGGCTCCTGATCAGCCGCCATATCTGCTTCTGGAGTCCATAGAAGTCGTTCTCCATTCTTTTCGAAAAAATTTCCCAGTGTCTGTTTTTTATTTGTCTGACTAAGTTATTGGTAGTATTCCTGACTCTCTTGTATTCCTGATGATCTTCTGTGGCTTGGGTCGACATGTACTTTAAATAGGCTTTCTTTTTCTTCTTGCATTGTTCTTTAACTTCCTTGCAGAACCAGGGGGTTTTATTGGGTTGTTTGTTCCTTTGCTTCACCTTTCTTGTTCCGAGTGCTTCAACGGCTGCTTCGTTAATGTTTCGTTTCAGTTTCTCCCAGCTGCTGTCCACGTCTTCTCCGTCTTCTAAGGGATTATTCTCTACTTTACACTTCAGTCGCCTTTGGTATAAGTCCCTTACAGATTTGTTCCACAGTGATTCTACGTTTATTTTCTCTTCTGATTTGATAGGACTTGTGTTTTTATTTGGTTTCAGCTTCATCCTGATTTTTCCGAAGAGTAGCTTATGGTCACTACCAATATTTGCAGAGTTAAGGGTTCGTATGTCCAATATTTGGGAAGGATGTATGTGTCTGTTGGTTATTACGTAGTCGATTATCGATTGTTGCCCTCGAGTGTTGCTGAATGTGTACTTGTATTGCGGTTTATGATCGAAGAAGGTGTTATTAATTCTGAGTTCATTAATTGCACAAATACTGATAAGAAGTTCTCCGTTGCTGTTCAATACATTCTCGTTAAAGCGCTGCTTGATCCCAGGTATAGTCTCGACGCCGATGCGAGCATTGAGATCTCCAAGCAATATCATCGGCTTGTATTGTGGAATTGACTCAACCGTGGTTTGAAGTTGGTCATAAAACTCTTCTCTCTCTTGTTTTGATCTGTTGTCTTCGGGTGCATACGTAGATATTATGTACAATTCTTGTGCTTCGGTATGTAATCTGATAAGCAGTATTCTCGAAGAAATGTATTGGCATTCCTTCAGGCAGTCCTTGTATTTTCTGTGTATTGCGACTGCCACACCCTCTTTCGCACGTTGTTCGCAGCTTACCCCACTGTACACCAACATGTAATCACCAAATAGCTTTTGACCATTTCCTTTTCTTTTAGTTTCCTGTAGTGCGCATATATCAATGTTTTGGTCTCTCAACTCAACAAATAATTCCTGCTCCCTTCCGCTGAGTGATTTTATGTTCCAAGTACCGCAGCGCAAAATATCCAATTTCTTCCAATCTCGAATCCTTTTCCTTGCATGCGTCGTCATCGTTAGATCCATCCTATTCCGAGGCAAAGTAACGGTTCTATGAGCGTTCTGGTTTTTCACCTTAGGCAGATTGCTAGCCTGACCTAAGAACCCTCCTCCTTTATCCGGGCTTGGGACCGGCAGAGGCAGTTGCCGGGCTACTCAATCCACCCAACAACTAACCCCAGACTAATTTATTGAAGGAATGAAATATCCACATTAAGGTGTTACATTTTTTCGCTTTAAAATGGCTCCCCATACGATTAAAGGCATTTGATATTTCCAGTCCAAATTGAACAAGGAATTAAAAATGATTTTCAACTTTGGATAACTCAGTCGGTTATCATTGTTACTTTTCAGGAAAAAAAATTATTACTCGTATATGTTCTCCAATGATGACCTTGAAATTTTTGATTGCATGTCAAATAAATGTGCAATAACTACCTATATTTGAGCGATTTCAAAGCAATGAATAAATAGTTAGTTTCTTCAAAATCTTCAACACCTCATCTCGCTGTGTGATATAATGAATAAATAATTGAAACAGAATATGTGATGCCGACTGTAACATAAGTTACGGCAATCAAAAATTTCAACTGTATTATCTTTGTTATTGTGATTTTTTGTTGAAAGGTGACTAACTTTCTGGTTGACCAGTTCAATTTACAGCTATTTTAATTACCTATTTCAGAAGCCCATTTAACGACAATCGTAAAAATGAGCTCCATACCTGCTGAAATTGTTGAGTTATTCTATAAAAACCACAAGTTTGTCTGAAAGTTTTCAATGGAAACACGCCATTTTTACGATTTTCCCGCAGTACACCAGAAAGGATTATCGATTGACTTTCATGAGGTTGGCATGGAAGAAAATTAGAAACAAGAAGCTCTAGATATAGATCATATCCTTGTTTAAAATCCTCCTCACCCAATGCTGGGTCCCGAATTAGTTTTGTATAATGGGACTTTGGTGAAGTAGGACAACAGTTTGGAACCCAGTAGTTTACAGCACGCATGGAAACTTTTATTTACTTCTTCTATTCGGTTCATTATGCCGAACTTTTTCGTGTTCCATAAGAATACCGTAATTACGTTTTACTTTTTTCAGTGTTGATGCAATCGATCTTTCTAGACGATCTGATAAAGTTTCGGGGTCCGTCCTCGATTGTCAGTCATGGAAAATTTTTCTATAACGAAAAATCGTCCAAGGTGAGAAAAAATAATGAAGTTGAAAATCTTGAGTTGTATGTTGATTCTAAATTGAAATCCTCTAATATCTCTGCCTAGAAAGCCTATTTATCCCTCAAACTTATTTATAATATTAGTAATTTTCTTCATGAACGTATGAGAATGATGCTCTGTGATCAACTCGTCTTATCATATTCAAATGTTTGTGATGTTGTTTATGGCCCCTTCCATGATGCGTTCGATTCAGGGCGTATACAGACTCTCCAGAATCGTTGTTACCGGTTGGTGCTGAATTTGGGAAAGACTGTTTCAAACTCTGGCTACATAAATTCTATAGGTTGAATCAACATGAGGAATCGTCGTAGACTTCATTTATCATTCATTCGTAAAATCATTTAGCTCAAATAAATCTTATTTAGTGTGCTTTCGAATGACATATCAACTTTTGTGCTAGCTACTTGCCTTCTGCCTTAATATCATGGCTAACAAGGTAACAACGAAAAGTTATAATATTCCACACCTAAATTTGCTCTGAGCTGAAGCTCTTTATGATTTTGATATCGAAGTTATCCTCTCTATAATAATAATAATAATAATCTTTATTCTCATAATCAACATATGAACATACATGAGAAGAGAACACGTCTCATATTACAATAATCTAAGAAGCACTGACAAGAAATTCTTGCAAATTGTATGGTTCTTGATTCAACAAAAACTCAAAAGCCTTTTTTTTTAACTTTTTCAAATCATTAATTGACCGTAAAGAGATAGGAAGAGAATTGAAAATTTCCATACAGATAAACTCGACACTCTTCTTGCTGAGAGTGAGCCTGAACAGTGGGTACAAATAAGGCTGGATGTGTCTGGTACAGCTTTTGGAGACATACTGATTGAAGTGATCACTCCTATTTGTCATATAAAGAAGACATCGATATATGTATAGGGCAGACTCTTCTTGCTGAGAGTGAGCCTGAACAGTGGGTACAAATAAGGCTGTGTGTGTCTGGTACAGCTTTTGGAGACATCCTGATTGAAGTAATCACTCCTATCAGACATAGGCCGCAATCCACTCTCTCTGAATTGTCCCGACAAGTCTCCCTGTATTTCACTTTCAACATTCTTCGGAGAGTAAGTTTCTGAATCACAAAAATTCTATCCAAGTTGGAGCTAGAGTCTAGACCCGCGAAAAATAATCCCATATGACATGACTGACTGAAAGTTGGCATAGTAAACAACCTTGAGAACTTTCAGGCTCACATGCATCCTCAGAAAAAACAACGAGAATGAAGCCGATGCCAGTGTTCTGCTAAGCTGCTCGGTGTGCTCATACCACTTCAGATTCCTGTCCAAATGGATACCCAGGAACTTTGTTGTTGACAATATATGTGCCTCAGTGGCGCCCAAGAATATTGTTTGTTCGATCTGTGCAAAAACAAGTATACTCAGTTTTGTTGATATTAAGGTTCAGTCCATTCTCCCTGCACCAGGATGTCATCTTGGAAATCGCATCGGCTGATGTAGTTTGTAGCTATGAGATGTTCGGTGCTCCTTTGAGCAGATTAGTGTCGTCTGCATACCTAATCGGCGTTTGACTTTCTGAGTGAAACACTCCAGGAAGATCATTCACGAAAATTATGAACAAGATCGGTCCCAAGATGCTTCCCTGTGGAACCCCCCGGGTGATAAGCTCCTCTTCAGAGGCAAATGTAGTGTCATAAAATGTTATTTCAACCCTCTGTTCCGATTTGGCAAATAGCTTTTTATGAGATCCAGTTGGCTACCTCTTATGCCATACCGCTTCAACTTCCAAAGCAGCAATCTGTGGTCCACACAAACAAAAGCCTTTGACATGTCCGAAAAGATGACAAAGGGCACCTTTCTCTCCTCAAAACCTCTCAGGATCATCCTGACCACTTCATAAATTGCAGTATCGGTGCCTTTGGTTTGCATAAAGCCATGCAGTGCATTGAAATCATTAATTTATCTGTTGGATCAAAATATTTCAGGAGTATTGGACGACCGAGGATAAGATGGAGCGATAACCAATACCTGACTAAGCAAGGAGGCGAAAAATGAACAAGCAACATGCACACTTTGGAAAATGTAGAAGAATAAACTAAATTTTAATAATACAGATCGTTTTCGCTCCGAATTTATAACCTGCAAAGTACTCCACGTTTCTAACGCATTTCTGCACAACACATTTTGTCTGTTAGCCAGGGGCATTTCATTCAATATGTCGGTTAAGCTGCTTTGAATTAATGAATGAAATCTTCAGCGTTGATGCGAAGCCATTCCGATCGCCTCAACAAAAAGTATGTGTAAAATGTATTGAACTAGTTTTGTATATTACTATTAGTAGTCTGTTCTCTTCAATTTTTTTCTGCATTTTATCTGTATCACTAAAATTCAATAAATTTATGATATCCTAGATAATTACTTTGATATTTAATCATAAAGAGATTCATATCATTCAAAAGCACACTAAATGAGCTATTTTTTGCTGAGAAGAATACATGTCAATGATTAATAATTTTCTATCGATACAACCATCGGACTGATTTAGTTCACTTCGAGCTATTCATCTCCTCTCCACACCCACAATAAGAATTTTTTGGCACACAGAACTTTTTATCTTGTAGCAAATTAGATGTCGTTTCCAGATATTTGGTCAAATTTGATGTGGCTACAATGATAATTGTAATATGTATAATTGATTTTCTGTAAAAGCTTGAAATATTTCTTGGAATCAAATACGCCTCAAGGAAGAAAATGCCTAAAAAATTTTTGGCAAAAATTGAACCAGGAAATCAAAAAATTATTTCAAGAGGGGTCTATACCGTTTCAGCGATCAGTTAAAAAATTTGAGCCCTTTATTTTACATTAGAGACCATCCTTTTATATGAGTTTTTTACTAATATTCATTTCAAAGAGTACGTCATTGGGGAAAGCCCTCATTAATTGATATTTTTGGAATGGAAAAAAAAGAATTAGATAAATTTTCTGAAGAATAAATTACGTATTTTGAATTCTTGCATGTGGAAGAACAGGAATCTTTGAAAGAAAAGGTGGAGAATGATTTCGCTGTCTTCGTAGATTTTTTAAATATCAAACTCCTCACATTCAATCCAAACAAGACCCACTTCATGGTTTTTGTAGTTATGTTAACAATTTGCCAGAATACACACAACTTGACTTTCATTTTGAGGAGGATATTATCAGTATTAATAGAGTATTGAATACAAAATATTTAGGAGTAATACTGGACTCCCATGTAAGATGGCAACATCATGTGTATATATTTTTCTCTAGTTCAGTCAGTTATAATTTATGGAATACCTGTTTGGGGTGGAGTGCAGAATGTTCACTTGAAAAAATTGGAAACTTTACAGAAGAGAATTTTGACACTTATATTATCTAAAAGCCGTACTTATCCCTCCGACTCCCTTTACGCAGAAGCTAAAATATTTGACCCGAGGCAGTTATATTGCTGGA
The DNA here is from genome assembly GCF_914767665.1 of Harmonia axyridis. NCBI lineage: Eukaryota > Metazoa > Arthropoda > Insecta > Coleoptera > Coccinellidae > Harmonia > Harmonia axyridis. The sequence goes on from NC_059507.1 coordinate 20,557,197, forward strand.
GAATACTTCTGAACTACTTCAAGAATAAGAACAAAAAAATTTTAATTTCTCACGGTCACAATACTAGGCAAACCATAAACCACACAAAGTTATACTGTACCATTCGTACACAAAACAGCGGGACAGAGATACGTAACATTTTTGGCTCCCAGAACATTTAATGCGCTCCCTCCTTCTATTAAGAGTTTGAATTCCCTCAATATGTTCAGTAAAAGTGTGAAAGAATGGATATCTCTCCTTCCCCGGTCTCATGTGGCGGAATTAATAGATCTCAAAAATGTCCCTTGAAAATCTATGTGTAAGAAAGGAAAAAAAAAGTTAAGTTGTTAAGTTTTCAATATTTGTGAAATTGTATATTTACCATTTTTTCTACAGTTTATTGTATTTTATTGAGATATTTGAATTTGAGACTAATGGTATTTATTTATTAATTTTCCAACTATAAACTGATTATTATTATTATTAAATTAGAGGGACGTTTCAATTTGGTTCACTCAGCCCTTAAAGTTGTGGAATATCAAAAACGCTGAGGAGGGAGGAGTAGTGGAACTTTGGCAGATCAGGAGAAAGTCACGTGGTATAAACGCCTCTATGGTTCAAAATATATTAGTGGCGTTTCGTTTCTTCCTTTATAAAATTGAGAGCAATAAATTATTTATTAATTTTGAAGATAAACTCCAAAACCTCGTATATCAGAATTTGAAATACGAAACAATTACGAACAAAAGTTATACATAGAGCAAACAAATACTGATCGTATCTGGTATCATTTGCAAATTTGTCTACAATATGAAGAATAGTGGATATATTAACTGAATAATGTCGTCCATGAATTCTTCTCTAATTTTTTGGAGAATTCACAAAAAAACACTGAATTTAATTCAATTTAACAATTTTCAAATGTTGTTGAAGTATGTATCTTTCCGAAATCGAAAAGCATAGCCTACTGGATAAAAATGACATAAGAAATGACAAAATATAATACTCAATGTTATTACCATTTTAAACTGTATAATTCCTGCGGTTGAACCCTTTAAATTCAATATACAGTTGAAATGAGAAAGAACCTTCAATCAACTGCCAATCAAAAATTGAATATTCCAAGATATCAAGAAAATCAATATCATTATTATAGTTCTACGACACAATAAAATTACCCTAGGCCAACTTCTATTCGGATACAATCTATCAGACCTATTCGACAGGAAACATAGATCTTCGGAACAAAATTGCAGTTGGTCCCTACGACCCGGATATGCGCCATATTCCTCCGTGCACTGCTTAATGGCAGTCCTTGTGTAATTCATTTCCGGAACTTCGGAGCGTTGTCGGTTTTCACACTCCGCAAAATCCTCTAATCTTATCGCATAATCGCCGTTCTGTTCGGAATCGAAGAATAAAAGCAAAAAGGTTATGAGAAATGTCAAGGTCAATCGCGGACGGAATGAGGTATCGACTACCATTTAACGGCTCATTTAGCGCGATCGATATCACGCGATGTTATGAATCGCCCATGGAATCTCAAGTTGCAGGGGGAATCTTCAAGATTGTCCATCTTGAGGGTCAGTGTTTTCATTTTTTTGAAGGTCGAACATCAGTATACAGGTCGGCCTATATAGAATTTTGTAGTTGTGACGTCCGTTAGGCTCAGTGGAATTGTCTAGAAAAGAAGAACTATATTTAGGGCGTATGAAGCTGGAGCGACACTGAAATATTCGACAAATCCATTTCTATTCCATTCAATTAACTAGTAGTACACTTTTCACTTACAATCCTCGGAAAATATACAGTGTGGTACAGATTTTACTGCAATAACTTTGGCGTCGAATAGAATAACAATTCTCATAAAAAAAATCACTTTCGAGATAGAAGGGGTTAAAGTTTGATAAAAATTTGTTTTTAGTTATAACTCTGTTATTATTACATTACAATAATTGTTTCAATTTTTAGGTATTGAAGTCTAGATAATGTAAATTTTAGAATTAGGTACGTGTCTTCTACCAAAATTATCCAATGGCGTAAATATTGGGGTGCGATGATTCTTTTTCTATCGAAAATCTACATGTCTGTGTTTTTTTTGACAAAACTATTTCGTTTCTGAAATCAACAGTGCTTTACTATAAAAGAAGTTTGTCGAATTTATTCGTAGAATCTACCATTTTCGAGATAATCGAGTACCTACAAAGCAAACACTATCTACGAAAACCTACAACAATTAATTTTTCAAATTTTCCCATTAGAGTAAAATGAAAGTACAGAAATTGACGTAGTTATAACGTTCAGATGGCCTTTTATTGGGTATTACTGGGTACTATCAATATACATACCATTAAAGAAAAGAATCCACGAATACCTGTTCTATACTCCATGATTAAACTTCATAAACCAGATAAGAGTATACGTCCGATAACTTCAGCTGTTGAATCACCGGCAAATAAAATATCCAAATTTTTAAATAATATTCTTGTTGATAAATTGAAAATCAGATCAAAATACTCCATTAGAAATTCAGTAGAACTCATAAAAGAGCTAAAATCCATCAACCTGAACCAGGACACTACATACTTCTTATTATATTTCGATGTAGTGAACCTATACACTAATATCCCAGTGGAGCAAACATTATCTATACTTAATGACCATTTACACCATCTTTTATCTCAAGAAAACTACTTCCAGCTAGAAGTAGAAGATGTCGAAAATATAATATCCCTAATAAAATTAATAACTAAACAAAACTTTTTCGCATTTTGGGACAAACTCTACATCATGGCTAACGGACTACCAATGGGTTCTTCACATAGCGGCGTTCTCGCAGATATCTACATGGACTTCATAGAAAGACAAATTATGATTATACCCCTGAGTGAATCGTATTCTGGGGAAGGTATGTGGATGATGTTTTTTGTATTTTGTCCAGCAACGAAAAAGACCTAGATTCATTCTTAGAAATTTTGAATAGTCAGTTTAATGTAAAATTCACTTCAGAAAAAGCCATTGACAACACCATTAATTTCTTGGACTTGAGAATTCAACTCAAACTAGATGAAACTTACAACTTCGAGTTTGATATTTACAGAAAACCTACAAGCACTGACGTTATTATTCCTTATGACTCTCATCATCCTCCACATATAAAAAAAGCAGCATTTAACTTTCTGATACATAGACTTAATACTATACCTTTATCAGTTGAAAATTATAAGAAAGAACTTGAAACTATTTACGAAATTGGCCTAAATAATAAATATCCAAAATATTATATCGATAAATTAATAAAACAAAAAAAGAAAAAAGAATTGGTTGATAAAAAGATCTTCCCTCATCACAGCATAACTCTCAATTATATCTCCATCCCCTTCTGTCAAAGATTTAATTACAATATCAACTCAATCCTACAGAAGTATAATTACTACGTTACTAATGAAAGAGATAATAATCTGGAAAATATCCTTATTAACAACAAACCAAAAATAAAAACAGAACAAAAAAGTGGAGTCTATAGGATTAATTGTGAGGATTGTCAGGCTTATTATATTGGTATGACTACACGTGCTGCTAATATAAGATTCTCCGAACACATGAAGAATAAACCTCCATCAGCATTAGGAAACCACCTTAAAAATAATAACCATAAAACTTCAATTCAGAATCTCAGTATTCTTCACCATGAAAGTAACTATTATCGATTAACCCTTGTGGAGCCATTGGAGATTCTGAAAAGAAAGGATGACACTAACCTTATAAATGATATAAAGGAGTTTCCATTGTACAACATTCATTTAAAACGACAACAGAAAAAGAAGAATGTTATCTTTATGTTTGTGTATGTTTCTATACGTTTCAGACTTGACACATGCCTATGTTATTTAGACGTATGTCAACCAGATAAAGAATATATAACCTAATTCCATACATTTCACATCTTTGACTACGAAAAACTTAGATTTATTGAATAGGAATCCTTGTATGTTTGTTATACTTTTTGTGTTTTGTAGCTTCTTGCTGTGTTTGATGACAGTAAGGTTTTGTATATATATATCTTTCCTTTTATACATGAGTGTCATTTCAGGATAGCCTGATGATGGTTTAAGTTTTAGCCGAAATCGATAGCTGAATAAATATAATTTATATATCCAGTGTGTTTTCTTCATTTTGTATTAGATTATATCTACACGCTGATGGAGAAATACATCAATTTCACTTCCAAAACAAATTTTGTCAGACACACAAAAAGTAAACATTTTTGTGAATATTTTTTTGTGATTAAATGTCTGATAATTTTTGGTATTTGGGTATTTTGGGGTCTATTTCATTCAAAGTTCACGATATTAGGCTTCGGGTTGATAAAACTTTCTCTGTCCCTTTCCGGAGAACAAAGAGTGCTCCTATAAATAGGATTATTGATGCTTTCAATAATCACTGCACTGATTTAGATCTTTTCAATGTTTCACTGGCCCGGTTAAAACGCTATCTTACGAATAGTTTTTCACGATTATTGTGAAAAATATATTTGTTTTTGAAAACTAGGTGAATACTGTATTCTGGACTCGGCTCGTTTGTATTCCATACCTGGTCATTAAATAAAATAAAAAAATAAGAGAAAATTTGAAATATTCAATTAAATGCCATCTGAAAATGTTATAAAAGCAGTGTAGTAGTAAGGGCCTAAAACTCAAAATTGACACATAGGCCACCATTACTTATTTATTTATTGTGTTAGCAGTGGGATAGAAACGTTGACAGAAATGTTGAAATGGCGCCGAAACACCTTTTGCGTCATGTCATTATCGTCTAACGGTAATTTTCGTGAAACGTATCAACGGCAAAGCCACCATGTCCAAACCATGATGTTGACTAAAAACTACAGACCCTAAAAAGCACAAAAAGCTCTTCCGCACCTACCTGCCCCCACTACAGCCCGAGTAATAACCCATCAAAAACCGTCAATCGGTTCTGCCGCACTCTGCAATTAAAAGATGCTATGAAACGAACTCAGATAGAAAGTATCAGGAATATGACATAGCAATTCATTCTGATAGTCAAGCTGATATCTAAGCACTACACTCAGATGTTATCGTTATTAAGTTGATATGGTAGTGCCAAAGAAAATATATCAGAAGGATATAGAAAAAATTAGGAAAATGGTGACGTGAAATCAAGAATTTTTAAGTGATCTTTCAATAAATATCAACTTGCATCAAAAGTATATAAGTTCTGTAGTCACCAAGGTTTCAATTGACGCAAGTATGACGAGTGCTCCGAAGCTCCTTATTCCACGACAGTCCTTTGATCTCCTCTCCAGAAAATAATTGTTGCAATCTGGATTCCCCCTGCTCTGATAATCAGTATTATTCTGAAATATAATTATATAATCTGTGAAATAATTGACATGACGAACCATTGTGTAATATTCGGAGTGTTTCTTTCCAGTCCTTATAATTATCACGAAATAATCCCACAACGTAGTTCACATGGCAAGTTTAAGCCACGAAACAACCCCAATAAAGCCTAGAGCCTGGAGGAATTCAAATCAAGATGCTAATCATCAGATTTTCCATCAGGCTAGGGATATGGGAAAATGACAACAGGACCACTTTCCTTTTGAACAGTCATATCCTACGTCTACGTTGAACCTAGGAATGACTCAAGTTATAATAGCAAAGCCGGCAGAGCGAGTGCGGATTTTGTCAAGAAAACATTAAAGCTCGAAATAATTAAAGTTCCTCGTAGCAAAGGAAATGTATGTAGAAGTATAATTCGAAGTTTTCGAGCTTATTATTCAAACTGCACATACCAGAATGGAGGGAATACATTAAAGGGCCGCCAAGCTAGTTGTTCTTGCTCGGAAGATGGAATATTCATGATTTATTTAACTTCTTTTTGGTTTTTTTGTAATTTATGCTCGGAGTTTCGAATTGTGTATAATACTGATCTCAAAATCACAAAGTGATGTCTCTAATGAAGAATTAACTTGTTGTCGTTTCAATTTGATGAATAATGTCTCATTTCAGTATAATCAGTTATATCACAAGAGCATAGACAATATTCGATTATACATCGATTCACGAGACGTAGTTCGCGAAACATCACTAGAGTGCAGCTCGAAATGTGAAATGACATTCACTGATCTTGACTTTTATTTTTCGGCGAACGTCCAAGAATGGAAATGATCACAATATGGCAGGAGGCGAAACACCAAAACGATTATACCACGTCGTCAAGTAGTATATTCACTTATCAATACGCCGTTACTATGGGAAATTTACGGATTCTATTGGTTCATCAGAACATGAGTTTCATATTCATTTTTATATTAGTTTGGAAAATACACTTTTAATCATAATGCCTGATTCAATGAGTAAAATTTCAAATCTTCAAATTGAAACACTCTGCGGTTCGAAGTTGACTGTGTAACAAAATCAGATCCAACATAATAATTCTGATTCGTTTGTCTCAATCCATATTCTATAAAATACGAATCTCTGAATTGTTCTGTCATCCATTTCGATTCAGCATCTTCAGTTGGTTTTGAAATATCGAACGAGAGTTCTTCTCGAATAGGAATCATCGTTTATATGATTTCATAAGGAATCAGAAATTAATTTTGCAACAATTTTGCACGCTTGGGTCCATGTTACGCTACTGGAATTTTCGAAGACGCGGTAATTTGTCAGTTGATCGTGTACCGTCGATCGGAGCGCGGATGCGCGGATCTAGAGGAATCTTCTGAGAGATTTTCAAAAGTTGTCAAGACTTCAGCAAGGATACGTACCTTAGAATTAGATTTCAGTCATTATTAATTTAATTTCACATTTGGAGTCTAATTTATCGTCCAGAATTGTGTCGGGATTCTCGGTAAGTAATAAATAATAAATAAGTTTATTGAAGCAGAAAAAATATAACAAAAAACAGTTTCTGAAATACAATTAATTTGTAAGGTACGCATCAATAAACAAATTACAACCCACAAAAGTATATACTTGTTCGTGGGGGAATAATATAAAAATCATAAACTCCAAAAAAACAACTACCAATGAGTTTAGATGAAACAAATACAATATTAGTACAACAGAACAAATGTTCTAAACAAAGTTAACCCTGTTGAAAATTTTCCTCCAAAATTCATTATCTTGTGACTTCATCCACGTCTTGATTCCTCTGGTGAAAAGTGTTCGAGAATTCACTGCCCTTAGGTTTGAAGGTAAGATGCTACATAAAACCGGTGCGAGGTAGGTAAAAAATCTTGTCTTTCCGACTTGCGGTGCGGTCGCTGTACTGGATTTCCCCTGATCTAATAATGTCTAGGTATTATCATGTGTTAACATGAATATTTGTATTCAACAAGTAATAATCTCACCAGAAGGAATTAATTTAATTTGAAACAGTAGTTTTTTTTTAGAGTCATCCATCTTGTCGAAAAGTATTTTAGGTTTGGTAGGGTTTTTTTTGTCTTAAACAATTTCAACAAAACTCCTTCTCAGGTTTATTTTATGATAAATGTAATGATTTCTTTATAATTTCTTGTTAAGAAATCCGAGAAGGAGTTGAAATTTCAGTTCACATATTCTAATATCGTTGTTTATTTTCTCAAAGCACCTCCCGTGGAATTGGAACAACAGAAACCTTTCTTGGGATTCAAAAATATCAAAAAGTACTTCCTTGAGATACTGAATTTGGAATAGTACGTATGTTAAACCACTTATTTATAGTCACCCTATTCAATTTTTATGATATTTTGGGAATTTTTGAGAAAAAAGGTTGACATTACTCGAATTTTATATGGCTCTAGTTATACGAGCAATACGAAATGCTGCATGAAGCTTGAAATGATTATTTCACATCTAAATGCAGTATTTCATCGAAATAAAATTCACTTAGTTTTGAAATTATCAGAAGAACGAAATTTCGAACGCCACTTATTTTCAATATACCAATCTGTTTGGGAAACAAAGGCACAATAATGATACCTATATTGTATACTTTGAAACTGAAAAATTATTCCTGATTCCAATAGCGTGTATCTTTTCACCTCAAAAGCTGGAATATCATCTGCTGCTATATTCTAAACGATGCTAAAATGAACTTGTTTAAACTGACAACTACTTCACATTTAACTTCTTCCAACTGAAAGATTCTCCAAAAAGATTTTCTCCATTTCCAAGTCAAAGCTGGATGTCCTTAACAATATAATGATGGAAACTTCATGTTGATCCCAACGTCTGTATCTACCACAAGAAGGATCAGAGTTTATGAATAGCCGAACTATTTTAAGTCCGAATTGAATTCTGAATAAAGAATAAAGATCTCACAAACCAGAGAAACTCTCTAGACATCTAAAGTCTGACCTTGCTAGATTCTCCGCTTCCCTAATTTCATGATAACAAAGCAAAAGTTTCGGTTATAAATAACGGCTGGTGCACAAAAACCGACTGGAGGCCTGTATCCAGGAAAAGTATAACAGTTTGTGGAAACTTTGTTGTTGGAATGGCGCGAGAGACCTTTTATTATACAAATAACCAAACGTGCTAATGGAATACGTGTATATCTCCTAAAAAGCGACCGTAAAACGTTTTGTCGATATTCGCAAAGTTGGTTCTTTCCGATGGATTAAAAGTTCTGGGACGTTTCGAATAAAATCTGAAAATGTACATACCAATTCAATCCAGATAGCGGGGGGAAAACGTGTTCGATATTTTTCGATTTGAAAACCCGATACTACTTAGGGAAAATTGGAAGTAAGCCATGTTGAAAGGCTTTCTCAATTCGACAAAATTGGTGAGAATTGGGAATTTAAGCTCTGAATCCATTCAATTTCTGACCTTTTGTTTCGATGTGTTTGTCCTCCCCCAGAACAAGGCGCAATAGTAATCATTCCGTCACCATTTCTATATTTTTAGAATTTTTAGTCGGGCAGGTTGACGAATTAATGATAGAATTGAATTATGTTCGTCTATTCGTAAATAAGATGAATGTTGAGCGGAAAAATCTACTTCTTCTGCTTCTACACTAGTTAGGTCTAGTGCTGTTATTTTTGCTGTTGGTCTTAGTTGATCCTGACATCCAATCAAAATACCTTCGAATTACAATAATGTTGATTGCTCTTACAGAAAAATATTGTGTGAAGCTTACGTAGAAGGACGTCCTCGAACTCCAACACATGAATATATCAGCATTTCTGCAAATTTTCTCAATTTCATGGTTTGAATGTCAATTACGAAAAGAAAAACTTTGCATCACATTTTGCATTATTCGAATAATCATGAATATTCACTGAATAGTTGAATAATCAATGACTACTTTTCTATTCATGAATAATCAGTGAATAGTCGAGTATTCACTGAATAGTTGAATAACCAATGACTACTTTTCTATTCATGAATAATCAGTGAATAGTTGAGTATTCACTGATTATTCAGTGAATAGTTTCCTATTCAGTGATGAAAGTTTGAATGATCACTTGACTCACTATTCAGGAATGATTAAAACAAGGTTTTGTGATTCACTACGGACAATTCGTTTTATTAATATTAAAATTACTGGAAATTACATAATATTGAAATTGATAGATACAATTGAATTGAAATTATAAATAAACCCCTGTCAGTGTTCGGAATCCAAACAAACAAATTGTCATTCAAATTAGTACGTTGTCGTTGAAGAAATTGGCTTATTTTGATAAATAAGATTAATTGAGGAACGATTTTACTATTAATTTATTGACAGAAGGAACGAGATTAATGCCGTAAGTTCGAACTTGAGGTTCAACTAATAAACACGGCTTTTTACCAAATCTGGGGAATGATACAGGATTCAAAGTTACTGGTATTAACCTCGTTCCTTCTGTCTATCAATTAATACTGAAATCGTTCCTCAAATACTCTTATTTATGAAAATAAGCCAATTCCTTCAGCGAGACCGTAATTTGAATGACAATTTATTCGTTTGGATTCCGAACACTGACAGGAGAACCAAAAATGGCGGTGTGTGACGTCACACTAATAGAGCGTATATGGCGAGAGGCAAAACACCAAAACGATTAAACCACGTCGCAAAAGGTATATTTACTCATCAAAACGCTCGGATTTTATTGGTTCATTAAAACATGAGTTTAATCACTGAATATTGACTGAATATTCATTGAATAATTACTGAATAATCATTGAATAATCACTGAATAATCATTGAATAATCATTGAATAATCATTGAATAATCATTGAATAATCATTGAATAATCATATACTAATCACTGAAAAATCATTAAATAATCACTAAATAATCATTGAATAATCACTGAATAATCAACGAATAGTTGAATATTCATGACTACTCATGAATAATCAAGCATGAATATTTGTTTGAATGAATTATTCGAATAATCGAATAAATTTATGGATGAATATTCGAATACAAAAAGGCGAAAAAGTCCCAGCCCTAGTTCAGACCAACATATTTTCTTCGTTTTTTCCAGAATTTCATTGTGGAAATTATTGAAGCTTGAAATAAGGAATTGAATTCCAAAATTGAGCCCTCCAATTTCAAAGACAAAAAAAAATAAGGAGTTCAATATAAAAGAAATTCTTGGGAAATTTATAATTCTGAGGATACAGATAATACTCAAACTCAATCTCATTGAAGATGTTGAAACTTTACCCAGTAGTAAGAGTGTTACAATCGAATGGAATCATAGCTTCAACTCGATTATTTTTCAACATAATACCGTGAAAAACTAATTTCTTTGATAAATGATCTCATTCAAGTTCGCTAACTACAATAATTCAAAGCCAACTCTTCTTGATATTCTCTAAGTTTTAATTCAACATTAGAATTCTTTCAGAGAATTATGAATAAGCTCTAGCCAGCCATGACTATTCGACTTTTCACTTCCACCAACTAAAAATGGCGAATTGAGGATTTTAAAGGGATTATTTCTGGAGAGCTGGATCACAGAAATTCGTAATCTGGCATTATGGAACAGAAAAAGGGTTCCACCTTTTTCATTACCACTTGTGTTCCAACCGAATAATTGGGGAGCAGACGAGATCTGTCTGTCAATCTCCTGAAGTTGGGAAAAATTAGAATTTCGATTTTGTCGACTCCGTTATCTCTTATTTTGAATATTCAGGTTAATCAACGTTGCAGTTTATCATTCCCTTTGACGCAGCTTTGAGTTGGAATATATGGAACTAGGGCGTGAAATAATGAAATTCGTCTCGAGCTTGTTTGGTACGTAAACACATCCAGGGTGACCTGGAATATTTGGAATATTAGAGTTGATGCGATCTTCTAGGAAATGGTGACTTGGCTTCTACAAAGTTACGTTATTTATGAGCGTTTCCAAATATTTTACTATTAGACAAGTTCCTGGAAACATTATTTTCCCATTTACTTTTTATGCAGTATAATTGAGGGTTTAAATAATCCATGAATCTTCCTAAGTGAATATTGAAAAGCGCATTCGCCATTTCGTAACACACCAGGTTAATTTTTTAGTAAGCATGGACGTATAAATGGGGGGTACTGGGGGTAATAACCCTCTCAAGATTTTCAAAATATAAAATTAAAGAACGAAAATTTACATATATGAGTTTAATATTGCTTTCAAGATGAGTTCTTTCATTGCACTACGAGCACATCTATGTCTGAGATTTATTATTTTCCTTTATCTATCCGCTTTGTCGGCCTCATATTTGCCATTTGTGATTTTTGCATTCGTCATCGCTAAACACTTGCTCGTTGTTTTTGGTATTGTGTAGCATTCTCGTCTCAAAATTTCAATACTGTAGTTATAAAAGAACTGAACTGAGTAATTTGCATAGAAAAATTGTCTGGGATGTGTTGTATCATTCATTGTGTTTCATTCAAATTGCAATTTATTTGTGAAGACATCAGTGTTTCATTTGTGAAGACATCAGTTTTTACTATATCTACACGGTGTTCCCCAATTGGAGTCACAAATGAAAATGACAGATTTCTCGGGTTATTTCAAGAAAAGTCCTATAACGTAAGTCCCCAAACACTTTGTTTTTGAGATACAGGTGTTAAAGTTTTTTCTCATAGAACCTTTTCATCCAAGATTTTTGATTTGAATTGGCAATAGATAGTCCAATTTAAAGTTTTCATTATGTAATATACTAATTTTGAATGCAACTCCGGAGGGTGATATTTTTTTGGGAGGGTGCCTGATACTCTCCTTCAGAAATATTTTTTGGTTAACCACTGGTAGTTTGAAAAAAATGTAAAAAGAACTCTGGTCCTGCACTACACTTTTTGGTTTGTTATTGTTTTATCGTATCTGCTTTCGGTATGCGATTTCTAAGCACTGATCTGCGCCGTTGCAGGTTTCAACGGATTTAAAGAATATTGAACTGAAAGATTGAGTATAATATATTGAATTTTCGTTAAATATTCACAAAACTGCCCCTTCGTATTTCTCACTATTTTATTATTTGTCAAATGTTGTTGACAAGAAAAGAATTCATGGGCGGTCCAGCAAGTAAAGTAATCCTTGTTGAACCATTAGTCATAGAAAACATGACTTTCTATGTGTCATCAAAAACACGATGTATCATCAAAAACACGATGTATCATCAAAAACACGATGATCACAAATACTAACAAATTTTTGATGGAATTAAGTTTTTTATCTACTTCTATATTACCAATACGAAAAGTTTACGTAACCTTTATGATTTTTTTATAGTTACGTATGTCGTAAAAGTCTCAATAGAATGACCATATACTTTGGATATATTGCCTCGAAATCAACTCCGATATAATTAATTTGTAAATGAGAAAGTGCCTCAAGGGAAAAAGAATGTTCCTCAATGGAAAACGCTCATATAAATAATTTATCCAGTCTGGATGACCATTCGAACGGCCAATGCGCATTACAGCCGTCTAACTGCCCAATTACTGATAATTGCTGTACTTCACTGCAAGTTTTTACTACTAGAAATATAGTACGAGCGTTTGCCACTGTTAATACAATCGTTTCTCATATTTTAAACTGATATTTTCATTATATTATTCAACTTCGTGCTCATAATTGAGTCCTTGAAATAAATGAACCTAATCATTCATTTTAATCCCTGCCTGCATATTGAAATATGGTCGAACATCATTTAATTTTCGTGGTTGAGAGGTGCATGAGAAGCATTTCTTCTTATAAATCTTATAATTGGAATGATCAATTGTGTGGAGGATATTTGTGCTAACCCTATAACTAAAATGAATACTTTGAGACTTCTCTAAGAAGAAATTTGAATGAGGAAGTACCACAATTTATAACTGTGTGGAGTAGTCTGTGACTTCCGAAAAACACAGAAAAAAACTAAAATTCGATGTTTGGATAAGTAAATTTTACTTTTCATGAATTAAAACTGATTTTTAATTGGGATTGTTGGGAAATCGACAAACCAAAACAATTTTCAACTACGAATAATTAATTGCAATTCTTGAAATGTCAAATTTAGTTATGGAAACATCGAATTCTAATTTCTTTCTGTGTTCTCCGGAAGTCACAGACTACTTCACACAGTTGGAAATTGTGGTTGTTCCTCATTTTGAGTTCTTCTTCGATAACTCGAAATTTTCAAAGAAGAACCTATATTTTTCATTATTTCAGTCGATTGTACTCACAAAAAAAGTCGGGGTTACTCAAGCAAATGCTGTACCTAAATTGAATACATATTCAATTTAGGTACAGCATTTGCTTGAGTAACCCCGACTTTTTTTGTGAGTACAATCGACTGAAATAATGAAAAATATAGGTTCTTCTTTGAAAATTTCGAGTTTTGATGAACTTGAGTTGTCCAAGTTAATGATATTGTTATGAACACCCTAAACATTTTTGGTCCAAGTCGCAAACAGTCTTATAATACTATGTATTTGCAGAACTGAAAAAAAAGTTTTCTCGAAAAGAGCTTTTTCTGACGGAATATTCAAGAAAATATGAGTCCTCATCGCCACCTTATTTTCCTAAAAATCCCATTTACTCATAAACCATTGAGTTTTCACCCAAGGTATGGCATATCGCTGTAATTTTCATCAAAAAAGCTATCTAATGATGCAATAATATACTAGGTGTGCCATTTGTAATAAGTAAGTAATAACCTAATTACGGTATAACTGGAAGTTGTAGGGATCTGAATATATTTTAAGAAGAAAGATGAGTATCAACCCCAACATGCAAATTTCCAGAACAAAATTTTAATTAGTTTTCATAAACGTCTAATAGGCAACCGCAGTGAATCACCCTGTATATGCAATGGAGATATCGACATTGACAAAATTCTAGATGTCTTATCAACTGATGGTAATTTCGTTAGTGACTTTTAATTCAAAATAAATTATTTAGAATTTTTGTATGCGTAAAAGGAAAATGAGGGATTGTTCATAGAACAAACAAAAAAGGGAAACCGGCCATCCATCAAGGAGAAGTGCTAACCGTAGATATGTGTTTTGGGCTTTCGGCTCTCATCAGTAGGGTGAAAAAGTGTTAGGATGAACAACACTTGGAGGAAAACAACAAACAAAGTCTACAACAGAAGCCGAAACGCGTGTTTACAGTTAGCACATCTCCTTGAGGGATGTCCGTTATGCTTTTTCATTTGTTTTATGAACAATCCCCCCTCTTTCTACGCATGTTTGTTATTCCTGGAGTCGGATATCCTACAGGTAGCTATAACTGCCTAATTGGTGACGTTGGTTGTTGACTAAAAACACATTGGGTATGCCTACCGAAACCGCATATGATCGGCTGGCTTATGTTGTTGATTCCGTTTGTTTATTGTTTTCCTCCAAGGGTTGTTCATCTATAACCATTTTTCAACGTACTGATGAGGGCCATAAGCCTAAAATTATTGTCATCATATCGCTTGCCTTTTTATAGACGAAAAATTTCAATTCGACAGGATTTGTTGTTATTAATATTATTATTATTTCAATAAGAGTAGAGGTACAAACCAATAATACTTAATCTTAACAAAAAAGCATACACACATACAGGTGTGAAGTGAATAACTGAAGTAAAAATTGCTAATCTTCAAGATAAATTTCCAAAATAAAGGAATACCCATCTTCAGGCGATCATAGGCATTCTTGAAGGCATTCGTACTAGCGGCGTCGACCACACAGTCGAGTAGTCGATTCAAACGATGAAATATTTTATTAGGCAAAAACCACTGTCTCTCAGATGATCGAAATGTCTCTTTAGCAAGCTTGAAAGAATGGCCACGAAGATGATTCTGATTCAAAGTGAAGTGATCCTTCATCTGATCGCGCAAATGACCATGAACGGCTCTAAAAGTGAATATTAGGTCTCCTCGCAATCTCTTGTTCTCGAATGTTGGCATGTTGAGCAATCGTCATCTTTCCTCATAAGATGGACGCACCGCACCATAAGGAAGTCTGGTGATTCATCTCTGTAGTTGCTCCAATCTGTTTCCGTCTGCCTGGAGGGAAGGCCACCATGCATGGCCAGCATATTTTATGATTGGACGGACGTAGTATCGGTACAGAGAGTTTTGGCATCGTAACTTTTGAAGCACTTGAAGAGAAAAAAAGCAAGTTGTTTTGATCTGAAGATGATGTCACTTATATAATTCGTTCAAGTTATGTCATTGGAGACTGTAATACCCAATCCCCAGATTCTTCTGGTTTGTAACCGTAAGTAAAGGCTGGCCGTCGATGGTATAAACCTTCTCCTTCTTCCTTCTTCATATGAGGCGAAATCGCCTGTTCATTATTCGTCCCCCTGCCTAATGAGCTGTCAGGTTATTCGCAGGTTTTCTAGGCCGCCCCGGATCTCTGTGGCCCAGTCGAGATTTGTCACGTGCTATTCTTACTATTCTTGCTCCGCTTATTCTGCTTATAGGCGAGTTCCATTCGTTCATTCTCTTTGGTACCCATTCGTTTTTATTTTCCGTTTTACAGGATCTTCGTTTGTTTTCGCTTGTTTATCTGTCTAGGAGTATTTTTCCGGCAATCCTTCTGAGCACCTTCATTTCTGATGTCTCCAATAACCGTCTCGTCTTTGCCGTTTCAGGTTGTGTTTCTGCACAGTATGTCATAATGGGTCTGATCGTCGTTTTGTAGATTCTGGTTTTCGTTTCAGTTCTTAAGTTTTTGTTTCACCATATTGTGTCGTTTGAACATCCTGCTACCCTTGCTGCCTTAGTTGTTGGTATAAACTTGGTTGGGGTTATTTTTACCAATTTGCATCAACGTGCACTTTTCTATATTGAGCGGCAACATCCAATCGAAGCATTACTTTCAAATAGTATCTAAATCGTTCTGCAGGGTGTCCGAGTTGGATATGGTATTGTTATAGACTTCGACGTCATCAGTGGAAAGCACACTTTTGGTTTTGGGGAGATGGGGAAAATCCGACGTGTAGAGCAGAAATGTTGCCGAATTTAATTTTTTTTTCTATATTATGCTCGAATTTTCTATGTATGCTACTGATGTTACTATTCACAGGAAGTTTGAAATGTTCACACCTTATCCACATACGAAATCTCAACTCGTTTGGATTTGTTATTACGGAAATATTAAGCCTTCATCTTTCAATATATATATTCTTTCTAATTTTTTATGGTTATGTTCATGTAATTAGCACAGAACTTGAAATTATTACTTAGTATGAATATGAATACCCAAAATCAAAACTATGTCAGTTATGTGATTTTCTATTAAATTCCGCACGAGATTTGAAATTTTTGATCGAACTTACTGTTTGGAAATTAACAAGAAGAAAAAATTTCAAATGATCATAGCTACGTAACCCCTAGTCAGATTTTTCCCATGAAAGAACTCAACTTCCGAATCTACCTTCAAAATTTCGAATTTCTAGGTATTTCCGTTCGTGATTCACTTGTTTACATAAAATATGTGACTTAACTATCAGAATTGGCATAAATATAAAAAGAACGACAAATATTCCAAGTCGATGATCATATACAAGTATGTTCTTGTCGCCGTAACAAGGAACAATATCTGTTTATCATGAATAAGAATTGGAATTCTGAATATACCGAGCAAATATCAAACTCGGAAATCTTCCAGACTACCATTCACGTCTTTGGGACGGTATTTACCTTGTCAAAATAAACAACGTGTCTCGAAACGAGATAGTGCTGCGTCTGGATCATGTCTGGAATATTCAGATGGGATGTTCGTCGATATTTTCGAATACCCAAAGAAGACTATATGCATTTTCGTGACAAGTTAGTAGCCCTGAAGGTGGATTAAGGTAACTTTCATGAACGCAACTAGTTCAGGTGAATTTATCAGTTTCGAAGCCTGTCGATTACACTATAACATGCCTCGCTGAAGCAGGGCATTTGTAGTCGTGGGCTCATGCATGAAATTCAAATGATGAGGTTACAGAAACATATATTGCGTATTTCGTCGATAAAGCCGTTTCCCGAATGAAATGTACCTATTTTGAAGAACGGAGCGATGTTGAGTGAATTTTCACAGGTTTCTAGGTCAAGGATTATTCTCACAAAACCAGCTTTTGGAAAAAAGGCCAACTAGTATCAACTTCATTATATTTTATTTCTTATAGTCTAAGATCCCGATATAGAACGACCTTCACCGAGATGCTCATTTGATAAAACGTATTTTATATTTAATTTAACATGTCAATGAATATATCACATATGGGTTGCCTAACAAATTTTAGTCCAGAGTAGGTTTAATTAATAATTAAAAAAAATTTTTTTTTCGAACATTTCACCGGTTTGCTTATTAGATAAATTCTATACCAATCGAGAGTATGAAGCCCATAGAATGTGCAAACGTTAGGTTGCCTATTTTTTTCCGGTCACAACTCTCGGTTGCCAGGTATAAACAGGTCAATCTATGCTAGCATTTTGCAACGGTCTGACTATTTAATCAAAATCAATATGATTAAAGATTATTTTATTATGAACACGGTGGTATAGGGTTGCCCGCGAAAAATCAGTCCAGAATCCCGTTTGTCGAATTTTAAAAAGTTAAATATTGCTGCGAGTGAGGACACAGCATAGCAGCTGTTTGAAGTCCGTCCAGTGAAAGAAAGAGAGTGCGCATGCTATTTGTTCTTGGAAATGAAAAGAATAGCGATAGACTCGTATATGCGTGCATCATTTTGGAGCAGATAATTATCAAAATAGATGAATAGTTATTCAATTTTTTTTTAATCAATTAATTATTTATGTGTGTATATTTTTTATGTGACACTAAATGAAAAGGATAGCGATAGACTCGTGTATGCGTGCATCATTTTGGAGTAGATAATTTTTGAAATAGAGGAATAGTCAATTAATTATTTATGTGTGTATATTTTTTATGTGACACTAAAGAATCTTTACTAAAAAAGAAGGTTATAGTGATACATATATAATACTAATCTTGCAAATTTCATCTTTATTATTAGACGACAAAATGAAAAACAACAATTGAAAAAATACTTCTGTTTTTCATGAAAAATTATAAATACCAAAATTTTTTGAAATTATTCAGGTTCCGAGTCATCGGACATATAACTATGATCTCCAACTTCTGAATCTTCTTCGTCATCATCACTCTCCGTTTCAGTTCTTTCGACAATGTCTTCTATCTTCAAAGGTGTATGATCCCCAATGAATCCTACTGGTTTAAAATATTCATCTAAGAACCAACAGCAGTTCTCAGGCTGAAGTTTCACGCATATTGGATCCGTTGCATTAAGCCACATGAAATTTACAAAAATAGTTCGTGAAATTTTTTGAATTAATGATATCCAGCATGGTGGTATGGAGTTGGAGTCAAAGCCTTTTATTTTTTCTAAGAAGTGCTCACTGTCTTCTTTGGCAGAATAATTTTTCATAAAAATGCGATATCTCATGCGAAAATAAAACAAGATTTTATTTCAAAATTTGAACGACAAAAAAAAAGGAGAAAAAAAAACGGAACAAAAACAAATAGGATCAAAATAGCAAATATAAACAAACAAATTTATATATTTAAATAAACAAAAGGATATAAATAGAAATAAAAACTAAAATCTTTCAGATAAAAATAACATTAAATAAAGAAATGAATTACTACAGTTGAACATAAAAAAAATTATTGAAAAATCAGTATCAATCTGTAGTCAAATCATCGTCTTTAACATCCATACATAAATTTTCACTATCCATCGAATCGTGCATATTTTTTGTAGGTTGAAAACGACAACAATCACCTATCTCTTTAAGTCCTTCTTTAGCATGTTATAATAATGCTATATTTTTATTTAGAAATCTGTTTCTATTTTTTGTTTTGATGCGGTTAATAGCCGAAAATATTTTCTTGCATTTGGCATTCGAAATCTGAAATATGCAGCCACCCAAATTTGTCGATGAAATTCCAGTTAGACATATTTTTTTCCACTGAATAGAATACCAAATGCGAGATAATGGTATATTTTCAACGGAAGTTTACATACCACCTGTTTTCAATGAGGCACCCTTCGGATATTCCATCATTCTTCGTATTTATTCTCAGCCGACAAAAGTTTTCTAGAAACACGTAGAACGTAGAACCTCAATGAGAATGAACAATGAATTAATTCATAGAAACAGTCTAGACATCCGAATTTCCATATTCCCAATCGCCTCGGTTATATTTTTTAAAACTACCAAAATCTACTAAAATCTACCAAAGGATTTCTTCCTACTAAAAACTCCATGAAAATGCGAAAAATCTACTAAAAAAGTAGATTTCTACTAAATCTGGTCACACTGTATACGAGTCTATCGCTATCCTTTTCATTTCCAAGAACAAATAGCATGCGCACTCTCTTTCTTTCACTGGACGGACTTCAAACAGCTGCTATGCTGTGTCCTCACTCGCAGCAATATTTAACTTTTTAAAATTCGACAACCGGGATTCTGGACTGATTTTTCGCAGGCAACCCTATACCACCGTGTTCATAATAAAATAATCTTTAATCATATTGATTTTGATTAAATAGTCAGACCGTTGCAAAATGCTAGTATAGATTGACCTGTTTATACCTGGCAACCGAGAGTTGTGACCGGAAAAAAATAGGCAACCTAACGTTTGCACATTCTATGGGCTTCATACTTTCGATTAGTATAGAATTTATCTAATAAGCAAACCGGTGAAATGTTCGAAAAAAAAATTTTTTTTAATTATTAATTAAACCTACTCTGGACTAAAATTGGTTAGGCAACCCATATGTGATATATTCATTGACATGTTAAATTAAATATAAAATACGTTTTATCAAATAAGCATCTCGGTGAAGGTCGTTCTATATCGGGATCCTATACTATTACCAGAGCTCTGAAATGAACAACATGAACTACAATAATAACTTAGATATTCAAAAATTTCAGCATTACCGAATTAAATTATAAAAAACTTTTTCATATAATAATAACCACAATGAAAGGTCAGATGTTTGAAACTTGCACATAACAACAATGTTTTGAAAATTATTGAGAAGTTTTATTTATTGATTTATTTATTTGATTATTTATTCTTTGTTTGAAATACATCAATCAATAAGTGAGGAAGCAGGTTCGGAAATTATTACAATTGAAACAAAGATTCTTGACTTATATTTTCTTTTCTTTAGTTTTGGTGTCAATAATTGAAATACTTGAAACGTTAACAACTGCTTGCATGGAGGATTATTCCACGACTGAAATCAATAACTTGACAGTTCTTGAATAATTCGCGGATCTCCATATCAATCTATAAACTTAGAGTTGGATAACAAAATCGCTACCTATCTTTGATTTTTCCAATAAAATAATGATATGCAGTATTGAGATTCTCTATGTCACTTCTGTTTTTTATTAAAACTTTGTCCTGCTTCATGGATGTCATCTCATGTAATAATCTTTTTTAAGTTATTTTGCTTACCCAAAATTGTCACAGAGCCCAGATCAAAATCAAATGAATAAAAGATATCTCCCACATGCTCCTCTAATGCTGTATTATTATTTTTTTTTTGTTTTTTAAAGGATTGAGGATGTTGAGGGAGTCTCTTTTGTGTTCGGAAATTCTATCTTTGAGACAGCGGCCAGTTTGTCTAATATATGTTGCTAGACAGTCTTTATATGATTTTGAAGTTATGGACTTCAGGAATTTAGGCAAATTTTCATGAATCCGAATCTACGAAACCAGCAAAATTAGGATAAACAAGCAACTGAATGAAACAAAGCCTGAATGATCTGCATTTACCACTAGACTATGGCCAACCACTCATGTTACACACTGTATATCGAAATTCCGTGAAAATGTTGATTTTGGTCTCCTCACAACATTCTGCATGGATATTCGTTGCATTGTTCCGCAACTACCCCGGATGGGCATAATTATATTTGACCTCGAATTCAGTAGGGCGAACCACCAAAACCTGTTTTCCATATAATAGTAATACCACCACCATGTCACATATTAAGTATATTCCAACATATATATTTTGAAGCAAGCAACTCATAAGTTTATTGGGATAATTCATTTTATTGGAAATCAATGGATAAAACATCCGTTTAGTAATGGGAAAAATATGTCGGACTTTTCTGCTAACTGGAAGGCTGTCATCTTACGATATCGAATCCCATTCACGATAATTGAATTGCCATTTTCATTTTCGAAGAAGTATGTACCAATCAAACAATCCATTCTTTTGGATCTCTTGTTTCCTCAAACAATTTTCAAGGATACTTCACTCTCCTATTGCGAATATGAACTTCATTGGGAAATATGTATTAGAATAACTGACAATTGGCATTTATTCTCGACTCGCAATATGATCATGTGCAAAAGGATACAAAAATGATATAATTCAAAATAGTTTTAATGGCACCTGTGTATTTTGGCATTTCTTTTGCCATTTGAGCTCACTAGGTAACACCATTTAATTAAGGAATGAAACACGCTTCAAAATGTTCAAAAATTCTTAAATTATTTCACCAGAAGCAGTGCTCATTTGCTAATACTAAGAGAAATTTCAAAGGATTTCATGGAAGAAATTATTCAGAATTGATTTTCGAATTATAGACAAATTAGAAAATTAATTTTCTTAACACAATAAAAGAGTACCAGTACCAAGTACCGAGCCGTACTTGGTACAACTTTCAAATTCAATTTCGACAAATAGTAGGTCGATAAACTGAATAATGTCGTCTGTGAGTACATTTCAAATTTCTCTCAGTCTTGTCGATTGAATAGTTATTCACCTAGACGTACAACTTTTTTCCGTCGTTGTTTTCTTTCGATTTTCGAGTCTTTATTGTGAAAAACTGATTATACATTTATGATGATTCAAAGAATTGTCCATCGCTGGTCACTACTTTCTCCCATCTTTCGGACTGCATACAATTCCCGCGTTGAAAAAACTGCTCATCTTTTGAAGCGATCCACGAATCGAGAATCGATCCAATCTTTATCTGGTCAGCCAGACCGTGTGCCATTAGCGAAACAAGTGATAGTCCGAGGAAGCAGCGTCTGGTGGTGGGGTAGGATTTGCCATTTCAACGTTTCGAAGTATGTCTTGACCACTTTCGCAACATGGAGTCAAGCATTGTCATGCTGTAAAATCACTTTATCATGTCTCTCGTTGTATACATATAACAATACCCAAATACTGAGCATGACCTTGGAACCGTGAATATTCGGTTTGGCCGTCGACGTGGAAGTATGGCCGGGAAATTCACATGATTTTCTGCGCTTGGGATTATCGTTAAGAACCCATTTTTCGTCTCCAGTCACAATGCGATGCAGAAATCCCTTCCGTCTTTACCATGCAACCAGCTGTTCACAAGCAAGTAAACTCCGTTCAACATCTCTCAGTTTTGAAATGGCTGGTTACGTCACTCCCAATGATCTTGCCAATTCTTGCTGCATTTGACACAAGTTTTGATCATGTAATGCCTCCAAATCTGCATCTACGAAAACCTTCTCTCTTCTACCGCCATGCTGGTCTTTGACGGCAAAATCACCGTTCTTGAATCGTTAAAACTACTCTCGTCATGTTCGTATACTAATAGCGGCCACATCATAAGAATTTGAGAGCATTTGATGAGCCTCAGTCTCAGATTTCTCCATATTGAAGGCAAAAATTAAAAACTTCCGCAAATGACGAGAACTTGGCTGGTAAGCTGACATGTTCAATCGAGAATAACTTTATGATGCGACTAATATTCCGATGGCGTTATGTTTATCAGTACTTAAGCTCATTGTATGACATCTACGGTCTATTTATTTCGACTACCATTCACCTCTACAGCCTTGTATTGCAAAACGGCGGAAGTGAAGTTGTACGAGTACACCAAATATAGTACAGAAGGCATTGATATTCTTCTCGAGTCCAAACTTCAAACACGAGACACGAAGTACCGAGTTTTTGAATGAATGAATGATAGAATGAGCCTTTTGAACAGGAATATGGATTATTGCCATAAATATCGTTAAGTGAATAATAATAATTAAGTGAAAAATGTGGGTTCGCTGAACAGTTTTCCATATCACAAATTCGACAGATAATAGATAGATCCATGGCAAAAGAGTTTCGAGTACCAACTTATAATAGTATAATACACATTTTGTTGTAAGTTTTCTCTGTATTTACCATAAAATCATAGTCTCTTCACTATAATTTTCCGATTATCAAAAAAAATTTTTTTTGATCCACAGTTTTGAACTTCTAACCGATTATTTTCATGTTATATTGTCGTTGATTGATTGAAATCCAGGTGGTTTTTGATCAGTTCAAATGCTATCCAGACTGATATATTCGTTGATTTCGATTTTGATAACATTAAAATCATTCAATGATTCTTTGAAGGTCATATCTTATTGCACTTTTTTCTCTAAAATTCTCCCAACAGTACTGGGAGAAATACTCGTACTCAAATTAACTAATCGGTATTCAAAACTAACTGAACTAAATCCAATCTTTTGTCAATGACATTTCGAATACCAGTCAGAATTCTGCAAATCAAAATATTATTGAATGAGCCATTACCAACTTCATTTCGATTTTCCACAGCTGCTTGGAATATGAATGATTCCTGAACGGACTATACAGGGTGGCCATTTGAAAACGAAACAGGCGAGATTACAGACGAAATAAAGTTTTTCGATAGAAATGCTCGGACAGGTCGATTTCTGTTTCGAGGGGGACAACTTAAGATGTAGGTTACGGACGCATAGCGCTTCAATCCTTGCTGCTACAACCCCCACCCCCAATTTTTGAATAGGGAAGATGGAGTGAGTGATACCTCATTTTAAAGGTATTTTTATACTGATTTCAGCACAGTAATTGTTTTTTCATTTTATGCATTAGTTCTCGAAATATTCATGCGTTAGTTAGTTAGGAAGGAAGCCACAGTCATGGTTGTTTTGAAGCTCAAAATGTCGATTTTTCACGAAACACTACAAGTGCCATGAAAACACTACTTCATTTTCAAATACTTAGTTAAGAATATTTCGAGAACTAATGCATAAAATGAAAAAACAATTACTGTGCTGAAATCAGTATAAAAATACCTTTCAAATAAGGTATCACTCACCCCATCTTCCCTATTCAAAATTTGGGGGTGATGGTTGTAGTAGCAAGGGTTGAAGCGCTATGCGTCCGTAACCTACATCTTAAGTTGTCCCCCTCGAAACAGAAATCGACCTGTCTGAGCATTTCTATCGAAAAACTTTATTTCGTCTGTAATCTCGTCTGTTTCGTTTTCAAATGGTCACCCTGTATATTGCTACCATTTCAATTATGCGTCTAATGGAAATACCCCCTTCTCCTTTGAGTATATACTGCAAAATGGCGAATGCGCCGGTAGTATCAAACCATAGAAATACATTTCGAGAAACCACTGAAGACGCTATTGTGCCAGTTCAACATCACTCTTACAAATTAAAACTGGTCGATCTCTCTCACCCCCTGGCGTGTCCTTTTGCGCTCAGCAACCAATCGATAGGTCAAGGTAGTAGGCCTGTCGTATGGGCCTACGGGCAAAGGAATGCCCTGAATAGTGACGATATTGTCTATCTGGAAATCACATAAAGTGCTACAGTAGCCCCGAGCCATTATACCGAAATTAACGAGGCTTGTAGCTGTGATGGTATGGTAGGCCAATTACCAAAGGGGTTAAGAGTTCGATTTCCTTTCTGAGCATTCGTGTTTTGGACTTTAATGAGGAGATATTGGCCCTTAATAACTACTAATGGACTTCACTTGCGTCTGATGATAATTCATGATACGCTGTTTCACGGAATAAATGAAAGGTCGCTGAATAATTAATACGAAAGGCAGATAGGAATTTTTTTGAATGATCGTTTTCTATTGCGCCGTTCGTCCAGAAAGATAATTAGTTCAACATTGACAAAAACTTATCACGGCAACCATCAAAAAATCATAAAATTATTCAGTATACAGAAAACAGCTTATGCAAATTCATTTTGATTCTATGCGGAAATCACTAGATCGATTCCTTCAATTTTTGGAAGAAACCTTGGTGTGGTGGTTAGAATGAACTCACTGATTTTCTTACGGAAAAAATAATGTTTTTGTTTTATTTCACTTTGAGAATTGAAAGATTCTTCAGTCGTATCTCAATTATTTCAATGAGGAATTTGAAAATTTTTGGAATTTTTCATTTTGAAAAGAAAATATACATTCTAGTTAGTTTTACGAAAAAAATATATATTCTCGTGTATTTCAGAATATCGATGAATAGATAAATGACAAAATAAGAAAGAAACGAATGACAATTGGCCTCAAGTAATGTTTGAAAAAATAGTATATCCATGATGATGAAAAAATCTCGTAATTCATCATTGGAATAATTGAGATACGATTGAGAAACACTTTCAATTTTTAAAGCGATATGTAAAAATATAAATATTTCGTATAAATAAATCGGTGTGTTCATTCTAAAATGCCAACCAAAGGTTTCTTCCAAAAATTTGTAGGATAGGTCAAGCGATTTCCGCACCAAATAAAAAATAATTTGCCTTTTGAATATTTCTAAGTCCAAACAGATGGCCGGCTAGGTCGCCTCACCGGACTTCTGTGGACCTAAAGTTTATATAGAAGATTATATCTTTTAATTTTCCCCAAAGGTAAAAACCTGAGCCATTAGGTCAGGCGACCTAGAAGGCCACCTGTAGGAACTTTAAATATGACTTTGGAAAAATATCAAATAATATATATTTTCGCAATGGTAATTTTCATCTCTATAGAAACATGTAGAAATATACACGGGGTCCAATTTGAAAAAAAACATTTCAAAGGATATTTCATGAAATATCAGTTTACGGAAAAATCAATTAACGTCATAGAATTCTACGTAAAAAGTGGCCACATGAATGTTTATACAGAAATAAAAAATTTTCAAAACAAAAAAGTCACAGCAATATTTTGAAAATGAACATTTCCGAAAAAGAGCTTGTAACTATGTAACGGTGTGTTTTGTGCTCCTCAAAAAGCCTATGACTGAATGATGAGCGCTGAAATCTTCCGACACCAAGGCAGTGTTCTTTATTCTTTTCATAGAATGAATTTTCTGAGTTTAAAAGCCGTGAATTATAACCAGTGATATGTGAGTTTTAGGAGTCGTTAAGAAATAATGACGTGTTCTATATATTCAAATATCGTGTACTTATGGAACATAAATTATAAATAAAGTTTTATGAGCATCTTTCAGAGATCTGAGGAAATAGAAGCAATATGGTGAGCTCAAGAAGGTAGAAGAATCCACATCAACTTTCGAGTATTTTGGTATTATAGATATTTCACGTTCTTCTTCTACTTTAATTCTAGAGTTCATTCCATTTTGTCGGTAAAGACAAACGTTGTATTAGTGTTTTTGATGTCAATGTAAAAATATTTCATATTGAACGGACCTAATTCACGCTACTTCAATATTTTTATCATGAATGAAATAAAATAGAGCAAGTTGTTCAAATTCGTATCTTTATTTTTTGTCATGATATTTCGCCTGAACTTTTGAAATTGATACAAGTCATAAAAACATAATATAACGTGACCATTTCTTGAATCATTTTCTTGAGGAAACGAAAAAAAAAATATAAAAATTTATCGCCACCAAATAAGAAATGTGGAATGAACTTTCTCCATTCAAATTTTTCCATGTCAGATTGAATTGATATTTTCGTTGCAAGTTACAAATATTTAAGAACAAATGTTTCCTCTATGAAATAGACAAACCACGAAAATTTCGTCCTTATTTTCTCTTGTATCTTGACATTTTCTGCAAAAGATTTGATTCAGAGGGTTTTCAATTTTTTTCGTGTAAAAGATATAAAAGATAGAATATAAATTTAAAAAAAAGTGATATTATTGACAACTAATTATATCCATGAACTTTGTATACTCACAAAATTACAATGGAATTGACAGATAGATTCTGAGCTATATTTTGAAAATATTTTCTTTTAATGTTCCACCAAATTTTTACTGTTTCAGTTCATCTTCTAAAGATAAGGTGTTTTTCATCATAACCTCAATTTCCTATTTTTTCTTAAATTTGTTTTATGGGGATCGTCAGGTTAGTATAACAAGTTTTAGATTATATATCAATAATCAGATATCTTCATTGTTAACATAGAATAAAATTCTTACATTTCCATCGAGACATAGAAAAATAATCTTCAACCTCGACAAAATCTCCGGAACACCAAACGGAAAACCATCACAAGTTAAATAACGTCTTTTTTGCGAGACACAGAATTAGATCCGTCCTACTTCCTTCCTTTCCGCGAGATCCCTTCCAGTCCATCTCAAATCGATTTCGATGGACGCATGAAACGAAAGAGCACAGAACATAATCTCCTCATCTTCCTGCTGTTTCAACTCCGACAAAGAAACTTTGATGTGGATAACCATCTAGAAAATAATGACATTTTTTGTTCCAGCAGGTCTTGGGCATAGTCCTGTCGTTCGGCATCGTACGTTTTCGTCTGGTTTCGTTGCCGCATTGTCACAGCTATATGCCCGAACGTCAGTCTAACCGTGTCCTGTAGGAAGTAAGGTTAAACCGGGGTGTTTCTAGGAGCGCATTCGAAGTTTTCGCAGGATATTCTTCTTGCGGTTTGGTGATTTTTCGTTGCGTGAGGATTTAGAGTTGATTTTTTGAGTGGATTTTGAGTGATTGGTTTGGGACTATTGCGGACTGAGTGTCCTGCACTTTTTTTCGGTTTTTGTTTGTCGGAGAGAAGAATTGGTGAGTTTTATTTGAAGGAATTGTTTTTGTCGGAAACTACTCAAAATTTTTAATATCCAGAGTGTTTTTTTTTTCGTTGTGTAAATTAAATTATTCACTACGAAATTTCTCCAGGCATTCTTTCGGATAATTGAATACTAACTGAAATACTTCGTTATTAATTTAATTGAAATTTGTTTTTTTTTATGAAATATTTCCTGGAAGAATTTCAAACTGAAAAATATTCAATATTCATGTTTTCATCTTTTCAATGATAATTCTGGAGCATTCGCCATTTTGCAACAATGAATATCATATTTTTCATAATTCCATCGTATTTTTCGTAGGAAATGATAACGATGGGTTTATAAAATTGTCACAAAATTAGTCTAATAAGTCAATTACGTTCTTCGTTACTTGATATAAATGAGTACAATTTCCCTTATGAGTGTTAAGTTTGTCGAGTGGATATATATATTCTATTAATTTATTTATATACATAGGGAACTCAAAACAATGGAGTCGAATAAAAATTTTGGCCTGATAAGAAAATTAAAAGACTTCAAATTAACTAACAAAGGTTATCAACATAGAACATTAATAACACAACTAACTTCTAGACACTTTTTATCATACAATATCAATTCTGAGGGATTCTTTCAAGTCCGAATTAATGGAAACGTGGTATTCACAACAATACTGCAGTGCTCCTCTTTCCGAAAAATGAATATATTCAAATCTCTCACTTGTTGTTTAGGGAAATTCCAGAATTTACTTCAACAGTCATTATAGTAAGAAACTGAGATGAACATTTGAATTATGATTATTCGTAGATTGCACTTGATTATTGGCATTGGGCATAGTGTACTCAAATTCGAACCTTACAATTCTTCGATTTTGATTTTGAGAATATTTTGACTGTTATTCTCACATCAACTTTGAAATAACCTATTTTTCTAAGTTTATAATGATACTAATAATATTTCTTTATTTCCTTAAGACACAATACAGTGTAAAGAAAACGTCAAGAAAAAAATAAATGCATACAATCATAATACAAAAAAAAAAGAAACAAAGTAGTAACTGAAACCGAAAATTTGATTCACAAAAGTTTCAAAACCTCAAACAAAAGAGTAATTCAAGTATATACACTATAAAAACAATTTATCAACAACAATTCCTCAATGTCGTTCTTAAATAATTTTTGAATGGCAGTTTAATCGAAATATGAATAGAATAGGCCTCTGAAGAACCCACATACTGACGAAACGTCAGGTAAACAAATATAAAAGAACAACGAAGACTTTTAACTTTGTCCCAGTACCCACTAGTCAATATACAACGATTATATTTTTGGGACACGATACAACTTCACATAAAATAGGGTGTGTTCAATATTGGCCAGACTAACAACCCGATTTATCACCTTTACATCCTCTCCCTAGTGTTCGTCTCGGCTCTAGCATGCCAAGAGTCGTGGAAAATTAGATACACGCGAAGAATCAACTACTAGAATAATTGGAACGACAAACAATCTAAGAAATGAATTGACGCATATTTACTGGCAATTTTCCAGGTTTAGAGGGTAGCTGCATGTTAATAATGCAGCGGTTTTAATCCCATGTAATTGAGGTTATTGGTCGAACAGTGAAACACCCACTCGAACTGAGATATACTTGGTGACAATAGACATGCTAGGCCCAGAAGAAGGAATTGCTTTGTTTTGGTTTTGTAGAAACTTGGGTTTGTTTGAGCATGTTGTTGTTAGGTCGCCAATTTTTGGATAAAACTTAGTATTTCAACAGAAGTTGAAACATCGTTTACGTAAAATTCACAAAAAAATTGTAACGTTTTTGTGGAAGAATATGTTTATGAATGTAATACATACAGGATGGTCCAACGAAACTCAAAACCTCGAGTTTCCGACTTCAAAATGAAGGGTCCCGTCAAGTTTTGATTCGAGGGGGAACTAATTTTCCATGTTTTTCATCCCTGTAACTTCAACCTTGCAACAGAGGTTAGCACAACTCCTTGATTTTGAATATAGATGAGGGGTGTTGCGATACTTCATTTTGAAGATCTTATCGAGTATAATCTGTCCCAAATTATTGGATAGATGCATTCTACTCAAGGGCGAAGTCTAACAATGCTATTCAACTTAATCCCCCGAGTAGAGTAAAATACAATAACATGATTTACATTGAATAATAATATGAAAAAATTGAATACTTTAAGACAGAAAAACTAATCAAGAAAAAAAACAGAACAAAAAGAGAAACATGAAATAACAGCGAAAATAGTGGAGGAGGCAATGTGAAATTTATCTCGAGAATATTATTTCTATCCGAAATATTTCAGAGGTGGTTACTAGAAAAGTAGTCTTCTACTATTTCACCTGTCATTTCGTTATCGATGGAAATTTTGGAGCAGAATTTCTGGATCAGATAGTACTCGATAAGATCATCAAAATGAACACCCCTCATCTCTCGATTCAGAAATTGACGGGTCCAAGCGATTTTCGACATTTTCATTTCAAAGCCAGACAATTGAGGTTAAATTTTCGTTGGACTACTATCAAGAGCTACTAAAACACAGTAAAATTATAAATTTGTAAGCGAATTAGACAGAGTTCCAAGAAAATCGTCGACCATAATGGAAAGTTTGAAAACATTCATGGGATCTTCGACTATTATTTCGAGATGATTTTTAGCTCGCTTGTCTAGAAGTACTCCATTTGCTGGATAGTTCGGAACATTTGAACAGTATATGTTCAGCTGTTTAAAATCCCGATTTGCAGATTCCACGAATCTTATACCAGTATAACTGGCATAACTATTTTTTTCGTCATAATTTTAGGCTAATCTATTACCCTATTGGAAAATTTCATGCTTTTCAATTGTGAGGGAATGGTTATATTGAGATGCCAGAACCACCATGTCAATTGATTTTTTATGGACAATCTGAAAGCATCATAATTTTAGGCTTATTATAGACATTTAAGTTCCGAATCCACTTCTAAATTTCTGAATTCTTGTTTTTGGAAAAATATCCTGCTAGCTTCACCGTTAATCTAATAGAACCCAACCACAAAGAACCTTCTTAGAATAAATTCACTTATAGTGCCTATTTCTAGGCTCTATTCAGGCTGGTTATTTCATAAATTTGGCATTGGGTTCAAACGTCAGTCCGAAATGATCCAAAAATTATGGTGCAATTAGATTGTCCGATTTGCTTGTTGGCTCTGACAGCTTGAGGTTGAACTACCAGAACACCCTATTTCTTTCACAATCAAAGATAGGGTTGAATATTTGTCTAAAATAATGGTCAAAAAAACGAAAAAAACAAAGGTTTCCATTTGCTCGAATATGTATGTATTCTTCCAGAAGGAAGTTTTATTCCTTAGCTTCCATTGTTGAACTAATGGTCAGTTAACGCCCTTTCCAAGACCACAGACGCTTGTTGTAAGTTGAACTGCTCTTTCATTTCCTTCAATGCTTTATTGCCTCTAGCTAAATGATTTATTGTATTCTAACTTGCTCAGCTTCATTTGACTGTCCATTGTCATTTTAATGGATAGGTTGAGGTTCCTTTCAGGTCACAGACAGCTTGGTTTTCAGTCTGCAAGACATAGGATTCCTGTCCATGAGTCTTGGATAACCTCAAATCAGTCCTATTCGAATGGCATATGGAATAAATACTTCTGACACTTTTTTCATGTAATTTTTTTATCGTGAGTAGTAGTTTATGTTCAGGGTTTTGTTCAACTAGCATATATAAATTTCATGAGCTTTGCGGCCGGAGTTCGAAGATGTTAGGTTTTCAAATTATATGATTATATATTATAGTATATAATGAATATATATTATATTATATAATGTTATTGTTTTATTATCGAATTTTCCTTCTGGAATTGTGAAGGAAATGTAGGTATTGAAACGATAATTCATTATTCTGATAGCAAGGAAAAGTGAAATATATATCTTACTGAGATTTTCCTTCGGGATTTATCACCCTCTCCGCATGAAGAAATTTATGGAAAGCTTCGGATATAATTTATTATTATTTTTGTATGAACTCGTTAATCGAAGATTTCAGTTAGAAAATTCCAGTTTTTCCACATCAACTCCACCTAACAACAAGAGTATCGTTCTCTATAATTTTTTTTTTTGTTGAATCGTTCTTTTTATATTAAATCCAGGATTTTTTTATCAATATCATCCCATAGTTGATTTTTGTACAAATTTGCAATTTTATTGGACGTTTGTGTATTTAAAGCAGATAACTGTTATCATAACACACTGGTTAAGTGTATAAAATTCCACAGATATCCTGCATATATTTGGTTCGGTGCATTTTATTATTATTATTATTATATAAATTCAGATTTTTAGTCATAGATGTCACATTAGAAAGAAGCATAGCTAGAGCAGGTTAGAGATATCTTCAGATAGGAAACATTAGGTAGGACTAGGTTTAGTATAAGAGTAAGATAGTTCAAATTACCTAGCGCCCTGAAATCTTCCAATCATCACCTCGGTCAAAACGATAATCCCTCCCAGTCCCTAACTAGTCCCTAACTATTAACCTTTTTGTTACATCTCCTCAAATTATAATATTGAATGTATAATTATTGTAGGGTTTTTATATCGTTGTCTAGGGGTTATAAAATAAGCCGCCGGTACTAAACTATTGTTTATTTACACTATGTACAATTCAACGTCAATTAAATGTACAGCCACTGAACTTTCGTCTATCGAAGCTATTTTATTCCGTCTAATTGTTAATCGTCTAATTATTCGAGTTGATCCGTCTATATCTAACGTCGAAATGATCTAACTCGCTGCGTCTACTCTTTTACGTCGAACTTTAGGTATGCGTCTAATCTCTCACGTCGAATTATTTAACTTTTTCCGTCTGATCTGTAACGTCGAATCCTAACTATGTCCGTCTATTCTCTAACGTCGAATACCACCCCCGTTCGTATGTATCGTAATCCAGTCTCAGTCTTAAGTCTCAAGTACCTCTTCCCCTTACGTCTCCCTATATCGATAAATCTACATGGTCCACCGTTTTAGGATCGTTCGCGTAGTTTTCGTATAGTCAAGTCAGTAGCATATCATTCAGTTGGGTGTTATGAATTCGGATCCCACATTATTTTATTTGCGTGTAACAGACAGTTTTGCATGGCTACTGCCTACGCTATCACTAATTCTCTGCATTAGAGACAGTATGCTAGATGGACTTTCTTATTCAAATAGCCTTGAAAACATTTTTTAGCAAAGCAAGGATGTACCACCTCAACTCAATTACTGCCTAGTTTAATTGTGGTGTACTGTGGCCATAGTGTTCACCGGATCCAAATGCCATTGAATTTTGAAGCACTCGTTATAATATAATCGAGTTCATTTAGGATCTTCAGTATGCATGAAAGGTTTCTGGAATTGCTCACTACGAAACCATGCCATCGATTTCCGTCTCCATAAAAGAATGGATCAGACCAGATGAGAGCCTTTCCTACCCTAATTGAAAACCAGATGGATCGTTTCGAGCGCCAGCATCCGGAAAGAATCAACTTCGCTAATTCTATAAACGAATTGAAACTGACACTCCTTTATGAGACAGAGCTTGCGTTAAATTGCAATGGCTGCGGAAAATTAGACTAGTTTAACAACTCGAAGTGAAGTAGGTATGTAATTAGAAATCCTAAAGCTGCGAATTGGGGTTTGAACCTCCTATTGGACTAGAACAGACTGGTGAAAATTGAACAAACGACGTACGGATGTTTGTAGAACAATTTCCCTGCAAATTTGTACTAATTCGGTCGTGATGATTCTGCAGTTTCAATATTGGTGTAAGAATTCAATTATGATATTAATAGAGTGTGCCTTGTTCGTGACACCTGGATTTTAGCGGTAGCAGAATTGGAATAATGGAAGACTCCGATGGAAAACCATATCGTGAGGAGAACTTGGTCCGGAACCGTTTTGATTAATTTCAGTTCGCTAAAATTGCTTCGTCATGGTATAACTTCATCAGGTGAGTGGGTTGACTGAATGCAATACATCTTAGTATAGAATTTAGCAATGATTGAGATTTGAATATGTTGAAAAGAGAAATAACTAGATTAACGATTGCTTGTGAATCCACCAAAGGAAAACTTTTGATCTATGATGTGAACATTTATGCTCACAAAATGCATTTCAGAATTCGAATTTGCTTCCGATTCTGTCTGTCTGTGTGTTCACACATTTGCGTGTGAACGTGTTTTAGAAGGATTTGCGAACGCAAATCCTTCTAATAGCCTAAACTCCTGAAATTATTATCCGATTTCAATGAAATTTGGTATGGTTGTTAATATTATCGTGTGTTCAGTTCAATTGATGTGTGCTTATAAGTCTGTCATCTGTTTCATGTTTCGCCCACTGAAATTCATAACGATTTATTTATAATCCAAACCGATATCCCATTCCTAGAAACCTAGATATTGAGTTCTCGGTGATTGTACTTCCACGTAGGCGCACTACAAACTGTATTTTCGGAGAGACCGACAGACACAGAACTGAAGTTGTTCCTAATGGTTAGATATAGATTTTTAGCAAGGTCCAGCTTCTTGGATTATTTATGGTCTCCGTTTTTAACTGATAGCCAGGCTAAAGGCGTCATTATGTAGTTTTACCGATGTCTTTTTAATATTTACTTCAATTCTTCAAAAATTAATAACCGAAAATAAAATTATACACAATGAATGAGATCGTATAGTTAATACAATTGTTTTTGAGAATGCTTAGCGTATAAGTGGAATTGATATTCCCTGAAACTGATGTGTCAGGACAATATTTTCAAGCTCGATATAAAGCTCGCTGTAAAAAGTTTGAAGATTGAGATCTTAAATTTGTTGGTTTCAGGGACACGAAAATATTTTGTAATTTTTTATATATTTTTTTTTTTTGGTATTTTATGGTTATAATAACGCGATCAACATGAAATTCCGCTCGGGGCTTGGGAGCCTTGATTGAGACTCTACAGGGTAATTTGTCCGATTCGACCGATTGTTCTCTGATTAATTGTGGCTCATTAATTTGATATGTTTAGTGTAATACAAAATGATTGAGTAGGTACCATTAATATATCCTACCCTTTTTTCGAATTACAGGGTTTATATTGGCAAAATTTCAGATGAATTGTGAAGGTTAAAAACACAAACACGCTGTAGATTGGGTTTCCAAAACTTTTTGATCATGTTCTGAATAAAATAATTCAATGCACAAAATTATTTTATATCCACATAAATCTACGTAAATGCAAATAAGTACTGAATAAAGATCCTTGGTTATCATCATAATAAACAACATATTTATAATGTTTATTTACCTGTGCGTAATTATAAATAAAAAGTGTTTCTAAAATATTTGAAGAAATATAAATTATTTATATAATATTTAAATTGGTAGTGAATTCTTTCCATTCAGACAATATTGTTTCACGTTCTATTTCATGTCACTTCCGGGTAAAAGTCCAATCGGGTGAGTTTCTAAGATCCATTCTATGGTGAACATAATTTTAGGGGTGGAGGTCCAATCGGTAGATAGGTGTCCATATTCGGGTTCATAAAATGTCTCTAAATTGTAAGTATTAATTTCAAATTTCTTTTTTTTTATTTATTTTTTAATCTTCCTGATTGATTATTCTGCTTATACAATATCTTTCATTTTCTATCAACCATCGTTTACCCTTTCTTCGGTAATATATATATAATTTTTTATTCTTTTCACATTTTCAGGAATTTTTTGATATATCCTTGGGGGTTAGATAAAAACAAAATATGAATATTGGATGAATAATATGTCACAAGTGTTTCCAACATGCCACAATTATTTACTCATGCCGAATATTCAGATAAGATCTTTGTTCATGGTTTTTGTAACGGAAATAGAAAAAAAATCCAGAATTGAATACTGAAGACAATTTAGCCAGGCCAAAAAATCTCCTGATTTGAAGATTATTTTTTGTGGGGACATTTGAAAGAAAAGAGTAGAAATTCGATGTAGGGAACATATAATTGGAAGAATTTTCGAGAGATGGAAAATTTGGAAGTAAAGAGAAGAATCCAATTCGACACTTGAATGTGAATTTTCCGGTGATCCTTCATTTCGTCTTCGTATGTTTATTCAGTATTTGGTTCATTTTCATTTATGTAATTTTTTTTTCTGATTTATGTGCATATGAATTCATTTTCTGAATTGAATGATTTCGTTTGCCATATGAGCTATTTGATATGAATTTTTAATTGGAAAAAAAACCATTTCCGTACTCAGGAACAGCTTCGTATGATAGAGGTTCACTACCTAGTTGAAATATTTCCACTGCTTTGGAGCAAAATTAGATAGTGTTCGTTTTGAAACCAACACTACTACTAACGAAATTTTTCTGAAAACTGAAAGTGTCCAAGAAAATTCAAAATATCTGAATAATGATTCATTATGATAAAATTTGAAACGAAGGGATCTGAAATTATCAGAATAACAACCCTGTATTTTGAGGAAAAAATTCAGAATTATTGATTGTAGGTACTCACTCTTATTATATTACAATGAAAATTCCATTCGAATTCAATAAGCCTTTACAAAACTAAAACTGAAGAAGAATTAATTTAGTCGCAGAAATCATCCTGTGTAGTCTTAATTGAGACTCAACCACAGACCTGACCTTGATTCTAAACTCTCTTGGCCAGTGTAAATCTCTCCTAAAATCTGGCGGTCTCCTCCGGAATCACCCTGTATTCAATATTTTTCTCAGAAGGCTGAAGCTTGATTAGTTTCAGAGTTTCCGAAATTTCCCTGTAAAAATGGTGCCTAGATGATTACATGTCTTTCCAATAATCTCAATGTCACAGTCGAAAAGTCACCACAACGGTTCCATGTACCTTCGATATACCCAGAAACAATTACTACCGTCTTCTTTCAAACTACTCCATCCCATCTAGCATTAAAATCACAACCATCCCCGTTGAAATAAACACGTCAAATATCCATCGAGGTAGATAATTCCACCAATACACACCCTATTCATCCATCTTCATCACGCGAGATGAAACGAGAATAATCCAAATAGCCTTCCCGTATCCCCTCCCATCCCCTCAGCACCGGATGCACACACACCGCACAACGGTTTCCGCCGATCCTAAAGAACACTGTAATACACCTGAAAAGGCCTCCACAGACGAGGCGACCGGTTTATCTGCGCCTATAAATCCTAGGGGAAGAGCTCGCTTTCGGGTCTAAGTATGCCCGTAAGTGGGGAATGATGTTGTCTGGGCCAGAATTGCCCTGCAATTTGGCAGACAACGTCGCGATATCGCATGTTAACGGTGATCAGGTGATCGAATGCCTACAGAACTGCAGGTCTAATTAGCAGGCGGCCGATAACGATAACGCCTCCGAACACGCTATCGGAGCCATCGTAGATGGCGTGGGCGTCGGATGGATGTGGAGCACCTCCAAGATCTAGCTCTAGTGTCGCTGAGGGAATATCAGGCTGTAACGAGGAGTTGTGACGTTCGGAAGTTTAATCGATGTGCTTGTTAATTAGCTAGATGTTCGAGGAAAAATATGACGCATCAGTTTTGATTAGATTATAGTAGGCAACTACATTGAACGTTGTTATTTTCACTCCCACATAGATGACTTACCATCATACATATCACTTTTACTAGCATTCTACTTTTTTCAAACTTAGTTATAAGTCAGTTTGTTGTCATGTGGTCTCCACCCTCCACCCTCTTATATTTCTGTAGTTCTCAACTTCTTCAATATTCAGTTGATCTGCATTTCTATTGATTTAATCTTTTATTCTTGAGTAGGCTTAGCTCTACATACAGCCAATTAATATCGCCCTCCTTTTCCACTGAACCCGCAATGACCATTAAATAGCTCCAAGAGAAATCTAATGGGGCGCCACCGATTCTACATGAAGAACTACGACCATGCCAGGGGGTGGGCTGAGTGAACCGGAACCTGAAATACCACAAGGGTAGAAAAGGAG
The DNA here is from genome assembly GCF_914767665.1 of Harmonia axyridis. Classification (NCBI taxonomy): domain Eukaryota; kingdom Metazoa; phylum Arthropoda; class Insecta; order Coleoptera; family Coccinellidae; genus Harmonia; species Harmonia axyridis. Next base: position 20,595,456 of record NC_059507.1, read on the forward strand.
GCGATACAAAGGTGAATCACAATTACTCAAAACTTTCTTTTGAACTCATAATAATCTAATTAACCAACAAATATATACAGTAGAATTAACGAGCTCTGCAAAATAACAATTAATGTAGCAAGGAAATATTATAGCTCTTTACTGTGGTAACCTCTATGAATAGTGAAATACATAAGTCAGATCTGATCGATTTATACAGAATTTGTGCAGAGAAATTAATTAATTAATTCATACTGAGAAATGGTTTGGGAGAATTTACATTTAATTCCATATGGAATAGAAATTACTCAGTTTTCGTTAACTATCCAAATATTGAACTCGTTGTCCTCCTATGTATCAAACACTCGGGGAAAAGGGATTAGGTATAACTTCAGTTCATGGACTTGAACATTCAAAATACTTCTCATCTAATACTCATCTATTCCGGGGAAAAACTCCACTCACTTCATACTATAGGTATTGATGACGAATGAGATTTTCACATTCTCTATACTCAAATTTGTTTGGTATAAGAAAGTGTACTCTAGAGAATGTTTTAATTTTGGTCAATAAACTTATAATAATAATAATAATATAAGCAAGTACATCAGAGTTCTACAAAATACTGTGTGAAGCAGACGAATCAACACCTTTACAACTTCACAAGGAGCAATTTTCATACAACCACCAGACAAACCAAGAAAAACTGCAAAGATGGAGAGAGAAGCCCCTGCATGGGGGACATTTCCTATTATCATCTCAACAACTACAATAGCACCCAAAAATCTCAAGAGGTATATCAAGTAACTGGGACTTAGTGAGTATATATGTAATATGATGCAAAAAGCTGTTCTTTTAGGTACTGCAAGGACGGTGAGAAAATTCCTAGGAAGCGAAGGACAGGTCCAAGTATCACGTGTAAGAGGACCAGAAATTCGACGAGAACTAGGGGGACCACAAGGACCGGACACGACCGAGCTCTACCCTTCTGATATTTTAAATATCTGGGATTGAGTGTATGTTCCTTTTAGCGGGGAGTGAGAAGCCGACGGCGAGGAGAAATCCTACCTACGCGTATAGGCAAAAGCTGATTTCATGTTCGAAGCCACTGAAGTATATCAGAATATTGCTAATATACAATTTCTCAGAAATTGCATTATTCCAGTCTGCCATTTGATTGATTGATTCATTGCTCGAAATAGTACACGGCTGTCGCGTGGTAATTTGGTCGCCCTTATATTGTTGAAAGTTGTGCTTGTATTCCACATCTCAACAATAGAACAGGTTTGGGGAGATTTATTAAGAGCCAATTAAGAAAATTTCAACAAACACCGACTGCAGAAGGAACTGAGGTAGGTTTTTAAAAATTTAGACGATGACGTTTGGCAAAACTATGTGGTGCATGTTAAAAAAACTGAAGACCGTCATACCATCATACCACGAAAAGATTTTCTGATCGATTTTATCATTGTAATTGCGAGTTTGCTTCAAATTCAGACAGAACATTCCGAAGTTCATCTATAACAATTTTGTGTACTAATAATGTAACGAACCATCATGTCATCATAGTTGATAATAGTCCTTGTTAAAATATTACAGGTCCAGTATATAGAATAATCATCATGTCATCATAGTTGATAATAGTTCTTGTTAAAATATTACAGGTCCAGTATATAGAATAATTAATTATTAGAACATAGTAGAATAATTGATAATGTGACAACGAAAGTTTTTCACGTCGCGAATTATATGAAAGAATTGGCATCAGAATTGAATAAAATCGCGTAAATATTATATTCAACTCTAGGGTTTAAAAAGCGCCCATGGTTGCGTCATGAGATATTACGTCAATCGTTTTTATGAAGTAGTGAGATTTGGAGAACTTCTTCTTCACGTGCTATCTCCGTGGCGGAGGTCGGCAATCATGAGAATCATGAGAAACTATAGATTCATATTACTTACATACAAATACTTACTACGTAATAGACTCATTTTGTTGATGAGGATATAAGTAACACCTGCCAGCCCTGGAATATTCCTCTGAGTGTTAGTGACCTTCCCACAAACTGAAACATGGCGGCCATGAACCTTCAAAATTATATCCAACTCTCGAACCAGCTATTCCAGTTGAATCCGATCCAAAATTCCCCGTACAATTTCCAGGTTTGCAGGATTGATGATCGTTTACGTCCTGTATGCTGACTTGTTCCGAGGGAATTAATATTCCCGGACCCTTCTCAAGTTCGCCCGTCGAAACGGATAGCCATAATATTCAAACTGCCAGCTTCCGTGTTCTCCAGCTGCCAGATGATTTGGTGCAAAATGCGATCGGATGTATGAGTCCTTCCGATCGTTCTTGGACATACTAGCGTTGAAGATTTGGAATTGCGAGGAGTATCTGTTTCATCGGGATGGGAATAAAGAATGCGATGCTGGAATAGATTGAGAACGTGATCTTGTTGGTGGCTTCTCGTTATCGGTGTATTTTGAAAGAGTTGTTTCTTTTTTCCTTTTGGATTGCTGTTAGATTGATTTATCAGCTCAGTGTTTCATTTTATCATAAGTTCGAATTTTGAAGTGAATACAGGCATGAGGATAGGAGCTTTTAAGCATTTGTCCATTCATCCAATAGAGCATTGAAGTGTCCCTAGGTTTGTGTTCTCCAAAGCTCGGGACTTAATGTCAGTGCTTTTCTCATTTCATTTTCGATCATCAATTAGAATATTTTATGACTCTTTGACGTGATCAACACGGAACACTGCATCCAGGTTGATCATTATTTACTAGCCAAATCTTTTTGCAGTAGGATCTGTTGTCACTGATTTTTTTTTTCGATATTCTGCTTGAAGTTTCAAAGAATTACACTTTTTTATAAGAAATTCCGCAAGGAGCTCGAAACACAAATTTTGCATATAAAGAGTTTTTCGATAGAAGTAATACTATTCGAAATATTTGTGAGGGCAACACTGATTAATATTTTTTATAATTTCTGTGTTCTCCATGAATTCTTCCTGAATTATTCTCAGCCTTGAAATGGGAAGACGAAAATCAATTAAACATTTCCCAAATGTTGTTGAGGCTTGACTAAATGGCATAATCTACTAAATACAAACGACATAAGAAATAATAAATAAAAATAATAACAAGTGTTGCCCTAAATACTCTCTCAAATGATATAAATGATTCGCTTTGCGAATACGTAATCAAATATACACCACTAACCGTTTTCGTGAGAATACCAAATGATGTTGATTTAAGTTTTGAATGAAATAGACTAGGAACTGTTGTTCATAAATTCTCACCTGGAAGTTTCCGGTTGGATCCTCGATGTTGAAAATGATGCTTCAGAATTAATGACTGGGATGAAGGGTTGAAAGGGGAGGGATATTACTTCTAATCTAATTCAGTAGATGACGAAACCCTTCGAATAAGAACTCACCCACAATGTCCTTTACGTGGTCTATTCAAACCGATCATGTAAAACACTAATTGTTTCAAATGAAGATGAAGGAATGATTTTATTAGATGATTAAGAAATATTTTGACGATTTTGAGCATTGCAGTTGGTGAAAGAAAAAGCTGAGAACTAATTCGCAAGTTAGCGAGACGAATCGTTTTAAGAATTTATCTCGGAATTTATTCACTCAAAAATCGAAAATGTGTCATTCATTTTTCTAGCTCGTAGGGATTCTGAGATCCACCCACTAAACAACGAATTTGGGTTACCCAATATAATAATTCAATTGATTTTGACTCAACATAGAGAATGCAGCAGGTTCATAATGACTAAAAAGTCAACCCTCACTAGTATTTTGAGTACGAAAGGGTTGTGTTGGAGCAGAGGTAGTCGTTTGGCGACAGTCGCGGTATATTTCTTCTAGCCAATAAACAATCCTTCCTCTGAATGAGTTGTTTTCGTTGTTCCCGAATTAGTTTTATTACTTCTACCGTTCATAAATGAGCTCTGATTTTGATAAATTGGACAATTTCTGAACGTTGTTCAAGAGTGTATTTTTCGGTGATTGAATGATGAAATCAACTCTCAAATTTGACATGAAGCGCGCGGAAATGAAAACATATCAGTGATACAATATTTCACCCAATTCGCGAGTTTCTCCACAAAGAACGCACTTCTTATGTCCCGTAGTGAATCATTATTCATTATTTACTCAAAATATATTGAAATTAATACCTAAATATATCAAAAATTCAGAAACCAAACTTCAAGCGCGCCAAACGATGTGAAACAACCGGTGACACTAGGAGAGCAAAAGTTGCCAAACCTTGGATTTCAGCAGGTAGATAGAGAAATTAATAAATATTCTGCTTATTATAAATTCGACATTTAGGAAAAATATTGAATTCCTATTCAAATTTGCATATCTGGAATCACTCAAATATTTTATTCAATATAATAGATATTCATAATGATATAGGAAAATTGTGGATATGAAAATATATCACAATCCGACAACGTAATCCAACCATGTTGGGGACATGTTAAAATTGCGTATACTTTCTCTACCTATGTTTATTACTCTATGAATCTACATTACACAAATGACATAAGAAATATTAAGAAATAATAGACAACGTTTTTATTACAACCATTTTAATGTGTATCATTCCTTCTGAAAAACATATAACATGCATAATCTCATCACAACTGGATTTGTTGAAATAGCTCAAAACCAAAACCCCATGAAGGCGAGAACCTGAAAAGCTGAAAGTTTTTCTGTGCATGTCCCCTACACAAGTTTGGCCGTTGTGGGCTCTTGCTCTTTAACGTAAATATTGGTTAACTCTTCCAATATTATTTTTTATTTTCCTATAGTTTTGATGTGTTCAAATTGGAACTTTGTCCGGAGTTAAGTATTTTATGTCAACACCCTACATCTTAGGCCTGTTGGTTTTTTGCTCACAGAAATATTGAGTATTTTTTTCACATTCCTCTTGAATTTCCTATGGTTCTAATTCCGCAATCAACTTGAACATTCACACAAATTTTACACTTACTATTTTATATCTACATGCAAATTTTCGTCCTGATTTGATGCAGTTTCAAACTTAACGAAAAGAAAAAATTTCTAATGGCCTAAGTCATGGAACTGCCAGATTTTTTCCATTAATGTAGGATCCAGCTATTATTCCCTGTAACGAATTGAGATGGTCAACCGTATGCTTGAAGACCTATTAGTTTCTTTTAGTGTCGAGGGCATGACAGTTTCAATCGATTTACAGGGAACGAATTGTTATTGTACATAATGTAAAACGGATGTGTTATTCTTCGGGGTGTCGAAGAATGTGTCATGTCGGTTGTAAAACTTAAGGGATGTTCGGGGGTTGGGAAAGTTCCAGAACAAGACGGTTATGCCAGATGTGTTACATCTGTTTATCAGGTTCTAGTCCTTCTAGAATATTCGATTTCCAGGAATCCGCGAAGATCTTTGGGTGCGGTACGGCAAAAGCTTTTATTGGACTAGGAGATGGTACTTTCCCCTAAGGGTGTGGCCAAAACGAAGAGAAGGGAGGTCTATATTCGAGAGAGGGTAGTTCCAATCGGTAGAGAGACAGTTCAAATTAAACCGAAGACGGGAACAGACGGTACAGTTTAACTTAAGCCGAAGACGAGGCAAGTGCGGTCGGTCAACTTAAGACGTAAGACGAAAAGACATTTCGCGGACTAAAATAAGACGAGTCGTGAACAAGTTAAAGACGAGACGACCGAAAACTTGAAGTACGACGAAGACGTGATAATCCAAGACGTTTCGAGTAATTAAAACTAGAGTTAAAGACGAAATTCAGTACCGTAGTGAGAAATTTGTAATTAGGACGTAATTAAGATCTTTTCAATACTGAGTTTGTACTGTATAATTGTGGCTTTGTAAATAGATGTAAATAATTCAAAAGAGTTTAATTATTACAAATCCAACAAAGTCACGGAGAAAAATACGAAAGGCCAGGTAATCGAATCATACCTCTAGACGATCGATTAACCAAGCCTACATTAATGAACTCAACTGTAGCATTCAATCTCTAGTTATTTTCATTCGGGAATTAATGTGTTTATGACCGGAGGGATAGATTCGATTTTATTCAAGATTATTATTTTATTGTAAGCAAATGATGGAGTGATATGTACGGAGAACGACCAAATTCAAGCCGATTCATTTTCTATGGAAAAAAAACGAAAGACACCTCTCCTAAAATCACCGGATAAAAAACCTCGAATCTCAGTGATTCTTGATCGACTTTATATGTTGTCGGAAAAGTCTTTCGGGAGATCCCGCAAAATATAAATCCCCACTTTATTACTCCGCTTCAACAGCCCTCTGGCGAATTCTAGGAGATACCTTTCAGGAGATGGATAAACCAGCTATCTCGAGAAAAACGTCTGAGCTTCCCGGCAACCCGAGCCCTCTCGGCACAGCGAAATTAATGAGTCAACCTGTTCTTAAGAAATAAACTTGATATGTGCGGAGAAATTTACACTTGAAACTCATTACATCCGAAACGACTGCGAAACTGAAAACCTACCTGTGGCTTGTAATGCGATACCGAATCGAGCAGGCGATGAGTGGACTTTACGAGGGAAATCTAATGGCGGGCAGCGATCAAAGGATTTGCCGTTTGGTTTGTATTGCTTGTGGGGAACCTTTAGAGACGTCGGTTTTTGATTATGTTGCTCGTGGAAATTGCGTCACTAAGCTGGAATTACGCAGTTGGTACGAGTGTGGGTTAATCTACTTCTTTTGGGTTCAATTTGTTATCCGTAATGAGTCAAATATTCAGGTGGGGAAATTATGTGTAGAATAACTTCAACAGATTCTGTTAACACCGTTGGATCAGTTATCACCTGAGACCTCGTGTTGGTTTTTTATATTCTGCTTGAATTTTCCAACTGAAGAAGCTTAATAATGAGAAATTTTGCAGGAAAATTGAGATTGTTATTTTACCAAGGTGTCCCAAAAGAGAGTTTATATGTGAAAAAGCGATTGAAAAGAATGAACCGTTTGCCAAAAAATAAATTTTCCATGGGAATAAATTATACAGGAATTTATTTTTTTGAAATAACGTCTTTTTTTTAAATAACATCTGACACTCAAAGACTTTATTAAGTTAATTATGCAACAAATACCCTTCAGAGCAATCAAGAACTTTTTGTTGTTTACGAATTATAAGAGATTAACTATTATTAACCAAATAACCTGCTAACTTCTGTCAAGGCAAAATTTTGTTGATCAATGACAAATTGCAAGCGGTTGGTATGTACGAAGCAGGTTACCTGAAATAACCGCTCTCGAATTCTCGGCAATATACGGACCATAATCCCCGTATATCCTCTTGTATAATATCAAACCTAGCAGAATTGTTGTGTTGTGCTTGAATGTTCTTAAGTTTTGATAATACTATCAACCAAAATTCAGCACAAACCTTGAGATATTTATCCCATATTTCAATATGAAATCTCAACAACTTCGGAATTGCTGTCGATAGGTCATTCAGTCCCATTTTGTAACTTCAAATCGAAAAGAGATGCACCGGAATCATTTTTAAATTGGTGTTATCTAACTCAAGTAGAATTACATCAATTACGAATTACATTTGGCGATAGAAGAAGAATTGAATACAGAATATTGAATTTGGACGCGCTAGAAGTGAAACTTTTCGATTTTTAGATTACGATCTGATTCGTTTGTTTCTATTCTAGTTGCAGAATAGGGCTGATTGTGTTAAATTTCGATATTGTAGGTACTTGAATTTTATATGATTCTAACTAAGGTAGCAATACGAAACTAGGCACGAAGCTTGGAATGATTTTTCACGTTGCATTTTGATTTCGTGGTCTCTTCCTACAGTGGATACACAACTTTCTAACTGATAAACTAATGTATGTTAAGTAAGCTGAGTATAATTATACTCAGCTAACTAGACCACTTCAATATTGAATTAGGTGTCCCTCAGTGGTAAGTTTTGGGACCTCTCATTTTTTATTGTTCATCAACGACAGGCTTGATCATGTATATAATTACAGGATTCCATCCCGTTCTGATCAATTGACGTAATATTGTATTGTTCATTTAGATTCACATATCAGTGTGCTGCATTTTGCTTACACCAGCATAATGCAGGTGGTTCGACGCGTGGCGTCAATTAAGATAAGAAAATATAATGTTATAAATAGGAGACAATATGTTATTGTCAGTCAGTCAGATAGTCAGTCAGATAGATAGTCAGCTTTAGAATCATCTTAGATTCATCCTATTGTTCATTTCCATATTGTAAATAAATTCGTTTTTAAAAACGTGGTTTTCTCAACGAAAAATATAATTATATGCGGAATGGATTCCGCATTTGCGAAAACACGAGATGACTTGATTTCGAGGTGTCCTACTTTAGACCAAGGTTTCACAAAATGGTGTGAAGATAACTGTGTAATTATAAAAATTGATAAAACCGAGTGGGTTATTTTCGGTCTTAGATTCATTCAGAAACTCCCAGAAATACCAAATACACCGAGAATTTAAAAGATACGAGGGTGAATCAAATATAAACGATACTTCTTTTTGTAATTCATTTTAATTCTAAACGCAAAAAAAATATAGTGTATTTTTCTACATAATCTCCTGATTTGGAAACAAATTTTTCCCAGCGGATAGGCAACTTTCTAATTCCTTCCATGTAGAAAGATGCAGGTCGTGTCTGCAGCCTATTGCGCACGTAGGCTTCGACCTCTGCATCACTATCGAATCTTTGGGCTCCCAAAGCTTCCTTGAGAGTCAATTCTGCTGTATTGGGGCATTGTCATGGAGAAGAACCACTTCCCTGATCGATAGGTCTCGTCTTTTGCTGCGATATGTAAGTCGGACCTCACTCAAAATGTCGCAGTAGTAGGCCGCATTGATTGTCCTGCGTTCGTGTAAAAAATCGAGATACAGCAATCCACGCTGGTCAAAAAAACGGTAACCAAAACCTTGCCAGCCGACAAACGTGACATGACTTCCACTGGTCCAGGTTCTTCTTATTTTCGCCACTCCATACTCGCTTGTTTAGACTCTGGGGTGTAGTGTTCCATCACAGGTGTTAATGTGAATGAGAAATTCGTCTCCTTGCACCTGAAATTGTGCAAGAAGACGCTCACACACCTGAAGAACATGATAACAACATGTTGCGCAATTGACGGAGGTACCTCTTGATCCGAAATCGTCATGGTGGACACTGAGAGGGTCGAGGAGGTAAGTCCATGTGATTCCCTCACCCCTGACAAACCCACCCAACAACAAACAAAGCGGAAACGTTCTTCCTTCACTATCGTGCCTGAAAGTCTCGTTTATGTTTGATTCACCCTCGTAGTTTGGTAACATAGGCAACCTAGATTCATATCATCTTGATTCGTAAACTACGTTACCCATCTATTCAAAAATTCGCAAATCATCAATACTTCTTGGATATATATTCCTGTGACCGAACCACATAACCCCTACGTAACCGTGACGTCACCAGTTAATTCCCACGATTCAGTGACCTTCAGCCGGCCATTAGATTAACCCGGAATGATTTCTCAGTGGCGGGCCCCGAATTTCCTCACCTGAAGTCGTTAGGCCTTAAATGGAGTAGTAGAGATTAGGCCGTGATGGGGTCCCGGAGCCCCGGTTTCCAATTAAAGGTCGATTCACGGCTATTGCCAGTGCCCCCTCTCCTCCCTTTCTGCCGAAAATAGGGAATGGAGTTAACTCGGATCGATCTCATTTATGGGATTTAGCGAGTTCTCCAGACCGGATAGGAATTCGCTCGATTAAAAATCGTAGATGGTATGGACGCCTCATGGAGCGGATGTGAGATTGTCAATTAGGAGGGGGGCGAGTGGCACAAAGCGGATTGCTTTTTGTTTCGGAACTTTGCAGGCTTAGTCAGTTTTAACGGGGCTGTTTGGGAGGTTCGTTGATTTAGGGGTGGGGGATGGTTTTTTTTTAGTTATATCGATTCTTTTTATTGTCGGGGATTTTATGGGGAAGGGTATTTTTGTTTGAGATCCTGGAATTTTCTTCAGAATTACATCAGAAGCAAGCTCAGGCATAGCTTATACTGGTTGGTTCAAATTTGATATCTAACGATGGTATCTCTGACATTACAGCAGTTAGAGAAAAATAGATGATATTTCGCTTTTATGCTTGAATTTTTTACTTTTCTGATGATGACGCTATCAAGACCAAATATTGCACGAAGTTTGACATAAATATAATATATCATGGGATTTTGGGCCAAAAAATCTAAAGGGTGATATTTTTCTGGAAGGGTGACCGCTTCTTTCCTCCAGAATTATTTTTTTGTGAACCACTGGTAGTTCAGAAAGATTTAAAAAAAAACTCTGGTCTAGTACTACACTTTTTGGTTTGTTGTAGTTTTGTCGTAACTGCAATCGATTTCTAGAAAAAAATTCAAACAGCTCTCTATAGTAATTCTCAGCAAAATCTGAATTATTCAAAAGATTCAGTTCGGTAGCTGTGATAAATGAATTAATTATAAGTTTTGGTACTCATTTACCAAATCTGTAGCGAAGAGTAATAAAGATTCGATAACTTGGTAAAGCATCACAAAAAAGTAGGACTACAAGAAACACCCTGTATCTCGAAAACGAAGTTTTTGTGGGCTCATGTTTATGGACCATTTTATTTTTAAAATTACCCAAGGAATCTCTCATTTTCCTGCGTAACTCCAATTCAGGAACATCCGGTATGAGATAAGAGCAATCGTATTGGTAATAACAAAAATTATTTCGAGTAATTTGGTTCAAACTCTGTTATCAAACCTTTTTTTCTCACATTAAAGATATGAGTAAACAATGTCGTCAAAAAATTTTATTCGTTTACCCCACCCAGAAAAAAAAACATCTATGGCCTTGCATTAATTGCGTTCGATAATGATAGTTGACCATAGTGACCTTGGAACCATAAATATTCGGTTTGACCGTCCACGTAGAAGCATTGTCGGGATATCCCCATGTTTTCTGCGCTTGGGATTATCGTAATGAACCAATTTTTCGTCTCCAGTCACAATGCGATGCAGAAATCCCTTCCGTCTTTGCCTTGCATGCAGCTGTTCACAAACAAATAAACGCCGTTTAACTCGTACGGCACCCAAGTTCCTTGTTTCTGAATCATTCTCATGACTTTCAGGCGTTTTGCGTCATTCCCAATGATCAAACCAATTCTTGTTGCATTTGACACGAGTTTTGATCGAGTAATGCCTCCAATTCTGCATCTTCGACGTCAAAATCGCCGTTCTTGAAACCACTCTTGGTACGTTCTCTGACTAATAGCGGCCTCACCATAGGTATTTGAGAGCATTCGATAAGCCCCAGCCGTAGATTATTTCATATTAAAGCAGAAATCGAAACCTCCCGCAAATGACGACAATTTGGCTTGTAAGCTGACATGTTTAATCGGAATAACTTTATGATGCAGACACAAATCGACTTATATTTCGATGGCGTTATGTTGACAAATACCTAAGCTTATTGTATGACATCTACCATCTATCTATTTCGACTACCACAAACGCTACATTGCAAAACGGCTGAAGCAAAGTTGATCACCTAAAATCACCTAGGATTGGTGAAAAAGGTAAATATTTGTGCTTTCATAAAACATATCAACGTCCAAAATTCAACTTTAAGATACCTAAAATCTTTTTATATCCCTTTCGTTTCAACCAGAATCAATTCCTTAAATTTAATAATGTCATTACTGTGACAGTTTCACAAATTTCCTTACTAGAACTGACAGATTCTCGTAGCTATAAAGAAAATGAGGCATTTGAAAACCAATAGATATTAGAATAGATCTGATCTCAACCGAGGGCACGCTAAAGGCAAAAAACGTTTCGAAAAATGATGAATGCAGGAAAGCATTCTCTTTTAGCTTCCAGGTCATGTAATCTGCCTATGATAGGCCTCTAGCGATAACGTAACTAATAACCTGAGAAAATTGAGAATGACAAAATGTGTGTAAGGGGCTTGAATAAATGGGGATTTTGTGAAAATTGCTGCGAAACCATCTACCAGAGCAACACATGGGGGAATATATTAGAAAATGAGTCTTTGTTATATCGTAAATTACATATATTTTTTTGTTTATTGTAGAGAATAATGAGACCTTGTGACTTCTGACGTTATTTTTGCAAATCACTTTTTCGCTGTGACGAAGAAAATTAGTTGCAGCATATGCTGCTGTTAAAACATTCCCAGGTTATAACATTATATATAGGGTATAATGTTATATACAGAACAAATATCCTGTTTTTACCTAGCCACAAGGATACATCAAAAAATTCCTGAAAATCTGAAAAAAATAAAAAATTATATATATTACAGAAGAAATCCTAATAGAAAAAGGAAGATATTGTATAAGCAGAATAATCAATAAGGAAGAATAAAAAATAAATCAAAAAGAAGAAAAAAAAATTTAATTAATATTTACAATTCAAAGACATTTAATGATCCCGAATATGGATACCTACCTACCGATTGGACCTCTACTCCTGAAATTATTTTCACCCTTGAATAGATCTTAGAAACCCACCCGATTGGAATATTACCCGGAAGTGACATGAACTAGAACGTGACCCAATATTGTCTTGGATGAAAATAATTCACTACTAATTTATTGAATGATGTATATTTCCTCAAATATTTCAGAAAAACCTTTTATTTATAATTACGCACAGGTAAATACTCCGCGAAATAAATACCTCTGTAATTTTGAATAAACATTATTTTCTTATTATGCGACTATTGTAGCCTCGAAGACCTCATAACTTTATAGAAAACTGAGTTCTGATTCAAGAGGACTGAGGTTTTCATTCAATTTATCTATACGAGAAGTACTGGATTTTTTCTTATCAAAATTTTAAGTCAAAATTATTAAAAAAAAATTTCCCCTCTCAGTTGCTGTCATACACATAATATTCAAAATTAAAATGTAGTATATGGTTTCGAAACTTTTGTAATACTATTTATAATTAGGTTTTGAAAGTAAAAATTTAATTGAGTGACACATGGATAGTTGTTACACAAAACTTGAACCATGGAAGGCAGAAAGCTAAATGTAATATCGAGTTTAATGAATAAACATTCAAGAGAAGACTTCAAGGAGAAATTTTGACAAAAGAATACACACTTTTTCATCGAAATTCAAAAATTTAAGATCAGGTCGTAAAATTATAGATCAAAAATAAGTGGCTAAAACGAAGTCAACAATTCGACAAGAACTGAAAACTAATGATATCTACCGGTATTGAATTTCGCAAACTGAAAAAAAAAATAGATTTCTGGATAATCTTGATGAAGCAGAGGGTACAGCATATACAACTCAGGCGATTCATGTCAGTGGAGTCGAAATATTGATTGGTACATCAAAATATAATGAAACTTTCAAGGAACAATTCGACGAAAGTGAAACGGATATTCATTGCAATAATATTGATATACGTGATTTAAATTATTTCTGTATAAAATTCGTTTTGAAATAAGATTAGGTTAGTGGGGTTTATTATTTGAAAAAAAATTGTTATTCATTTATATGGAACCAGGTCATTTCGATTGGAAAATTCAAAATTTTATATTCTGTTTGTATCCATCAATGAATTTTTTAAAATATAATTCGCAGAGATCTATAACGGTAGCTACCTTCAGTACCGTGATCGTTTTCCAAACTTCCTCAATAAAATAGACACGAATTGTCACGAAGAAAACGAGGCATTATATATAATCAATAGAATGATAATAGCATAGATCAGACTGTAACCGAGGACACGCTGAATTCCAAAAACATTTCGAAAATTATGAAGAAGCTAATGTGTTCCGGAAAAACGTTAATTTATAGAACATATAGTTTTATTCATCCTGAAAGACATTTTACAATCCATAGGACATGTCAGAAATAACTAGAACTAAAGAATGTCATTTAAATATTCCTCTACACTATAATAACATTTCTGTAGCAATAGATATTTTACTACTTAACGAAATTTTAATCTATTCAAAAATTTTATGTCATTCGGCAATTTATTGTACAATTTCATATATTGGTACATGGGTGACTTCTCAAATTTGCTTGTGTTATGGTTAGGAATCGATAAAATATGCAGATTCCTTGTACCACAACTGAAAACAGGATAATCTGGCAAAACTCTGTTCATTTTCCTTAGCGTAAAGAAGAATTTTATAAATATAAATACATGGAAGTGACAATATTTCATGCCTTATAAACAATGATCTACTGGACGATCTGTTATTTATTATAAATATCATTCGCTAAATACGTTTTTGAGCCACAAATATTCTGTACAACTTTAGCTAAGCACCCCAGATCTTAATATTATAATTCAAATGACTATATCCCATACTATAGTAGACTGATAACAAAGTATCGAGTGGAAGCGAACTCCTAAGTCTATTGATAGCGTAGTAGGAAGCTAAGCTTTTTACTAAGATATTCGATATGGTCAGTCCATCGTAATCTGCTGTCAACTACCAGGCCTAAGAATTTAGTTGACTCTTTAGAGACAAGAAGGTCCGAACCCCAATTGAGTGTTGGAGGAGGATTCTGCCTGAAATCAAATTTAATTAATACAGTTTTTTCAACGTTAAGGATAAGTCTGTTCGCAGAACACCAAGTTTTGGAGTTCTCTACCAGAATCTCTCAGAGACTAACAAGTTCGCCCACACTCTTTGCTTTCACTACAAGAGATGTGTAGTCAACAAAAATAATGATATTTTCTGCTACAATATAATAAGGTAGATTAAAAAATTTAAGGTTCTAGGACAGAACCTTGTGGTACTCCAAGCTCCAGCTCGAATTGGAAAGAGTGAGCCTTGTGAACTTTAACCGTAATTTTTCAATTCGAAATATAGGTAATCAATCACCACAAAAATACTCCCCGGAAGCCTAGGTTATAAAGTTTACTCTCGATGAAACTTGGAACAATAGTGACAAAAGTTCGCGATAAATAAAAGAATATACCAGCAACAGCATATTCCTCGTCCAGTGAAATATACAGGGTGTTTCCTAAACATGCGGCAAAAATTCAGGGGGTTGTTCCTTGGACTATTCTAAGAATATTTTGTCCTTTGATGATTTTTGAAAAACCTATTTGTTTCGAAGATATAGGGGAAACAAAATTTCAGATAATAACATATTGTTATGAAAAATTACATGAAAATTCAACTCAACCTACAAAAACTGTTGAAAATGACCACCTCTAGCCAGCATACAAGCATCCAATCTTCTCCTCATTGACTGCCGAACCCTTTCAAAAACACCAGGATCATTTCTTATTAAGTTACACCCAGCAATGATCCGATTTCGCAAGTCTTCCACATTTTCTACTGGAGTGGTATAAACTAATGATTTTAGATGGCCCCATAGGAAATAATCTAAGGGGTTTAAGCCGTTTTTAGTAATTGGAATGTTGTTAAACAAATTTAAAAATAAATTGTACCTACTTAGTAAACACAGTGCGGTACGCATTTTTATTTGAACTATTATTAATTTTAAAAATATGAAAAATGTTGTTCGCCCTGTATCTTCGAAACAAAGAGGTTTTTCAAAAATCATCCAAGGACAAAACATGCTTAAAATAGTCCAAGGACCAACCCCCTGAATTTTTGCCGCATGTTTAGGAAACACCCTGTATACAGATTGAATAAAATTTATTGTTGCTGTTTTAGTTGAACGTCCGCGTCTAAAACCATGTTGACTTTCGCAAATCATCTTGAACTTATCTAATAGAAACTCAATCGTTCTATCAGGAACTATTCTTTCTATAACTTTGGAAAAAACATTCAGAATTGAAATTGGGCAGTAATTTGAGATTTGTTCCAAATAGGAATTATCTCAGCAAGTTCAAGTATATCTGGAAAAATTCCTGATGAGATTGATTCATTAGGAAGATGAGCTAGGTGTTCGGCTAAATATTCAGATATGAATTTAATATAGGTATAGAATCGAAAAGTGGGAATAGATTAATAGACATTTTAATTTCGAGATGAAACCATGGAATATGCAGTCTCTCGAATTAATTCATGCCATTTTTCCCGCAACGTTGAAACCATATTTCCGTAAAACCGCCAACCGTATCTCACAATGACAACGCCCTAAATTTGTAATATGCGATTCGGCATTCAAGACCCTAATTCCAACGGCGGGGATGCCTAGGATCATCCATTATTCTAGCCATCCATTTGAACGCTTCTCAAAATTACGGAACGACCATTCTACGGCTTCCTTAGATTCGCAAAGGTGGGTGAGCTGCTTTTCATTTCCTACTGGCATGAATTATAGCCCGAATGTGTTCCTTTACCTAATAGCTGCCTTCCCTAACTGACGAAGGACTTCAATGTGTCCGACTCGACTCGCAGGGATTTATCCCTACTGGTTCTTTAGGAATTAGAAGAGACGAGGTGATGAATTTGAGTGCTTCAAGACAGTTTTTTCTAACCTTTTCGATATGGTTATCCCTGTGACCTATCAAAATACTGGTTTTAGCCCTTTCATAATATAATATAATAAACAATAGCATCAAATAATTACATGCCAGTTAAAAAAAACACAAATTTCAATTCTTGAAGTATTCACCCAATGAATATACTGTATTAATAATTATTGCTTAATTGATTCAGACAGCTTATTGTAGATTTTTGGACCCCAGCAGTCAACACCCTGTTGGAAACATTTCCGTCTGTGGTATGGAATGCTGAGCTTATCTCTTCTTCTAGTATTGAAAAGATGATATAGGCCATTGGATGGAAAATGGTCCAGATTTTTATGAACATATGTAGCGCATTCAAGAATATATATTGCTGGTATGGTTAGAATCCCCAACTTTTGGAAAGGAACCCTGCAGATGTCTGACTATTTGAGATTCGTGATTATCCTTATAGCTTTTTTTGAAGAGTCAGGAGGTCATAGACTAGTGTTGAGGTACCCCATAGGATTATTCCATATGTTGCCACAGAATGGAAGTTGGCAAAATATCTAATCAGAGCTGCGTGCCTTGAAGATATTTTATTCACTGTTGATATTGAATATATAGATACGGACAGCTTCTTCTTCATCTCCTCAATATATGGCTCCCATGACAAAACTCCGTCCACAGTTATTCCGAGGAGTTTGAGATTGTTCTCCTTCTAACTTCTTATCTGGAATTGTTGAGTCTTGGATTCGTTGATGGATATACAGTTGGAGTGGAACCATTAGCTTGAAGTCGAGTGCACACATTTCTCCAACAGCTGTAGCTGCTCAACACTAGTATCCCTCATAAAGTAGAGGTGTCGCCTACAAAGAGAAGGGTTCTTAATGCTCTTTTGGATGTCTCCATACTTGAGTTGAGATCATTTATGTAAATAATAAAGAGCAGAGGTCCAAGAATTGATCTCTGAGGAACCCCCGCTGATATGCTCTTTATCTACGAGAGGAGTTCATTCCATTGTACTTGCTGTTCTCTGTTTGATAGGACAAAGAATAAAATCAAATACATCAATACTAATACCTTCTCACCTTGTAAGCGAAAACAAAGTAGAACATTCATTCATTCTTTCTTGTTCTCACGTATTAAGTTTACTTTATGCTATTTCGGAAAATATTCCGAAATAGCATAAAGTAAACTTAATACGTGAGAACAAGAAAGGAAACAGATAATGAGATAAACATTCGATCTTTCACATGCTACGTAAAAATTGTTACTGATGATTTTAAAAGGTGT
Organism: Harmonia axyridis; assembly: GCF_914767665.1. Classification (NCBI taxonomy): domain Eukaryota; kingdom Metazoa; phylum Arthropoda; class Insecta; order Coleoptera; family Coccinellidae; genus Harmonia; species Harmonia axyridis. The sequence goes on from NC_059507.1 coordinate 20,613,198, forward strand.
TGATTTTTTTATTTGTATTGTGACATAGTTCACATCTGTTTACAGGATTACCTTTACATAAAAAAATCGTGGGAAAACAAACCTTGACAAAAAATAATATTCACATGTGTTAACAGATTTCATTCTGTAATTCGAGACTAGCGCCCGATTATTTGAGACGATTGCGCATTTTCGCGTAGTATATTCAAATTCTAACATTACACATTCATATTTCAAGTCCCTTTTTACTTTTTCTATACGTAAAAAAGTTCCCTTATCCAGCTATGACTTCTATAGCCTGAATTGATCAAATTAAAAAAAAAAAAATCTTAATCGTGAACCTCTTTCCACGGAAGTAATTGTCTTCTCTTCCTTCATCCCCAAAATGGAAAATAAGAAATACTATATTCTATGATCCTTCTTCCGGTTATAAACGCCATCAAAAACGACATTAGCGGTGTTGTCGACAAATCAAGGTAATGAAAACCCCACAATATAACACAGAACGTTCTTTAATTCAATAAAGAACCATCATACCGCCCATTCCATCATCTTGATGAAATTTCAATTTCTTCAGAGGTTGTCCTCAGGGCCGTAATGAAAAGGTTTATAACAATTTCATTATCCCAAAATGAAATACCTCGGTCTTGTCTGACGATCGTCTCGAGGCCGTTAAAACCTAATGGTCGTCGCCTGACACGGTCCACATAAAAATTATGATTGCAGAAGTTGAGTATTCTGGTAATTCTGTCTTTTACTGCTGCTGTCTTGATGTGTCATCGCCTACCTCTCCTAGTGATAGAAGGTAAAGCAGCGGAGTTGGTGATAAAGTCAGTTCTTTGCGGCAGAACTGAGTTATTACCGGGAGAAATTGTTAGTCGTACACAACAGTTGTAAAAAATAAAATTGGATACATTTTACTAGTTTGGACTGAATGTAATTTTCAACATTTGAATTTTGCAGCAACTGTAAAAGGTATCTTGAGAGGTTTTCAAGTCGTGGAATTTGACTCGATATTAGATAACCTATACGTCTAAAAAGTTCTGGAACAGATCTCAACTAAGTGGGTATATGTTAGAATTTGAAATAGTTATTTATATTAAAATTTCAGAAGGCGTTGATTTTTTCCACGAGTTGAAAATTCAAAATCAAACCATTGAGTGATAGGTTTTTGAATGAACAAGTGTTAGAATGAGCCTTCTGAACGAGTATTATACATTATTTCAATTAATTCACTGAATGTTTATTGAAATTTAAGGAATACTTCCACAAATGCACAATATCAGCGATTTTCACATTGTAACGTTCAAATTGCCCATGAGACTCTAAAGACTGATATTTAGGGGTGTTTTGGCTTATTTGGCAACAAAACTCTTACCCAGATTTTTACGAATTTAATAAAATTAAAATAATCAAAGATCGATCCTCTTCACTTTAAACAAATAATATTGAAATAGAAACATAACATCGGTTTTCAATAAATTACTGTTCTATTAGGATGAAACTTGTGGATTATTTTCAGCTTTCTGAACACCAGTAAGCTATAGTACTCCAATTACCATTGAGCGAAGTTGATGTAATAACGCCAGGTATTACACGGGTATTCTCTCAGTTTCAGGAAATAAAGTGGTTTAACGTACGTTATTATTCCTACTTCTATATCTCAAGGAAGTACTTCTAGATATTTTTCAATCCCAAGAAAGGTTTCTGTTGTTCCAATCCAACGGGAGGAGCGAGAATACCGACAGAATTCTCGCCGATAAATTAAATTCTGAATCTCAAATTAAACTAGTAATGTCTGAAATCTAAAACAAGGTAAGTATCTTTCCTGAAGTCTCGACAACTATTGAAAATCTTTTAGAAAATTCTCTCTGTTTCCTTCTCCAGACACGCGCATCCGCATCCCGACCAATGGCATATACGATAAATTGACAAATTACCGCGTCTTTGAAAATTCCAGTAGCGTAACATGAGTTGAAGTGTGCAAAATCGTTGCAACATTGAAAAATGTCTGTAAGTGACACTTTAAATTGGTGAAATGCTCATATGTACTTACCTTTTGTACCGAAAAACGATAATCCTCCAAACTTTTCGCTATCTAAATTTACCATTTGGACTTCTTCTAGAAAATTCAAAATAATGGAGGCTGGGAATTGTGAATTGAGTAACAATTAAGATGACAGATTTTAATAAAATTCGGTAGATTTTTGAATGGTCCGAGGTTTGATACAAAGATGTATCTTAGTGTTATCTTTTTCAAGGACATACCTACATAAAAAGTTTGAATTTTCAGGGTAAATAAACACATTCAATGAATAAATGTTGTTATTAACAAATACAAATAGTCAGGAGCAACTTTGTTGTGAATTAAGTAAAGCCTGCAGCTCAACAAAAATTAATATATCAGAATTTTACCCCTCTATCTTTCTTTCGGGAATAAATGAATGATAGCTATCATTATTCACTCATGCTGTAATGAACCAAAGTATCTCATTGAAAATCAACTGATTGTTGCTCTAAAGAAACCTACACCACAAATAATTGCATAATTTATTTTTCATTACCCAATCTTCTAATGAATTTGTGTCCAATCCACGTCCCTCCAAATTTCACAGCCAAATTTGTAAATCAATTATCCAGTGTGTTATCGGTAACATCAGAATTTCACACCCTTGGAAAGTTTGCATCTCCACAGCAGTTCCTTACTTGATAATTGTGTTACACACGATTAGTGTCTTCATCAACCCTTAACCTCAACTTGAACCCACGTAGAAGGAGGGTTGGGATGCATTAGGGAGATAAAAATCTGGGTAATGAACATTTGCATCCAATTTGGTGAAGGAAACATTAATTGTCCTTTCCTTTTCGAATAAACTGAAACAGTGCAAATTTTACACGAGGGTGTTTCCTCTTTCACCTCTAAGAATTTCGAAAAATATATAGGATATAAATGTGAAAAAAAATGTCAGTTTTTAGATATGCACCCAGTATTATAGGTGCTTAGATATGTCATAGGTCTCTAGGCATATGAAATTTGAAGACTACAAATCGAACAACTGAACTTCTATTCTGCTAATGTCCAGAATTAGCCAGCCTAATTTGGATACTTCTTGAAGAGCAAATTTTTAATTTTTACCAAGATTGATTACCAAAACTTCCATCTAGATTTAATTTAAGGTGCTTCCGTTGTACCGAGACATAACTGTCTATTGTGCCCCCTTCATAGCTATTTTCAACGTAACAGCTCGCCTTCCAGTTCCAGAGTTCTAATGAACTCCAGTATATCTGAGGTGGCTTCAAGAAGGCTACTGCCGCACTTCTGCAAGTTGCTTGTCCAAAGAAGAATTTGCGTTGTCTAGTGAAGGTGAGGCATTCCACCACCAGGTGATCCGGAGTTTATTCCTCCTGAGGTGTATCCTGAGGCGTCAATGCCCAAAACTTTCATGCTCAGTGTCATATTTGCCATCATAGTAAATGTTTCTGTTATGTAATATATAAATCAGAAAATCGAACTTTTTTCAGTTCGGCACAGCGTCTTTCTAGCTGATCGTCGCTTCATTCAATAATATAACCTAGCTTACAAAACTACCAAGTACCTTCTCCATTTCTAATTTATAATATTATAGTTTATTCATAATCTATGAGCTTCAATTATATTGTAATGGAGCAGTTTCAATTCAGAGTAAAATCTCTGGACGACAATTATTATTCTTAAGGGCAATCCAATTGAAGAATACGCATAAAATGAGTAGTCTCAGAATAGAATAGGACTGACATAAAAATATCCATGATTCCATATTTTCAGAAAATTTTAATCAGCAAATGAGCAGGAATCTCACTCCCTCATCTCCAATTACACTGAAAGTTGTTTACGAGCCAATTCTTCTTCCACTCTTGAGATGACAACTTTCTCCTTCGTATTTATTAGTATTCGCATTCTTTCACAGTGATGAAAAAACAGTCTCCCATGTGATTTAGAGTGGGACTTGACGGAATTTATGTCTCTCGAGTATTTTTCAGCTGAATCCGATTATACAGAAGAAAGGAATTCCTAAGAAACAACTGCGATTCATCAGAGATAATTCTATTCATGCTGTTCCACTAAACTGACACCCTTTTTCTTTGGATGTTCTTAATGGCCGACGAGATTGAAGGTTGTTATGCTGACTCCTGAACTTTAACGTTTAATAAACATGTTTTTTAATCCTGGTGGAAGATTAACAAAAAAAATCCGCTCAAGAATAGGGACAATTTGATTATTCGTGTTATATCCTGCTTAAAAGTTTTCAAAGAGATTATCTACCATATTGAAAAATCTGACATTGTTATTAGGAGTCTTGGCTAACACTCTTGATGAAGATTCAGAACTGTCTTGCCTAAAAGTGTACTTCTTAATTTCTGATTCAGGACATTCTCTCAGAATATGTTCAGCCGTTCCCTTGTCCGCTTTGAAGAGACTGCAAATTCTATCTGCCAGCAAGCTTATGTGATACAGAAGGTATTTATGCTGATAGAATATCGTCAGCAGATCTACGAAAGAAAGCTTAGCTGGTGACAGCTGCATGAGCTTTTTATGTGGAAAATTTAAAAGATTTCTAGCCGTCACATGTAATTGTGGCTAAGCAATTTTCGGAAAAAAGGCACTTGGGATATAAACCAAAGCGTTCTACGACAAAGTTACCAGGCTCCGTTTTGGAGATGAAAGGCCCTTGGTAGTTCTCAAACACTTGTAATGCGCAGCCTTGCTTTAGGTCTGGTAGGTCAATTCAAACCTGATCTTTGCCTTTTATGGATTTCATCTATAAATGACTTGGGATTGTATTTATCCTAGGAGGAATTGAAATATTATCTGATTTCCTATTAGAGAGCTTTGTCGAATAGTGCCAGTTAAATGCTCTCATGTTAAATGTGATCAAGAAAGAATTAATCCATTACAAATTCATATTAACCTATATCTGGAAAGGAGCTCACATTTTGATGCAGGGTGCAAAAAGTCTAACACTTCATATTTTCTCGAGCCAATTTCGGAGGTCCGCCTAAAATGCATAGGAAACCTGGCCTGTGTACTTATACCTGTAAAACTTTTGGATAAAACGGGAGATTTTCCAGATTTATACTTACTCGATTTTGACGGATCGCGTCTGCTTCAGATGGCGCATACAGCGTTAAAATTTTACATTTTTGCGATTCTCAACTCTCGTGAACTTTGAGTATAAAGTAATATTTTATGCTGCTGACAATTTTCTATACTCTGAATAGGCCAATAACCGTCTGTTATTATATTCCATTCATTTCTTCAAAAATTCGACATGAACTGAATTGTAATTTAATGTGAAAGTTTGCAGTGTCTCTTATCATTATTTCTTTTTTAAACGCCGCGCCGCTAGGCAGATAACTGGAATTCGAAAAATTCTAAAGAGCGCCACCTTACAGAAGTCTTGTGAGCAAAACACCAAAGCAACAGGTAGAATACCCCAAAAATATGAAACTAAGTCGAATCAGAACACAAACCTGAGATTTTATGCACCTTAGGGACGCCCCTCTCTAAGGATTGAGGATTCAGAAAAATATTAGTTAATAGGTTATTAATTCATATTATATTTAAAATATATAAACATAAAATTATAAAGACATATACATAAAATTATAATGACACTACAGGGATATCGAAAACCGCTAAAGATAAAGGGTGGCTTATATTACAAAAAGTTACGTTATTTAGGGATTAGTGTGATGGTGTTAACAGATCCAAAATACAGAGGTTCAGAGACGCGATAGTCATTTTTTTTATGGACGCCATATTGGTTTTCCTTATGAGTTGATAAAGAAGAAAATTGCGAATTCAACAATGTATCACACTCTACAGAAATATCGAGTCTAGGTAAGCAAATTTGAAGAGTTGTTATGTGAAATCATCACTTGACTATAGTGTCTCTGGAACAATGGAAAATAAACAAACACTGAAGTCACCATCATTATATCTACATATATTGGGTAATGGCAAAAAACCAAAATTCGTAAAGTTATCTCCATACACAAATGAGTTATACAGAAAAAAAATAAAATCTCAATTTTCAGTTTTTTCGAGATATCTCGGGAACCAATGGAGATTTTTAAGCTTTTAAGCTTTGCAGATGACAGCACTCTTATAGCGTCCACGACAAACAAGAAGCCTGTATCAACGTCAACATCCAGTTCCCAAAGAATCGCTCAAGCTGTGACAATCAACAAAGATCTAGAAGTTATTCTACAATGGGGTCCTGACAATCTGGTTGAATTCAATGCCTCTAAGACCCAGGCTACTCTGTTCACAAGAAAAACATCGACAGTTGCACCCCAACTAATAATGGACAATAAAACAATAAAACCAACCAATGGACTTAAGCTTCTAGGGGTCAATATCAGTCCAAATGCAACCTGGTATAAGCACGTCTGCTCAGTTGCCAAGTCAGCTGCACAGAAGCTTAGCTATCTATTTCGTGCGAGGAAATTGTTCACTCCAAAGCATCTTTTATTACTTTATAAGGCTCAAGTGCGTCCAGCTATGGAATATTGCTTTCATGCTTGGGGTTCAGCTCCTAAGCACTCGTTACTCCTACTTGATTCCATTCGAAAAAGAGCAGTGAGCCTAATAGACGATCCAATGTTAACTGCCAACCTTCATAGTCTCGATCACCGTAGGAAGGTTGGAGACTTATGCCTTTTTTACAGATACTACCACGGAAGGTGTTCTGCTGCCATTGCCTCCATGATTCCACCAGGGGCTCAATTTGATCGACGAACAAGGCTAGCCGATAATAGTCACCAGTTTGTCGTGCATCTTTCTACAGCTAGGACATCGGTGTATCAGAAGGCTTTTCTTTACCGAACTGCAAGGCTATGGAATACCCTACCTCAAGATGTATTCCCCCTTGGTTACAACTTACAGCAGTTTAAGACACGCACAAACCGATTTCTTCTAAATTCATCTCGAGGCGCTTAAAAGGGCGTTATAAGCTCAGTCTTTTCCCGAGAGATGCGTATAAAAAAAAAAAAGATATTTCGGATCTGTTCACACCAACACACTCATGCCTAAATAACGGAACTTTGTAGTTATTCAAGCTACCCTGTCTTTCTAACGGTTTTCGATATCCCTGAAGTAGCCGTCTAAATAGTTCTTACCCTGTATATTAATGGTTCTGGTATGATTCACCCCTGATGGCGCATTTCGAAAATTGGCTGATTACGCTTCGCCAAAAAATGAGAGTCAATATTCCTAGGCACCTTGTAAGATTTAACAGAATGGCGATGGATCTCTTCGCGAATTGTGGAGCAAGATATAGAGTGAAAGATCTAAGTGGACGCAGTGCTTGGTGGAAATATTGGGAATCTGTAGCTTCTTCGTGAATTATTTATCGATTGTTGGTTATTGAGGAGTTATTGTGATTAATGTTTCTAGTTAGATGCTTTCTACCCAATCGAGCCCTACATTTGCATCATATACTATAAAACTCATAAACTTTGTTTCATCCAATCTCAAAGAAACAATTGGAAAATCCATTAGTAAGTAACTAGAACAGTAATCACAATAACTCCTCCATAACCAACAATCAATAAATAATTCACGAAGAAGCTACCGATTCCCAATATTTCCACCCAGCAGTTCTCCGGTAATAATCAGTGGGATAACCATTCGGCTGTTTAAACTACCCTCCTAGACGCGGCCAAAGTTTGTATCCGAATCAATCGATCGTGAACCCACCAAAGGAAATCGCCAAATGTGGATATTAGAATCAGTCGTGCGGAAATTAATTCCGTTCTTTTCAACCTGCTACCCCCCTCTCGGTTTGTTTACCTCGAGAATGTTTCCAACCCCATTCGCTCCCTCTCTCTCCGTGTGTGTGGGCCTGAAAAATAAGAACAGGGAATATGGGTTGGATCCGGGGTTTCCGGCAAACGGAATGAAACAGACGGTGTAATGTATCGGGAACTGCATGCGGTATTCGGTTTTGCGAGGTGGAGCCCGAAAATTGGGGAATTTGGAGGTGAGAATGAATTCCGAAAATTGGTGGGATTTAAGGGATCCACACACGGTTGGGTTTTTACGTTGGATCTGTCGAGTCAATTTGTCGACAGAATCTTCAACGAGTTGCTTATTGGCTCAAGGGTTTGTTTGTCGTACAAAATGGTATATTTCGAAGTAATTTTGCCAATTGCCACGACAAAACCTTGACAAGAAATTTTTTCTTTCAATTTCCTATCATTCAACCGCCAAAGTTTATCATTTGTGAAAAAGATGAATAAAATCATAAGGGACACTGATACCCCTCTTTCTTACGGAAATAAGCTATTGTTGTGATGGGACTTACTCGGGTATGAGAGACTCGACCATTGGAGTTACACAAGGCTCCAATCTTGAACCCGCTTTATTTTTGTTATATGTTAACGATCTACCTGATTATGTTCCTGAAGTCAAGACTACTCAATTCGTTGATGACACAACCGTTGAGATTTGGTCAGAGGATATTGGGAGTTTGTATGAACTGGAGCGAGTTAATCTGGCGGGGATTTTCGAGTGGTTCTCAGCTAATGATCTTAGCATGAACGAAAGCAAGACACAATCTTCAATACTCATTCTGAGATTGGGGAACAGTAGAGAGAAGACTAACATAGTAATGTTTCTGGGCGTACATCTTGATGCTTCTCTCACATGGAATACTCATACTGATGAGCTGACATCCTCTCTCAGCAGAAATATTTTTGACTTGAGAGTTCTTTCAAATTCATTATCTGAAAGAACGCTTTGATCGGTCTATTTGGCTTTGGTGGAGTCCAGACTGAAGTATGGGGTAATATTATGGGGAAACTGTTCCCAACGTGAATCAGTCTTCATACTGCTGCGACGTATCTATACTTCAGATCATTATGCACTTCACTTACTCAAACTGCTTCTGCACAATACTCCCTATCTAATTCTGTTTAAGTGTTGTTTTGAGTTTTGATAAATTTTTGCAATTCTTGAAATTGTAAGAACCGCAATTCTCTTTCTCTCTCATTTTCTCTCTATCAAAAGAAGAAATCTGACTGAAAAACTCACACGAAGGGCTTTCCAATACGAATGATACAACTTACAATGGTAATAATGGTCATTTGAGTTCCGCTTCAACAAAGTTTAGAAATTGTAAATTCGTGTTATCAAAATCAGTGTCCACTTTCGGACAGAAACTCAGAAAATTTATCATTCCTATTGGAATTGTCATTTATATTACAAGTGCAGAAGGCACTTTTTTTTATATTCTTTACCAAAATTCATAAACGAGCCATAAAGTGGAGAGTTGGTGAATGAATAAGTCATCTGTACGAGTATTTTCCCCAATACACTGAATTTTTATGAAATATTTCCAAAAATATCGTTCATTGATTTTTGCATTAAAAAATCTTGATGGACCAAACAGTAGTAGAGTACATATTTGAGTTCATAAATTATTTAACTTCATAATGTGAACCCCTTGCAAAACATGTTTATTTGCTGGTTTTATGTTTTAGTTCCATGTTTAGTTAGTTATTATTTATATGGTTCATAATGTATATCTTGTCTTTGTATTTTAAAATTGAGCGAATAAACTTATTATTATTATGAATCCTTCACAGGAGAGTTCAGAGTACCAACACACACACATAGTCAAAAATCTTGGCCCCCCTAGATTTCTCAAGGAATGAACAATCTATGTTCTGGAGATGAGATGAATATTTTCCTTTATTTCAACTGCAATATATTTTATAGAAAATCTTTGTTTGTTACTCTCTGCTTTATGCAGGATGAGACCAAACAGGAAAAATGAGAAAAAAATCTTAATTTATCAAATAATTATATAGTTGTTCTATAACTCAATCCAAATTCAATAGTCCATTTATAACATCCTCTTCTTTCATTCAACTGCCCAATATGCCTAAACATCCCACGAATTAAGTGAAATTTTCAAACTTATCGTTCCATTCTTCCTGAAGGGATACAGTCAGTTCCTGAAGAGCTGAAGGTAGGTTTTGGCGATTGGATATTGTTCTCCTAGAATCCTATAAGTGCCCAATTGGATTCATGTTTGGTCAGTTCATCCTCTGGATATTGTTCTCTTGAAAAATGTTTTGAACCCTTAGTGTGCGATGTGGTGACGCGTTTCATCCTGATAAATGAAATTATCACCAAATTCTTTGCGCAGAGGAATGATGATTGGTTCAATGATGCTTTCTACGTAGATCATTGTTCGTTCAACGATCATGAGTTGAACATGATACTCCCCCTGCACATTATTTATCTGCCTTGAAGACCACAACTTCCCGGGCGAAATTGAGTCGCTCTAGTCTGCCTGGACCTCACCAAACCCTTTCTCGTCGACTATAACTTTGTAAAGCGAATCGTGAGTCTTCTGAAAAGAGTACGTTGCGCTATTGTGGTAAAGGCCAGTCTTGGTGGTGTTCTGCACATTGCTGACAGGTAGCTCTATCTATCTATGCCGACGGATAGCCGAGGAAATCTTGAAGGTCCTCTTACCCTTAAATTTGAGGATAGCATCTGTCTCCTCATGTTACTGGTGGATACTACCCGTCTATAGGTCCTCAAAAAATTTCTTCGAAGCGCTGTTACAGATACCGTTCGATTCCTTCGAGTAAAATGTGCGATATAATGGACTTTCCTTGCAGATGTTACTCTAGGTCGACCAGGCACCAGTCTCCGGTAACGCTGCTCGTTTCCAAGAAAAGGGTCACTATGGGCTTTACTAAAGTTGTGCATGAACAAAACTGTCATTCGCTGACAAATTTCATCAGGTACCATCGTCTCAAATGACAAAGTGCACATAGTAAAAAGCTCTTTGAACTGACTTTTCAAAAAAATAACTTTTTTCTTGAAAATTTCTGCACTCCTGTAAAGAAGATACAAAGACCTTGCCAAAAAAGTACCACATGACCCACTTTCCCTATTCAAAAAATTTAGAGGGTTGATGAGTCTGGCACAGGGTGCAACAAAAATTCTTCGAAAATGCTTAAAAATTTGGTAACAGTGAACCAAAAATTGACCTGTTTCAGGATTTTGTTGCCAAATAATGTTCTTCTGAGAAAATGAATTTGTTCCATAATTTTGACGCGCACTGTATAATATTGCATAACAGAACCGACACAACAGTTAAATCCATTTCCAAATAAAACCATCAAAATTCATTGTAAGTCACTGATAAAGCTGCTTCCGAACTCAATTCCGATGTGGCTTTCCAGGATTTTATCTTTGGCACTGTCGATCGATAGAACCTCTCTATTAATCATCCTAAATAGCCGTGTTGATATGTCCGTCCTGAAATATGGATAAAGTCCAGATTCACGAACCTGTGTTAACTTCATTTTTCGACACAGATTGGTTCGTTGCTATTATTCATTTCAGTGACGTGCTATTCGACCTCTTCGATACCGTTTTAGTCGTTAATGTTGCTTTTGGTTCACCTTATCGGTGTGTGATTCATGATATGGCGAAATAATGTGCGATTTTGTTCGATTGTTGGACTTAGGGTGGAATGTAACACAGACGGGGAGTAACGAAGCTTTTTATGTTCTTCAATATCGTGTGAACGCTTATAAATATTGTGTTTATTAGAAATAAGGGACAAAACAGTGAAATAAAACATCCCAAAGTATTTAAAATCGCAGAAGGAATAATTTTTTCTCTATTTGTCTTTGATTATATGGTTATCCAATAGAAATGATACAATTTAAAATTGTTCTAATGGCAACACTGTGTATTATTTTCTCACATTCCTTGTCATTTGTGTTCAGTAGCTTCTGCCATTTATTTATTAAAGTTCTAATGTTCTAATGGCAACACTGTGTATCATTTTCTCACATTCCTTGTCATTTGTGTTCATTAGCTTCTGCCATTTATTTATAAAAGGATACACGCTTCAACAGCGTTTGAACATTGTTTTATCGAAATCAGTGCTCAATTGTGAATACTAGGCGAATTCGATATGATTTCACGAACGGCATCAATTAATTGTCTCACTATCCATCGTATTGTAGACAAATATGAAAATTATGTACGGATCAGAACTTAGTACTGGTACTAGTGGTGCTCTGGTATTGTTAAAAAAATTCACTCTGAATTTTTTTTACAATACTACGAATTCTGCGTCGATTTACTGAATAATGTCGTCCAAGGGGTTTCACAATTTTTAGCAGTATTTGCAAATGAGCATTGCGTGGATAAAACAATTGAAAAATTGGTCAACGTTATTGAAGCGTGTTTTACCATGATTGAATGGCGTTACCGTGACTGATAACGTAACAAACACCATGAAAAATTCAAATAGAATTTCTGAAAAAAATTCATCAGATCCGACTGAGTTTGAATATATACTAACTGACAGAAAAACTGCAACCTCCAGAAGGAGCTGTTTGAATTTAATTTTTTTTTTTTTGGTGAAACAGAGATTGAAATTTGGAGAAAAAGCGAAGGGTTTAAAATTTCTTTCAATAAATTTGTTAATAATGTGTTTATCCACCGCTATTATCTATACACTTCCCAACACGTCTCGACATTGATGCAATAAGATGGTCTATTTCTTCTTCAGAGATACTATCCCAAGCTACCTGTATTTCATGTCTTAGAGCCGCCAAAGTTCGTGGGGGCTGGGGTAAATTTCCAAGCCCCATGATGTCCTAAACATGCTCTATGGACGAAAGATCGGGGGATCTGGGCGACAATGGCAAAATATTCATATGGGTCGCTTCGAAATAGTTTAAACTAACTCTGGCAGCATGAGGTCGGGCATTATCTTGCTGAAATATTGGATTCTCGAGCCGGTTAAGGTATGGGAGAACATATGGCTCCACTATTTCTTGAAGATAACGCAGCGCTGCCATGTTACCTAGAATAAAGACTGAAGGTGAACTACTTGCATGTGCAATAGCACCCCATACCATAACTTTCCGGTGTACATAACGCTCACAATCAAACTGCGGTTCACATCTTTCTCCCCAACGTCGTCTTACCCTTCTTCGGCAACCATGTGCACCCAACAAGAATCGAGATTCATCAGAAAAGACGACCTGAAGCCATTTCTCATTCCAATGTTGACGTTCTCAGTACTACTGTTATTGTTGCCGGCGATGCTCAACCGTCAGAGGTTACAAACACAAGATGGGGTCGATAATGCTGCACTCCAAAAAACTTTCGGACAGTTACAGAATGGCCTTGTTCTCCTAACCAATCATCAGCCAAAGATCGAGTTGTCGCTAATCGGTTTTTGATGGCCATAAGTCTTAGACGTCTTGAACTTCCGGTGCATACGCTTCTCTGTGTTTTGGGCATTATCAAACCACGCTTGACAACATCTCACAACAGTAGTTGGATTTCTGTTCGTACTGTTAGCGATTCCATGACAACCCCGCCTCCTGTAGACCAATAGTTCGACCTCTTTCAAATTCACTAGGCTGACGATAAATTCCGCTTACACGTGCTCTAGGCATTTTGACAACAACTAAACATCGACTTTGGTTTGTTGAAAAATTTCAAAAACTTGCAAAAAACGACTACAATAGTTATGTAACAAAAATTGTTTACATGAAAAAACCTTCACGATTTTTTTCTCCAAATTCAATTATGTACTCCTGACTAAACTGTCTATGTTTCACCGAAAAAAAATTTTAAACTTAAACGGCTCAGTTAGTATAATTGGCTCACTTCTATATAGAGTTATGATGTCTTCAATGGTACAATTAGTCTCATGAATGAACAAGCATTTAAAAGCTCGTGTAGAAACATATTATACATTTGTGAATGCCGTAACATCACCATACGGTGCATAAATTTTTTTTTCATCAAAGCAAAAAAATGAATTGCAAAAATTTCATCAGAATTCCCAAAGCCTTATTATTTACACAATAATCTAAAAACACAAGCAGTGCAATTTATGATATACCAAAAAGGCATTTTCTAATGTGTATTCCTCCCAAGTGTTGCGTTAGTAGATGGCTTCGCAGCAATTTTCTCAAAATCCCCATTTATTCAAGCCCTTACACACATTTTGTCATTCTCAATTTTCCCAGGTTATTAGTTACGTTATCGCTAGAGGCCTATCATGGGCAGATTACATGACCTGGAAGCTATCAGAGAATGCTTTCCTACATTCTATCATTTTTCGAAACGTTTTTGGCCTTTAGCGTGTTCTCGATTACGCTCTGATCTATGCTAATATCTATTGATTTTACTATGCCTTGTTTTCTTTATAGCTACAGGAATCTATGTCTGTTCTAGTTAGGAAGTTTGTGAAACGGTCACGGTACTGAACGTAATAAATTTGAAGAATCGATACTGGTTGAAACGAAAGGGATATAAAGTGGTTTTAGATATCTTGAAGTGGAGTTGGGATGTCTGCCCATGTTTTCGGTGCATTGAGGATATGCGTCGTCACCAAATTTTAGTTGAATACGGAAATTTTGCATGAGCCATCTAGTATTTCTACAATTATCTTTTTGAGATTTAATTTGATCACATCTTAACTCTTCGGCTTATTATGAGAACAATATCCATTTGGAGAGATCTCTTGGATAGGTAGATCTGCAATTCAAGTAAACGACCCAACTAATAAAATCTATGGACTATGTAGATTTGAATGGCTTCTACGGTAATTTCAATTCATACTTGTGTGCACACATTTGTTTCACAAAATGTCTACATCTGATTCATTTAATTCAATCGATTAAGTCTTTACTTGATGGAAAGTCCTTTCAAGTCCAAAATAAAATGAGAGTTATTATATCTATGAGTTGGTACAATTGTTTCGCTTCATAGTAGCTCAGCTCCTTCAGAATTCACATTGTCAATAAATGACATTTTCAAATAAAACTCTCACTTATATAAGTAAATATGGGTGTAACTACATCTCCTTTAAAATGAATCTTGTGAATTCTAGCAATAAATTTTTTACAGCAGTATATTTGAGAGCATCACGTTGTTCTCCTCAAAATCCCAATTTTATTGAATATTTCTACTTATTTCTAGATCTTTGAGGAATGTTGAGCCGTAACTTATATCTTTATTTTGTTCTTACTGTTAAGGAAACTCATTGATATATAATCTGAAAAAGTTTATGCCTAGCGAAACAATTGAAATGTATAAAAATTATATAATTTTATAATAAAGGAAATAGGCAGTCATTTTATTATCGATGTTTCATTTTGATTTCCCTTTTCAGATCACTTGGATGTTGGATGAATAAAGCAATTCACGAACAAACCAAAGAAACATACAAACGCGAGAAGGTACAACCATTCTCTTTAGCTCTATTTTGTAGTGCGTTTTTCGAAGTGGGGTAAATCTCATTTGCTCCAATTCCCCGAGCTCATCACTGTCGTAAGAAAATATGAATGCATTATTGATAACGTCGTCAAACTTTTCGAAAACTGGGGAATTAAGATGGAAACTTATTTCTGACACAACTTCTCCGTCGACTTCCTTAGTCGACAAAATTGACGAATTTTATGCTCTAGAATGTGGGACCTTATACTGTGACGCAAATTTCGAGATAGGCTTTTGTTGGGAATTGTGAATAACGAGGATTTCCATGAAATCATTAAAAAAATTGAGTGGAAATCATTTGAACTACAAAAACGAATGAGCCGTTATTTGATTTATTCGACTTTTATGACTATTTCATCTCGATTTTATTAAACGAAACAAATAACTGTAATTTAATTTTGACTTGAAGGGATTTTTATCAAGTAATGACCGAGTTAATCCAATATTTGAAAATGTTTTCAATCCTTTTCTTTAATCGGAGATGAATTGAACAAAAAGACTTGACAACGATGATTCATAGGACTGAATGATCACAGGATAAGGAAACATTACAAATTGAAGTCTCATGAAGTTTTCAAAGAATCTACAAAGCTCTCGTCAAAAAAATTCAGTATTTCAGATCCATATCAATATGTGAGCAGACTTAGTAGGTTGAAGCCTAGGGTGGCAGATTTTAAGGGGCACAGATTGAGCTAATTAATTTTTTATTTTGATTTACAGAAGTGAAAAAAATATTGTACACACACATAAAAGATAGGTACGAAATTCAAAAATTGGAGAAAAATTAAAATATTTGACAATCTATCTATCCCAACATGAACAATTGCTAAACGTTTTGTAAAATATAGCGATGAAAAAGCTTTCGTACAATGATATATTTAATGATTCAGCTAATTCAAAGTCTTGCAAAAAGGTATTGTAAGGGCCAGTTGCACCATTTGCCTAAACATTGATTAAAATTTGAACGTTGATTACTCTATGATTTCTCAAGAGAAATCAGAAATTAATCAATGTTCAAATTTTAATCAATGTTTAGGCAAATGGTGCAACTGGCCCTAATGCTCTTATAATTCAACTTAAGCTTTTATACTAACAGATAATTTAGAAAGGTTGTATAAGCTCTTTTTATATTATGTAAGTATTGTATTATTTTAAGACCTACACAAGACTTTACCTCAAAAAGGTACATGCTTGAGATATTATTTCTTTAAAATAATGTTAT
The DNA here is from genome assembly GCF_914767665.1 of Harmonia axyridis. Taxonomy (NCBI): domain Eukaryota; kingdom Metazoa; phylum Arthropoda; class Insecta; order Coleoptera; family Coccinellidae; genus Harmonia; species Harmonia axyridis. Next base: position 20,629,721 of record NC_059507.1, read on the forward strand.
TTGATCATTCTTTGTTGTGAAAATAATCGAGGATCTGACACGGTACCTTAGTTCTCGAATATAATAACCAAATGGGAAAAGTTGATGCAACTAGGGTGATGGAGCACCAACCATAAAGTTAGAATTTTATGGATAAAAATGTAATTGGTATGATTGTGAACTAAAGTATCAAAATTCAGAGTTGAATAGCCTACAGGCGGCAAATCTGAAAATTCGCTACTGACAAAACCGTCATAAAAATGTCTCAGAGTGAATTTTTCGAAGAACCACCATAAAATTTCACTTAGTCATTATAACACGAAGATAATCTGCTTTGTAAATTGGGTGAACTTTCAACTTGGAACCTTTTTGTCGAAAGATACATGTTCTAATTCAGTTCGCAGCATCTTAATTCAATGTCGGACATCCCACATCAGGACTTAATCGAATTATAAAAGCAGAGTCGAGTAGTCCTGCTTCAATTTTGTGGACGTTGTTGTCTTAATTGGAAAACTTTTGTGCGCAAAGCTTTCAAGTCGAGCTTCTCTGCATGTAAGATCTGTGATCAACGTCTGAGGGATAATATTCATCAAGCCGGAAGTTGAGATTAAATATTCATTGCCAGAGGTTGTGAGTGAAACGCTGTTGTAAAAACTGCCAAGTTAATTCTTCATTCAATTTTAAATTCTTTCGTTTCTTAATTTTCCTTGTAGGTATAATTGGGATTAGTGCTCAAATGAATTGCTCCACAGAAGTTGTTATCAACTGCTTTAAAGATACAGGGTGTTGATAACCCAGAAATACGCTATCAATAAGTATCAATGGATAAAAGAACAAATTTCCTTCAGATATGAGCCCTAGCAATTTTTATTTTCGATACACGCACCCAGTTGAAACTACACTTTTTTTCAATATATTATTTAAAATTCTTCAATTTTATCTAGGCATTCACGACTTGTACACGCGATGTACAGTCATTGATACACACCGCCAGAAATAAAGAACAAATGGAAAATGTTATCGCAAACATCCATTAATGGATATGCATTGGAAGAAGAAGATTCACGGCTTGGCGTAATATTCAAGCTACTATGCTTGAGCTTGACTTGAAATCAACTCTGGTTCGAGTCAAGTACTAGTTTTTCAAAGTTCAAAGTACTCAATAAATGAATACTTGACTTGACATTGAAAAACTACTACTTGACTTGAACTTGAGTTTAAAGTCAAGCTCAAGCCAAGTAGCTTGAATATCATACAATACGCGAATCCCTAATTTTATCCAAAAATACAAAAAACAGAGTAAGTGTAATTTCTTTGTTATGAAATAGAAAATGAACCTAAACATACTATGATAATAGAGGTAGATATGACTCTTATAGAAATATGAATCAGAAATATATTGAAAAAATAGAATTTTAAATGAATAATCGGAAATAACGGAAGAAAAAATTATCAGTAGAGTTTCAAATTTGCAATTATTAACATAAGAAAAAATTAAGCAAATGGATTTATTAGAAATTGCTTCACAAAATAAAAAGAAATATCATTCGAGAACCGTCCATCAGATTGAACTTTCGCTTGTCAGCGGTTTAAACATATGTTGTTTAGATTATATTTATGTGGATTTTTCTTTCGATATACCTGATTTTAGGGAGTTTCGGTCCAAAACCTCCGGTGTAGTTTCAGAGGAAAATTTTTAATCGCTCCTGAAATTTTATCGGTTTACCTTTTGGGATGTGCCAGATCGAAAAAATTCGTCCTTTCACCGTCCAAAAATTTCCTCGGATATTGAAAAATTTGTCCACATGAAATTCAACAGAAGAACCCGTTGTTATACCTCATTGACCGAAAATGCGATCCTCAAATTTTGAAGGTGAAAAATCAAGAAATTAAATTTTCAAAAATTCATATTTACAGAAATTGAGCATAAAGTACCTATCGTCAAATTCCAAACGTGTGTTCCTATGATTTTAATAAATACATTGTTTCACATTAAAAGTCGTAGAGTCCAAAGTTTTCATTGGATCTATTTTAATATATGAATATTGGCAGTTACAACCTAATTCCATCAACAAGCTCTCGTGTAACAAGCTTAACCAAGTTCCATTCGGAATCACTGCGGATTTACTAGCAAGCTCAGTAGACTGAAGCCTAGGGCGGCAAATTTTGAGGGATGGCAGATTGAGCCTATTAGTTTTTTTTATTTGCAGAATTCAAAAAAATTATTATACCCACAAAAAAAAAATTCGAAATTTAGATGAAAATTAAAATATTCAACGAAAATCGAATCAAAATGAAGTCCTATATACAGAGCCAAATACCTACTCAATATTTTAAGGTCTCTATACATAAACAGGAACCTTGTGAAATTTATCTACTAATGTTCGGAATATATTGAATTCTATTTTCAAAATTCACTTTTTATTGGAAAATCGATAGATATAGGATATTTCTCCACTTAGGAGGATATATTTGAATTTTTAATTAATTAAAATATAGCTGGTCAGTTTTTGCTTGACTTCTCGATTGATGGAACTCCCAGAGCACTTTTAACTCTATTGATCTGGAACAATATCAAGAAATCAATTCGATCCAATCGCAGAAATGTTCCAATATGAAAACACGAACGAAATGAATCTGGCATGTATTCAAGTGTGTACCCACCCTTATCAGTTGCGGGTTGAAGGCCATGAATAATATGGTATCGAGTCTGTGCGGAAAATATCCCTTATCTTCATGAAAAACCTCAAAGTGCATGTGAGCGCTGACTAGTCGGAAAATTCCAGGAAGATAAACAAAGCGCTGCGAGAATACAGTTTACGTCGTCGATCTTGTTTTTGTTGGGGTAAGAGCCCTATATCCATTCTGCCATAGAAAAATACTACTCCACTTTTAGCGAGAGGAAGTAATATGTTAGCGAAAGAAGAAAATTAAACTTGACTGCCAATTGCAGGAACAACTTCATTCCTTTGTATGTTGCCGATAATAAAAATTGGGAATTGAAGTTAATGTTCGTATTCTATCAGGTTTTCCAGCTGGAATTTAAAATAGTTATAAGGGCACCACTGTATATAATTTTTTGTCAGTTCCTATGTCATTTATGTTGAATAGGATATGCAATTTAATCATGGAATGATAAACGCTGTAGCAACGTTCAAAAATTGTTAAATTGCTTTGACAAAATCAGCACTCATTTGTTGGAAATACTGTAGAGAGAAATTTGAAAAGAATTCATGCACGACATGAATCGGTGAGTGGTATGAATGAAAATGAAATTCAGGCTGATGCTAGAATTATTGAAATTTGCTAGAATGGATACTTAATAACTGAGAAGGTACTGCAACTCGAATTCAATTCAAGAAAAAATTTGTAATATTTATTTAACGTTAGCAAATAAGGTGCAATAGCAATAGCTCCACTGGGCATTCTAGTAGGCAATTCTCTTTGAATACGCCTGGAATACCTATGCAGAAGAAAATTATACTTGCAAAATTCTAAGAATTATTCAAAATTGTATGGTTCACAATACAATATTAACTGGTGAATTTATTAATCGAAACTATAACACTGTCCGATTTTCTTGAACATTCAAGGTAACGCGTTGAAGATCCTAGTCGGCATATAGAGAGGATGTTTTGCCAAAATTGAAAGAGTATGTTGTGAAAAAAACCATGGGAAAACTTGCTTGGTATCATTTTCATTCTATAACTATCAAAATTGTAGCTATATTTGTGCAAAAATAGAAGCGTTCTATAGATATACCAGCCATTTTTAGTCAAGATGTTATTAGCCTTGACCAAAGATCGACATGATTTTAGATACTTTAAACCAAGTATAACCCTTAAAGCCGATTTATGCGTAATGAAGATTCTATCTATTCGAGGGGCTAGCCCAAAAAAATATTCCATAAGTCGCCAAGGACTGAAAGTTTGCGAAATATATATGAGATTAATAGATATCATAAAACACAAATTTTATTCAATGAACCAATAGTCTTGAGCCAATCCTCTCTGATGAAATCTAGAATGTGAAAGTTCTCAAGATCTGGTGAAAATTGCAATTTCTGGTCATATCTAGAAAATGAAGGAAAAATCGACGCTGTACATTCAACTATTTTGAAAACAAAAAATATTGTGATATAATGTATAAATCAATATAATTAACCCTTTGAATTTATATGAAATTAGCTGCCCGCCTTGGCTTCGCACGTTTTGTCAGACAACCCAAAATACATTTCAATTCAATTTATTCATCAATAGGTATAAATATACATCACACAAAAACTTCACTAGCAGAAATATACAGCCTAAGCAAGCTTGTATGCTGTCATTATCTGCTTCTACAACTGATGAACATTCTCCCCAGTTATACAAAAAATCAATACATTTATTGAAAGAGAAACAACAAAAATGTAGATTATCAATTGAAAGGCATAACAAGCCAAAGAAATGCAAAAAAAAACAGCAGAAAACAAAAAATTATGTCGATAGGATGGCTTCGAACATATCAGAATTAACAAATACATAAATTCGGAGATGATATCTGAAAATTTTACTTTTTACATTGGTTTTTCATTTAAGTTCTTGGGAGAGGAGGTTATAAAATTTTCTTATCAAACTCCAAGGCATTTAAGTATAACATCAAATCATCACAATTTTTTCGTATACTACGTATATTAAAATTTACCATATTCATATTCGATAGACATATCGAATTCAATTTCCTTTCTAGCATCATCAACACCAAAATATTTGTTCTCTGTGTCATCCAATTCAGACTCGAAGCAATCCATTATACAACTACAATAGCAAAAGAATAGTAAAAATATAGTGAAAAAAAATTCACGATCAAACTCTACAACAATTGTAGGCAGTATGTACAGTAAAACTACCCCGATAAGCGTATAAGAACTAAACCTATATAGAAATCACCTACATCTTACAACATAATAATACAATTCAATTCAATCATTATCAACTCATTTAAACTAAGGAAGCTACGTCCTGTTTATCATTAACTGAAATTACACCTTTTTCAGTTCTAACCTTAATTATACCATCAACAGTCCACACATTCTTGGGAAATTTCGCTATGGCATACTTGAATATATCGATTCTTTTTCTGATTAGATCTTCTTTCACAAAGACCTTTGATCCCACAAAAAGTTTTCTTGATGAGTAAAATTCATTACGATAAGATTCATCTAAAAATTTGACAATAATCGAACGTATTTTGTTTTTAACTCCTTTTCCTAAACGGTAGCAGGATTTTATAAATCGTGCATCAATGTTTACCATTTTATCTTGACACATGGCTATAAGTTTTTTCTTCAGATCCGAATTATCACATTCCGGAATTCCAAAAACAATAACATTGTTTCTTTTACTTTCTTGTTGTAAATGTTCCAAATTAGACTCGGTCTTGTGAAGCCTTGATTTTAGTTCTTCCAAATTTCGATCAGTAGAAGGAAACTCATCATTTTGCAATCGAAACTTCAGCTGTTCAAACTCCTCCTCCATTCTGTCCTTAATCTTAAGCATTATTTTCTCAGTAATGGTATTTAAATAGCAATCCAATACGGCCACTACTGTCTCTTTAACGATTCTTTTCAATTCTTCTATATTTCCTCTAGTTAAACCCATTTTTGAAGATTTCTATCGATTATTATTCGAACGCGGAAAACTAGTTATCGGAGCAATGAAATGCGATCTAATCGCGACGACACATCCTTCGAAGGTGTCAAATTGTACTCTTGACCGCCCCGGCTTCGCAAGTTCTGTCAGACAACCCAAAATACATCCTTCGAAGTGTCAAATTATACTCTATTATTGTTCCTTTTTCTTCTTTTCCGTACTAGTTTTTCGGATAGATTTTGTTGTATAAACCTTCTAAAGTCAGTTATGAATACAATAAAAAAATTATCCAAATTGGTGCAGTCTTTTGAACTTGATGCCTTAACATAAATGAAAAAAAGGACGTCAATGTGAGGGTGGAAATAATCTATTCTATTTCAACATAATATGTAATACACATGAGACTATGAACTTATTAGAAATAATGCACTAAACGAGTATAAAGAAATAAATAACTCGCGACTGGAAAAATGTGTAAGAAAAATGAATAAGCCAACCCTCTACTGCATAAACCATGCAGCTAATTCGATTTCATCATGAACCAACCGAGTTTGATGAGCATATAGAACTGAATCGATATTCAATCGTTGCTTTATTAAACTTGCAACGCTACATTACCATCTCACGTGTACAAACAAACAAACGGAGATTACTTCTAGCCAAATCAATCAATCTTGTCAACATGATGATCATCGGAATGAATTGAGCATAACGGGCTTTGGAGAATTCTTGGTTAGAATCTGCATTTGAATCTGCCAGAATCGATTACGAAATGAAGGTGGTTAATCTGCATTACCTACTCAGTGGAAATAATTTTTCAGATCGTACTAATGTGGATCAATAAAAGTTGGAGAACCTCTGGTAACCTCTGTCAATGTCTGGGGTCTATATCTAGAGACAGTAATAAGGAACCCCAGAACTAATGTTGTTATTATTATTATTATTATAAAATTCCCAAAGCCTATGAACTCAAAAAAAAAATCAAATATTTTAGCGATTGTTCTGAAGGTATAATGTTGAATGGTTTCTCTAAATGACTATTTTTATTTTATTTGAATTTAAATTGAATAAAGCATAAAGTACAGGCTCTACTTTGTTATCTCAAATAACCATCAAACCAAATAACGCAAATTTTCATGTACATACATAGCATAATTTTTTTTTATTTTATAATTACACCATTTTACAGCCTAGTTAGTACAGAATGGAAAAATAAATATATAAAAAATGAAACTAGAAAGTTATACACTGAAAACAAAGGAGAAAATAAAACCCAAAACAAATCAAATAAAGCCAGGCTCGAGTGAAAAAAAAACTCAATGAGAAAGAAGCTCATGCCTAACTACCCACAGTGAAGCTGTGATCCCCGAACAGACCTCCTTACATCAGATTGATTACAATGATCAATATCCTGGATGGTCATGTACTGATGACATATACGATACAGAGGCGAAAAAAAAACGTGGAAAAGGTAGATAAAATGCTCGATAAAATGCAATTGGGCTGCGTACAGGTAGTCTGGGAACATGAAGATCAACTAGTGATAGCAAATAGGAATAGTCCATTAACGAGTTAAATATATTTCTAAGGAATAGTATACCTTAGTACGTAAGACACCGCTCTAGAGCATCAACTTGGAATCTACGCACAACTAATGTGGTATACCACTGCTAAAATAAACACCAACGAATATAACTTCAAGCATCGCCTCTGTATATTTTCTAAACCTCTGATATGTACAGGGTGGCAAATAAGCGAGATAAGTGTTTTCTCAAGCCCTGACATGAGTGGCCATAGAACCTCACTTTGGTTTTCCAGTGCATCAGTTGAAGAATATCTTCTTTCGTTCATAACTCCAGAACGCATGAAGCTATCGCTTTGCTACTGTTTCTGTTGAGAAATTTCTATCATTACATTTGAAATTTCGGAGAAAAATGAACAAAACTATAAACTTCTAATTTAGCGCTCCCTATCAGAAGCAGCAAAAACAAATTTATCACGATTATAATTTTTCCTCAATCAACAAGATGTTATCTCTCAAACGAGATCAAATGTGCACAAACATGTTGAGCTCAACTGAAGTTACAGACATTTCAATCAGTCAGATTTTTCTTTTTACCCCGCCCTTAGTTGATTTCGTAAAATCGAAAGTGATAATTCAAAAAGATTTCCCTAAAATTACAGTGATGATATTTTTTCATCAACTTGATATGAAACATTTTCGAGTAAAATTTATGTTTCTACTCGACGATAGCTTTTACGACCCCTAGCGGTAGAGGTATGAACTTCAAAATAATTTCCAGTTTGATTTTTTGTTCACTTTAGTCATAAAATTTTTTACCGCAAGTCTCTACGATGAGTGAATCCTGAGATATAGCCGCTCACCTCGATTATTTGCTCACCCTGTACATTATGCCCAGGGCTCCAGACCACGCATCTATACTCAAATTTTGACCTCACAAGCGCATCGAATAAAACGAAATATGTCCCTGTATTCCGAAGCAATCCTGAATTTCTTAGATGAAACCTCGACTCTGCTGAGAACGTGACAATCTATGTTATATGGGAACTCTACTATTGATTTCTTACGGCTAAGGAAAACTACATTGCACTTATGAAGTAAGTATTTGCAACACTTAGCATCAAGCTCATCCATGTCACCTTGGAGATTCCAGCAATCCTCAACACACTGAATTCGACGGAACAACTTGCAATCATCAACATAAAGCAAAGTTTAGAAGAACAAATGTGAACAAATATCATTTATGAAGACTATAAATAGTAGTGGACCCAATATAGATCCCTGGGGAACACCAGACAACGCAACGAATTCAGTCGATATGTAACCCAAACATCGAACCCAAAGTCGAAACTACCAGTCAATCCAAAGGAAGACTGTTTTCTGAGAAGTATACCATGGTCCAGTCGGTCGAACGCTTTAGAGAAATCTGTATAAATTACATCAACTTAAGAAGAATCTTCTAAAGCAGATGTGATATACTGAGTTATACATGTCATGTTCGTGATGGTCGACCGACCCTTATGCCCAGTTTCACCAAACAGCACTTGATCCCAGATTGATTAAACTCCGCTTGTTACTAAAGCAGGCTTAACAGTGTTTTCTGTTTCACCATGCATCAACCCGTCCGAAGATGATCGCGATTAACCAAATCGCGATTAAATAGTCAGACCATTTGGCAACGTTGTGAACAAAGAGTTATATAGTGTTCTGTATCGTATTAGCAGTGATGACCACCATTGACGCTAGGTGTCAGGTGTCATTCATTCATAACTCATAAAATTTTAAAACATTTGTCATCTTGTAAACAAAAAACAAAGTTAATTTTTGCCGAAAATGTCGAGTGATGTGCTTCGAAATGTCGGAAACTTGCAGAAGTTAAAAAGAAATTATCCCATTTCACAAAACCACACATTCTGGAAAAAAAACTATATAAGTAATTTTATTAACTTATTTATTTTTATTAACAAGTTTAACTGCTTTTTAAATAATATTTCAATCAAACATATCAATAATAATGATTCTTTGCAATAAATTTCATAAAACACAAAAACAAAGTTTACGTGTATTTTAAATGGGAAATATTGAGCCTATACATATAGTCATATATTTTGATAAAATTGACCCAAAAATTAGAAATTTCCGGAAAAATATCATAATTACATAGACAAGAGTTCCATACTGATAAATAATTATTAATCTCAACTTGAAAGGTTATAATCCTCCAAAAATGGCCGATTAGTGCTAAATCGCGATTGGTCGATTAAATGGCGCTTTGGATTGTGGTGAAACGCTACATTACATTAATCGTGATCTAAGGCCTCACTTAAAAGTCAAGATTAAAGCATTTGGTGAAACTGGGCCTATATGAATCCATTTTGCAAATCCGAGATTCGAAATTTCACGTGAGCTTAAACAATGTTACAGAGTAATCTTTCGAATACTTTACTGAAGTTGCTCATAATAACAATTGGTTTACAGTTTTCGACCATATTTTTGACATTATTTTCTAAAAAATATAATATTATATATTATTGAATACATAATATTATATGGTCGAAAACTGAAAACCATTTTAAATTGTATCAACTCTATGTATGTTTCGACATTCATTATGTTATTTGTGTTCAGTATTTTATGTTATTTAATCATGGAAATATACTAGCTTCAACAATGTTTAGGAGTTGTTGAATTGGTTCATCCAAAGGAGTGCTCATTAGCGAATATTGAGACAAATTAAACAATTCAAGGACAACATTATTAAGTTAATCGATTCACTATTCGTCGTATTGTACACAAATTTGAAGGTAGTACCAAGTGCTAGTCGATTGATCGAATAGAGTTGTCTATGAATTCTTCTCAAATTCAAGATACTTATAGCAATTTTTGCACGATAGATACACCTTCTACTTAAACCACAAAATAACTATTAAAAAACCATTCGGCTTCATTGTCAATGCTGTATTGGAATACTATAGAAGGCGTTGTCTTTGTGATGAAATCTTATTGAATGTACAATGTAGATTGTCGATATCGAATATTCTTAAGTAAAAGAAATTCAAAACGCCTGAGAAATCAGCACCATTCTTGGGTTCTTTAATTCTTTCATTCAGCCTATTGTACACTCAAGATGACTCTGATGCGTATACTTTTAATAATGGACCCCAGACATTGCAGCGAGGTACTCCATCTCATATTGGATCTAGACTTACCTAGTGTAGCTTTTATGTTTTGTTGATAATTTTGCTGTTGTTTCGGTTGATTTTCGCATTATTGAATTGTTGTTTATTCAGAATTTAGTACAAGTGAAATTTTATTGACTTCTTCATCCAGCATAACTCACAAACATTCACGAAAGGTTATAAATTCGATCGATTAAATCATTAATGATATTTTGATCATGATTCTACCCAGAAAGTAATTGAATGTGCAATAAATTAATTCACCTCGACTCAAAGAGAGGATGCAGCAGGTTAATAATGACTGAAAGGTCAACCCTCAATAGGTTTTGTGTACAAATGGGATGGAACAGAGGCAGTCATTTGGTGACAGTGGCGGCGTATTTCTTCTCCCCAATGGACAATCCTCTCACTGAATGAGTTGTTTTCGTTGTTCCTAAATGATTTTTTCACTTCTACTGTTGCGCGACAAAAAGCTAGTAATGTGTTAAATTGCTGAACTTTTCTAACTGCCTTTGTGAACTGGGCCAAGATGGAGGATAATGTAGTTTCGATAGTGGAGGTAGTTACGATGCAAACTACACATATTGTGTGGAATGAGTTGTATGCTAGAATTGAATACATTCTTACCTTAGGATAATTCGAAAGAAGAATTTTGAAGAATTAATTGAGCTGAAATATTGCAGTAGATATTACTGTATTCAGTAGAACGACAGCATAACACGTTTGATATTTCATTATTCTGCTCAGTAAATTTCAGTAAGTTTGGATACCTATTTCAAAATTTTATTTGGATGTATTTTTTTATTCCATTTTTTGGATTCCACGTATAGATTCCAAAAGGAGAATCATGGAAATTTCAGAGGATTTTGAGAAATAGGTTACCCCGAACTTTTTCAATGATTGAAAATAAAAAAGCAATTTTTATATTATGCGAATTTTTTAAGAAAGATGCTTTTTTTGTGATCAAGACAATTACGTTTTTTGTAACAAAAGAATGTCGAAATTATAACGAATAGATTAACATATCGATTTCTAACATTCTGAAATTTTTTGAATAATTTTTACATGAAAATTGCTCCTAAATCGTTTATGTAAGTTCTCATAGTTTATATAAGTGCCTGAACCTTTTCGGAAAATATCGTGTGATTACAAACCATTAAACAATAACTATATCAACTGGACTATTATAATAGATGTGACAAAATTCACACCAAAAAAATGTTTCCTTCGAGCCGGATTTGAACCAGCGACCTATGGATAACTACATTTCTTTACTACTACAGTCCACCGCTCTACCAACTGAGCTATCGAAGGTGATACTTTCAGTTACAATTTTCAACGTTGTAGAACGATTTCTGTTGTGAAACTTTCTCTTGATATAGATACTTATTAAGAATACCGAAGGAGGTCAAGTTTGGCAGTATATAAATGAGCGATATTTGGTAACTCGTCCGACCATTCTTAACGCCTAATTATGTTATTTTGTGTTTTTATTGTTTTATTTTTAATTTAAGCGAAAAATAGAGTGGATATCGGACATAATTTTCTATTCAACAATATTTCAGTGAAGAATTTCTGAAAATTTATAATTTGATTTCATTCCAGTAACCCGATGTTTCGTATTAATTTCATTAGTTATAAGAACTTTTTTTACGTAGTTTACGATTCAATTTACATCGATATTAGATGGTAGATCTAGATTTTACAAACATGGTAATTATGTAAAAAAATATGTTCTATGTCTAAATTTTTATCAAATAATTTGAATTTTCCGAGATGTAAGAGAGAGATCGAATGTAACTAATCAACAGTCCCATAACAAAGTTGACCATTCTTCATAACAATAACTTTTCCTAAATTTCAACACAGTAACTATAAAAATGATCCTTAGATTTATCATTATCTCATGATCCTTAGATTTATTTGAGTTTACCTATTGGTCAAACTCATAACTTTTGTCATATTTTCTTCCTTCTTTTCAATTCTATTAATTGTTTACGTGTACCAGGTTTGTTATATCCGGTACTCCCTTTTTTCCTAGGTTTTTTTTATCTTCATTTCAGTTACTTCTTTCAATTCAAATTGGTATAGTATATCCAAAGTCACTTGGAGGAAGCTAGAATATTTCGATTTTACAAGGGTTGTCCAAGTTTCCAAGAATTCCTTTGGGATCAGTGATTTTATTGCCTAACAATACTTTAAAATAAACCTCGTATTCAGCAGATCGCAGTATCCACTTCAAAGGGAATTCTGGGCAAGTGTTTTTATGGACTAGTTCAAGTACCATACTTGTTAATCAACTTTTAAAATTCCTCATTCAGGGAATGAATATTTGATAAACTCTCCATCTATGGGATCATCCAATTTGTCGTTCACAAAAATCGACAGTTTTTGACATTGTTGATATTATTTGTGGAAATTATGGGATATTCCCAGTAGAATTCGTATTATTTCCTTTCCGTAGTGAACGTATGTTCAATTGTCTATAATTTATTTGCATTTTTGTCGGAGATCGATACTTGTCGAGAAAAAAGCAACTGATATTTTCATCTTCAGGTCGGTTTAATATTTTTCCATATCGACTAAACTTTCTGGAAATTACTAAGAGTAGCTGCAAGATTTTGGTATAGATGAATATGATGTTCTTACAATCCCTAGTCAAACTCAAAAGCAGCTTTCTTCGTTTTGGAGTTGGCATTCCACTTTCCCATGAGATATCTTGAAAAGTTTCCTTTTCGATTCAATTTAAATTGGTTTGAAATTAGTTCTTCTCTATAAGGTTCAATTGTGTGACCTGACACATAGAGAATTCTCGAAGTGTCATGTCACGTCTCGGTAACCATAAGTTCATATTATGAGAATTATTTGACAAAAATGTTCTATTTATTTTATTTTTTTTTAATTTATGAAAAATTTTGTTAAGTAATAACGTTTTTTGTTCAAAATCATCTGAAAAATACTCACTTGACGAAAACCAGTTATACAAGGTCTTTCATCATAAACTGGTCAAACATATACAGTTGCGCAGGGCTGTCGCTAGAGGGGAGGCAGTGTAGGCGGTCGCCTGGAGGGCAAAACTCAAGGAGGGGCATTTCAGGCTTGATCAACAAAAATCAAATGTGTAGAAATTCAAATGACTGAATGAGTTTTAATTCGGTGAGGAACAACAGGAAGGAATAACGACATTATGCATTATATTCATAAATATCCTGTTGTCCTGTTGTATATGTTTGTCCAGTTTATGATGAAACACCATTTATATATGTATACGAAGTAATCAAAAAGGTCGAACTTATACACAACCTATATCGATTGCTAACAAGTAACGCGCAAAATATTCTGACTAGGTGGTCCTAGCTATCGCTATATGGAATTTTTTTCCCTAAAAAGAAGGATAAACTAATGTAATAGCAAAACCGTAGTGAGATGAAACTATCCAGTCCTCGTACAAATTTGCGGGTTTTTTCCCTCCATAACAGGCCAAGGCTGCAGGACCCCCAAATATATATATCCTCGTCGGCCGAAAACACAAGGGAGACAAAGCAGACAAGTTAATTTTGTTCCGCTTCCCAAATTATACGTCTGGATTGTGATCTATATTCACGACTGGACTTTGGGGAAGGATATCGAAATTGTGAATTATTGGGACGGCACAAAGGAAACCCTAGTATATCAGTGTACGTTTGCGATAACACTGGCTGTATTGGGGAGCAACAAATTCATTTATTGTCCGATATTAGTACGGTCCCTTGTCCGGCTAATCAGATACAGATATGGTGCATTATTGAACCGCTGGGTCTCGCATATCGAACTGATCGGACTGGATTTTGGAATTAGGTGACTATTCTTTCTTTATTTCATTTTTTTTTCTACTTAGGCGTAGGGGAAATGCGGACAAAACGACATATGCGGACAAAATGAACTTTTAAATTTTTTCAAAAGTGGTACCGTATAGCTCGGGGTTTCACAGTGATTCAGTTTCTGCTAGTGATGATGGCAATCCTGGGAAGAAATTGAGATCCTACTGTCTGTTTCACTGGTGCAATTGCTACAAATGTGTTTACGTCGGTTGAATTTTTTTGTTCACTTGGTTTCTGCTTCTGGAGAGTGTCATTACGATATTCGTTGTTTTTTTTTTAAGTATTCTTGTTGGTAATGTTATAACGTAATAATACATTGCATGTCATTTTGTCCGATATATATCAAAAAAATATATTTTTGGAAATAATATGGAATTTTGATTGATTTTTACGTGGAGCTCATTTTCATGTTGTTTTGAACTCATTTTGCACGTACCATACGTGATATAACGTGAAATTCTGTTATGTATCTTGTAAAAAATACGATATCCTTTCCTGATGAAATTCTTTCACCACTTCCTCAGTGACCAGGCATAAGAAAGCCAGAAGCTCGCAAATGCACGTTAACGCCTTATTTTGACAAAACCAAGGCTAAATCTGCTGCGACCATTACTCCCAAAAAGAAGAAACAAGAAATTACAGAAACATCCTTCAATGATAAAAAAACCCTGTGGTATAAAAAACGAGGCCGTTGAAAAATAAAAAAGGCGATGACGATGAAGAATTCGACACTAAACCGTTTCAAATTAACAATAAAAATGAAAATGTCGACGACTGCCCCTGCATTTATTGCATGACGTTTTTTTTTCGTTTCATACCTGGTGAGCATACTGATCTAATTATTGAGGTTCAAAAGAATAATAGGTTGACAGGAATTTACAGTAAGGCGATAACATGCCGCGATAACATTGAAATATCTACTCTTCACATAAACATAGACTTTTAGTCAAAACTACCTCCCCCTCCACCTCCCTTTGTTTAAAATGTCGATATTGATGAGTAATTACTATAATTATCATAGAACAGCTGGTAATTGTTAGTTAGAGGGTCAAAACCTTTGTTTTTTGGCAATTTTTGACATTTTCAGAAAATTCCTCTAATTTTGATTGACTGTATATCGGTTGATATAAGGTTTCAAAAAAAGTTTGAGGGAACAAAATTATAAGGTATTCAATCTACAACTTTGAAAATAAACGTTCTGGTCGAAAACTACTTAGTTTAGAAGTTATGAGCAAAAAACTGAAAGAAGTCCGGAAATGTTCTTCGGCCCTCCTGAAGTTAGCACAGGGTATATGGATAACTTGTCAGAGTCATACCACAGCACCCCTGTAGAAGTTACATTAGGTTCGGAATTTTTTCCAGCAGACCCACTTTTTTTTTATTTGTCTACTGGACTATTAGTGCTTTCCATATTTTTTTCAGTTTGCAAAATTTCATAATAAACTAACTCAAGAAAACAAATTTTTCAATTCGAATTCCGCATTCTACTATATACCACACTTAAACTGTGAAAATTTCATGAACACACATGAAAAACAATACGAATCCTGAAAACCTGACCCCCAAACGAGAATAACTGTTTATTTAATCAGTTTCGCAGCTGCTTACGCGAGTTGAACGCCCCAAGAGCTATAAAGATGGCGGTATAACTTTCAAGAGTGCCGTTGTCTTCAGACAGGGCAAACAAAGTGAAAAACAACACTTTGAGGTCGAAATATCACGAACTGCTCTTGTTATAAGAAGAATAAGTAGACAATTGACATCGACGCAGCTAACTTGCCCGCACTTCTGTAAACACGTTAGGGATTTCCCACCCTTATCGACGTTTGGGGGAATTGCTTGGATAAACAAACTTTCTTAGGGGATGGATAATACAAAAGCACATCGCTTTCTCCGTTTTGTCTGAGCCCTTTTAGGGAAAGCCAGTGAATTGTTTTGATGGTATATAAATAGCTCAGAAATACTTAACACAGTTCATTAAATGTTATTAGGGCTTCATTTTGTAGAATTTGAAACTAACCGTCGAGAAAAAATCACATGTGGCTTGAATTCCTTATTTAATTCTCTAGTAAAATCTCAACTCAGTAGGATCTGTTTCCACAGAAATATTATGTTTTTTTTATATTCTGCTCTATCAAAAAGAAGTTGAGCAAGAAGCTTCTAACTATTATCCTGAATATTTTTTTTGTGGGATAAAGGTACGGTTACAGAATACATGATCAACAACATAAATGCCAAATATAAATGCTAACTAAATGAATATACTTGCCATACTTTATTTCGGGTTTTATTTCCGATATTCTGTTCGAATTTTTTATGGTTCTGAAGACGCTACCAACAAGACGCCTAGGACTATGATTCTGAGTAGTTCACTCATATCAAAATTTTCATCCTATCTGGCCAGTTACAGACAGGTCAACTGAGTTTCTTGAAAAAAAACACCAGGAGTGTAAAGGACGAGTAGCATTTTCAATCAACCATAATTTATGCGAGCCAGTTCCATAATTTATGCGAAAAGGCTACTTTTGCTAAGGATACCTTTATTAGAAAGTTGCCTTTGAAGGTAGCTCGAATGTGGCTCCGGTTCCATAAACATAATCCGACTGTCTTTTAGAGAAAGCTTTTTTATATTAGGAACTGTCAAGTTTCGTAGGGTTTGCTATTCCGAGTACTAACGATTTATTGCTTGCATTTGATAATACTTCATATAAATTGGAATTTTTTAGATAAAAATAAGAAAAACATTTAGTATTCTGTGTATAAAATGAAATTAAACGAAGGTACCTTATTTTAAATTTTCAAATATGATTATTTTAATGAGAGCATCCGGACTTTATGATGAAAGATACTCCGAAACTTCTTCAACCTCAAAATTGCTTTATAGGACACGTTATATTTGTGAAGGAAACTTCTCACGGAAATGGAGACTTTACTTTAGATTATGGAACTACCATCAGTTTTGTTATGAAATAAAACACTTACAAGGGCGTAAATATAGGGGGTTCTGGAAATAATTACCTCTCAAGATTCCCAAAACTTGTATTCTGTATTTGTGTATTCACAAAATTACCCCCCAATAAAAAAAAACTATCTACGCCCTTGCAGATTTATGAGATAACTTCAGTTACTAGTGGTATTACTATTGCAGATACCACAGCTGTCTTTGAATATTTATGCATTAGAGTCCGAGGGAAACAGTTTGAACATTTACTGTAAGTTAGATTTAAGAATTAAATAAATAATCGAAAGTTAAGTCTGTTTTTAATTAATTTACCTTTTTTTTTCAATAATATTCCTTTTTCGCTTCCCCTAATCCATCTTTTTCCCTATTGTGACTTTAACAAATAATAACAAAGCCCGGTATCAAATGTAATGTCATAGCAAGCGGCAAAATTACCTGATAGCGGGATTCCTAGTTTCAACTTAGTTAAGTAGGGCATCGGTAAAATGATGAAAACACCTAGTTTTATGGGCATAAGATTCGTGTATTGTACCATTTCTAAATCTGTCTAAAATGCCCAATTTTTTTATGTAACTTGCTCGTTTTGTTTCAAGGATTTTTTTTCCACGGCAGGTGTCCAAAGTCGAAGTTCTCGTTTTGCTAGGAATTGAAATCAAGATTTATCCATTAATTTACGGAAATCGACATAACTTTTTGACAGAATCATACTCATGTCATCTTAAATAACTATTTAAGATTCCATTACAACAAAAAAATAAGCTTCGAGAGCTTTCCAGCAGAATTCTGACCCTGACAATGTTAAAAAAGGTGAAAATTCACTAAAAAACGTAATTTGGTAATAACTCGAAAACCATGCAACTTTTACTGGGGTCATGTTAGGCTGGTTAGGTCCCTCTTTAGCTGACCTACCTCCGGTGTCACTGTGACGTGCCACTTATGGGACATCCTGTATATACCAGCCATTTTTAGTCTAGATGTTATAAGCCATATCGGAAATTAGTTTAAGAAAATTGAATCGTAATTTTATAAAACGGTATCATTTATGCATTAGAGTCCGAGGGAAACAGTTTGAACATTTACTGTAAGTTAGATTTAAGAATTAAATAAATAATCGAAAGTTAAGTCTGTTTTTAATTAATTTACCTTTTTTTTCAATAATATTCCTTTTTCGCTTCCCCTAATCCATCTTTTTCCCTATTGTGACTTTAACAAATAATAACAAAGCCTGGTATAGTATATCCAAAGTCACTTGAACTAGTCCATAAAAACGCTTGGTCATAGATGTCCCTTTGAAGTGGATACCGCGATCCGCTGAATACCGAGGTTTATTTGAAAGTATTGCTAGGCAATAAATTCACTGAACCCGAAGAAATTTCTGGAAATTTGGACAACCCTTGTATAATCGAAATATTCAGCTTCCTCCAAGTGACTTTGGATATACTATATCAAATGTAATGTCATAGCAAGCGGCAAAATTACCTGATAGCGGGGTTCCTAGTTTCAACTTAGTTAAGTAGGGCATCGGTAAAATGATGAAAATACCTAGTTTTATGGGCATAAGATTCGTGTATTGTACCATTTCTAAATCTGTCTAAAATGCCCAATTTTTTGATGTTACTTGCTCGTTTTGTTTCAAGGATTTTTTTTTCACAGCAGGTGTCCAAAGTCGAAGTTCTCGTTTTGCTAGCAATTGAAATCAAGATTTATCCATTAATTTACGGAAATCCACATAACTTTTTGACAGAATCATACTCATGTCATCTTAAATAACTATTTAAGATTCCATTACAACAAAAAAAATAAGCTTCGAGAGCTTTCCAGCAGAATTCTGACCCTGACAATGTTAAAAAAGGTGAAAATTCACTAAAAAACGTAATTTGGTAATAACTCGAAAACCATGCAACTTTTACTGGGGTCATGTTAGGCTGGTTAGGTCCCTCTTTAGCTGACCTACCTCCGGTGTCACTGTGACGTGCCACTTATGGGACACCCTGTATGATGAATCAAATGAATTTTTCCACATTAAAAGCCATTTTGATTTAAAATACTGAAAAAGAATTTTCATCATCTTATATCTTGAATTCAATTTAATAAAAGTGCGAACGCCAATCAGGGCAATTTTTTCCATGAAAATATTTTTTTTCGTGTTTATATAGGACTTATCTACAAATTGAAAGTAATTTTTTGAAATTACTTTTAATTATTAGGGTGGCCCAGAGAGCACGAAACGTTGGATACGAAATCTGATTACGTCAAATTGAGAACAATTTACTGTCGAATAAAAAATTCCTGTAACATTTTTTGATAATATTTGAAATAAAGTGGGAAAAAAAGAAGAATCAAAATGACAGAATTTACTTTTCTTATGATATCTCGAAAACAGGCCCTGATAATCTCGATTTGTTTGAACTGCTTGATAATGCTCCTATGAATGCAACTTTTTCTCCATTTGACCAACCTTCTAACTCTTATGGTTTAAAAGTTACCAATACAATCCCATTGAAAAAGTGGCCACCCTGTATCTGAGTGAACTGCTTCAAGTTGGGTCACGTTAATTTTCTACAAAACAAGTCATGTTCGTGTTTACATCTCAAGTATTTTAGTGGATCGTCTCATATGTACCCTAAAAGTCTTCGACTTCCATTTCCGCGAAGAGAATATGATAGCTCCTCCAATTCTAAACGTACCCAACACTCTAAAATGCGAAGAATTTTCAATAAACTGCCTTAGAAACGTCTTTGTCAGTCTACACCTGAAACAGACATTCCAACGTTTGCTTTAGCAGGGAGAATATTCTCCAGAGTGTATTCCGGCCAACGCCTAATATATTCAGTCTCTCGTATATAAGAACTTTCCACTCACTGGCTCGTGTATTGATAGGTTTGCGAATAATAATATCTTGTGAAAACCGAACATTATACGGGTCAATAGCCCGAGCAGATCCGATGTTATATATCATGGTAATTTGAAGTTTATACTGGAGCTCCTATCTGGGAAATTAATGTCTTCTGGGTCAGAATATTAAAATCTCCCCCTAGTTGGCCATTCATCGAAAAACAGTTTTTAATGTTGGGGTCCACATACACTGTGATCGTTGTTTGGAGGGTAGATCAATTAAGGCCTAATCCATTCGATATGATCTATCGTTACAGAATGTTTTTAATTCTATGACATAGCCCAGGAAGTTTTGACTTTAGATGAGTTTGTAGAATACAGAATATATTCAATTTTCATGCTTCATTCATCTATAAGTTGACCAATATTTTTTTCATGATTTGTCTCTTTGTAGTAGGGATTCATCAAGCTAATTAGCTTGAAATTTTGACCAACTACTTGACTTCAAAATCAAGGTCATGAAAAATTACATACTTGAGCGTGGCTTGACTTGATTTTAGATATTCATTGTTAGACTTGATATCAAGCTACTTGATAATACTTGAGCTTGATATGCACGCTTCGCACGGCATATATTTCTGCAATCTCGTGCGTCCTTAGACTAAATAAGGGTATTCCTCGAGTGCCGGGAGACTGAAGCATTAACAAGTGTGACTTTATTAGTAGTTTTCTCACATTTCTATGAAAGCTATTGGTAGATTTTGGTAGTTTCAGAAATATTTCTCCAAACTTGGCCAAACTGGTCAAGTACGCCAGTATCTTCAGCTCCTATTGAAAGAAAATTTTCCAGATCTGGTCTAGCAGTTACAAAAATCCGCAATAGGTTAAGCGACAAATCTATAAGATGCCTCATCAAGTGTCTTAGCTCCTGAATGTGAAATTATGAAATCAAACAAAGCCTGGAGGTTTCTCAATATTAAGAAACTTTATTTTTTTATCATTTTTCATTTCGTTATGATTTATATTGATTTAATTTATGTTTTTATTGAAAGAAAAATGATATTTTTGGTTATTCATACAATAAGCTTAATGATCAAAAGTGTTTTTTGCAAGGTTCCTTCACATTTCATCATTTTTTTATTGATGTGACACTACACACACACAATAAAACTGCAAAAAATCAAGTTGCTTGATATGATTCAAGTAACTTATGAATAAATACTTGACTAGAGTTGAGATTGAAAAACTACGACTTGAGCTTGACTTGAAATCAAGTCAAGCCAAGAACTGAATTCCTACTTTGTAGGCCAACTGAATGATTAAATTTTATGTTCATGTGACATTCCGTGAAGAAAATATATGAATGTGAATTGAAACAAGCGTTCAAAAACTCTGAAGTTTCCGTCCACCCTTTTTCATTATTTTCTTTGCAAGAAGCTGATTGATGTGTTATAATTTTCACAAAACGCCATTTTATCGATCCATACTTACACTGGTTCGGTTCTCTTCACATTCCTAGATCAATTAATAAACTGCGCTATATAAAAGAATGCAACATCAAGTAGGCGTTGGAATTTTTCGACCAAACATGGCAAACATTTTTAAATAGTTGAAAAATCGTAATTAATTAAAATTCCATTCAAATCAATATAAAAGCCTTGGGAAACTTATATATTATATATATTTCTTGAAAGGTGAAGCCGATATCGGTATCTATTTTGGTTACAACAACGTTAAATTATAGACAACTGAGTGAATTCGAGAGAGGTCGCATTATTGGATTACGAGAAGGTGGTTTTTCAGAGAAATTGCTAATCGTCTTAAACGTAACATATCCTCTCTAGTATACAGGATAGTTCAATTAGTTAGTTATTTTATGGTTTGAAATACACTTTATTGTTCAGTCTATTCCTGAAATGAGAATCTGGAAGGGTTGCAAAATACTCTTTAACAGTAGTTATGACCTCTTCATTTGATGGAAAACGCTTTCCTAGCAGAAATATTAGGGACCAAATCTGATGAATTCGGTGGATGCCCAAACAATTTGATTTTTAATTAAAGGATTTTAACCATTGTCAAATGCTCTCGTGACACGGTGCATTGTTCTGATGAAAAAAAAATTATTTTGCAAACCAAGTTTTTTTTATGAATTTTTTTTTCGGCTAGTCTGAAAGAAAACAATAATTTTTTATATTCAATTACTTGATATAATTTTCATATTTTATATCCACATTCTTTGCTAAATTTTACACCCGAACTAGTTTCTGAGCCGAAGAACCAGGCTCACCCCACTCTTTAACCTCTTGATTTGATTCAGTATCATAGTAATAGACTCTCATTCCTAGTGTTGAATCGACGTACAAAATGCACTTTCTTTTATCGATTTATCAATTTTCTCAACCGGAAGAAATGGCGTTCATGTAAATAATAAAAAGAAGTGGCCCAAGGACGGATCTCTGGGGTACACCACATCACACATGTCTTACATACGACTATTGCGATCTACACACTGTTTCCTTTTCAGGAAAAGGAATGAATGACATCAATTGCACTCCAATCAATATTATAGAACTTCAATTTCTCAAGCAGCTTTTTTTCTCATATATTTCTGTCATCAGTTCAGCAAAATCTTGTTCTTCACGAAATGAAAGTGCATCTCGCGTTAATATTCAATTTGGTGATTAAACCTCCTTTGAAACTCCCATGAGTATTTGTATTCTTTTCACCTTGTTACAGCATGTACGATGAAACTGTAGCCTGTGTAGTACATCACAATACTTTGGAGCCCTCTTATATTGCATTCTTTATGTCTCAGAGTATATTTTCGAACCTAGCATCAACTGCTGGAACAAAACATCGACAACAAAATCTATTACAATTCACAAATTGAACTGAACGTTTGAAGAATAGACGTGTACTACAAGACTGATCCATTCTCGAAATGCATGCTTGCCAAAAGCGAGAAAATTGCCGAAACATATTCCAGCGCCCAACAGACTCGAAAATTGCTTCCCCAAAAGCCAAGACGTCGCTTTTCGTGCTACGAGTTACAGGTAAAACTCTTCAATTCCTCATTGTTGGCATTCTATTATACGTCGAACCTTGCTGAGAACATATATGACTAGTTACTTCCCTTTGTTGGCAGGCATGTTCTCCGAAGCCGCCATTGTTGCCCTTCTAAGGTTCTTGTTCACGACTTCGCATTCTGGCCCTTTGTTTGGGGAGCGGAGGTCAACCCAACCCGTGTCTCAGCAATTCTTGACCTCATATACCATAATTGGTCCCTTGTGTATTATCTGTTGAACTACACGCTTGTCGAATTTCCTGAGTCACCCAACTGGATGTTTGGTCACGCTAGAAAAGGTACGGAGGCCACCTCGACAATTATAATTCACTTTCGGAGATGCAATGATTAATTTTGTCCTCAATGGTGGAAAAAATCGAAGAAAGCCTTGAGGTGGAGTTTGCTGGTCTTTGTGCTTCCGTATATTGACCATAAAAATATTTCACATTTGACACATTATGATCTATTAAACATAGAGGTTTCTCAGGATTCCTCAACAATTGGAAATGAGAAATATGAACTGAGAAGGTTCGATCTATTGATGTATTGACAACAAATAACAGAAACAAAAGGAAAGTACTGATGTGAAATCATTCATTTGCTAATTGAGTTCATGGAGACCTCAACCTTTTATAGGTTTATATGTGATCGCCAAAGAAGCAATTAGAGAATGAATGAATGAGTGCTCCTGATTCCAAGTCAGTGATTTTTCACTATTCATTTTTTACAGGATATTCCTTGTGAGAAGATAATTTTCCTTTTACATCTCGATCGTAACTGCAGTTTTGAAATAAATAAAATACGAAATTTGAACGCCAATATTCAGGAAACCTCTAGTTGGATGTTGTCCATTAACGAACTCAACAGTAGCATTTGACATCCAGAACAATCCTGCAACCCAAAAGTTCATAGGTTCTTCCATTCACCAATTGCATTCTAGGAGACCATAACAATTCGAAGGTTTATATGTGATCTCCAAGGAAACAATAAAAAGTGAATGGACGAGCGCTTCAGGCTTCATTTTTTTTCGATATTCTTCTTGGATTATCTATGGTTGTGATCGAGCTACTAACACTATCGTTAAAAGCTTGTAATGATATCTATAAACATATTAAAATTTACTCAGTCGGATCTGTTGTTACTGCAATATTAGATTTTTGTTTTTCGATATTTTTCTTGAATTTTTATGATTCTGGTTATGCTATCCACACGAAATTGAGCACTAAGCTCCAATTGGTTGTTCTGTAGATATATACACGTAATATCTCAGCCTAATCAAATTTGTAATCACGCAAATATTGAGTATTTTTTCAATTTTCCATGGTTCTTATGGCGTGATTAGATTGAAAAATTGCACGGAGCTCAACTTTGTTTTTTGTAAATAACCAGCAAAATGCCAAATCCATCATGGTTATGAAAAGAGCGGAAAATTTTCTTCGATATTTTCCTTGAATTTCCTATGGTTCTGATTATGCTATCAATCGAACATTTTGCGAGAAACTAGAAATGGTTTTGCTTTATGAATTTCGGGCTAACAATTTGAAAATTATTTGGATAAAATAATATAACAATCGGTTCTAAGAAGAAGAGCTCAAAAAAAGCGTATTGAAGTGTTTTTGCAGGCTATGAGATGTGATAAATAAATATATCTTTCCACAAACGTTGAGACAATATGTTGTCTTCATCAATATAATGTTGAAGTTTGATTTCACAGACGTGTATCATTATTAAATCAAATTAAAATATTATTACAGAATTGATTTTATATTTTATCAAGTCTATATGCGTCTATATTTTTTGACAATATTCTCCTGATTCCATTGTTAAAATATCATTCACACCGAAATAAGCATATTTCAGTCAGATCAGTTCCTCAGTTTCTACAAGCCGCACTTTCACTACTAATGAAACTACTCCCTTATACAGTCCATTCAGGAATTATTGACATCCCGGGTGGCTTTGGAAAATCGAAATTGAGTTGGTACTGGCTCATTCAGTAACATTTTGAATTGCAGATTTTGGGTTGGCATTGGAAATGTCATTGACAGGAGGTTAGATTTCAGTTTGTTTGTGTTATTGGTTTTGATCGAAGAAATTCTGAAACTTAAAAATTGTATCAATTTCAAACACACATTGTTTAGTTTATTTGAGTATTTCTCACAGTACTGTTCGAAAAAAGAAGAAGGCAAGTCATTACAACCTGGATTATTAGTGGAAGAAAACCTGTGCAATACGATTTCACCTTCAAAGAATCATTGAATGATTTGATTGTTACCAAAAGCAACCAATATATCAGTCTGGATAAAATTTGACCAAAAAGCATCTGGATTTTAATCAATCAACGTCAACATTACATAAACTTAATTGGCAAAAGTTAACAGTTAAGAAAAGGAAAATTCTTATTGATGAACAGAAAAATATAATAAGTTGAGTACGATTTTATGGTGAATACAGAGAATATTTGCAACAAAATGTGAAATTCATTTATCTGGAGGAAATTTGGTTTTTTTGATAATGGCAGCATTATTCAACAGTGGACTCTAGAAAGACAACAAAAAAATTTTCAAGTATATTCAAGGGTAAAAGTGGAAGGATTACTATTTTGAATGCTGGATATTTGGATTTTTACCTGGATGTTTTGTTTTGACAGTGGTGATCATGAGGATCAAATAAATCTATGAAGAGAGAATTATTTTATAATTGGATTGCTAAACAAAGTCTTGGCATTGCATCTATAGTTTATTCATATTCTATATTGAAATTAAGTATTGTTTATATGTTTTCTGTTCTTCAATGAGTAATCCAAAAATCTAATAAATTCCAATTGCTTTATAGAATTTTTACTGAGTATTAAATCGAAAAATATATTCAGAAAAGTAACTTCAAGAATTTCTTCACCTCTTACCCACTTGAAGATAATAATAGAATGCAATAAAATTTTATCCAGTGTCCATCAGTAATGCAACAATTTTTTAAGAGCCTTTGATGAAAAGGAATATGCATATTTTAATGATCTTCAATGGGATCTTTCATATGGGCGACTCTTAAATGAATAGATATCTCTTCATTGGATTTCCTTGAAATGAGATAGCATTTCACTATATTTTTACGTTATATAATCTGAATTTCAATTTATGAAATCATGACTGTATGCGTCCCTTCGTAATAATCGTAATTTCGAAAATTCAGGATCTTTCGGATACAAAAATGATGAAAATAATTTAAACTGGTTATTTCTATGATGAACCATAGCAATTTTTAGTGATATTCTCGTAACCAGAAATAAAGCCGCGACTAGACGTTCATGGCCTACTTCGATGTCAATAATTCCTGAATGGACTGTATATTATTCAGCCCGTTGAACTACGAAGATGGTTAAAAAAAATGACATTGTTAGTAAGTAAGCATTATAGATTTTCTATTTCAGTTCTAAACTTTATAAATTGAATATTTGTTTTTCAAATGCCTGTTCTCAAATTTTGAATGAAAAACATCTATGAGACATATATAACAAAATAACATTTTCTAAAAATTAGGAATCTATTTCATCGCGTTGCTTCCGCCATTTTGCATCTTTTCCGTCCCAATGCACATCAACGAATTTTAGGGGATCATAAAATTCAATGAATATTGAGCATCTCTTATCTCTTTCGGCGCATTTAAAAATCTGAATGAACACAAACTCCTCACGATCTCATTATAACACTGATCGAGTCAGTGGCGCACTTGAAGGGAAAAGGATCTCTCACTAAAATCTATTAATTTATATCAAATTACAGGAGGCATTATATTGTTATTTTACATTCGATTGATTTTTTTTATCTCCAATAAAACTATAGTTCTGAAATAAATGAAAAACAAAATGTTGAAATTCAAATTACACAATTATTTGTTCAGATTTTATCGAAGCAAATTCATTCAGTCAAATAAAGATGATATGTTTACACAGAATATTGGGAATTAATAATGACACTCAGTTGAATTCGTAAAATCTAAGACAAAACGATCTACAGGGTGTTTCATTTAAAAGTGTCCACCCTCAATAACTCAACAACGAATCAGAATTTGTGAATACTAAATAAATAAGAAAATATTGGGAATATTGGACACAATTTTATTCTATTGTTTAATTTGTAACAACGCCGACGTTTCGAAACAGTTCGTTTCTTTTTCAAGGCTAGTTACGACAAACAATATTGTACGTTTATTAAAATCACTGAGACAATTTTCAAGGAATCGAAATTCTTTCACACCGCAGATAATCAACATCAACATCCATAAAGTTATTTTCAATCTAATTGAAAATGGGTAATTTGTAACACAAATCCTTACTGCCCATCAGTCGGGTTACAGAAGGGGTTATAGCACTACCACTCTTCTTTTAAATGTAACAGATGATATCCTGCGCTCTATGGATGAGGGGCATGCTTCAATTCTTACCCTGTTAGATTTTGCAAAGGCGTTTGATACCCTTAACCATCAGTTGCTCTGTTATTACGGTTTTGATGAATCTTCTTTGAGATTTTTTAGGTCTTATCTCTTTGGTAGATATCATTGCGTTAAATTACGTGATGCCTGATAACTTCGGGTGTTCCTCAAGGTTCCATTTTTGGTCCTCTGCAATTCCTTATATAGCTGATATGTATAAGGTCGTTAAGTTTGTTGACATCTATTTTTATTGCGATGACACTCAGGTTCATCTATCTTTCCTCCCCTCTGCCATTTCTATAGCTGTCGGACGGTTAAATGAAGACTTGTCAAGCATTGTGCAGTATTGCAGAAGTAACAATCTGAGAATAAATGTCAAAAAATGTTTCTATATACCCTTCTTTCCGCGAACGTTTCTTGCGGGGGTTGAGGTTATGATAGGTGTTGAGAAGATTCTATCCTCCTCCTGCTGTAGGAACCTGGGTATATTTTTCGATTGTCGACTGAGATTTAGGGAGCATGTCTCTATGCTGTTGAGAAATTCTTTTCTGGCACTACGTTATTTGTATCACCAGAGACAGTTTTTAGATTTCCATTCACGTAAGTATCTCTGCGAAACTCTTGTGCTGTCCAAGCTGAGCTATGGATTGCCTAGATTTCATCGAGAGATATAGCTTACAAAAAGTGCAGAATTCGTGCTGCCGCTACGTTTTAGGTTTGAGAAAATACGATAGGGGGATCAGTGATGGAATAAATGGGTTAGCGTGGATCAGGGTTGAAAATATTTTTCGGATTCAGATGAGTATTACTGTATATCGAATTTTGAGTACGGGTATTCCTCCTTATTTGAAAGCCAGGTTGGTCTACAGACGAGATGTTCACCGTGTTGCTTTAAGGCATGGGCAGAGGCTCATGCTGCCTCGATTATGTTCAGCCATGTTTCAGCGCTCTTTCACCTTTAATGCAGTGAAATTGCATAATGAGATGCTGATTGCATGTGGAGGTTCTTCTTTGAACTCATTGAGCAAAGAATTGAAGATTGTTTTATTTTTGAGCCAGTTGCAGATTTTGTAGATAAGTTTCATTTTTGGTGATATTCATGATGTATATTATTATGTTGAATTTCCTTTTATTAATTTCAATTTTTTTCTTTATTTGTATTTTGTTGGGGGTTGAGTATCTAGTAAATTTCGCATTCCATTCTGAGCAATCAATATTCTGATTGGAGAATAACAATAACAATAATTTTATGCGGTCTGAAAGTCAATCAAATTGAATATAAATTCTAGAAATCTGTACAACCTAAGCTGAAGCTTATGTGTTGCACAGAGTTTCACAATTACCGAACACATCAATTGTAAAAAATAACTCAGCCACCATATCACTCATCTCATACATACTCACTCGATCCAAGAAGGAGAGAACGATAAACGAATACAAAAAATATACGCATCCTATTTCAACACTTTCAAAAATTGTTCATAATTCTGCCCGATATATTCCGCCAATTTATGTCTGTTGTATTTCTTTTCTAGATCAACATTTTTCAGAGCAGCAGGCAAAACATTGATAAACTTTGGTCCCAAGTATTCCAAACAACGCTGTAAATGATTCCATACATCGATATCTAGTGGAGAAGATATGGTCTACGTGAATAATATAACGTTTTATCTGATGCACTATACACTCAAAAATATATAATTGTCTTATGTTCATTTTGTTGCAGTCACTAAACAATAATTCTGTACTATACGTTCTATCCACCCTCAAGATAATTTTCAAAATATACTTCTGAATGATCTGCAATCCCTCCAGAGCATTATCGTATAAACCACCTCATATAACCAACGCATACCTCAACACCGACTCAACCAAAGAATCATAAACTTTCAGTGAAGTGGAAGAATTTGCTACATCGCGAAGATTGTAAAAAATATATGCCAAGCCCTTAAGTCGAGTCCTCAAATACTCCACATGCGCATCCCATCTCATATGTTGGTCCAAGAAAACCCCTAAATATTTAATACTTGAAACCCTATCAATTGGTGGACAGGTGCAGTTAGAATTATTACAGTCAGCTCTATGAACAGTTAATAATGATATATCAGGAGATTTGGTTGTGTTGAAAGCTCATCGAAAACCAAATATTAATCAACCCCATACCTTCTTCGGCTCCTCTGTACACCTCATCCCATGTTTTCCCTCTGAACAGCAACATTGTATCGTCAGCATATGACAAAATCTTACAGTTTGGGATATTCAAAAAAAGTAGCTGATTGACGTAAACGAGGAACGGAACCGGCCCCAGAACAGTACCCTGTGGAATGCCCATACCCAAAATTCCTCGATCACTCAGCTGTCCATTCAGTGAGACCCTCTGTACTCTGTCATGCAAATAATCCTTCAGCAGTTTCAAACAGTTACCCCTCATGCCCACCGTTTCTAGTCTATCCAGTAATATTTTGTGCGAAACGGTATCCAACGCCTTCGCTAGATCCAAGAACACACCCATGGAGTTTTCCCCTTTATTCATAGATTTTATCAATGAAGAAATTAACTGCTCCATGGCATCCTGGGTTGACTTGCCTTGTCGAAAACCGAATTGATTAGAACTAATTATATTACATTTTTCAAGAAAATGTGTTAACCGAGATTTCAAGCATTTTTCGTAAATCTTCGAGAAATTGTTAATAAACGATATAGGTCTATAATTCGTTAGCTTGTCCCTTTCATTCGACTTATGACACATATACCAAATTTTCTTTCTGTTCAGATAGTATAATAGAAGTCTTGAATACTAAATTTATGATATGCACCAAAGGCTGTGAAAGATGCTCATGTATGGACTTAATTACCCTAGCACTAATGCCATCCGACCCAGAGGCAGCGTTAAACCTAAGAGAGGCTATTACCTGTATCATGCGAAACAAGTGAAAGAACACTTATCGCTCGTCAACCTTGTTCATTCATTTTATTTTATTGTGAATCATTATTTTTTGTATTTGTTGAATGAAGCTTATTATTATTATTATATTATTATTATTATTATCTCATTATGATTCACAGATTTCAAAAATACAAAATAATCCAATTATTACCCCAAAGAGGCAATAAAATTCGGCAATGTTTATCAAAGCGAACGTCGACAATCCTGATGATGTTGTTGTTTTGAGCCTCAATAACTCGTTAACAACCGTATGAGGGGATGGTGAAACATCTGGATATTTATGAGTATAATGTATAATGCGACACCTTTGACGGTTTTTGATGTTAATTAAATTTGTCGGTATTCCTTCCTGTTGTTGCTGACCAAATTAAATCTTATTGAGTACTTTGAATTTCTACACATGTGATTTTTGTTGATCGAGCTTGTAATGCCGCCCACAAATTTGGTCTACCCTGCCTCTTTCCTAGCGACGGCCCTGATAACCATCACTGATGATTCAAGATCCAAAACAAATCTGCATATACAAGTTTCTGAGTTCTGTAAAGGTAAAGACAGATTCGTCATTAATGGGTCGACCCTTATCGTTTGAGACCATTTTCCATCGTCATGAAACGATATAGGTAATGTCCTGGTCGCGAAACGACCACACAAAAACATATTTCTGTCACCTGGCGTAGAATCCATTATCATATCAGCCGGCCCGCCAGCCAAATCACATTACCCGGTCGTTAGCCCTATCGGCTTTAAGATCACGCCTGACGTGAAGCTCTAATATTGCAATTCGATAACAGCCCAATCGATATCCCATACACATGGGCCTGAGTTATTGCAGGCATTAGCGATACATGCGGTCCCATCAAACGGACATACCCCCTCCTGCCCCTAAACCACCGCTATCGGGACGTCTTTGAGAATTGCCGTCATTCTTGGAGGGGGGAGAAAAACCTGACACATTTTTCGTACGTGTGTGATTTATGAGGTTATCTCTCGGAGCGATGTATTAAACGATAATGGCTTTATATATCATAATCGAATTGGCTGTTCCATTTCTATCGGAGCTTCGTGCTAACAGGAATGATTTCGTTGATGCCACGACACTGTCATTTGTGAGGGATGATTTTTAGGCGCTTGTTGCAGGTAAAAAGCGGGATAATGTGACGGTACATTACCGACAAGCACTTTAGTTTTTATTTCAACTTACAGGGTGTTTCACGTTAGCGGGTCACTGGATTTTGTGGCTTATCCAATATTGAAAAGTGACTTATCACAATGATAGTATTTTTCATGGGCTATCCATATACATTACGCGTAATTATTATGGAACAAATTAATTTTCTCAGGAGAAAAATATTTGGCAACGAAATCCTGAAACAGGTCAATTTTTGTTTCACTTTTAACAAATTTTTATGCATTTTTGAGATTTACTTCGAGACGATACCTGATGAAATTTGTCACTGAATGAAAGTTCACCATTACAGTTTTGGTCATGCACAACTTTTAACCCCTTCGAATCCGTTAATGGAGAAACAAAATTTAGTGACATTGGAAATTTATTTCGGCATTGGAGAAAAAAAAATTTTTCTTGAAAATTTCTGCACGCCTGTAAAGAACATAGAATAGAATAGAATAGAATATAATTTATTTGCTCTTAAAATATGACAAATAAATCAAATTAACCTTCAATAATTTACAAGGTGCGTCAAAGTTAAATATTTAAAAAAATTGATACAATAATATCCAATACATAATAATAATAAGTCACATTAAAAAAAACTTCAATAATAAGTCATAATAAAAACTTCAATAAAAAACCACAATAAAAAACCATAATAAAAAACCACAATGGCAACTGGCTTACAGACAATAAGTGAACTGCAATATAAAATATAAAATTCCAAATCTAAAATTTATAATCTAAAAATTCTTTAATTGAATAAAATACATTTTTTGTCAAAAACCTTTTCATTTGATGTCTGAAGGAAACCTTGCTCAGTTCCAACCAGCCTTGAGGAAGTCTATTCAACAACTTGACACCCAAAAAATTGAAGCTATCTTGGGTTCTCTTTATCCGGTGTTGTGGGAGTATCCATTTATTTCGGTTTCTAGTGGAATAATCATGATCAAATGACTCGGTTTTGTCACTCTTATATAAGGAACATAGACAGGTAAGTATGTATATTGCTGGTAAGGTCATTATTCCATACTGCGAGAACAGCTCCCTGCAGCTTGTTCTCTGTGAAACTCCAGCAATTGCTCTTATCGCCTTCTTCTGTTGCAGGAATACTACTGAAGCATCTGGTGCAGCTCCCCATAGGATAACGCCATAAGTTAACACGCTGTGGAACAGTGTGAAGTAGGTGAGTAATGCTGCTTCTTCATTTAAACAATTTTTAATTGTTCTCACATTGTACACTGCCCATGATAATCGTTTCGTCAGCTTGTGTATGTGGGGCTTCCAGCAGAGTGAACTGTCCAAGGTAACACCCAAAAGAACCTTGCCAAAAAAGAACCACATGACCCATTTTCCCTATTCAAAAAATTTGGAGGGTTGATGGGGATGGCACAGGGTGCAACAAAAATCCTTCAAAAATGCATGAAAGTTTGGTAAAAGTAAAACAAAAATTGACCTGTTTCAGGGTTTTGTTGTCAAATATTTTTCCTCTGAGAAAATGAATTAGTTCCATAATTTTGACGCGCACTGTATATTATCGGAAAAACTATCTATTCAAGGCATGGAATTTTATTGAGGAAAAACCGTTTTAAAAAAAAAAGAAGGTAGGGACTATTTCTCACCAATTGCTTTTCCATTCGAACTAGTGGTTTTCAAGAAAACAAAAGAGTTTTTCTTGCAAAATATATTTCATAATATTTCCTCATATTTTCTTAATGTTCAAGCGATTCTTAATCACAATAGGTAAATATAGTGGTAGTTTTATATTTATTTCAAGCAAGTCTATTGAAAATCAATCTGAGGAAATTCAGATTTCATATCCGGAAAATAAATCAATGTGTCTGTGGTTCAATAAATATTTGGTTGCCAAGTTTTGAAGTTTTCATTCTGGATTCTAATGAAAGCTAAATTATAAACCATCTATTATAATCTCACCTTATTCTTCTTCAAGCACGATAGTGGCTTCTATTATAATCGAGAATGAAAACTTGAAAATTATACAATCAAATATTTATAGAACCACAGAAAACATGGATATATTTTCCGAATATGGAATCTAAATACCCCCTAACGGGGATGTAGTTACGGAAATGCGAAGAGCAGAAAAGTTGTTTCCCCTCGAATCAAAAATTGTCGGGTACGGACGAGTTTTTCACAATTTCATTTTAAAGCCGGAAAATCAAGATGTAGAGTTTTTATTGAACCACACTCTATCAATCTCTTTCAAAAGGGCCTTTTCAATGTCTGTTCTTTGTCAAGGGTTGGCAGAATCGAAATTATGGTTGGTATTTTTATGGTGCAAGGACAAACCCTTGGTGGTTATCAACTTACGTCAATCATTTTTATGTTAACTAAACAGTTACTTAAAGGAAGAATTTCCTTTAAGTAACTGTTTTGTCTGTCCTATATACGACGCAAGACAGTCTCGACATTTCAACTTGTTTATCACACACGATTGTATAAATTTATTCACCGGATTCTTAACAAAAAACTGTTAATAGTATTTTTATAGAGACTATATTAAAAGAAAGAGAAAAAAAAGAACGTGATATTTTTTGAAATGAGTGTAGCTTTCAGTATGGAGTAATTTGATAATTTAGTCAATTATAATATAGCCGAAGAGTAACTTTTTATTTTGATTCTGTTCGTTCCCAATCCATAGCACGAAGTTTTGATTTTCTTTTATTAATTAACTGAATTCATATATTCACACATTAAAACCATTTCATTTTCGTTTCGATTGGAAAAAAGGGATCAAAAAACCCGATTTTTTCATTTGGCCTAGCGCCGCCACTGTTCATGCGTCAGTATCCGTAAAATATAGTCTGAAATCCTCATAGGCAATATATTTCTTAAAGTTCATTGAGCCTCACAATAAATCAACTGAAGAGCAGGCCACTTTTGTGTCCATTGAAGTGGAGAGAAAACTGCCTCCCTGCATATAAAAGAGTCCAAAGCTCCAATTTAATCTTAATAGACCTTTATGATATAAATGGCCCTCTTGAAGTCAGTCGGTATATCGCGAATTTCAAATGACTCATAGGGTATTGAGGAGTTCTAAAATAAAATGTGGAGTGTTCCCGTTTGAAAGCTTCCTACTTATTCTCTGGAAGAATAACTACACTCGAATGGGACTGCGTATCGAAAATAAAGTTGGGTGAGGCCATGAAGTTGTTATTCTATTTGGAACCTTTTCATAACGGCAATTTCTGTGAGCAAGGGGCCTTTAAAGTGAAATATTGTATTTGTTTTGATGGAAAGAACATGGAATTTTATTATGGAAGTATTTTTCGCGCTAGTTCTGTGAAACAGGACGAATCATTTTGGATTTCCCCTTTTTTATTTTATAAATAACAGTTGTTTCGCTAAACAATATACTCTTCAAATCTCTTACATTTTGAATGACTAAACATGGTAATGGACCAATTTCATATGTATAGGGCTACATATAAATGTTAACAACAAAGGACCAAGAAACTCACAGCAATAAATGATTTTTTTTTAATATTTGACATAGGTGAATAGTTTACATTTCTTTGGTCGCTGTGCGATATTGCTAATCAATTATGTTTGTTCATTTCTGGTTCTAGGCATTATATTTATTTTCGATAGGTATGTGAAATTTCAAAAACATAAACTGTTAAAATCATTTCCTAATTCTAATAGATGGTGGGAATATGTTAGATTACTTCTTGTGGAGAACACATTCTAAATGTTCGGTAACGATTTCTTAAAAAGGTTTTCCTGGTGGTCCCATGTAAACATTTGAACAATCACTTATGACACTATGATCATTTATTGACTCCTGACTTATTATTCTGGTGAATTCTTTTTTTTTGGATAAATCATTTTCATAACGGTTTTGAGGTGTTTATCTATTAATTTTACATGTTACATTATTGAAAGCTGTTCTTGATTCTTGTAGTAAATACCGATAAGAAATTTTGCTTCACCATATTTGTCAGATTTGATTATGGTTTTTTTACTGAAAAATCACCACTGGAGTGATGTTGTGATTATCACGCTCAATACGATTTTAAATATTTTAAATTTGCTGAAAGTAACTTTTTGTTTCAACTGTATCTGATTATATGTCAATCCTTTTTGTATTTTATTATAAAGGAAGTACTATTTATAATCTTGAAAAGGAACAAAATTGATTCGATTAAATAGCTGAATTTTATGATTAGATTTGGATTAGAATCCAAATATAGTACTTGTATAGATACAAGTATAGATGTTAAGAGCTACTAACAGTTATTGGTTGAATTTACTAATTGATTTTGATGGAGAATTCAAAATAAGAAAAAAAAAATACCTTCCTGAATTGTGGGTGAAAACGAAAATGACAGATTTCTCGGATCATTTTAAAAATAAAATTTCTTTAAATATGGGCCTGAAAACACTTTGTTTTCGAGATACAAGGTTTTAAAGTTTGATTTTGTCCAAATTTTTGTCTCATAGAACTATCATCATGTGATATGTTAATTTTGAATTCAAATCTACAAGGTGATATTTCTTCTGGAACAGGGCCAGCTTCTTTCGTTCAGAACTCTTGAACAGCTGGTTGAAGGTTGAAAAAAATATAAAAAAACGTTGGTTAAACTTTTGATTGTTGTAGTTTAATCGTATCTTCTACCGGTTTCTCTGAAAGAATTTTGAATGATTCTCTGGTTATCATTTGGAAAATCCAAATTATTATAAAGACCCAGTTAATGGGCTGTGATGATAAATTAATTATAAGTTTTGGCACCAATTCTGTAGCCAAAATAAAGAAATATACCATAAACTGGTATAATCATCCCAAAAAAATAGGACTACAAAAAACACCCTGTATCCCATGTTTTTTTCAAACTTTCTTTCCTTGAATTATCCAAGGAATCTCTCATTTTCCTTTTACTTCCAATTTAGGGACACACTATATATGAATAACATCTTGTTATCAAACTTTCACAAGTATTCTCATTAATATACGTTGGAACAAAAAAATGTATTAGCTAGGATTCTAGTGTAAGTTTTGAATTTGGGATATCCTGTATCTATTTCATTCGTTACATTTTCGATGATGACTTATATTGACTAATTTCTTGTTTGAGCAATAAAATCAACTGCGTGTAGCCCCCTTGTTCATCATCAATAAAACCTAGTTCAAGACATTGTTAGTAAAGCACCAGGTACTTTATTTTCATATACTGTTTGCGTTCCAATCGATGTTCAGTAATATATGCGGCTATTTATTTTATGTTCCCCTCTTATTGGACCATAAATTCTGCAACTCTCTAGAAAAACTCACCTAATTTAGTTCGCAACGGTGTTGACCCGTAAAAGATTGCTTTGCAGAGATTCCACCCCTGAGTTGGAGAATTCTCCCAAGAATTCGTTCGATGTTTTCATGCTTCGCTGATTTCGGTCTACTACTTTAGTAAAGACTGTGTAAATTGTACTCTATGGTTTAATGTTTCCTCTTCTAACGCAAAATATCTCGATGCGATGAAAATAAATTAGAAAAGCACTGACGTAAATGAATGTATACTAGGAGGTTTGATTTTTCCTCTATAAAAGAAAAAATTTCACAACAAAATCATCTATTTAAATGAAATCGCTCTCTTCATTGAAATTCACAATTTTTTCGAAAAAAAACTACTTTTTCTTGCATAAACTTATTATCCCAGGAAAATTACGTTCTTGTTGGATCTTATCTTATATATTTGCTTCTCTTCTCTATATATTTTGCTTCTACCCTTTCTGCAATTAACGTGAAAAAATTTGAAACATTGTTATCAGTACGTTCTCTCAAAGATATTATAAGGTTCAGAGTGGTTATGAGATCAGGAAAACCTCAGTTTCTTCTCGTGTACTCGTGTAGAAACTATGGTAATTTTTTACTTTAACGCTCCCTCGTGTTTTTCACTTTTTTGGTATTTTTCATTGAAAATGTGCATTTTACAATGATTATTGATGGTTTTCGATGATGGCAAACAAGTATTTTTGCTGATTGTTGAACGGGATAGGGAGTGAACAGGGGTGCTGGGTGGGTAAGATTTAAAAAAAAAATGTTATGAAAATGGTGATTTCTATGCACGTTTACTTTTGAAAATATCTAACATGTAAAGTTTGATGACGTCATTCTCAGAAACAATTCAAAAAATTCTACAAATTGCATTCAAAAATATTTAAACGTAACCTAAACTAATCATAATCTAACATAACCATAACCTAACATAACCATAACCTAATATAACCATAACCTAACATAACCATAACCTTACATAACCATAACCTAACATAACCATAACCAAACCTTATATAACTGCACACCTGTGATTCTGCAATTTTAAAAAATTCTACAATTTTCATTGAAAAAGATTTAAACGTAACCTAACATAACCATAACCTAACATAACCATAACCTAACATAACCATAACCTAACCTTACATAACTACACACCTGTAATTCTGCAGTTTGATGACGTTGTTCTCAGAAAAGAAATAATTCAAAAATTAAAAAAAAATCTAAAGTAAATGTAATTCAGCATAAAAACTATTTCGCAATCATTAATTACCATCAAAAAATAATTCCTAAACCTTAAGTCAGCAACAAAATAAAAGAAGCCCACAACATCAGTTCACCGTCCAAAATTCTACAATTTTTATTCGAAAAGATTTAAACGTAACCTAACATAACCATAACCTAACCTTACATAACTACACACCTGTAATTCTGCAGTTTGATGACGTTGTTCTCAGAAACGAAATAATTCAAAAATAAAAAAAAAATCTAAAGTAAATGTAATTCAGCATAAAAACTAGATCGCAATCATTAATTACCATCAAAAAATAATTCCTAAACCTTAAGTCAGCAACAAAATAAAATAAGCCCACAACATCAGTTCACCGACCAGCACCAATACAATAATAATGATAGCAAACAAGTATTTTTGCTGATTTGTTGTACGGAATAGGGAGTGAACAGGGGTGCTGGATGGGTAAGAATTTTTGAAGAAACGTTATAAAAATAGTGATTTTTGAGCACGTTTACTCTTAAAAATATCTAACATGTAGAGTTTGATGACGTTATTCTCAAAAACAATTCATTCTATACGAGCAAATTAGTTTTTTTCCCAAACAAATAAATTAAGCAAAATAAAAAAAAAATTAATACCTTATGTCAAAAGATGCTCTGGCATAAAAATCACTTTACGGCATCTAAAAAGATTTCAAAATCCGCAGATACTCTTGACCGGCATTTTTCGCAAAAAGCGTGACACGACAACAGCCCATAAGCTATAAGGAATTGCCGCTCCACAACTTTATTCAAAATCATCTGGTTAAACCCAATATTCGTGAAAGAACTCTCTTTGCAGACGTTATAGCCACAACTCTTTACTACTGGCTGGAGATCAACCATTGTAATCTGCAAATGATTTGAAAAAAAAATTCAAGCGAACTTTTCAGAAAGAACAATATTTCAAGTTAGAAATGTTCGTAAATTACTTACATTTCACATGATAGCTTCAAAAACACAAATCTTGTTTTCTCGTGAATATATTTCTGGCAATTATAAAAATGGCAATTTACAAAAGAACGTTTCCATGGCAATGATAATATTAAGCGATGGCCAACTCAATATATTTTTTTATATATATTCATAGAATAACATCAAGCATGGGCGCCCGCAGAAATTTTTCTCAGGGGGGGCAAAATGGAAATTATTGAAAAACGATAACGCGTCCATCATTGTCGTATACGATATTAGTATTCCGTTTCTTTCTATTTATGTATTTATATTCATAAGTGGGGGGAGGACTGTGCAAAATGAAAATTATGAAGTTTTCCACTTCAACATTTTTTTAAAACATCAACAACATAGGGTGATGTAAAATAATACGGTAACTCTTTTCAAAACGAGTCACATTCAATGAAACAATTCATAAAATAATAAAATTTAAAAAATATGGAGAACGGAATGAAATAATTATTATAATTTCTAATAAATAAAGAAGAATCAACGAGTAACTAGTACGCGCCCTTATCTACCTAGTAGGTAGATCAATAAAGCCCATAGATCCACATTGCCCATAGATCTACCTTGTAGGTAGATCAATGTTGCTCATAGATCTACATTGTAGGTAGATCAATGTTGCCCATAGATCTACTTTGTAGGTAGATCAATGTTGCGCATAGATCTAACTTGAAGGTAGATCAATGTAGCTCATAGATCCGCATTGCCAGTAGATACACCTTGTAGGTAGATCTACATTGACCATAGATCCTCATTGTCCATAGATCTGCATTGGCCACAGATGTACACCCTATATGAAATTCATTCGAATACTGCATATCTCCTGTATTATCGATATCGGACTAATATACAACGCACAGTTTGTATGTAAAAAATAAAAATAAGAAATAAATACATATACGCTCGATAAAACTATGTTTATAAAAATAATAAATGAATAATAAATCTTGAAATATACACTGAATGACTCAAACAATAAAGTTTAAAACTTGCTACTAAAATAT
Organism: Harmonia axyridis; assembly: GCF_914767665.1. NCBI lineage: Eukaryota > Metazoa > Arthropoda > Insecta > Coleoptera > Coccinellidae > Harmonia > Harmonia axyridis. Next base: position 20,669,827 of record NC_059507.1, read on the forward strand.
GATTCAAAATAACACAGAATTGCTCCAGATTGTGAAAACAACAAATAAGTATATAATCAAAATTAACAAATCATAAATTGCAAAAAAACAACTCATAAAAACTATATTAATTCTGAAGACGAAATACTTGATCGCTATACAACAGAGTAGGCATATTTTATTCTAAACTAAAATTCAATTCTGCGCAAAATGCTGAAACTATGCTCTATAGTACAAGTAGTACATGGAAATGTAAGGAGAAGAATAAGGCATTCTTTGACAGCAGGAGAAAATTCACATTGTCCGATAAGATCTTCAATTTTTATGTTTTCATCCATTTGTGATTTAGATGAATACTCATTCCAAATGTTCAATTCACTTTCTAAATTTTCAATGTTATACATATTGCCGACCTTAGGAGCGAAAGATTCAATATCTAGTAATTTTTAATTCTGAAATCAAATGATCTAAACATGGGATGAATATAGATTTTTTTAAGTAATCTTCAGCTGAATCTGCTTCATAATTAGATCTGTACATTTGTCTACCGCAAATTCGTGGTTTTCCTATCTCAATATTGAGACTCTGAGCAATAGATGATGCTTTCGAAAAAAATTCTGCGAAGCATAAATCATCTTAGCGATGTTTTCCACATATTTCTATAATTAAATTTATATGACGGTGAAAATCTACAAAATTAATAGAAACACCTTGTAGTATATTTGCTATTGGTTTCAATATATTTGAATATTTACTTGCTACCGTTAAACAAATAACAAAAGTGAAAGAGTTTATTGCAGCCTATGATCAGCTCTTTTTGTTGTTGAAGAATTCATTGAAATTTCTCCAGATTTCATAGCAAAGAGAGTTTTGAATATAGTATTGAAGTTATCAGCGAAAACTCACAAAGATTTATATTTAGCTGACCAACGAGTTTCCTAAATCAAAGGAATATTTGGAATCAGATTTCTTCTTGAGGTATTCTTTCGAAAAAAGACTAGAATGTCATTAACGGTGCCAATGCTATTACGAATTTCAGTTATTTTACTGATGTCATTTATTACTAAATTCATCCTATTGGAGGCACAATGGAAATGAATTGCTTTCTTGTACTTATCTCTTATGATATTTTGAACCCTGAGAATTTCACCAGCCATTGTTGAGCATCCATCATAACCTTGTGTTACAAGTTTGTCCAAATTCAAACCAGCTGCGTTGAATAAATGGATCTCTAAATTTTATATCCAGCGTCTACTCTGAATTTCAAAAGATCACTAAAATTTCTTGTTGCTCTCTCGTATAGGCATATCGTGGGTGAGTTCCGCAAAAAACTATTGTTTTTATAATCTGTAAATTTTTTTTTCTATTTTCTGCAACACTTTTTTTTTACCTTTATCTATTAGACAATAGGAGAGTACATATAAGATGGATTTTTAAAAAAATTGACACGCATGGATTGCGTTCGGTTCCACGATTTTTCTTCACCCAAGGAGTGCTCAACACGCCTAAAAAAGTTTTCAATTCAAAACATACCTCTGCCGATTATGGATATGTGTATAATATATTATGGATATATGTATAGTAATTCCATTGAAAACCCGGAAATTGTTGTGAATCCATTACTTTCCTTTTTTCCTTACCCTTTGGATTGATAAAGTAATATTGAGGGTGTTGTGCTGAAAAATGAGACAATCAAAATCTCAGGGGGGGCAATGGCCCCCCCTGCCCCCCCCCCTGCAGGTGCCCATGACATCAATCCATAACCAATAAAAGCTATAATGTCAAAATGAAAGCCGAAATTGAAATCCCAATTTTTTTAAATTACGTTGAAAGACATACAGTCATGGTTTCACATTTCAAGGGCTTCCAATGAAGATATATATATTCCCATAAGTGTCGCCCATGAAAGACACCATTGATATAATATGCAGGATCCTTTCAACCGAAGGCAATTTGGACAAATGGCACTTGTTTGCATAAGCGCCAATACTCAATCCGTCAAGCCAGGACAACGGATTGAGGAATTCCCTAAAACAACGAAGGATATGTACCGAGACTCGTGAATTTCCTGAAATAACATCGAAGTCTTTCACCACGATTGATAAGATAAAGTCGCCGAAACTATCCGAGAAAAAAATATCTTAAGAGGAATGATTTTTTGTTAATTTAAAGGTGATTCTCTTGTGAAAATGTGTTGAAACCGTTGGAATTTATTGAATTAGAATGTGTATTATGTGCTAATTTGATGGAGAAAAATATGAACATAGATATTCATAGAAACATAAAAAGAAATTATCAGGCCCGTATTAAGTAAGTGTTAGAAATAGCAATTTTCTTCATCGATTATCTCGAGAACTATTTATTTGCCAGTGCTCTTATTGGAAATATAGCATGAAAACATCATAACGAATCACTATACGAAATATTATCAAAATTGGGGAGGGGGCGTTAAAGTAAAGATTAACCGAAAACGGTTTCCTCAAGAGCTTTCTATCAGTTGTAGTCTTCATCGATTTTCCAAAAATAGTCATCGAAGATTCTGATGACTATGTTACACGGGATGCCAGCATCAACACAACTGGAATCATCACAGATTCTGTGAAACTCATTACGATACTGAAATAGAGAAATGAATTTTTTATACGTGATAACAATGACAACATACCAAATATGTAAAAAAAACTAGCACAATATTCTCGTCGACACGGTTTGATAAATTTTTCCTTTCCATCATACCTACAAATCCTCATACGCTTTTACTGTAAACAGCTTTAGCTTTCACCTGAAACAAACATTCACGGGATTTTGTCACTTGAATTGGCACGTAGTTTGACATTTCATTTGACAAGAGACGAAAGCTAAAGCAGTCAATCATTATCTTTACAAACACGGCCTTTAGCAACATCACTAATCCGATGAATTCAAACGTTCACAATGCAATATTTTTTCATTTTGTGAACAATATCATCTCAATCGGAAAAAAACGATTGATTGAAACACGGGAAATATTAATACCTACATTTTCCCTTGGTTTTCTCTCGGGATGTAACTAGTGAACCTCGGCAAAAGTGCTATCAATATTCCTTTTATAAAGATAGCTCATGCTCATTGCGTAATTTAGAGGTATAATATTTTTTTTAGTCTGTGAATTCTTGAAGTTGTGAAAAAGTAGGTATAATAAAAATCTTCAACATAATCGGTCTTGTACAAAAATTCGTTTGGATATCTTGGTATTGAATATACCATATGTATACTGAACATTCCATATTTGCAATATTATGGATTAATTGACTGGTTGAAAAACTCTTCAAATTTCTCCTTCAACTTTTACCTTTTTGAACTCATTCCACAAAATAAATGTAAAAAGACATGCAATCCATATATCTTATCATTTTCTTCACATCCGCATATAATCGAGAACTTCTTGAACAACTTCACATTCAAGAGATATCGTCTAGTTGAACTCATATTTCCTAGACTTGGAGGAACTCGATTCCTTGAAAAGATAGAAGAGAAACTGAAATTAGTTGGCAAACTGACTAGAATCTTGAATGCTCAATATATCGACTTCAAAGAACTCCAACAACTACCCAACTTATAAATTCTTCGAAAATCGACTATTATACTTTGTTTACTTCTTAGCACAACCTGATCTCATTCATTTCGAGTGTTCTCGGATGTTTTAATATCCTGTTTGTTCCTTCCTAACTTTAGGTAATAGGGGCATATCGACTTGATTTATCGTTGGAAAAGACGTGAGTTCTTCGTGCACAGAAGTACAATGACTCGAAATGAAAGCAAATGGAAGTATCCGCTTTTATTTTTGAATGTAGGAATGACTATCGAAACTTTGGAATTGACATTCAATGTTACATGCAATACATGAAACTTTGCATCAATGAAGTTTGTCAGACTATTCTTTTCCTTCTTTTTCGTGATCTATTTTAATTACATAAGGTAGGTATAGCAGGATTTCATGGAACGTCGTATCCCAAATAGCGTACGATCATACAATATCCGATAATATTTTATTTCGTATTTCAACAAATATAAAACCCAATGTTATGAACATTGTGTACCACGTAAGTGGGTCACTGAATTCATAAATAAATAATAATAATAATAAACATAAAATTGAACAATCATTATGATAGTATTTTGAAAGCACTATTCGAATATACAACCGGAGAAACTATCAAACTAAGGTCTGGATAGTTGTTATGGTCCGAGACATAGACAACATGTATAGATTTTCCGATTGTTGATTCAGAATATCCCTCGGGTGATTTTGAAGAAAAATGACCCGAAATAAATATAAAAATACCATTATATTTACATATTCAAATAGATAATCGATTGAGCATTCAGGAAATATGGGAAAATTTTATGAAGTACGTATATTGTGGACTGGAAAATTATGCGTTTTCTAGAAAATTGGTATTTCAAATGGAAGAAAGGTTCGAAATTATCCCTAAAACACTGAAATTCGAAAACTGGTCGAATATGTGAAATGTTTTTTTGGAAAAATGTTTTTCCATAATAACTCTCCAAACTCCTTTGTTCGATGTTTCCATAACAAAATCGGATAGCCTGTGAAAACGCTGTCCTCTTGATGGTTCACTTTTTAATGTTGCTCAATGCATAAGTCACGAAATCTAGTGATTTTATTTACGTTTACGTGAAACTCAACACAATGTATTAAGCAACAAAATATGTACACTTTTCATTTCTCCTTCGTATTCAGTGTTTACAAGAGACAATATTATGAAATTTTCATCGTATACTCACATTAATCAAGGGCGTAGATCTTTTTTTTTTCTTGGGGGGAGGGTCATTTTTTTATTACCAATTCGACTGTTCTTAACTTATACTGGGTGTTCCAGAATTGGAGTTACCGAGGAACATGAGAGATTCCTTGGATAATCGTTAAATAAAATGGTCCATAAACATGAGCCAGCAAACGCTTTGTTTTCCGAGATACAGGGTGTTTGTGATACTAACCAGTTTACCAAATCTTTATTAATCTTCGCTACAGAGTTGGTAAAGAAGTACCAAAACTTATAATCAATTCATTTATCACAGCTACCTAACTGGATCTTATAATAATTTGGATTTTCCTGAGAATTACTAGAGAGAGCTGTTTGAATTTTTTTTCTCGAAATCGATTGCAGATACGACAAAACTACGACAAACTAAAAAGTGTAGTACTGGACAAGAGATTATTTTTACATTTTTCTAAACTACCAGTGGTTCACAAGAAAATAATTCCGCAGGAAAGAAGCGGACACCCTTCCAGAAAAAAATCATCCTGTAGATTTGCATTCAAAATTAGGATATCACGGGATGAAAACTTTTAATTGGAATACCTATGCCAATTCAAGTTGAATATTATGTGGAGGCAAGGCGCTATGAGAAAAGAACTTGAACTTTAACACCTGTATCTCAAAAACAAAGCGTTTGCGGACTCATGTTATAAGACTTTTTTTCTTGAAATGATCTGTCAATTTCATTTGTACCTCCAATTTGGGAACACCCTATAGATATAGGCAATTCAAAACTGGTGTCTTCACAAATAAATTGCAATTTGAATGAAACACAATACCACACAGACCAGACAATTTTTCGATGCGAATTACTCATTTCAGTCCTGTGATAACTACATATTGAAATTTTGTGATGAAAATGATACAAAACACCGAAAATAACAGGTAAGTGTCTAACGATGACGAATGCAAAAATTATAGATAGCAAATAAAGGGTGATGCAGAGAAAGCGGATAAATAAAGGAAAATGACAGACCTCGGACAAAGACGAGCTCGCACTGCAATAAAAGTACTCATCAGAAAACAATAATAAACTCATAAACCGTGAAGGGGTCCGATTTTCTACTGACGTGTCAATTTCAAAAGAAAGTAGAATGATTATTATTGGTTCATTTTATGGAGAAATTTTCGTTCTTCGTCTTTGCGAGATTTCTGAAATTTTAATTTCGAAAATCTTGGGAAGGGGGGTAATAACCGCCAGTACCTCCCCCGCTTTTTCTATGCCCTTGACATCAATAGTTTGAGTTTCTAGAATCTATAAATAAGCGTCAAACCATAGTCCATGATTTTGGCTCTTGAGGGTCGTATATGGAATAGGAATGTTGCCTATATTTTGAAATTGCCTTTAATTTGTAGATAAGCCTTATATAGACACGAAAAAAAATATTTTCATGGAAAAATATAGAAAGTCCCAGTAAAAACTACGTTAATAACAAAATTTTCAAAATTTCCGCTGAAACGCTCCATTCTGTCATGGTATTATGGTGACGTCACTTCATAATAGAGTCACCACCATAGACAAACTAACTTGTTTATCTATGGTTACCACGTGGCTAACGGTCTGTCAAACGTAACTGATATTGACAGTCAAGTCGGTTTGATTATATCATCTGACGTTCTAAACCATAGATAAACTAGTTCTTGATAAGATTAGTTTGTCTATGCTCCAAACGTTTCAGTGCTATGACGTCAAATTGCCCTGATTGGCGTTCGCAGTCACGTGCTAGTCGATAAAAATTAACCTAATTGAAATCAATTTAATTAAATTCAATTCGAGAAATAAGATAATGAGAATGCTATTTTAGTATTTCAAAAACAGCCTTTAATGTGGAAAACCTAAATTCATTTGATTTTATAATATGACGCAATGTCTCTATTGAAGTATAGTGATATGTGTATATGGAATTGGAGTATAAAAAAAAAACCATAATCAAAAATTTTGGTTTCGCATTACAACTTTCGAAATAACTCTAAACGGAATCGATGTTGCTGAAATAATACGAGGAACCAATATTTTTTTTAATTGATGGAACATAACAAGACAAACAAACCTTCAATATCGACCATATCGCATGAGCGACCGCGTTGGATCTATGAAAATATATAACGTTTTGTATCGGAATTGGTTTTTCCCGTCGAACAGCGAATGAAAATTCTCCCATAACGGCTCCATCGACATTCGTACTATTTTCGTCCCAATTTTCTAGTCGAATCGATTGAAAGCGATGATCCCCATGTATTTCGATGTCCGGGAAAACATTGAATTTATTTCTGGGCGCCGGATATGACAAATAGATTTTTGAATGGAAATTTCAATTTCTATTTATTTGATTGATCACGATGAACAAACGAAATATTTGAGGTTCGGATACAAAGCTATCGGGTTTGGGAAAAGCCAATTCGATGGAAAATTATGCATTATCGAATTTAGACTGGTTGGGCCACAGATGAAATGAAAAAGAGTTTGGAAATGTAGCACTGGAATTGCATTGTTTTTGGGGTTTGGTTAATTGCAGTATAAACGAACGTTTTCAATATGTGATTTTTGAACAGAATTTTTTTTACTTGTAATAACATGAACTGGTTGTGAAGAAGGAGTTATCTAACAATAACTAAAAAGTAAAAGCGAAACAGTGTGGTGTCGTGTTCCCTCACTTTCGGACCAGCCTGTAGAAAACTAAAATAATTTAAACTTAAACGCTGAGTAATGTCGATTACTTCTAAATTTGAATCATTCTCTTAGCCTAAAATTTATAATAGTTTTCGACCGATCGAGCACTATATTAAGACGTATCGTTGCTAATGCTGCATATTCAATTTGGTTACATTGTAGTCATTATACCATATTTCAAGAACGTATCGAAAATATTGGGGATGTTCTTTTCTTTCGGAAAATGCGGAGCACCAGCTTTTCAGTGGTACAAGCCTTAAGATGTAGGCCTCAACAACAACTTTTTTGAACCTCCATATTTTCGTATTTCAACGCAACAGTTCGAAAACCTAATGCCAATGTTATGACCCACGTAAGTGGGTCACTGAATTTTGTAATTTATTCATTCGGCAAAATCAAAAATTGAATAATCATTACGATAGTATTTTGAAAGCACTAATCGAATATATAACCGGAGAAACTATCATAAAAATGTCTGGATAGTTGTTATGAACAGAGACATAGACAATATGGATAGATTTTCCGATTGTTGATTTGGAATATCCCCCGGGCGATTTTGAAGAAAAATGACCCGAAATAAATATAAAACTACCATTATATTCACATATTCAAATAGAAAATCGATTGAGCACTCAGGAAATATGGGGAAATTACTTATATTGTGGATGGAAAAATTATGCGTTTTCCAGAAAATTTATTGTTCAAAAGGAAAAAGGGTTGGAAATTATCCCTATAACACTGAAATTTGAAAACTGGTCGAATGTGTGAAATGTTTTTCTGGAAAAATATTTCTCGTCCCAATTTTCTTAGTCGAATCGATTGAAAGCGATGATACCCATGTATTTCGATGTACGGGAAAACATTGAATTCATTTCTGGGCGCCGGATATGACAAATAGATTTTTGAATGGAAATTTCAATTTCTATTTATTTGATTGATCACGATGAACAAACGAAATATTTGAGGTTCGGATACAAAGCTATCAGGTTTGGGAAAAGCCAATTCGATGGAAAATTATGCATTATCGAATTTAGACTAGTTGGGCCACAGATGAAATGAAAAAGAGTTGGGAAATGTAGCACTGGTATTGAATTTAGAGTTTGGTTGATTAAAGTATAAACGAACGTTTTCAATATGTGATTTTTGAACAGAATTTTTTCAATTGTAATAGCATGGACTGGTTGTGAAGAAGGAGTTATCTAACAATAACTAAAAAGTAAAAGCAAAACAGGGTGGTGTCGTGTTCCATCAATTTCGGACCAGCCTGTAGAAAACTAAAATAATTTAAACTTATACGCTGAGTAATGTCGATTACTTCTAAATTTGAATCATTCTCCTAGCCTAAAATTTATAATAATTATCGACCGATCGAGCACTATATTAAGACGTATCGTTGCTAATGCTGCATATTCAATTTGGTTACATTGTAGTCATTATACCATATTTCAAGAACGTATCGAAAATATTGGGGATGTTCTTTTCTTTCGGAAAATACGGAGCACCAGCTTTTCAGTGGTACAAGCCTTAAGATGTAGGCCTCAACAACAACTTTTTTGAACCTCCATATTTTCGTATTTCAACGCAACAGTTCGAAAACCTAATGCCAATGTTATGACCCACGTAAGTGGGTCACTGAATTTTGTAATTTATTCATTCGGCAAAATCAAAAATTGAATAATCATTACGATAGTATTTTGAAAGCACTAATCGAATATATAACCGGAGAAACTATCATAAAAATGTCTGGATAGTTGTTATGAACAGAGACATAGACAATATGGATAGATTTTCCGATTGTTGATTTGGAATATCCCCCGGGCGATTTTGAAGAAAAATGACCCGAAATAAATATAAAACTACCATTATATTCACATATTCAAATAGAAAATCGATTGAGCACTCAGGAAATATGGGGAAATTACTTATATTGTGGATGGAAAAATTATGCGTTTTCCAGAAAATTTATTGTTCAAAAGGAAAAAGGGTTGGAAATTATCCCTATAACACTGAAATTTGAAAACTGGTCGAATGTGTGAAATGTTTTTCTGGAAAAATATTTCTCGTCCCAATTTTCTTAGTCGAATCGATTGAAAGCGATGATACCCATGTATTTCGATGTACGGGAAAACATTGAATTCATTTCTGGGCGCCGGATATGACAAATAGATTTTTGAATGGAAATTTCAATTTCTATTTATTTGATTGATCACGATGAACAAACGAAATATTTGAGGTTCGGATACAAAGCTATCAGGTTTGGGAAAAGCCAATTCGATGGAAAATTATGCATTATCGAATTTAGACTAGTTGGGCCACAGATGAAATGAAAAAGAGTTGGGAAATGTAGCACTGGTATTGAATTTAGAGTTTGGTTGATTAAAGTATAAACGAACGTTTTCAATATGTGATTTTTGAACAGAATTTTTTCAATTGTAATAGCATGGACTGGTTGTGAAGAAGGAGTTATCTAACAATAACTAAAAAGTAAAAGCAAAACAGGGTGGTGTCGTGTTCCATCAATTTCGGACCAGCCTGTAGAAAACTAAAATAATTTAAACTTATACGCTGAGTAATGTCGATTACTTCTAAATTTGAATCATTCTCCTAGCCTAAAATTTATAATAATTATCGACCGATCGAGCACTATATTAAGACGTATCGTTGCTAATGCTGCATATTCAATTTGGTTACATTGTAGTCATTATACCATATTTCAAGAACGTATCGAAAATATTGGGGATGTTCTTTTCTTTCGGAAAATACGGAGCACCAGCTTTTCAGTGGTACAAGCCTTAAGATGTAGGCCTCAACAACAACTTTTTTGAACCTCCATATTTTCGTATTTCAACGCAACAGTTCGAAAACCCAATGCCAATGTTATGACCCACGTAAGTGGGTCACTGAATTTTGTAATTTATTCATTCGGCAAAATCAAAAATTGAATAATCATTACGATAGTATTTTGAAAGCAGTAATCGAAAGGTCTGGATAGTTGTTATGAACAGAGACATAGACAACATAGATAGATTTTCCGATTGTTGATTTGGAATATCCCCCGGGAGATTTTGAAGAAAAATGACCTGAAATAAATATTAAACTACCATTAAATTCACATATTCAAATAGAAAATCGATTGAGCACTCAGGAAATATGGGGAAATTACTTATATTGTGGATGGGAAAATTATGCGTTTTCTAGAAAATTGATACTTCAAATAGAAAAAGGGTTGGAAATTATCCCTATAACACTGAAATTTGAAAACTGGTCGAATGTTTGAAATGTTTTTTTGGAAAAAGATTTCTCGTCCCTATTTTCTTAGTCGAATCGATTGAAAGCGATGATCCCCATGTATTTCGATGTCCGGGAAAACATTGAATTTATTTCTGGGCGCTGGATATGACAAATGGAGTTTTGAATGGAAATTTCAATTTCTATTTATTTGATTGATCACGATGAACAAACGAAATATTTGAGGTTCGGATACAAAGCTATCGGGTTTGGAAAAAGCCAATTCGATGGAAAATTATGCATTATCGAATTCAGACAAGTTGGGCCACAGATGAAATGAAAAAGAGTTTGAAAATGTAGCACAGGTATTGGATTGTTTTTGGGATTTGGTTAATTGTACTATAAAGGAACAATTTTCAATATGTGATTTTAGGACAGACATTTTTTCAATTATAATAACATGGACTGGTTGTGAAGGAGTTATCTAACAATAACTAAAAAGAGAATAGTAAAAGCAAAACACCACTTTCAGACCAGCCTTTAGAAAACTAAAATAATTTAAACTTATACGCTGGGTAATGTCGATTACTTCTAAATTTATAATAGTTGTTGAACGTATTTTATTCGTTGCGTTTTTGTAGGATTTATATTCCAGCGTGACAAAGCCGCATACCCCCGTAATGGTTATCAGGTTATCCCTACCATCTTATTAATTTTAGGGGTTGCTCAAGACCCCAGATAAACATATTCTCTCTCTCGCCTCTCGGTACTCGTTGTGTAAGGTTGTTCACGAAACCAAAATTGAGGAATAAACCAGCTGTAAATTTTACCCTGTGTTTTTTTTCTACTCCTCACGTAACTCGAATTAGTGGCTCTGTTTCTGAAGTAAGTTTGCTGACGACAGAACCCTAAACAATAGTTATCGACCGCATATTCAATTTGGTTACTTTGTAGTCATTATACCATAATTCAAGAATGTATCGAAAATATTGGGATGTTCTTTTTTCTCGGAAAATGCGAAGCACCAGCTTTTCAGTGGTACAAGCCTCAAGATGTAGGCCTCAACAACAACTTTTCTGAACCTCCATATTTTCGTATTTCAACGCAACAGTTCGAAAACCCAATGTTATGAAAATTGTATTCCATGTAAGTGGGTCACTGAATTTTGTAATTTTTTCATTCGGCAACATAAAAAATTAAACAATCATTACGATAGTATTTTGAAAGAACTATTCGAATATATAACCGGAGAAACTATCAAACGAAGGTCTAGATAGTTGTCATGGACAGAGACATAGACAACATGGATAGATTTTCCGATTGTTGATTTGAAATATCCCCCGGGAGATTTTGAAGAAAAATGACCCGAAATAAATATGAAATTACCATTATATTTACATATTCAAATAGATAATGGTTTGAGCATTATATTTACATATTCGAATAATCGATTGAGCATTCAGGAAATATGGAAAAATTTCATGAAGTACTTATATTGTGGATGGGAAAATTATGCGTTTTCCTGAAAATTTATCCTAGTTCAAATGGAAAAAGGGTTGGAAATTATCCCTATAACACTGAAATTTGAAAACTTGTCGAATGTGTGAAATGTTTTTTGGAAAAAGATTTCTCGTTTCAATGTTCTAGTCGAATCGATTGAAAGCGATGATCCCCATGTATCTCGATGTCCGGGCAAACATTGAATTTACTTCTGAACGCCGGATATGACAAATGGATTTTTGAATGGAAATTTCAATTTCTATTTATTTCATTGATCACGATGAACAAACGAAATATTTGAGGATCGGATTTGGGAAAAGCCTATTCTATGGAAATTATGCATTATCGAATTTAGACTAGTTGGGCCACAGATGAAACGAAAGAGGGTTTGAAAATGTAGTACTGGTATCGGATTGTTTTTGGAGTTTGTTCAATTGTAGTATAAACGAACGTTTTCAATATGTGATTTCTTAACAGAATGGACTGGTTGTGGAGAATGAGTTATTAATCTATTGAGCTTTCGTGTATAGCTTATATATGTACTTTTATTATTTCTGACTTTTTAGCAAATGATTCAATTTTGATCTGTGTCTAGAACTCATGAACGAATCTAAGTAATTTGTTGTTAAATGAATAATTTATATTTCAAAAAATTTTCTATTGAAACAGTTTGAGGTACTACTCCGCAAATCAGTTGAAGTTCATATTTAGAGGGATACTCTTGGCTTGTTTCGTTTTTTTTTCAAGTGTGTGTGTTCTGAACCTGAACTTTCTTCTTGTAGCTTATGCAGCTCAGAATACGTACCAGAACAAATTGAGTTCAGATTCAATTTGTTTTTGAAGGGGTGTCTTCAAAAACTCCAAAAACTATAAAAAAAATCTGTAGACGAGGCAATATTGATCAACAAGAAAGAGAAATTTAGATTTTTGATGTTGCAGCAGGTGATTTTATTACAAGGAAAATTGGAAAGTGCAAATTATTTAAAAATTGAAGATAACGGTATAAAATGTCAATAATGGAACTAGTTCTTTAACGGCAATTGATGAAGAACCAAAAAAATAGTATGAAGTAGAATTTTTGCAGGAAGCAACACCTTCTGGATCGAGTAGTATTTATGGTAGTAACATCATAAAACGTTGGATCCAAAATTGTCAAAATTTTTTTTTGGACGGCAGCTCCTAAGAAATTAAAAATATGCAGTTTGTATTATTGTACTTGTAATTTTTATTAGCAGGGTGTTCTGGTACCAGATTTCTTATCATATCATTCAATTAATTTGTAAGGGTTACTGATTTACCTTTTCACGAGAAATTTTGAGGTGACAAGTTGAAGTTGATTGAAAGAAAGTTTAATGTATAATAATGTATTTTTTGTTTAAATTAATGTAGGTTTTTGTTGTACCTACTAACTATATTCAACATAAATTTTTCACCCGTTCAAGGTATATCTACTAAATAAATTATTTTTCAAACTCTTCCAAATTAGTTTGAATTTTAAAACTTGTAACCATTGTCCAGTTTGATTTGACTTGAATCATTTGACAGAAAGATTAACTTGAGTTTGACCTAATTCCAAGTCAAACTCAAGTCAATCTCAAACATTCAAGTCAAACTTGTGCAACTCTAGGCTCGGGACTTTTTACGTGTTAGCATCAATAGTTCCTCTCAGGAATGGACTAGTTTTCATTTTTTTGTTGAGGATTAATTCTAAAAATTTAAGTAAAATGAAACAAAAATGTGGAAGAATCATTGAAATATCTCTAGAAATGAAAGAGTTATGGGATTTTGAAATTGCTCTTGGAAGAATAATTTCATAGTACGTGTAAGTGGCGTGACGTCACACACTAGACGACTGGTATTCGCAGAGTGCTTACGAATTCATTGGTTGTTTGTTACACGATAGCTGAAATAACTTACTAAATACATACATATAAATTACTTTTTTCTCTTTTTACTTTTTACTCATCACATAAATAATTTTTGCCATTGATAATGGATAGACTTCAACAACCAGTACTCATTTACAAACTGTTTATGAAACTTTTTTTGAATAAATCATCGTTGTAAGTTGAACCATGATGAAGCAAACTCAAAAGTAGATACTTACTTGAAAAGTTTAACTCCTTTTATTTCAGCACTGACATAAGATGGATTTGAAGAAAAAAACTCCATCACTGCGAATATATCTGTTTTAGGCAAATTGTCACTTTGTCCTTTCACGAAGCCTTCTTCCATTATAGTGACATAAAAACAAAACTCGAGTTAAAACTACACTGTACAACTACAAACGGCGCGAGAGCCTTGGCGCGGCTAAGTATTTAAACGTAATTTATGGTGTAGCGATCACAGGCAAGTGCCGTGACGTCACAGACCAAAGACGTTCCGCGCTTAAATACGGAAATTTAAATAATCTATTTTTCAGTCATTTATTGATGGATTTTCAAAATTTTTTCACTCATTTATCAGTTTTGCTCTATATTTTAATTCTATCGTGTCAAATATAGTATTATCAACATCACTAAACTAGTCCATTATAATTTCACTACATTGATCAAAATCCCTTAGAACTACACGAAAATATACTCACAAACCACCAAATCCGAGAGAATAAAAAACCCGAAATTGTCACGAACCCAATTTTTTTTTCGATTCGAATTGATCTGATTGCTTTGTATTTCTTCATGATGAATCATTCATGTCACACGATCGATACCTCCACTCTGCTGTGTGCATTAACGTTTAATTCTCCGAATGCTCACAAAGTGACAATACCAACATTGGAATTCAATTATATATTCACAACAGTTATCGGCTCGGTTTCATCCCTCGATTGGGGGCGCCAGTTGGAGCGCAAATGCAATTCAAGTCTTCCTATAAATGTGAGATGATTGCATTTGGAGCATCCGGTGCTGCAACATCCCTAAAATCTTGTGGAGTTCACACATAGCTATGACAATTGCGGAAGCAACTGAGGTTAAAGTGACCAAAACGAGGAAATCTATGACGTGAAGTCGAGAGCTTTTGAGTGCTTGATTGTACCGTTGGAGGCCACGTTTATAACAGGCTAATTGAAAAGTCCCTGGTCTACTATAGTCAAATAGTATATAACATTACTAGCAAGGTAAGAGGGTTTTTACTGGCGAATGGAGGATATAATTGACGAGCCGCAGGCGAGTCAGTTACCTCCTTGAGCCTGTAAAACCCGTTACCTTGCGTGTATTGTTTTATATTTTATTTGTTTCTCATTTATAAAAAGGTTAGATAAATTCCAAAAAAATCTCAATAATTTGTCTCAAATGTCGTAAGCTATCATAGACATAAGTCTAATCTGAAACGAAAAAATGAGCGTTATACGCCAAAAAAGGCCAAGGTATTAAGTAAAGAAGAGGCTGAACAATTTCTTTTACATGCTCCTGATGACCAGTGGTTGCTGGCGAAAATTGTAACAATATTTGGGATTTTTGGATGTTGTCGATGTGACGAAATTCTCTCCTTAAACATGAATGATGTAGAAGATATGGGAAAATACATTATTGTGACATTGCGGCAAACAAAAAATTTAACAACTAGAAGATTCACCATAACCGATGATGGCTGCAGCTTCAAGCCTTGCATGTTATACAGAAAATATGTAAATCTTCGGCCTCCTGGAACAGAAAGCCTAAGATTTTTTTTGACATACCGACATGGAAAGTGCATTTCCCTTAATGCTGGCCAGCACACTATTGGTGGTATCCCAAAGCAAATAGCGAAATATTTAGGTTTAAAAGACCCAGAGTTATACACCGTCCACTCTTTTCGCAGAACTGGAGCCACTATGGTTGCGGATTCGGGTGGAGATATTTTAGCACTAAAGCGTGCAGGAGGGTGGAAGAGCACCGAAATTGCGATGAGTTATGTAGATGATTCGGTCAACAAAAAAATCGAAATGTCTAGCAAATTATTTGGTAGTAAGGAGAGTACAAATGTTCTGCAGTCCTCGAGTTCAGCAGTTTCTGAGTCAACAGATGGTTCATCATCTTCAGTATCAACTCTTTCATCATCAAAAATCTGTGTTACTGGAAATAACAATTGTACCATGATCTTCAACATATATGACGATAAAACAAAATTTTCTAATGTAAATAATACTACTAACTTGTAAAAATTTTGCAAGTCAACTGTCAGTTTTACAAGTTAGTGACTTGATAAAATAAACTTTCTTGATTAATATTGTGTTTTTGGAAACTGACGTTTACAAATGAGGAACAAATAAAACATTTTTTTTGTCAAAATTCAATTTTATTATTCAACATAGTTGCCTTCGAGGGCAATACAGCCATTATAGCAAACTTCCAACTTTTCGATACTATTTTTGTAGTACGATTTGTCTTTCGCTTCAAAATAGGCCTCAGTTTCGGCGATTACTTCTTCATTGGCGCGCTAAATTTTTTTCCAGCGAGTATTCTTTCGAGGTCTAAGAACAGAAAAAAGTCGCTGGGGGCCAGATCTGGCGAATACGGTGGATGCAGAAGCAATTCGAAGCCCAATTTATGCAATTTTGCCATTGTTTTCATTGATTTGTGACACGGCGCATTGTCTTGATGAAACAGCACCATTTTTTCTTCAAATGGAACCTTTTTTTAAAGATTTCATCCTTCAAACGATCCAATAACGCTTTATAGTAATCGATGTTGATGGTCTGGCCCTTTTGGAGGTAATCAATGAATATTATACCTTGCGCATCCTAGAATACTGATGCCATAACCTTGCCACCTGACTGTTGAGTATTTCTTCACTTTGGATTCGGTTCATCGTGTGCAGTCCACTCAGCTGACTGTCGATTGGACTCCGGGGTGAAATGATAGAGCCATGTTTCATCCATTGTCTCATAAATCGACGCAAAAATTCTGGTTAATTGCACTTAAACACCTTCAAACACTGCTCAGAATTATTAACACGTTGGTGCTTTTGATCAATTTCGAGCTCACGCGGCACCCATTTCGCACACATCTTTCTCATATACAAATATTCGTGAATGATATGATGTACACGTTCAGGTGATATCTTCACAATGTCTTCAACTAACTTCACTTTACGATCATTCAAAATTATTTCGTGAACTTTTTTGATTTTTTCGTCGGTGATAGCCTCTTTGGGCGTCCACTGCGTTCGCCGTCTTCGGTGCTCATTTCACCACGTTTAAACTTAGCATACTTAGCATGGTCGATTTTCCTGGTGCAGACCCTGGAAACTCTTAATCAAGCCAAGATTTTGCTTCAACTCTATTTTTTTTTCTTCAAAAAGCGATATTTTATCAGCACATGAAATCCTTTTTCTTCAATCTTTTTTCAAATAACAAAAGTGTCTATACTCACAACGCAATAACTCACAAAGTAATGGTCAGATTGTTGTCAAATTTTGCTGAAGTTCGTTGTCCAAGAACTTGTTATTTTTCATCGATTGCAATGGATTCTAGGCTAAATTAAAGATAAATTTTTTGGTATCAGAACAAACTCCAGAAAGGTTTTCCAAAAATGTTGATAGCATACCTACCTATTTATGCAGATGAAAAAAAATCATGTATTTGTAGTCCAATTTCTTAACACCTCAGTTTATTACAAAGACCGTCCTTTTCGCCATCTTTCAGTTTTTATTTCACCTTGATATCTTGATTTCTTTTGAAGAAGCACGTATTCAAATAAAAGTCTATTCAACAGATATTTAAAACAAACAAAAAGCATAATTGACATTTTCAATATGTCATATGTCCATCTCTAGCGAAAATAATTGCACGCAATCGTCGAGATATAGAATAAATAATGCGATCTTGATGAATTGCGTCATATTCAGATTACAACGCAAAACGCAGCTCGTCAAGTGTTTCGGGTAATAAGGACGATGATAAATGTTTCTGTGAATTTCATCCCAGAGATGATCGATTGAATTCAGATCCGGGCTACATGCAGGCCATTCTGAAAGAATGTATAGCAACCTCATCCAAATATTGGTTAACAAATATTCGCTAGCTGCGGTCTTGCTTTGTTGTGCATTGATTAGGACTATATCAGCTCCACCAAATTTTTTTTGAAAATATTCTCATAGTTCTCTTGTTCAAATCTTATTTGCATAGAAATAGCATATTCCATTGGCCACTTTTGAAGGCCAACATTCTTAGTCTCAACGCAAAAGTCACATTTTTACTCATTCCAAAAACAACATATTACTTTCCTACAACTTCAAATGTCGATGAATAATAAAAGAAATTATGAACTCTCATAGGACATTTTCAGTATTTTTTTCTTTCCAGTTTAATTCATATCATTTCCATCTCCCCAATCAAAATGCCGTACGAATCACGTCTAATGATGACCTGAAAGAATCGAGACTCGCCTTTTTTTTTATTGAGTCCTTCGCATAGTCCTCGAATAAAGACAGAACGACCTCGCGAAAATTATAAAAGGCAAAATTGGGGCATTCTCTTTGTCGAAATTATGAAATCCTTTTAGATGGCGATTCCTCCGCTTACTGCAACATAAAAATGAACAATGAAGTAAGAAGTACTTACCAATTCAAAGATAATAACCCCTTTGAGTTTAACTTCTCCCATTTAAATTGTTTCTCGGGAGAAAATACATAAAGCAATCTCCGATCTGCGGATAATAGCAACTAACTTCCATGGCAATCCCATAAAAGTTTATTTCATTATCGATTTGGAGAGAGAGAAATAAGGTTCTTTCGTATCTAGAGTTAGACGTCAGGGTCGCCAGAGTTACTTATCATCTGATCAAAATAATGTGTCGTATTCGGTAGTAAAAGTACAGGATGTGCCATGGAAAGCTGCAGTATTTCAAATGACTCTTGAGGGTGTACCGGGTTTTTCACCATAATTTGACCCCCCTTTAACTTTGTTACTAAAAGCAGTACAAAAAAATGTTTTCTACAAAAGTTTCACGAAATCGACTAGTGTTTTTTAAAATGATTCCACAAAACGAAATATATACAGAGTAGGCCACATATTGATAGCAACTTCATTTTTTCAAATGGAACACCCTGTAAATTTTTCTATATTTGACTAGCTCTTTTTCCCCCGATTTCAAATATATAACATATAAACATATGTTAGATAGGCCAAACGGCCTATCTCTCTTATTCTGAGTACCACAGAGTTTCAAATTTTAAGAACCACCTAGCATGCTCAGTAGGTAATCAGTTTTCAAGTGGTAGGCTGCGATAACTCAAAATGCTCTTTTTTGAGTTATCTCGTTGACAATTTGACTATATGTCATATCGTTGCCAACGAGATAACTAAAAAAAGAGCATTTTGAGTTATCGCAGCCTACCACTTGAGTACTGATTACTGAGCATGCTAGGTGGTTCTTAAAATTTGAAACTCTGTGGTACTCAGAATAAAAGAGATAGGCCAAACATATGTTATATTTGAAATCGGGGGAAGAAGAGCAAGTCAAATATAAAAAAAATATACAGGGTGTAAGGGTGTTCCATTTGAAAAAATTATGTTGCTATCAATATGTGGCCCACTCTGTATATATTTCGTTTTGTGAAATCATTTCGAAAAACATTAGTCGATTTCGTGAAACTTTTGTGGAAAACATTTTTTTGTACCTATTTTAGTAACAAAGTTAAAGGGGGGGTCAAATTATGGTGAAAAACCCGGTACATTACCTTTCTCACTAGGTTCTTCAGTGCTGATTCATTTTTAACTTCATATGGCAGTTTAGAATACACTCACTGATTTTCTTCAAAGAAAATTTATAGCTTCTTTCATATCACTTTGAAAATTGTAAAGTTTTCCAATTATATCTCAATCGTTTCAAATATTCAATCCATCGCTTTCGTTTTGATAATATTTCCATTGGTTGATATCCTGAACTTTCAAATTGAAATATACGAGAGCGTATAATTTTTCTTTGAAAACTCTAATCATATTAGATGTTTTTTCTTCTTGAAATGTTGGGGAAATTGAAACAAAATCAAACTTAAACAAGTTTTTCAAAATAATCGCTATTATTTTCGATACAAGAAGACATCTTTCGCCTTCAATTTCCTGCATCTTTAACAATTTTTTTTCAACCTTATGTTACGGGAATGAAAGTAGTTACTAGCCATATTTATTCTATTCATTATTACTATCTATTCTATTGTGAAAATTCCAATGACAATTCAGAAAGTGGCATTGGTTTAGGTTTTTGAGTTAATACAGCTAACTTTCTCCAAAATAAAGAATGTATTCGAAATAGAATTTAAAAAAGTGAATACTAAAAGCTAAAGGAAATATTCTATTTAAATCTATGCTGGCATTTAAACTGGGTAGTAGAACGTTCAAAAGTGATTTTGTCCAACACATAACAGTTATGACTGTCGTTATCAATGTCATTTTAGACAAGTAATCCATCAAATAAAAAACTATAATCCACTAGTAGGTAAGATTATGAACTCATGTTCCTATTTAAAGTAGTATCCTATTTATTTATAACTATAACAAGCAGAATTCACATTAATATTGGAAAATGCTAACGATTTATTCGAATTTGAAGTCATCGTAAAATTCGTTGGTTCATTGGAGCCAGGCGTTCCGATATCGGTAGGTACATCTGTTGATAGTGGTTGAAAACGCCGACACATTAGAACCTTGTATTTTTTCTGCAATTTTAATGTTATTATACACTGATTTTTCTAGATATCCTTCTGCTACCTTCGAGAACTTCCATCCCCGTGGCGCTTCAAAGTAGTCATGTTAGCTCCTGCATTGGCCAAAAGAGTCGCCGAAGACCTTCTCAGTGCTGGTTCCTTCAATTTCAAAGACATTGCAATTCTTGATTTTGGTTTGGTTTTTTCGACAACGTATTCATCTCCACACTTTGGCTGGTACACCTCTCATTTTTGTAAAAAAAAAACGAAAAAGCGGCTAGAACTAGAGTTATTTGGTCTCAAAGACATGTATTTTTTACCCAAATTGATCGGGTTGACTGGAAATCATTTTTCCACTAATATGAAACTTTTCGATTGCTTGGTTTTAGTGTTTGACCAAACTACGAGAAAATATTTCCCTTTGTCTTGAACATTCCCTATGAGGATCAATTTATCGCATCTACAAGAACCGCCAATCCGCATTATCAAAGCCACTTTCATCAACAAGTACTCGTCGTCGAGAGCTTCGTTCAAAAACTTCTCTATATTTCTGGTCGTCCTTATGTCTTGAACTTCTTTGGTTCATATCCCTGTGACTTTCCTTTCAAAAAGCTCGTTTGTTTGCTATATTTTGAGATGTCGATTTTCTTAGAAAGGTTAATAGTCGTACAAAGCATCGAGTATTGGGTTCATAGTGACGAAGCGGCTAATTTTTTGTTCAAATGTAAAAAATGAGCCCATAGAAAATTTGCATCAATACCTTTTATCTTGCATGAATTCATCCAAGCCTCAATTACAATTTTAAATTCCTTATCTTAAGCATCCCGGGACTTTTCTGTCAAAATTTGAACAGCTGTTTCTTCCACTTCCGCAAGGATATCCTCAAGATCGGTATAATTTATTTTCTATACATTTTTTTCTTCAAAAAAGCTTCATTTTTCTGCAGCTACTGAGACGCAAGTAGCTCTGATTTGATCTCTCACGAAAAAAAAAAAATTTCTTCCACACAATAAAACATTGTATGCCACTCGAGAATATTATACCAAAACTTTGGGCGGGGAGCTCCAGTTCAGTATCACAGTAGGTTGCAGACCAAGTTCAGACGAAACAGACAAGACAGGAGGTATCCCTATCGAATGAAGGAAGAAGAAGAGAATAGTTTGCGTCTGGCGAATCTGGGATCTCGATCTGATGAAGTAATCTCCAATTCCGCTTATAATAGGAACTAACTTCCAAGGCAATCCCATAAAAGTTTATTTCATTATCGATCTCCAAACAGAGAAATAACGTTCTTTCTTATCGGGATACCTGCAATCCTTCCGCTAAAAACACCCGAATTGAAATTCGATTTCAGTGCGTGGAAATCAAACAGTCCCCCCTCCCGCTATTGAATTATAATTGAGCCAGTGGGGGGGGGGAACATTTCGATAGGGATGGAGACCCCCTAGCAGAAACTTCTATTCGTGTTTGTGGAACCGTAGCATAAAGAAAATGGTTTCGATTGCGAGTTTCGATCTTATTAAGGAATAATTGCAGGAGGAATACAAATCTGAAATCGATTTTCCGTTTCCGTTGTTTGCGGGGATGAAATAACGATGAGTATTCTGTGGATCGTTCCATCGAGTAGATAGATTTTGTTGATATTACCAGATCTGAGTTTTAGCAGAAGAGTCTTTAGGTGATTGAGTCTACGTCTTTAAGTTCTAGAATCTAAGTCGACTTCTTAAAATAACAAATTTCTCGTTTTTCGTCATTCTTTCTTATGGCGAACTCTCAGAACCGTTTTTCGACAATATAATACTTTACTCAATATGGCTCTGGCCGAATACGTAACAATGCATTTATTTTAAAAAATCCATCTACACCAATGCTTCTCTATCTTTTCAATTCCTTCGCTGTAAAAAGATCCGTCTTTTTTTCGAAATAGGCTTCAATCTTAGTTCTGCTAAAGACCAGTATTCACTAGGAGCCTGATATGGAGGATAAAGTGGGTGGTCAAGCAGTTGGTGGAGCAATTCGTTCAATTTGACAATGGTTCTAATAGATTTGTGACAAAGAGCATTGTTTCTGCACTCAATCCATCTAAAAACGTTATGAGGTATTCATTATTGATGGTTCCACTTTTATTTTTTTATTATTTTGTTGTGAGAACCACAGAGTTTCAAATTTTAAGAACCACCTGGCAAGCTGAGTAATTAATTTTCAAGTGGAAGGCTGCGATAAAAAAAAATGAAAAAACTAGTCAAATATAAAAAATATACAGGGTGTTTCATAAAAAAAAATGAAGTTGCAATCAATATGTTGCCCACTCTGTATATATTTCATTGTGTGAAATCATTTTAAAAAAACACTAGTCGATTTCGTTAAACTTTTGTAGAAAACATTTTTTTGTACCTCTTTCAGTAACAAAGTTAAAGGGGAGCTCAAGTTATGGAGAAAGACCCGGTATAATTGACACACGTAACATAAAAATTAAGCTCTATTATATCCTCCATTGGGAAGAAACACCACCACGTGACTGCTCCGTTCAAAACGAAATTTGAGATATTTTTTCTCACGAATCGCCAATTTTATGGGATTTTTACATAATTTTCAAAAAATAATCAAAATTGTAATGGTGTACAACTTTGCTCCCGCCGTTTTGCAACAAATGGCTGTAGCGGTCAGTGGTAGTCGAAATAAGTAGATCGTAGAAATCGTACAAAAAGCTTAGGTATTTGTAAACATAACGCCATCGAAATATTGGTCGATTTGTGTCTGCATCATGAAGTTATCGATTAAACATGTCAGCTTACGAGCCAAATTCTCGTCTTTTGCGGGAGGTTTTACTTTTATACTTAAATATAGAGAAATCTACGGCTGAGGATCATCGAATGCTTTCAAATACCTATGGTGAGATCGCTCTTAGTGAAAGAACGTGTCGAGAGTGGTTTCAACGATTCAAGAAAGGTGATTTTCACTTCGAAGACCAGCATGATGGTGGAAGAGAGTAGGTTTTCGCATATGCAGAATTGAAGGCATTACTTGAAGAAGACTCGTGCCAAATGCAACAAAAATTGGCAGAATCATTTGGAGTGATACAACGAGCCATTTCAATACACCTGAAATCATGGAAATGATTCAGTAAATTGGGTGCCGTACGAGTTGAAGCTGAGAGATGTTGAACAGCGTTTGTTTGCTTGCGAACAGCTGCTTTCAAGGCAAAAACGGAAGTAATTTCTGCATCGCATTGTGACTGGAGATGAAAAATGAGTTCAATTCAAAGGTTTAAAGTTCATGCTCAGTATTTGGTGGGACCAGCACGACGTAGCGGTTATTAGTTGTTAAAACCGACTGAAACATAACAGGAGATCATTATCGAATGCAATTGATATGTTTGAGCCTAGTATATTTTCATTTTGGAAATGAAAAGAAAATAATAATTTTGGAACTTTTTGTTTTTCGCAAAAGAATTGATGATATGGTATTCCTACAAAGCGCTGAAGTATTTTAAAAATATTCGAAGAAAATCCTACAAAAAAGACAAAACTTTAATTTTGTGAAAATTTTTGAAAGACTAGTAAAGACTAGTCAAACTATTGTAATATCCCCAATTTCTACTAATTATTTTTGTCCCTCCTTCTCTGGAGAAATATTGATAGATCACGAGAAAGTGCTATTCCAGTGCTAATCAACAACATTTGTGAATTCCAAAATACAGGTCGGATTCATTTCATTTTTTGAGTGGACAATGACGTGATAGTGAACTTGAACGTATCGTTTCGATTTTCAAAAAAAAAATCGATAGTAGGTATTCCGCAAATTGTACTTTGAAATCAAACATATTCTTTAAATGACTATTCAGCTTTAGAGAGATTTCTCAATTCCAGTAACTCAACGTTAAATGTTGAGTCAGTTTTGAATTGGTGCGAACATTTTTTTAAAATTCCCTGATGTGCTCTAGTAATTGATGTTTTTCAAATAAAATAATGCTATTTGGAACACCTTCCAAAGGCCTTTTTGCAGCATTAATGCCAATGGAATCTTGAACTTTATTTTATGACTCGAGATGAATGACATCCTTATGATTTACGAGGGTAGGGTTTTTCTGGTTGGCTGAAATTGTGAACATTATTCGAGTTTATGTTAATATTGCAATGAGGAATAGGGATCTATAGAGAACTGGTAATGAAATATGTTCTTTCTATTCTGTCACTCTTCTCTTATTTCGCTCACTATTTTGTTTTACAACATATAATACGTGTCAAATGTCAAATGATCATTTGAATAATCATTCTGAATTTGAGGAGAATATCCGAAATTCTCATCTAGATGAACAAACCGACAACAATAACCTAATTAATCACATGTCTTATTCTATACACAGTGTTTTGGTCTCCAAAGGCGCATGAAATGAGAACTCAAAAGCTTCTCGAATTTTTCATTCTAGAAATCTCAATATGCACTCATTCTGATTTTCCTTGTGAAATCATGCAATCAGAGATGATCATATAGTTTCTTCTCAATTCAAATAAATTGCTATTTCTATTATCCATTTTGGAAATACGTCCATGACAGTGGTTCAATATCATTTCTGTCTTCACAATATTTTCAGCGATTCTGATATTTAGTATTTTATACCTAAACTGAACTGAATTTCTCAAGTTTACAGAAACAAATTTACTCTTTGCTGGGATTCATCAAGAGTTGAGATTTTATTAGGGGCAATAAATACCAAACAGGCGGTTTCTTCAAGTAGAATGGGTGAGTCAGGTACAATCTACGAAAAATTTTCGGGTATTTCCATCTAGCGGAATTGCAGTTTCAGCGCAAAGTAGTCTTCAACCTCAAGACCTGTAGTTGAACAAATGTCAATGAATTCCACAATTTTTTTCAGATTACAAAATGGTGCAGTAAATACGTGAAAAATAATCCTGCAGAGTCACCAAGTGGTTTTCCACTCATTCCATCCCAAATTCTCTAATTAATTGAGTTTTTTTCAAACCGTAGTTCAATTACCAGCATTCCATTTCCAGCACATCAAAACCGCCGAAAGTTTCGCCGTAGGTTTCAATTTCGCTTCAGAAAAATAAATAATCGGATATTTCCGACTACGGCCGCGTGTTCCGAAATATTAACAATTCCAGTACATGCAAAGGGTAGAAAATACATATATATGAATTTTCGCACCTGCTTCACTGCGGTGGCACGAGCAGGAACTGTTACAGGTGCTTTATGGGGATCGTAAAGCAGGCAGCAAGAAGTATTAAATAATATCTGCGTTCCCCCCCAAGATCCTGCGAGTCCCGGTTCCCGTGGTAAATCTTACTTTTCAATCAAATAGCTCACGCAGGTTTGGGGGTGTATATTAAGTTTCTCTGCGGGGTGTGGAATTATACCGTTCTCGATAAGTGTTAAGCTAGGATTTTGTGGCGTTTATTAGGGGGAATGTTGCCTAATAGCGTAGGCAATTATGAGCTTATAGAAGGGGACACCCCCCAGAAAAATATAAATTTCGTAACTATCTACAATACAGGCAAACCGTTAAGTTGGAATGTAATATTTACGAGTTAGAAAGAAATGCATAAAAAATGTCCAAAGTCTAACGGAGAGGGACAACATTTTACCCCAATAGTCAAAAAAGATTCTTCTTTCCCTTTTCAAAAATTTTCCGAAATATCTCAATTGATTAACAACCAACAATTTTCAATTTCCAACTTTACTTCGATAACTATATAAATTTCCTTATATTATTATAGAATATCACAATATGATATCTATATAAATGTTTAATCAAAATATAAAAATTATCCAAAGTTTCAGTTCCACACGGCAGATTATCATATAGATAGGCATCCCATCTGGTTAGATACGATGCCTATATGATAATCTGTGTACTTCAGACAAATAAAATTTTCGGTGACCATCAAGGTCTATCGATTTAACACCGTTAGATTTTTTCAACTAAAAGTTGTTCTTTAAAAGTGATCGAAAGAAAAAAATCTGACGTTGTTAAATCCGGAGTCCTTGAGACTACCGAATATTTTAATTATATAAAGTTCACAGATTATCATAGATCGACAAGTGGATGATTTTTACTTTTTGAGGAGAAAATCGTATATGTATCATGTTACATATTTTCGAAAAGGAAAAAACAAATCGATTCTATTTGTTATAGAAATCTTTATGATTTACATTTAAAAAATCACTAGTTTTTATTATAACATCAAAACTGATTGCAATAAAAACAAATTATGACACCAATGGATTTCACTGAAAAAAGTGCATCTAGAATGTTTTTGTCTCATGTTTATAGCACCAGTAATAAAGAGGTTATGAGAAATTTTCATTTCATTCCATTTTTAATTTTCTCTTATAGCTTGAAAACAGTTGAATTCATGACTTTGCGGTTTTCACCGAATTAATTCCCTCAAAAATCGAGCCTGAAAATATTCCATTCTTTTTTCCAGCTCAAAGGATTTCTAAGATCTCCTGACTAGAGACGGAATTTGGGACCCTGTGGTTTTATTTCTTATTGAATATTTCTGTTTGTGGATGGAAAAAGCTCTTCGTTTGACATATATTCAATTAATCTTAACACCTTGCCAAAAATCTATATTCAACTAGCTAATTTGTTTTTCATTGTTCACAGGTAAGGCACCGATGACTAGAAATGAATGGTTACTCCAATTGGTGAGTTTGAAAGAGAAACATGAGTACTTGTCAACGAAAAGAGGTATTTTTTGTTTGTAATAAATTAGCTACATTGATGTCATTATTGCTGAGGAATGATATTTACGATTTAGTTTTGTCCATATTCTGCTTCAAAAATTCATTGATCGTTAAGGTAAAAATACAGACATTCACAAAAATTGATTGCGTAGATCATAGAATTTCAAAATCTCAATTCTATCGTTGTACTAAATGAAATATTTTTTACTGCTAGGTAATCTAACTCAATTAGTT
The DNA here is from genome assembly GCF_914767665.1 of Harmonia axyridis. Taxonomy (NCBI): domain Eukaryota; kingdom Metazoa; phylum Arthropoda; class Insecta; order Coleoptera; family Coccinellidae; genus Harmonia; species Harmonia axyridis. The sequence goes on from NC_059507.1 coordinate 20,697,604, forward strand.
TCAGAGTAATGAACTTTTGAAATGTTCCCTTCAAATAAAACACTCGTATTATCAGAATCTTAACCAAGCTCTCCATCACATTCAATTAGCCAGGAGTCCTATGCTTCATTCTATAAATTTCGTGGCCACAGGTTAGATTCTGAGAAAGTTAGAATGTTTTCTCACAATTTGCTTCCACTTGAATAATAATTATAAGAATATATTCTTAACTTTTCACGGCTAATATTATGCTGATGATATTTCTTCATAAAATAGGTAGGGTGTAGTGTTCTCAAAAAAATTAAGAGATAATGCACGAAACTCCCGTTTACTATTCTTCCTGATGTCCGAGAAAAAATTCGACAGTCCGATAATTTTAACGCAAAAAGTGTATAATGTGCTTTTTGGATAAGATTTGTCGTGAAAAGTAGTGTCTATGACCAAATTTCCAGTAAAATTAATCGAAGAATTCATACGTTTTCGCAGAAAATGTATGATTAAAATGAAGACTTCAGATGACTCTAAATCGAAGAGAAAGTATTTTCGGACAAATATTTATGGGAACTTTTTTCAATTTTATTGAGTATTATCCCCTCTAGAAGTTTTGCCCCAACATAGAGAAACACCCTGTATACAAAAACTCAATTATTTCTCAAGGAAGTCAGTTAAAATAATAGTTACTTCAAACGTCTAGAAACAAAACCTGAGAAATAATCCCTCAGCCATATTCAATTTTTCAATTTTATCAACACGTATCACGTATCTGAGGACCTTAAAGTCTTCCCATATCCCCAAACACAAACAACAATGAATATTGTCCTTCTTTCTGGAAATTTATAGTCCTCCGCATTGACCTTTTTCCCTTGGAAAATGCGTGATGGAAATTTCCATGGGGCTGAATCCCCAAAATCTCATGAAAAATTAATGTCTCATTGACCTTGTCGCATCGAAGGCGGGAAAAACCGGATTTCGACACAATAAATCCCCATCCCGAAGATTATAAAAACGATCTTTAATTACGTCCAAGGAAATTCTCCGGGAAAATTAATTTTTCTCCCACCGTTCGAAGCTCCTCTCTGTTATAAATCAACAGGAGAACAGGCACGGTGAATGGGAAGGACATTTTCTGAATCCATAAATGTTCAAACTCCAGATAATGATCCAGAGATGGTTGTGGATCTGCTTCGACCAGTTCTTGAATACTTGATGAGCGAGATTTCATCGGAAAAGTTGAAAAAGTCATTTCGAATTTGCATAACTCCTGAATATAAAGTAACTGATTTAGGTTTTTCCCGTTTCTTTCAGAAGTCTAGAGGCTGTCGCAAAAACTGGACTGTAAACGAATGTTTAGATGTTATTCATGCAAGGCTAATAAGCTTGAAGTTCAATTTAGATCTTACTTTTTTCAGATATCGGGATTAGGTACAACCTAGAGAGGTTATGCGGTTGATTCTCGAGAAAGCGGAGAAATCGAAACTGCGATTTCGAAATTACCTTCTCATGGACTTTAAGTCACCTAGATTATAATATCCAGGGTGTTTTCTGAAATATGTGATTTTTTTTTCTGCTTTCGAATATAATCCTGTTTTTTGATCTATTGCCTCGATACAACAATGAAAAAACATTGGTGAACTGAATATACGACATTTTGAAGTTCAAACTTGAAAAAACATCTATTTTTGCTATAGTTCCCATGTTTTCAAATTTCCTTTTATTTCAAAATTATCGCTTCATTACTATGGCCTACCTGTATCTCATTTTTCATATTTTTTTGCTTTGTAGATATGTGCATCTTGTAATTCCATCTGATGATAATCGTTAGCTGATGGCCATTTTTAAAACGACACACAATGACACTTGCACCATATTGTCTAAACGATTGAATCTGTAATCATGGAAATATTCGGTGATTCTTTTCCAATATTATTTTTGAATTTTCTACGTTTCTAATCAATTTAAAATTTTTCACGGATCTCGGAATTGCTATTCTTCATATACAAGCAAAATTTCACTCCGGTTGTACGGTAGGTACGAGGATGCGAAGAGCGGAAAAGTTTTTTCCCCTCGAATCAGAAATTGACGGGTCCGAGCAATTTTCCACATTTTCATTTGAAAGCCGGAAATTCAAGGCGTTAAGTATTTGTTGGACCACACTGTGAAGAGGGTATTCAATAGGAATTTTATAATTTGAAATGGTTATAAAATATACGCTGGGTGTTATTTTTGACATGTTTTAAATCATTTGTTTTGAGTAGGTTATGCCATTTAATCTTGGAGTGAAATAACGCTTCAACAACCTTAAGGAATTGTTGAGTTGTTCCATTCAAATCATTGCTAATTAGTCATTTGTGGAATACTGAGAGGAATTTAGGAATAAAATAGGTCGAATAGTTTCACTATTCCATGATTTCCATGGAAACGGCATAACCTACGGAACACAAATGACGTTAGAAATGTAAAAAAAAAATTATAAACTATGTTGTTATTACAACTACAGTAGTGTATGGATAATGCGAACAGAAATTTGGCAGGACCCGTCCGGTGTATCAAATCTTCCGGATTATAGGAATCATATTGTATGATATCTATAATCTAAACGTCGTTCAGATTATGGAATCATTTTTAGACCGTGCAAACTTTTTTTCACAAAAAAAATGGTGTACTTTATATAAAAATGTGTATTTCTGCCCATCCAAGACATGAATTGAATGACATGATCGCCTCTTTAGTGGACACTTTTTGAACAGGTTCATCTTCGTTGTCAGAGCTTTCATTTTTCTCAGTCACATCACCAATTATCTCATCATCTTCCTAAAACTCTGTGCCTCAATTTTCTTCGTCATAATCTCGTGTCCATTTCTGATTTTCTGTTTCATCTATAGGATAATAGTTCGATTTACTTTGATCACTTATTCCACTGAATCAAAACCTTGACCTAGACTTTCTCCTGATACCCTTAAAAGAATCAAATCTTTTGCATTTCATTCTTCTATTCGGTGTACAGAGTTCAAGTTGTTCGGATTATACATGTATTTTTTCCAATTTAAAGTTCGGCCTATAGGGTACTTCGAATTATCCGGAGTTCGGATTAAACATACATTACTGTATTTAGAATTGTATCATTCCTATTGCGAAAACCTTCTATATTTTTCATAAAATAACCACCTGAAATGTTCATGTCAAATCAAAGAAGGATTGTATCATGATAACCTCCCATCTAGATAATATCACCAACAACAAAGGTATTATGACAAATCGCATCTCTGTCGTCTACAAAGACGCAATAAGCCAATGCAAGCGAGCACTCAAAAGCTCCTGATACCAATCCCGTGCTTTTCGCGAATTATTTGTTTGTGGTCCATTCTTTCGACTAAAATGAGATATGTCCATATTGCCATAAGTATGACCAGCCTTCAATACAGCTTGTCAGTCGACATCAACAGCTTTGATTCGACTCGATAACCTTTCTACTTCCACTCACCAATTTTGACACAGGTTATTGTAGTGAGTTATGACGTAATAACATGACGTTGCATATGCATTCGCTGCATATCGAGGCAGGCCATGATCTACGGACCAATTAAAATTACAAGTGGAATTTATCGCGTATAAATAACGACCAAAACGTGTACGCAGAGAGAAGAGAGAAAAATTTTCGTGTGACGTTGACTCGGTACAAGGCAGGACCATATTCATATTCGATTTAAATGCAAATATATCCGGTGTATTTTTCGGAATCGTTTATGCGATCGTTTCTAATGGGGGTAGTTCAGATTTCGGGATTTCATCAGGGTTTATGGGGATTTTGTATGTGAATAGTTAGTCGAAAAGACTTATATTGGGCTGGTGGGATCGATGGAATTCATTTCCGGTATCAGGTACGGATTTCAGGTGGTTTCACTTCTTGTTCGGTTGAGAATTCGTTTGATATTGATATATTGTAATTATCTACTAGTTTGAGTGTTACATCTATATGGTTTTAAGGATGAAATTAATTAAGGAAATCGGAGGACAAATGCAATTTTCACTCAAAAGTTTGTAATTTCAGCCCAAGATCCGGCTGCAGAATTACTACATTCACCGAGTTTTGGCTAAAAACCGAATTTTCATGCATATTTATGATTAGGAGAATATATATCTACTTAGCTGCCTATTAAAATGTGGCTGGTAATATTTTTAATGAAATTATTGCTAAAAACTTCATTCGCTTGTTTTCTACATAAAATATCGTCCACTTCACGGCAATATACATATAAAGACTGAAAAATGACGTTTGCCGCTGCGCACTTGGCCGAACCTCTTCGCATCCAGGTGATTTTGATACATTTATACATTCATAACGTACATTTATTATTCATATATCAAATTAAACTTAATTTTTCTTTCTTTATTATTATTTACGGTTGCATAATTGAATCTAGCCCCAAATGAGGATTGCTGGCTGTTAAAGATGGTAAATATTTAAGATAGAGTGAATCACTTGCCAGCTGTATACGACGCTTTAAAGCCATTGAGCATGCGTCGAATGCTAGTGTTCTCAACCACCGGTTCAAACAGTAGTAGGGACTACTGAATAAATACTCCAATAGAAGTGTTTTTTTTTCAAAATGACAAATTTAAAAATTTCAACAAACAATTAGTACCGGTGAAAAATAAAACCAAGATTACTTATGTAAAAAAAAATTTTATTGTACAGTGCATCCCATTTTGGGTGAGACTGCCAGGTTTCTCGCTTGTTATTTAAGATAGAGCCTTGCGGTTTTCACGTTCCTGTCCTACTTTTTCGTGAAACTCAAGTTGGTCTAATCAGATTTTGCATAACTGTTTCCGTTCAAGAGATACAGGGTGATTTTGGAAATTGATACTTTTCGGACCCCTCCTTTATCTCCGAAGTTATTAGAAATAATGCTGACGTGAAAACTACGTCTGAATCAGAATTTTGCGTAGAATCCAGTGGCATACTCAATTTTTTTTTCGGTGTATGGTTTTGAAGATTCAACACAAACCTATATTTTTTTTAATAGAACACCCTGTATATTATAACTTCGTTGGATTCGTAATTTTTTTTCCTTCAAAATGATGTATGATACTATATAGGTAGAATGGTCAGAAATGTTAAAAAAACACTAAAACATCAAATAATGATGATTTTTTGTTAATGAGCAATGGATTTCCCATATGAAAAAAAGGTTCAATTGGATAATTTTAATTTTTGATTGTTATAAATAGTAGAGTAAGCAAACAAAGATAATACACTCATCACTAACATGAAAAACAAAACGTAGGTACCTACCTAATAGCAACAAATAAATAATACAAAAATTCATAAACATTGCATGATATCTTACAGCTTAAACTGTTCAAATTACTGTCCATTTTTCTCTAATACATAATTGACAAAACTTTTCAATACGCCTGAGTGCATTTAATATTATAAAAGGGCGGTTTTGTAAATCCTGGAAAACTGCCTCTGTTGATGCACGAAGTTCTTCGAGACTGTCTTTTACTGTAGTATATTATATGTATTAGGGAAAATGGACAGCAATTTGAGCAGTTTAATCTGTAAGATATTATGAAATGTTTATGAATTTTTTTATTATTCATTTGTTGCTATTAGGTAGGTACCTACGTTTTGTTTTTCATATTAGTGATGAGTGTATTATATTTTTTTGCTTACTCTACTATAAATAAAAATCACAAATGAAAATTATCCAATTCATTCTCTTTTTTCATATGAAAAATCCATTGCTCATTAACAAAAAATCATCATTATTCGATGTTTTAGTGTTTTTTCAACATTTCTGACCATCCTACCTATATAGTATAATATATTATTTTGAAGGGAAAAAAATAACGAATTCAACGAAGTAATGGTATATAGGGTGTTCCATTGAAAAAAATATAGGTTTGTGTTGAATCTTCAAAACCATACCCCGCAAAAAATAATTGAGTACGCCACTTGATTCTACGCAAAATTCTGATTCAGACGTAGTTTTTACCTCAGCATTATTTCTAATAACTTCGGAGATAAAGGAGGGGTCCGAAAAGTATCAATTTCCAAAATCACCCTGTATCTCTTGAACGGAAACAGTTATGCAAAATCTGATTAGACCAACTTGAGTTTCACGAAAAAGTAGGACAGGAACGTGAAAACTGCAAGGCTCTATCTTAAATAACAAGCGAGAAACCTGGCAGTCTCACCCAAAATGGGATGCACTGTACAAGTGCTGCTTGGAAAAATATTATGTTGTATTCAATAATAACTATAATTTATTATAATTAGATTTAATTAAATTGAAGTATAGTGAGCTTCTCTTGAAAATATATTTGAAGTGCTAATATTTCAATCAAACTTGATTTTTCAGATATCCCACGCGGGACTGGCTAACGTTGCCTATGAAAGAAAAGTTCGCTTCTTTAGTCGATTCCGACCAGTGAAAATGTTTGTTCCTTGGACTTAATAAATTCCCATTCTAAGAAGGATTATTCTCCAAATCTAGATACGTAATGAGAATCAGAAAGCGTAGCTCGGAATTTATACATTTACCAGCGGTCACGCCACGTCCACTTCATTCGTAGTAATAGTAATTGACAATGGTAAAAGTAATATTCCACATTATTTACCAAACTATGCGTCCAAATGAAAAACTTTTAGAAATAAAGTTCATCCTTATGAAATTACCTTTATGATGTTGTGAATTTTATTTAATGATGCTCGAAAATCACCTTTTAATGTTCTATATTACTTTCATACAAAATGTCAAATTCAGACTCATTTATGAAAGAAAGATATATGGTGTCACGTACTTTTTTTGAAACTATTTGAAACAATCATTTTACTTACGTATAATCAACCAAAACTCTGGCGCATTTTTGAGATTAATTCAATAGTTATTGAGCCTATTCACAACTAACATAAAAACAAAAATATAAATGAAAGCTACCTTTTTTCAATATTAGTCAGTAATATTATTACACTTGGTTGTATTCAGTTATTCAAAGTGTATCTGTCAGCCCCTATTAGCAAAATTACAGTCCAAATTGACCATCCTCATGCAAAGAAACCGCATAGAAGATTTTCAAATGGCTTTTCAGAACCTTAAGAATTATTGTGAAACTCCATATTTTAACCTTAAATAACCGGTATTTTCGAATACTGAATATTTGTTTGAGGCATGTTGGACAAAATCATCATATATTGAGATATACAATTCAGGAATAAGTTATTTTCAATGAATCACCCTGTGTAATGACTGTATAATAAATTGAAAAGAAAAAAAACGAATCATTCAAGCATAAAATCATTATTTTCTTCAAGAACATTTCTCCAAAAATAAAACAAAAATGATATTATGCTGAAAGTATCTTGATCTTTTATATCTTCATGGCGTACCCTATGCAGATTGGTCGAATAAGAAAATTTCACGAAAAATTTACAAAAATAAGAACTACTTTCAATACCTTGAAAGTTCGAAGATAATTTCTTTAAGATGATAGACATAACATACCAATGACTAAACTAATAATCAAAAACTTTCTCGAATTATTTGTCAGCTACAATAGACTTCAGTCGAATTTAGGAATTGTGAAACTTTCTACAATAAATATTTGTATATCAAATCCTTTGAGTTTTATAATTAAAGGTATGTGACCATACTTACTAATGATTGAAGATAGGTTTCACTTCCTTTTCAAGAAGTAACAATTCCCTATTAGTAAAGCAATTAATCTACACAAAATAATATCCCATAAATAAAATTTATAGTTCCTTTTATCTCGATGCCATTAAATAATATCGCAATAAAGTCAATGTATAAATCGCCTTTTCAGGCCGTCTTCTGCAGAAAATTACAGGTGCTAGAACCCACACAGAAAGACACTCAAGAGTGATCCAATAAGTTGGGACAAATATACGATGTAAGAACGTAATATATCAAACAGGCCAATATAGCAGAGGTTATTTATAGTGGAACATTCGGTCGACATTCGTAGACCGTAGGAAAGTTGAGTCCCTCGTCTTTGCCTGTCAATTCTGATGTAGAGTCCTCTCAGGAATAAATATGCTTTCACCCACAGGACGTACCATCATCTTTAATTGGGCGATTTGGCAGGATGGAAAACACAACTTATCACGATGAAAATTCGAGGAAAGCACTGACTTGTAATCGGGAGCTTCTTAGCGCTCAATCACTCATACGCCTAATGCACACTTGGAGAATACACAGCTATATGGAGGGTTTTTCAATGAGAGTTTTCATTTTGAGATGAAAGAGTTTTTTTATCAGAAATTAATGGTTGTTTATTTCATAGTAAAGAGAATTTGTACGTATTGTCGCTACTGTGTTTTATTAATTCACTGTAACCAAGGCAAGGTTGCAGCGCCAGAACAGAAAGCTTGAAGGAAAGGTGTAGTTCATTATATAGTTGTGTAGAGAATTGGTTTTCAAAAAATGGTCTGGTTATAAACACGAGTAAAACTAATGTCATTGTATTCAGAGCGAGCAATTCAAAAGAAAAACCTGCAGAAGTGAGTCTTAACAACCAAGTCAATAACACTGTTGAGAATACTAAATTCTTAGGAATAATAATTCACGAATTTCTGAAGTGGAATACACATATTAATGATCTGTTAAGAAAATTGAATAGGATGATCTTTGCCTTTAGAGTGGTACACAAATATATAAATGAAAATGTAAAAAAAATTTTATATTATGCTAACTATGAATCTTTATTAAGATATGGTATAATATTTTGGGGTGTGAGTACATCTGTACAATCAGTATTCATAAGTCAGAAAAGAATACTTAGAATATTTTTGAATATGGGGTACCGGGATTCCTGCAGGGGCAAGTTCAGGTCATTGGGATTACTGACAGTTTATGGTCTATATCTGCATGAGTGCCTTCTCTACCTACACAAAAACAAAGTAGAATTTCTTAGAAATAAAACTAATTTCACATACAATACGAGAACGGCCAATATAAATTATCCACAGCATAAGTTATCACTAACAGAAAAAAATCCATCCTATATGTGCATTAAAATCTTCAACAGTTTGCCAAATGATCTTAAAATAATACAAAATTACAGACTTTTCAAATCAAAAACCAAGACATTTTTAATAAATCTTGAACCGTATAATTTAGGGGATTATTTCATGTAGTTGTGAATTACTTAAGGACACTGTTTCATTTCATGTTTTTCTTAGTGTAAAATTTAATTTGAAATAAAGAATATATCTATCTATCTATCCTTTTCATGAAAAGGTTCATGGCCAATTCGCACATTTACGGCTAAATGTCTTCGATAACTTCACGAATTTCATCTTTAAGGTCTTGAGTCAATTGTGAAGCAGTGGCATACACGTAGCTTTGATGTGTCTAAAGGTGTTAAATCACAAAATCTCGTCGGTTATTCTCTTGTAGAGATTACATGGCCACAAACTATCTCTTGCAAAATTGCGATTATTTCTTTGTAGGGGGTACCTATCGCCGTTGAAAAAAAAAGTCTTTCACATCAATATATTTCAATTTCGGCAATGAAAAAAGTTATCAATCAATGCCACCAGCCCGAAAAACCGCACCAAAAGTGACATGCTAAGGATGGAGGAGAACTATCATTTTTAGATTTGAAGGGTCCCAAATGCGATAATTCTGCTTACTATTTTAGTCTACGAGGTGAAAATTGATGTTATCACTAAATAGATTTTTCCATGAAAATCATCATTTTGGTGTATTTCAAGAACCATATCAGCAAAGATATGACAATGTTAGTATTTGTTGAAGTTTAAAATCCTTACTCACTAAGTTTTCATGCAAAATACGGTGTGATGTCGTTTGTTGAATGTCTGATTTCCTTCGATGAATCGACGAACCTGGGTTTTCATCAACACTAAGAGCTACAATATAATCATTCTGAGTTGTTCTTGACTAAATTATCCCAACAGCTTAAAATTTACCACCATTTTCACTATTGCCGGCCAAGAAGTTGTTTCAGGATGGCCTAGAATTGCCTTAATTTTAGAACTGTGAATGTTGAATTTTCACCATTTATGTAGTGAATTTCAACAATTTCAATGCCGTAGTCCAGATAGGGGTCTATTCAAAATGAAATCCTTTTATTGGAAAAATGCATTATTGTTTCAATACATACATTTGTTATTATTATTTCAATACAATACCTAAAATCTCACCACCATCGTTATATGGTCAATCAAATAACGGGTGTTTTTTTCGAGGTATATAACTTTAAGTTGGCATTACTGTTCAAGATGGCGACCGATCTAACAGATGTCAAGTGATTTATTCTCAGTTTGGTTTGGCAATTCATCATGAATAGACTCACGACTGAACAACGCTTGCAAATAGTGCAATTTCATTTCGAAAATAATGGTTCTGTGGAATACGTATCGCGCACCACGTCCATTTTATTTTGTTTAGCGATGAAGCACACTTCTGGTTGCATGGCTACGTCAACAAACAAAACTGCCGCATTTGGAGTGAAGCTAATCCTCAAGTGTATCTCGAAACACCCTTACATCCAGAAAAACTGGCTGTTTGGTGTGCTTTATGGGCTGGTGGAATCATTGATCCGTACTTCTTCAAAAACGATGATGACCTGAACGTTACAGTCAATGGTGATCGGTATAGAGTCATGATTACTAACTTTTTCATTCCTGAATTGAACAACCATGATGTCCAGGAGCTGTGGTTCCAACAAGACGGCGCAACATCTCACACAGCTCGTGCCACAATCGATTTATTGAAAGACAAGTTTAGTGACCGCCTAATTTCACGTTTTGGACCTGTGAATTGGACTTCAAGATCTTGTGATTTAACACCGCTAGACTACTTTCTGTGAGGCTATGTAAAGTCATTAGTCTATGCGGATAAGCCACAAACCCTTGACCATTTGGAAGACAACATTCACCGTGTTATTGCCGATATACGGCCACAAATGTTAGAAAAAGTCATCTAAAATTGGACGTCCAGATTGACATCCGAGCCAGCCGTGGCGGTCATATGCCAGAAATCATATTTAAAATGTAATGCCACGAGAATATCTTGCGGATAAATAAAACTCATGTCAATCGAATAACCCATCGTTGTTTTATTGCAATTTAAAGTTCTATAGCTCTAACAAAACACCCTTTATAAGGTATTTCTTGGGGTTGCACGATAAACATGAAGATTTTTACTACTCTTCAAACTGTCATTCTTCATCCAATTGTATTTTTATCGCTATCGAATATGCAGTTCGAAATAAACAAAAACAAAATATCGAACGCATATTTACGGAACCCCTAGTCAAATCATGCCCATGAACGAACTCATCCGAAATCAGAATATATCCTGAAAATTTCAAGATACTGGCTCTTTTCTTTGGGCGGTCATCATCGGGAATATAGACATTGTGGTGAAATGAGAGAGTGCTCTGTTTGGTGAACGACCTCTTGTGTTTCAACGCATGATAAAAATACTCCGCCAGTTTTTCTAGATGCCTGTATTTTTCGTGAAATATAAGCCAGATCTCGTACTGCTGATTGTGGAGCTCTGAAAGCACGATAACTTTATTGATCAACTGAAACACGGTTCTAGTTTTATGATTGTTAGGGGTTATTTCAATGAAGGCATGAAAATTTGATAGGGGTTTGAAAGTTCAGTAAATCAGCTTCTCCTGAGCTGAAACGTGTTTATTTAGGATGATAGCGCTTCACCTTCAAATATCAGACGGAATGAGAATTACCAGAAGGGATATAAAATTCTTTTTCTTTCATTTTCATTACTTGCTATGTAGATTCAACTCAATTTTTCCGCATATTTGTGAAAATATAACCGTAATATAATGTGTGTTATAGTTATTCGAATAAAACATGGAGCAATTTGAATAGAAATATGACTAGAATTTCAGGTATTTTATTTCGTATTAATCTCCAAAATAGACATCAAGCATTAAATCATTGATGGAAAAGGGCTGATTCGCTTATTTTTGTCCTCATCTAAATAATAGTCCTCAATTAAAATCGAATAAAATGATTTTATAGGACCAGCACCTTCACCATTTTGTAACCAATAATTATACTCTTCCAAATATTAGTACTCAATAGTATATTCTAGAACAAGTTGTAGAATGGGCTCCTATTCCAACACGAATGCATGTTGGAATTGCCTTCTGCAAAGCTTATTATTTATTTTCTCTATTTCAGTCAAATTTTGTGAAATATTGTCGAAATTAAATGAAAAATTCAGATTATTCATGCTAGTGAGTAGTGACATTTGTTTTGTATCTTGGCAGTTGACTGTTACGAAAATTGAAAGATTACGGAATTTGAATATGAATCGTACGTTTCGAATTTTGAAATTATTTATAATTACGCATTAAATTCGCGAATTATGTCTGACAAAATCCATTTAACACCAACAAAATTAAAAGAAATTGCGAATAATGTCGCGAATCATTTCACTAAAACCAAATCATATTACCTATGAAACAAGGAAAAAAAATAAGGACATATCCTCAAGGAGAAGAGCTAACCGTAGACCTATCTTGACAACTATCTCGATCACCGTAGGAAGGTTGGAGACTTATGCCTTTTTTACAGATACTACCACGGAAGGTGTTCTGCTGCCATTGCCTCCATGATTCCTCCAGGGGCTCAATTTGATCGACGAACAAGGCTAGCCGAAAATAGTCACCAGTTTCTACAGCTAGGACATCGGTGTATCAGAAGGCTTTTCTTTACCGAAGTGCAAGGCTATGGAATACCCTACCTCAAGATGTATTCCCCCTTGGTTACAACTTACAGCAGTTTAAGACACGCACAAACCGATTTCTTCTAAATTCATCTCGAGGCGCTTGAAATGGCGTTATAAGCTCAGTCTTTTCCCGAGAGATGCGTATAAAAAAAAAAAAAAAAACTGAAGTGTGTTTAATTTTGATAGGGTTGAAAGTTTGTGTACAAAACCACAAAACGAAAAATATAACTGAAAACGATGCTGTGATGAGTTCATTACAGCACTGTTTTTAAAACTGTGTTTTGAACTTATTACGATACTGAAATAGAAAAAATGAGTTTTTAAATGACCATTTTGTGACAATTAATTAATAATTTTATCTCATTATGTATTTCACTCCAAATTTTCTTCATTTTCTAAATTCATGAAGTGAACTAAAAAAGTATAAGGTTTTTCATGCTGTATAATTTTAAAGCTTTAGAAAGTTCTCAAGGCGCACCCAGAGGATAAAGATTAAAGAGACAAAAATGTGTCATATACTATTCATTTTCTAAATGTATTCCATTTGATATCAATCAATGTGAATGAACATCTGTTTATATTTCATAGATATATGATATGATTTTATATTAATCCAATTCATATCTGCCGGTTTGTATTATTCAAACATTTTTTCACAAAGTCTAATACCCGTTCTTATCCAATTTGGGTGACTTGCTAATTGAAATATTTATTACTTAACTTATGATTCGCGTGTTTGGCTCTGTACACGAGAATGCATACTAAATATTGCATATTTATGGAACACAGGAACATAGAATAATCAAATATTAACAGGGTTTGTGAGATATACATTTATAGAGTTGCCACAAGGAGTTTGAATAGGATTCTAGGAAGGAGGTCATATTGCTTTGTTAATAGAGAACATTCAACGTGAAAATACTTAGATTGACATATTTTTAACAAATATTATTCACAAATGCTTCATATTCCGATATACGGGATGTTTTTTCAAAACTGGCAATCTATTAATTGCCCTGAGGCTGATTCTAATAAAGTTTGGTGGATTTCTTGAGGTAATTATTGTGCTTGTCTTCTTTCATATGCAAAAAAAATTTAACAACTTATAGTGTATATTTCATTTTTCGAAAAAATTTTCTATTATCTATTAGATAGTTCCTGATAATGAAGTAAAATTGAAAATTTTTTTTTCGCATGAAAACGGCGTCCCACACGCAAAAAAACATAAGAGATTTTTGTCACGAATTGAACAAGAAATATTTCAGTGGTGTACCATTTCTTCCTTTAGGGAAATTGAGAGCAATAATTGAATATTCTGGACCTTGTACCTAAGACAATTAGAAGTAATTATGAACAAAAATTATATAATAAACTTTTGTTTGTTTTTTCATGCAGAATAACTCCCTAAAATTTATCGCACTCATACTCTAACATCCTATATTGAAATATTCAGTTCAGTTTTTCAATACTTGATATGTCTGACGAAGCTATTGTGTTAGCGAAACAATATCATATAGTCAAAAAAATCCATAAAAAAATTGAAAATAAGGAAATGGAGAAAAAAAATTTATCACCAACATGGCTAACTTTTTTCCTTAATATTAACTGACACAAGATCCCAGGATAGAATATTTTTCAAAGGTTATGCGGCGGTGTCAAGTAAAAGAATGAAGGTTGACGTCGGCGTCGGTTTGACAGGAATAATGTTTGCTGCCGATAATAGAACAGGATGGGATTGCAATAAGTCTCCTAAGGTGGTTCTGCATTCGAGAAAAGTTATAATTTTGTTATAATATTCTGGAATTCACATGAGAAATCCACATGAGGAGGAACTTAATGAAAATTTGAGATTAAAACTGAAAATACGTACATTACTCTACGAAAAAAAGGAGTGGACTGTATTTTGAGGGGTTAGAACGTGATTAATTCGATTCGAATTTTTAAAGATAAAATAAATACCTACCTTCTTGGACTTCACCAATACTTAAGCTTAAACTTAAGTAAGTATACGGAGTTTTAGACTTATATAAGGGTGAGTCAAAAATATGTACCGAGCTTTCTGGGGGAGATAGTACATTGAAAAATAAGTAGAGTTTGATCAATAAACTTATAGCCCAATATGCATATTGAGGGAGATATATCCTCATCCTTATCAGTTGATAAAATTAAAACAATTTTTCCATCTAACTTCTGAACGGTGAATGCCACCAGATTGAAATTTCGTACATAAATGTATTTTATTGAAATAAATTTTTTTATTACATTTCTTCATTTCTTATTTTGTTATGAAAAGTGTTTTTAGAGGGAGGGTCATGTTTTTTTTGGAACAAGTTCTATGGTTATCGATGAATCTCGCGATGAATGAATCTGCTGCCATCATGTGAATACACAAAATAAATTGTCGAATATATGCATAAGAGTATCTTTTTCAGGTATTTGCCTTCGCTGCATCGAATTCTTCCATTTTTTTTTACCGAAACGAATACAACGAAAGAAGTTGTCCCGAAAAAATCATGACTCATCCTCTAGAAACACCATTTTTAACAACAAACATTTATGCACGAAGTTTCAATTTGGTGGAATTCACCGTTTAGAAGTTATGCGGAGAATTTTTTCAAATTTATCAAGGAAGGATATATCTCCCTCAATATGCATTTTGAGCCAAAAGTTTATTCATCTAACCATACTTATTTTTCAATGTACTATCCCCCCAGAAAGTTCGGTACACATTTTGGACTCACCCGGTATATTGGTTGTCTAAATCGGTTGGTGATGAAATCGGTACAAATATTGGTCCCTTTTTCTTGAGATGATGATCCTTTTGAGTTGAAGAATCCTTCCTGCTTGTAGAATAGATGAGAGAAATATTTTGTCATCCTTAACTGCCTCCAGCAATATATATTTCAAACAGAAAAAATCACGAGGACTGAACAATTACATAGAATGTGAATTTTTTCTAAGATGCAAATTTTATTAAAGTAAGTTTCAAGACTAGATAATCATGTCAAATCAGAATAACCTCATTAAATCCTTTCAAGTTTAGTTTTAATAGAACTTCAAAAACCATAAATTCTGGAATTGAAGAATATGTTTATTTCGGTGATAGCAATTATAGTAATAATAAGGATTGAGACTGAGTTACCTCAGATTTTTATGTAATACTCAAGAAACTGAAACTGAAAGAATGGACTTTTTCAATCACTTGGGGTTGTACGCCACTTCAAAACCTCATGAATTTTCGCAATCAATTACATTCTTTCCTCCCACTGTCTCAAACAGCAAGCGTAAACATTATCATTAAATACGTTGAAAGCTCTTGGCATTACTACAGAAGCAACGAGCTCGATGTTAATCTAGCTGGATGTTTTTCGAATAAATCGACTGGGAGAGACGAGTTCCATTGTATAGTTGTTGCGGAAGCAGTTTTATTCCTTTAAATTGCTCTTCTTGAACAATCCTACTTTGGTGATTCCTGGTATAAATTCAGCTGTAATTACCCCATAAGGAAAAGAGTATCTTATGGATCTTGAGGGTAGACTGAAGATAATATATTATTATTGGGATCTTTGATTAATAATGAGAAAGGCACTGACACGAAGTCAAGGGCGCTTTCATTCATATATATCATTTCCCCACATTAGAGACAACGGAGCTGTATATACGGGGTGAATAAAAATTGTATACCAAGCTTTCTGGGGGTGATAGTAGATCGAAGAATAAGTATAATTTGATGCATAAACTCACGGCCCAGAATGCTTATTAAGGGAGATATGTCCTTTCAAAGTTGATAACATCAAAGAATAATATTTTTGAAAATTGTTTCCTCATTGTTTTCGTTATGCTTGAGTTTCCTGTGGTTCTGGCGCTGCTATATGTAAGCTCAAAATTTCGCACTGAGCTTAAAATTGTTATTGTCAACGTACACCTCAAATCTTTTTTTTTAATATTTTCAATGTCTTTCAGAGTTTGATAACAAGATCAACATAAACGAGTGCCTGTAGATCTAAATGCGTCAATTAATTCCTATCGATTCTGTAGCTTCAAAATTGAAAAAAAAATAAAATTTGGAATAATTTTATCCAAAGACGGATTTGGTTCATCAATTATATAGACATTGTGACGTAATGATAGAGCGATAAGTTCGAAGACGAGCAATCAAAAATGTAAAATACATTCCAGCAAGCTTTCAGAGTGATCAATCCAGGATACTTCCAATTCCGAACTTATTTATTCATATTCCTTTCAAATCTAACCTTCTCCATCGTTTAGAAAGCTTTATAAAAAAACCCAACACTAGAGCCTTGAAAAAAAAGTGACGAAAGGTGGAAAATATCTCCTAGAGAGGTATCTCTTGGAAAACTGATACAGAAGACATAGAATGATTTATAAAGGATTTCCTCTTCAGTGGAGCGTTGTTACCAACTATAATACCGTATACATAGTGGATACATCACACTTCGTAAACAACCCCCTATCTGTCAATCAAGTTGAGTGTGCTCGAGCTGTGTCGATAGGGAAAAAGCTGAATTTCATGCAAATCACCGGAGATACAGAAAGTGGGTTGGTTTTGGATCGATCATTATTTCAGGGGGAGTCTGTAGCCTGTATTGATAACATACTTTGGAAGTTGTAGTTGTAAACAGTGGCGGCTCGTGAATTAAATTATCTTGGAATGACGTTTATGCACATTTTTCATAGTCGAAATTCTATGAGAACCTCGTATCTCTGTTAATATCAATAACCGAGCCAATAACTGAACAAATTTCTGCGAAAATATTATATCAAACCCACATACCACTCAAAAAAATGGATATTTCTTCAGGAAACAAGTTATTTTTCGACTATCATCTCCGAAATAGTTATTTTTCTAACAAGCGCGAAAAGTGGTAATCGCATGAAACAGGAGTTGAGTGTGCAAAAGTTGCCAACAACAAACTGGATTAGGGGATTTTTGACCAGCAGAACATTCTCAGTGAATATCGGACAAGCGTATTCAGCGCCCAGGGAGGTGCTTAGGGGTGTGTCTCAGGGGTCGGTACTTGGCCCTCTTCTGTTTTTAGCATATGTAAGTGATCTGACTTCTTCAATTGTCTCACCAAGTGCATCCTATGCGGACGATGTCAAGTTTTTCGGAGAGGCTGAGACTTGCTATGGACAACTCCAAGAAGATCTTAATAGAGTATCCCTCTCTGGTCATCTTGTTGGCTCATACCTCTTAACCAGAGGTGTCGTGTTCTCCATCTGGGTGCAAACAATCCCCGACACAATTTTTGTATTGATAGACTTGGAGTGGAGGGTTGTACCACACACGTTGACCTGGGTGTGACCATCACCAGTGATCTCTCGTGGTCAAGCCACATTACCAAAACACTGATCAAAGTAGGAAGACTGCTTTTTATCATACAAAAATCTTTTCAAGGATGTGATGTGGCTACTGTAGGCCAGATTTATAAAACATAACAGAGGCCAATTTTAAAATTTGCCGGTCCTATTTTGCACTCTTGGCTCAGAGGCGATCTGATGCCTCTGGAGGGGTTTCAGCGCAGAGTGACTCGTCTGCCTTATGGTGTCTTCAGACCATGTATCAGGAGAGGTTGGAGAGGATGGGGCTATCTTCACTGAAGGATCGACGGCTGCGCGGGATTTGATATCACCTTTCGTGCTCTCCATGGAATGTTTGGTACCAATATCTCTCATTTATACCAACTGAACACAAACAATCTGCGTGGTCACAATTTCAAACTTAAGCGTGAAAGTTTTCATGCAAAGTACCGCGAATATTTCATTTCTAATAGAGTGTTTAATGTATGGAGTGGATTCCCCGGTGACGTCGTGAATGCACCCTCTGTAAATAGAACAGACTTGATGCCTGATTTGAAAATGGGTTTCGCATCTGAACATTTTATTTGTGCTCTTACTTTTGTGTTTGTTGCTGTTTCTTATTTCTATTACTGATGTCTGTATATATGATATAATGTGTTCAACTATTTCTTTCACCTTTCTTTGAGTTCATAGGCTTTTGACCCTACTCTGTAGTTTCCTTTAATAATAATAATAATAATAATAATAACATTTTACCAACAACGCATGAAATAAATCGAAACTGAAAATATTTGGTTCATTATTTATAAGCACATGAATTACAGACGTAATTATGTAATAGGAAATACTGACGGGAACTGAAAATCAAAGAAAAAGTAAGAGAACATATCCCTCAAAGAGAAGCGCTAACCGTAGACACGTGTTTCGGGTTTTCGGCCCACATCTTTACGATGAGAAAGTGTTAAAATGAGCAACACTTGGTGGGAAACAACAAACAAATGGAATCAACCAACATATACGCCTTCAGGGATGTTGCCTTGAATTTTTCCTTTGATTTCAATTCTCCTCATTGTTTCCTTTTTATAAAAAGCAGTTTTGCCATTAAATCCATTTCAAGTTATACCATTCCTATTGGAAAACCATATACAACAGTTCTGTAGCCTTCAATAGATGCGTTTAAGAAAGAACTCTCAAAAGCCCAACCGATATGTCTTTATAGATTTCAACACTGTCTCTTTCAAAGGTTTTAGCCGTTGTTGAACCTCATAGATACCACAGATAACCATCGAAATGAATGGCGATAAGCGAAATACAAACACTCGATAACCGAAACGCCCTTTATATAACTTCGAAGTGAGCTCTGGCGCACCCATTTTTTTCATCCCTAAAATCACCCACTGTTCAAACATTCATATGTAGGTTTATCTGGCACTGGCTAGATTATTTTCCTCATGAATAGCGATATGCAATACATGCGCCCTTTTCTACCCTTTTTTGCGTGGAGAGGGGCGATAAGGACCTTGTTGAAATTGGCCGGATCGTTGTATAGGGCGACACATTCACGAAATAGCGTAACATACTCTTGAACGACCTGTGGAAAAATCGAATTTTTTACCAGGATTATCTCCTGTGTCATAGTCTGGCCGATAGCACTCGAAAACTTTTTGTGGTGGGGATTTATTCATCTTGAGGTCATCAGGAGTTCGGGCGGGGATCAGGAAATTGAATCTAGAATGCAGGAGCTGGATGGTAGTTCGCTGGAATGTATATGTAGTGGAATATAGGGAATCTTCGTTGGAATATTGAGGAAGAGTTGAGCTGGTTTTCGATACTCGTTTACTTCGGCGGTATCGGAAGATAAGAATCCTGTATTGAAATAGTTTCGAGTGAAAAATAGTCTAGATTGCAGTTTACCAGATCTTATATTGCGTGTTTGTTAACTTTTCAGAAATATAACACTTCACTCAATAAACCACATTTTTTCTTGGAAATTCGATTTTCATCCTCAATATAGTCAACTTTAAGAGTGACACTTGAACTCCAATGCTCCTCTAACTTTTAAATACCTTTTCTGTATAATGATCCATCTTTGCTTTCGGAATAGGCCCCAACTTCGGAAACCAGATCTTCATTAGAGCCCAATTCCTTTCACTGAGGTGTTTTTTTGGGGTCTAATGTAAGCCAATCAATGATCATTGGGAACCAGATCTGAAATCTGGAGAATAAGCTGGGTGGTCAGGCAGTTGGACGAGCAATTCGTTCAATTTGATTATGGTTCACATCGATTTCTGACAAGGACGTTTAAAAATTGGTTAATTGTTTTGTCATAATAAGTGCTCATTTATGTTGACTGAGGGAAATTCAAGATTCAATTTTATCTACAATAGGAGGAATTCTTTTTGAATTTCTCTCAATATTACCAATTGAACAGATGAGATGTTTCAACAATATCTGAAAATTGTTGAATAGTGTATTCTTCTAAGATTCAATGCCATAACCTAAAAGCCTAGAAACCCTAGTGTATCTATTTATACCTCTAAAACTTTGGGACAAAACAAGAGATTTATGCCTACTTGATTTTGAAAGATCACTAGAATTTCAGATGGCGCTTACATCGTTTATCGTAAACTGGTCGTCAATCCTAGCTTGTCAACTGTTTCGGTCGGCTAACCGTGTTTTAACCACGATGGTTTTCATTCGACATTGTCGTGAATGTTCCACTTTTCATCACCAGTCACCAACCGCTTCAAAAATGGGTCGATTTTGTTTCGATTCAGCAGCGATTCGCAGATGGAAATTCGGTCCATGATGGTTTTTGGGTTAACTCGTGTGGTACCCATACATCGAACTTCTTCTTGAAATTAGCCTTATGCAAATGGTTCCAAACGGTTTTTGTGCAATCATTAGCTAATGGACCATCGAAACAGTGCTTACATGACGGTCGGACTCGACAATGTCCATGATTTTATCGACATTTTCGACAATACGCTCTATAAGTGTGACGTCACACACTGCCATTGTTGGTTCTACTGTCAGTGTTCGGAATCCAAACAAAAAAATTGTCATTCAAATTAGTGTCGTTGAAGGAATTTGCTCATTTTCATAAATAAGAGAGTTTGAGGAACGATTTCAGTATTAATTGATAGACAGAAGGAATGAGGTTAATACCAGTAAGTTTGAATCCTGTATCATTCCCCAGATTTTGTAAAAAGCCGTGTTTATTAGTTGAACTTCAAGTTCGAACTTACTGGCATTAATCTCGTTTCTTCTGTCTATCAATTAATAGTAAAATCGTTCCTTAAATAATCTTATTTATCAAAATAAGCCAATTTCTTCAACGACAACGTACTAATTTGAATGACAATTTGTTTGTTTGGATTCCGAACACTGACAGGAAAACTGAAATGGCGGTGTGTGACGTCATAACTAATAGAGCGTATTGGCCTTCTAGTGCGTGGTGCAACTTTGACATCGAAATTACCGGAACGGAATCGACGAAACCAAACTTGCGCGTGATTGGCTATTAGAGTATCAAGACCATAAACACTATTGACATTTTCAGCCACCTCTCTTGTATTTTCGCCGTTATCGGCGAAAAACTATAATATATAGTGTATTTCCTCTTTGCTAGTATCTCTTTGTAGCGCTCAAACTAAACTGAGTTAAGTAATCACAAAACTTTCAGAAAAATGTTTGTAGTGCGAAAGTAGTATAAAGAAATAAAGGCCCTATTATCATTATTATTGAATCTCATCTTTCTAACGCCATTTAGGTAACCCGATCTGACTTATGAAACGCGAGATAAATATAACTGAAGCCATCTATGGGAAAAACAATGTCAAAAAAAAAACTATCCAAGGTTGTAGACCTTCAGAAGAAGAAGAAAATGTACTACACAGTTTTGGCATCATAACCATTTCGAATATAGTATCTTATTGTTGTTGAACAGTTATTGATTTCTCGTGAGTAATTTCTTTTGAAAATGAAATTTGAACGAATTGAGAGTTTACACGTTTCATGTTCTCATCAAATGTCGCTGAATAATTTGACCGGATTAAGAAATATTTTCAAATAACCTTCTTTGAACTTAATCCTTCCATCAAACTTTTTCTTCGTCTCAACATCCAAACACGTCCCAGTCCTCGAAAGACAATAACCAATCTCTGTCGATTCGGCCTGATTGGCAGCTCTTAGGTAATTCATCTTAGTACCGATGCCATCCGAACATTTCCCCAGTACATTAGGATAATTACTTGCTCGGTTTTGCCCTCCTGTATTCCAGGCATCGCACGCATTGCTTCCTAATTCTGGAGATACTCTCTCAGGCCGTATATTCCCGAAATTGGCAAAATTTCTCTTCATTATGTCCATTATCTTCGCAAGGTTGTAGCTACTAAATTGAATGATTAACTTGTTTGGGTCTGATGCGAAACAGTTTATATTTCGCAATACAGGTAGACGCTTACGAAACGGTTGTAAATCTAGACAATTTACCATTCGATATGTTTCGAATGCAGGGCATAAGGCAGTTGCCTCGGGAAAGTGCCTGGAGCTGCCAATCCGGTGAGAGTTCTTCGGGAATTGTTCGAAAATAAGTTTCTTCCATGAAATTATCCCTGGAAGTGGATCGTGAAGTTGGATATCCGTTTTATTTCAAGATCTGAATGGGAGGCGGATCGATAAATGATTAGGGGTGGACAGGAATTGTAGTTTTTATACGATTGAACGAGATAATGGAGTTTTGCATACGGGAAACTCGTTTCGAAGGCAAAACCGAAACTTGTAATTTTCTGTTAAGGTTCGGATCTCGAATTCTGGGGTTTGGTTCGTTAAAGGGTGAAATCTGGCTAGGGTTACGAAATTTTGTCGACAGATTCGATTCGAATTAAATAATGCATTTAGATGTGATATGGCAAAATTTTATGTTGATCGCGTTACCAAAACCAGAAAAAATTCAAGAAAAATATCAAAAAAATATTACCGTGATCACAATACTAATGGGCATAATCAGTAAAATAGTTATTTTTTTACTAGGCAACCGTTTCCAGTTTTTTGTTTCATTCTCGTCACAAAATTTCAATACTGTAGTTATCAAAGAACTGAACTGAGTAATACGCATCGAAAAATTGTCTGGGTTGTGTTATACAATTTATTGTTTTTCATTCGAATTGCAATTTATTTGTGCAAATATCTGTTTCAATTTGAATATATCTAAACGGTGTTCCTGAATTGGAGGTACAAAAAAAAAATTACAGATTTCCCAGATTATTTAAAAAAAGGCCTTTAACATGAGTCCGCAATCGCTTTGTTTTTTAGAAACCGGTGTTAAAGTTAAAGTTTTTCCTCATAGCACCTTCCCTTCACAAGATTTTTAACTTTTGGCATAGATATTACAATTTAAAGTTTTCGTCTTGTGATATGCTTATTTTCTATGCGAATTTACAGGGTGATATTTTTTCTGGAAGGGTTCCCGCTTCTTTCCTGCAGAACTATTTTTTGGCGAAGCTCTGGTACTTCAGAAAAATGTAAAAAGAAACTTTGTTCAAGAACAACACGTTTCGGTTTGTTGTAGTTTTGTCATACGACAAAACTACAACAAACCAAAAACTGTAGTTGCTATCGATTTCCAGAAAAAAAAATCAAATAACTTGCAGCAATCCTCAGGAAAATCTAATTCATTATAAACATCCAGTTAGAAAGCTGTCATGAATATATTATTTATAAGTTTTGGTACTTATTCACACAATTTTTAGAGAAGATTAATAAAAATCAATAAAATGGTTATAGTTTAACATTTTATGAATTATCTAACAGATTATCGGAAAATTATCGGATATATTTATATTATGGACAGTGATAGCGGCTTAGAAGTACTTTTTCCTCCAGAAATAAGGAAGGTGGCAAAAAATATTGATTGTCAGGAAATAACGAATGTTTTATTCTCATTGAGAATAATCACTATGCTGCGTAGGTAGGAATGTAGTTACTTAGTTAATACTTTGCTGATCGATATGTGTCTGCAACATCAATATTTGTTGTCAAATTTGAAAAACACATTTCTTGAAAATTCGACGTTATTCGTCAACAAAGACATCCTCAAGAGTGATTCATCTTCCTAACTTTTCAATTCTTATCTGTAGAAAGATTCGTTTTTGCTTCGAAAATAGGCGTCGGATATCATCGTTTCATTTAAGTCAAATTTATTTTCCTGAAGGTCTACAAAACAACAATAATCACTATGGTCCAGATATGGAGGATGAGCTGGGTGGTCAAGCTATTGGAGGTGCAATTATCCATCGACTGCTGACAAGGAGCACTGTCTTGATAAAATAGAATTTTTTTATTTGCCTTTAGGGACGTTCCTTTTTAATGTGTTCCCTCAATCCATCCACCAACGTTAAGTTATATTAACTGTTGCTAGTTTTACTTTTGTCGGAATAGTCAATGAACAATATCTCTTGCACGTTTCAAAGAAAGATGACATAAAAATACCATAAATTTCATCGTTTTGGACGGCTTTCGCAGACTGCTTTTTAACGACCTATATATCTCTTTGATTCTGTAGTGTGGTAATAAATCCATGTTCAATTCACCATTACATATGAACGCAAAAAAAAACTATGTTTATTCAGCTTAAATTCCGAATCGACGATGCGTTGTTGCCTTTGATCAGCGGTGAGCAAGCTTGGTACCCAAAATATGGAATAGTCTATCATCAGATATCTCAGCTCCACCGCTATGTTAATTTACGATTGCTCAAAACCAGTTCGTGGACTTTTTTTATGTTTTACTGAAGAAACTACCGAATTCGAGTGACCAGTGCGTTCAGTAACGTCGCTGGTTCTACGACCATGTTCAAAATAAGAATGCCACCTTTTGTAAGTTGTCGTCGATAAAGCAAATTCTAAATAGCAGATATAAAGCCATTGCTTGGCTTTCACGGTTTTTTATCAATACAACAAACTCATTATTATCAATTTTTCGAACAACAAAAAATGAAACTTCACTCAACCTTCAATAGCTCATCCAGACTTAACCGAAATTTTGAAAAAAGTGGTATGGCACTGGTGGTGCCGTCTATATGCGTCAAGCCATTCCAGCTGGTGTTCCTAACTTACACAAGAACCAAGCTTCTGAAAGGTCTCACAAAGGCCTAGGAGAGAGTAGAGACCGGGATAGTAAGTAGGAAATGCATAAATGAAAACAAAACAGAAAAATATTAATGGAAGGTAACTTGTTATGTAGGTTCTGGAAAAACTTCTTTGATATCTCATAGACAAAAAATTTCTCCATGCAAAATAGCCAGACTGCCGCCCTAGACAGAGACTTAATTTGTCGCCCAAAAAAAGTAAACTCTACAGAATGCAAAAGAATTATTATTGGGTAATCAAAGTCTGCTACTGAAAGATGAAAAATTTGAAGGCATTTCTTTGAAAAATGTTGATAATAACACAAGGAAAATATTCATCAACTAAAATTCAACAATTTCAAACCTTTATAAAAAATTAAATTAATCTCAGAATTGATGAAAAAATAAACCTTTGTTTTTTCCCTTCATATTACTCACAATATCGTATCCCTGTTATCTCATATTTTTGAATGGTGCCGTGCTTTTTTTCTTTGGTTTGCTTACTATAACTTCCTCCAAACCACCTTCATTTGTCTTTCCTAAAGAAACAAGGAACAAATACTACCTGATTCCCATCATTTATTTCTTTTTCGCCATTATTCATTAGAGATGTGTGGAAAACTTTGGATTTATCAAAAATTCTGATTTTAAATGTCCATCTATTCTCCTTCACTTACATCGTATAGGTATTACCCATAGTTCCGAAAAAATGCTTAAAATATTATAGAGCTTACTTTCATTACTTTCAACTTGATTTGAAGTCCTCTAATCCAAAGGTGAATTCGAAGTGAAAACACTCACTGTCATAAACATTAAAACGATTAAAAAATATGATATGGTGGTGTATGAAATGAAAATATAATTTTCAAATCTTCAGAATGGTAGAAACAGAAATAGGGAGATGGAATCGTTTCTCCAATGAAGTGATTTATCACAGGAATTTGGACAGAAATAATAAATAATCAACTATGATTTTGACAACGTTTTGGAACTTCTTGTTCCATTTTCAAGGCTGAAAATAAAGCATTTATTAATCATAATTAGAAACATTGAACATTGGATTTCTTACCTCATCATACATTAATAAAATATATATTTAAAATAATTAGCCAAAGTTAAAAACAAACAAACGGTTTCGACGCATGTCAGTCAATAGATTAAAAACAAAGGAACTGAATCGGAACTACATATGTTGTGGTGCGATGTATCGTTTGATTCTCAAATTTAGTCTCGGCTTATTCAACTATTCCAACCAACTATTGACTGACATACGTCGAAACCGTTTGTTTGTTTTTAACTTCGGCTAACTATTTTGAATATATATTTTATTAATGTATGATGAGGTATGAAATCCAATGTTCAATGTTTCTATTTATGATCAATAAATGCTTTATTTTCAGCCTTGAAAAAGGAAGAAGAAGTTCCGAAACGTTGGCAAAATCATAGTTGATTATTTATTATTTCTGTCCAAATTCCTGTGATGAATTGCTTAATTTTTAAACATGGACGTGAATAGTATAGAACGTTTCTCCAATATTTTGCATTCCTCTGAGGAATTCTGAAAATTCGAGGAACCGCCCCAAAAACGGAATAAAAGTTTGCAAAGTTCGACAAAGAGAACGCAGACAAGCCTGAGGAGCGCATGAGTTTTAGCGTCAATAACTCGTAAAAAATTAATTTGAGCCTCATCTGAGGTATTCATGAGTGAAATGCATAACGCGGCACCTTTGATGATTTTTGATATTAATTTTGTCTGTATTCGTTCCTGTTATTTCTGATTGAATTACAATATCATTCGGTGCTTCTACACATGGAATTTGTTGATCAAGCTTGAAATGCAGTCCCTGAATTTTGGCACCCTAGGCTACCTCCTATCCTACATACCCCATAGCGACCTGTTCATGTGAAGTGAAATATTCCTCGATTGAAGATGTGAACATTGCACAAAACCACCATTATTTTCAATTCCAGTTAAGTCTTATGCCCATTCCATCAGCATAAATTCTATGATTCCATCGGTACTTTTCGAATCGACAGATAATAATATTTGCGCTTACCATTCAACAAATCCCATATAAACCGTCCACATCAATCGACCCGAATGACGTAATACAATATTTGAATGTTCCACAAAACCCAATAACTAATTATTGGATGCATCATTTGGAGCTAAGCGCTAATTGAATAGATAGGGGTTTATGTCTTCCATGTATTTCAACACAGAGCACGATTTGATTGGGGTTACATCCACAAATCCGAATTGCGTTAAATTTGATACCACCATAATAACGCAATTAATATAAATTGTCTAAAGTGCGCGAATAATAAATCATACGTTCGGTTAAATAATTGGAAATGAATTATTCATTGTGGAAACGTTAGATATCGATATCAAGCGTTCGTACGCGAGGATTATCAATTAATCGAGAGAAATATTAAATAATCACAAAATTAAACATCCAATAAAAAAAATTGAATTTAAAATTCGACACGTTACATTAAAATTGGAGGAAAAAGATATTCATAGAATCATAGAACACTCATATGTCGCCAGCTTCGTTGACAAAATCAACATCCTCTCTGGATTTCTATGAAAAAATAAGTTTTAAGAACAAACAAACCATTTGGTCGCAGTTCCCGGAAGGCTAGCAGAACCGCAACGACCCATAACGATTCAATAATAATAAAATTTTCTTCTTCTTTCCTCTTCCACATAGGCTTGGAGCCTGTTCTTCATCGATGACATCGTCTCTTCGGTGCGTAAGTTATCGCTTCACCTCTTTCTTGGACCTCCTTCCTAGAGGTGATTTATCTCTTGCCTTCTTCACCATTCTTTCTATGTGTGCGCTCCATTCTTCCTTCCTCTTGTCTATCCACTCCCCGATTTTCTCCACTTGACACAGCTTTCTGATGTCATCACTCATTTCTCTGTCATACAGAGTTTTTCCGGAAATTCTACGGAGAATCTTAATTTCCGCTGTTTACAGCATACGCCTTGTCTTCGAAGTATCTGGTCTGGTTTCAGCCGTGTAGTCTTATGGTACTCTTATAAATTCTTGCCTTCGTATTTATGTTCAGATGTTTATATCTCCATATAGTGTCGTTAAGGCAGCCTGCAATTTTATTTGCCTTCATGACTTGTTGAGATACTTCATTTTCAATACAGCCATTTAGTTTTTTCAGTGCATATGTGCATATTTAATTATTCCATATTTAATTGCTTCGCGATATTGAAGAAAAGTTGGAGGATTCTCTAAAAGTCGTCCTCATTCTGTAATCCCTTCCAGTTCTCAACCTTTTTATGATCTCATCCATTATAATGTTGAAGAGGAGTGGCCTTAAAGAGTCGCTTTGTCGGATTCCGCTATTGACAGTAATTTTTCTAGACAGTTTGCCATTTATTCTGACTTTTACGCTATTTTCTGCATATATATTCTCGATGGTCTCAATCAAATTCGTCTGTACTCCACGGTTCTTCAGAAGGTATATGACGTCCCTCAGTCGTACTTCATCAAATGCTTTGTGTAGGTCAACGAAACATAGGAACACGGGTTTATTATATTCCGTTAATTTTTCCACTATCTGTCGCATCATGAACACAGCATCCGTACAGGATCTTCCTGCTTTAAAGCCTAGTTGTTCATCAGCCAGTGTTAGAATGGAGTTAATCTTTTTTATTATTATCTTAGTCACTAGTTTGAGCATGGCCTCCAGTAAATTTATTGCTCTATTCTTTTTCAGCTTTTTATTATTTCTCTTCTTGAACATTAGAATAATTGGAATTGTTTTCCAAGATTCAGGTATTTGCCGTTATGTTAAGATTTAATTCATTAATGAAGTTATCTCTGTTATCAAACTGTCTCCTCCATATTTGAGCAATTCATTCGGGATGTTGTCCTATCCTGGTTATTTTCTGTTCTTCACCCTCCGGAGTGCCGCTTTAATATCTTGCTTTCCAACTGTTATATCGTCGTTTATTTTGAAGTTCTCTGGTTCATTTTCTTGTATACTGTCATCTCAAAACAATTTCGTGAAAAAGAAATACCTCGGTAGGTGTTTTCGTCAATTGGATTATTTTCTCAGATTTCGCTAAGTTATTTTCTCTGATGCCTTATAAATCTCCACATTTGCATTTGTAGACCGTGAAAATCTGACTCCATCCTTTTCGAGATAATTTCCCAGTGATCATTCTTCGTTCTCCTTACTAGATCTTTCATCTCGTTCCTGATTATTCTGTACTTTTCAAGTGATTCCTGTCTTCTGAGAGCCTTATATTCTAGATGTGATTTCCCTTTCTCTTCGCATTTGATCTTGATTATTTTTCGAAAACATGGCTTTTTATTCAGTTTGCGGTTGGGTTTTACCTTTCCCACTTCTAGTGCCTCATTCGCAGCCCCCTCAATCATACCCCTCAGATTCCTCCAACATTCGTCCACGCTGAAACCGTCTCATATTATTGGATCTGTGAGGATTTTACCTGTCAAACTCTGGTGATACAAGTTTTTTGTTGACTCATTTGACATGGCTTCAACGTTGAATCTTTTGTTCTCTGGTAGTTGATCTACGACTAGGTTTTTTCTTATTCTCAGTCGTATTTTTCCGATTAACAGCTTATGGTCACTTCTTACATTCGACGAGTTCAGTGTTCTAGGATTTGGGATGGGAATACGTAGCGGTTGGTCAGTATATAATCAATCATGTATTATACATAATAATAATAATAAAATAATCCTAGAATTCGGCCTCCAAAACATAAATTGATTGAATTACAGAACAATTGAAATATTTGGTAACCTCGTTTTTTCAGAAATCTTATTTCATTATTTCGATCATCCTGGTTCATTCAACTACATATTACTAAACGAGAACTAAAAATTGTTTCGTATGATATTATTAGCCTCTTCAATTTTATTGATAACCTCACTTTACCCAAGTTGTTTCACATTTCATATCTTCCTTGGTTTTTATATTCACTCAATATTTATATAGTGAATTTTTCTTTCTTCATTTATGAGATTGTCATCATTATTTGAATTTTTTTTTGAGTTGTCCAAAATAAAGATAACTTAAATTAGATGATATAGAGCATTCAATTCACCTCTTTTTTGAATTTTTTCAATACTTCTTTTTAATCATTTAACATTAAGTTTGCTTATTTATTTCATTCTTCGAATTTCCTATGACCCTCCCCACACAATTATGTGTGTTTATCAATCCACCTATATTGAAATGATCACACTGAAGAAAGAATTTACATCTAAAATATACGCTTAATATTCAATTTGAAACCTATAGATACCTGTAGATATGTATTCAAAGAAAATGAAATTACTTTGCCTCCACTGTTTATATTAAGAAGTTTAATTTACATAAGGGGAAAATGAGCATTAAATGGTGAAGCTTTCAAGTTTTCACAAATAATCCCTAAGAGATATTACTAAACTCAGTATTCTATTCATAATACATCGAAAGATGAAACAAGCCCTGTTTATCTAGAAATTCCATTTTATAATAATATTTCAACTTCCAATTAGACAGTCGAGTATTAGGATGTACAAAAAATTTATAAGTATTTAGGTATTTCGATTCGAAAAAGTTATTAAAGCGTAAGGGATTTCTTGGATGATCATAATAGGTGAATTTGTGAAAATCAATTAATTATTTTTTTTCTTCTTTTTGTAATTGACTTGTCCTATACATATCTATGTGTCTTCAGGGATTAATAAAAATTCTATTCTATTCATGAGAATAAAAAATCACTACCTCCACAGCTACTTATATTGCCTTCCAGAAAACTTAGGTGAATTGATTGAAGAATAGTGGAAAACATTCCATCAGTGGTAAGTGATTAATTTATGTACTTTCTCTGAAGAAAACTTCGATCCATCTATTCCTATTGATAAATACTAAAATTCATTTTTTATTTTGAATTGACAGAAGTAGGTAATTCTTATATCTTATAACGTGAAATAGTGGAATAGTTGAAAATGTTCGAATATCTAAAAAAGAAATCTGGACAATTTTGGACAAAATAAACCAGGAATAGTTGAAAAATCGCATCACCGAAATGTTTATTACTTGTGCTATCATGTATAAATACAGTTGAACCTCCCCCAATTTCAAAAATTCATACACCCACGCGATATGTGTACGGAGAGGAGCTAGTAGATATCACAAACGGACGAACCCAAAACGAAAAAAATATTGCAACTCTGCATTTTCATAACAGAATACATCAACGAAATACAGTTCATGACTTTTAGCATTCCGCTCATGTGCATATACCCATAATCAAATAACAGAAATGAGTGAAAACGCATTGCCCAGATGGCCGAAAGCACAATTGGCTGGAAAATGTGCTTTTTTTATTTCCCAACAACGTCGGTCGGGAAGGCTTATGGCCATTTGGCGTACAGAAAACAAAGAACGAAAACGCTGAACGGTATGGTTTGCCCAATTAACACTGTGAGGGTGGGCGTACTCAAAATAACTGATGCCTGTGATGTACACAATCTGAAAGGGTTCGATACGATGTGGAATGCTTTTTTGTATGTTGAATATTTGTTCGGTAAACGATGATGATGAGATTTATTATATTTTGTACATACTGGGTGTTACCAAAGGGGTGCGGAAGTTTTTAGGCGAGCAATCCTTGCAGAAAATTCTATATCTATGAATTATGTCTTTGATTCATAACGATAGCATACAGATTTTAGAAAGTGGAGGTTATGATGATTCGATGAAAATTAAAACTTGCAATTTTGTTCATATCAGGTGAGCCTTTCTCGAAAATAATTGCTGTGTTTCACCCAGAGAATAATGGTGGAAATATCAGAAATAATGGTGGTTTATGGCCCAAACATCAATGACGTTCTTGCAAGGGATATGCAACCCAGGACGCCATCTTTCGTGTTGGCAGAAGTCACTACAAAAGAAACTATCGACATCTTCGTTTCGAAAATTTGCCAACAATTTTCCTTGAACTGCAGGAGTTCCGGAGATGCCATCATTGAACATCGTATTTGGTACTATTGCAAGTTTCAATTTTTTAATAACATATTCCTCAGAATGAGGAACACTGGCACTGGTGTATTTTATTTATTATTCTGAAGTTTTTCGAAAAAGTGGATCAGTCGATAGACAATTAGTTAGAATCAGTCAACTGATTTTCTTGAACTTTCATGTTCACGTGATTGCAACACGTTTCCAAGTACCTGTATACAGTTCTCCTGTAGGAATGATACATTTTAAAATGGTTTTAATTTCAACACTGGGTATTATTTTTCAACATTTCGTATGTGATTTGTATTCATTTAATCATGAACAGATATACGCAGCAATAAGGTTTAGAAATCATTATATTATTTCATCAAAATCAGTGCTCATTGGTGAATACTATAGAAATTTAAGAAGACTTCACGGAATACATTATTCAGTTACTGTCACTGTTCGTCATATTGTTGACAAATTTGTAGTTTATGAACTTTTGGAATTTATACCCTGAAACCCAAATGATATATGCTAACTGACAAAGAAACTGCAACACCCAGAAGGAGCTGTTTAAATGTCAATTTTTTTTTTGGTAACACATAAATAGTATAACAAGGAGTAAATGATTGAATTTGAAGACAAAAAAGGTTTGTTCATATGAACAATTTTTGTTACTTGAATATTGTAGCCGTTTTTTGTGAATTTTTTAAATTTTACAACTAACCAGCTGTTCGAGGAGATACAAATTCGATGCTTTGTTATTGTTACAATGCTTAGAGCACGTGTAAGCGGAATATGTTGAGGAATTGTATTGGTAATCGTGGTGGCAAATACATTTATAACAGATTTATTAAAAAAAAATGTAAACCCTTCGTTTTTTTCTCCAAATTTCAATATTTTACTCCTTGCATTACTATATATATTTTACAAAAAAAAATTAAAATTTCAACAGCTTCTTCTGAGTGTTGCAGTTTCTCTGTTAGTTAGTATACTAATCAAATATTTCAAAGTTTCAATAATTTTTTTATCTCTCATACAAATATACCTAATGTTTGCTATCGAATGATGTAGGTTTAGTTATTTCTGTTGATGTTTATTTCCTGTTTTCCCAGAATTATTTGTTTTTTCTTACACTTCATCGACATAACTCTCTTCTTATATTTAATAAATAATGATATCAATGTTTCTCAAAGAAAACGAAATTCGCCTTCCACTCGAATGATCCATTCTCTTCCCCCTCTGCACGTTCATCCAGGAATGGTATAAATAATATCAATTCTTGTTCAATTGAGCGGAACGTCTCCAAAATCTCGATTTATTGGAAATTTTGCGAGGCCCTCAATCATACATACGAGCAGTAAAATACAAGGATTCGGCATAATCCTGATGGCGCAATGAGACATTCTGAATTTATCGGCATTTTCAGCCCGTTCCTTACACCATTGTAGCCACAAACGTATTCCATATTGGATTCTCTGGATTCAATTCGATTTGCCATCAGATGCAGCATCATCATTTGCTCCTCAATTTATGTATTCTTGGAATTCTGTAGTTTGATATTCAGCCAGTTTCCTTCCACGATATAAAAATCTCCTTTGAAATTCTTTTTTCTTGGGTTTTTTTTTCATATAATTTATAGATAACTGTATTTCGTTTAACTGCCCGTTTCTGCTGCTTATACTTTTTTTTTTGACATACATTTTCATTCCATCTTTTAGCTCAAGGTTGATTAATATTCAATATTTTCATTTCACTGTTGCATCGTATCCTATAAAAGTGATGAACTTAGTCGAATTACGATTTGAGGCGAAAATATCCCAAAATAAAATACGAGAATAGATCAATATTGTTTGTTACAAAATACTTACCTACTCAAAATTCAGATAATCAAGACAGAATCATTTCAAGCATGCCTACTGGTACCACGTTCCCTCAAAACGCTGCTGGAAATAACAGCATCATACGGTCATTGTTATATACAGTGCGCGTCAAAATTATGGAACAAATTCATTTTCTCAGAAGAACAATATAAATATTTGGCAACAAAATCCTGAAACAGGTCAATTTTTGTTTCACTTTTACTAAATTTTTATGCATTTTTGAAGGCACCCTGTGCCATCCCAATCAACCCTCTAAATTTTTTGAAAAAGGAAAGTCGGTCATGTGTTACTTTTTTGGCAAGGTCTTTTTGGTAAGTCTTCTTTACAGGCGTGCAGAAATTCCCAAGAATGAATTTATTAATAACATACCTATTTAAGATCATAATTGAAGCGCAGTGTTTCACACATTCTAATTTTTCACGTGAGGGGGTTGAAAGTTGTGCATGAAAAAAACTGTTATGTCGACTTTCATTCGGTGACAAATTTCATCAGGTTCTCAAAGTATATGAGCCATGATAAAGTGCACATACTGAAAACATTTTTAAACTAACTAACGCCTGTAAAGAAGATATAAAGACCTTGCCAGAAAAGTACCACACGCCCACTTTTCCTATTCAAAAAATTTAGAGGGTTGATGGGAATGGCACAGGGTGCAACAAAAATCCTTCAAAAATGCATCAAAATTTGGTAAAAGTGAAACAAAAATTGACCTATTTCAGAATTTTGTTGCCATATGTTTTTCTTCTGAGAAAATTAATTTGTTCCATAATTTTGACGCGCACTGTTTAATAGGATTTTAATCTGTTTCTCGGATTATATGCGAATACTCTTAATTTTTGGCAGTTCCCGATGTGGTCTCTCATCTAATGTAAAAACTAATGATCACTTTTTTTTGTTGAGAAAACCATATTGTATTGAGCTTTCGAATACTCTTTGATTCACCCTCTAGTCATTTCCATAACCTAAGATGTCTACTTTTGCCACTCAAAGCAACCGCCAGTATTTTTGGCGGCTGAAGCAGAAAATTTTTCGGCACCCCTGCTGAAAAAGCATCAATAACAACATGAGCTCCCTCATAGTATTGGTAGGATACCATCACAGGATAAGAACTCAAAAATGAAGGCGACAACTAACTAGGATTAAAAATATGTGTTTCGCTGAAAACATTTGACATTTAACAATAGCTAGTTCTGAATGCAAATTCGTATGAATTTTCCATATATTGGATTTGCAAACATCGGCTTCGAAATAATTCGAAAGCGAAGGTAGTGTTGTTTTTTGTCTTTGTGAAATAAATGATGATTTTATCTCTCTATCAATGAAGATATTAGTGAATTCTGATGTTGATATTTTTTGGGCTGCCGTGTGTTTTTTATTTTACAGGCGGCTTAGTGAAGGCGGTTTGGAAATTTTCATTGAAGGAAACGCTGCGGTGCGGAATAACCTCGTGTCGATTTTAAGAATCAAGGATAAAATATGAAAGGACGGCCAGCAAACTGGACCGAATTGCCGCCCCTCAAATAGGGGCGCCGGAATCGACCGCTTCACTGTTTCACCCCAACGCCGGTCCTGTGACCACTGATTAGATTTTGTTACGAGAATTCTGGTGACTAAGGCTCAAAATGCGTTTTTTTTTTTATTAAAAATTAAGACTTAAAAACGTATGTTGCATCTGGTAGAAAAGACGGTAGATCAGAGGAACGTCTGAATTTGCTTTACTCATCTGAAAAGAGGTGACATCTCAAAAACTCTGTGGAGACAGGAGTAGTTGAACTTTGGCAAGATCACGAGAAGGTCAAGTGGTATAAATCCCTTTTGAGGTGACTCTATACAATGAATTGATCAATCAACGGCATCATTTGAAATGTTCATGTGTTCTGTCAAAAGTTGAACGACTTTTGATTCAACCTCAAAATGACATTGACAGAAAGATGACGTGAGTGTCATAAGAAACGATGCGGAAATCAATGGAAGGAAACAAAGCCATTAAAATCCAAGAAGTCTGGCGTAAAGTGTCTTTAAAGTAGCTATTTTAATCTTAAGATTTTTCAAGAGTACTTGAGCACAGCAACGTTTTAGTCTTAGTCGTGCTTTTTAGAAAGCAATGAATTAGGAACTTTCTATTTCTCGACCATCGAA
The DNA here is from genome assembly GCF_914767665.1 of Harmonia axyridis. NCBI lineage: Eukaryota > Metazoa > Arthropoda > Insecta > Coleoptera > Coccinellidae > Harmonia > Harmonia axyridis. The sequence continues at coordinate 20,733,798 of NC_059507.1, forward strand.
TTTGCACCTTTCGCTTGGTTGGTAGGAAACCTGTTGCGAACTACCTGACAAACTAGACATCGCAGTTTCCTTGTTTCCGAGCAAAAGTATTGTTTGAGTGAGAGAAATAACCGAGGTCGCCATCCAATAGTGGGGAGCATTTCCAATCCCCCCCACGACCAATAAAAAGACGGAATTCAATACCATAGAAAACGCGGATGGCCACGTCCCGTGAACCGGATCCGACCCAACTTCGAATCTAGAAAAAAAAAATGCGCCACTTCGAAAACAATCGAGCGTCGCAGATTAGATTCCGTAGATGGAGGAGGGGTAAAGGAGGTGAACTGTTGAGCGTCGGAATTGCAAATGCACGCCGTAATCGCGACGACGTCTGCGTTATCGTCGGATCACGTGACATGCGACTCTTCGGCCCATTAGGCCACCTGTCTCCGTTTCAAAGGTCGCAGGGTCACGTGAGGAGGATGTCTGGAAGCCATACAGGGCGCCCTGATTATATTTTTTCCCTGAAAGGAGGGATTCAATAAAGCCGAATGGAACGACGCTCTACTCTCCTCTTGCCGTATTCAACTTTTAATATCATTGCGATGTCCGTGAACCGTGAAGAGAATGAGGCTGGGAGGCTGGATGGAAGAGCAAAGGCTTTCAGCGTTTCTGAATTGGAATTGGATTGTTTTTTTGGTTCGAAAGTGAGTATGGCTTTATTGACAGTATCATGTAAGGTTCATCTACTGCATCGGATGAGAAATAATGTATTTAATTTCAAGCGGTCGTTCTCGGAGCAGAATATAATAATAATATCTATGTAGGCTTGATTAATCGATCGTCTAGAGGTATGATTCGATTACCTGGCCTTTCGTCTTTTTCTCCGTGACTTTGTTCGGGTTTGTAATAATTAAAGTCTCTTTAATTATTTACATCTATTTACAAAGCCACACTTATACAGTACAAACTCAGTATTGAGAAGATCTTAATTACGTCTTAATTACAAGTTTCTCACTACGGTACTGAATTTCGTCTTTAACTCTAGTTTAATTACTCGAAACGTCTTCGATTATCACGTCTTCGTCGTACTTCAAGTTTTCGGTCGTCTCGTCTCTAACTCGTCTTAATTTAGTCCGCGAACCGTCTTTTCGTCTTACGTCTTAAGTTGACCGACCGAACTTGACTCGTCTTCGTCTTAAGTTGAACTGTACCCGTCTTCGGCTTAATTTGAACTGTCCTCTCTACCTATTGGAACTACTCTGTCTCGAATATCGACCTCCCTTCTTTCGGTTTGACCACACCCTTAGGGAAAGTACCATCCCCTAGTCCAATAAGAGCTTTGCCGTACCGCCCACAAAGATCTTCGCGGATTCCTGGAAATCGAATATTCTAGAAGGACTAGAACCTGATACACAGATGTAACACATCTGGTAAAACCGTCTTGTTCTCGAACTTTCCCAACCCCAGTAAGTCTCTTAAGATTTACAACCGACATGACACATCTTCGACACCCCTAAGAATTACACATCCTTTTTACATTATGTACAATAACAGGTCGTTCCCTGTAAATTCATTGAAAATGTCATGCTCTTGACACTTGAAGAAACTAATAGGTCTCCAAGCATCCGGTAGACCATCTCAATTATTTACAAGGAACAATAAGTAACTGGATCCGACATATATATAATTTAAAAATAATGATAATAAAATGTCTTTTTCCCACAAGGACCACCTGAAAATTTTGGTCAAACTGGATGAACTCAGCGGAAATTTTTTAGAGTATTTCATGCATGAATATTTTGCTCCTTTCTTTGTTACAGTCAATCTGTGAACAGGATATGCATAAAAATAATTTCTACTTTTATAAGAATGTGATGGTAAATTTGAACTGGAGTAATATCTTTTCTATTCTAGTGAAAATAAATATTACACTCTCTTCAATGTGTAGCGCTTTTAGTGTTAAAAATTACTACTCTTGAAATTACCTCTGCATGAAGATCTAAAAATAAGTTTATTTATTATTCTGACTGCTCTTTTCTGTATTTTGAATATTTTTTCACTGTTCTGACACCACCATCTAACGAGGGATTCAAAATTTGAATTCAGGCCATCTTTGCTGCGATATTGTGACATACCTCTGAAAGTGTAACAAACTGTGTAAGTGTAACCTCTTATTGAGTTTTTCTATAAGAGCTTTCCATGATAGAACTGAGTCTATCGTTAATTCGAAGAGCTTATTTTAATTTCGGATTCATTTAACTTCAGCATATGATTCCGGCGCTGATGGAATCTGTTACCAGAGCTGACAGTGGTTGTAACTCCATAGTGATTAATTTCAATCATTAAGCATAATGGAATAAGAAGTGAAAATCAGATAGATAGAATCAACGTAAGGGAGGAATAATTAACGAATGAAGGAAAGAATTAAGGAGCTTAGATTGAATAAAGCGTCAACAGCATGCATGTTGAATCCTAATATACTCTTTCGGTGTAATTCCATGGACCAAAACAGATATCGAAATCCCCAACGCAAAATGAAAATTTTGATGATCAAAGGCATCATCCAAAAAGCAGTATCAAGAGGACAAAAATAACGAGGAATAAAGAAGGCAGGATGCTAGAAATCATGGAACTTGCTCATGGACAACTAGACAGCCTATAAATATACTTCGGTCTACCAATTATTTGAAACAGACGAAACACCTTTACAACCGTAAAAGGAGGATTTTTCATGCAATCATCAAGCAATCCCAGAAAACTGCAAAAATGGGAGGAAACCCCTGCATGGAGAACATGTCGACATTGAATCGTCGATATATTGGCTCATACCAGGTGGAATGTATACAGATACGGATGGTTTGCTTCTAGCCTTCCAAGACCAAGTGATCTCATCCAGAAACTACTACAAACATCCTACTAGATTAAACTGTCACTAACGATGAGATGCTAATATGGATGTCCAACGAATAAATCAATCCACTGTATTACACGAGGATGTCAAATACTTGCAGGTGGATACATAGAATGACATGTTGCACTAGACAAGATACTTTACCAGAATATGGCAACCATATTAGGAGTAATACACTGTGAAAAAGTGTCATACTATAAGTACAAACCTGATCCTGGAGAATGAACACTTCGAAATGTACTGGGATTTGGGATTGTACTGTTCTAACTGAGAAAACAGTTCCTCACAACAAACCTGATATATTATTAGTCTATAAACATCAGATGTCAGTAAAGACTCATTTTCATAATGATGGTACTATCGTGATAGTAGGAGAATGCTGTGGCGATAGTGCGATAGTAACTATTGAGTAGTTTTTATCATTATTATTGAACCATTGATAAGAGTTGAGAAAACCTTGGAAATTCTCACAATCATCGTACAAAATAATAACGAGTGTTATTTACAAACTAAATCAATCTAAAATTGTCCAGATTATTTTTGAAATTATTAACTAACACTTGGATTCCATTTCATTCTGCAAAACTCTGTTCGACAAAAACTACTGCCGACACCGTGTTTTAAAACGCTCTCTGGATATCTTCATGTGGTGATCTCTCAAATATTCATGAGGGCTGAGACTGAATAAGTGATTTGAATCCACTCTGAACACATATTTCATAGCTTTAAAGGTGACAAATAAGTCACCCTTATTTCTATGTCAGAATTTCGCTGAAACGTAGGCAACCATACAGGACCCTCAAACTCCAGAATGGACCTGAATAATTTTCTCTACAGTAAACAGGCTGTTGTTGGACTGCAACCGCGAAATGATTTCTCAATCATATAGAGCACCTTCCCTGCCATGCCCGCAGTCTGAAGAATATGCTCAGACCAACTCAAGTCATACGTCACGACAACACGAAGATCTCGATGACTACGGGCAGATTCTAGCTTGTGTCGTCTTGTGAAGTAGCGATTTGTGATAGAGTGCATATTCTCCATAGCGGGGAATGAAAAAAATGCCTGCGAGCGAGTTTTCTCTCATACGCTGATAGTCTGCTGAGTTGAGAGCAGTTGTGCACGGAACTCGTCTTCCAATTCGTATAGAAAACTAGAATTTAAAAAATTCTTACCTCAATATTTTTTTTTAGTCTGGGTTCCCGGCCACTCGGGAATCAGAGGGAATTAGGAGGCCAACACACTTGCCAGAAAAGGAGCACAAACTCCTTTCATCGGCCCGGAACCTTTCTGTGCTGTTGACAAATGACCTACAAGAAAGAGTTCCAGGAAAAAGAGGTAACCGAAAGAGAAAAACTCTGTTGGAATCTTCCTGGTCTGGATCACTTCAGAAAGTTCCTTCGAAACTTTGACTCTACAAGATCTAAGAAGTATCTGGATCTTAGTAAGAATATGCTTGACCTCGTCACTGGATTCCTCACAGGGTATTGCCGCCTTAGGGAACACCTCATGAGAATGGGTTTATAGAAAATGACCAGTGCAGATTCTGTGGGGAGGAAGAAGAAACTCCAGATCACCTGGTGACGGAATGCCTCGCCATCGCTAGCCAGCGCAAAACCAGCCTTGGACACTAAACTTATAGAAATGAGAAAACTCTGGAACTGGAAGGCGAGCTGTAGATCACGTTATGGAGAGAATAGCTCTAATGGGGGCACAATAGACCATTAGGTCGCAGTGAAACGTAACCTCCTTAATTAAAGCTAAATCTAATTTAATCAAACCTAAATATTGTGACTACATTGAAATTTGTATTTTTAGCTTTTAGTTTATGCGAACTTCCAAATTTTCAAACAAAACCAAAATAAAGAAAAATATCAAAGAAAATTTTTTCTATAAAAACGAAAAATGAAAACATGTCCAAAATATTGAAAAATTCATGTGTCTATTGAAAAAAAAACCCTGAGTGATTTAAACTCAAAACTTATAATGAAATTGTAATCAATTTTTGAATTGAACGCTTACGACCATTTGAGAGTTTGACATTTAGGAATTACCAACATTTGATCGAAACAACATCTCCTTTTTCGCTCTTAAAACGTTAGCCATCAATGAAAAATCCCCAAATTATCAGAAGCTGAGACCCATTTGGCCAAACCCGTGAAAGCAAGTTGGGACATAAAGCTCAACAGAAATTTTTATCGGTCCCATCTATATCCACTCCATATATGCTCCCAACCGAAGTCTATAAATATTTCCTGAAGAGCATAATGTGCTCTGACCAGCAATAATTCCAGAAAAGGTCCAAGGCCTCTGGATGTTATTTTCAAGGGCTGGCCCAACAATGTGAGCGACACGGATAGCACAAGAGCAAGAGCCATTACCGTTCCACTTTGTTGCCCTTCAGCCCTTAATGCCGTAAATATATTCGAGGATTTACGATATTTTTGAGGGGAAGGAACCATAAAGCGTTTTTTTATGGCTTGTTTGAAAGAGATTAGTTAGGAATTCAGGAACGGCAGTCGAAATGTTTACTGTGCCCGTGGAAGAATGAAACAATACTTTCGTAGTTTATTCTTCCGCTGGATCGCTTCTGCTGCTTGCCCTGGTTTATTACGTCCTACAATAAAACTCTAGAATCGTAGGAAGCAGGAAAATTGGGCCAATTTGAAGTTTTCACACAAGAGAAATTTGTACCAGAAATACAAGAAGGTGTCTCAAAACAAAATGTAATGTAAAAAAGTAATTGAAAAAATTAGCCGTTTTTGAAATTTTTTTTTCAATAATTATGAATAGGTACACTATTCGAGAATTTATATCATAAAATAATGTCGTCCACTCATTCTATCTTACACTAAAATTTCTGATGACGGCTTGGCAAATATAGTTCGTCATGGCTTCCATTCCATTGCAAATTTTTCATTTTTACTGGACCAGGCCAGTTGATTTATAACCGTAAACTCCATATCTAAGGAAACCCCATAGGTAAAAGTTCATAGGCATAATCTCCTGCAGATTACTTCACCTGAAAAAATTTCACGAAGTCGTGGCAGAAACACATTGGATATGTGTAGGCATTCATCAAGTCAAGTATGTTTATTTCAACCAATTACTTGACATGAAAATCAAGCCCGTGAAAATTTACATACTTGAACTTTACTTGATTTGAGATATTTATTGCTTGACTTGATATCAAGCTACTTGAGCTTGACAATCACGAGTCCCACGTCATATATTCCTGCAAGCTCGTGCGAGCTTAGACAAAATAAGAGGGTTCCCAAAGCTGAAGCAATCGCCAGCAGCGGCGTAACTAGAGTTGTCTCATAGAGGGTGGCTACCCCTCCTTTGACAAAGTAGAATCTTCCAATTTTCACAATTTTTTTCAATTTCTTCTAATCAATGGGGGAGTTATGTGCCCAATAACCCCCTCGTTATGCCAGTGTGACATTTTTAGTAGTTTTCCTAAGATTTTTCTTCTTCTTCATACTTCAAATTAGGCATTTGCCTGCTTTTTCGTCACTATGCCTAATCTGGTTTAAGATATTTATTTTTTATTTAGAATTTCTGATCCAATTTTGAAAAGTATCTTTTGTATCTAGTACTTCGAACACTTATGTTCACAGAATTCTGTATTTGATTTTTTTTTATTTTGTACATCTTTTCCAGCGATACCTACTTTGCTTTTGGGAATATTCGAAGATATTAGGGGAGAGAACTTTACCTCAGTCAAGCTAGCAGAACCTTTTTGGAACTATATATTTATTTTTGGCCATAATTATAGGATTATTCCACTTGAAAAATTTTTTCCTCTCAAACTGTCGAAAAAATCTGCTAGCTCATTGTTAAGCTAGCAAAACCTAAAATCCTAATCATATAATCAAATAGTGCTTGGAGTTTTCTCAATATTAAGAAAGCGTATTTTTTATTTTATAATGATTTTCAGTTATTTAATTTAAGTTCCCATTTTAAAATAGTTGATATTTCTGGTTCTTTTATACAATATAGTTTAATAAATAAGAGTGCTTTGTGCAGGGTTTCTTTTCATTTCATCATTTTATATTGATGTGACACTACACAATAAACCTGCTACAAATCTTCAAATCAAGTAGCTTGATTGAATTTGAGTACTTGATAAATGAATACTGACTTGACTTGATATTGAAAAACTACTACTTGACTAGATTTTAAGTCAACCCAGTCAAGTAGTTTGAATATCAAGTCAAGCCCTGAATCTCTGGATATGTGTGAAGTTACTCCATCCTGCTGAAACCAAGTTCTTTGGTTATAGCCAGAAAAGTTCTGCAGTTCAAGCAACACGCTTCCGCATAGTCAGAACGGGATCATCATGAACAGTTTCCACGTTAAAATAGAAACAAGTAACAAGGGTCTCAATCTCACAAATTTATTGTTCGAAAACACGACCGGTTTCGGGATGTCTAAACGCATCCCATTTTCAGGTTCCTACAAAAGAATTTTCTGAGTTGTTACCTAGGCAACAAAATGACAATAAAAATACCAACCTGTGATGGACTACAGTTAGAAACTAGGAATTCGGTTATGAAATTTAAAAAATTCAAAAATACGAATAAAGGAAGTTTCCACGTTCTCTTCCGTTCTTAATAATCTTGGGCGACTGGGCTTCGGTTTATCTAGTATTGAACTGTTTTTTTTTCAACTCTTTCACCTATTTCCGAATGGATAGAATGCTTGGCGGATAATTTAAGTGAAGAAAGCCTTTAATATTGGAGACATTTCATCGCGCTATAGTCAAAGAAATATAAACGAATATAAACTTTTTTTGTTTTCAAGACACCTTGTATTACATACACTATTCATTTTTATGATAAGTAAAGTATTTTCCAAGAGGAATTAATCAAGTTATTATGGTTCTAATGATAACACTGTATTGATTTATGTGATTTCTTATGTCATTTGTCATTTATTATTCCATTATATCAAGGAAACATATACGCTCCAACAACGTTAGAAGTTATTAGAATGTTTCTTAAAAACGATTCCATTAATTATGAAATTATTCGTAATTATTTGTCTCTCAATCTTCTCGAAACGAGGCGTCGTTATTCTGGTATTATGTTGATTCATAAAATTATACATAACTTCATCGATTGTCCCTCTATTTTGGAAAATATTCGAATAAATGTTCCTCAGAGGGACTTGAGAACCTGGGATTTGTTCGAAATTAAGTTCAGTAGAACATATTATTTAATGAACAACCCCCTTGATAGAGCTCTACGTGCTGCTGGGTCGAGGGATATAGATTTGTTTCACGTTACAATTTTTCAACTAGAGCGTTTTTTTGAAGTGTTGCATTAGTTTGTAAGCTTTTTTGGTTCAGATTTTTTATTCTGCTTGTTTATTTTTCAAAGAATTCTTGTTAATTTTTATTCTAGACTTAATAATATTCGTAAAATGGCCAGTCCGTTTATAATTAAATAAATAAATAAATAAAATAAGTGATCCTTTGTGAATGCAATTCACGAAGAATTCATGAATTACATTATTTTCTCAACAACGATGAGCCGTAAGGCATTTGGTACCACTTTCGAATTTGTATATACAGTACAACGAAGAGTGATTAGATTAGCTGAAGTAATGTCATTTTTCACAAAATGAGCACTGATTTTGATTACTTAGCAATTCAACAGTTTCTGAACCTTGTCGCACCACAAATAATTGACATAACCTACTAAAAACAAATAGCTTGAAAATGTCAAAAGATAATATTCAGTGTTGCCATTATGTCCACTTCAAATCGTATCATTCATTTCGGAAAACCATATAGAATAAGTTAAGCTCACATAGACCACTTCACTCGACTGCCAATGAGATTTTTAAAAACGTCAAACAGCAATTTTTCAACATATTCATCAATGAAATAATAAAATTTCCAAAGATATGTGGCATTGCCTATTGATATTTTTGAAGAGATAACCACTCAACCATATTACAAATTCAAGTAGAACGACTATTCGGTCAATTTATTTCACCAATTTATGCATATTACAAATGACAACTGTTGACATTTCAACCATATCAAACATGGCTGCCGTGACGTTTTGGAAAATGAGTAATCCTTCTGTCTCGCAGGATGAATCGAAACCTAAAGAATTATTCATTTTCCAACCTGTGCCGGTTAGACAGTTCTCGTGTATCAAATAGACTTGTTTTGCGGAAATGCATTCCAACGAAATTGAACATGATGAGAAAATTGGCCCATTGCACGGTATTCCATTCGAAACGACTGACATAAACGCAATCAATTGTCATAAACTGAAAAATCCCGAATAACAGGAATTGCGTTTCTCATTTTAGTTGTTAGGGTGTTTGAAATGAAAATAGAGAATTTTTCGAAAATCATTCATTTCATTTTCAAGAACGAATATATCATGTTGTGTTTCATCCCAGAAATGCCATTTGTTGAGCATTCTATTCTTCATCTAGATACACAGGTTTCTGTTTAAAATTCTGGATCGACAATTCAATCAAACAGATGAAATTCGAAAAGACTGCTAAAATGCAATTTTAAGCAACTTGGTGTCTGTGACGTCACATGGAAGTAAAAATAATTGAATGTAGTATACCCAAGCGTTTATTTTTTTCATTATAAAGGGTACTCTAGATTTTTTCAATAACTTCGGATAGAACAACTATTTTCATGAAAAAACTTTCCTATAAACATATATCCTAACAAGATTCATTTTCAAGATAGGTAGATAGGTTGTTGAAAAAAAAAGATTTTACTTATAACTCTAGTATTATTATAGTCATTGTTTTAATTTTAAGGTATTGCATTCTAAATAATATGTATATTGTATCGAATTATGTGAGTGTTGCCCGCCAAAATTATCCAGTGGCGTAGAAATAGGGGAGCGATTATCAATTCCCTATTGAAAATCTACGCCACTGCCTTTTGTCAAAAGAATTATTTCATTTCTGCACTTAAAAATAAGGTCTATTGAATTTTCTTCATAGAATGTACGGTTATCGAGATAATCGAGTACAAAACAAACACAATCCACAAAAATCTACAAAAATTTTTCAAAATTTTCCATTAGTGATGAATGGAAGTAAAAAATTGACGTAGTGTGTTTTAACGCATTCGTATGGCATTTAATTGAACATTTCAGAAAGAACATTCGTCAGACACACAACCAATTAGAACATTTCGTGAATATATTTCTTTTCAAGTGTCTGATGAATGTTCTTGCTGAAATGTTCAATTGAATGCCATCTTGAAGCGTTATAATACACTAGGTCAGTTTTCATACTTTCATTCACCATTAATGGAAAAATTTGATTAACTAATTTTTGTAAATTTTTATGGATTCTTTATACTAAGTATATTATATATTATAGGGAACTATTCTTTCAATGGCCTTTCTGTAGTAAAAATGAATCTGTTTGGATTTTCTGAATAACCAATATATTTCATTTTAATGGGTTCTCAAATAGGATTTTTACAAATCGAAATGATTTCAAAGGTGACCCTGTGTATTATTTTTTGACATTTCGTGTGTCATTTGGATTCAGTAGTTCATGCATTGAATTATGGAAAGATAAGTCCAACCTATAAAAATTAGTGCTCAACTGTGAATACTGAAGAAGTTCATCGATCATTCATCGTATTGAAAACAAATTTGAAATTGCATTGAAAACCAAGTACGGTTTTCATATACTTATTTCTACAATACGATGAATAGTGCAACGTTTAACTGAATAATATTGTCCATAAATTCTTCGTGAAATTCTCTCAGTAGGTATTCACAAATGAGCACTGATTTTGGAAAAACCATTCAAAAATTTTCAAACTTTATCGAAGCGTGTATCTTTTTATGAAATGGGATAATCTACTGAACACAAATAATATCAGAGAAATATCAGAGGATAATGAACAATGTAACCATTACGATCATTTCTAATTGTATTATTTCTATTGGAAAAACCTATAGAATATGTCCAAGATCTCTTCAAAACATCAAATGCATCGTAATTTCATCCAATCCAGTTCGTTTCTCATAACATGATAATATCAATATGTTTTTATTAATCGTGTTTTTAGTGTATTCTTTATCAGTAGTAATAATATTTTTATTTCACATCAATGTCGTCGTTGAAAGTATAATCTATGAAGATGCCAGAGAATAGGTCAATATTTTATGTACTGTCAAAATACATATTTCCATCCTCTCATAGAATCATTAGGTTGAATATACTGACATTTTTATTATGCTTTTATCGCACGATTAGATTTCTATGAGCTAAGTGCTTTATCTATGGTATTTTATTTGTATTATGATTCCTAAAAAGTCATGCGTACACTATCCACCTGCTCTATGATCGATTTTCTAACATAATCTACTTATATCTATATATCTAGTAACTTGGGAACTGATATATCTGATAGGATTGCGGTCATTTATTTCAGTCGCAAATATAACATCATGATTCAGTATTGAAAAATGACAACAAAATTTGCGAATTTTATCTATCCTTATTCGTGGTTAGATGAGTTAAATTCAATCAAAACCTATCCATCTAAATCACTTCACGTTTTGAGTATATGATGATGACTTATAACGATTGCTACATTCGTAACATTGCGTTCAACAATAGAAGGTGAAAAAGGCATAGAATATAAAGTAGGAACCTTTTCTTTAGGCATAAAAGCCCAGCTGTTACGAAATAGTTCCTTCTTTTATTAGGTATGGGTTCAAAAAGAATTCGATCAATAAGGGCCAACAATTGGTTCATTAGTGAAAGTTTGAGAATAACTGTTTTTTCATCGCAGATAACAGAAAATAACGAACGATTGAGTGAAGGGTGTATTCATTTTGCGCAAAATTTAAGGGTGGTTGAAATTCACATAAACTAACGTTATTCAGGTCTTCATCACAACGAAACAAACGTTGAATTCTACTAAAATGAGACCTCTTTCTACAATTCTACTGAGGTTATAGGCTCACCTGTCAACAATCCAGTCAAGTCAGGTGGGTAATTGTCGGCTGAGCTAAACATTAGAGATAGGAATGGATCCCTATTAGCTTAAAAAAGATTTTTATGGCCGCCAGATAGATTCAAATTTTCAACAAATACCCTATAAGTCTACCTTCAACATAACAAACCTACCAAGTATTGATGGAATAAAAAAAGATATAGACTATTAACTGTTTATTCTACCAATATAACGTCTCTAAACCTCTTTTAATAAGCTGGGAAAATTGACGGGCAAAACAATACTCAGTAACTACTACGCTGATACATTTAGTTAATAATTCAATAATGTAATAATTAACTCGAGTACAAAAATCCACAAGTTATAGTGACCGCATGTAATGAACCATTTGGTCTAACGAGGTGAAAAGAACTACAAAGCCCTTAAAAAGAGGCAAAAATAGCGTAATTTAGTTGCGTCGCGTAAGCTCAGGTGCTTGTGCAAAAAATTGTCAATTAAAACAACAACCAAATTGTCACTAAAATTAACAATATACCAATTATTGAACACAAGTAAATCAACAATGCAATATCACCAACTTTATCAAGGCATTAATAACTAACTTGGAATTCCACGATGTTCAAATAATCAGTGCAAGAAAATCAAATAATGAATTATCAGTAAGTATCTAAAGCATTTAGAATTGACACGGAATTTCACGATGTTCAAATCATCAGTGCAAGAAAATAGAATAATGCAACTTCAAGAAACAATCAACAACTAAATTGCATGATGCACGATGTTTGACTAATCAGTTCAAGAAAATTAAATAATGCAATATCAATACCTATCGAAGGCATTAATAGCTGGCCTGGACTTCTACCATGTTTAAATCATTATCAGTTCAATCATGCAATATAAATAATTATGAATTGTGAATCTTTTTGACTTTCAGATTAAGATGATATTTTCCAATCTCCATAGCAATATCTTCAACTTCCGGCAGTCCTATTGTCAGTGAGTCACCCTGTATGAAGATGAATATCAAATATTTGTTCGTGACAAACAACTGGAACATCTGTTTAATATTTGGCATAACCTCCTCGCTCCAATTAAAATCATGAAATATTCACAGTTTGAAGCGAACTATTGTATCCAGTTATTGTGTGAAATGAATACGTATTGTCGATAGGTTGACAGAAATATCGGTTATTATGTTTGTATTTCAATAAAAACGTGTGGATCAATTCATATGGACTGGTTTATTGATTTTTTGTTTGAGTTTGGTTCGTCACCCGCTTTCTGCTCTTTACAAAAGTGTGAGCTTCACGTTTTAGGTTATTATTTCCGATAATAAAACCTTTGGAATTGTTCTGACCGCTATTGAAATTTTCACTGTTTACGGTTTGGATGTCGTTTGAACAGGAAACTCTCGAAAAATTACAGAGTCAGTAAAATTTTACTAGTTTTATATTTGAAGGCTTTTTCAGTTCGGCTTGAATGGGTATGGACCGACTATTACACAAACAATACAAGAATAATAAATCGCAACTGCTTGGAGGCTACTGAGAATTTATTGTTTTCTATGAATTTAGATCTGTTCGATGAATGACCGTTCAAAAACATAACTGCGAGGCGTGTATTTAAAGTAAGGTCTCCAAGGCCATTGTATCGCCGCAAGTAGCGCTAGATGAAATCCGGCAACACTGTTGTATACGTTAAGCCCCCCTCCACCAATCGACACCTGGTGGAGCTCATTAGGACGCTCAGTCTTGACGTAGCAGCCATTTGTAATGGAAGTGCCGGTTGTCGATCCCGCCAGGTGCGAGTTACGTTCAGTCATTGTTTTTGCACTCAAAAAAACTCCACCTATAGAAAATCATCGTCAATTGGGAGGAGTGTATGGTGAGAAAGGTATGGACGTGAAAAACGTTCAAAAATGGTGTAGAGAATTTTCTGCTGGCCGACTAAACGTTCACGACGAGGAGCGCAGCGGCAGGCCGTCACACTTGGACGAAACAGTGCGGAAAGTTGAGGCGCTTGTGCTGAAAGATCGTAGGTTGACTCTCAATGAGTTGGCCGAAAAACTCCAAGATGTGTGCAGTTGAGACTCTATTCATTCAATTTTGGCGAATAACCTGCAATACCGAAAATTGTCAGCCAGGTGGGTCCCGAAATTGCTTACACCGGAGCACAAAGTCAAACGTGTCCAATGTTCCCAAGACTTTCTCGCCAGTTTTGAAGAGGAAGGGAAAGAATTTCTTGAATCAATCCCCTCGTGACTTCCACATGTTTCCTGCTCTTAAAAAACATCTAGGAGGACTGAAATTTGCGAACGATGAAGAAGTTCATGAAGCGGTCATTTCGTTCTTGCGCGAGTTGGCGGGATCGTGGTTCGAGGAGGGGATACAAAAGTTTGTCGTACGAATGAGAAAGCTAATCGAAGTGAATGGCGATTAGGTAGAAAAATAGCTTCGATTTCAAGCTTTACAGCAATGTACAAAAGTTAGTAAATAAATTTTATTTAATGTGAAAAAAATAAATGGAGACCTTACATAAATACACGCCTCGTAGTAGAAATTGATGATTTCAAGTGGCCTTAAACTAAAGGTTAAAAATTCACCAAAAAAGAACGTGCTACAATCGAAGCTGAATAGCGATAGACCGGTTTCACTTTTGTGAGAGATTTTCATTAGGAGCGCATAGCCTAAACCAATTATGAAAACCAAATGAAAAAAGAGCCATCTTTGGTTTGGGTTATACGATATTGATAAGTTGAAAAGAAAGTGAATCCAGTATATCGATACTTATTTTCGATTGTTGTACTCTTTTTGTTGGAAATTCTCAAGTTAGATTTCTACTTGTCTGATTTTTGAACGGTTGTTCCACGAAAAGATTGCTCTATCGGTATCTCATTTCGTCACAATTCCTGTAATTTCAAAATGTTAAGCCGGAAATGTTCTCAAACTATAAAAATCAAGATGCCGGGTCAATAAGAGAAAAGAAGAAGAACTATGAAAATTGACCCAGTGATAATGAATGCATGGTGAAACTCGTTTTCCTATATCAATGCATTACGCCTCAAACATGATAACTCTGGTAGAAAAGACCTAGAAAATCGGTATTTTCAGGGTAGGTTAGCTAGAGATTTTGTCAATAAGGTAGTTCGAAATTTTGTATTTCTGTTAATTTGAAAACTGTACATTTCATCGAGAAATAACAAGTTTCGAGCCATATTTTATATCGATTGCGTAATCAGAACCATAGAAAATTCAGGAAAAATATCGAAAAATATAATTAACCCATATTTCCGTGACCACAAAACTGATGGAGTTGAGATTGTGATGACATTATACTTTTCGAAAGGAAGTATTTAGATACATTTTCAGATATGTTAATGTATCATATGCCGCGGTTAAGTTTGTTACTTACTACAAGGAGTTTCGTGAATATGGTCGTTCGAAATATTGTCTTACTCATAGGCGTAACGAGGAGGGTTATTGGGGACAGAACACCCCATTGATAAGAAGAATTGAAAAAAATTGTAAGTTACAATTTAAAAAAAAAATGGTAAAAATTTGAAAGATTTAAATTTTTCAAGGTACCTCGCCCCCCATGAGTCAACTCCAGTTATGCCAATGGATATCCTGTTAATTCAAAAACTGCTAATGCAATCGAAATTAATGTTTTTGAGTTCTGAATCAGATTTCAAGCCTCGTGCCAAATTTCATGTCAATCGCGTAACTAGAACCATAGAGAAGGATATCGAAAAAAAATCAACCAAAACTTTCGAACCACAATACCCACGAAATTGTGATTTTGGATGTTGATATGAAAAATCACCTTCAAGAATCGTGCAAAATTTCAAGTTGACCACATCATCAAAATAACAGAAGATTCATTTAGAAGATTGAAAGAAAAATACTCAGTATTTCCCTGACTACAGCTTCAAGTTGTGTGAGAATCTGTCTTTATATTTAGAATAACACTTTCAAACTTCGTGCATAATTTCCTGTGTTCCTAAATTGAAGGTTCAAAGCAAAAGGGGAGATTCTTCGGATAATTTCAGGAAAAAAAAAGACTTTTAAACATGGGCCGCAAACTCTTTGTTTTCGAGATACAGGGTGTTTCTTGAAGTTCTACTTTTTTATGATGATTATATAACTCATGTTTTGATGAACCAATGAAATCTGTGAATTTTCAATAGTTACGGCTTATTGATAAGTGAATATACCCTTGCCAACTTGGTATGATCGTTTTGGTGTTTCGCCTCCTGCCATATTGTGATATTTTGCATAGTAACATTCTTGGACATTCGCCAAAAATAAGTCAAGCTCAGTGAGATGTCATTGAAATATCAGTTATATTAGTTAGTTAGTGAAATTATTCGTTATATAATCGTAACGAATACTAACTCGAGCATAGACAATATATTTCGAATTTCGATTATAAGAACCACTCGAGCTGCGTTCTCCTGATGCTTCGCGAACCACGTCTCGTGAATAGGTGCATAATCGAATATTGTCTATGCCCTTATCATATTATAACTGATTATACCAGTTCATCTTTATCGATATTCGTCACCGATTGGGTGAATAAGTACCAAAACTTATAATTAATCATAGTGTAGGATTTCACATATGCCTACTTATGCGTTTCGTCCCTGGCACACACACCGGACTCATCAGTGTGACTTTGGTATATTTGTGTGTGCCGTGTCACAGACGCTTGGGGAATTTATTATTATCGGGAGCCGCCGGGATTCGAACCCGGCACCTTGTCGCATCTCGGTGAGTGAGTCTACCTCTTAACGTCAAGGCTACCGAAAGCTGTGTTTTCATTGTTGCTATGTGGAGCTTTATGAGAAGCCGCCACATGACTCCCTCCCCAGTGACGGAGGAACGAAACTTATGCGTGTTACGAGGTCATCGGTGCAGCCGGGTGATTGCCGCCTAATCAGAGCTGCACCTCGCGGCATCGTGCGGACGGTGAATGCCGCCTATTCAGGTCCGCTATACCGCGGCAGACCAAGGAGCACGTATTGCACGTCATGGGAATGGGCGTCTAGAGTTTCGTTGGAAATTGCAGATATATGGGAGCTACGCATCAACCTTCTGCTTTCCGGGACACATCGCTAAGACGGCCATTCCCATCACGTCGGGCTTGCATGCTGTGACGACGGAAACACGAGGCTCGGCGTGCCATCGGCTCTAGTGTTCGATGGACACCCCAGTAGCCGTAACGTTGAGCGGGGCAGTGAGTCGCCTCTGCGCTCCAACGCCGCAGCTTTCCGCCATCACGTCGGGGTCACCAATGTAGGATTTCACATATGCCTACTTATGCGTTTCGTCCCTGGCACACACACCGGACTCATCAGTGTGACTTTGGTATATTTGTGTGTGCCATGTCACAGACGCTTGGGGAATTCATTATTATCGGGAGCCGCCGGGATTCGAACCCGGCACCTTGTCGCATCTCGGTGAGTGAGTCTACCTCTTAACGTCAAGGCTACCGAAAGCTGTGTTTTTATTGTTGCTATGTGGAGCTTTATGAGAAGCCGCCACAATAGCTCACAAACTGAGTCTTGATAAGAATTTGGATTTTCCTGAGGACTTTAAGAGAATGGTTTCATTTTTTTTCGAAATTGACAGGACATACGATAAAACTAAGAGAAACCCAAAGGTGTAATATTAGCCCAAAGATTATTTTTTCTAGACCAGCAGTGGTCCAACCAAAAAAATGTTCAAGGAAAATAAGTGGGTACTGTTCAAGAAAAAATATAACCTTGTACTATAGATTTGAATTCAAAATCAGCATATCACTTAATGAAAACTTCAAATTGGAATATCTAGAATCATAGAAAATTCGGGCAGGGTAACCAAAAAAAAACAAGGAAAGCACTGACTGCATGAATGAACCAGCGCGCTCGACAGCTCTTCATTCACCTCAGTGCATTACCCATTTTTTGTCTATTTCTACTTGAATATTGCAGTTCATTAACTATCAAGCTGTCATTGATCGAAAATAAAACTGCAAGTAGCTAAGTACGAATATTCAAAAGAGCGCTAAAGCCCCGACTCCACGTCAATCGTTCCCTTCAATTATCCCCAACCAGAGCCCAATTCAAAGAGCACATTATATCCGGACATGTAACGATTCCATCCCGATACGTGAAAGCACGCAAGAAGAAAGACCCCGCTCGTTTTCATGCCGAAGCCCATAGCCGAAAATGTGCGTTTATCAGGCCATTTGGCGAGAACGGTTCGACACGATCCGAGCCAGTACGATATCTCGCCATCAAATGGGCCGTGCATGTCATTTCGACTGTTTTTCCGAATGTGCTCCATTCCAATTTGGGGCCGTCAGTTGGAGGTTTATCTCCCGACAACGATGAAAGGGACGACTGAATGCAATTGAAGTATCTGGCTTCGCAATGAACGGGAGATAAGGGCTTGGTATCACGTGGGATGTACAGGATCAGACTTTTCTATTAACGTTTCCGATAAAATTTTTTGGGGTTGTTTGGGTTTGAGGTCGGGAATTGTTCATCCTTTGGTTAACCGCGGTTTCAACTGCGGTTATTCCATTTTGTATCTCTTTGCATTCATACAGGGGTTTGGATTGAATATAGTTATCTTGTTCATATGGATTAGTTTTAGATATATACAGCGTGGTACAACATGCTGATTTTCCAGATTTGGGATGAAAATGTGAAAAATCACTCGGACCCGTCAATTTTTGATTCGAGGGGGAACATCTTTTCCGCTCTTCGCATCCCCGTAACTGGGTGGATACAACCCCTTGATTTTGAATAGGTATGAGAGGTGTTGCGGTACCTTATTTTGAAGATCTTATCGAGTACTATTTGATCCTGAAATTTCGATTCAAAATTTCCATCGGCAACGAAATGACAGGTAAAATAGTACTTACTTCTGTGATAAGTTTATTGAATGCTGGAAATGGTCACCATTCACTTTTTTTATGTTTTTGGTTAGGGTTCCGTAGTTTCCTTTGTTGTTCTGGCGATTCCTAGTACCTTCTTGGGGTAGCCTTTCCTCTCAAAAATTCCTTTAATATTGTCGAATTTCTAATTCTTGTCATCCAGACTACAGTATACTTTAGTTGCTCTGTAATAGAGGCATCTGGCTCCTTTCCATTTTGTGTTGAGATTATCGTTAAACTCGAAGTGATGAACAAGAATGCTCAAACCACGTGAAACACAACGGCACTCGAATGTAAATAGTGATAATCAGAGATCCCTGGTGAAAGGTCGACCTTTAGTGGCGGACAGGGCACCAACAAATCAAAACTCTGACGAACATTGTCGTCACTGTAGTGACATGAAGGCAGCATCGCCACCTTTCGGGTATGCATAGTCGCTACACACTCCTCTACAGTACCGACGACCTACCAGAGGAGGAAGTGCGCAATTATATTTGTGAGGAGAGAGCGCCAGCGAGCTTTGGAGACGAAAAAGCAAAGGCGCAGCGTGCCATCGGTGCTCGAGTCCGATGTACACGCTCGATGCCGTGAAGTTGAGCTGGAAAGTGAGTCGCCTTGGCGCTCAAACGTGATCGCAATTTTCCGCCCCACGTCGGGGTCACCACTTTGGCGAGGCTTTCTCGAGCCAGCAAAGCCCTCCCTCCGAGATCGCTGGTGGATCCAACAATATCTGCCCAATACACGCTCTCACACCATCGTGAGAGGTGACTCCTCACAAATTCGAGGATCCTTTATGAACCCACCGATGAATTGCTAGAGAGTAACGTGAAGCCAGCACATCCTACGATCTACGGCTTCCTCATTTGGGGTGATGCACCGGAAGCAAACTCAGTTTTCCTTGAGGAGAAGAAAGCAATAAGAACTTTGACTGAGTTTAGAAATACTCTCATGACGAGAATACTTCATAGAGTTCAATATCACTTTTTAAGGCCAATTCATGTATGCTTGTTTGCTTTATCTAAAAGACCATTAAAATATATAACCAACTCCCAGAGGAAATTGAACTAGGCCATTCGTATAAAAGACACTCAGACTATTTTCAATTTCTTAATGATACAACTGTGGACGAATTTTTGTCGAATGGGTTCAAGTTAAAATTTGATTGATATTTTGTTTTCTCGTAATTTTATGACTATCAATCATTATCGCATGCTTTGTAATGATTCTTAAAATAAATTTGATTTGATTCCTGAACTACTTATTGCCTTTTCCAAGCTCGCAGCAGAGTTCAGTTCCAGTCCAGCGGGTGTTACCCTGATGTCTCATTTCGCGAGTTGATCGTCTTATTCAATTGTTTTTAGCTATATAGTTAAGAACTAAGCTAAGCTCAACACAATACTCTGCTTCCATCTGAGCTTTAAGATAAGAGTAGCACTTTGGTCATTATATATCAAAAAAACATGCGAGAAAAATATTTACATGCATTATCTAGCTCTTTAGATTAATTAAGGTAGGTATTGTCCAGACCTCAGTGAGTGATTTCACCTTCTCTTGAATTATTTTTCATCATCTCTCTAATACATATAAATTTAATTTCACAAAAATTCAGAATCAAAAACAGAAAAATTCGAAATATTTGTGACAAAATTACAACAAAATTCAAACGTAGTTTATACAACTGCTTATTCTAATGCCTCTTTCATCAGGAACAGAGCTAGCAGAAATATAACATATTTATAAACACATATTCAGCTCACCTTTAATTGGGTGAAAACAATTCGTCTTAAATCAGGAAAAAATTGTAATCGTTCAGAAACGCCATAATATTCACGAACATTTGGGACTACTGATCACAGATGATTGGAGTTTTCGCTTGGCTCCTCTTCGATCAAGCAAAAATATTTTACATTTCTTGACATTCGATTTCGGCTTTCACAACACCTCCTTTCAGCTCTTTTCAAGTTTCTTAAGCTTCTTGAGTTTTTTATACACATTATAAATAAAATCCTTTTGTTTCAGATTGCATGGGATTTCAGAATCACTTCAATTCTCAACTTATGGCTGTATAGGGTAAGAGCAGAATAGATATAATTGTATACCAGAAAAGAAATTTTGTTTACACTGTTTACTGATAGATAGTCAGGTGAAATGAGATGAATCCTTATTATTATCATTATTTGAACTGGGGTCGTAGTGGCTCGGTAAGCCTTCCGGGAACTGCGACCATGTAGATCTTTTGATCTCTACCCTACTCATTCATGGAAACCCAAGGAAACTGACAACCTCCTTAGAGGCCTTGGCTGTACCTCTCGGGTATCCAGGACCGGCTTCCTCATATGAATGGTTCTTAGGCCAGCCAGCTTTAGACACTTGCCTATCATGTGTTAGGCTGTTTCTGCTCCTGATCTACAGAGCCTGCAAATCTCATCTGCTGACTTTCACATATGATACAAATGACGTTTGTAGCAACAATGCCCCGTCAGTAGTCCCACTATCACCCGAAACTTGGCTCGTGACAGCTTCAAGACATTTCTGGCGTAGGTAGGTAAAATCATCACGAATTTCTTGGCCTGAGTAAGTCCAGGAGTGTTAGTGCAGTGGGTTATCCTGTTATTAATCTCCCATTGCTGGATCTCAGCCTTATATTGGTCTTTTCCTAGACCCCAGAAAGGCTCAGGCCCAGCAGGTGTTAACCTTGGTGCACCGTTCGCTAATTCATCGGCTTTTTCATTTCCTTCAACACCACCTTGCCCTGGTACCCACAGTAGAGTCACTTCATTGTCTCTGGCCAATTGCCTTATGGTGTTACGGCACTCCCAGGTCAACAGAGACCCCTGGCAATACAATTCCAGGGATCTCAGCGTGGTCTGGTTGTCCGTGGTGAGATGAATCCTTAAATCAGGTGACAATTTGTTTTTGGGTAGTGCAGTAACAGTGGGTCTCAGTACATTCAAGTGGCATGAACCATTGAATAATTCTATAGGTGTAAATGAACGGAATTAACAAAACCTCAAATTAGTCGGATACCTCAACAACACAAACGGCACATCGCTTTTCAGTTGAAGGCATCTTACAGATGGCACTAAATTTTCAAAGTTCATTCTCAACTTATTAGATAATTATTCCTATTAATCATTGATTGAGGTTTAGGCAAAGTCGAGGGCAAAGCCAATTAACTCTCATAAACAAAAAATATGAAATCCAAAAATGGATTTTGATTATATGATATGATGCTGAACTATTATACTCAGAAGTTGATAATTCAACTAAATTGAACTAACTACAATCTCCGTGAAAATGGTGAATACACTCTGTTATTAAGATAATCATACCTTGGTTTAGCACGCCGTAATGTGAACTGGATGTTAGTTACCCTATGTTATACTCTCCCAGCAGCGCTGTGATGTGTGTCACGCAATCTTCCTTGTCGTTAACAAAACAAAATCCCCGAAAATACCGAGAAAACAGTTAAAGCCACCTTGAAAGCCGATTCTTCCGAGAACATCGGTGAGATCTCACTTCACACCGTAAATGGACCCTCTTCAGCAACATGAATCTCAATTCTCCGGACTCAACATCAACCCCCGACGACACAAATTGCGTTTTCGATCCATTAGAGCCGAAAAATCCTGTAATTACACTCCATATAATTACGGCGAATACCTTTCCCCTTGGCAAGGAAATCTGAGTGTATTCGGCCTTAGGAACGGAATAATGAGTTAGCAAGAGAAACGGAATGGGAGTTTAACAATTATTTAAGCATTTCGAGAAAGTTACGGGATGGCGATGGCAGAATTAAAACTTCTGGCTGTGCGCCTCTCTGTAGTCGATGTACACCTTACGCATCTGAATGTAGTCCGGGAGGCTTTACGGCATTCCTCCTTTATTTCAAAGGCCTCTCCGAGAGATTTAATGGCTCCTGAAATCTCTTTGTGCTCGCAGGAATAGCTGGCCTACGTTTCGATATTAAAATTCGCCGCGGTGGTTCTCAATTGAGTCCGTCTGGTTTTGAAATGTTGTGACGGTCATGTTTAGGTTGGTAGGAATGCTGCTAACTGTCATTTATGTCTGGATGAGTTGACAATTCAACTCAGCGAAATATTTTGACTAGGGACAATTCGAGGATTTCGGGTGTGGTGGTCAAGCTCTATAAGATCTATCTCATTTATTGTATCATCCTAGCTTTCAGTCATCATTGTGACCACCTTCAGGGAGCTGAAATATTATACATTCAGTAAGACAAAACAACAACAAATATGGCTCGAAACACTCACATCAATTCGAGATGTTGAGGAGTTAATAGTTAAAAATGCTTCAAGGAATTGACTATTAATCTGAAAGCCACGATTTTTCATTCAGTATTAGTTCTTTAAAATATTACGTCAAAAACTCTTGTTATACTAAATTGACACAAAGTTCAAGAATAAGGAACAACATCAACCTTGAGTTGAGATTAATGAACAATTCCTTGAAGCATTTTTAAATATTAATCCCTCAACATCTCGACTTGATGTGAGTGTTTTCAGTCATGTTTGTTGTTGTTTTGTCTTACTGAATGTATAATATTTCAGCTCCCTGAAGATGGTCACTATGATGACTAAAAGCTAGGCTGATACAATAAATGAAATAGATCTTATAGACCTTGACTACCACACCCGTTATTCTCGAATTGTCAATTTACTGTAGTCGATATCAATAAGAGCACGTTCACATGACAAGCGGTCTACGCGCGGTTGAATGAGCGGTTGATAATTGGATACCGTTCACATGGAACGCGGTTGCCAAGCGGTGACCGCTCGTTTCAGTAACGGCCCGTATTCAGTTTGAATTCTACATTTCGGTTTGAATCTGGATTCAGTATCAGATTTAGGTGAAAATTAAACTTTTTTAAGTTTTGATAGGTAATTATAGATCGAATAGTTTCTATTATTCATCAATTAAAACTGATCCTACTTAAATCATCTTCGAATTTGCCGATGACATCGTCCTAATAAGTAGCAACATGCAGGAATTGAGCGAGATGTTAAAACAACTTATTGATGCTCTGAAAAAAGTCGGTTTGAAAATTAATGTTTCGAAGACCAAACTTATCAATAATATCACAGAACACATAAATATTGACGGCACACAACTTGAAAATGTAGAAGAATATATATATTTAAGACACTCAATAAGAATCGGCAAAGAAAATCAAACAGCAGAGATAAAAAGAAGAATCAGGCTAACTTGGATGGCTTTTGGAAAGATGAAATATATATTCAGGAATAACGACATCCCAATAAACCTTAAAAGGAAAGTTTTCGATGCCTGCATATTACCGGTAGCGACATATGGAAATAACTAAAAAGACCGCAAACCAGCTGAGGGTGATGCAGAGAGCGATGGAAAGGACTATGCTCAATGTCAGTCTTAGAGACAGAAAAAGGAATGAAGAAATCCGACGAAGAACTAGAGTCGTAGATATTATAGCGCGTATTGCAGAATTGAAGTGGCAGTGGGCAGGACACGTGGCTCGACAGGACAAATCGAGATGGACATATAAAGTAACACACTGGCGACCAAGAACAACGAAACGCAGTGTAGGTAGACCACAGAGAAGATGGCTTGATGATATAAAGCAATATGCGGGAAAATAAATGTTTTCTCCTATCATTTCAGAATATCAAAATAAATATAACACAAGTACAATATCATTATTTTCCGAAATGTAAATTAAATTCAACACAAACAGCAGCTAGAATACAGTTGTTCAAAGTTTTTCAATAGACTGCCTAATGAAATCAAAGAAATAAATAATTATAAACCATTTAAGAATATAATATTTAAGTTATTGTTGAGAAATTATAATTAGAACCATATACCTAGTATAGTAGATTTCTGCTGTTAAGTGGTAGGTGAATGTTATTTCGATACTATTTCTCTTCATTTGTATTTGTTCTACGTGTATCTCATGATTTCTAAATAAAGAGCTATTATCATTTTTATGTGGTCACATAATACATTTTTTTTCTTCATTAGCATCTCCTTCACAGGATATGATGACGAGTTCTTCCCAAGCCCGTCTCCTTGAGTTTTTATCCGAATAAACACTACTTGTTATGTCGCATATTACAGTAAAATTCTCAATTTCATCTATGAATAATTTAGGAGCGTCCGGTTCCATTTTGAAATATTTCTGACCGAACGGATCGAAGGAAAATACATAAATACGTCTCTGGCATCTATCAGCGCGTGCCCGCGCGGTCATCTGAACGGTTACATTAGAAACCTATGATCTCAAACCGCGCGCCAACGCGCGGTTACTACGGGCAAGCTCTAGAACCGCGCTCTACGCGCGGTCCATAAAACCGCGCGGAGGCATGTGTACGCTTCGAAGAAAATTCATGTACTTGTAAACGCGCGGTTTCAAACCGCGCGGAAACCGCTCGTCATGTGAACGGGCTCTAAGTTGATTTTGACTAGGGATTCACGGCTTGACTTGATTTTCAAGCTTCTTGGCTTGACCTTGACTTGACTCCAAGTCAAGCTCAAGTCAATTATCTATTCATCAAGTAATTGAATCATATCAAGCTATTTGATTTTAGCACTTTTATTTTGTAGTGTCACATCAATAAAAAATGATGAAATGAGAAGGAACCTTGCAAGTAACACTTTCATTTATTGAACTTACTGCATAAAAGAACCGAAAATATAATTTTCTTCAAATAGAAACTTAAATTAAATCACTATTAATCATAACAAAATAGAAAATAATAAAAAATTAAATTTCTCAATATTAAGAAACCTCCAGGATTTGTTTGATTTTATAATTTTCCATCCAGGATCTGAGACACATGTGGCATCTTATAGATTTGTCGCTTAACCTATTGCGAGATTTTGTAACTGTAAGAGCAGCTCTGGAAAATTGTCTTACAACAGGAGTTGAAGATGCTGGCGTTAATAAAAAATCCTTGGCCATTTCGGCCAAATTTGGAAAGATATTTCTGAAACTACCGAAATCTTCCAATATATTTCATAGAAATATAAAAAAACTACTAATAAAATCACACTGGCGAATGCTTCAGTCTCTCGGCGCTCGAGGAATCCCCTTATTTACTCAAAGCGCATACGAGAAATATATCCCGTGCGACGCGTGCAAATCAAGCTCAAGTAATATCAAGTAGCTTGATATCCAGTAAAGCAATAAATATCTAGAATCAAAGATCAACTATGTAATTTTTCACGAGCTTGATTTTCAAGTGAAGTAAGTGGTTGCAATGTCAAGCTACTTGAATCCCTAATTTTGAAATCTTTCAGTTTCTATATTAAAATTTCATACAAATGAAGTGATATAAAGTTATATCACTGCAAGTTCATCAGAGGTCTTAATTATTTTCTCCTATCTCGAGGCCATTAGAACTTCATTAATTTCGGAATTAACTTACCTAATGGAAAAAATTATTCAACTTCTTCAGAATCGAACCTCGGGCTACCAGCTATGGGTCGAAGTCAAAGTCGATAATATTCATTTCGATAATTATGTATGATAGTATCTTTAAGGCACAGCCGCCTTCACAAATTTATAATTATATTCATTATACTACAGTTGCATGCTGACACTGTTGTTATATTATGGTGCGGTCGAGTTTTACCTTATTATATTTGAAAACAGAAGAAAATGTCATACTTTTGATTCGAAAAGATAAATAGTTATAGATGCATATACAGAAACAATTAGTTGAATTAACAGGAAAATAAAAATTGGATTTGGTTCTTATATCTATGGTTATAGAAATTATATCTTCTTTCAATTGATACATCCTTATTATAGATAGATAGATAATATATTTATCCTGAATGACATTACATTAATGTATAGGACACGTCAATACTTAATACAAATAGTAAATAAAATTAAATACTAAATTAACTGATTTTAGTTGAAAAATATTCATCCAGGTTATAGAAACAATTGAGAAACATAATTTTGGTAACTTCCTTCTTGAATTTCGATGGATTCAAGGACTTGATCCAGTTTGGTAAATGGTTGAACAGCTTGATCCCCACATATGTTGGAGACGATTCAAATCTAGATGTCTTATGGGTCGGAATACAGATGGTGAAATTGTGCCGTGTGTTGTATTCATGGAAACCAGAAGTTGTATCCAGCTCCGGCAACTTACTGTGAACAAACAGCAGACAGTTCAAAATATAAATGCAAGGCAATGGAAGGATTCTATGCTGGATGAAGATCGGCCTGCATGATTCTCGAGGTCTTAGGTTGAATATAAGTCGAATACACCTTTTTTGAGTTATGAAAATTCTGCTACTCGATGCTGAATTACCCCAAAGGACAACATTATACTTCAAATGGGCAAAAACCAGGGCGTAATAGACGGCAAGCAAACCCTCCAGAGGCAGCGAGTTCTTGAGGCGACTTAGAGCAAAAAAGGACCCATTTAATTTTTTGCTAAGATGATCAATATGGTAGTGCCATCTCAAACTGCTGTGAACGTGCACTCCCAGAAATTTAACGCTATCAGTTGACTTAAGTTTACTGTCTTTGCATTCGATAACAAAAGGCACTTGAGGAATAGATTCTCTTAATTGGAAATGAATTATCTCTGTTTTGCTTAAATTCAACATGAGTGAGTTTCGATAGCACCAATCGGAAAATTGCTGGATAAGTCTGTTGCATTTATTTTCAAGCTCTTCCTTTGTTCTCCCTGAGACACCCATCGACGTGTCATCAGCGAAAAGAGTGATAGAGTCGGCCTTAATAAAATCAGAAACATCGTTAACGAATAACAAAAAGATTAAAGGTCCCAATACAGATCCTTGAGGTACTCCCATAGATAGAGGATAACTTTCCGACCTGCAACTCTTATTCTCAACAAAGATACTGCGGTCAGACAGAAAACTAGAGATCCACCTCAGAAAAACTCCTCTAAATCCCATACTGTACATTTTATCCTCAATGAAGGAGAACTGCAAACAGTCGAATGCTCGCGAGAGATCAAAAAATAAACCGGCAACATAGAGTCCACCATCCAAGCTGGTATATATGAACTCCAAAAATTGACAGACAGCAGTTTGCGTAGATTTACCCCTGCGGAAGCCATGCTGGGAGCCTGATATTTTGGAGAACCTTTCCAAGTAATTCGCCATTTTGCCGTAGACAACCTTTTCCATGACTTTAGAGATGACGCTGAGCAGAGAAATAGGGCGATAATTTGCCATGCATGAGGGCTCGCCCTTCTTGAATACCGGAATTACCTTGGCCATCTTCAATAAGGAGGGAAATTTTCCTGATGTCACCGATAAATTGATCAAATAGGATAAATGTTCCGAAATGAGTGGTGCAATTTCTTTCATAATTTTCACAGAGAGGAAGTCTGGACCAGGACTGGCGTTGTTCTTTAAACCATTTATAACTTCAAGAACTTCTCCGGGTAAGACAGGATAGAAAAAAAAAGTATTCTCAGATAAGCCTTGAGTCGTACAGGAATTAGATGTTATATCTCCATAATGTTGCCGTAGGCTTTGAGCACATATAGATGTAAAATATTTACCAAATGCCTCCGCGACATCCACAGGATCAGAGAGAATGCGACCATTAGCATTCAAAACAATATCACCCGAAGGTTTCCTCTTCCGGTCAGTCTCTCTATCCACAAGCTTCCAGATTGTTTTGGTTTTGTTGTCGGATGCAGCCAATATTCCATCATAAAATGACAACTTACTTGTCTTGAGTAATAGATTGTACTTTTTTTTTGCAGATCTGTAGGTATTATTCATCTCCATGGATTTCAGGTTCACTCTTAACCAGTTCAAACTTCTCAGATCTTTAGAAGCCTTTGTGATCTGAGGAGTGATCCAACTCTGACGACGACCGGATGAAGGACGTGCCCGTCTGATGGGACAAGATTCGTCAATCACAGATGTTAGGATCCTAAAAAAAACACTGAAGCTGGAATCCACGTCCAAGGAATGATATACGATGTCAAAGTCAGCGTCATACATCAACAATCGGAGACCTTCAAGATTTCCCTCCGACACCACACGAGAGCTTCTTATGGCATAGTCGTTCGATCTGCTAACACAGTTTTGGCCGTAACTCAACAAAATGCACCTATGGTCTCCAATATCCGTTTCAATCACAAGCGTTGTGAGTAAATCTGAATCAGCAGTTGTGAAGATGTAATCCACCTTAGTTGATGAAGTTATGCCGTTGCAGTTGGTAAAAACTCTGGTAGGTTCCAAGGACGAGCAGTGCAAATTAAAACACATCAATAAATCCTCAAGATACAGTTTTCGAGTATCTCGCTCAGCTAAATAATTAATATTGAGGTCTCCGCATACAAATATAGCGGTAGACATATATGCATATTTATGCAACACATGGGAGAGAATATTCAGGAACAAGTTGAAGTCACCAGTAGGAGGTCTGTATATACTGAGGATACAAATCTTAAACTTGTCAGTTTTAAGGTATATTCCACAAATCTCACAATGCATCTCAGTAGAAATCTTGCTGATATCATGAATGGGAAGAAAGTTGCAGTTGTTCTTCAGATAGATAGCTGCACCTCCATGTCGTCGGGAAGGACGGCAATAGGATGCCGCAATACGATAGCCGGGAAGAACCATATACTCCAAATGAGTTTCGTTACACCAGTGCTCAGAGATGCTAAGAACAGTTGGGTGTTCCATCTTCAAAAAAACTTCTAAGTTATTGATCTTGTTTGAAATACCTTGCACATTCATTTGGGCAATAGTTAGCGGTTCACGTATCGATATCTCGCTTAGCTTCGCTCGTTCAGGCAAAAGTTTAATGTCGTCTGATGAAAGTGCAGCTGGACCTAAGTAAGAAGGGTATTCAGACGACGTTTCATAAAAAAACGCTTCACAGCTGCACCCTCAGGCCAGAAAGATGGATTCATGGCCTTATCCAATAACTCCAATGGTACAACGAGCTTAAAGGAGGAATAAATATCCGGTCTCCTGGAGGTTAATTTTTCACAAGACACACCAGGTATACTTGCAGCAACATATTCCTCCAGATCTTCAATGTTAGTTGTTGGGCTTAGTCTGGACACGTGGATAAATGCCAGACGCCTTTTGGGAACCGCGAGCAGCGATCCAGATTTCATTGTACCCACGACTGGAGCATAAGGTTTCCTAGAAACCATTTGTGGTTTTTGTGCTGGTACGGATTTTTCGTCTATAATCTTAACTGTGCTAACAGGGGGTCTATTTGGTTTCACACCTTTCTTTGATTTTACCAGAGTCCAGTCATACTGTGTTTCAGCTACGGCAGATTTACTACCATCCTTAGGTTTATCGTCCGTCTCAATGTAAATCAAATTATTCATTATTTTCTGTTGATTTAATTCTACAGAACGGGGATCACCGGGCGCTACTCTCTCTTTAGAATTGGCATGTACAGTAGTTGATGAGTCACTCGAGATTTCCGTAGCTTGGACGCGCGGGTTATCATAGCCAGATGGATTTGTTTTCGAGACGTTTTTCCCTCGCTTCTTATCAGACATCGAATTTCGAATTTGTTTTTCCTGCATCAAACTCCGAATTAATTTCTCTTGAGCAACTAGGATTTCTTTCAATGAAACAATTTCTGCAGTAAATAATCTTGTGATATCTTTAATAATTTCTTGTTTAAAATTCAATAAATCCTTTTTATTCAAACACTCACCAGTTTTGTGCTGGCAAGACAATTTATCAACATTTGGCTCCGTGTTTGAAATATCCGGACTACTTGTATCTTCGATACAATCCAAATTTTGTTGAGATGATACATTAATTTCATTAGCAGTAGATCGCTGCAAGCAGGTCACACAACTCCACTGATTCAACTTTTTTTCATCACGCAACTTCAAATAATTTTCCACCGATGAGAAAACACATTTACCATGGAAATCATTTTTACATTTTACACATTCAATAGAGTCATCATTTCTATCAATTTTTAAATCACAACTAGAGCATCGAATACCACGTCCGTGCGACATGATTGACAGATTGTGAATGAAGTATGAAGTATGGGAAGTATTTTGAACCAAATAATAGTATATTGTGCAACAAGTGAGGAAAGTCCAACTCTTCTCACGAGTGTGGAAGTGTGTGGCACGAGCCTAAAATGCGAGCGCCGCAAACACACGAGTGAGAAAAAAGGCTTTCTCCACATGTTGCATACTATACTTTCCCCACAACTACTTAAATTTGAATAATACAAGTGATATACCTGATTTAATTCAAAATGGCCCTCGTTGACACTATCTATATAATAATATAGAATAATATTTCTCATAGTATGAGAAATAAATAGTTTTGAAATTCAGTAAGTTATGAAGAATAGGCTACTGTTCATATCAGTTGTAGGAATATTAATTTCGTATTTTCGAATGATCAATGCATATGTACTGAAAACAAACAGTTAATCAGAAAACGTTCGAATTTCATGTGAATGATTAATGGAAAGAGTACAGTGCATCCCATTTTGGGTGAGACAGCCAGGTTTCTCGCTTGTTATTTAAGATAGAGCCTTGGGGTTTTCACGTTCCTGTCCTACTTTTTCGTGAAACTCAAGTTGGTCTAATCAGATTGTGCATAACTGTTTCCGTTCAAAAGATACAGGGTGATTTTGGAAATTGATACTTTTCGGACCCCTTCTTTATCTCCGAAGTTATTAGAAATAATGCTGAGGTAAAAACTACGTCTGAATCAGAATTCTGCGTAGAATCCAGTGGCGTACTCATTATTTTTTTTCGGGGTATGGTTTAGAAGATTCAACACAAACTTATGTTTTTTTAAATGGAACACTATGTGTATCATTACTTCGTTGAATTCGTTATTTTTTTCCCTTCAAAATGATATATGACACTATGTAGGTAGGATGTTCAGAAATGTTAAA
Organism: Harmonia axyridis; assembly: GCF_914767665.1. Lineage (NCBI taxonomy): Eukaryota > Metazoa > Arthropoda > Insecta > Coleoptera > Coccinellidae > Harmonia > Harmonia axyridis. Next base: position 20,765,493 of record NC_059507.1, read on the forward strand.
AAAACACTAAAACATCAAATAATGATGATTTTTTGTTAATGGGCAATGGATTTCCCATAGAAAAGAAGAATCAATAATAATAACAATAATTTATAGCGATGACAGCTAGATCAGATTGGTTTTTTCCCTCCAATGCCTACTTGATAAAACAATGCCCCCAAATGCATAGTAGCCATAATAACAACAAGGATGTTTGTGTCATCAATGACCTACTACTTTTAAAAATCGAAAGTAATAATCCTCTTATTGAAACATAGAAAATTCATGGCCCATTTACAAAAAAAATCATCATTATTTGACGTTTTAGTGTTTTTTTAACATTTCTGAACATCCTACCTACATAGTATCATATATCATTTTAAAGGGAAAAAAATAACGAATTCAACGAAGTAATGATATATAGGGTGTTCCATTAAAAAAAATATAGGTTTGTGTTGAATCTTCAAAACCATACCCCGAAAAAAAATATTGAGTACGCCACTGGATTCTACGCAGAATTCTGATTCAGACGTAGTTTTCAGCTCAGCATTATTTCTTATAATTTCGGAGATAAAGAAGGGGTCCGAAAAGTATCAATTTCCAAAATCACCCTGTATCTTTTGAACGGAAAAAGTTATACAGAATCTGATTAGACCAACTTGAGTTTCACGAAAAAGTAGGACAGGAACGTGAAAACCGCAAGGCTCTATCCTAAATAACAAGCGAGAAACCTGGCTGTCTCACCCAAAATGGGATGCACTGTACGTTAAGATTGTTCAGACGGAAAATTGATTCTTCATTACAAAGCCTTCTATGAGTATTCGTGAATAATTATTTTCACAAAACATTTGTACTTTTTTCCGTGGAATACGAATCTTAAATAAAAAGTTAGTGGGTTTTTTTTAAATTTTTAAGATGACACCCATACCTCTCATAAGGGGAAACCTTAGACTATATGATAGTATGTCCATTGGGGAAACTAAATGCGAGAGGATTTGGCATACGTGAACTTCTTCCTCAAAACCATCAACCTTTTATTCCAAACATTCTTCCGTAAAATGATTTATTTTCAAGATCTTTGACTGATTCAACTCGAAAAAAATCAACCGTTATAATTAACAACAAAAACAAGCCTCTTTTCTTGCGATTTTTTTTTTTTTTTGAAAATCTAGTATACCTCATCAATTTTCTCACAGTTTATAATAAAATATTGGTTAATAAAATCACACCCTGATTCGAACACTAATCATAAATCGATCTTCAAAATCCACAATGCAAGTATTGATTACCCTTAAAATGATGCGATTCAAAGACTAATGATTTAGGTAGAGTGAGATGTCTAAAATATTGGTGTATTCATTGATTAGCTTTTGTTCGAGATAATTCTGGCGACTTGGTTCGGTATGAGTCCCTTTTCTACCTTAAGATGGCGCTATGCAAAGGATTGACCAATCAGCGGAATCGTTTTAATATTTTCATGTTCTGTCAAAAGTCATTGATCTTGTTATTATTGTTGATTTAACCTTGAAACACGAAATTGGCAGAATAACGACGTGAGCGCCACAGGAAGCGATTCGGAAATCAAGTGAAAAGGGACCAATACCATTAATCTAAGATACCTTCAGAAGTCGCCACTTTGATCTTAAGGTTTCTCAAGAGTAAGTGAGCACACCAGTGTTTTAGACATTTTAAGGTAGAGAGGTATAAAACATTCTGAATCCAACTCTTACTTATCCATTGTACCTACTACAACAGATTTTTTTTTCAGTGATTTGAGGAGGACTGCTTGCTCCCAACCCGAAGCAAATGTATTCAGCATTAATATTTATAAACGGCATTAATTCAGACTTCCTAACGGTTGAGAAAGTGCTACCCTTTTTAACAAACTCCGAAAGGAAAAATCTCCATGTTTTTCTCCGGAAAGAACACAATTATTTCCTCTCTCCCAATTGAACTTCGAACCCATCGCCAAACTCCCTGCGCTTCAAACATTGTTATTTCAACAAAAGACACGAAATATATCCATCTGTCACTCGCTTATCTCATTCTCACAAAAAAATTGGACTAAGTTATTCAGATGTGGAGTGGAGCTCCTGTCGTCTCAAAAATGCTTGGGAAATCGTTGCTCCATTTATATGTTAAGACTCCACTCGATAAGTTCCAGAACTAACTAGAAAAATTGAATATTTTCTTGAAAATTCAACTTCAACGTCATAATAGTATCCTTCTAGAGTGAACATATACTTCAATTTGAAATAATAATTTTTCTTCTACTTTAATGCTCCTCCAACTTTGCAACATTTTTTTCTGTTGAAAAACTATTTTTGGACACTTCCACATGATTGATACACAGGGGCGACGTTAGGGGTGAAACCATGGCCGTTGCTAAGGGGTAGGCAGGGTAGGCGGTCGCCTAGGGCGAAATTCAAGGGCGGCATTTCAGGCTTGATCAACAAAAACACATGTGTAGAATTCATAGTACCAAATGAGATTTAATTCAGTCAGCAACAACAGGAAGGTATACCAACAAATTTAAATAACATCAAAAACCATAAAAGGTCCGCATTATACATTATACTCATAAATATCCAGATGTGGCGTGATCCTCTTTTAGTGCTGTTTACGAGTTATTGACGCTAAAATAACACATGCACTCATCAGGCTTGTCGGCGTTTTCTTTACTTTGCCGAATTTTATGGCCACTTGGGGTTCTGGATTATTTTCTTTTCAATTCCCTAATCATAATGTTGATTCCTCCGAATGGAATGCAAAATATAAGAAAACAATTCCATTTCATAACTTCCAACTGATATTTCTAAAGAAATATAAGAAGTTTTATTATTTCATACGATATTCCATTATTTTATAATATTCTTCATTTTTTATATCAAATTAACTAGTGTTGGGCGTGGGCGCATTCGAATTAAATAATGCTTCATGCGCATTATCCGATTGCTTTACTCGATAATCTTAAACGAAAAAAACAAATTTTCAGGCTTTTTCCAAAATCGAAACTGAGCTAGGAACCTGAAACTTAAGGGCCCACTCTAGAGGGGCAGCAAAAAATGGAGGGCGACATTATCTACATTTACTGGAAGAACGAATTAAATAATTTTTTTCATTTAAACGAATTTTACTGATGTTTTTTTTTTATCAAATTCACTAATCTGAAACCTGAACTTAATTCATATATTTCATCATTTATTCATAAGAATTCAGTTGAGCACGTTCATTGTTTATTACATTCCACTTATCCTAAATAATCTATTGGATTAAAATTTGAATCCATAAAAAATAGTACGGTAGAAACGCTTAGCAGGCGCTGGACTAATTTTAAGCATTCTGCAGAGTTAGCTTCTGTTAGGGCGGCAAAATGGGTCTCTGCCTAGGGCGGCAGTTTGGCTAGCGCCGGCCCTGGGTGAAATGCAGTGTAGCGAGCGTTTCAGGTTTCAAGCCCCTCAATTCGGCTTAGTTTGCGGCCATCTTTTCATATTTAATCCTTCATTCTTAAAAACAATATAGGTTTCTTTTCCACCACGTTTGCCATTGGACATGTTGTTTTTGATGTTCTTTTTTAGCGCCGAAAAATGTTTTGCTTCAGGCGCCAATATTACTCGCACCGGTCCTGATGTTGATACAATTTGACGTAGTTCATGTACTCTCAGATGAACAGTCTGCTTAAAATAATGATACTTATTTCAAGGAGCCTGTTGGTGACTATCATGCACCAAGCTAATGGCTTGGTGCGTGATAGTCATCAAGTCCCTAATATCGTCTGTTGATTGGTCTAATCAAATAGGAAACGAAAGTGTGATTGTTTGATTACTGATATTTAACAGATGGAATAATCCAAATTATCACCGCAACATTCAGTATTGCAATCAGAAATTTGCATTCTAAAGTATCTCCTTTCCAATAGAAATTGATCTATTTTGCAAATCTGGCAAAACGTATATTTAGGAAAATATTCGGCTGTATTGTTTTATGTAGGCCAACCTACTCGTATATGACAAACTGCCGAACAATGAATCGTTCCATCTGTTTTCTCTGTGGTGAAATTGATTTACTAGTATCAAATATAAAGAAAGTCCATGTTATCTCTCATGAAAAAATACACAGATAAATATATTAACATATATGGTTTATAGGGAAAGTCAAATATCAAACATCGATAACAAAATAAGAAGAGCCAGAAACGAACTGAACAATACAAGTTCGAACATTGTTATTCCAACAAAGGACACGAAATATATCCATCCGTCTTGCCTTTATCTCATCCTCACGAGAAAAAATTGGAGTAAGTTATTCAGATGTCAAGTGAAATTCCCGGCGACCCGAAAATGTTTGGGCTGCCTTATGAAGAAAAGTTGGATATAAATACCTTCCTCAAGACACCCAAAGGAAAATTTATAGGAAAGGCAAACTTAGAGAGGAGACATTGAGTGATTTATCTTCCACACACTCCTAGTTCAACAACGTGTGTAGCTACGCTACGAGCAAGGACGAAGGACCAAAGAATATAAAGAAGGATATTCAGGTTATTGGGGTCGGATTCGGTTAGATATGAGGAATGGTCACTTTTCCCGAATTCGGAGGGGATATTTTCGTACCTACGGGCTGAAGTTTTTCGTCATTAGTTGTCCTGCCAGGACGTTCGGCCGCTTTTGAAGTCCTTGTATGCGACAGTAACGAGAAAGTGAGTTTTGGAAAGGACGAGAGACGGTTGAATTTAATTATAACGAAGAGGAAATCCGATTTGGACAGTTCCAATCAACGTTGACGTTACTTTTGAACTTGGGAATTTATATGGTGGAAATATATTTGGGAGATGATTACTGTCATTTACACTTTATGGGATCTCAATGCGTAACAAATCTGTGAAGAAACTCTTTCACTTTTACTATTCAAGTTGAATTATTTAATATTTATATTTCTTTTCATTTTTCAAAACCCTAATAAATATTTTGCACATCCCAACTAAAGATAAGGTTGATAGGCCATAGGTATATTAAGTCATATTAATAAGAGGAAGAATTTAATGATAATAATATTTATTCACCTAAATACAAATACTGTGAACAACTCCGTCCCATCAAACTTTACAAGGGGTGTCTGAAATACAAAATTAGTTAAATATATTAAAAAAAACAATGAAATCCACAGAAATACAGACATTTTCAACATTTCCTGAGATGAACTACTAAAATTGATCACTCCAGTATTTCTCCATCGAGTAGAAGGCCTTTTGAACAAGTATCTTTTTGATCTGGTTTTCCATTTTCCTTTTGTTCATGATCTTTAATTGTTCTGGGATCCTATTGTACACTTGGATAGCCTCATGGTTTATACTCAGTTGAGCAGCATTTATTCTGTGGTACGGGGCTAGAAATAGCCTTTGCAACTTTCAGTACTTTTCAGGCCACATATGATACGTATAGCATTCTTTTGTTTTATAAAGATCTTCCTAGTATTAATTCTTCTGACCCGAAATAACAATCCATAGTCTGTGAAGTATCTGAAATTTGCGTGGCGAGATGCCTGCCTCCCTACAATCTGCTTCGTCCTCCTAATTACTTAGGTGGCCACTGACAGTCTTTTAACGAGATCTTCTGTATGTATAGTTAATTTTAGATTTGGTAGCAGAAAAACGTCTAGTATATTGAGGGCAGCGCTTGTTTTCAGGTCAGTATCGACATGCAGATATTGAGTTTTTTCTTTATTTAGTTTTAACCTATTTGCATGAAACCACATCTCCACCTGCTTCAGGATGTGTCTTTTTTTCGAGTTGTTTTTCTGATTCACCAATAATGAGGAAGGAAGAATCATCTACAAAAGGAACTGTACCATCTGAAGATACTCTTGATGGTAGATCATAAATGTACAGAAGAAACGGCATCGATCCTAATAGAGACTCCTGAGGAATCTCACACTCAACCAATCTCCATCTCGAACATTCTATTTGAACTTATACTTTCTGTGTTCTACTTTGCAGGTAGCTCATTATCAGCTTCAATGCAACGCATCTAATACCAAGAACTATAACTTTTGTTTCAAGACATCGTGATTTATGGAGTCGAATGCCTTGCTTGAATCGCAAATATTGCTGTATTTGTGGATTTAGTTTTTTGGAAACCATGTTATGCCTTGCAAACTATATTGAACTTTTGACGAAAGTTGGTTAATTTATTTTCTATAGCCATCTCCATTATCTTAGAGAGTCTAGGAAGAATCGCAATTGGTCTATAATTTGAAGCTGTGTTTCTTTCCCCACCTTTGAATGCGAGTATTATTCTTCATCTCTTCATTTTTTGTGAGAAATATCCATCGTTGCAGCATTTTGTGATGATATATGCCAGAGGGGCTATCATGCTCTGTAAAACCCGAAGATATCTGCATTCCTTCGCTTTCAGATTCCGTCCAATCTTCAAAACATATTATGTTGTTGTAGTACTCTGTTGCTGAATAGATAAATATAAGAGTAAAAGCATTCACTTTCATTAAAAAATAAAAGTAAAAGCATATTATTCAATCCGTTCAAATTAGGATAACCTTTTTTGGTTCTTCCAGTCTCTCTCCATGAAAACGCTTGTTCAAATATAATTGTGCGTAGCTGAAGTCAATGAAAAGTAACCAAAGCGGTACCTAGACGAAACGTAAACTATTTTTGACAATAGAAACAACTAAATCAACTCCTTCTGGCTCCAGAGACGATCCGCTAAATACCGGTTTTTTGCCTGAAGTATTTTCAAATGAACACCGGTATTTAGCTGATCGTCTCTGGAGCCAGAAGGAGTTGATTTAGTTGTTTCTATTGTCAAAAATAGTTTACGTTTCGTCTAGGTACCGCTTTGGTTACTTTCATTGACTTCAGCTACGCACAATTATATCTGGACAAGCGTTTTCATGGAGAGAGACTGAAAGAACCAAAAAAGGTAATCCTTATTCAAACGGATTGAACAATATGCTTCTAGTTTTATTTTAAATTCACTGGCCCCACCAAATGAATTTTTTGAAAACTGGACAAACTTTGTTTTTTCGAAATATTCTGGCTTCCTCCGAGTGACTTTGGATATAACTTTTATCCAGTTCCAATTCTTTCGATCAATTTAGATTTTTGTTCAATTCTCCATGTAAAAATAGTAAGTAGTTAAAGTTGAAATGAATTACAGTGAAATTGAATACGAGAAGAACTGTACATTTTCCAGTTCAACGTGGCAGACATACAGAAATATTGGAATCCGTTTAAAGCAGCATATTAAATTTCCTCTATGTTGCAATTCCTGGATCTGAGAACGGTGTCATCAACCATGGCTCTGAACCATATCCATCATTAAATAATATAATACATATATTACGTAACAAGTTTTGCGAATCCGTATAGCAGCGATTGCGTAATTCCATGAGTGCGTAATTACTTTTGAACACGCATAACCTACTATATATTACTTACGACCATATCCAACGTACTACAAAAGTGTACAATTTAATTTCCCCAAACTTTGCGATTTGTTTACCGTGCGTAATAAGCTTTTCACTGAGACTATAGGTAGGTAATTGCTTCACAACATGCATAACGTCCTACCCTACCTACGCATGCCTGAAAAATCATAAATTTCAATTAATTCAAACTGTGCGTTTTGTCGACGAAAACTGTGTGATTTGTTCCCTTTGTAAAATGATATTCACTGAGACTCTAGGTGATTGCTTTAAAAAACGGAAAACCTTACCAACCACCCTATACAGCATGCTAAATAAGTGTAAATTGTAAGTTATTCAAACTATGGCTTTCGTTCACGTTAAAGTAGTTACCAATCGTACAAAAAAAGGTATAAGCATCACGTACGTTACGACGCACCTATCACAGACAATAATTGGCGTTGTTGCTTCGCTCTTTTTCCAGCAATTGTCTTCGGTAGGTAACCATTCTTACCGTTCTAGATACTTAACATACTGTTTCAAAGCAACTATCTCTTTATCTTGAGTGTCTCAGATAAGTATCCTAGATGAAGAAAAAGGTCGAGATACCTACTAAAAATATCTTGCCTGTTATTATTATATGTTTTTAATATTTCACTTAATTTATGAAGAAACTGCATCGAGTCACTAAAAAAGTAACTTATTTATTTATTTATTTTCAGAAAAGAGTCGAGGTAAAACCTATAACTCATTTGAAACAAGTTTTGTACTTTCTATGTTTTTCTACCAATAACATTATGAACCGAGCAGTTTTGAATTTATTCATCTCCAGACACTGAAGGTTCTACAAATGGTACAGATTATTCAAATGGAATCAGGTACAAAAAAAAGTCATCCTCAAATTGACAATATTCAATTTCATTGGTATGAAAGTATAAAACTTATTTGAATTATGATCAACTTCCAAATAGCAACGACTGAAACAGTGCAATATCAATATTTGAAAAGTATTAATATAATTACTAATTAAGTATTCGAGTTACTTTTCAGGAAATAGATACTTCAGGTGTTCTTTCATAAAGTTCTCTTGCAACTGAATACTTTGCAAAAGTATCTTTGACAGCTCTGATGCGAAGATCGGTTTAATATTAATGTTTTTTGCGAATTACATACCAATATAAACATATCATCTCTTTCACTTCAGATAAGCACAGAAGTTTTTTATTTTTTTTTTGTTTATATTTGGAAAGATTGATGAGGGGGCCGTGAATTCCATCACCGCTGTAGTTAGGCTGGGTGCAGAGTCGAGTCATAGACCAAGACCGATTAGGATCGAATTCAATAATCCCAATACTGCCATACGTATTCTCCGTAATAAAAGGGCTCTCATGGGTTTTCCAAACTTCAGTAAAGTAGCTTTATCGGATGATAAAACACCCATGCAGACCCAGCAACTTCATAACTTGCGAAAGGAACTGGATCAGAGGAGATTATCTGGGCAAAAGAATCTGACTATAAAATATGTAAAGGGCTCCCCCATGATAGTCACCATCAACAAGGAATCTGGGTCGGAAAACTAGTGGACGAACTCATGGATTGGACAATTTTGTATACGAATTTAGCTTCTCTATCTGCAAAGTTTGGTGATCTTCTTCTTCTTGTGGAGGATTGTAAACCAGTCTTCATCTTCATCACTGAAACCTGGTTGTCTCCCGAGATGCCCGACCAAGCCTTCAATATACCTGGTTTTTCTATGTTTCGATGCGATAGCCTGACAACACCGGGGCATGCGGGGTCGTGTATATACGTTCATGATTGTGTTGCAGATATCTTCTCTATCACCAAGTATTCATTGCCAACACCCGGAATAGATAACTTGTTCTTAAAAATGGTTTCTGGGAATTTTGCTCTATTTACTGGATGTGTGTACCGCCCTAGACCATCCGAACATGATGCCATTATCTGCGATCACATTAAAACTATTTCAGAACGTGAAAAAAATGTCTTCATTGTCGGTGATTTCAACCTGGGAGATATTAGAGAGTGGCCAGTTTCGCGACTCCCATCTGCGAATTCTCCATCCTTTCTATTCATAGATATGCTGTTTAACTCCAACCTACAACAGCTGGTGGAAAAGCCCACTCGTTATAGGGCGAATCAGACCCCTACATGTCCTGATTTAATATTTACGAATGACCCGGACATGGTATCAGATATCAGATATGGTCCTCCACTTGGAAAATCGGATCACTTGGTTTTGAGCACTCAACTTCAGTTGAGAATTCCATCGCTGAAGAACAATATCGTGGGAGAGACTCACAAAGTCATTGATTATAGAGAGGTGAGAAGAGTTCTTGACGCAGTTGATTGGGATTCTGTATTGGGCAGGGGCAGTGTTGATGAGCGGTGGAAGAACTTTTTTGACTATATATGTAGTGCAATCGACAAAAACACAACATTCGTGGAGACTGTTAAAGATAAACTTAAACCATGGATTAACAATCAACTTTTGCGAACTATAAAGTATAAAAAGAGCCTTTGGCGGCGATACCTTCGAAGCAAGAGTGAAGCTATATTTAAGCAGCATCGACAGTTGTCCAACTTTCTGTCACAGTCAATTAAAAGGGCAAAAATTTCTTACATTAACAGCCTGACGACATCCAACAACAAAAAGAAATTTTTCAGGTTCACACGCCAATGTCTCAACTGCAAGGTGTCCACCCCTTCAATTCGATCTGCTGAGGATGGTGATTTACTCAGTTCCATTGAGACAGCGGAGTCGTTTGCGTCTTGCTTCTCTCTCGCCTTTATTTCTGAGCCGGTAGGCCCCATGCCGCCGCTGACAACTCCCCGTAATGAGTCATCCATTTCTGAAATCGTGATCACACATGAAGAAGTTGAAAGACAACTTAGATCGCTTAAGATCTCATCGTCACCTGGTCCCGATAATATCAGTGCCAAATTTTTGTCGGAGTGTGCTACCAGTCTATCTGTGCCTCTTGCGTCCATATTCTCTTTTTCTCTTGCCTCTGGTGATTTACCCTCCCCCTGGCGTGAGGCCAAGGTCAAACCAATTTTTAAGAAGGGTGACAGGCACAATCCTGACAATTATCGGCCAATAAGTTTGACTTCAATAGTTTGTAAAATTCTTGAGCGAGTTATTTCTGAGCAGCTAACATCTTTCCTCTTGAATCACAGACTAATTCCTGATTCACAGCATGGATTTGTCCCTGGTCGATCCATAATCACCAATTTATTATTTTGTTTGGATAAATGGACGTCAGCCTTGAATAGAAAGATACCTATTGATGTTATTTATTTGGATTTCTCCAGGGCCTTTGATAAGGTTCCAATATCTCTTTTGCTGTATAAAGTGGAAAGTTTTGGCATTCGTGGTGCACTCCTCAACTGGATCAGGGGATTTTTGACCAACAGAACATTCTCAGTGAATGTCGGACAATCGTATTCGGAGCCCAGGGAGGTGCTTAGCGGTGTGCCTCAGGGGTCGGTACTTGGACCACTTCTATTTATAGCATATGTAAGTGATCTGACTTCTTCTATTGTCTCACCAAGTGCATCCTATGCGGACGATGTCAAGTTTTTCGGAGAGGCTGTGACTTGCTATGGACGACTCCAAGAGGATCTTAATAGGGTTTCCCTCTGGTCATCTCGTTGGCTGATACCTCTTAATCAGTCAAAGTGTCGTGTTCTCTATCTCGGTGCAAACAATCCCCGACACAGTTATTGTATTGATGGCCTTGAAGTGGAGGGTTGCACCGCACATGTTGACTTGGGTGTGACCATCACCAGCGATCTCTCCTGGTCAGGCCACATAACAAAAACGCTGAATAAAGCAAGGAGACTCCTCTTTATTATACAGAGATCTTTCCAGGGATGTGATGTCGCTACCGTAGGCCAGATTTATAAAACATACCTGAGGCCAATTTTAGAATTTGCCGGTCCTGTTTGGCACCCTTGGCTCAGAGGCGATCTGATGCTCTTGGAGAGGTTTCAGCGCAGAGTGACTCGTCTGCCTTATGGTGTCTTGGGACCATCGTATCCGGAGAGGTTGGAGAGGATGGGACTGTCTTCACTGGAAGATCGACGGCTGCGCGGGGATTTGATCATCACCTTTCGTGCGCTCCATGGAATGTTCGGTACCGATATCTCGCACTTATACCAAATGAACACAAACAATCTACGTGGTCACAGTTTAAAACTCAAGCGTGAAAGTTTTCGTGCAAAGTGCCGCGAATATTTCATTTCCAATAGAGTGTTCAGTGTATGGAATAGACTCCCCGGTGACGTCGTGAATGCACCTTCCGTAAACGCCTTCAAGAACAGACTTGACGCCTGGTTTGAAAATGGGTTTCGCATCTGAACATTCGGTTTATGGTTTATGCTCTTAATTTTGTGTTTGTTACTGGTTCTTGGTTCTATTACTGTTGTCTGTATATATAGTATGTTCAACTATTTTTTCACCTTTCTTTGAGTTCATAGGCTTTTGCCTCTACTCTGTAATTTCTTTAATAATAATAATAATAATAATAATAATATTGCAATGGACACAGGAAGAAGAAGAATTCATCTGTGGTTCAACTCTATATTTAATCGCACCATACTCTCAACTCGAGCGAGTGCTTCCATAATTCAATATTAAGCAAGTATTCATTCATTCAATTCAGTATCAATTCATAAGTTATCCATTCATTATTCAATAAGTATTCAGTATTCTTTAGTTAGTACTATTATACTATCATAACAATTACAGTTCTATTCAGTGTTTGTGTCCTCTCACTTAACATATTAAACAAGTAAAAATCATTATCGTGTTTTCCTTCTTCCACAAATCAAGCAAACATACAACTGTTCAGACATTATTCACAGAAGTAAATTCATTAATAACAACTTTTGTTTATAGAATAATGGAGCACAAACGTCTTTTTCTTGCTCGAAATGTTCCTGTGGAAATTGTACGTGTAAATAAGAAAGAATTTTGGGAGAAGGAGGAAACCGAAATATAAATAATCTGGCGGAATCTTCTACGGATGGAACGCAACAATATATTTAAATTCAAGTGGTTAGCAGAAAGGCTCTAGTAGATTATGATTAAGTTCTCGATGGGTAAATTACCTTTTATTTCTCACTCAAAGTATAAGAAATCGCATTTAACTGTTTGCTTACATAATCTATATGATCATGCCATCTAAGTTGTTCGTCTGCAACCAGACCCAAAATTTCAATGGGGGATTTAGACGTAATGGTAATATCATCATACTTGAAAGTGTATGCTTCACTTTTGGTATTGAGATTGAAGACATCCATTCGGTTTTTGTCTCATGTTATGAAATTTCCCCTCACCACAATACACTTTGACAAGAGGTCATCACTCGTTTTGACAGAGATAGCAAACGAAGTATCATTTGGAAACATGACAGTCCATTCAGCTATTACAGGATCTGGAAGGTCGTTTATAAAAAGGAGATAGATGAGAGGGCCTAGTACTGATCCCTGTGGGACTGACAAAGATCCGAAACGAACTTTAGATGATGCATTAGTGCTCTTGGGGACACCATAAACCTCAAGGTCGCAATTCAAAATAAACGAAATTACTATAACGGCCTGTAATAGTGATCATCAGTAATCAATTTCGTATGAAATATTCCGAAATTGTTACGAAAAAGACTCTTGCCTATTCAAGACTTATTAATTCGCTCTGCAGTGTTTACGAGTGTACTGAATTGAAACACATCCCAAGACGACTTAATAAAACACCCGTTTAATATCCATAAAGTTCTGTCGACGAGAATATGTGACAATTAATGTACCTATTAAGTTCAATAGAGACATCCATTTCGTAGCATGTAATATCCAAAATTCCTTGGATGCAGGCCAAATTTCCGGAATATACAAAGTGCTGTCCGTTCGCTGGGAATTGGATGTCTTTCGTTTTCTTAAACTAGATTCCTTCCATGTTATGGATCAATAAATCATTCTATAAGGATGAATTCCCTTCGAAACCCTTGGCAGAATTTTTTCAATTAATGAAGAGGGTGGTCCATTATTGGATGGACTATGTTTCGTCTTCGAATTCAGAGGTCACGAGAATGAAGATTTCGTTTTTGCTGGGAAATCTGAACTAACAAGAAATTAATAATAATATAAAAATAATTGTCATAACTTATCAAATGAAATGGTATTAGTCAGAATATCTAGCAATAATAATGATCAATGAATCATTAGGTAATTCTCATCCATCCAGATACATAAACACAAAAATATAGTATAAAGAAAAAATAAAAAATCATAAATCAATGCAGGGCCGTTGATAGGAATTACGGGCCTGGGGGATATGAAAATTCAGACCCCAAGGCGCTTCAGTCGTTCCGACTTCTGAGTGGAACTCTCACAAAATGGTGAATTCATCGCCTTTGCATTAATGTTACCCAATTCGCCTTTCCTTACGCTTTTGTTCATCATACTCAGGACGATACATTTTAATCTATTGCCTTCTATAAAATGAGGCTGATATAATTTTCCTTATTGCTTTACAATTTGCATCATCTAATTATTCTTGCTGTCCATTGTACCTATATGTATCTCCTATTAATTAATTTAGGTGACTAGATAATTCTAGTCACAAAAACGAACAAGTTCTATTTCGATTTTATAAATTTTCACAATTTTTTTCGAAACCACTAATTAGGTATATTCTCCATCTTGATTCGAATTTAAGGTGAAAGTGTTACTTGTTTTTCACTTTACTTATATTTTCACAACGAACTGAACCACTTTTTTCTTCAAAATGACATAAAAAAAACAGAATGGATTGAACCAAACAGCAAATCTGGGATTATTTAGGAACATGGATCAAAAATGAAAGAACTGTCATTTGAATGTATAAGAGATAAGATAATTCAAATAATTTTTATGATAGCAAAACAAAATAGGAAATATTTTTCAGACTTGCCTTATTGGCAAGCAGGCCTGGTTTCATTCATTTTGTTTTATTTATTTATTTATTTATCACACTATTCAACAGCCTAATCCAATTACCAAATGGGAAAAAGAAATGACAAGAAATGAAACCTCATTAAACTAAATACATTCAACGTGAAAAATGAGAAAAATACAATAAATCGAAGCCAAGTGCGAGTCATGAAATGATTTATTATCAAAACAAAATAAAATATCCACACCTAGCTCCACAATTTGTAAGTTAAATCAGACTTTGATTCAAGAATAGTCCTCCTTATAACAGTTGGATTACTATCGAAAATATCAAAAACAACCTGAACAGAAAGGTAGCTCTGACTCCGTAAAGAGGCGAAAAGAGAAGTACATTAGTGCGCGGAAAAAGAAGGTAAAAGATAGTCACAACATGCACGGGCAATCTGGGCTCATGCAGATGAATTAAAGGAAGTGAGAAGGAATAATTAATCACTGGACAAAGAATTTTCCGAAGAAATACTAGACTCATATAGGTGCGACGCCTATCCAGACTATCGACCTTAAATCTGCTCAGCAGCTGTTCATGTGCTATGCCACGGTTCGGACTCACAATATTATACCGAAACTGAATTGGTGCCATTTTTCGACCAAATGATATCAAACAACATTTATTTATGTTGAGAAAAAGTGAATTTCACCCGCACCAACGATTCAGCCCTTCAATATCACCCTGAAGTTCCCAACAATCCTCAATCGAGAGAATCCGAAGATACAACTTGCAGTCGTCCACGTAAAGTAGACATTCACTCCTCAAGAAACGGCAAGTATCATTTATGAAGATGACAAATAATGGGGGGGCCTAACACCGACCCCTGAGGAACGCCAAATTATGCCACAAACTTCGCCGATGTGAATCCGAAGTACTGAACTCACAGGGTCCTGTTGGTAAGGTACGACTCTAGAAAATGAATGAAATTGAGAGTTAACCCAAATGATGACAATTTTTCAAGAAGGACACCATGGTCCAGCCTATGCCTAGAAAAGTCCGTATAAATGACATCTACCTGGGAAAACTCATCCGAAGTAATTGCAGTATTCTCTGTGATACAAGTTGAATTGATCACTGTGGATTGACCTTTAATGAATCCGTGCTGATTATCAACAATCTGAGCGCTGACATGGGAATAAGGAATATTATAAATAACACTTGCGAAGACCTTGTTGAAGTTGCTCAGAATAACAATTGGTCTGTAATTTTCAATCGAGTTTCTATCATCTTTATGAAAACGTGGTAAATCCTGCCCTCTTTCCAGATTGTGGGAAAGCAAAGTGTCGAGAATGATATGCTAGAAATAGTATATGTAATGGTTTAGCAAATAATAAGCACAATCTCTCAACAGAAAAGAAGGGATTCCATCAAGGCCAGCTGTCATCTTCGACTTACAACTCCTCAAAGAACCGAGCACACTATTCTCGGTTATCTCAGGAATATTTAGAGTCCGATATAGGCATCAGTCCTCGGGCCGCTGCTAGAGTCGATGATGTTAGACCCGAAAAATGAGACTGTATCCTTCATTAAAACGAGTATTATATTTCAGATTCTCATTTCCTAAGTAATGACAAAAGGGATATAACCCTAACGTACGTGCCTATCCTCATGACCTTCCGTACCCGGAGTCTGCATAATAAACATCGAATAGGTAACAACATTAGACCCAAATAGGGATGCTAAGTGATGGTAAAATAAATAGTGCATATAATGTGTTTTTGGTTGAATCGTTCAACTTTAATTCTATTAAATTGGGATAATGAAACACCGGATTTCTTAACTAATATATTGAATTTTGCTGTACAAGTTATATGTTTACAAGGTAACAGCTACGAGCGTACTGGTCTATGGTACCCCAATTTCCTGGGGATGTTAATCGTCGCTTTGGATTCTGCATACCAAAGCGCAATCCAGGTCCCTGATTGGTCCACGTCTTCGTTCCTTGCCCTAAGATGTGACTTCAGGATGACCATATGTAGCGACAATGTGACGCCAAGGATGCTCTTGTTCTATTTTTAGCCCTCGCTGTACCTGCTGGGGTTGGTTTCTCGACCTAAATGCGTCTTTCCGAATATCAAACTGCCCGTAAAGTTTGTGTGAAATTCACTTGACGCAACATAATGTTTCCTGAGATAAGTAAAAAAATTACTCTGGGCCTACATCAATAAGCAAAAATGAGAATCAAACTCAAATTGATTATTACAATTATTAAAACCCAAGGCCTAGGTAATAACAGTAAAAATCTTATTGTCTTTCAGATGTATGAAATGGTACAAATAATCAGCGGAGCTGCAATAACCCTTCGTCTCCAAGTAATTCGAAACCGTTCTGCTGCACCGAACAGACTTCTGGAAAACATATAATTCGAAAATCATAAAAATCGAAGCCTTCTGAAAATAGACCTGACGCATTTTATGCCGCTACCGTAAAATCTGCAATTTCCAACTGAGTCACGTTTCTCCTAACGGCACTATATATTTTGATTGGACTTGGGGCACGGTATACTTCACCGGAGCTTAGCCACGCCAACAAATAGAGGAATGAATTATGCAGTTATGAAGTGCATTGTTGAATTCACACTGCAGACGAACTGAAATTGAACTGGGGCGGCTTTGAAATGCTTCAACCGAATCAAGTAATGCTAGCATACTCGTAGGTGTGAGTTTAATGGAAAATGTATTTATTTATTTATCAATGAATGAACACATTCATAGAATTCAGGGGTATATTTCTAACATGGTTTCAAAGTTATCTAGTGAGTGAATCTTTACTTATAAAGGTTCTTACAAGAAGAGGATATTCATTTGAGCGAACCTCAGGGTTCTGTACTGGGACCACTTCTTTTTCTATTGTTTATTAACGACTCACCTGTAAATTTAAAGAACATGCTCTTTTGGTCATCCGTTACAATTTCAATTAATTTTTTTATGAACATATTGATATTGGTCTTGTTTTCTGATGACACCGCAGTAATGATTTGGAACAAGACCTTCGAAGAAGACTTTATCTCAACTCTTGTTACAGTGTTTTGTTCAAAATAACATAATGATTAATGTCAGCAAAATAGAATGCATCAACTTCATTAGGAATGATGATTTCAATTGATTAACGTTACGATATTTGGATTTCATTATAGAAGCTAAGCGAAGTGCTAGATTTCTGGGAATATACCTCAACCAGATACTTGCACCCCTTCTATGCTTTTAGTAGAGTTACAAATACGATTCCACTACACTCATTTATGAATGTTTGCTACAATCACATCTCTTATAATATACTGACAAAAAAACTGCAACACCCAGATGGAGCTGTTTGAACACAATTTTTTTTTTTTTTGATAAAACATAGATAGTATAACAAGGAGTAAATAATTTCATTCAAACAATTTTTGTTACTTAAATATTGTAGTCGTTTTTCGCAAGTTTTTTAAATTTTAAAACAAACCAGCTGTTCGAGAAGATCCAAAGTCGATGTTTAGTTGTTGCCGAATTATTGGTCTACAGGAGGCGGGATGTCATTTCGAGAAATCGCTAACCGTACGAACAGAAATCCAACTACTGTTATGAGATGATGTCAAGCGTGGTTTGATAATGTCCAAAATCGAAGAAGAGTAGGTACCGGAAGTCAAATTGGCACAGATGAAGTTCAAGATCGACGTCTAAGACTTATGGCCATTGTTAGGAGAACAAGGCCATCATGTAACTGTACGAACGGTTTACCGCCGGATAAGGTCTTTTGACTGCAGCATTATCGACCCCATCTTGTGTTACCTCTGACGGTTGAGCATCGCTGGCAACGATTACAGTGGAGAAGAGAACGTCAACATTGGAATGTGGAATGGCATCAAGTCGACTTTTTGATGAATTTCGATTCTCCTTGGGTGCACATGATAGTCGAAGAAGGGTTAGACGACGTCGGGGAGAAAGACGTTTGGAAGAGAAAGAGAGTTTGATGTTGAGCGTCATGTACACCGGACAGTAGGCGTTATGGTATGGGGTGCTATTGCACATGCAAGTAGGTCACCTTTAGTCTTTATCCCGGCTCGAGAATCGAATATTTCAGCGAGATAATGATCGAAATCGTGTTGCCACAGTTAGTCTAAACTTTTTCGAAGTGACCCATGTGATCCCCCGATATTTCGCCCATGGAGCATGTTTTGGACATCATGGGTAGAAGGCTTGAAAATTTTCCCCAGTCCCCACGGACTTATCGGCTCTGAGACACGAAGTACTGATACCTTGAAATACTATCCCTCAAGAAGAAATAGACCATCTTATTGCATCCATGCCGAGACGTGTTGGGGAGTATATAGATAATCGCGGTGGACAAACACATTATTAACAAATTCATCCAAAAAAAAATTGTGTACCCTTTGTTTTTTTCTCCAAATTCATCTTGCTATACTATCTATGTTTTACCAAAAAACATTTAAATTTAAACAGCTCCTTCTGGGTGTTTCAGTTTCTTTGTCAGTTTATTTTGAACCCATTACCGATAATTGTAGATTATTCCTTGTTTATTAATGAACAATTTTATTCATCACTATTAGTTTTAATATTAAAATTTACAGCACATATAAAAGATTCGATGAAACACACCTACGCACGTACATAATTCTTTTTTCAATCTTTGACATATACGCCAGAAATATTTCTGAGAGCTCGTCTGGTGCGAAAATCAGATTTCAATCGGAAATCTGCAGGGAAATGGAAGAGATACATGAGATTTCCCTGGCCCACACGAATCGTCTCAAAACGTATGTAAAGGAGAAAATAAATTCTCCAGTCGACCTCTCAAATATTCATTGCTCTTTCGTGAGACATAATCTGGTTTTATGATACATCGTCAGCTTCTCCCCAGTCTGAGATCAAATTTTGAAGCGACTGAAGATGAATAGGTGTATTATATTATAATTCACTTAGCGACTAGTTGAGTATCTTAGGAGCTACTGAATTTCCAATTAGGTCACTAGGATGAGGAATTTTATCAGATCGTTAATATTTGACGCCCCTCAGTTAAGAATTGATTTTATGTCAATTTACATATCGATAAAACAGCGAATGAAGTAATAAATTACAGGATTCAAATGAACTAGACATCTTAATTCATCATAATGTAATAGAAAATCAGAAAAGCTCTTAGGTGAAAGAAGGAATTTTTGAACGCCCGTTCATCATTGCGCCAGAGACCACATATCCCTATATACTACTATGGATTCTCCAAGGGCGCATATGGCTCATGAGTGAGTGAGCGTCCAAAAGTTTCTATCTTCACGTCAGTGCTTTTCAAATTTACTTTTTAATTATTATTTCCTTTATTGTAGTGATAGATCGTATTTCATAAAAGGGAAATCATAAAACAAACAGAAATAGGGATAGCACTGATGTAAAGTAAGGAATCCTTGTCACTAGTTCAAATGTATATTGACATAAGTTTTTCAAGAAATATCGTATGAA
The DNA here is from genome assembly GCF_914767665.1 of Harmonia axyridis. NCBI lineage: Eukaryota > Metazoa > Arthropoda > Insecta > Coleoptera > Coccinellidae > Harmonia > Harmonia axyridis. The sequence continues at coordinate 20,785,344 of NC_059507.1, forward strand.
CTTTCATCCGATTAGCTCACTTTGAGAACTTCAGATAATTCGGTGACCACCAAGGTCACCTACTGTTAGATTTTTTCAATATTCAACATTTTCAAATTGATGAATGTTATTCTTTAAAGAGGCCAAAGGAGAAAATCTAATCTGAAGACCTTGGTGGACACCCAATATTTCACTTATCTGAAGATCCCAGGTTATTTAAGGTAGGCACTTGGTTCATTTTCCATGTGAAACTGAAACTTTCGATGATTTTTATAGGTTGATATGAAATTTATTTATATTTTTACTTTATTTTCTCTAGGACAAACAAAAATTTGTGTAGGATTTGTCAATACACCAAAAATAATAAACTTATTCTGAAATTGAAAAAATTCGAAAAAACAAAAAAAAATACAGATATTTTAACTCGTCAAATATTCCTGTACAGAATAAAATCTTACAGCTAACAAGAAATTTCTTTAGGCCGATTTGAACCAATTCATTCTTTCACAACTTTTTATTCTTCTTCTTCTTCTTCTTTTAGCTAGGGAGTTCCCTGTTTGCTTGGCCTTGGTCTATTCTATTCATTCATTCAAACTTGGTCTATTCTGCAGATGAGGAAAACCAGCTTTGAGCCCATCTTTTCGGTGGTCTACCCGGCTTTCTTCTTCCTCTGGGTTGTTCATTCTTGCAGATGTATGCTATTCTATCTGACTCCATCCTATCAACGTGGTCTCTCCAATCCCTCCTTCTCTGTCTACTCCACTTGACAACATCCTGTACACCAGTTCTCTGTCTTATTGACTTGTTGGTCTGTCTATCCCTCAATGTCACCCCTGAACAACTTTTTATTGGTTGTGGTAACTTATTGTACATTCATTCTCCAATTAATGAGGGTGAGTTGAAAAGAGCATATAGAGGTTTCTATTTTGTCTTGTGTTAAAACTATGAAATCAATCATTTGTTAGGAATTTAGCAAGATTTGAATGTATAAAAACATAAACTGCATAAATGTACGAACATTGTAATTTCAGAATCTTATACTTCTCAAAATAATTCTTATAACAAGATGTCTGAGGCACTCCAACAATACAACGAATTACTTTTTTCGGAGGAACAAATATCTCACCAAATTTGGAAAACGATGCCCAAAAACCTAAACCATATCTCAAGCGAGATTAGCTGCTTTTCATCCAGAATGTCCCTAAGGCTTCGAATCAAGTACCTCATAAAAATTAATACTTGAAATCACCCTTTCACAGTGCCTCCTCCAATCAAGACACTCGTCAACATAAAGACCCAAAAATTTCAAGGATTTCTCCTCTTCAATTTGTCTTGATTCAATCTTCATATCCAGTAGTTTTTTGCCATTATGAAAATGTATAGTGTGTGTTTCGTCCACATAAAGCGTAAAATGTACAGAGGAATTGATAGCCACAATATAATTCATGTATATCAAAAATAAAACCGGGCTAACAACAGATCCCTGAGGAACACCCAAAGTAACAGGAAGATAATCAAGACATGCTGACATTCAGTTTTATTATTTTCTCCAAATATGAAGTCAATCTATTGAGATTCAAATATTCAAATATCTTAGAGAATACAGAAGAAACCGTTACCGGTCGATTATTCTCAATACTCTTTGGAAAAGGGAAAAATTAAGCGATTCCATTTGTTATATAAATTTATATGGTTTAAATTGAAAAAAAAAAACAAAAGTTTGCATTATAACTTCAAGACTAATTGCAATAAAAAACAAAAGATCACACCAATGGGTTCTACTAAAAAAGTGCCTGTAGGATGTTTTTGTTTTATGTTGATAGCACCAATAATCAAAAAATTATTATTGAAGTTTTCATTTCCCGTCATTTTACAATTTTCTCTTATAGCTCAAAAACAGTTGAATTACTGAGGTTGTGGTTTTTACCAAATTCATTCTCTCAAAAATCTAGCCCGATTATGTGCCATTTATTTTTTTCTAGCTCGAAGGAATTCTGAGATCCCCTCACCAAACAACGAATTTGAAACACCCGATACAATGAAAGACATTGTACAGGGTGTCCCAAATTCGATGCTCACTAAGAGCATTCAAGTCTCAAAGAATAAATCTTCAAGGACCTGATCTCTCTTCTATCAATGAAAAATTAGGTTACTAATGACCATGACCGTATAATCAACGAAAGGTAAAGAAGTAAAGCCATTTTAGGCTTTCAGTGAATTCCACGGTTCCCGATCAATTCTCACAGAAAAGTTCGACTTACATCTAATTTTAGAACACAGAAACTTTCCATTTTCTTTGAGGAAAAACCCTTCAATGCAGACCTTCCTAATTATTGAACCTCCAAACTCGTCCTATGACCTGGAAAATAGAAGACAGCTTTTCATTCGCTAATTCGGATTTGCCCTAATTGAAAGAGGGTAGTTGAAAAATACCGTTATTTTCAGCTTGGATAATTATCTCATTAGAGCTAAAGCGGCTTGAATGGCCCACTTTAACTACTGAAAAGAATGGGGATTCCTAAGAAAATTGGATATATCGACTTTGAATTGCAAGAATGGGATCTTTTCATAAAGGTCTGAAGAGGTATGAGTCTTCCACAATGGAGAATTTGAATGGAATTGAGCAAGATGGCTTTGCATTTGGAAAAAGTTATAAATTCGAGAAAAACTTTTGAGCTCTCTGTATAGGTAGGTATTATATGAAATGTGATTTACCAATACCTTTAGATGAATGTTTCTGATAGGATACTTTGAAAGCTGTATTGAGTTCATTACAGCACTGTTTTTAGTAATGTAATGAACTAATAACGATACTGAAATAGAGAAAATCACGTTATCAAGTCTTTCGTTGTATTACGGCGTGTTTGTCTATCAATTCTCGGCTCGAACGTATAAATTGCGTTCGATAACGATAACGCCTTTGATTGTTTCAGTCGGTTTTAACAACTCATAATACACTACGGCGAGCTGGTCTCACCAAATACTGAGTATGACCTTGTAACCGTGAATATTCGGTTTGGCTGTCTACGTGGAAGCATGGCCGGGATATCCACATGATTTTCTGCGCTTGGGATTATCGTAATGAACTAATTTTTCGTCTCCAGTCACAATGCGATGCAGTTAGCCCTTCCGACTCTCAGGCTTTTTGAAATGGCTTGTTGCGTCACTCCCAATGATCCTGCCAATTCTCGCTACGATTGACACGAGTACGATCAGGCAATGCCTCCAATTCTACATCTTCGAGAACTTTCTCTCTTACACCGTCATGCTGGTCCAAGGTTTATAGATTTAGACAGGTTGTCTCGTAACTTTCAACCAATCAACGTCAACCATTCTTGACGTCACTCAGTTTACACATTCAAATAAATAACATTTGATTGTAATGAAATCGTGGGTTTTCACGGATTTTGTTATTAGTTTGATCCCGTATATCGTTTGTAGCCCTCTCCTTAATAGTCTTCAATATCTTCAATCATAAAATAGCTACGATAAAATGTCTGTCAATGATGGCCAATGGCGATACAGACACTCTATAGACCTTGACAGACACTGGATGACGCGTTACCCCACTCTTTAACCCAAGTTACGAGACAACCTGTGTAATCTACAGACCTTGATGCTGGTCGACGTCAAAAACACCGTTCTTGAAGCGTTAAAAGCACTCTCATCACGTTCTCACACTAATAGTGGCCTCACCACGAGAATTTGAGAGCATTCGATATGCCTTAGTCCCAAATTTCTTTATATTAAAGCAGAAAATTAAAACCTCCCGCAAATGGCGAGTATTTGGCTCGTAAACTGACATCTTTAATCGAGAATAACTTTATGATGCAGACACAAATCGACTAATATTTCCATGGCATTATTTTTACAAATACCTAAGCCTTCTACAATATATTTATGAAAAATTTCATTTCAATACTGTTTTTGTTTCTCATCGATAGCATCAAAAATGAGGAAGTTATCTGGAAACTGAAAGGAAATATGGACATACTGTTTCCTTCATTTCTTGTGAAATGAAATCGAAAACATGCCATCTATTTTCCTTTTATTGCAGTAGTTCCGGAAATCACATCAGTATAGACATCGAATTTGAACCATCCTGTACACTATGTATCATCCATTGGAAAATTGAATAATACCGCATTCAAAGGAGCTTATCCCAACCGCTGTTGAATATTTCAGGTTGTAGATCAAAACCCACCGACACGAGAAAACGTCCAACCTTACTTCATCTCGTTTTGATATTGCTCGATACAGCATCTTACGCTATCCAAACCTCCTGAAATATTCAAGTTTATATTGAAGAATTTGCCAAGATACACGCGTAGTTATGACGAATTCATGGGATTCCTTCCTGTAGGGGAATGCGGAGAAAGGGAGGGGGAAGAACGCAGAACGAAATTCTCCGCCATCATCTGGTTTGGTTAGTTGTAAAGTATAGAGTGACACTCTATACACTATAAAGTTAGCAGAGGCACTTGCATCAGAATCGATGAAACCTAGTTCAATAAATGACGTGAATTGGTCGTGAAAGAATCCGCGCATCCTCTGATAGCTTAATATTGAATAAACATTGTCACTCACCTATAATAATAATAAACAGCTTTATTTTTCTACAGGTAAAAACCCAATTACAGAATAATTTACAAAATACAGTTTTGATTAACAATTGAAAAATAAACGATCATTATCTTCTACAGATAAGAAATCTCTGTTTTACAATGTTCAAATTGTCAAAGAAAATATCACAGGTCTCACACAAGTTGTTCATAAGGCTACACATATACTGAATTGGCGTTCGAATCATACAATTATTCCTACGAGGAACCAAATAAAATACAGGCCTATATCTCTCTCTGGAACATGAAAGTTGAGCCTCTCCAGTAGGTATGGACTATCAAAACTACCGTGAACTATCTTGTACAGAAAGATGACAGCCGCCTGCAAATCTCGCCGATCAGCCAGAGAGACGGCATTGAACCTACTCAAGAGCACAGCATGGTCAGTACCTCTCGGAGGATAGACACCTTCTTCTCTATATGAGAGAAATTAATAAAATCTACGCTGAACCGACTCCAAACGCTGACTATGACAGGAATATATATATATATATATATGCTGCCATATAATAAAGGCATACTCGAGCTTAGTTCTCACCAGCGTATTAAATAGGAGAACAAGTGTTCCAGAATTCTGGAAATGTCTTGCATTACGAATTATAAAGCCATACAACTTAGAGACTGCACTCAGTAGGCCATTTATGTGAGGAACAAATGACATCTGACAATCAAACAGAACTCCCAGGTCCCTAACAATACTTACTCTCAACAACTGTCAATTTCCCACAGAATAATCAAACATAATTGGTTCCGTCTTTCTTGTAAAATAAATGATATTGCACTTAGAAATTCAACTTCAGACGATTATCCTGACACCATTTTAATAATTCTATTAACGCCTTATATATAGACATCAAATCGCTATGGCTGTGACCTAGATGTCAAAAAAAAAACTATAAGAGCCATTTGCTGAATGATCAATCTTGTATTCCGTTATAATTTTCTGATTTCTATATTGTTGTATCGCATTTTTGGCAATAGTGCATTTGCATAATGATACATGATACATCCTCTTTTGTTGATTGTTGATAAAATCATAATCATCAAAAATTTCCTTGAATCTATTATTTTGTGTATGTTATTGAAGTAACCATAGACAAAGTTCTCGTTATCACATCATCTGGTATTTTCGTAATTTTAATTCAAACATGAAAATCAATCATTTCAAATTCTAATAACTCTTTGGAGAAAAGTAATCGGACCTATACTCAAAAGAAAAAAATGTTCTAAATGAGCACAACTATAATTTTTCGAAGATTGTCATAGAATTTGAATATCAACCTTAACACTTCATTTATCCAGAAATTCAAAGCTTTTTACAATAAATAAATAAATAAATAAATAAACTTTATTCATCCATTAAGACAGTACAGTATAGGACAAGTCAAATAAATTATTCAAAGAAAAGCAACAAAATAGAAAGAGAAGAAATAGCAAATAATTAGATAATGATTACAATGATTATTATTATTATTATTATTATTATTTGAACTGGGGTCGTTTTGCTTCGGTGAGCCTTCCGGGAACTGCGACCATGCAGATCTTTTGTTCACTACCCTACTCATTCATAGAAACCCAGGGAGGTCGTCAACGACGTTAATAAAATTGACAACCTCCCTAGGGGCCTTGGCCATTACCTCTCTGGTATCCAGGACCGGCTTGCCCATGTGAATGGTTCTTAGGCCAGCCAGCTCTGGACACTTGCATATCAAGTGTTCAGAAGTTTCTACTTCCGATCCACAGAGCCTGCAAATCTCATCTGCTGACTTACCCATACCCGTACACTGTCGGTACAAACATCATTTGTACCGACAGTGCCCCGTCAGCAGTCCCACCATCACCCGAAGCTCCGCTCGTGACAGCTTCAGGAGTTTTCTGGTGTAAGTAGGTGAAATCTTCACGAATTTTTTTTGCCTGAGCAAGTCTAGGAGTGTTAGTCCAGTGGATTGTCCTACTGTTCAACTCCCATAGCTGGACCGCAGCTTTGTATTGGTCTTTTCCTATCCCACAGAAAGGCTCAGGTCCAGCAGGTCTTAGCCTAGATGCACTTTTTGCAAGCTCGTCCGCTCTCTCATTTCCTTCAACACCACAGTGCCCTGGTACCCATAGTAGAGTCACCTTGTTTCCTCTGGCCAGTTGCTTTATGGTGTTACGGCACTCCCAAGTCAGCAGAGACCCCTGACAACACGATTCCAGGGATCTCAGCGTGGCTTGGCTGTCCGTGGTGATGTAGATATGCGCCCCTTTGAGGTTCATTTTGAGACACTCCTGGGCGCATACATAAACAGCCATTATCTCGGCTTGTAGAATCGAGGGCTCACTTCCCAGGGCTTTAGAGATCCTCAGTCTAGGTCCATATATCCCAATGCCGGTGCCCTTCTCTGTTTTTGATCCATCTGTAAACCATATGGATGACTTTTTGTCTAGACGATTTATGAAACTTATTGCACTATGACATTTTACAATGATACAAGACTTGGTATATCAACCAAAAGAAAAACTGAAAATATTCAAACTTCAATTTCAACAAAACCGCTGCTAATAAATGAAGTAACATTAGAACTAGAGTATACATTTTGGGATTTTCATATTTTTATGAAATTTTTCCTCTTCAAAGTCGAAAAACGTCCCATATAAACTGAAATCTCACCGATCTATTTCATTGAAAAAATTTTTTGGATATACATTGCCGAGAAATACAATTATTCCTGAAATATAAGAAAAATTATTTTATCAAATCAAAAAAATTTTGAAATTCCAAACCTACAAGTGCAAGGGAGTAATTTCAAATGGTGTTATTTTTTCTTTTTGTTGATATAATAATTTTCATTTCGTATTTTGCATAATTGTATGTCTAGACAGACGAATTTATCAAACGGAAAGGCATTACAGATTCGAATAGGTAATTCAAAACTCGAAATTTTTTCTTGAGACAAATTCTCGATGATTATTCGACAATTATTGGAATAGGTTCCATTGATTTTATATTCATAGTTATAGAGGTGGTAGATAGAAATTCCCCACCATCATCTGGTTAGTTGTGAAGGAGAGGATAACAACTTCGTCAACTTCTTGAAAACAGTTTGCCTTGAACTAACTCACAAACGGACTGTGTATGGGTACTCGTAAAGTTTTAAGCGGATTTATAAGCTTAGTTCTTGTTTGCCATATTACCTATTACACTGAATCATTTATATTTCGGCTAGAGAACGCTATGTCGAGTTAACAACCAGATGTTAATTACTGTTTAGAACATGTGGCGAACTGATGCTAAACACACCTTTCAGCATGAAGGCAAAAAAGTTTATTTCTCACCACCAACTTCAAATGTAGAATGTTGAGCGGATTTATTTGTGGGGAGTGTAAATTTATTCGGATTAGGTTCAGAGTAATGAGAAAATACTATTGAAATAGTTGAAAATATTGCTCATAAAAATTGAGGCTAATGATATTTTTCGAAATTCTGTATTTTCAGTATAATCTGGTTTTTTTTCAATATCAAAACTCGAAACAATTTTGTCCTTGTTTGTCAACTTGAAGATTTTTTCTTTAGTATGCATCACTTTCTACTAATACCCGACGATTTTACCCAATGGAAAACGGACTTTTTATTATGCCAAGACAAATTTCAATCAAGTACTATGCCAGCGAAATTGGGAAAGGACATATATTATCAGGAAACGATTTGGTTCGGAGAAAAAACGCTCAAAAAATGTAAAATTAGTATTCTTTCCTTGGCAATAAAAAATTAATTTGTGCAACTATCTATGTTCGCTAACTCGCATCTACCAAAAACAGTTTATATGTAGATAAGCTATCAAAAAAATCAGCCGTTTGCTCACAAAAACCATTCTAACACTAAAATTCGTGATAACGTCTTGGCAAGTATGCTCCGTAATGACTGCCATTTGATGGTGAATATTTTGTTTCAACTGGGCCATAGAAGTTAGTTTACCTTCTTAAACTTCGGAAATCACACAGGTAAAAGTCCTTAGACATCAAATCAGGAGTGTGGGGAATGAATGTCACATCTCCTGAAATTAATTTTCATGGAAAAATTTCAGGGACTCATGGTGGATGGACATGTTGGACTTGTGTGAAGTTGATCTATTTTGCTTCAACCATGATCTCAGGTTATACTCAGAAAAGTTCTGCAGTTCAGGAAACAAAAACTCATCTAGCATCCTCACATAACATTCTGAATTCACGTCACTTTCATCTCCAAAAAAGTAAGGGCCGATACATTGCAAACCATTTGGCGAATGAAGGATATTCTAATGCTTGCTCTGCTTATTCTCGTGAACATCAAGGTAAGAATAAGTTTCATTCGAAAACGTTGGTAAATGCTGGTAAACATTCAATTAGCTGATCTATGATTTCTAGCCTCTGAATTGAATTTTATAGGGACCAGTTTTAGATCTTTGTGCGAAATGTGGTGTACCGATGATCTTGGCTCATTTGAAGAACTTGCACGCTTCCGAATGAAGAAGTTGGGATCATCACGAACAGACCGATTAACCTGTTCTACCTTTCCTTCCGTTCTCAATGACCTTGGGCGCCTGGGTTTTAGTTTATCTAGTATTGAAACTGTGAAACTGTTTTATCCATTTCTGAATAAGAGAATGATTGATGCAACATTTAAGTAACGAAAACCACGAATATTGAAAAATTTCTTGTGATATAGTCGCATGAATACTATTTCTGTACATTTGTCATACACACAACGCGCAATCCGCGCCCGAGAAGTGCTCCATAGCGGCAAAATTCCCAAAAGTCAGGCCACCGAATATCCCAGATCGCAAAGCAAAGCTGAACAAATATAAACGTTTTTTGGGACATTAACATTGTTTTAATATGAATGGCAAAATGATAAACTATTCAAATCTAGCACTCTTTCAGTAAGTGTGGAAAAATCGAATTGTTTGTCATTTTGGAATTCATATTGATATATGCACTTCATATATAGTCCATTCAAGAATTATTGACATCGAAGTAGACCTTGAACACCTGGTCGTGGCTTTATTTCTCGTTAACTAGAATATCACTCATAATTGTTGTTGTTCATCACAGAAAAAATCAGTTTATGTTATTTTTATCATTTTGTATCCGAAAGATCCAAATTTTCGAAATTACGAAGGGACGCATAAAGTCATGATTTCATAAATTGGAATTCAGGTTCTATAACGTGAACAGTAAAATTCTATAATGGAATTATAATTTAATAAATATTAGGATTACTCATTGAAGAACAAAAAACAGTTATAACAATATTTAATTTCCAAATAGAATATAAATAAACTATAGATGCAGTGTCAAGACTACATATATTTTTTATATAGCTTGATATCATATAACTTCGGTCAATCTCCAAAGAATTTTTGAAATTCTCCATCTGAGCTGTGAACACATTATTCCAATTATCTGCAGGAAAGGTATTAATTTAACAACCTAATTATGAAATAATTCTCCATTCATATTCCTTATGATCACCACTGTCATAAAATCCAGGTAAAAATCCATCAAAATAGTATACCTTCTTCCTTTACCCTTGAATATACTTGGCAAACTTTTTGTTTATTCTTTCTGTTGAATAAGACTGTCATTCTGAAATAACCACTTTTCATCCAGATAAATGAATTTCACATTTTGTTGCAAATATTCTCTGTATTTCTTATGAAATCATACTCTACTTATTATATTTCTCTGTTTGTCAATAAGAATGTTCCTTTTAATAACTCTTTTGAACTTGTAACCAATCAATTTTATGTGGATAATCTTGTCTTTGATTAAATAAAATTCAGATGCTTCTTGGTAAAATGTTATCCAGACTGAATCTAACCTTCTGTCAATGACATTGCCAATACCAACGCGAAATCTGCAACTCAAAATATTACTGAATAAGCCATTACCAATTCAATTTCGATTTTCCACAGCCACCCGGGATGTCAATAATTACTGAACGGACTCTACATTCCACGATCTGCGAAACTCTTCCCAAATTTTCCCTGAAACTTCAAATGATGCGTCATAGGAAAATAAATCAGAAATCAACAGATCGGCGTGTTTACTTCAGTTACACATAGAATCAAGATGATTAGCCATTTAAAATTTGTTCAACCGATAATTAACACAAATATATACAGTGAATAATGACTGTGTATAAACCGTTGGATAAACATTCCATTTATCTCCTTAATTTCAACGAACATGTGTCAAATTGAAGGGCCATCAAAATTGACGCATCATTGAATACAGAGTGATCGACTTCATAGAACAATACGACAGTTTGGCATGGACGCCCATTGATAAAAGTTATTTCATTATTCTGTGCGCATAAAAGGTATTTGACAAACAACCCGGTAATAAAACTGAATAGAGCAATCTGCGGATTAATAGTTATCAACTAAGCTTCTTTAAAGTTGACCAAAATAAAATTAATCAGCTTGCTGTACTTTACCGTTAATTCTGCTTTTGACAGATTCGTTAAGCTCTGATTGGATCCATTGTCGAGTACTTACTGCGAAATGTTCAATAAATTCAGAACGGGAGATAGGAAACAATTGCCGACTAAATCAAAGAACTCTTTATACCGTCATTTTGATTTTATGGAACAGACGACTGATATCTTTCAGGCTTTGCGCTGCAATAGATTGGGCAAATAGAGCATTATGTATAATGCTGTAATAAGGGGGATTAATTTCTCGAAGTTCAAAGTAGTTTTCCTTTATAAGTTTATATTATACTCCATGTCTCTTATTTAATTAAAAACTCGCATTCTGAATGGGAATATCACATCCAATTTTCAGTTAATGATAATGGGATTTATTGATTCGACAAATAGATTTATAGAAAAAAAAACTTCAGTCATTGAAGGTAGGCGAAACTCTACTTGATGGAGATAATTGCACAAACCATTTTAATTATTTACACTCATTCATTAACACCACAGGCTTTCTGGTTCACCTGTACGTTCGCTGCAAACTTTGCTATCGATTTGAACTAACTTCTGGCTGAGCTGGATGATAGAGTCTGAAAACTTCAGGTGTAAGTCAGAACTTATAGGTATTTCGATATGGAATCGTTACTTTCTCTATTAGAATAAATTGCTGAAAATTATTGATACCGTCTTTGTAATAGTTGAATTAATTTAATTGATTTAAATGAATACGGTAATTTTCTCAAGGGTTTCGACAGAACATAGTTACCTTCTCTTGTTTTACTTGATTATATTTTTGGATTCCATTAATTTCTCGAGAAATATGAGGTATTTATTCATTAGGTAACTACTTGAGCCCAAAATTACGAAGAAATAATAACATATATTCTTGTGATGAAGATATTATGAATCTTTCGGAGGAATTCGAACAATTTTAATGTAACTCCTGATACTCTTTGGGACACAAAATATTACACAATGTGCTAAATAATCGAATGAAATATTGAATTTTAAGTATATATTTACTCAGTGGATGGATCATACTTGAATATTGTATAAATTTGCGTGTTATGTCTGCGCATGCAACATAGAAAAATTACATAAACTTTTCAAGGAACTATCTATGACCCAAACTAAATGTCCATCCAAATTTCATCGATATTGTATTAGTATCGTAGCAGTTTAGGCGACATCCAGTTATAGATATCCAAAGTCACTTGCAGGAAGCCAGAATATTTCAATTAGACAAGGGTTTTCCAAGTTTTCATAAATTCTTTTGGAGCCAGTGAGATTATTGCCTAAAAATACTCTCAAATAAACCACGGTTTAAGCATATCCTCTTGGAAACAAGAATGTTTCAATTTGGTTTTTTTTATTGGCTGAATAGTCCACGTTTCACTTCGAGGGCGTTTTTGGTTACACTCATTGGCTGCATCTATCACTTCTTGATTACTCTCTAATGATTCGCATAGATCAGTGCAGAGTGCAGTCCATAGGGGTATTGATACTATTAATGTAATTAACATTGTTACTCAGTTTTAGTTCGTTGTGTGACTGATGTGTTTAATAATTTCGCATATGACGTTTGCTAAATTCTATAGCTCATATAAAAAAAGATTTATATATTGCGATCTAATTTATTCCTCCATTTACGTCGCAAATATTTTGAAATAGTCTCATACATACGCATAAATATTATTTTCAACTTTAGGGTTTAAAGAGCGTGCACCTATTGTTTATGTTTTGCAATTAAATCTGCTTAAACGTTTTAATGGACTTTTTCAAGTGACTTCGGATATGCTATACAAGTATTTGCAGACCGACAGAAACCAAAGTTGTTCAGGATTTTATTAAACAAATTTTGCAAGAGAAAATTTCGAAATCGATGATCCAAAAATTGTTTTCATCCCAAAAGCGATCACATAGCTCCTATTCCTTCGTTAGACTCGGAAGCAAAATCTCACTAGCGCAAATATACGTATTCGCATATTCTTCATATAATTACAACCCCTTCCTCAACACATCCGACACCTTCGAACGGTAAATAAACCATCGTCGATGTTACGCTCCGAGGTTTCCACGGTCTGGCGCACCCCGTATACCTCTACGCAACGATAATCAGGTTTAGTGCAACAGCGTTCCGAGCTCCCCGCCTGTCATGTCAACGGCGCCCGATCCTCCTCGCCAGTCTGACTCCGTATACGGCGAAGTTCCGTTGTATCGCGTTGTTTTCACTTTCTGGATCCGGCTCGAAGGACCAACGACTAATACGACCCTATCGGCGCGACGAATCGCTTAAGTCGAGTGCGGTCCGTGTCTAAGTGCATGTGAGTGAAGTTCTGGAGTATGATGCAGTGAAAATCGTCATTAAAATTGCGGCAGTATTCGCGCACTGAAGGGGTGAGTTCCGTTTACCACGGTGGTCGTGTCTTATCTGTCACCTGGTGGGAATTAATGCGACGTCGATTTCTTTTGAGGGTTTAACTACTAGGTGAGAAGCGTTCTTGGAACGTGTTAAATTTTTATTTTCTTGTGAGTTGTTGACCGTAAGAGGAAGGTGTTGATCTAGATATCCGAGACGTTGAGGCGTGTAAGTGCTTTAATTGTGTGCGGCATGCAATTGCTGCATGTACTTGCAGTGTTGCCGACAAAAACATGTCAGCGACATCGTAATTCTTTGTTTGATGTTAATCTTCTTCGGCTTCAATGATTGGACAATATGAGAAAATGTCCTCGAACGAAATTTGATAAGTTTTGAAAAAGTGATACGAGTTTGAACTTGAAAGAGTATTGATCTAAATACCGAAGTGGTCTAACTGAATTATTTTCATTATGTGTACTTTAGAACTATGAGATCTACGTTTCAAATCAGATAAGACCGAGGATAAGACTTTTTTTCTCAATGAATGTATTAAACATCCAAATCTGGAGGGCTTCAAACCTTAGAGTGCTTTAGTTTATGATTTCCAATATTAGACGCAGACCTTTTGAATTAATAAATTATAATATTTTCTGAGGAAATTCCACATTTTCAAAAAGACATCTGTTGTAAGGAAGAACAATAGATCTCACCACACATAATATAGATAGGTATAATGAAATTTGTAGATCCTTCGTTTGTTCCTCTTATGAATCGATAATATGCAAGGCTTTCATTTTGAAATATGGGAAAATCTACAAATGTTCATTCTCAAAATTTGCATGTATGTGTATTGTCTAATCCATTTAAAATATACTGATCGCCAGAGTAATTCACTCGGTAATTCATGTATACCTAATATTTAACTAGAGGGGATACCATAACTAAGTGATATTGAATATTCCGAGTGACTAATATTGAAATAAACATGTCATGCTAAATATCTCGAAAATTGCTTGGAAAATTGTCAATATCTTTTAAGAGTTCAAAGTAAAGGTTGGTATAAACCTCGGTATAAAGTATTTTTTGTTTTTCATATAGATTCCGAAAGTCGGGATTCTTCCAAAAAACCTTTACACCTTGTGTTTGCGAAAATAGTTTTATTTCGTAGTGCTCAAGCATGAAGTAATTTTCCCAATTAGAGATATGGAGCACCCTGAAGGACCCTGTTATTTAGTACAATTTGACGGATATATTCTGTGCGAGATTCTGAGATATCGAAAATCCGCAAAATATTTTTTCTCGAAAAAAATACCTAGGTAAATAGTTAGCTACAAATATCATAGAAAATCGAGAATCCCTTCAACATAGAGGTTTCAATTTTCAATGCTCATCCTTTGTTCTTTCTTGACATGTGTGAAATTATCAAATGTTTATTCTCTTTCACCTTCTCAAGAAAAACACGAGATTATTCATTATTTATTGTCATTGTTATAGGAGTCTTGGCCGTGAAAGTGTTGATCTAGATATCATAAAGACTTGCTTCGATTGTTTACAGCATGAAATTAGTAGATACACTGATGTCGAATGACCTTCAAGACAATAACATTTAAGTGCTATCGAATCTTCGACGATTCAAAATGCATGACCACATATTAGAATTCAAATACAAAACATCAATAATCTGGTGGAAAGATAAGAAGACTGATATTCTCTATCGATGAACTTCAGTACCTACCAGAGGTTCAAGCGATATGATGAAGACGTTTTTAATGATTTTAATTAAGATGGTCCACGGAACTTACCAATTGAGTAATAAAAACCGGAAAGATAAATCAGTTATATAGGATGGTCACATAAAACACTGCTGTTGAATATTTGATGTTTTGTCTTCAATGATATCCCGAGTGCTGCACAATTTGTATTGTTATTTTTTTGTAACAAGTTTTTTGGTGGAAATGAAAGCATATCGAAAGGACAAGTATATGCATGAAATATTCGATTTTTCTGCTTTCGATATATGTATGCCATTCAACATGTTGAGTCTTTGTCTTAATGTTGTACATTAAATCCAACTATAGATTCCTCTGATCAAATAAAAAACTTTTTTGTTCACCATTTTCCCCAATTCGGCTCAATCAAAAAGTTGAAAGCATGTATTGGTTTCAAAATGGGCTTATGCTCATTTGTTCTTTCGATGTTTACACCACCGAGTGAAAGCAGAACTCAATCAATGTGAAGATAGAAGTTCTATGAATGATATTACATATTTATTTACATGGAATTTGCCAGATGCACGATTAAAGAGGTTGAATTTGCTATTTCGCATATTATTATGAACCGAGTTATGAACTTAGAAGAGATGCACTCGCTCAAACGGCTGTGAACAAGTAATAAAGCTGCGAGTAAGCTTCTGTTCCTGAAAATGAATATGACTTTTCTAATATTTATTAAAAACGTCATTTATGCATTTCCTCATAGAGTAATAAACCTAGATAGAGGGAGTATCCGCAATTTTCACATGTCCCCAACATGGTTAGTTTACGTTGTCGGATTGTGATATATTTTCATATCCACAATTTTACTATATCGTTATGAATATATTTATTTGATTGATTCCCGATTGAATATGCTAATTTGAGATCCTATATTTCTCCTAATTGTCGAATTTATAATAAGCAGAATATTTATTATTTTCTGTATCTACCTGCCAAAATTTAAGGTTTGGCAACTTTTGCTCTTCTATTGTCATCGGTTGTTTCACGACGTTTGGCGCGCTTGAAGTTTGTTTCGGGAATTTCCGATATGCTTAGGTTTTTATTTCAATATATTTTGAGTCAATATGAAACGTTGATTCACTATAGGACATAAAAAGTGCGTTCTTTGTGGAGTAACTCGCGAATTGGGTGAAGTATCGTATCCTCGATCGTATCACTGATATGTTTTCATTTCCGCGCGCTTCATGTCAAATTTGATAGTTCATGTTGGGGACAAAATTTGGTTAATGAAAATGATATAAGCTTCGTCTATCTATGTTTAACACTCTGAACATTTCCCATATAAAATAACGTCAATCGATTCGGATCACAGCCAGTATTTCATTCTATGTTAGTAGTATTTCAGCTCGTATTTCAGTTATAGTAGTTATTTATAATATGTAGAAGTGTAGAAGGCATTGAGCGAGGCATTGATATTCTTCAGTTCAAAATTCAAAAATAAGCCAAGGAGTGGCGACTTTTTAAATGAACGAGTGTAAGGATGAGCCTTCTGAACGAAAATTCCACATTATTTTTTCTAATTCACTGGTTTTTTATTGAAATGATTGGAATATTTTCATAAATAAATATCGTTTAGTGATTTTTGCGTTGAAAAACGTTGGTTGACAGAATTGGTTTCTGTATCATCTTCTGGATGATAATGTTAAAACGAGTGTTTAAGCTACAAACAAGACAAAATTTTCTTCAGAAATCTATCAGCCTCTATATTTTCACCTGATACGAATCTGGATAAATTGTAAAAGACGAAAGTGTTTCATTTAATTAGAGGAATATATGATTAAAATTAATCTGTACCTCTCTGCATATCACCAAATAACGAACGAAGAACATTTTTCATTCAAATTTGCCTATTTCGGATGAAATCGATGTTTTCATCGAAATTTATAAATAAATACTTTTGTTGCCATGCTACTCCGACATCCACGTTTTATTCTACACGTGCGATTTGTTGAGGACGTCCCTGTATTTAAACCTGTTTGTGTATATTGACCTTGAAATGAAAGGTGAGATTGCATTCAATGTTGTAGAAACACATGAACTTGCATATGTCGAGTTTACTCGATAAATTTGATTGGCTGCTTGCTGAAGCATGAAATATGGTAACTATATCGCATGGATCGTCTCAGCTTCAGATTCCAAGTGCAGAGATTCAAAGTCATCATTGTGGAACTATTGATTAAATAATTGATGATTTAATATTTATTGATAGATCTGAATTAATAACTGCAATAAACTATTCCGGAAATGTGCTTCAGATTTTTAAGAACGAAGATAAATAGGATTGAAATGAGAATCTAGTGTTATGGAATGGTATTATCAACTTATAAAATCAATGAGAATACATTACCAGACTCTATCCTTCGGAAACTACAGCAAATTCATCAAATAGATAATAAATTTTAACTTGATATGATCCAATAATTTTAAAGAAAAGTAGAGTAACTTTATTCATTTATTCCATTCACTTGCACATTATAAAAGTAGCATAAATCCAATATTTCTAAAGTACTATATCAATATTCATTCAAAACATCTCAGGATCTGAAACAAAATGAAAATATTAATAAAATTCAAGTTCAATTTGATAAAATCAACAAAAGATATTCAACTCAAGTATCAGGAACCATTTATATATCATGTAAATAATGTTAAAAGAGTCAAAAGACTGAATATTCAATTTTCATTCAAAATGATAAAAATAATCATTTATTTTATATTTCCTATGTTAATTTTCATGAAATAGCTTGTGATCTAGTGAATTACATCTAGATGCAATCTCAAAAATGTAATATTAGCTGAAATTCCTAATAAAATTGTAAAAAATGGATAGGGATAGGATATCGAATGATAAATCAGGGATTCCAAAGTAATTAATGTCTCAAACATACAAAAATGTATATATTTCTTTAGATTATAGTATAATTTAAAAATATGTAGTAGATTTTAGGAGTTATAGATAGAAATCTTTGAATATAAGGTCAAAGAAAGTGAATATTAAAAAAATTTCAAAATTGTATATAGAATATTTGAAAATTTTGTAACTTCGAATCGACCGAATGCAACATATGTGGTACCAAAAGATGGGGAATTAAATGAAGAAATTAACTAGATCAAGATTGAAGAAAGAAAACTTACCTCAAAAGAGAAAATTGCGAAAGCATCATATTTGGAAAATTTTTTGACATCCAAGGCAATCTTGATTTCAAGAAAAAATTGAAAATCTATATAAAGCCCAGCCGAATGACAGCTAATCAGTCAGTAAAAAACCATTGTTGAGAGCACATCACCTGACTCAAGAAATATACCTGAAATAATTGATAAACGAAAGAATTTATTTACGAAAATTTGCAAGATATTAAAATTGTTAAATACGTACCTGAAAATCATTGTGAGAAGAAGTGGAAAATTATTTAATCAATTTCAAGAAGAAATTTCCCTGGATTCAAGCAAGTTGAAGCAATATCAAATGGAAAATGGATTCAAAACAATGCAACTGAATTAATACGAATTAAGGTTATAATCCATTCGAGGTTAGGAGCATAGAAGACGATTACATACCATAACATAGAACACTGATGAGGTCGATGAAGATTTAAATACGTAAATATAAGATTAGATTAATATAAATTTAGTTATTAGATAAGAATTTCTTTATAGTTATTGAATTTCGAAAATATTAATTAAATAAAAAAAAATATAATTGAATTTGAATGAACCCTCCTGAGAAATATAGTCGGCGCAAAATTATAAAAGATATAGTATCAAATTTAGTTATTGGATCGAATCAATTTAAATCAAATCAACAACAACATAATCTCAACTTGAATATATATGATCCATAACAAATGTCGCCCAACGCGTGGCTTATATTAATTCAATTACAGCATTATTATATTAATTCAATTACAGCATTATTTTAAAAAAAAAAAAAAATTTTCAAATTAATACATAATTGTTGGAATCATATCATTGAATATATATAAAAAAAAAAATGGAAACAAGAAGTAAAACGAAAATTGGAGAAAAAGGGGATGAAGAAGAAAATGTAAGAGGAAATATGGAAATAAATGAAGAAAATAGAAAAGAACTGAATTTATGGGATATAATGAATGCAATAAAAAAATTTGAAGAAAATATGAGTAAAAAATTTGAAGATCAGTCAAAAAAATTGGAAGATCAGTCGAAAAAATTGGAAGATCAGTCGAAAAAATTGGAAGATCAGTCGAAAAAATTGGAAGATCAGTCAAAAATATTGGATAAAAATTTGAAAGAAATTAAAGAAGAAAAGAAAATTAATTTGGCAGATAAGATAATTGAAATGGAAAAGAATCTTGGGAATGTATTAATGATTTGCAAGGAAAGGTTATATACCAAAAGAAATAAAGTACAAAAAGAATCTTCAGCTGAATTAGATACAGAAAGTAAAATATATGAAGAGAATTTGGAGATTTGTGAAACTGAAGTTCACAATCTAACAGAAGGAAATCTGAGTATTATACAAAATGATATTGAAAAACAAAATGAGCAACTAGAAAACAATAAGCTTGAGATGTATAAAATTGCAAGAATTCAAAATGAGAAGTCGAATGAAAAATTGAAAATTTTAGGAGAGATCAACATGAATTTCAATGAAAAATTAATTAATCAGTATACAGCACCTTCAATAGAATTTTCAGAAAATAAAAACAAGATTGACCAAAATATATATGAGATAGGAAATCCACAAAATTCAATAGAAGACAAATATTATGAAAATAAAGAGATAATTCTGAATTATAACAGTATAAGTGATACTCAAGCAAACCCATCAGAACGATACATTCAAGAAGTAGTGAAATATTCAAGAAAACTTGTCAATGGAGAACAAAACAAATGGGATATACAATTAAACAGAGTGGAATTTTTATTGAATACAATGCATAATGCAATTAATGAAGAAACAAATTTATATTCAATGAAACAAGAAAGAAATTGTTACAGAACAAGTCATATAAATAATGAAGACATCATGAAGAAGGTAAATGTAAGATTGAAAAAGAATAGAAAAAGATACAGAAAGAAAATGGAGAGAAGGAATAGAAGGAAATATGTGAAGTTTAAAAAAAAAGGAGATTTGGTTATTGTACGATCCCACAGGGTAACAGACAAGCGGAATAAGATTTGTGCGAAATTAAAAACTCCATTCGAAGGACCATATATAATAGATAATGAGAATGGTTTGAACAGTTATGTATTAAAAGAATTAGAAACAGAAAGAATAAGAGGAATTTTTCATATTAATGATTTATATGAATTCATCCAGACAACGAATGAAAGTTAATTTAAATTTCAATCAAATTTGAAAATTTTGGAGAAATTTTAATATTTTAAATTTTATATTGAAAATAAAAATTATCAAATATTAAATTTGGGGAATTGTTATGGAATGGTATTATCAACTTATAAAATCAATGAGAATACATTACCAGACTCTATCCTTCGGAAACTACAGCAAATTCATCAAATAGATAATAAATTTTAACTTGATATGATCCAATAATTTTAAAGAAAAGTAGAGTAACTTTATTCATTTATTCCATTCACTTGCACATTATAAAAGTAGCATAAATCCAATATTTCTAAAGTACTATATCAATATTCATTCAAAACATCTCAGGATCTGAAACAAAATGAAAATATTAATAAAATTCAAGTTCAATTTGATAAAATCAACAAAAGATATTCAACTCAAGTATCAGGAACCATTTATATATCATGTAAATAATGTTAAAAGAGTCAAAAGACTGAATATTCAATTTTCATTCAAAATGATAAAAATAATCATTTATTTTATATTTCCTATGTTAATTTTCATGAAATAGCTTGTGATCTAGTGAATTACATCTAGATGCAATCTCAAAAATGTAATATTAGCTGAAATTCCTAATAAAATTGTAAAAAATGGATAGGGATAGGATATCGAATGATAAATCAGGGATTCCAAAGTAATTAATGTCTCAAACATACAAAAATGTATATATTTCTTTAGATTATAGTATAATTTAAAAATATGTAGTAGATTTTAGGAGTTATAGATAGAAATCTTTGAATATAAGGTCAAAGAAAGAGAATATTAAAAAAATTTCAAAATTGTATATAGAATATTTGAAAATTTTGTAACTTCGAATCGACCGAATGCAACATATGTGGTACCAAAAGATGGGGAATTAAATGAAGAAATTAACTAGATCAAGATTGAAGAAAGAAAACTTACCTCAAAAGAGAAAATTGCGAAAGCATCATATTTGGAAAATTTTTTGACATCCAAGGCAATCTTGATTTCAAGAAAAAATTGAAAATCTATATAAAGCCCAGCCGAATGACAGCTAATCAGTCAGTAAAAAACCATTGTTGAGAGCACATCACCTGACTCAAGAAATATACCTGAAATAATTGATAAACGAAAGAATTTATTTACGAAAATTTGCAAGATATTAAAATTGTTAAATACGTACCTGAAAATCATTGTGAGAAGAAGTGGAAAATTATTTAATCAATTTCAAGAAGAAATTTCCCTGGATTCAAGCAAGTTGAAGCAATATCAAATGGAAAATGGATTCAAAACAATGCAACTGAATTAATACGAATTAAGGTTATAATCCATTCGAGGTTAGGAGCATAGAAGACGATTACATACCATAACATAGAACACTGATGAGGTCGATGAAGATTTAAATACGTAAATATAAGATTAGATTAATATAAATTTAGTTATTAGATAAGAATTTCTTTATAGTTATTGAATTTCGAAAATATTAATTAAATAAAAAAAAATATAATTGAATTTGAATGAACCCTCCTGAGAAATATAGTCGGCGCAAAATTATAAAAGATATAGTATCAAATTTAGTTATTGGATCGAATCAATTTAAATCAAATCAACAACAACATAATCTCAACTTGAATATATATGATCCATAACACTAGTTACCTATCAAATGAAAACATAATGAAACATATTCAAAGATATACAGTGAAAATAATAGTAATAATACAGTTATACAATTTTCAAGTCACTAGTCACTATAATAAGAATAAGCTTATTTCGATTTCTACATATATTTTATATAATGAGATGAAGAAAAAAAGCAAAAATTTATTTGTTTGTGAAAGTATATTCAGATATTATTCGACTTTTATAATACTGACTACGACAAAATTTTTATTTTCAAATGCGAAATTTCAGAAGTCTGGTCAAGATTGTCTTGTGTTCAATAAATTATTTGAATGAATGGGATCATATTAAAAGTTGAGAAAACTACAGATATTTCATATTAAGCACTGTGTTAAGTCCGAATGTATTATTCTAATTATTATTTAAACAATTTGCATTCACGAATGTTCACACTTCAATATGAACCAGTGCAAGGATTAACTTCCTTCAAAGTAAAAAACCTGCAATAAAATCTATGAGGAAAGTGTTCTTCATCAACAATTTACCCATTTTATGGATTTTCCGCTAAAGCATTTATTGGTCACGCAACATGAAATGTAGGTCTTCTTTGAGCGGTGAGCAGGTAAATATCTCTGTTGAGAACCTCATTAAAATGACTATTCCTTTTAGTGCCTTCATCTACGCTATGTCGACATTCAATGGGTAGTTACAAAATTACACATGGCTGTAAAACATTCTTAAAGGGTATTCAACAAATCCTAATTTAGATACTTCTATAATACAGGGTGAATCTTAAAGTTGTACAAAACACTTTTCTCATTTACCATTTTTCCAGATTCTGAGATTCTTCTCAATTGAAGAGTTCTATAGGTTAGGGATATATTCTTCCGAGTATTCTTCAATTATAATTACTTCTAACCGAGCTTCTACCAGTATCCAAGTTATAGCCTATCGTTTTAGAAAATAAAATTATTCTAGTAAAACGACCATTTTGAAGATATTCAAGGTTGAATGTTAAAAAATCTTCATTCGAAGGACGTGCAAAACAAAATATTTATTCGAAATATTTCAGTATATCGTGACTGACATATCGCCATCCTACTAAGCGCTGTTGCCACTTTGTGCAACCGTAACGAAGTGATTTCCCCAATTTTTTTAAACTGAATATAAATATTTTCTGCAGGTAATTAGATTATATCATGAGTCAAGGCATCATACTTATAATACTTATAATTTTAAATTTGTATTTACGTTAAAAATCCAAATTGGGGAGTATCCTCCTTTCTGTTCGTATAACTCTCGGTATAACTCAACCGAGACTCAACTGAGTTGCTTGAAGGAAATCTTAATCGTGCATTTGTAGTAATACTACTGAACATAAACAATTTCAATTTGAAATTTTTTATGATCAGCTCATTCAAAAAAGTTCTCAAAATCTGTACCAACGGGAATTCAGAATAATTTTGGTTCATAAGAAATTTACGCACAATGAAAAGATCAAATCTCATGAACTTTATACAGGGTCTTTATAAATAATTGTAACATCGCCGTGTATTAACCGCTCATTTATAGACACAACGTCCACAAATCCAGAATGAAATAAACGATTTTTGATTATCAATTTCGAAATTTCATAATTTAAGATAGTTGCCACTTGCTTGTATTCACAAAAATTATTGAAGATTTCAGAGATCATTAAAATATAACAAACATCTATTCAGGATGTTCCTGAATTGAAGGAACAAGGAAAATGAGAGATCCCTGGATAATTGAAAAAATCCCATAAAAATGGGTCTCCAATCGCATTTTTTAAGAGATAAAGTCTGTTTTTTATGATTATTTCACTAGTTTATCGAATAGGTATTAATCTTCGTCACAGATTGAGTAAATAAGTACCAAAACTTATAATTAATTTATTCATCTTAGATCAGTAACTGTATCCTTGAAATAATTTGGATGTTACTGGGGATTACTAGGGAATTGTTTGAATTTTTTTCTCGGAATCGGTATCAGATGCGACAAAACATATAATGTGCAGTACTGGATCAAAGTTCCTCACTGTATTTTCTAAACTACCATTGGTTCACCAAATAAAAAATTCTGGATGAAAGAAGCGGGTACTGTACCAGAAAAAGATCACCCTTTATATTTGCATTCAAAATTATATCACATAGTGAAATCTTTAAATTAGTATACCTATGCCCGAGCCTATGCCAAAGTTGGATTGAATATTTTGTGAAGGGAAGGTGTTATGAGAAAAAAACTTGAAAAAATTAAACTTCAACAACCAGTATCTCGAAAATAAAGCGTTTGCGGGCTCATGTTGAAAGGATTTTTTTTCCTGAAATGATCCGAGGAATCTGTCACTTTCATTTGTACCTCCAATTTAAGAACACCCTGTTAATACCATGTATTGTCTATAATGAAGTATTCGTGCCAAAACTGCAGATCTTAGGGAGCAGGGTGTTCAAAATTCCCCCTACACACATAGTTCAGAATGGATCATCCACTTCCAGCAATAGGCAAGCTTACCGCTTCAACTTATAGACTACCCTAATAATACGTATGTTGTTCAAGACCAGGTGTTGTGGCATATGGCCCTTTTTTCCGGTTCGATTGGGCTCGTGTTGGCCCTAGCGAATAGTTTAATAGATGTGGATTTGTTGAGGATAAGGTTTCTAGTCAGCTGGCCAACGAAAAATTCGATGATGCCAAATCGAATCGAGGGGGGAACTCTATTGATATTGTTTTCGATCTGTCGATATGGTTTCCAGATAAAATTACGTGGTGTGAATGGAACAGATGACTAAGTTTGAGGGGAGTAGGGAAACAAATTATTTTTAGTGACAGTCATCGTGTCAATTTCTAGTTTTATAATTAGAAATGAGAGAGGAATAAAATGATTCAGAGAAAAACTGCAGGAGTTTAAGTTGCCTAAAGCAATCATCATTTTGTACACGGTGGGGTCATTCAAAGGCAATTACCTATAAATATAGTGGAAAATCATCAAAAAATACAGATTTTCTGTGGGAACTTTTAGAAGGTCACAGATCTTGTAATGTTGGGATGTGTATAATGAAATAATAATCAAATTTTGTGTCATAACACTTCGAAGTTTAAATAGCAAAGGAGTTGTTTGATATTTTCGTGATTATACATCTTTTTTATAGTCTGTTCAAGATTGTTTTGAATAATCGCGCAAAAGCTCCATATTTCATGCCAATGGTTTTCCCAATTTTTAAACGCTGGTTCTCCTAACCAATCTATACGATCTCGCCACACGTTCATCATGAATTTAGAATGAAAAAATAACCCTATTAGTGTCAATAAACTACAAGCCAAAAATGCTCCGTTCGGGATTTACAGGATGTTGAAATTCATTCGAACAACCAAATAGTTTCGGATAAGTTTAAATACAACATTTCATACAATAATTGCTCCAAATTCGGTCCATTACCTTTGATATACGCTTCCGAGCGTCTAATTATCGAGTTAACCAAGCTGAATTGTTCTAAGTTTGGCCTTATGGTAACCGATGCCGCATCAATTATCTCCATGAAAGATTCTCTGTCATTTATTTCATCACGGTACACCAATTGTTGTACCCTCAAAGATAAAAATCCAGGGACAACAGTTCTGGTGAGCGAGTTGGCCATGAAATAGGTCCACCCCGTTCAATCCATTTCTGAATAATTCGCATTGATGATCAATTATCTTTGAGCCAATAATTTTAATTTCTATGCTGATTTCATCTTTGGTTTAGGTTTTCAACCTGTGGAAGAATAGAGCTTTTTATTGATGAAAAAAAGTTTTTCAATTCAAGTTTAGCATCTTCTAAATCCGAAACGAAGCCGTTTTGACTTATAGTTTATTACAAAAACAAGAGTTATTTTAGAGTCAATCGTTGAGGGAACACCCTGTATATATCATTTCGTCGCAATGTTTCAACTTTTAAAATTTTAAGGCAGGAATTATCTTATACGATGAGGTTCGACTGATTGATGACGAACATCCTGTTAATTTCAAAACTCCAGATTCTATGGAAGTAAATATTTGCATTTTGATGAAGCATGACAATTTGAGGCCTCCTTCTGATGTCATATGTTTGACCAAAACCATAGTAAATTTAAGAAGATTATCGAAAAAGAAATACTCAATATTTCTTTAGCTACTAACTAAAGAACGACGGAGTTAAAATATTGGGAAAAGAAATGCTGAATATTTCAGTGATAACCCGATCAGATTGATATTTTCGTGTATACCGCCTGATTTTTTTCGAGTCAAATCAGTCAAAAATCTCGAAAAGGAAACATGTTACAGAAAAAAGTTTCGAATAAAAAGTTGATGGTTTTGAAGGGAAGTCCATTTATGCCAGAACCTCTTGCATTTAATTATCTCTCTCAAAAACATTAACCTTTCATTCGAAATAATTTTCCGTAAGATGATTTTTTTCAAAATTTTTACTGATTCAACAGAAAAAATCACCTGGTATAAAGGATAACCATTTAAAGCTTCCTGTAAATATTTCATGAAGAATTTCTTAAATGAACAATGAAAAAGCAATTGCACTCGTGTTTGGATATATTTTGCGTTAATTTCCCCGCAAAGTTTTCCATTCCATATTATCAAAGGCTAATAAAAACCCCAATATTCTTCATCTTCCTCAATCCAGCGCTTGAATAGTGACATTTACATGGAAACAAACACCAAGCGAATCGAACCGGAGGGGAATTTCTGGAACGTACCTGTCAAGTAATTGAAGCACAATTGAATGCAATTACGTCAGTTACCACATACATCGCCCGCTCTGGAAATAATTAACTTACAACCTGCCGAGTCCATTAAATAACCCGTTGATTACTAGAGGTATGCAGCAAAACATCTGGGGTTATGGGTCAAAAATTAGCCTGCTTACGTCGGGGTATTTCGGCCTTTGTATCGATCTGTTCGCTACAAATTGGATGAGGCAGTTTAAGAAGTTACTTCGGGGGCGTTGAAAATATTATACAAAATCCCTTAGCATCCCTGATTTACTAAATGATATCAGTCAAGAAACAATAATATTACCAAATAATTCTCATTAAAAACTAAAAATATACTTGAAGAAACTCAAACATTATAATGAAAATACAATTGAGGTTATAAATAACTATAACAGGTAGCAAAGAACAAAATATAATTAACAAATATGTGTACTGAAGAATGAAAACAAATTGCTTGAAAACTAGAAACAATAAACAATAAAATAGTATCTACATATAAGGTTTTCCAATAGGAATAATAAAATTTCAAATGGTTATAATGGCAACAATGTGTATTAGTTTTTTTCAGATGGATCTATTGTTCTTAAACTCCTATGGCTTTACTACTGCCAAGAAGTGTTCTACATGGTGTCCATATTTTCTTTTGGTTTTGAATTTTTAACCTTACTTTGTAGTTGTAACGAACTTCAAATTTTAATAACACGTTTTCTCATAAGAATGATACAATTGAAAATGATGTTTACGGTAACTACGGTATATTATTTATTGATATTTCTTATATCATTTGTGTTCTTTAGGTTATGGCATTTAATCATGTAAAAATAAATGCTTCATCAACGTTAAGGAGGTGTCAAAAGGTGGTCAAAATCAGTGTCCATTTTTCCTTGACTCCTTGTCAAGGGACCGGCGAGCTGATACCCGTGAGCAAAATTGAAAAAGAAACATAGACCGGTTACTTTAGAGGTCTATATAGGCGTGCAACTCCAGCAACGTCACAAACTTCCCCCAGCGTAGTAGTAGAAGATTCCGTCTCGATAACTGAATCCGACATAAGAACAGCATAAGACAAGCTCAAAAATAGGAAAAAGCCAGGCCAAGACGGTATTATTAACGAACTCCTCAAGTATTGTGGCAAAATATTGATTAACGAATTTACATTTTTATCGCAAAAATGATTCGAACATCAGTACGACGATCCAACCTTTCAAAAGAAGAAGAAGAAGAATAATGTACCCGGGAACTATAGACAGGCACTGAAATTAGTTAATAAAGTAATTACAAACAAGATAAATAATAAATCATACTATCTGACGAACAACAAGTGGTTTAGATCAGAGTGATTATGCACGGACGCAGTGTTTGTCATCAGGCAAATAACTGAAAAATCTACTATAAAAATAAGAAAGCATTATTTTGCTTTGGACCGAATAAGATAGGAAGATGTGGTGCAACTTCTGTATGATATCCATTATTTTTGCCTGAAAAACAAAGCTTCAATTACAATAACTGAAATGATCTAATTTAGGTCAAATATACGCCGTTTTGTTCGATTGTTGAGACCGTCGATTTTCTCAAGCTTCTGTTGAAGCGAATTTTTCACCAGCAAAATTGTTCGCCATGGACAAGAACATATGGTTATCACTTGGTGCGACTATATGGTGGATGCATAAGAACCTCCCAACCAAGCTTCCGGAGCTTTTGGCGTGTCACTATCGATGTGGGTGCCTGGCGTTGTCCTGATGGAACACAATTACTCTTCTATTGACCAAACCTGGCTACTTTTGGGCTATTGCTTCCTTCAGACGGCCCAATTATTGACAGTACAGTTTTGAGTTGACAGTTGTGCCATAGGGGAGCAGCTCATAGTAACATACAGCAAAACCTTCCTAGTCGTCAATCCCAGCTTCGCCATCGTTTCAGCCGACGAACCGCGTTTCCACCAATACCGCTTTCGTTTGATGTTGTCTTAAATGATCCACTTTTCATAACCAGTCACCAACCGCTTCAAAAATGGATCGATTTTGTTTCGATTCATTATTACAGATGAGATCCTTAGGAAAATATGCAAGCCAAAGGCTTTCCAATGAGAAGTAGAGAGGTGAAAATTTTATGCTATAATGATGATGCAGTCTTGGTGGTGGAAAATGAAATGATCTGCAAAGGCTCCTCTAAGCATTTTACACGGTCGCAAAAACATTGGAATATCAGAGTCTAAGGGCCAGTTGCATCATTTGCCTAAACATTGATTGAAATTTAAACATTGATTAATTTCTGATTTTTCTTGAGAAATTATAGAGTAATCAACGTTTAAATTTTTAATCAATGTTTAGGCAAATGGTGCAACTGGCCCTAAGACATGACTACATCAAAAACACCCCAGAGATGTAAATTGGCAGTTGATGACAGGAGAATACACCAGGAGATGAAGTTCCGTTACTTGAACATAGAAATTTCGAGCTTGGGCGACTTAAAATTTGAAGTAAGAGTGCAAGCTATCAAAGCAGTAAGAACAGCCGAACAACTGAATAACACAGTATTTAACAACAAATATCTGAGAACAGAAGCAAAGGAATGGATTTACAAGACTGCATTGAGGTCTATACTGGCATATGCATCAAGAACACAGCAAATTAATGAAGCTATAGATATGAGAATCATTCGAAGAATAGCCGGAGAACATAACGAGACAGGGCAAGAAGCGAAGACATCAGACAGGCTTACCAGATCCAGAATATCAACGAGTGGATACTGGGTAGAAAAGTTGAATGTCATTCCCAGAATCCACTCTTCGATATTCGGATAATATAGTCGGTATTTCTAGTTGAACTGTGAAAATTCAAAACGTTCTCTGGTGTAATGCTTTGAATGAATAAATTTGAATTTGAATTGCTATATTGTCCGAATGATGAAGGTTGCCAGAGACAACTCACAGTCGGGATGGCGAAGCACACACCTACATATACATCCCTTCAATCAAAGATATGTTGGAAAGTGAAATGTTCAAATAATCGCATCATTCTATATTTATTCAATTGATGTGAATCCTTATCCATTCCTCCTAGCATTGATACCTATATACCATATCAAGAGGTTTTATTGACAACTCTATATATAGTGTGCGTTATATCCCCATAAATCACAACTTGCTGCCTTTACTGATTTACTGAAACAGCCACAATCTTGTCCACAGAATTTTTGGAAATTAATTCAAATGACATTGTCCACCAACTTTTTTTGGTCTTTTCCCTATTCACCTTTTTTCGGACGATACGAATTGAACCCCATCCAAAGACCAATGAGACACACCTCTAAAATCAGTCCAACCATTCCGATCGATACTTTACAGTAGTCGTAACAGCTTCAAATCGACTTGTCGACATCCCTCAACTCATTCTCCTCGATATCGACAACCCTGATCTCAATGCTCCATAGATTTTAGAGTTCGGCCGTTTGCCGAGAAGAAACGTTGAAAAAGATGAGGTAATAAGACGAATCTAACGACGTATTCTATCGAGTCGTTCGGGCATTCGTGAAAGGGACATCATTACACGGTTCCCCCTACAGGATGATTGTGAAACGTAACGACAGTCTTAGTCTGGCATAAATCGAGGTTGCCGCATCAACAAAGTGAAGTAATGCCTGAGGAGTGTAGACGTTGGGTCTTCATTGCTTTTATTGCTGAGATAAAGGAAGATACGAGGGTTTGTTTGATGGATAGGTTTCTGGGGTACATGTTCGTTTTCGATCTTGTGGTTTTGCTTGATTGATACAAGGAAGAGAAGGGAAATAATTTTCGGTAGTATCGTCCTGGTTTCCATTTCGAGATATGTCAGATTGAATCGAGGATTCAATTCAGGTATTAGTGCTTCAGTTGCTTTAACTTCTTGAGGCAGATGTCATAAGTGTGAAAAGAAAAACTTAGACCTTGGAAGATTGAATTGATGGTAACAAGATGGATATTATTTTATTCAGTAGAATACGAATTGTTTGTTATGTGTAGAAGGGACTTATTTCTAGACTCTATTGACGTGAATTCATCATGTTGCTAGCGCAGAAATTGATCAAGAGAAGTAAATTTCAGTTGTGCTTTCGAACTGTTACAACAATTTTCATCAATGGCACAATTGTGTATCAAGTAGTTGAAGCGATACTTTTTTAGACGATTTTATAAATTGTTGGTCAAGGCGTTAGGTCAAAGCCAACAAACGGTGGACTTCAGAAATGTACTTTTACTACGAGATGCACATAGTATTCGTTTCCTTGACAATCGATTTATTTATCTTTGTGACAAAAGCCACATAACAATCACTCATTTCGGTCTTAATTTTGAAATGATCAATGATGATAAATTTTTAATTCCAGAAAAGGTACCTCCTCCGGCGGGACTCGAACCCGCAACCTCTGAATCACTAGTCCAATGCTCCACCAACTGAGCTACTCAGGATTATGCTATTGTAATTATTATGCTATTATGATTAATTTCACGTCAACCAATTTTTCTAACGATGATAAAGTTCAGATGTGCGGAGCACTACCAAAATTGTAGATGCTTCTTGAATTTTTTGCCGAATAATTCAAAGGATTCATAGAAAACGCTTACAAATGTTTCATGGATTCAATCCAAGAAAAAATAACCACCTACCGATCTAAAAATGTGATGATTGCATACTATCATTATACAGGGTGTTTCCTAAACATGCGGCAAATATTCAGGGGGTTGTTCCTTGGACTATTCTAAGAATATTTTGTCCCTTGATGATTTTTGAAAAACCTATTTGTTTCGAAGATATAGGGGAAACAAAATTTCAGATAATAACATTTTATTATGAAAAATTACATGAAAATTCAACTCAACCTACAAAAACTGTTGAAAATGACCACCTCTAGCCAGCATACAAGCATCCAATTTTCTCCTCATTGACTGCCGAACCCTTTCAAAAACACCAGGATCATTTCTTATTAAGTTACACCCAGCAATGATCCGATTTCGCAAGTCTTCCTAACTAAAATGCGCTGGTGCACCATCGTGCATAAACCACATTGCATGTCTTATTGCCAATGGTACATCCTCCAAAAACAGAGGTAACGTTTGTTCTAAAAAGTTGCGATACACGTCCCCGGTAAGTCTTTCTGGTAAAAATATCGGCCCTATTAGGCAGTCACCCACAATACCAACCCAAACATTCAATGAGAACTGATGTTGAAAACGATCTTCAATTACCTCATGTGGATTTTCGTCGGCCCATACATGGTTGTTATGAAAATTTCTTATTGCATTTCTTGAGAAATTCGCTTCATCGATAAAAAGAATCAGCGTCAGTAATTGAGGAATTTGAACTAATGTGGTTAAAAGCCATTGACAAAATGCAATACGTGGGGGAAAATCAGTAGGAATTAGTGCCTGAACGCTTTGCATATGGTATGGGTATAACAAATTGTCTTTAAGAATTTTCCAAACAGTCTTATTACTCACATTCAAAGTATTGGAAATTTTTCGAGTAGAAGTAGAAGTAGAAGAGATCGAAGGTCTTCTTCGATCATGTCCAGCACATTCTCTTCCAGTTCCACCGTTCTTACTGTGTTTGGTTTTCCTGGTCCCCCCATTTTTTTCAATGCGCCTGTTTCATGCAGACGTTGATGAATATTTTGAAACAATTTTCTGTCAGGAATATTACGTCCAGGAAATCGTTCAATGTACAACCTCCTAGCTTTTAATGAATTTCCATCAGCAAGTCCATAAATGAAATGCATGTCAGTCATCTCGGTGTTTGTATAGCGATTCATAATAGTCAAAGATAAAATGTTAATTGCTAATACATCACAAAACGAATTCAGATGAAAACCGTGTTTAATCTGTATTCCTTTACCATCTGCACTTATCAATTTTTAGTCAAAAAACTGGCCGTTTTTAGTAATTGGAATGTTGTTAAACAAATTTAAAAATAAATTGTACCTACTTAGTAATCACAGTGCGGTACGCATTTTTATTTAAACTATTATTAATTTTAAAAATATGAAAAATGTTGTTCGCCCTGTATCTTCGAAACAAAGAGGTTTTTCAAAAATCATCCAAGGACAAAACATGCTTAAAATAGTCCAAGGAACAACCCCCTGAATTTTTGCCGCATGTTTAGGAAACACCCTGTATATTTGTCTACGAAGTTGAAATCATATACATTATGTTTGAATCACTGTATATTGAAAGCTGCTTTCAGAAAATCAATGTTTCCTCATTTATTCACAACTTTAACAGTTGAAATTGTTTGTATGATATTATTGTCCGAATTAAATCGTTAAAAAATGCCCTTTGCGGAAGAAATGATGCATTCTATTAGGAGAAAAGCACTTTTGTAGTTCGACTGACTGTATAATATAGGCTTGCCAAAAAAAAATCAAACATTCACTCCTAATAGAAAAAACTACTATAATGTGCACCTTATCTAAAAAAAAAGTGAAACTATAAAAAAACAATAATTATAAACATCGAACTCAATGTTGTGTTGAAATGTTAAAACAGTATCATCACGATGCTTATATTGAGTTTTTATCTTGGGCTTTATAAGGCGATACTGAACACGATGAAAAGAATTCTGATGCGTGGAACTATTACACACGTAAGTATACGTTTTCTCCGAGAATCTCGCATTATTTCAACCACTTTTACTTTTCAATGAAACTAGAACTTTCCACATTGTTTTACTCCGTTCTCATTGCCTTTTCTGTAGCAAGACTGGTTGGAATTTGCAATAAATTATTCGTTGAAAGAAGCCAACTTGAAACTCTCGGCTGTTTTACCTGGAAATGATGGACTTTTGTTCGTGGTGAGATTGAGGATAACAGGTGATTTACTTGTGTGTAACTCTCGATTTCTGCTTCTGCCAGGTAAAAGCGTACCTTTCTGTTGAAAGAGCGTTTCTTTCGTCGAGTGATGAAAGATAGCTCAAGTGTGGCATGAAAAGATGATTCCCAATCCAAAAAAAAATATTGGATGGTTTTCAGTCGGGTAGTTTCTGGTTGATCGTTTTCAATGATAGACTCGCTTATGTTCTGCATAGCGGTCAAATAACGTTTTGGGTAACTACAGAATCTTCAGTTATACTATTTCCAAATTGATATTAATTGATGTTAGTTTTGATACTAGCCAAAAATAAAGAAATAAATATATATTTAACGGCCAAAATACAAATTTAGTAATCAAAATTTGATCTGACGCAGAAAATTATCTGAAATTATGCCTTAATCAACTTTCTTACACTTAACAATGGTCAATTATCTGCTCTAAATTCCTTATTTTATTCTTGGAATTTATTTCAACCGTTCCCTCCCATACCTGCTCAACTCCCACTAAGTCAGGAACATCGTTTCTTGATCGTACTCAATTAAGTTTACTTTTGATTTTTTCTTATAAAATAGTTGTCCTACCTTTATGAGTAATTTGTTTGATAATATAGTATGGAAGCACTAAACTAGAACAATCACATCCACCAGCTGATTTAGTTGCTTCAATAAATGATGCCAAGCTTTTTGTTATGTATATGGAGAATGAACCTTACAAGAAAGCAAAACAACTATTTTTCACATTCTTAAAAAGCTTATCTTGCCTATTTTGGCATTTATTTTGGATATCAGGATAATCTTGAACTCCACATTGCGTTTATAAAATAAGTGTTGAACATATGACGTGACAGTGTATATTTGTAAAGTAGTACATTTGGTGTACTATAAGAGAGAATCGCAAAACCATAATGAAAATTGCTACTTTTGTCTAGCTTATATTGAAGACATTGATATAATAAACAGTCATAAATGGACATACCCTGATCTATATTCTGCAAGGAGACATGTAACACATTTGGAAAAAATACTCATTCCATCCTTCAACAGTCATCCTGAACTTCCAGAAGAAGAAAAAGAAACATCGTCTGATGAAGTTTTAATAATTCAATCGGACGACGGCAGCGAATTTAAAGCAGATTCAACAACTCTGCAGTGTTTCAATCACAAATAATTGAACGATTTCAGAGGAGACTCGAACCTCTCGGAAGAATCTGCTAAAATACTGACTTGATATTCAAGCTATTTGACTTGGACTTGACATGAAATCAACTCAAGTTCAAGTCAAGTAGTAGTTTCTCAATGTCAAGTCAAGTATTTATTCATCAAGTACTTGACTTCCTTGACATTGAGAAGCTATTACTTGACTTGAACTTGAGCTCATATCAAGTCATGTACCTTGAATCTCAACTCAAGCCTTGAATCCCTATGAGATACTTGGATCCAGATTGACAGAAAATATTCTACTCCAGCCAGCATCAAGGTACATCGATGGCAACCAAATGACACAAAGGCTAGTTACCAATGTTTACTAGAGACCTTCAAAAAGAGCCCTGATGACAGCGCGTTTTTCTGTTCTCAACCCTCAACTTATAGATTCCTCCTAAAAAATAAATCATAATGTGAAATCTGCAGTTTTTCCAATCAGGAAAGGACCCAACGGATCAATATCTATTCCCAATCCTCCCGATCAACCCCAGAATCAAGAATTCCAAGACTCTGACATGTTTTAAGGATAACGAGAAAGGACAGAAACGCCGAAAATTGTTAGGGAAAGGGACAGTTACGCTGATCGCATTACTGCATTATTAAATCATGTCCCTTCGACTAATGTCGTTCGATAAACAACGTCGGAAAACGCTGTCACATTATCATACGATTGATACAGAAATGGCTTTTGCCTCAACTTCGAACGGTCAGCGGACATTATCGCCGACGTGTTTCTGTGCCAATTTTCGCATAAATGAATTTTGAAATGCGTGCGATGATTTATGACAGAATGGTTTTTCGGGGTCCGATTTGTATATCCATCAATTCGTACCATCTCTTGGATTATTTTATTGCATTTGGAGTGGAAAGGACCACTCCCCGCAACAAAGGGGAATTGCGAGGGAAATTGGCTTTCGCTGACTTTGCCCGAATTTTAATATGATGTAGAACTCGTGATGATCATCAAATACTCTCATTTACTCAGCGATCTGAATTCAACCGTTTAGATATCTGGGGTGTTAAAATTAACTTTTCTAAAATTTCAAATCACCATTGTACACAAGCTTTTTCGAATATACTCGTATTAGGTGTACAACTTTGCTTCCGCCGTTTTGCAATAGATGGCTTAAGTAGTAAGTGATAGTCGAGATAAATAGATCGTATTTGTAAACAAAACGCCATCGAAATGTTAGTCGTTTTGTGTCTACATCAAAAAGTTATTCTCAAATGAACATGTCAGCCTTTGAGCCAAATTCCCGTCATTTGCGGGAGGTTTAAAAGTTTCTGGCTCATCGAAAGCTCTTAAATACCCATGGTGAGGCCGCTTTTAGTAAAAAAATGTGCCGATAGTGGTTTCAACGCTTCAAGAAATGTGATTTTGACGTCGAATACCAGGGATTTATGCATCGCATCATGAGTGGAGAGGAAACATGGCTTCATTACGTTATTCCTAAGCGCAAAAAATCAGGGGGATGTTCCGGTAATGCTTACACGTCGACGGCCAAACCGAATATTCACGGTACCAAGGTCATCATCAGTATTTGGTGGACCAGCTCGGAATTGGTGAAACCGACTGAAACCATCACAGACGATCATTATCAAACGCAATTAATGCGTTTGAGCCGAGCATTGAAAGACAAACGGCCGCAATAAGACATATTTGGAAACTTTGAAATGGAAAGTCTTACCCCACCCGCCGTATTCTCCAAACGTTGCTCCCACGGACTATTACTTGTTTCGATCAATGGCACACGGCACGGCTGACCAACATTTCCGGTCTTAAATGCATAACCGGAAGTTTATAATAAAGTCCCGAATTTTGTAAAAAAACGGTTAAAGCAAAGTTGTACGCCTATGTATGATGTATGATGAGTGTGCATCAAGTGACCGAATACCTTTTGTGACCACCTGTATATTTCATTTACCAATCTGCCGAGTTAACTTCCACCGTGAACGCCGTGATCTATCGAATTGTTATTCCGGAATCTCAGGCATCTAGATATATGCAGTTTGATAAGCGATATATACAGAATAGATATGTCAGCTTAATTCAGGGGATGTGAACATCATCAATCACAATTGATATTGATATCCCGATAAAGATCTGAAAATGATTAAATTTCACCGTTCAATTTCTTGGAAAGCACCAAAGAACTTGATATTTTTGAAGTCGCCCTGTATATCCTCAGTGCTTGCAGTAATCATTTTTCTTTATAGTAGACTAATCAATTGTATGAACAATTGATGCATTCTCGATAAGGTTATATTGACGCAGCTCAAAATTATTATTCTATAGATTCACGCAAAAAACAAAAGCTTCGTACGAACAATTTTCACGATTCGTCACAAATGGCGCTGTATTCTAATATGAATTTTCCGTCGGAAAGAACTTGTAGTATTCGTTCCATTAATCCTTTTCAATTAATGGGTATATTGAACCAGAATACCAAGAACAAATAATTTCGCCATTTCCAAATGATCAACGGCAGTACATGTACTGAGAACAAACAGTTCAACAGGAAATCATTAAATGAACTAAAACTGAGTAAAAATGTTCATTTCATCAATAGTATTGATACCCTTATAGACCTCACTGATCCATGCGAAACATTAGAAAGTAATTAAGAAGTGATAAATGCAGCCAATGAGTATAACCAATAATGCCTCCGAAGTGGAGCCTGGACTATTCAGCCAATAGGAAAAACTAAATCGAAATATTCTTGTCACAAATGGCGCTGTATTCTAATATGAATTTTCCGTCTGAAAGAACTTTAAGTAGTCGTTCTTTCAATCCTTTTTAATTAATGGATATTTTGAACCAGAATACCAAAACAAAAATAATTTCGCCTTTTCCAAATGAACAACGGAAGTACATGTATTGCAAACAAACATTTCAACAGGAAATTTCATGTGAATGATTCATGGAACAGATACCTTTCAGTCGTTCAAACGGAAACTTTAGATTCGATTCTAGAAAACTTCTGTTTTCTTTGCTGTTAAGTACGAATCTGTTATTATAAAATAACATTTGAAATTCTGAAGTTGTTTTCCGTCCCTCTCTCCACTAGGGCGAAATATGTAGACCTTCATTTCAATTTTTACTGAAAACATTTTTGACTGATTCTACATAAAAAATTCACCCAGTCTAATAATTTCTGTCATTAATGAATAGGTATGCGTTTCAGATAAATAATATATGTATTATCAAAAAAAAATATACAGAATTTATGATGTTCTCATAGACATCAATCTTTGCAGACACATCTACAAACTGTTTGGAATTGACTGTGACCATTCACATTTTTTTTCCATTATCTATAAAACATCCATAACTCTGTTCAACATTTTAATGGCCCCTGGCTGATAAAATGAAGACAATATTTTTTCGGCTCCTTCTGAAATCCGATTAATCAGAGATGATTAATGTACCCATGAAATATTCATTCTTGTATCTTTAGTCAGCATCCATTTCATCCTCTGAAGACAAATTACCCGGATTGATGGCAGATGAGGCGAATTGAAAATTTTCCAGACGACGTGATACGTCCATATAGCGGTTTTGACTGCAATACGCCGCCGTTGGAAGATATAGGGGTGCCTTGGGTTTATTATTAGATCCCCTTAGATAAACAACAAGGGAAACGCATCTAGGCTCACTAACCAGAGACTTAGGGATAATACAGAGGGAGTAATAAGAGTTATGTCTGAGTTTGGGATTGCTGAATGATATTTTAAGTGATTTATACCGCTTTGAATGTCACACGAAGGCTTATTCTGAATTTGAATCAACTGGAATGAGATAGATTAATATTATGCTGGGTATTATTATTCCATCGAAGGATTGGTTGTTTATGGAAAATGTTTTCCCTTGATCTGGAATCATAGACTCGAATGTACGCATAGTAATAAGTTCACCTTCTTCTTCAAACTATTTAACACCAATAACAAAAGATATTCGTAAAGCTAGTTGTCTGAGTCGTTTGCAAAGTCACTATGGGGGTAATAATCTTCACATCTCCGAACTTGAGGCTTTTCTTTAACTTTAAACAGTTACACAATAACTGAAAATTACCAACCAATGTGTGTGACACTATGTTTCCTTGTTCTTGGCTTCTGAATAAGGCTATTATCTTCCGAGAAATTCCAATTTACCAGGTACACAGCTCGCATACCAAATTGTATCATTATTAAACAATCAACCTGAATTCATCTTTTGTATAAAAACAAATCATTAACGCCTGAAATTTCAAGTCTGATCATGACTAACGCCCATCCTTAAAAGCTGAAATTTATTTGGGGCCATTTACAACACAAACTCGGATAATCGTATAAGTTGAAGATGTTACTGTCGGATTTCACATATGCCTACTTATGCGTTTCGTCCCTGGCACACACACACCGGACTCATCAGTGTGACATTGGTATATTTGTGTGTGCCGTGTTACAGACGCTTGGGGAATTTATTATTATCGGGAGCCGCCGGGACTCGAACCCGGAACCTTGTCACATCTCGGTGAGTGAGTCTACACTCTTAAACTCTAGGCCACCGAGTGCCGTGTTTATTGTTGCTATGTGGAGCTTTATGAGAAGCTGCCACATTACAAAGACACGCAGACCAACAAGCTGACATGAAACCAAAGTTGTTCAGAATGGTCTGAAATTTGAGAGCGGAAATTTTGTATTCTGAACCATAATTTTTTTCATTTCAGGAGTGACCACAAGGTTTCTTCTGCTTTCGGAGGATTTGAATGCTATATAGTAGTCAACTCTCGTATATAAGTTTTCCATTCACAGAAAACTTCATTTTTTTCAAAACAAATTAAATTTTCAATTACGAATAATGACATTTTATGGAATGTCGAATTTCGTTATCCAAATATCGACTTATAGTGTCTTTTTATGTTTTCCGAAAGTCATACACTACTCCATCAGAAATTTTGGTATTTCCAAGTTTTTCCGTCGGTTTTTCGATGATTCTTGAATTTTAGTATTCAGAATAAGAATAAATATGCAAAGATACAGGTAATCTATTAATATAACTATCCGGACTGATGGCGGGATATGGTGAAATATTTCTATTTACTATAAAATACTTGATTGATTTTTCGATCTGGCTACGTAGCTGCTTTTTTGGTATGATGGTCTTTAGGATGCAAAATCATTTTCTTCATAACTCGGCGTATCATTATAGACTTTAAAAGTAATTGGAGGAAAACATTTTATTGCAAAATATTCATCTTTTTTTATATGAGCCATAAAATTTTCCCAAAAGTCATAGTCTAAATCATTGAACGAACTAAAACTGAGTAAAAATGGTCATTTCATAAATAGTATTCATACCCTTATAGACCTGACTGATCCATGCGAAATATTAGAATGTAATTAAAAAGTGATAAATGCAGCCAATGACTATAATCAAAACGCCTCCGAAGTGGAGCGTGGACTATTCAGCCAATAGGAAATACCAAATCGAAACATTCTTACTTCAAAGACGATTTGCTAAATACTGTGCTTTATTTGAGAGTATTGTCCGGCAATAATTTCCCTGGCTCCAAGGAAATTTCTGATAACTTAGACTACCCTTGTATAATTGCAACATTCTGGCTTCCTCCAAGTCTCTTTGGATATACTAACTATACCTGCACAAACTCTGACTCAAGAAATAAGACAATTTTCTTATCAAATTTTATTTGTGTTTCAGATTCGACAAACCTGAGGAAATCCAAGACACTTAACATTGTGGGTAAGTAAATCGTGTTCATACAATAAATGTCGAACTCAAAATTTCTATCTAATAAATAACAATTCTTTTCGCCACTGTGGCTCCAGAACTACCAATGTTTCAATTAATAGAGTGGTCCCTACTATAGTTGAGGACGAAACAACTGATAAACCACGAAAAAAAGCTCGAAATCATCTTCATTTTTAAATAATCTGACAGTGCAATAAAATTTCGAGGAAATTTCAGCCAATCTATTCGGTGCGCCTTTATTGGAAAATCAAAAGTAGGGCTATCCAGTGATCCCTGCCTTGTACACCTCGACATCTCCGTAGCGTTACTTGGTGGAGAATCATCACAAAATGAAATATACTTATTCTTTTTCTTCTTCTTAACATCGTACATCCTCTAAATCAATCGTGCACAAATGAAATAACGGACCGCAGGAAAATAACCCCATTATAGATTATTGCGTTAAGCCCCCCTTCAGATATGAAACCGTAATATAATGTGATAAATCGTGCATCTCATCAAATATAATAATTAACTCGGATGGCTCGCGTTCGGAGTTCCACGTTTGCGATCCCAACTTCGGGTAATTAACCTTCTGCTTGGCCATTCCATTAGACTGAGCCGATAATCACACGCAGTACGCGTTATAACGTGTCTCAGTCCGGATCGGAAATTAATTCCGAGCGCACCCGGAACAGCAACATTGATTATATTAGCCAGAAGGTCGAACGCGTAAGGCGGAATGTTAGGGAGAAAGGGGTTATTTATGTATGTGCGGAGATGCTGAGGTGGTACGTTTCAGAATATGCCGGTTTGAACATGACGAATTTTACTAAACCAATATATAAAAAGATTCTTTCGAGATAGAGTAATACAAAAAATTATGAACTTCAAACAATAAAGCATGTGTAGATAAAATCTCAGTATTAGCAGAGGAAACGTATGATACCAGAGTAAAGATAAAAACCTCAGCAAAAACTCTGTCTTCTCGTATATGTGTTGTGATTGGTTTATGTATTTGTTCACAGAATAAGCTGACATATTTATATTG
This sequence comes from Harmonia axyridis, assembly GCF_914767665.1. Taxonomy (NCBI): domain Eukaryota; kingdom Metazoa; phylum Arthropoda; class Insecta; order Coleoptera; family Coccinellidae; genus Harmonia; species Harmonia axyridis. Next base: position 20,827,040 of record NC_059507.1, read on the forward strand.
AATATATTGATCCAAACAAAATCTTTTCCATCCTTCCTCTTCACCAAAAGTTGATGACATATATAATAATTAAATCTGGAATAAAAAAAAGACCATATTGGGATGTTGTTGTATGGGTTACTTGAGAGATAATTTAGCTATTATTACTACTACTAGTAATCCGGTCATCTTAGGGCCGGTATTATAATGGATGGTTGACCGTCGGTGAAGCTTAACCGAGAGTCAACTACCAAAATTCGTTTTCGTATTATAAACGTCAAACTATAGGTTGAGCTCGGACTCAACTGGAAGTTGATCCACTTGGTGGAAAGGGTAAAGGTTTTGCCTCGAACCGACGCTGACGGTTGGGGAAGATACGGATATAATCTTACTTTTATGTTTATTTCTAGATGATGCCTATAGGCATCATGATCACTAGTTTCTATAGAAACTAGGAATTAACAAAAAAACAAACAAGTACAAGCTGAAATTTCATAGAAAGTCTCTTTGTTGTATGGAAGAGAAGGATTCGTGTTCTGGCATAAGAAGTACGATTGGTCATTGTGGCATGTGCTATATTGCATAATATGGCAATAGAAATGAAAGAATTTAATCCAGTAGATGATCCAATACAGAACTTGAAAATTATTTTTGGATCTTTTTTTTGACTCTTAGGTTCTTGAATTTGGGCTGTTCAACTGTCTGTTCAACATCGCATGAATAACTTTCAAACTGACCTATTTTTTCTATTCAAAAATGTTAGGGATTGATTCCACCTTCATGGGGGTGTTTTTTTCGGAACAAACTCATGATTGAAATTCGTACTCTTCAAAACAGAAGTTGAGGTTTCCTTAAATCATCGAAAATTGTTCGGCTCTTAGTTCTGAGGAGAGTCAAATGTTCCTTTGGCTAACCTGTACCTAGTATTGGTCTTTATTATATGATTCTTCTCATACGTTATACGTTATTCGCCTACAAACAGGTAACTAATGAAACAAAAAATTAGGAATGCACTTATGTACATTAGGTTTGAGACTTCAGGACACCCGTCATTCCTGCGTCAATTGCGCCCTTGAAGAAACAACACACAGAAAAGTATATGGGTATTTGTGGTCAATTGGTGCTTCGAGCTCCCAAAAGCTCGTTGCTTTCCCAATTTTTTAATTCTGCCAACGTAGCGCGGGGTGGGGGGTTAGGAAAACGCTGAATATGCTCGGAGATACGGCATAAAGTATGGTCGGCTGTGCGAGTAAACAAAGGCAGGAGTATGGCCCAATTTTCGTCCTACATCGAGATTGAATCAAGGAAAACATTGTTCGGTTTGAAATTAGCGGTTGTGGCATTCCTGGAACGCTTATCGCCGGCGTGCCCGCGTCCTAAATCAACTGGTAGGCGTTCTGAAACGCGGAACGGGTTGAATTATGGGGTATTTTCGGGAGTTTGGCTGGGTCTGATGCGCAGACTCTTCGGTCACTACGAATGTCGGAGGTGGATGAGGAAATGTTAGGTTTGAGAAGGAGGTGGACTGAAAATGAATAAATATGGTCAAGTTAGTAGGGATTCACGGCTTGGCTTGATATTCAAGTGACTTGACTTGATATTCAAGCTACTTGACTTGTGCTTGACTTGAAATCAACTCAAGCTCAAGTTAAGTAGTAGTTTTCCAATGTTGAGTAGAATACTCAATAAATACTTGACTTGACATTGAAAAACTACTACTTGACTTGAACTTGAGTTGATTTTAAGTCAAGCTCAAGCCAAGTAGCTTAAATCAACTTATTGATATCAACTATGGTAAATATCAAGCCAAGTAGCTTGAATATCAAGTCAAGCCGTGAATCTGTAAAAGTAAGGAGCTTCTCTTGTGCCCTTATTCACCAAATATACTAATTTACTCAGTTGTGGTCTCCAAGGGTGCAATTGTTTATTTGCACAACTGTTATAGAATATAATTCTTCTTATTTCGAGTTTGATGGCAAAATTTTAGTATTCCGTGACTTGATATGTAACAGTCAAGGTTCCCACAAACCAACGCGGCAATCGCGAATATTCGTAACTCATCTGAGCCTGGATCCTACTTATCTTTTATCTATTGATAGTTCCAGGGCCGTCGCCAGCCAAACTGCCGCCCTAGTTTTGAGACCCAATTCAACACCCTAACAAAAGCTGAATCTGTATAATGCTAATTAATCAATTAATAATGAATAGTCGGGCTCCAGGGCCCACTTCGGCATCTATGCCGCCTCGGCAAAAATACAAGTAGGTACCCTTGCAGGTTTTGTTGGTATGTACTATGCAAACGAGCGAGGGGGGTTTAATTGGAGAATTTGTATTCATAGACTCAGTGTGGAAAACTACACAATTTTTTATGAAAAGTTTTTTTGGGAAAAAAAATGTATTTGAAGTGTGATTATTCTTTATGGATTCAAATGTAAATCGAATAGATGATTTAAAAAGCAAGGAATGTAATAAATAATAAACGTGCTCAACTGAATTCTTAGGAATAAATGATGAAATATATTAATTGAATTCAGGTTCCAGATTCTTCTGCTGAGTTCCGACTTCATTAAACGCTCGAACAGTTCGTTTTTTATTTCTTTGATATGATTAAAGAAAACAACCGGATGATCGAATAGAGATCGGTACAGAGATGTTCAAGATTGGTGAATTCGATAAAAACAATCATTTATGAAATTCGTTGAAATTAAAAAAATTATTTAATTTATTCTTCCAAGAATCCTTATTTTTCGGAAAAAGTAGAGCTCCATTTTTTGCCGCTCCTCTAAAACGGGCCCTGCGGTTTCAGGTTTTTCTGCTCAGTTTAGACGTCACAAAAAGATTGGACATTTTATTTGTTGTTTTTAAGATTATCGAGAAAACAATCGGATTAGAGGGATGAACTATTATTTTGAATTCGAATGCGTCCACGCTAGTTAATTGTTAATTTGATATAAAAAATAAAAAATATTACAATATAATGAAATGTGGTATGTAATAATAAAAGTTCGTATAATTCTTAAGAAGCCCAAGTTGGAAATGAATCGTTTCTCTTATATTTTGCATTGCATTCTGAGAAATCAACGTTCTGATCGGAGAATTGAAAAGAAAAATTATCCAGAAGCCGCCCCAAGTGGCAATAAAATTCGGCAACGTTTAGCTGATGTTGCTGTTTTTGCTAACCGGATTAAATTTGATTCGGTTCTTTGAATTTCTACACATGTAATTTTGTTGATCAAGCTATGAATAGATTAGTAGGATCCAGGCTCAAATGCGGTACGGATATACGCATATGCTGCTTTGGATTGTGGGAGCCTTAATACTGGCAACACCTGGTTTCGGGGGCATTCAAACTGAATAAAATAAAACAAAGTAATTTCCACTAAACTATTTAATTGTTAGCAACAATTGTTTCGCAACACTCTGGCTTTATCAGGCTACATTTTTGATTGAACAGTCCAAAATGTAGGATGTACTATTTGAAATAAGTCCGATATCAACGTTTGAATGAGTCATCAATGTCTCATTTTGAAGGCCCAATACAATTCTCAATGATTCTCAAAAAGTCTCAGTCGCTGTTTTACTAGTTTATACTTTCAAAATCACATTTAAATTTTGGAGTAATTAGCTTTTTCCAAATACACTCCAATTTAAGAACTCAACAATGGAAATATCTCGAAAACGTTGAGTTTTAAGCATGTGAAATTTCGAGAAAACTTTGTTTCATTCATTCCAAGCAATCTGAAGTGAAGAATGAAAAAACATATGTTTGGTCATTTACACTTTTTTTAAAAACTCTGTGTATTTCCGAACAATTTGTTAGTGTAGCTATAATGGAGCCTAAAAATATTGTGTCGAACAATATTCAATATTTTTCTCCAATTTTCTATGGTTCTGGTAATGCTTTCCTCACCAAGTTTTGAATCAAAATATAAGATATTCCAGCATTCTCCTCAAATTTTCTATGGTATAATTTTTATAGTTCTGATTAGGTGATCAGCTCAAAATTTTTTTTGGAACATTCTTGATATACATACAAAATTTGGACTCGGTCGGATCTGTTGTCACTAAAATATCAGGTTTTTGTTTTTCGATATTCTATTTGAATTTTCTGTTTCTGGTTATGGCTTCGACATGAAACGTAAAATGGTTATTTTCTATATATACAAGCAAAATATGAATCCGATCGAATTTGCAATCACGGAAATATTGTTGGATCTTTGCCCATTATGGTATATTCTTTATGATTCTGATTTGAAATAAACACACAAATTCCCAACCACGTCGTTTTTGTGGTTACAGAAATATTAGGTAATTTTTGTCGATATTCTTCTAGAATCTATGGTTCTGGTTCAGTGACCAACATGAAATTTTCCACGGAGCTTGAAATCGTCATTCTACATCCAAATGCAAATTTTCATCTCGATCGAATTTTCAGTTTTGTAATTAACACGATTATAAATACGGATTCACGGCTTGGCTTGATATTTAAGCTACTTGGCTCAATCTCAATTAACTTGAGCTTGACTTGAAATCAACTCAAGTTCAAGTCAAGTAGTAGTTTTTCAATATCAGGTCAAGTATCTATTTCTTAAGTACTTGACTTGACATTGAAAAACTACTACTTGACTTGAACTTGAGTTGATTTCAAACTCAAGCTACTTGAGCTTGAGCTGATTGAATATCAAGCCAAACCGTGAATCCCTAATTACAAAATTTCTATTTATCCATTAACGAACTTCACCTCAACGGTCAAAATTTGAAACTAACTTAAAAATTTCGAGTTTCTAGATCTTTCGTTTCAAAATTTATCGTGTATACGACTGGACGGACAGAATCGAATTTGGGTCAGAGGAAAGATTCATCATCAGTGAGTCGAACCTTAGCGTTTTAAACCGACATTCGACTATTCCAGAAATAAAAACATTGTTACGCAATGATAAAGCAATCTATCTGCAGAACGAGCCCTCAAAAACGGCAGCGAACGTCTACAAATATGTATGTTTTTGGGTTTATATCTCCCGTGAGAATTGTAAACCTGGATTAATGTCCGGGTAGCTAGCCGCGCGATACAGATCGACGCACGCGTCCGGATTTGCGTGTTTTCCAGTTTCGAGGGCGACAGATAAACAAATAGACCTGGTTGTGTCAGGGGGTGTAAAGTTCCCATGGACGACGATGCCAGTTCGAAGTTGTTGGAGCGTGGGATACGAAACTTCTACGGCGACTATATCCTCGTTTCGAGATGAGATGGCGTTGAAAAGAGTAGGTACACCCGGTAGCAGCTGGAATGTTTCAATGATTTAGGTAAACATGTTTTTCAGGATGGTCGATGATTGAAAATTCGGCTATTCAGAATAAAAAAATCAATGTAGAACTAGAGTTGCACAAGTTTGACTTGAATGTTTGAGATTAACTCCAGTTTGACTTGAAATTGAATCAAACCCAAGTTAATCTTTCTAACAAATGATTCAAGTCAAGTCAAATGGTTACAGGTTTAAAAATTCAAACTGTTTGGTAAACTACTAAATTTCATTAATTCAAATCAAAAAGAATAATACATTATTTCAAACTTTTTTTTAACAACTCCAACTTGTCACCTCAAAATTCTCCGTGAAAAGTGAAGTTCTTGCTTCAGTACTTCTTACAAATTAAGTGAATGCTGTGAAGGAATCTGGCACTAGAGCCCCCTGCAATAAAAATAACAAGTACAATGAAACAAACCAAATATTTTTAATTTCATGAATAAAGGAGCTGCCGTCGAAAAACTATTTTGACAATTTTGGATCCAACGTTTTATGTTGTTACTCGTACTACCACAAATACTACTTGATCCAGAAAATCTCGCGAAAATTCCACTTCATACAATTGTTTTTGGCCCAATTGATGTCATCGAAGAACGAGTTCCACTATTGGCATTTTATACCGTTGTTCTTTATTTTAAATAATCTGCACTTTCCAATTTTCATTGTTTTGGAATCGCCAGCCGCAACATAAAAAAAACGGATGTTTCTTTTTTTTGTTGATTAATTTTACCTCGTCTACAGATTTGTTTTCATATTTTTCAAAAGCAGACTCAACTTGTTCTGGTACGTATTCCGAGCTACATGAGAGCTACATGAAAAAGTTAAAGTTAAGACACAACGCACAACAAACACTCTAAAAAAACGAAACGAGCCAAGCGTATCCTTCTCAATATGAACTATAAGGAGCAGCAGAGTACAGGTTCAGACACGTTGTGAAATATTATATTCAAACTTCAAACTGTTTGAAGAAGTTTAATTTCAAGCCAAACCACAAGATACAGAAAGCATGTCAAGTCAAACTTTTTCACATAAGAGTTTGATTTTCAAGTCAAGTCAAGTTTGTGAGTAAAATCAAACTAGTTTGACTTGAATGCATCTCTATGCAGGACATACCCCTAAAGCTTCATTGCTCGTATACCGCTGAAATCGAACATGGTCCTTTATTTTCATTAATGGGGATCGATTTTCGATTCCATCGACCTGGTGTGGCTTTCCTCAGATCAGTTTAAGTTTTTGCTCCCTTGGGTTTTCCAATAGAAATTATAACATTTATAATGGTTGTAACTTCAACAATGTGCATTATTTTTGCCCTTTCTTATATTATTTGCGTTCAGCAGGTTATACCAATCAATCATGGAAAGATACAGTGAATCGACTCACTATTAGTCGTATTGTAGACAAATTTGAACTAGGAACCAAATACGGTTCAGTACTGGTAGCGGAACTTTTATGTCGTGTAAGGAAAATTCACATTCAAACTTGTCTCCAATACAACAAATGATGACCACCTGAATAAACTAAATAATGTCGTCTATAAATTCTAATAATAATAAACTAAATATATCATACATATATATTATTGTGAAGGAATAGACCCAAAGTTGTCAATTTTTGATATATATAAATACTTCTTAAATTTCTCCCATTCTTCACAAATGAGCACTGATTTCGATAAAACAATTTCTAAACGTTATTGAAGCGAGTTATTTCTGTTGGCAAACCCGTTATCACAGTTAAGATTCGTTACAACCACAAACTAGAGGATGATGGGAAACAAAGTAATTTTTACAAATTTTACAATGTATTTATGAAAATTACTTTGTTTTATGCCATCAATAGATAAGCACCGAATCCATTAAATACAAAGTAGAGGTTTAAAATTCAAAACCAAGAGAAAATTAAATATAGACACGTTGTAGAACACTAGATGACAGCCGTACAGCAATGGGAACTCAGAAATAAGACATTCCTCTGGAGAAATAGTCTCGAGATATTGTAAGCTTAAAGATTCGTTGAATTTTCTCTATTTCATGCAAGCTGTCACAAGCTGAACTGAATTATTATGAGGCTGTGGACATGGCAATGTATTATAAAACCCACTTGATATTCTCAAATGCTATCTGCCATTGAACTGTTTTTCATGTGAGAAGTAATGATTTTATGCTAGTTTGAAAAGCCTTCTACGTTTCTGCCACACCGCGTCATATACCTAAAGTTGTGGGTTCCAAAAGTATGGAAATCATGTAAAGCCCATTTGTTTTTTTTCAACACAAAAAGTACCCACTTATATTAGTAAACACCGACCACAACTTGATCTCACGTCTTGAACGATTTAAACCAATAATGCTCAAAATATTATTACGATTTTCGTTTCAATGCCATTCCTCATAATGCTAAAATTTCAACACAAAATCCTCTGTTGGAATTCAAAGTGTAGGTAATAAGAATGAGTTATTGCAAGCAATCTATCTCTCTGCAAGAACCGTTGTGAAAAACTCTCAACTGGGCAATTTTCTACGATTCCCATGGTACTCTACTTCAGTTTTTCACAGGTTCACTCAACTCGCGCTCTTTAATCTTTACTCGTTTCGTATGGTCACGATCACAGGAAAGAACCGTTCTCTTATAAAGGCGAACAAATATTATTGCTCTTTGTCCTCAACTGTACCAGATGCATTTGGACATAACCAAGCAAAGGTATTTTATGTTAATGACAGCGACCTTTAGACTTTAACTATGTTAAAGGGCAGATCTGATAAGATGGCATCATAACGATGAAAAATACTTCTTGATTTTGATTATAACAGCCACAGCAAATTCTTTTTTACTAGTGATGGACCCTTCGTCAATTTTTGACAAACTATTCGAAAGATCTGTCATTATATTTCTTGAATTTATAAGTTGCACGACATTTTCACCTTCTTTAACTTCGAAAATATGAAAACAGTTAATGACAATACTAAAATTATTTAGACCATAGAGTTATGAATATAATATAGAGGGAGAATACCCAATTTTTACATGTCCCGAACACGGTAAGAATACGTTATCGGATTGTGATTGTATTTTCAAATCCACAATTATACTATATCATTATGATTGTATATTAGTTAGTAATACTATTAGTATATTATGAATGTATATTAGTATAATGAATGAATATTTATTTGAGTGATTCTCATTAAATATCCGAATTTGAATATTTGGAATTCGATATTTTTCCTTATTGTCGAATTTATAGTATTCTTCTTATTAGTATTCTTATCTCAAGAATAGGTTGAAACTGACTACTTTCAAAACAAAATGTATGGTTTTAGGTTCAAAATCAGATTGTAAAAAATTTCATATTATATTATAGATTATGTCTCAGAGATTAAATATCTGGGTGTTGTATTGGATCCGCAGTTGAGTTTTTCTCTGCACATTGACTATACGTGCAGGAAATTAGGGAAGAAAAATTCATTTTTTGCTCGTATTTCTGCCTTTTTGTCGGAGAGGACAAGGAGACAGGTCTTCAATACAATCATTATGCCCCATTTTAATTATTGTTCTGCACTGCTGACATCATGTACACAAGGAGATATAAGTAGACATCACATCAATTTATTCTACAGAATAAATTGATGAGAATAATCCTAAGATGTAGTGAGTTCACACCTGTAGTAGTCATGCATAATGAATTGAACTGGTTACCTGTGGAAAAAAATATCAAAAAGGCCAATCTAACCCTAATTTACAAGATATAGCATGATGTTGTATCACGATATCTGAAAGATTTCTTAGAAAAAAGAGGAAATTTTAATGACTACAATATTCGGTCAGCAAAAAACTTCAATATCTGCACAGTGAGAACAACTTTTTTACAGAAGTCCTTGTTCTGTGCTGGTGTTCGTTAAAATAATGGTCTCCCAGAGAAAATTATGACGTCACCATCTTTGGGTGCATTCTGCGGAAGATTAAATGGCCACTTGAGAGAAATGTGAATAATTATATTTTTGTTGTGTTGATTTTCTATTTTTTGTTCCAGCCGGGTGCTAAATGAATATTATTATTATTATAAGTATGCAGAATTTTCTATAGCTACCTACTGAAATCCAAAGTTCGGCAACTATTGCTCTCCTAGTGTCATCCGTTGTTTCACTTTGTTTGGCGCGTTTGAAGTTTGTTTTCCGAATTTTTGATATATTTATCTCAATATATTATGAGTTGAAACGTTGATTCACTATAGGACATAAGAAGTGCGTTTTGGAGAAACTGGCGAATTGAGTGAAATATGGTATCACTGATATGTTTTCATTTCCGCGCGCTTCATTTCAAATTTGATAGTTCATGTTGGGGACAAAATTTCCTCCTAAACATGGCATATGCTCCCTCTATATATGTTTATTACTCTGAGGATTGGACGCGCCAACAATTATTGATTTCTGTTACTTGATTTAGTATTTGCTTTAGCTACTTGACACATGTTAATTCGCCTTTAGTGTTAGTATATGATATCTGGAGTCGATGTTGCCAAAATGTGCACTAAGTACTTCAGTATCACTCGAGAAAAAATCCGCTATGAATTTAGCCAGCGTTGCAGCGTATATCATCATCAGCAGAAGTGTGGAGATGGCATTAAAAAGGTAACAAAAACGCCATCCAGACCGGAGCGTATGTGTTGGACTCTTGTGTACGGTATATCATGTCCCAGGCCAACTTCGCATGGTTGTTAATTTTAATAAATCCCCATTAGTGTTTTAAATGTGGTCGTAATGGTGGCAGAGTGGGCGATGGCCGTAGCATGCCACACTGGCGTTTGTTTTATGTGCGTTGTACGTTTCCTAACTAGCTAATTGCATCCATCATTTCTGATGATAATTACTCTAGGTAAAATACAATTTCGGTGTGTGATGAGGATTAGCTATTTATGATATATGACCCATATTTATGGCAGGATCGGAGTTAACGTTGATATTGAATTCGTGTAGAGCAAGAAGTTTCTGATTATCTACTAAAATGCGATTGGAACCGCTAACATCACAGTGTTGGTTGCCGATTCAAACATATTTTAACGTCTTTTCTAACCTAACAAATTCTAGAGTTATAGATTCATAAAGAAGTGCAGAATGGAATATAGCGAGTGTTATTTTAGTCATTTTTCTGCATAAAAACGGCGCTCCATAATATTCAATCGTGTACGCGTGGCTGTAACCAAGCTACGAGCTTGAGAAATTTGTCACAATTATGAAGCATTAGTCAATGTCCGCGGTATATTCGGCGAAAAATTTTTTGACAAAAAATTCATAACTCAACACAAAGAAACATTTATTTATTTGTTGAAAGTGCTGTTAGTGAAAGTACGAGTACAATTCAATTGTACTTGTACTTTGCTGTCCTCTACTATAGAAGATTTATTACCACGCATAACATTTATGATCATGTTGTGGTGTTCTTGATCGAGATTCAAGTATGGTTTTATAGAATTTTGATAGTTATGACTAGATATTTTCAGCAATTGTTGTTATATTACAGCACTTTTCGCCAAATCGGTAAGAGCATTTGATCTATTCGAATTATTTGTTATCTTTTTATCCTTTACATTCAAGTCAATTGTCTCAGCAGCAGATTTAGTCTATCCATTTATAGTATTTCTTCCAACAGGTACATTATCGTATCATTTGTTAGGTTCGATTTGGTTTTAAAAACAATCTTGGTGAGGCAATTTTGTCTTCTCGTTTTGCTATCAGTTCATAAAAATGACTTTCAGAAGCTTTTAGAACCAACAAATGTAATCTGCTGTAGAGTCATCGTTATTTTCTCGATTTGAAAAAATCCTCCAGATTTCTATCAGCAGCAATATGGTAAAATTTACGCATAAGACATTTTCATCCCATAGCAATATTCTTTTGTTAATGAAACTGAACTGAACTTACGTTTAGATGGATCTGCTTGTAGTTTTTTCCTGATTGCATCGCGGGCATCTCAGGCTGGTTTGAATACTATGTTGTTAAACAGGTCAATCACAATATTATAATTATTCTCGTAATCATTATATTACTTTTCTTGCAAGAGTTTGCACGAAAGTTCCATATTGTCTTTCTCTCTTTCTCATGTTGAACAATTTTTTAGTATCAACTCCAATCATTTTTTTGAGCTTCTATGTTCATTTGAATCATATTCTCGTTCGCAGCAGAATTCCATGAATGTTCATCAAATATATTTCTGACTGTTTCTTGTATTTCTAGGGATTTTTTCTTTGATAAGTGCATTCATTCTTTGAACATTCGTATTGCCAAAACTTGACATTTTGAAATTTATTTCAAGTTGTCAAACTCAATCGAATTGTCATAGTGATTGATAATTGCATTGAACAAATCATCGAGAAAAAGGTACCGATTGATAAAATCACGAGTCCTTTAGGACTAGTATCTTGTTGTTGTTGATGTTTATCTTGTTTGAAAGTTTTTACCTTGGAAGATAAAATTTGAAGAACGAGTTGTAGGTATTTGGGAAGATTATTTTTCTCAACACTTTAAATGTTCAATATCGGTACTCTTGGGTGGTGGCACTGAATCGGTTCGAGTTAATTTTTCAATGCACTTGGAAGCATTTTAGGCTATCAATAATGACAAATTCAAAGTAAAATTTTGACGTTTCAATGAGAACAAGGTATTATCGATGAGAAAGCAGTATTATCAGTTTAATCCCGAATGATTGGCTAGGCTAGAATAATGCTTTCTATTAGTTGAAACCAAAGGCACAAAAAACCTCAACAACACAAAGTATTTCTACAATTTTAACTTCACAAAGGCTTCGGAGCTCCAAATCGGGACGTAAGGAAAAGTATTCATCTCACCGTAACGACCATTTTGGAACTTCTTGATTTAAATTGTTTCATAGGTATGACGCAAAACGACAATAGTTGAATGGTTGTTGGAACTCTCAAACAATTTTTGTTGATTAATGTTAATTTTTTTATTTATTTTTTTTTTGATATTCATGTTAGTGTATTTTATTTACATTGTGTTTGTTTTTTCTTCGTGCAATTCCATCTATATATTTACTTTTTTGCTTGAATTACTACGATTTTCATCTATACTTGTATTGTCTTAATCACATATTTGTGGTTTCATCTACGTATATTTCCATTTTTTAATAAATTTCTGTATATTTTGCATGTATATATCGAACATAAACAGGAACTCAGAATTCGTTGCCAACTTTTATTAAAACAAAAAGGATTACAATATTTCAAACTGTCACTATCAAGGAAATTTTCAAATAATGAACTTGATATCCAAACCCAACCTGAAAATTTCAAGTTTCTAGGCATTTCATTTCAAATGTTATCATCTCATCTGTTAGAAGGCATTCCCGACGAAAATTCGAAGACTACAGATATTATATGACGAACGTGAACTCAATGCTAAGGTACCTCTGGCCTGTCCTTGAGGCTGTCCGCGCCTCAAGAATCAACAATCACACATTGAATTCTTCCCATTTTTCTCAAGACAAATCTCTCAGTCCCCGCATAAAAGACGAAAAGCAATGGGGCAGAAAATCAGCTCGGCTCCCTTCAGCCTTTTCACACAGACCCAACTTCCAAACGTACAAAGAGAGTCATTAGTGTATTTTATCGCGTATTATTCTGTTGATTCCCGGTTTGATTCCAATGAATCACCGGGGGATGCCGCAGGCAAAATGGCTTCCGGAGGCGATTACGTCGGAAGAATATGATACTTTCACACGCGCTAGAGTGGTCTTCGATTCTTGGAGTTGACGGGGTAATATAATGGGTGGCATTGTCACCAGCACACGAACGGCTTTGGAGAAGACCTCCGTTGGCGTCAACGTTCTGTGGAGATGATGCTCCTTTCAGAGAGGCTTAATGCTCTCTTGAGAGCCATCCCGGAGACGTTGATACTCTGATGTATATTTGCCTTTTCCTAGGGATTATGTTGTTGATTGAATTGTGTATGACCTACTTGGAGGAATGTTCAGATATAAGTAAGATGCGGTTATACCTTTGGAATTAGGAAAAATTGCTGTTCGAATTATTATATAACTGTATTCATATTGATTTTCTTGGTTACATTCAGTACTATCAATTATCCTTGATTTTGAATTGAGAGGCAGTTCATCAGGCAAAAGTAGATTCTTGATTTCTTTTTCAGAAATTATCTTCGGCACCATTAACATTCGTTTCCTTATTATTATTGTTGTAATGACTAGTGGTGGATATAAGCTCAAAGTAGGAAGTCTTCTTTGTTTTTATTTATGTTTACCTGACGTTGAGCCTAATATTTGGGCTTCTTCAAATGCTAAAATTAATACACATATATTTGAATTACTATACGAATACTAAACAACATTATTCAAAATTAGCAACATTGAGACTAACTTTCCTATCTCGAAAAAACACACGTACAAAAAGATATCTTGTTGCGTTCGTTATTATATTAATTATGTCTTTTTCAATTTTTTTGTTATGTCTATATTATTCGAGAATCGAGATATAATCTCAGGATGTATAAAGGTTATTATCATTTAACTTCATAAGAAATAAGATTTGAACAAGGATAATAAATATTCATTCCCTGATAAACTGCCTTTTATTTCAAATTCATGGATAATTGAGATAATATAATAATAACCAAAGAAAATCAATATTAACTACAACAAAATGAAAAAACATTTACATATTTTGAAATTGTACTTATTGTATTGAATATTTGAATAAACTCATTATATACATGATGAGTCTTAAAATTGTATGTACATACATTGAATTTAACCTAAAATTCTTCCCATAAATGCAACCCTTTTTTCATTCACCATTTTCCAAGATCAGGCAAGATACAGGCTGTTTGTTTTATCTCTGTCGGATCATTCATAGAATAAAATCAATTTGAGTGTATAGTTTGTCGTACCTATTTTTTCTTCAAATGAGTATATTCTCTTCCACTTGCAATGGCTTCCAAGTCATAACCTCAACAATTCTGTACGATATTAGCAAAAAGACAGCAATTACGGAAAAAATAGTGTCTCAAATAGTCAATAATAGAATTATTTTTCGTTTTCTTTCTTACTTAACTAGCCATTTTGAAAATATTCATGGTTTAATGATGAAAAAACGACAAATTACCTTTTAATAAGAGATTCACGGCTTGGCTTGATATTCAAGCTACTTGGCTTGAGCTTGACTTGATATCAACTCAAGTTCAAGTCAAGTAGTAGTTTTTCAATGTCAATTCAAGTTCTTATTCATTAAGTACTTGACTTAACATTGAAAAACTTGACTTGAACTTGGGTTGACTTCAAGTCAAGCTTAAGCCAAATAGCTTAAATATCAAGGCAAGTCGAGAATCCATAATTTCAATTATGGGTCCACCCCTAAATACGGAATTGCCTGGAATAGTTAAGGCAATGTTGCCGCGATTTTTCTATGATTGAAGTCATAAATTATTTATTTCGTTACGACGAACATGCAAAATAGGATTTTTTCGACAACTGTCATAACAATGAATGATTTCAAATTTCTCTCATTTTTCAGTTTTCTCTCACTTGATATAGATCATTAAAACCTCATTTTGAAAGCATTTTGTATTTCACTACATTAATCGATATGAATAGTTATTTATAATACAGGTGCAGAGGCATTGATATTCTTCCCCGAGTTCAAATTTCAAGAATGGGCCACAAAGAGGCGAGTTTTTAAATGAACGAGTGAACGGGACAATTTTGCATTCCGGAACTCAGTATCGGGACAAGTAATAAAAAAAGGGACACTAAATTTCATTTAAATTCAATGAAATATTTCCATAAATATCCTTTAATAATTTTTTCATTGAAAAATGTGGGTTGGTAGAGCAGTTTTCGGTACAGGTTTATGTTACAGGTCCTTAATGGAATTAATATATTGTTCATTATTTTACTTTAAGGTAAAAGATAAAATAGAGGCTGGCTTGCCGGATTATAACGCGAGCCCAGCCGTTTGAGCAAAAGCACTTGCTCTAAATTTATTTTATGCAAAATTACAAATGTAATCTCATTATTCGTGGATCTGGCAACGTCCATCCAATTAAATTATATAATTCATGGAACTTCTATGGTCACAATGATTGAGTTCTGATTATCCCGTGTTATTAACATCGAGAGGACAGGAGTGCATTAGCCCATTCTGAAACCATTAAATTTTTAAAACATTTGAACCGAACCGAATCGGAAAGAATGATAAATGAAAAAATTTATTCATAATACAATACAAAAGGCATTGATATCATTCCACGAGTTCAAAATTCTAAAAAAAAATCTAAATTTAGCCACGAAGTTGAAAGTTTTTAAATGAATGATTAGTAGAATGATCCTTCTGTTCGAATATTATACATTATTTCTTTGAATTCCATAAAATATTACATAAATATCGTTCAGCGATTTATGCATTGAAAAATGTGGTTTGACAAAAGATTTTTCCATATCCCAAATGTGATAGGTAATAGATAAAGCCGTGGTAGGAGAGTTCCGAGTAACAGCATATAAGAATAAAATATAACCATGAAATCTGTGTGAAACTGAGATATTCTCGCACGATTTTGTTCTACATGATGTAGCAGAATAGACTAATTAGCTATAGAATTATAGAAAAGTATTTAATTGGATGAGAGAACCCTAAAAATCATTATGCATCGAGTATCAGCATATACAGGGTGTTCCTAAATTGAACGTACAAACGAAAAGGGGAGATTCTTTAAGTGAGTTTAAGAAAAAAAGTCCAATAAACATTGGGTCGCAAACGTTTCGTTTTCGAGATAACGAGTGTTGAAGTTTGAATTTTTTTCAAGTTTTTTTCTCATAGTATCTACACTTCACAAGATATTCAACTGAAATCTGGCATAGATATTACATTTGAGAGTTCTCACCACGTGACATGGCAATTTCGATAGAAGATCTACAGGGTGATATTTTTTCTGGAACACTGCCACCTGTTCTTCTGCAGAACTTTTTTTTGGTGAGCAACTGTTAATTTGAAAAAATGTAAAAAGAAGCTTTGTTCTTATACTAAACTTTTCGGTCTCCTGTAGTTTTGTCGTATCTACAAACGATTTCGAGAAAAAAAATTTTGAACGATTCAAACTTCAACACTCTGTATCTCGAAAACGAAACGTTTGCGACCCCATGTTTATGGGACTTTTTTTTCTTAAACTCACTTAAGGAATCTCCCCTTTTCGTTTGTACGTTCAATTCAGGAACACCCTGTATAATAATAAAATATAATCATGAAATATGTGTGGAACTGAGACATTCAAAATGTTCAGATGTTCAGACACGTTGCGCTATATGAAATCCAAACTTCAAACTGTTTAAAGAAGTTTGATTTCAAGCGAAACCTAAAGATACAGAAATCAAGTCAAGTCAACCTTTTTTTTCAAATAAAAAGTTTGATTTTCAAGTCAAGTCAAGTTTGTGACTAAAATCAAACCAGTTTGACTTGAATGCATCTCTAGCCATTACTGTCGTTCGAATGAACACTGCTGAACAAGAAAAAGGAAATATGTATCCCACCCGTGGTCTCAATGAAATCACGGTGAGAAAATTATATTTCTCGTAGGAGTTTCGGTTCCGAAGTACAGCAACTAGAGCATTTCGCCATAAATCGTAGGCGGCTGGGGCGCCCGCATACTTCACACATAAATCTGGCTTCACGCTCAGGTGACTCACGGGGTGACCCCGTCTATTAATTTGACTGCGAAGTTAGATTGCGGGCCATTATCGGTTGTCGGAAACTTTTTGTGGCTCTATCGTTCGAAAATTTCTTTATTACATTGCAGCAAACATTGTGCTATATTCGGATCAGGTCGATGAAGTAGATCACTTCCTCCCTTAACTACGGGGCGCTATGTACTATTTGTGTCTCTTCTCTCTTTTTCAATTTTTTTCGGATTTATCTTTCAAAAGTGGGATAATTTCACTTTGATCGTTTATTCTTCCTCCTAAATGATGTAGAAGTTCTATCGAAGTTTTATTTTCTTCATTCGAATGTTCATTCAACTTTTGTTCCACAACAGTCTTATCTACCAGTGTATTCAGTTTGTCAACATTTGGATCTCCTTCATTTTGGAGCAATTTTTCTGGAAATAACTTCACAGTTATATTTGAGACTTCTTTAGGAACACTTCTTGTTATGATTACATCAATTAAACATTTTTTGGTGAGTTTATTCAATTAATTCGAGATGAGATCGCGAGACTGTGAATCAAATTCGTATGCCATCATATTATTCTATTGATAAATGGTCCTTATTTGTACGTAATTGGTTCACATCTGATTAGGCGAGGTTTAGTGTCAAGCTATTTTCACACCTAAGCTCACAAATCACTAACAAAAAAAAAATTAACAAATATCTCAAAGAGAACCCAACAACTCCATACCAAATCCTCACATCCTTTGTCTAAATTAAAATTACAATTCTAAACTGAAGCCCACAACTTTTGATTGGATAAAGGGTTGAAGTCTCAACCTACTCTTAAATGCTCTAACAGATGATAAATGTCTCAGATCCATGTCCAAGCCGTTGTGCAGAATTGACCGCAGAATGACGTTGTTTTTATAAGAAAAACCCCGATTGAACAAGGAGGTGAAATGACGTGGCATGGCTAAAGTGTTGAAATTTCTGACAGTCCTGCTATGCATATTCACCCTTAAAGTAAGAATAATAAGTAAGCCTTTCTAATCTGGGTTCCCGGCCACTCGGGAATTATAGGGAATGAAGAGGCCAACACACTTGCCAGAAAAGCGACACAAACTCCTTTAATCGGCCCGGAACCTTTCTGTGGCGTAGGCAAATGCATCTACAAGAGAGAGTTTCAGGAGAAAGAAGAAACCGAAAGAGAAACACTCTGGCAGAATCTTCCTGGTTTAGATCACTCCAAAAAGTTTCTTCTAAACTTTGACTCTGCGAGATCCAAGAAGTATCTAGATCTTAATAAAAATATGCTACATATCTTCACTGGATTCCTCACAGGGCCTTAGGAAACATCTCATGAGAATGGGTCTAACAGAAAATGACGAGTGCAGATTCTGTGCGGAGGAGGAAGAAACTCCGGATCACCTGGTGACGGAATGCCCCGCCATCGCTAGCCAACGCAAAACCTGCCTTGGACATGAAACTTGTAGAAGTGAGGAAAGGCAAGCTGTAAATCACGTTATGGACAGAATAGATATGATGGGGGGCACAGTAGACCATTTGGTCGCAGTGAGATGGAACCTCCTTTATTAAATCTAAATCTGAGTGTATCTTTGAGATACTGGGGAGATGAAGTAGTGACAACCTTGAAAACGAGAGTCATAAAGACAAACTACCAAGTCTGGGAGAATGTGATCAAATTTTCCAAGGCCACTGAAGAGTCCACAGCAAGTATTCTACACTATTCGCAAATCATGGCGATCTGAAACTGTAAGACATGGAAAAAAGCAACCAGGCCATATAACATCGTGAGATGACAAGGCTCTGACAAAGTTGGGATTATACAGTTACAAGTTTGTTTTGCAGAAATTTACTACCAGCAAAAACGTGACTGACATGACTGTCAAATCTCATAATATTTATTGATGTTATAAATATCCCTCCTTTGATAGCTACCCCGTTCATTATAATTAGAAAATTCCGGACTTTTTAAGCCATGAATTAGTCGGCTTTTCACTCGATGTTTCGTTTACTACTGCAGTTAGCATCTTTAGGTCATAGATTTTAACTCGACACTGGAGA
Organism: Harmonia axyridis; assembly: GCF_914767665.1. Taxonomy (NCBI): domain Eukaryota; kingdom Metazoa; phylum Arthropoda; class Insecta; order Coleoptera; family Coccinellidae; genus Harmonia; species Harmonia axyridis. Next base: position 20,846,069 of record NC_059507.1, read on the forward strand.
TCTTCGATATTATTGTTGGTGAGCAGTTTGTGTACGCTATTGGAGTTTTCCCTCTTTTGTTGGTGTTATTCGAATGTGTGTATATTTCAAGGGCTTCCATATTCATTCGTGAACAGTAGCTCTTGGTGTTTTAGAAGATTTCTGTTATGTCCGTCGGTGAGACCATGTCTAGCGTGGACTTAGTTTAATTGGTAACACCGTTCATGCTCCAGGACTCGGATTGGAATGTTTTTTTTTTGGTTATCTCAATGTGAACTTTTTCTCAATCACAAAACAACCAGTATAGACCAGCTTTTTGATGCGGATCAATTTTATTTTTAGCACTTCTTAAGACTCGCCCCAGTATTTGTGTAGGTTTGTAAGTTGGATGTATGTTACACATCTTAAGAAGTTTTCTTATTTCATCGGTCACTGATGGTATGAATGGAAAGTTTGCTTTCCCATTGGATTTTATTTCTGTAGCCCTATTTGCTTGTGGTAGACGTCGTGGTCTTATTGCTCGTTGGTTTTTTTTCGAATTATAACTTTTGGATAAGAAGATTTGTCCGAAGTGATTTAATTCCTCCTGGACGTATTTTGGCTCACATATACGTCAGTCCATTTCTACTAGTGTCTAGAACACTCCTCGTTTTTGTTGTGTATGGTCATTAGCATCCTTTTGAAGATATCTATCTGTGTAGGTTGGTTTTCTGTTGACCCTGTGTCCTAGTTCACCTTCTGAGTTTCTTGTCACTAAGACATAAGGACATTTATACCATTTTAGAGCACAATCTCAATCTTCAATTCTCATGGTGAATTAAATGTTCAAGTACCTGGTATCGAGATGGCTTAAGAAGGATTCATTTGAGCCTTCAATATTATAGTGGCACTTCATGTTCTGTTGTGTCCGTTGGCCAAAGTAGGCGAGTGCTAACTCATCTGTTTGATTCAATCGGAAATACCGTTCATGTTCCTGACCTCGAGTTTGAATACTTTTTTTTGTAGTATTTAATCCTTAGCACAAATACTGTCTCAGTTTTTGATTTGCTTTGTAAATTTGTTCTATGTACCTAATGTCTTTCAAAAAGTCTTCGACTCCTTTCAAGTTATAACAATTAGACAGCAACGCTTGTCTCAAGTGATTTAATTTTTCTTGAAGCTCTTTTCTTATATAAGTCAAGCTCACTTGAGTATCTCTAATGTTGTTCTTTTCCGATTCGGGTTAACTTTGTTGAACAATCCTGCCATGAAAACCTTCACCATTACATAAAATGATTATCACTGATGAAGTCCATTTTAAACTCAATTTGCGACTCAAAAAAAGAACTTAATTAGACAAAATTGATAAACTAAGCATGATGAACTTCTTGACGGTCGAATTGCGTACTTGATTCAATAGAAAAATTCCAAAAACTCGAAGCAAGATAGCAGCATCCAACTGAAAGTGGAGCAGAAACAAACTCTACAACTTCCATCCAAGCGAACCCCATCCAAACATCCCTCGAGGAATTCCCAGTCTTTCCAACAAATTGGAAAATAGTTTATTCATTATACGAATAGGTCATAAACATAGCCCTCCATGCCAGTCTGAATTATTCAGCTGGTCAAGTGTAGCTCTTCTGTTCAGGCAAAAATTAGTTCAATTTCCGTTTCGTTCCTAGATGGCATTTGAAGGGGTTAAGAGACAATTAACTGTCCATTAGAGAGACATAATTGAGTTATGTTTCAGCTACTGAAGTTTAGCCGAAGTTTCTCGGATGATTTAACTCCTTCGTATTAATCCATCCGTCACTAACACAATTCGACCTTATCAAAGGTGCTGCGTTTAAAAGGCATTATGGCAATGAAAGGAAGGATGGATGATTGAAGAGATGAATAATATTCAATACCTAAGCAACAGCGAATCTTCATTCCATTGAAATAATTTTCGGTTATAATATAATAGTATTTGTACATGGTGGGCAAATTTCGATGTTTTACCACTACAACTTTTAAACCAGAGGAGATAGACAAAATCTGATAACCCATTATCGATCTCTTTTTCTGAGAAACTAACAAGGGTAGTATTAATTTTTGGCCACTTTCTTTTTTTTCGAGTTATAAGCGAAAATTGGAAAAATGGCGATATCGAAAAACATTTATATCTCCGCTAATACTGATGATAGAGCTCTGAAATTAAAACATTTTACAGGCATTTTTTTACGTAGAATCCAGTGGCGTGCTTGTCTTTTCAAAAAGGTCTTTAATTTCGAAGCTATAACCCAAAGTTATGTTTTTTCAAACGGGAACACTAGATTTCTGTGCCATTTTCATTTGAAAGCTTAATTTTTCCTGATATACTATGACTATAATAATAACTGAATGCAGTTTTCATAATATAACACGCTTGAATGTGAAATTATCTGGTCATTTTTATGCAGCAGTGCAATTCTTGGGAATAATTCATTTATGAAGGAATAATGTTTGTTTCTAGGAAATATCATGGTACTGACGAATTCTATGAATAAAATTGTGCTAGACACCCACAAATTCATTGACAACATACAATTTGAAAATAACGGGAATTACAGCTTAACACGCAGTTGTAAAAGTTTTTGTTATTCTGACTTTTGATACAGGGTCATTCGCAACTGCAGCTGATTAACGGAATTCGTCTTGAAACTGAGTTGTGGTTCTTCTTCATGCAATTCATTCCCGCAATTTTTTAATTATTTCTTCATGGAGTCCTTCATCTCACTACTGATACGGTTTGATGGATTTATCGTTCGAATGGCTGGTAAGCTGCTCCTCACTGACAACTTTTTTGCTAGACTTGAGACATCTGTAGAGTGCATCGAATAATGAGTTATCTTCATGTTTTCTGTATTCAGGCAGGTTGTGGCAGCTTGTTGGGCTGTCCAGAAGCTCATTGTATTGCGTTCTACGGAAATATTCTTATAACATGCACTGCTTGTCTCTCAAGAGTGGTTTAGAATCAAGTGAAAAGTTGATTAGGCTTAATATACTCCCGCTGCTCCTTGAAATTTTTGTACAATCTTGAAGAACACTAATCAGGATTTATGTTTATTTTCAATCAAATATTTCAATGGTTTTGTCCGTACTTCTTGTTGTTTTTGAGAAAAAGGGACTATAAATTATTCTTCCGGTTTTTTCATCACTTTTTATCTGAAGATCACACTCACAAATCAGAATTGAACTTTTGTACTTGTCAATTTTTAGAAACACTGAACTCTTCCTTCTTTGCTCGAGAATCATTTGGAGCTGCTTTCTAAACCAGCTGGAGCTGGATTTAGCACCCTTGATGACTTGAGTTCAATATCGAGTAGAAAAATGAGCCTTCTTTACGAGTATTTTATATTTGATTGATGGATCTTTATATTGAAAAATGAGGGTTCGGAGAAAATTTTCTGTATCACAAACTTGACAGGCAATAGTTAAATTCGTAGAAGGAGAGTTTCGAGTACCAACATATTATGATGAAATATAACCATGAAATTTATACTAATCTGGTATATTCTTGCACGATTTTGTTCTACAAGATGTGACAGAATGAACGGATCAGCCACAGAATTCGAAAAATATTCTTATGAATTTCTTCGTTGTGCCTTAAGAGTTCAATCTCAGTCTAAAATTGGGAGCGAATTTGACCTTCAGTGCAATTTTTTCGGAATGGTTTATTATTTTATGTTTTTTCAAATTAATTTCATTGATAATTTAATAACGTGACTTTTAATGATCCACTTTCATAAAAAAACAATGATCTGATTTAATTGTAACTTATAATGTCCCTTACGGTTTCAGCAACAATTCCAGAACGAATTGAAGAAAAATGTGGAAATCAAAGTTGACTGATATATTCACGAAATGAGATAGAATTCGGTTGGAATTCGATAATTTAATCAAACAGTAAATACGTAGGAATTGCCATAACTTATTTATCCCCATCTCGAGACCAAAACACAACGATTTTTTAGTCTGAGCAGGAGACGTTCTTATCTGAGTCGGGCTCCAAGCGTATAACACGCTCATCATAGAGAGACCAAGAGTATGAGCACAATCAATATGATTACAGGAATTATCTTACACGAATAGATGTTTACCGAACAGAAGCTGCACATAGACGCCCTAGCAACTCGAAGCTAATTACTGTATGTCTCATTACCGCTAATTTATCATTAACTTTGTTTTCAATTATGCAAAATTGGAGCAGTGTAATTGACGTTGTTTATTAAATGGAAAGATAAGTGGAGCGGCATTGGACCAGGCTGAAGGTGAAACGTTTCAAGGAATATTTTGCGCCGACTTAATAATGAGAAATTAATCAGCAAGGGCCTGTAGCTGACATTTGATGCCGCGAAAAATCGGGAATGGCGTTGAGATTGGGTTGAAAAGGATACGGGAGACATGGGAAGACCTTCGTCATGTTTTCAACAAAAAAAAGATTGAGAATGACGCTGATGGAAGTCGACGGATTTATATTTTGGTGATCTGATCTTAGAACACATACAACATAAACATATAAATATTCTGTTGAGAAAGAGCAATACAAATTGTTAATTTCAAACAATGAAATGTCGATGAATCTCAGTATTAGCAGATGAAATGTAAACGGGGCATCATACATTTCAACGTATAATACAAGAGAATAGATAAAAACCTCAGCAACAACTCTGTCTCCCAGTATAGGTGTAGTGATTGGTTTATGTATTTGTTTACAAAATAAACTGACCTATTTATATTGAAGGGCTTCTTCATCCAAATAAAATCCTTTCATCTTTCCTCTTCACCAGAAGTTGACAACGCATTTATTATAATTAAATCTGGAAACAAAAAGGGAAAGAACCAGAAATGAACTATAAATGTTATAGTTTTCATCATATATCACAATCAATCAATCAATAAGTTTATTAAGACAATGAATGATAACAATTGAAATCACCACAATAAATTGAAGGATAATAAAGAATCATATCGAAATATGAAGGCCAAAAACTAACTAATGATTTTCCCACATAATAAACCAGAACACAAATAGAATTCAGTAGGCAATATATCAATACATAACCTGCTAAAAATCCTCTTCCACGGAGTTGTTGTTCAGTTGCCTTACAAGTTTCTTGAAGAAGGATGACCACCACGTCATTGTCTATGGCCAATGTCGACAAAATAAATCACTCCTGTCCTTAAAAATCCCTTCGATATTCAAGTAAATAATACCAAATCTGCTCCGAAATCAGGAGGGTTCCTTCAACAAGGAACTATTCTCCAAGTGATGATTTTTCGAATCCTCAGGTGTAGCAGGATCGTTACAGGTCCCCTATATTGGGGAATCATCTCGCATAGATTTATAGTGATTGTATTCCATCAAAAAAAAAACGTTACAAAAATGCAAAGAAAATATGACAACATAAAGATATAACACATCGTCAAAAGTCTTGGCCCCCTAGCTTCCTCAAGAAATAAACAATCTATGTTCTGGAAATGACATGAATATTGTCCTCTATTTTAACTGGAATATATTTGATAGAAAATCTTTGTTTGTTACTCTTTGATTTATGCAGGATGAGACAAAACAGAAGAATTGAGGAAAAAACTGAATTTTCCGATTTTTTTGATTAATTATAGTATTCCACAGCTGAATCCGAATTCAATAGTCCGTATTACCACTTCTTCTTTCAATCAACTGCCCAATATGCCTAGACATCCCACGAATCAAGTCATTAATGAAATATTCAGGCATATGGTTTCATTCTGACTGAAGGGCTAAACTCAATTCCTGAAAAGTTGAAGGTTTTGGCGATTGGATATTGCTCTCCATCAGTAATCTCATACGTGCTCAATTGGATTCATGACTGGTGAGTTGGTTGGCCAGTTCATTCTCTTGATATTATTCTCTTCAAGAATGTTTCGAACCCTTCATGTGAGGGATGGTGGGGTGTTATCTTCCTGATGAATGAAATTATTCCCGAATTCGAAGCGCAGTAGAACAATGATTGGTTCAATTATGTTTTCTACGTAGGTGGCACCATTCACTGTTCGTTCAACGATAAAAAGAGGGGTATGGCAATCGAATATTATACCCCCCTAGCATATTATTGATCCGTCTTAAAAGGGCCGCTCTAGTCTGCCTGGACCTGTCCAAAGCCTCTTTTCGAAAAAGGCCTTGGAATAACAGGAATTACAACTTGAATCCAACATAATTCAACAAGTATCTGGATCTCAGTGAAAACCTCCTCACTGGCTTCCTGACATTGCCGTCTCATAAAGCACTTTATGCCAATAGGGTTTTCAAAAACTGATAAGGGCAGTTTCTATGGAGAGGAAGAAGAAACTCCTGATGACTTGGTCCCAGAAAACCTCGCCAATAGAAGCCAACGCAAAAAAGCTTTGAACTCGTAGGAGTAAAGATTTGACCAACTTGACGCCGTACTGGATTTCCTTAGAACTATAGAACTGGAAGGCTTGCTGTAGATAGGGAAGAGTAGAGAAGAGCTCTGATGGAGGTCACAGAGGGCATTGAAGGCGCGATGTAATGTCATCCTTTATCTAAGTATTAAGCAACTTTAGCTTTTAAACAATCTATAAATCTCCAAGTTGATCCACGTTACTTACTTTGTGGACTCGCCAAGGAATTAGCTCCTGCATTATTGGCTTGCTTCAATGAGGAATAATATCGAATTTTTCAAACGAACTGACAATTCAGTTCTCTCGCGAACTACTAAAGCCTATCATCCAGCCATATCAATCTGGGACCAATCCACTCCGCTCAGATCAACCAAAAACGTCCAACGGATATTCCTAGTGTAAAGCTCTTCAGTGCAGACTACTCTTCTCCAGCCAGTTTAGGTAATCTCGTCCTTCTACGGCTTTTCGCCGAACATCCAGTAAAACCGCACCCATTACCGGTCTAGCCCAATGAGTTATCCGGCAGTCAGACTCTAAAGGAAAACGAATTTGAATAAGAGAAACCTCCCCGCAATTTAACGCATGAGAGGACTCTACCTTTAGGTAATAACAGATTAGCGCCTTTGCCGATTCAGTTCCGATGTGAAAGAGGCTTTAGAAGGGGAGTCTGTTCATCGCGTGTGCGATCCGCTCCCGATAGAGTGCTTCATAACAGCAGTTTTTAGGAAATAGAAAAATAATGATTTAGACATCTCGATGATTTATTCCTAGCATTTTAGACAATCATTCTCTCATAACCAAATGAACTTTTTCCTACAACTGCTATGGAAAGTAGCGTATTCTTCACAGCTTACTCAATTTCAAAACTATGTATTGCTCATACTGTGGATAATATTATTCCCCACGGCACTTTGCCCACACCTCGCTTGGTAGACCAATGAAATTGGGCTTTTGAGTCGTTTCTATAGAAACGCAATAAATTAGCACATACTGTCAATGAAGGCCATTTTTCAATAATTCAAGTAATGGACTTGATTCAAATCAAAATGGCCTTCGTTGACAGTATGTGCTAATTTATTGCGTTTACATAGAAACGATTCAAAAGCCCAATTTCATTGGTCTACCAAGCGAGGTGTGGGCAAAGTGCCGTGGGGAATAATATTTCCCACAGAATGACCAAAACATAGTTTTGAAATTGAGTAAGCTATGAAGAATACGAATAATACGCTACTTTTCATAGCAGTTGTAGGAAATAGTATATTGTGCAACAATGGGGAAAATCCAACTTTTCTCGCGAGTGTGGAAGCGAGCGAGAAAACTACTTTCTCCACATGTTGCATACAATACTTTTCCTACAAACGACAAATTTCAATAATTCAAGTAATGGACTTGATTCAAATCAAAATATCCTTCGTTGACAGTATGTGCTAATTTATTGTGTTTCCATAGAAACGACTCAAAAGCCCAATTTCATTGGTCTACCAAGCGAGGTGTAGGCAAAGTACCGTGGGGAATAATATTTCCCACAGTATGAGCAAAACATGGTTTTGAAATTGAGTAAGCTGTGAAGAATACGCTACCTTCCATAGCAGTTGTAGGAAAAGTATAGTGTGTAACGTTTGGAGAAAGTTCTTTTCCCGATCGTGTGTTTGCAGCATCCGCGAAGTTGTCCTGAATTGAACTGTTTTAGAATTCTAGATAAATACCTGTTAACTCTGTCGAAAGTCAAAAGGATCACACATAGAGCTTGCAAATAGTAACCCTGTTCAAGTACAGAGAGATCTAAGTACATTTAAAACTATTGAGCGTAAGTTGAAATTTTTTTAATCAGATTGTAGTAATTCGACTTCATTAAAATCTTTTCACTCGCGAATGAATTAACCAAAAAAAAATGAAACACATTCAGGGAAAATAATTTCCAAGGTCTGGCATCGCTGTTCCGACGTGAAAGGGGCTTTAGGGGGCCGGTACATCGCGTGTGTAACCCGCTTTCGATTGAATACTTCATCATGTTCAATTGGTCGGATGCGGCCGAATACAGAACGTGGTAGTTTGGAAAATTCCACTCGATGTTTCCTGGGCGTTTTGGGGCTATCGCCTCTTCGACAGACGACGAGCTGAATTATGCTCTATCTGCGGCACGCCTTTCGGCAAATGAGGAGGCCCTAATCGTTGCCGACGTGCTGAAAGCTGTAAATCGTAATAACTCGAGGCACTTTGGTAAGGCGAAGAGCGCTTTGGATTCGAGAATTTTTTTTACTTCAATCGTCGATGATCACTTTGGCTATTAGTCTTTTACTGGTAATGGTTTTTGCGTGTTTTAAGGTATTTTCTGGGTGTATAACTCGAAATGTGGACAATTTCTAGAAAACCTTTTTTAACTCTTTAACTTCTGAAAGTCCTCAAACCTTGTCAAGCTTCCATTATGATTCCACAGTCTGTGAATTGAACATCTGTGTAGTTGATAACTGCTTCAAAGAAAAACGAATTTAATAAATAAGTAAGTAAGAAACTATCAAATAGTGTCTCAATGCAAAATAAATTCAACAACATACCAAAAAACCATAAAATAAATCTACTAAGTGACAGAAGAAAGAATAGCCAATAATAATGAAATTAATACAACAGTGTTTTGTATTATATGTCTCTTAGATTGAATCAGTTTTTGATCCAAATTTCAGAAAAAATCCAATGAAATGTGAAAAATCATTGATGTGTTGGGCCTCTACGATGCCTTATGCACTTAGAAATATGTTTGGGATACTTCAACTAAGATCATCGATTTCCTCTCAAGGTATCTTATCCCAGACTGCTTGTAACGATGTATCGTTAGAGGATGTGAAGGATTGGGTAAATGGATATTTACCCATAATGTCCTAGACGTTCTAAATTGGTAAAAGGGCATGATATTACGAGGCAACAAATCGTGAATCTGGTAAGATGTGGTCGCACATAATTTTGATGGCTACTGAAGCTGCTCAAGTAGATATATTATCTCGTGGAGAATACTGTGTGTACGAAAGGCTATGAGTGCTTTAGCACCAAAAATGTTTCTGGTTTGGGAGAATACAGGTGTATCCGAAGTTAATCAGTTTTCAGCGAATAACGAGAGTTGTAATATTGGAAAAAGCCGGGAAGTCCAATTTCTTAGTTTGACCCGGCAAGAATAGTAGCCCTACATCAAGAAGCTTTTGTTGAGCTACCAGATTGCGCAACGTTTAAATATTCCACAGACATCAGTGAGGTACATAGTGGTCCTTTTCCTGAAAATCAGCAGCATTGCCCGGAGACCGATGCCTGGTCGACCCATTTGTAACATCTGCAAGAGAAGACCATTATCGTAAATTTTACTCGAAGAAATCGAACGGTATCTGTAACAGCCCTCAAAGTATTTTTTGAGGACCTATAGACGGGTAGTCTCAACCAGTACCATAAGGAATTTGTTGCATTCCCTAAATTTGAGAGCAAGAATACTTACTCTCGGCTATCACCTGGTATAGAGCTACCGGCAGTGGGCAGAACACCACCAATACTGGCTTTTACCACAATAGCGCAACGTATTTTTATAGACGAGTCACAATTCGGTTTTCAACGTGAATGATCTTTTTGTAGTGATTTATACCTGTATGATTCCATCAGAGTGTATCTCTTTTGGTTTTCTTCTTCCTTTGAAACTACCTTGTAGATGCGTCCCCCTTCCCCTTATATCACAGAAACTTTCAGACCTATTTGAAAAAAGAGTGGTGCTACCTTAGGCAAGTGTATTATCCTCTTGTTTCCTTCGATTCCCGAGTGACAAGGTATCCAGACTTATTATTCTTGCTTAATGAATAGATTTCCCTTGGATGTCCCAAAATCAACTTTCAATCGATGACATGAGAGCTCAGTGCTTGAACAGTAGCTTAAATATCATAATGGATTGCCACTCATCTGTAAGTATGTATATCTACTGGGAGACAAATGAAAAGAGCCTATCCCAGATACACCAGCGCCGGCTCCTGTTGTGGTTTTCGAACCATCCGTGTACCATTCATATTTGTTTCGAAATTTTGGATTGTGCATTTCCAGTCTGTCATTCGAAACTGTATGTAAGTTTCTCTATTTCAGTATCGTAATGTGTTCATTACAGTTCTAAAAACAGTGCTGTAATGAACTCATTACAGCATCGTTTTGAGTTATATTTTTCGTTTTGTAGTTGTCTATACTGACTTCCAATCCTATCAAATTTCAACAAACGTCAATAATTGTCAATATAATTTAAGTTGGATATAGTGAAATGATTTGCAACATTATACGCAATTTCTCTTAATTCTGGTGGTGTTAAATCGATTTCTTCAGAGTTTATAGGCATTGCCTAAACTTTAATCTTTGTTTAATAATAATAATAATAATAATAATAATTATTCACGAATTTAATGCGAAATTGTAAGTTATTTCGAAATTCGAAACGAACGATTCATATTCAAATTCCGTAATCTGTCAATTTTCGTGACAGTCACACTAATTGCCAAGATACAATACAAAAGTCACTAGGATATATAATCTGGATTTCTCATTGAATTCCGCCAATATTTCACAAAACTTGACTGAAATAAAGAAAATATCGTCGGATACTCTTTGCAGAAGGCAATTCCAACACTCATGCGATCCATGCGTCGCTCGTTTTCGAATTTCGCATTCGTGTTGGAATACGAACCCATTCTGCAACTTGTTTTTGAATGAACTCTTTTCTCGCTGTATATTTCCCAGATTAGAAAACGTTGTATTTTTGCGCTAATAAAAATGTGATAAAGCAGAGTATATCATAAAGATAACCATAGTCTACAATATTCCATCAAAAATCCTTGTTCAATTAACCTAGATGTAAACTTTATGATATTTAGAAATCCCTCATAATGGCCTATTTTTAAACGTATTACTATTGTTACCCTATGCATAATGAAATGGTCACGCCATAAGAACACGAACCATTTCTCATTTCTTTACCTTAATTATTTATACAGTCGACGTGATAAGAATCTGATCGAATTGATACCGAAATACCCGAAATCTACAAAAATTGGGGATATATCCAATGAAAACAGAATATTCCAATAAATCAGGAGATCGTTTTACCGAATGCGTTAGGATCCATTAAAGCACAATCAGTTCCTATTCATAATGAATGAAAATGGGGGGTCGCAAAGATTTATATTTACCCAAAGAACCGAAGTGTCGAACACAATGCCGAAGTCAGGCCACGTGCCTGAAGAAACGAGCCATTCAAATCTATCCTATTATTATTTGGACGGTATAAAGTTTATTTTGTTCAGCCCGTCTCACTACATCTGCCTAAATGCTGTTCTGCATGCAAATGGCCACCAATATAACTCGTAATGGTGTGTAAATATCCACCGGATAATTTTCTTATGGTTATGCGATAGGCTACCAGTGGCGGATTGTATGGGAAAGCAGACAGAATCGAAATCGGATAAAAATAACTAATTTCTTGTTGAAGTTTTTACAGGATGTTCCTAAATTGGAGTTATATATAGTAATAACAAAAATGAGAGATTTCTCGGATGATTTTATGAAGAAAAATGCATGAACATAGCTCGCAAACACTCTGTCTTCTAAATAGAAATTTGATTTTTATTCAAGTTTTTTCTCATAGCATCTGCAAATCACTTGATATCCAACTGAAATTCAGCATATATATGTCAACTTACAGTTTATATCACGTTATATGCCAATTTCGATCGTAAATCTACAGGGTGATAATTTTTTAATACGGTGCCCGCTTTTTATTTCGGAAGTTTTTTGTGGAACATTGGTATTTTGAAAAAATTTAATCTAAAGCTATAATTTTCGTTTTTTGAGTTTTGTCCGAATTATAATGAAAATCCTATCAGCAAACTGTAATGAATAAAGTAATTACTAGTTATGGTGTTTATTTTCCTGATATGTAGCAATGATTCATAATGATTCGGTGAATTCGCATAACAATCACAAAAATGTAAGACCACAATAAACATCTTGAATCTCGAAAACAAAGTGCTTTGGTACACATTTATAGGAATTTTTGGTCTTTAAATTAACCAAGGAAGTTCTTTTCTCCATTTGTGTGTTAAATGAGAAAGTACTGAACAGAACTCGAGTGCTTTTGTACACTTCTTTGAATTCGTATTCACGTTATTTTTCCGTGAATTTTAGCAAAAACGTTCAAACCGTATAATATAAAATAAATGACGCTTATAATACGAACGTTTCATGGATTAATGCCAAGAAAAACAGACGAATTTCCGATCTGAAAATGTAATGGCTGCATAATTCCCTCATTTGTCTACGAAGTTAAAAGCATCTACATTATGGTCAAATTATTCAACGCTGAAAGCTGCTCTCAGTTCAAAAGAAGATGTTGATACTTCAGAATATTCTATATTGCGTGATTTTTTTGAAACGTCAGAATGACAAATGTAAACCGAAAAAATTTTAAATTTTGTCTGATTAACAAACCAAAGCATTTTTTATGCATCACGCGTTCACAAATACGTTTGAATGAGGTACGTATAGAATCTAAGAATTTTAAATCTATCAGATATTTAGGTAGGCTTTACTCAGGGCCGTCGCTAGCTAAGCTGCCGCCCTAGCCAGAGACCCAATTTGCCGCCCTAACAGAATAATATTGGGTAATCGGGGTCGGGATCTTCTACCGAGCGATGAAAAAATTGAATGCATCTCTCTGAAAAATTATGATAACAACAGAAATATTCATTAATAAGAAACCAATAATTTCGCACCTGTAAATGAAAATTAAATTCATTTTAGTATTGCATGAGGTGCAAATGAATATGAATTTAGAAAGTAACTTTTCGAATTTTCATTTTGGCAAACTGGCTCACAAAGTCTTTAAGATCCAATGATATTGCTAGTTTAGATTCAATGAAGAAATCAGATAACCGGCTAAGCCGATCTTGTGACATATAATTCTAATGTTTGATTTAATTAATTCAGTTTAGAAAAATTACGCTCTGTACTGGCTACATAAAAATGCCTAACTACACACAGGTTTGAAACTGCTTCCTCCAACTTATTATAGTGAATAACCCCAGAGTTTACCTTTGGGAAAATGGCTATGTTTACATTTTTCTTCAATAAAATGATGCTTTTCAACATACATGCTCCATAAGGTAGAGGATTTGACAGTTTCAAATTCTTACGTCAAGTAAGCCATCATCTGTAATAGTTTTGCATTTCTTCATATCCATCCATTTCAAATACAGTAGACTCGCAATAACGTGAACTTGCGATACCGTGAATGGCTCTATAACGTGAACAGAAATTCTGATCCATTGACTACTCTGTAACGTGAACATCGCAGAAATTCGGTAACATGAATAGAGACAGATAATCTAATTTTTTCGCTTACGAACACGTTCAGACTTGTTTGCATAGTCATAATACATTTAGTATCTCAGATTTATTGAAACAGTGAATATCGTACTTTGCGTTTACGGAATATCAGAGTGTAACGATGCCTCCGAAGTGTTTAACTCTATTTGAGAAAGCGAATATATTAGACGAACACAAAAAAGGTCTAAGTGTAACTGCTTTGTCTGTGAAATATGGCGTAGCAAAATCAACGATTTGTTCCATAAAGAAGAAGGCTGAAAAAATAAAGGACTCTGTCAATAAAACCTTGAAACCTAGCAAGAAGCGAACGTTGAGAAGACCGGAAAATCCAAAAATGGAAAGAAAATTATACAAATGGTTCCTAAATCAGAGGAAACATAATGTTCCTGTCACAGGAGATATGATTAAACACATGGCATCAAAATTACATGAAGAATTTAAAGAAACCAATAATTTCAATGCCAGTGATGGTTGGCTACAGCGATTTAAAATTCGACATGGCGTTAGATTTTTAAAAATTACTGGCGAAAAGCTATCATCGCAGCCAGAATTAGTCGATCCTTTCAAGCAGAAGCTGAAGAATTTAATTCAAGAACATCACCTAAGTAACCATCAAATATACAATGCAGATGAAACAGGCCTTTTTTGGAAACTTTTCCCTGACAAAACATTTGTTGCCCTTTCTGAAAAAGCAGCTCCTGGATTGAAGATGGCTAAGCAACGTATTACTTTATTGGGGTGCGTGAATGCTAATGGTTCGCATAAGTTGACGCCTTTATTAATAGGTAAAGCAGCGAAGCCAAGATGTTTTAAAAATTTTAAAAATCCGTTCATCTACAAGCACTCAAAAAATGCTTGGATGACGATAGACATCTTGAAGACATGGTTTTTTCATCATTTTATTCCAGAGCTGAGTGACATGTAATTTTTTTACGTTTCGTATAACATAATGATATCAAACTCAAATTTCAGGTCAGATCCTTTCTGCGAGGTCAAAAACTGCCTCAAAAATCAATTCTCATTTTGGATAATGCTCCTTGTCATCCGCCGGCTGAGGAATTACGAAGTTCAGATGGAATAATTTTCACTGTTTATATGCCGCCCAACGTGACTCCTTTGATCCAACCCATGGATCAGAATATCCTACGTTTAACAAAACTACATTACAGAAGGAGCTTATTGAGTCAAATTGTGAGTCAAAAGGAAAACATAACCGATGCTCTGAAACGACTTACTTTAAAAGATTGTGTGGCTCATTTACAAGTTGCATGGATCAAATTGGATGCAGAGATGATTTCAAAGTGTTGGAAAAATTTGTTTGATCGCACTGAAGATTTCACTGATGAGGATAATATACCTTTGAGTATGTTACAAGAAATGCTCAATAGAGAAAAAGTTGTTGTGAAAGATACAATATCACTCTTAATGGAACTTCAACCGGTAAGTAAAATCAGCATACATTTTCATTTCCTTCAAATTTTCTATATTTTAGCATGATTATAATGAAAAAGAAATTGAACGGTGGAATTGCGATGAGCTAGATATGAATGATGAAAATATTCCAGAAAACAGCGACGATGAAGATAACGATGTCGATATTGTAAGGCCCAAAGTTCCACATTTCGAAGCAGTGAAATCAATTTCCACTGTTATTTATTGGGCTGAAGAAACTTTGAAACGCCTGCAAGAAAAAGCTGTACTGGAAAATTTGAAGAGTAAACAAATTCAAACCAAAATTACACAATATTTCAAGTGTTAAAATAAATGAATTATTATAAAATACGTCACAAAATTTGCACATTGCCCTACCCCCCTTAAGATGAACACTTCCGATAACTCGAACACCCTTGATACATTTTGTGTTCACAGTATCGCGAGTCTACTGTAATTGCAAATAATAAACGTTTTCGTATCTGGATTTTTTTAGGCAATAATTATGGTTTATCTGCAGCTGCTGCATTGAAAATTTCTTAAGGTACATTTTCAAACTCACTATCGCTGATGCTTTTTATAGTTTATTGCGATAAATGCGACCAAAAACTATACAAACTGTCAACCAATTTCATGTCAAATAGGTGTCAGTCGTTATTTTGTTGCTACGTGATAAATGCATTTATCAAAATCAGACCTATCAAGATTTTTGTATAGTCATTGATAACGACAAGGTTATTCTTCCAGGCCTAGTGCGGGAAGTTTGTGATTACGAAAAAATGGTCTAACGTCTATGAATTAATATTAGAAAATAACATCACGGCTTGCAGACAATTTTTCCAGAATTGAAGAATTGTCTGCAAGCCGTGATGCTATTTTCTTGTACGTACTTAGCGGACTAGGCCGGAAAATGGTACTTTTTCAAAAAACAAAGCGTTTGGGAAGTCATTCTGCAGTAATGATTCCATTTATGAATACTAAAAATGACAAAACAATTGAATCGATCCTCTATCATAAAAAACGTGTCGGATGATATACCTCAAGGTCAGGTATAAAGCTGCATAAACTGCCAACCCGTGATAAATATTCATGAACCGCCACTGTAGACTACTTGAGTATATGTGTTTTTTTTTTCGTTTCAGATTCGGACGAGGACAAATCCGCTGTGGTCCAGTGAAGCTGAGTACATAAATTCGAAAGTTTGGTGAGTGTATTTACGGAATGTATAATTCCCATGAAGCTTTGTGTAATCCTTGTTCGGATGAAAAATTTGTTTTTGTTCTCAATAGGCAACAATTTGTGTGAAAGTAATTCAGATCTTGTTTTGGTGTTCCCAGCGAAAGTTTTCCTTTATTTGAATAAATGTGTTGCAATGAAGATGCGCCTCAACTTTCATCTGTTGGGTTGGTATTGAATTTTGTGTTTTTTGATCCGAAACATTCACTTGGTGTTACCATGTGAAGGGAAATTAGCAGAAGTTGAAAATATTTTGTGGATTTCCCTTATTGTAGAAATTTGTGGGTTTGACGAGGTTTCTCGGTTATTTGTGGAGATGAATCTATAACTGCTATAGATGCTTCATTTTCAAATCATGAAAAAAACTTCAATAATGATTATATTCGTTTCTTTAATATAGCCACCCACAGACGAAAACGAAAAGTAGTAAAATTCATATTGTGGCGTCGTTTGATGAAATCATAATAATAACAATGACCGGAACTCAATTGAAAAAACCGACGAAAAAACGTATGGGGAGTTCCATCGAAATTTTGTCCCCAACATGAACTATCAAATTTGATATAAGGAGGAAAATGAAAACACATATCAGTGATATGATATTTCACTCAATTTGCGGGTTTCTCCATAAAGAATACACTTCTTATATCCCATAGTGAATCTTTAAGTTTCATATTAGCTCAAAATATATTCAAGTAAATAACTAAAAATAGCAGAAAACTCTCAAACCACGTGAAACAGAAAGATCGGAATAATAACGCCTAGGTGTCAAAACTTGGATTTTAGCAGGTAGATACAGACTCATTTCTTCTATAAATTCGACAATTGGGGAAAATATAGAATTCCAAATGTTCAAATTTTCATATTTTATCAGGTAATACTCAAATAAATATATTTCATTCAATATAATAATATAGTAAAATTGTGAATTTGAAAAAACAAGACAATTCGACAATGTCGCGTCCTCTTTAGCATGTTGGAGACACATAAAAATTCCGTATATTTCCTCTATCTATATACAGGGTGGCCATTTGAAAACGAAACAGACGAGATTACAGACGAAATAAAGTTTTTCGATAGAAATGCATAAAATGAAAAAACAATTACTGTGCTGAAATCAGTATAAAAATACCTTTCAAATGAGGTATCACTCACCCCATCTTCCCTATTCAAAATTTGGGGGTGAGGGTTGTAGTAGCAAGGGTTGAAGCGCTATGCGTCCGTAACCTACAACTTAATGTCCCCCTCGAAACAGAAATCGACCTGTCCGAGCATTTCTATCGAAAAACTTTATTTCGTCTGTAATCTCGTCTGTTTCGTTTTCAAATGGCCACCCTGTATAATACTATGTGTTATACTCTAATGTCGTTTCAATTCAAATTGGAGCGTTTCTTCCTTACAATTCTTGAAATGAACACATCTCCTTACAATTCCTCTGCTGACCTAAAAAACAACTAGAACCCGATAAAAAAAGGTTATTTTCTCTGCAGCAAAAAACATCATCTGAAACTTCTTATGTCCACTATAGGAAAAACACTTCCGACGCTAGTCTGAGGCGCCAGCCACTGGCGTCGAGACGTCCGTAAGGCGGTAGATGATGCGAATATTATTTGAGATGTATCCTCCTATCGGTTCTGTTCGAGCACTGATAATCTGGAACAAAACAGCCACTGAATATTCAATTAATTCTTGTTTCTGACTGCTGCTCATCAATTTAATTTAATTCATGGGGGTCAATGTACCATTGTACGGTCCAGATTGTACATCGGTATTCTCTGTAATATCGCTGAATGCTTTCAGTCCAAGATCCTAGAAGCCAGCCAGAATTTCCTTATTTTCTGATCAATAAAATGTGTCATATTTATTTTTTTCACAGTAAAATGTAGGTAATGATTGTGGAATTTTGAATCTATGGTGAATCAAAAACAAAAGAACTGAATTCAAAGATAGAAATTTATTGTGACAATCATCTTAACAAAAAAAAAATAAGCTTGTAACTTTCTATCAGCTTCATATTTAAAAGAAAAATAAAAATTAGGTACCTACCACTATATGTGATGTTTTCGTTATTATAAAATAAAAATGGAAATCTTGGAAATTCTATTGAACATCTGGCAACATTTGAAACACATCATGGAGGAAATAGTTTAGCCAACTAACATCATAATAATGTTAAAAAAATTAAGGCACAAAAACGAACACGAAAAAATATTACATTCATTATAAACGATCCATAACATGTTTTTGATTCAATAATTTTATGTTGTGCAGCGATCTTTATTCGCTGCAAATATTCAATCAAAAATCAGTGTGTTTAGAACACTGACCTGGGATTACTCATTAAATTTTGAATGAACCGTTAAGTTTGAATTTCAAAAGATCAACGTTAACAGAAAATGCATTAGACTGCAGTTTGTATTGTCACCCTAATAGCACAATTCCTTCGTTCTTTGATCTTTATCTGATAAAATAGTTTACAATACGTTGGAATCCACGCTATCAAAGTTCAAGACAATATGGCGGCCGTGCCATTGACTTAAACATCGGGTCAAATTGTACTATTTCGTTACGTTACAGAGGCGTACTTGTACTTGAAATACTAATACTCGAGTGAAAAGGTATCATTTCTATCAAGGCTTGGTTATCGAATTTTACGTATTTTGTTAGAGAATATCCCCATCATTACGATTTTGGCTTGTTATTTCCAATAATAAAATTTAATTTCTCTCCGCGTTTTCTGGGAAACATACGGAAATATTGAACTAGACTGATTTATGTGAGCCATCCAGTACCTACTATTCAGCTCAATATCTTATTTACGATACTGCGTTGAAAGCGTTATTGCCATGTTCATCCGATATACTTAATTCTACGAACCATACAACTGCTACATGGAGCAGACATCAACTAATCTGTGTAAATATTTACAGATGATTACACGTACAACTATTCCGATAAAAATGGCATTCACACCATGAATAAACATCCATTCCAAAGCAAACACAGGGTATTTTCCGATAGTTTCACGATTTACAAAAGGATTAAATGTGTCAATTCTATTTGATGATCGAATTATTGCCAAATTCAAATCGAATTCACGATACGTGTTCAGATATGCAGATGATGGCGTCAGAAATAACACTCGAATTGTGTTACATAAACCGTCATTCTATACATAAAAAAATTCACAGAATATTCAATTTATTTATAACGATTTCGTTGGTTATCATGTCAACACTGTGTATTATTTTTTGACATTTCTCGTGTCATTCGTGTTCAGTAGGTTATGCCCTTTAGTCATGAAAAGATACACGCTTCAACAACGTTAAGAAAGTGTTAAATTGTTTCAAGAATCAGTGCTGAATAATTTAATCGAAAAATGTTATTCAGTGATGATGCTCATTTTCAGTTGAATGGTTATGTAAATAAACATAATTGCAGAATTTGGAGTCATAATAATCCACAGGATATATGGTTTCAAAAAAACGGTGCCACCTGCAACTCAGCCAAATACAACCTTTCAAATAAAAAAAAGTATATGTCTCACTGAATAATTTATATGCCTTCTTATATTTTGAATTGGATCATAGTAATTGGAAATCCCTAGACAGGCTCCTGAATTAGAGGTCTAGACTGGAATGACAGGTTCCTGTGCTCATTTTAAGAAAAAAGTCCTATAAACAAACTCTTTGTTTTCGAGATACAGGGTGTTTGTGTTAGATTTTTTCTCAAGTCTTCTTTGCGAAGCGCATTTCCTTCACAAAATTTTCAACTTATATTTGCCAAAAATATTCCAATTTCAAATGTTTGAAAATTTACAGGTTAATATTTTTTTTCTGGAACAGTGTCCGCTTCTTTCCTCCAGAAAATTTTTTTGGTGGTCTACTGGAGTTTAGAAAAATGTACAAAGAAGTACACTCTTTCATATCTTGTAATTTGTCGTTTCTGCTACCGATTTCGAGAAAAATATTTCAGAAAATACCCCAGTAATCCACAGAAGAAAACAACTCATTATAAAGACCCAGCTAGTATGCTGTGATGAATGAATTTATTAAAATTTTTGGCACTTATTCAACCAATCTGAACCGAAGATCAATGGAGATAACCGATATAATCATCTTAAAGAAGTAGGAAATTATCCAAGGAATTTCTCAGATTCTTTTGTACCTCCAACTTGGGAACATCCTGTATAATTATTATTGCCGATAAGTTGACTCAACTGTGCAGGTGATTTTGAGCTATATTCTATTATAGTTTTTTTCCCTGTGCTTTATATCTTATTTATGTATAGCGATTAGTCTTATTATTAATTGTTAACGTTCAAACCAATCGTGAGAATATTAAATTCTGAGTCTCTTTTCAGATTTTTTTTATGTTTGGAAACCTTTTTTCCGGAGAAACAAGAAACCACTGTGTTGAATTCCCATTTTTTCACAAAGTTGTGCTCAGTCAAGGAACTCAATTTACTTTCGACAATTTCTACGCTCCAGCTGGTATAATAATAAAATTATAAAAAATTCTTACGGGTGGTATGGGAACACTATAATAAAAAATCCTTCAGGCAGAAAGGTAGTGTTTACGGAGTGTAAATTATGGCCTAAGGCCTGTTAAAATGTTGACTCTATACCCTATTCCAGTTAGCTTAGCTGTAGGCATCAAAATCAATTCAGAACATAATGATAAACTGAATCGTTGCTTTTGTCTTTAGAAATTATATTGTAGATGAGTGTAGAAGAGATGTTGTCAGTGCTCGTTTCATCCTCATTTGTTGCTATTGGAAGCAGATGTAAGTGAGATTTCTAATATTGACAACTATGTCGTAAAACCTCATGATCTCTGAAAATACAAAGAAGGTCTCTATTTATGGGTTGTAGGTACCACTATTTTAAACCTATTTTGTTATTTACTACCCGAAGCTTCTAAGAATTTGGTAATGGGATATTTTGACACTTTTGGGTTCTTAGAGATCTGCATTAACACTACCTCAATGGGGAGAGTGCTGTTACATGGCAACTTCAACATGCAGAATCGGCTTATAGTATCATCAATGGTGTTAATGCTTATGTCACTCTTGATTTCCATTTCTTCAAGTGATAAGGCGTACTGTATTTATCTTGTTAGGTCCCTTTTCCTCAGCACTCTTAGGTAATTTTCAGACATGGTTCATTGTTCTCGATAATTTTTTTGTACCTAATTCTGATGATATTCATGGAATCTTATTTTATTTTATTATAGCAATGAATGTTATTGAAAAATACATGTGCCATTTTTTGAGCCGTTATATTTATGTTGTTTAAGAATAAGAACGACCTAAAATGTCATCGATTTGAACGTTCATCTTTGTATGTAATGATCACTAAATGAAAGATGCCCTCAATAAAAATTTGATTGAACTGGTGCATTATAAACAAGCAGTTTTTCACTAAATATAGTTTCGTTTCTTGTATGATCATAATAAGCAGCTTATCTCAAAATTGACACCAAATATAGGTACTACTGATTATACATAATCAGATTCTAATAATAAAAATGAGGTTTAACACTCGATTTTTTCGAGTTATAACGATCAATATAACTCATGTCGTCATCGTTGTGTAAAGTTTAATCGCTTTATCTGGAAATGTCACAGATATCTCCCCTTTTTTTAGCACTCCATCCACAGATTGGCGCTTATCTTATCAACGGCTATCTGTGCCAGGTTAACATCGGTCTAACTTTAATTTTTACAAACTTCGATCCGCCTCGATCATCGGTCTCTTTCCAGTGGCGTGGCTAGGCCTTGGGAAGTATTAAGAAGGTTACTCTAACTTTTCGATTTTTCATATCGAGCTACAAAATTGTTCGAAGGAAATCTCGAATTTCTCTTATTCAGATTGTTTTAAAATTAGACGTGAACCTTGGATGACGTGTTAGTATGTCTAATTAACTGTCGTTTGAGCCATATTTAGTAATAACCAAAAATCAACAGTTTATGAGATATTTGAGTTCATGTGTTTCTTAAAATATTTTTCACCTTACTTTATTTTACGTCAATTTTTTCTACGTTGACCAAATTTGATCAAGATTTTGGATTATATTCGTGGTCAATGAGAAGTCCAGATTTAACACCGTTAGAATAGACGAAGCAGCGAGAAAATTGAGAGTCAATTTCAGGCTGAAAGTAACAACTTATGAAATATGAAAGAGGGCACGTACTTGTATAAGGAGTGGTAGAAATCAATACAAACTATTCATTACTTTCTTGTCTTTCTCATTTCAAATCAAACTCTGCTGAAATAAAACTAGTGCCTGTATTGTAACGAAAACTTTTTTAAGAAGTGAAGAAGGAATCTGGCAAGTTTTCAAAATAGTTTTTTCATACATAAATTTGGAATTCGAAAGTTGCAGGCAAATTTATATTAGAAATTTACTATACTTATCTTCATTTTTTTAAATCATACTAATTCTTATTCAATATCTAATAAAGCATAGTTTTGCTTTTTTCATACATGTCATACCTTTTTTTGATGACAAAAATCCAAAATTTACTTCAAACTAGGTAGAAAAAACGTAGTAAAAATTGACGAGAAATTAAGTTAGGTGAGAAATTTTTGAAAAACACAAGTACTCAAATATCTCGGAAATTATTGATTTTCGGTTATCAACAAATATGACTCAATCGACAGCAAATTATTGATACTAACACCTCCTTCAAGATGAACGTCTTATGAGGAAACACCCTGTATATGGGACTCATTTAAAAAAATTAGGGGCTATACCTCAAATAATGAATTCGGCATTCTCCATATGGAAAGTAAAAGCACAAGAATAACATTCTCAGATTCCCAGGTATAATTCCCAAAATATGCTTTTGAAGGAACAAGCAGATGTAAATTCATCACCGCTATTGAATATCTTCAGATAGTTTGGAAATCCCAGGCGGCAAATATCCAATAGGTCTACCTGTGAAATTTATTATGTCCGTTTTAGTAGTGTTTTTTCTGTCAATGTTCAATTTTTTTTCACCTATATAAGTTGGTCTACAAGCTTTGTTTTGTTAGCAGTCGAACTGTAACCTGATGAAGCAACAGTGTTGGCCAAACAATTATCGCAAACATCAAAAGATCAGTGGAAATTCTATGTTTTATTTAGGTATCCATCAAGTAAGGACAGAATCCATTGAATAATGGACAATGAATACATAATAATCCAATAAGTGAACAGGTCTCTACATTTCATCGCAATTTCTGTAATTTTGTGCCGGTAATGGTCTCAAAAATACATAATAATACTCCTGGAAAAATGCATTTGTTGATTACGAATTTGTTCGGGAAGCTGGCGAACACGCTACTGTCTCGATCGCACGCCTACTAAACCAGCTTCAGGTGATTCACTCTTGTTGCGCCGCCATTGTAATCTTATGAATCACGTTCTGAACCATTCGATTCCTATATCACAATGTGTTCTGTATCTGGACGGAGAAAACCGGTCTTCGGTTTTTAGTAGTCTCGAGGTTTCGAAGGAATTGCTAGTGTCGAAGGAAGATGTCGATGGCGTTTTGTATAGATGCGGTTGTTCAGAGAGTTATCGGGAGTTTTTTGTGAGTTTGTGCTGACAATTTTTGGATATTTATTTTACCGGATTTACTATAGGGTAAGTCTTATCTAAGTTTCGTTCTTTTCGCTGTTATTTTATTAGTTTTATGCAGATGTGTGTGATCTCAGCGGTGTGTCAACGAGCGTTTTGAATGATTCGGTTGAGTGATTTTATTATTTATGGTTCACTATCCGGTGTTTACTTTGTTCATATTTTTATTGTCTGATATTTTATGCCTCTTGTTATTTGCAGCTGTGTTTATCGCAGTGGGATAGGTCAAATATGAATTTGGTTTGGGGGTCTATCGTTATTCGTTTCTTTTTTTAGCATTCGTTATTGTTGTTATTCTCCCTTTGTTCAATGCAACGATTCAACGAAATATTTGGATATCCATAGTGGTATAATTTTGTCCGTTAACCTGAAAACTTGGGTTTTTTTTAATGATTTTATTTAATTCAAATGAAAAAACATTATAAACCATATTATAAAGTTTATAGGTAGTGTTATTTGTGCTTGACATTCTGCTTCTTCATTCTTCATTGCAACTGTATTGTTCTAAAAGTAATACAGGGTTACGACATAAAACAGTTCGGCCTAAAATTTCTGTATTTACAGGTTTTTTCGGAAATCACCGAGACATGTCCGTTTTTATGTGAAGGGTTATTATTTCCCTGAGCGGGGTGGAAACTCCCTCATGCATCTTTAATGGTACTGGGGGTTGAAGGTTTTGCACTCCTAATAATATTCTTGTTTGATATTAATTTGGGTGGGAACAAATAGATTACAAATTAGTAAAGACCTTTTAACGAATTTTTGAAAGAATTACAATTGATAAAATGTTAAAATTGCCTACCCTTCATTCCTAAATTGTGATGTTGTGCTTGTTCACCGTTTTCTACAACATTTCATAAACTAATATGGGGAATACATTACCGAAAAAACTTATACTTACTGAAATATTCCACTGAAATGTTCTATTTGGGCCACCCTGTATCTTTATTCATACGAAACGAACCGAATCATGGGATTCGGCCGAGGATTCGGCAGCTTTTACTCAAGCGAAAATGTAGCTTTGTTTCTTTCATACTACCTACTCATCTCTTTGTTTGAACCGGCTGTGTTAGTTTTCATGAAATGTTTGGATATCGACAAAAGTTCTTAAATGGCTCACTCATGAATCACAGATAAGTCTGGAGAACAGGTATCGTTATGGTGAAATTATTTATTAATTCTACCTGGATAATCATCCAACGATATGAATAAACTTTTTTAGAAGACAAGAAGAAAAGACGTTGTTATTTTATGAGATACAAACGATTGTGTATTCATCGATTAAGTTAATTGCATGTTATTTTCCAATTGTCATCCGGTTTGATATAAACAAACGTAACGTTGGTTCGAACACTCTCTTATGTTGTTCTCGTTATCGAAACCTCTTGAGGGAAGCAAGATTCAGTAAATAAAAATCATTGATTCCATAATTTAACATTATTCTTATTAACACATCTTTATCAATTTTTAACCGCAATCATCTGTTCACGCAGGACAGATTATGTAAACATAAAAAATAACCATAACCATTGCTTCTTTCGCCTTCATTAAACTTCGATTTATTTTCGTATATATTTTTTGCCAGTTTTCATTAAGGGTTCACCGAACTCTCAATATCAACAAGACTAATTAAATCCGAAACTGAACTTCGGATTCTGAAGTTCAATGATTTGTCTCTAGATTGTTCCAAAACTTCAAACGCATCTTTATCATATGTAGCTACCCGATTTTTCTTTGAAAGTGAAAGATTTTCTTTCAGGTACGTACCTTATTGTAAACAATAATAAACAACTTCTCCATGTGTTCGTCAGTAGAAATACCGAGAGAAATACTGAGAAAGCATGCAGACGTCAAGGTTTTGAATCCTAAAACGATGTGCTTCATTAGATATTTCTAAAAATATTGAACAAAATATACCTCAGGAATTTTCTCCATTCATAATTTGGTTGTTTCAAATCAATCCTTAATCCAGACTCCTCACATTTTCATAATTTCAATTTATTAAGCCCCTATGGGAGATTTTCTTTTAAAAAACCATTTTTCCTGATTGAGACTCTTTATGGTTGGCGTAGTAAACGAAATTTATTATACAAAACTCGAATTTAACGATCTTTTCATCATGAAAATTTATGGTGATGTCGACTGCGAAACAGTGGAAAAGTATTTTGCTTATATTTCAAATTGGAGCGAGTCTAATTTATGTTGTTTGTAGGGGAGAATATCAATTTTTTTATAGTGGAAATCCATGAAAACTGGGCTTCTCGAAACTGTTATATAGGGTGAGTCCTCGGGGAAGTCGATAGTGCTTAATCGGTCGATAACCCTTGTAAGTAAATTTTGGCCTAAATTATTTTTGACTCTAGAGGCTGGTCCGAAAGTGGTGTAACACGATACCACCATGTTGGAATGAAGAATGCCCAATTTTTATATCATACCCATAATCTCCATGAAATTCTGATTTAGAAATACCCCTTCTGTCATCATTTATCTGTGGTACTTTTCGACGTAGAAAAATTTTATCGATATACTTAATGGTTCTAACTAGAGATTGAAAATCGTTCGAGATAATTGTACGATTTTTTTCAAATTCTCGAAAAGTATTCAAGTCTTCTGCAAATTTATGGATCACTCTATAGGTGGTCCGAAAGACTGCAATATTTTGAAAATTACCTTTAAATGTCAATAAGACCATTTATTGGCATCTTCATTTTTTGTTGTATCTAAAATGAATAGTTTCATGTTTTGTACGAGGGCTGACAGTATACTTTTCACGCATACAGTTTCAAAGGGATAAGATTACTCAACTCTAGTTAGTACCTATTAATAATATCTGAGATAATATCGATTGAAGATAAGCCAAATCAAAAAAATCAATATTTGGAAACATTCATTTTGACAAAATAAAATGGAGACCACGTGAACAAACAGAAACATAGTCTTAATTCTCTCAATAAAGAGTTCGGAATTATTGCATATTTTCAGCTAAAAGAGTCTGAATCCTTATACCGTTACAAGTATTTATTTAATACTTTTACATTGAAATTTTCATAATTCTCGAATTGATACATCGAGTTCTCATTTCAAGATGATCATTTGTTAATATCGACCCATATTTTCAACATTCAATATTCATTTCTATGGTTCTGTTCTGACAACATACACTGGAATTATAACCAAACCCGAAAGATTCATGGTCATGTATATGGTTTTATATTTTCGAAAAAAATATTTTTTTAATGTTCAATTACGTCTTCTATTCTCAAATTTTCTTATTTGATATTTAATAACTCGATTCAATTGATGTTATGTTATGTTTAATTACTGACTGCCAACTTCTAATTAAAAAAAAATTCACAATACTTCTTGGACAGAATTAAATTTGAACCAGAATTCTCCAACAATACGTTGAATCTCATCGTTCGATACAAATATTAAAATATAGACATCGTGATAAAATGATTCAGCGGTTTTTCAGAGAAACGGCATTCAAAAATGGATAATTTTATGCTAAGGACTGAACCCTGGGGAATACCAATGAGTAATTCACGCTATCGGGGGAAATTGAATGATCCCTCAAGGGTCCTTCCGATTTTTCAATTAATTCGTCTCTATAAAGTAAAAACATCGGCGTCACTTCTGTAACCACCACATTCCCAAGGGAAGATAATTAAGAGCGTAAGTCTGGTACAGAAAAGGGCGAAATTTTGCAGTAATTACATCAAGGGGGGAATATATTTCCACCGGAACGTAGAATGGGGATGATGAACTAATTAGAACTTCAAACCTCATAATCTTATAAACGAGTTCATAAATTTTTTTTTCTTCAGTTTCGGCGAACACCATAAATATCCCAAATTGCGTGGGCATCTGCCGCATGGTTTTGGAATACGTCTTGAGGGTGATGGATAATTTTGGGGGCGGCGGTACAATTTTTTTCGCCACCCTCACTTCCTGGGTAATGTTTCTTTCAACACTCGTTTGGTGTTTTCATTTCGATATTAAATCAGTCAGAAATAAAAATTCAGCCAATCTCATTTTAATATTCAGTGAAAATAAAGGTAGCATTTGCATTTCGGATGTTCAGCTGAGATTTGGAAAAAATACTACACATTAATATTTCCTTAGAAGATGTTTTTTCTGGAAAAATTTCCCTTTTGTTCTGCTTCCAGAATTTTTTTATTCGACTCATTTGTTCCCCATAACTGTATCAGATAAAAAAAGGTTATGAGAGACCAAAATGCTCCTAAATTAAACAAGTAATTTTTTCATAGTTTCCGAACTGCCAGTGTCGCACCACGAAAAAGTTCTAGAGGGGGCAAATGTTTCAAAAAAAATCACCCTATACCTAATTATGGAACAAATTCATTTTCTCAGAAGAAAAATATTTGGCAACAAAATCCTGAAACAAATCAATTTTTGTTTCACTTTTACCAAATTTTTATGCATTTGATTTTGGTACTTTTTGGGCAAGGTCTTTGTATCTTCTTTACAGGCGTGCAGAAAATTTCAAGAAAAAATTTTTTTTTTGAAAAATTAGTTAGTTCAAACAGGTTTTCAGTATGTGCACTTTGTCATAGCTCAATTATTTTGAGACGATGGTACCTGATGAAATTTGTCACCGAATGAAAGTCGACCATTACAGTTTTGTTCATGCACAACTTTCAACCCCTTTCAACCCCCTAACTCCATTAAAGGGTTCCTAGAACCCTTTACGAAAATGTAATGGTCGACTTTCATTCGGTGACAAATTTCATCAGGTACCATCATCTCAAAGTAAATGAGCTAGTGCACATACTGAAAACCTCTTTGAACTAACAAATTTTTCAAAAAAAAAATTTTTCTTGAAAATTTCTGCACGCCTATAAAAAAGATACAAAGACCTCGCTACAGATCCGGAATAGAAACACCAAAACTAATAATTCATTCATTCATCACAGCTCACTACCTAGATTTTTTCGATAATTTGGATTTTCCCGAAGATTCCGAGAGAATTGTTTGAATTTTTTCCCGAAATCGGAAGCAGATTGGCCAAAACTTTTTTTACATCACTTGAAATTTCGAGCAATCCACCAAAAACAGTTTCGGGGGAAAAATGTGGTCACTGTTCCAGATGAAATATCACCCTGTAGGTTTGCAATCGAAAATGGCATATCACGTGATGTCAAGTCTAAATTACCAAATTTAAGTTGAATATGGAGTGAAAATAAAAAAAAACACTTGAAAAAATCTAACTTCAATACCCTGTATCCCGAAAACAATTTTTTGTGGGACCATGCTTATAGGACTATTTTTCCTTAGAAATATCCGAGGAACGAGGAATCTCTAATTTTTGTTTGAACCTCCAATTTAGAAGCACCCTGTAAATTGGTTTGTTTGACAATTAAACTGATAATGAGCGAATAACCAACTATTTAGTAAACCAATCACCCCAAAAAACCTAAACTTTTCACGTGATACACTAATATGATCCAATTCTGAACCATTAACGCTGTGTTGTCCAATCTCTTGCAAAATCGTCGAGTTGAATACGATTGGGTGGTGAGCATCCACAAGTTCAAAACCAGTCTCTTCTCTAATACGTGTGAAGTGTAAAGTGGGTGCTAAGCTCATTAGCATAGTGCTGTTCTGTCCTTTGAAGCGTCAATTGAAATGGGTATCTACATATTTCCAAACACTTTAGCCAAGCTTTATTTTCCCCAGGGTGTATTTCCAATTTTGCCAGATTTTGAATAGAATTCCTCAGACGTCTATTCCTATATTTTGAAGTATTTTATATTTTTGTTACAATTATTTCTTCACTTATACATCGGTACTGTTATTATCTTTTCTTATATAGTTTCTTTCATTTCTATTATATATCAATAAGTTTTCTGGTTTGATAATTTTTCAATTATTTTTTGAAGACACCAATTATTTTTGAATAAATAAATAAAATAAAAACTAAATAACTTGGCTGATGTGATGATCGTAATGTAACTGAGGTGAGATACTTATCAATTATTTTCGATCGGAAATTCAGTGCTATGAAAAGTATAGATTTGTGATACGCAATTGTAGAGAGTTTTTTCGTTGAAATCGATTTCATTCGCATATCAAACACTTGCTAGAAGTAAACTGACATATTGCAGTACAGCAATCATCAAATTATTCAAAAAACGACAGAAACAAACAAAACAGAAGTTTTCTGGAACACCCTGTAACTCGAGAAAGTTTTCGAGTTACAGGGTGTTCTTGATAAGTATTAAGATATCTATAATCTGCTTTCTGATATCTTATTATTTTGAAAAAAGAGATCGGGGGTTTTGAAAGATTTTATAGTTCTCGATATGCTTTCAGTTAGCATCGAATTTGGCTTACTATTAAGAGGTGAACTTGCTCCACGATTTTATGGTCTCTTCACATCAGAGTTGTTCTCACCACTGCACCATCTTCAATTTGCCTTCAAGTTCTAGTATTTACTAGGATGGCTTAGAGGAAATTACATCCTCACTCCCCAGACTAAAAAGATCTTATTTTTAATCACCAATTCTTTAACATTTACTTTCCCCAATGATGGGAAAAAAAACCCCAAAACTGGCATCGTATAGCATCTAAAATGGCTTCTGCCTACAACAGACGAAGATAAACAACATATTAGGGTGAAAACAAATCCCATTCACTGAATGAGATTCCCAAAATAGTCTAATCATTCTCGTTATTTCTCAATGTGGACGAATGCAGGCAATTGAAAGGTGGCCTAGAATAAATTAACAGATGTTCCAGTAGCTATTTTCGTCTTCATTCATGAATGCTGCTGATTTATTGTTGCTGACTGTAAATGATTCAACCGCGTGCGAAGAAGTGTTAATTGATTGTATTTATGCTAATTTATTTGGATGCGAAATGAAAAATTTGCATTTGTTATGATAGTTGTTATGATATATTTAGATGTTTTAATATAGTCAGTGGCAATGTGATGAATAGTTCATTATTACATGTGCATTTTTGCGCGGCTGTATCAGGGGAGCAGGAAAAATCAATTCTGCCCGTCCGGCTGGGAAAAACCGCAATTTCTAACTGTGTGGAGCAGTTTGTGACCGCTCCGTGACTCCTGCTCCGGAAATCACAGAAAGCAACTTTAATTGGATAAGATCTGAAGTGGTGATCCAAAATTTAATTTCACTATAGATTGGTGGTGTAGGATCAGAGAAACAGGAAAATGATACTCTGTTAGTTCGCCGACGTTTCGGAAAAATTTATTTCCATCCTCAGGGCTCTACAAAATTTACGGAAAACATCATTTGCAACATTGATGAAGGTGTTTACAAAATAAAGGAAAGATGAGCATTACTAAAAGTTATTGACTAGAAAATATCACAGAAAGGATGGTCTGGTATAATTTATATATACAAAGAAGCATTATAAAATTCAAAACATTTTTAGTTTAAAATAAGAGTAAAAATAAAAAGTAATATAACACATATAGGTACAAACAAAGTACTTACAAGCTAGACAAATGTATCTTCCCAAAATCATCTTATTAAAATCTAAAATATTGGAGAATTGATTTAGATTTTAATAAGATGATTTTGGGAAGATACATTTGTCTAGCTTGTAAGTACTTTGTTTGTACCTATATGTGTTATATTACTTTTTATTTTTACTCTTATTTTAAACTAAAAATGTTTTGAATTTTATAATGCTTCTTTGTATATATAAATTATACCAGACCATCCTTTCTGTGATATTTTCTAGTCAATAACTTTTAGTAATGCTCATCTTTCCTTTATTTTGTAAACACCTTCATCAATGTTGCAAATGATGTTTTCCGTAAATTTTGTAGAGCCCTGAGGATGGAAATAAATTTTTCCGAAACGTCGGCGAACTAACAGAGTATCATTTTCCTGTTTCTCTGATCCTACACCACCAATCTATAGTGAAATTTAATTGGATATTTCGATAACTATTCGATGACATTTCATGAAATCATTTATTCGTATTTGAAAATTTTATTGGTTTATGGATTTCTCAACAATTCCAACGAACAATTAATTAAAATTCATCAAAATAATGTCCAATTCTGATCGCAATATCGAAATTTAGTTTCTTTCTGTGTTCCCCGAAAGTCACAGACTCGGTCGTAGAATACTCCATACAGTTAGAAATTGCGGTTTTTTTAAAGATTTTCCTGGATATTTTTTAAAGTATTCATTTTAGGTTGGGGTTTGCTTAAGTGACACCCCCTCTTTTTATACGGAAAATTGACTGAAATAATAAAAAACATAGATTCTGATTTGAAAATCTTGAGTTTTGATGAATTTGAGTTGTCCAAGTTGATGATCTTATGATAAACACCCTCTTCATCTTTGGTCCAAACTGCAAACAGTCTTATGATACTACGTATTTGCAGAATCGAAAATGACAAAGGTTTTTCTGAAAGAAACTTCTCCTGCAGAAATATTTGAAAAAATGTGAGTCCTCTTCGCCACTTTTTTTTCATAAGAACCCCATTGATTCATGAACCGTTGAATTTTTACCGAAGGCATGGCATATTGCTGAAATTGCCATCAAAAAAGCTATCTCATGATGCAATATACTGGGTGTGTCATTCGAAATAAGAAAGTAGTAGTCTGTTTTCGGTATAACGGGAAGTTGTAGAGATCTGGAAATATTTTGGAGTAAAATATCATTTTTAGCAAGGTATGGCAAATTCTTAAAGCCAAAAAAGCTATCTGATGAAGAAATGATATACCTACTGGGCTTGCCAATTAAAATTAAAATGCAGTTGTCTGTTTCCGGTAAAGCCGAAAGTTGAAGAGATCTAAAAATATTCTAGCGAGTATTCTAGGGAGAAAGATCAGTATCAAAACCCTAACGCTCAAATTTTCAGCACAAAATTATAATCAGTTTTTCATAAACGTCACAGTGAATCACCCTGTATATCTTCAATGAACTTTCAATAATAAAGAAGTTCCTTCTCGTCATAATCGAGCTATTATCGTCATTCTTTCCTTGCAAACTTCACCTGTTGATCCCTACAGACCCCTCTGCGCTCTCCTGCAAGAAGTTTGCTGCAGTGTTAATAGTGTCACGTGACGACGCCAAGAGGCGAGATTCGTTCCCAGATTGCAACATGTAATAACAACGTTCAAACGGCCGTTCTGGCTGAAACGCCCATGGTGTTATCTCTTGCATTCATCAACACTGGGCTTAGAATGAAGGAGGAACTTACTAGACTTCCTTATCTGCGACGTTTAGTCAGATTTGATTATAGGCCTACCCTACAGCCATTTCCATAGGAATTTTCGCCAGTCTTTCCACTTTCAAAGGCAACAACGCGGAAATTTGAATGGATAGAGATTTTCAAGGGCTCTGCACTTTGAATTGTACGGTGCTTGCAAGACAGAAGTGAGGAAATGTTTTATCCGTTTTGTTGCGAACGAAAGGACTTTGCATTGCTTTTTAGGCTTATTATTCGGAATGGGAAATTGTAGTTTTGTTTAAGAATAGTTTCCGACTTGTTCAATATTAAACTGCAATGGGCTCCTATTCCAACACGAATGCGAAATTCGAACGCGTGAGTGTTGGAATTGCCTTCTGCCGTTGCAGAAGGCAATTCCAAGTATAAGTATAAGAGTATAAGACGATATTTTCTCTATTTCAGTCAAGTTTTGTGAAATATTGTCGATATTACAATAACACACATTTAACTCCACCAGAATTGAGAGAAATTGCGAATAATGTTGCAAATCCTTTACTATATCGAAATTATATTATATTATATTGGCAATTATTAACGTTTGTTGAAATTTGATACGATTGGAAGTCAGTATAGACATCCACAAAACGAAAAACAACTGAAAACGATGGTGTAATGAGCTCATACAGCACTGTTTTCAGAACTGTAATGAACTCATTACGATACTGAAATAGATAAATGATATTTTCTCTATTCAAGTTTTGTGAAATATTATCGAAATTCAATGAAAAATTCAAATTATACATCCTAGTGATTTTTGTATTGTATCTTTGCAGTTGGTGTGCCTGCTACGAAAATTGACAGATCACGGAATTTGAAATTGAATTGTACGTTTCGAATTTTGAAATAATTTATTATTAAGCATTAACTTCGTGAATTATGTCTGACGAAATTTATCATTACCGAAATCAAGAGAAATTGCGAATATCAAAATGATATTATATTGACAATTGAAGTGTGATCAAATCTGATAGGATAGGAAGTCAGTGAAGACAACCACAAAACGAAAAATATAACTGAAAACAATGGTGTTCAATGATTTCATTACAGCACTGTTTTTATTACTGTAATGAAATAGAGAAAATAATATACAATTCGACAGCAGTCCTAATATTCATAAATAAGAAATGATTCAGGTTATTCTTCGTGAACATGAGTCAATTTTGTATTACTGTATAATGTATAATAAAGAAACATTGAATACTACTGCTGGTATTCGGATATCATATCGCTAGAAATCTGGTGAATGTTTACAGGTACCGTAATATAATCAGATCTGACTCCGTTATATACTTTTTCCTATTTCCTCGATTGCAATTACCACTTCATGGACATCGTTTCGAGTCAATAATGTAGTGAAAAGGAAACGCTGACCGTTTGGTAAGCTTTACCGGAAACTGAGTATCATGACTGCTTCGAAGATCGGAAAAAACTAGTTCGAGGGATTACCTCGAAGAGGACGTAATGAAAAAGAAAGACTAATGCATTTCCTGTGTTGTATCTCATTACTTTCAGTCCACCGAAAAATGACGATCTACATCGAACACAACTGAATTTCAAAAGCCATAATACAGAATTGAATTTGACTCATGAAATGAATATCTCAATTAACATGAAGCGGAAACGTTTCGATTGTTTATATTCAGTTAATTACGTGAATAGGTACAACACACCAAACTCTCCATTATAGTAATGAATAGTAGTTCAGTTTTATTGTACGGAATATGATATGTATAATATTTAACATAAAATATTCATGAATTTAGTATTATCAACAACTCCATCCAGAATAATGGGATCAAGTGTGCGTTAACGTGTGATTTATGGGATGGAACGTTTTTTGAACGAGCACTGAAACGTTTTATGGAGTCATAGAATTTCTGATGAGAGATGCATCGAAATAGTTAGTGTCATAATCATCATATTCCGATTTTATTTTTGGAATGTTGTTTTCGATGCAAATAATTCGTATGTTTCGATATGAAATCAACAGTGTGGATCAGTTTTGCAATATATAATATGAAGAGGAGTGGAGAATTTTATTTATTTTTCGCACACCAATGTTGCATTCAGGTGAACAAGCAGGGATGAATAATTAACACAATTTATAACAGAAGAAATCAGGAAGCACAACATATTTCCAGTTGAAAGCTATCCTTTGACCTTTTGATGAATATCAACCACACAATTCATTCGTTTTGAAGTGGAATACTTGACTGAAATGATTATGTTGTCCAAAACATCAAGCAATTTTGAAAGCCTGCTTGGTTCAAAATTAATCAGAATTATAATGGTGATAGCTTCAATTTGAATGAATATTTTATGGTAAACAGGAACCTGGAAATCGATAATTCCAAAAATATGGACTGCTGAACTAGAGCTGAGGTTATTATATTCGAGCGCTTCGAATATACAGGGTGTTCCAAAGTTGGAGGTACAAGTGAAAATGAGGTATTCCTTGATCAATTCTAAGAAAAACAGTCGTATAAACATGGGCCTGCTAACGCTTTGTTTTTGGTATATAGGGTGATTCTTGTAGTTAATTTTTTTTTGTGATACGACTTTACCGAATCTGCATGAATTTACACATCGGAAAAATCAGTACAAATTCAATTACTGCATATATTGGAATATCTATGCCAAATTTCAGTTACAAGAGCAGATGCTATGAGAAAAAAACTAGTAAAAACAAAAATGTAACACCCTATGTTTGAATTACGTAAACAAAGCATTTGCTATATTCATGGGACTTTTTGCCGAATATTATCTGAAGAATATTGGAATACTTTTTATAGATTAAATGGACATTTCCTATGATAGGGTAGTGGATATCAGTTGTAAAATCTTTGAAGTCTTTGACAAATTAGTTCAAAACTACGCTAGCTGGACGTTTTTCTTTCGGAAGTTTTAAAACTAGGATATTCACTCATTTGAATCAGGTAAACTGATGGTTCAAAACGAATTTTTGTTTAGGTAAACTATTTTTCTGACCGCATGTTGCTAATGTCAGCAATTGGGATGAATATTTTCTAAAAATACTCCATTCCATGCGGGTTGGGTAGTAATCGGTCATAAAAGCTGTTTGTTCAAAAACCATCCTTATCTTAGAAAATTTGCTTGGAAATATTTTAATAAAACAGTATTATGACTAAAATATGCATTTAAACTCAAAAAAACATCAAATATGCTTTGGAATATGCAGTTATTCAAATGCAGATTTATTCGAAGTCTATAATTGAAAGTTTGGACATAATGTATTTCTTAATATTCACAATTACAAGCCAATAAAAGAGTTTGTGTACAGAACACTTTTTCTGTAAGCTCCTCAAATCTTGTAAGGTTGCATTTCTTAGCAGACCCTGTACCTTCCACTCCTTCACAAACAAACCTTGAACGAGAAGACGTGCTTGCATTGAAAACATCGCATTACATAATCCGTATCAAATAATGGTAATGTTAACGTAGCTCTTTATATGCAGAAAACACGATAATGATTATATTGTGTCCTATATGCCAGCGACTGATAATGAGGTTTGAGTTAATTCAGCGTGCTCAATATAATATGCACGGACATTGCTTCTCCAATATTAAGTTTGAATTCATCCGCCATAATCGTTACGGATGAATGCATCATTGTCGATGCAATGCGCTCGCTATGTACGAGGGGTGTTCGGAAATTGTGGTTCTGAATTGAACGAGGTGTCCCAAAGTCGATGCTGACTGAAAGCATCTGGAGAACTTTAAGACTTGAAAAAATCTCTTCTCGAAATAATAGATATTAGAAAGCAAATCATAGGCAAGTTACAGGGCGTTTTTGGTTTCTGTTCAAGATATTTCAAAAATTTATCAGGTTTTCCAGTAATTATTATAGTTTTTATGATACTCATAACAGATAGATAGGAATTAAAGACTGATTCAGAGATATAAAGGAGGGTTGGTGTGTCTTAAATGGTACACCCTTTACACCCTTTATTTTTCAAGACAGCTTTTTAGCCGCAGATTCATCGAAAAAAATTTCTTTGAAAAATTCCTTTCAGTCTGCAAAAAAGCACCAATCACTGATGATCAGACCTGGAGAGTAAGCTGTGTGATCAAGGAATTGGTTCAATTTCATCATTGTGACAAGGAGCATTGCCTTGGTGAAAGGCGATCCAATAACCTTATGTAATATTCATTATTAATGATTTTATTGCTGTCAAAATAGTCAATGAACAATATACCACGCACGTCCCTAAATACATATATCATAACCTGCTTATGTTTGACATTTCGTTAGCTTCGGACGGCTCCCCACTCAGCTGAAGCTCTCTTTGACTCAAGAGTTTGGTGATAAATCATTCTTTCATCCACTGTTACCTGTCGACGCGAAAATAGTATATTGTGCAACTAGTGGGGAAAATCCAACGTTTCTCGCGAGTGTGGAAGTCTCAAACACACGAGCGAGAAAATTACTTTCTCCACATGTTGCACACTATACTTTTCCCACAACAGCACAAATTTCAATGTTTCAAGTAATGGACATAATTCAAATCAAAATGGCTTTCGTTGACAGTATGTGCTAATTTATTGCGTTTCCATAGAAACGACTCAAAAGCCCAATTTCATTGGTCCACCAAGCGAGGTGTGGGCAAAGTGCCGTGAGAATTAATATTTCCCACAGTATGAGCAATACATAGTTTTGAAATTCAGTAAGCTATGACGAATACGAAGAATATGCCACTTTTCCTACAACTGCTATGAAAAGTAGCGTATTCTTCATAGCTCACTCAATTTCAAAACTATGTATTGCTCGTACTGTGGGAAATATAATTTCTCACGGTACTTTGCCCACACCTCGCTTATAAAAACACAATAAATTAGCACATACTGTCAACAAAGGATGTTTTTTTTTAATCAAGTCCATCACTTGAATTTTTGAAATTTGTGCAGTTGTAGGAAAAGTATAGTGTGCAACATGTGGTGAAAGTCCTTTTCTCGCTCGTTTTTTTGCGGCAGTCGCTTTTCAGGCTCGTGCCACAAACTTCCACACTCGCGAGAAAAGTTGGACTTTCCTCACTTGTTGCACAGTATATTATTTCACAGCAGTTGTAGAAAAATGAATGTTCCGATTTTATTTGGTACTTTTCTAACAGATCAGAAAGCTATTCAGCGTTGAGCAGGCTGAGTATCTGGATTGGCGATCTCCATATCATACTTCACCCTTCGTGGAATTTTTCTCTATGCGTCAGTTTTTATTATCAGACAATCACCAGTGCTGAATCACATCGAATCGAAAAAACACACGCCATCATGCCGAAAAATTAACCAACATTCAATTTCTTCCATTTCCAACGTATCCTCCAATTAAATCAGTAATTTCCGGCGGAAGGAGTGTACAGATCCGACATCTCTCCAAGTTGCCTCGCCAGATGTTTGCCAAGACGAGAGAAGGAGGAGAACTCGAGGGAACTTCTCGAGTTACCTGAATCTCTGGACCGGGAGAATGAGGATACCACCCCTATTATGTAGATAATTGATTTAAATAAATGAATATTGGTATTGTCGGCATCGGGCGCCTGAAGCCAGCGAGATACGGCCGAAAAATCCTTCCGTCTCATTGTTGGCGTTCTCGAGGATTTTCTATGATCGGGTTTTCGGCCGATGTTGCCGTTTCTTTGGTTTTTACGGGAAACTGAGTTATTTTATCATTTTGTATTTATGTATTATTAATTAACCCTCTGCAGAAGGTTGTCATTTGATCGTCTCGAAATAAGAGAAAAAGTTAACGTAGCTCAATCATTTGACAGCAGTTTTCAATCCTTCTTCTTTACTCTTCTCAAGACTTTGAGACGTGTTATCTTGTTTCCCAGATTTATTGAGATTTGTCAACAAAATCCTAATTCCAGAGCATATTTCATTATTCCAGAGATTCTAGGATTACTATCAGTCAAAACATTGAAAGTAAGCAAACGTTAAATAATATCGATATTGTCAACGTCAGTTTATCTATAATTTTTAAATAGTTTGCTAACAAACCCTCCTTGACTCCTTACTTCCTTTTTTCTGTTGCCACAACGAGAATTTGGCTTATCGAAATATACATTCAGGTTCAGCGACGATGAATTTGATCTCAAATTTTTTTGCAGTTTATATTCTTTTTCATTATGGTACGCTTCACTGCGATGGTCTATCAGACGTTTATTGAAAACTGATCATAATTTTGTGCTGAAAATTTGAGCGATGGAGTTTTGATACTGATCTTTCTCCCTAAAATATTTTTAGATTTCTACAACTTCCGGTTTTACCGGAAACAGACTACCACTTTCTTATTTCAATTGGTACGCCCAGTATATTATTGCATCATTTGATAGTTTTTTTTATAACAATTTCAGGAATATGCCATATCTTGGTAAAAACTAAATGTTTCATGAGCTAATGGGATTCTTAGGAAAACATTTCTTCAAATATTTCTGCAGAAAACGTTATTTTCGATAAAAATCTTTTCAATTTTCGACTCTGCCAATACGTAGATTATAAGACTGTTTGCGATTTGGACCAAAAATCTACAGGGTAGTTATGGGAAGATCATGAACTTGGACAATTCAAATTCATCAAAACTAAAGATTTTCAAATTAGGTACAACTTATATTTTTTATTCATTCGGTCTATTCTACGTACAAAAAGACTCTATACTTAAAATGAAAACTTCAAGAGTTATCCAGGACGTACTTGAAATTGGAAAAAACCTCAATTTCTAATTGAGTGGAGTAGTCTGTGACTTCCAGAAAACACAGAAAGAGCTAAAATTCATTGTTTAGTTAACCAAATTCAATATATTTGTGGAAAGGTTTCAATGAAATTAAAATCAAACTTAATTTCTTCGAAGAAATTAACAGTAAATGACACTATTTCCTGATCCACCGTATACTTTATTTACCCATCTGCCAAGTGATCTTTCACCGTGAACGATCGAACTGGTAATAGGAATTTCAAGATGTACCTAAAATCAGTTTCATAAGAAATACACACAGAATTCGTAAATTAGTTTAATTCTGGAGATGTTGACAGTATCAATCGTAATTGATATTGATATCCCACAAAATATCTGAAAATGAATAAAATTCCACTGCTCAATTTTTTGTAAATCACTTATAATAAATCTATAAATTATACTTGATTTGGTTTATAAATTCGAAAAAGTTTCTTCACAATGCCCATTTGAAATTTCAGAAAATTTATTTTTAGGATGCTATATAACCTAAACGGTTTAATTTAGAGCGGTGATGCAATGAACACATTTGATTAGCATCATGGGTTCTAGAACTCCGTTCTGAATCGATTTACTGAATAATACCGTCTATGAATTCTTTTCTTCAATTTTTTTCAGTTCTCACAGATAAGCACTGATTTTGATAAATCAATTGAACAATTTCTAAACATTTGTATTTTTCTAAAAGTTTGTATTTTTCCATGGTCAAATGGCATAACCTACCGAAGTCAATTGACAAAAAAATGTCAATATGAAAAATAAGTGTTACTATTATGACCAATTTAATTCCTATTGGAAACTCCGATATTTCATCTTGCTAGAAACGTTCCAAAACCTGAACCGTGAGCAGGCTATGTAGGCCTACAAGTTCATAAATCACACCATTATTCAACTGGTAGACAATCAATAAAAGCACAATAATGAAAAAGTTTTTCATATAAATCTTCCTTTTTTGCTTTCGATCGATTCTCGAATAATGCGGCAACACCTCCGACTGACATCGAAATTTTCAATTCGAGGAATGTAAATTGGAAGAATGTCGGTAGTAAGCGGATTCACGAAAATAATTGATTGCTAGATCGCTAGGTTATCATCCATGCTCGTTGATTTCAGGGACTTTAGGCTTTCATCGCATACCGTAAAGTCTTCCCTCTCTCATTTTGAATTGTAATTGTTGGATAGGGGATGCTCAACTTTAAAACCTTCGTTCATTGAACAGATCGCTGATGTCTCTATGATTTCGTTATAATGTCTCTAATTTTTTAATTTTGAACCGGCAATAGTCTTAAACGCTAAGGTTCGACTCGTTGTTGAGCAATCCGTCCTCAAAACCGATTGTGTTCGTCCAGTCGGCCGTAAACATGATAACTCCTGAACGAAAAGAAATAGAATTTTGAAATTTTCAGAATAGGTTCATATTTTGAATGTTGCTGCTGAGTTATCTATTGCGCCATGTCCGACTAAGGATTTCGTAATTTTGTTTCTCTATTTCAGTATCATTACAGCATTG
The DNA here is from genome assembly GCF_914767665.1 of Harmonia axyridis. Lineage (NCBI taxonomy): Eukaryota > Metazoa > Arthropoda > Insecta > Coleoptera > Coccinellidae > Harmonia > Harmonia axyridis. Next base: position 20,887,634 of record NC_059507.1, read on the forward strand.
TTTTCAGTAATATTTTTCGTTTTGTGGTTGTCTACACGGACCTCCTATCCTATAAAATTTCAATATACCTCAATTGTCAATATAATATAATTTGGATATAGTGAAATGATTTGCAACATTATTCGCAATTTCTCTTAATTCTGGCGGTGTCAAATCGATTTTTTCAGACATAATTCACGAATTTTATGCGTATCTAATTATAAATCAATTATAAATTCGAAACGTAGGTACGATTCAAATTCAAATTCTGTAATCTGTTTTCGTAATAATCACACCAACTACCAAGATACAATACAAAAGTCACTAGGATGTATAATCTGAAGTTTTTATTGAATTTCAACAATTTTTTGGAATTTTTGGATTATTCGGACTCCAGTAAAAGAATTGGGCAATTTTCGACTAAAATTGCATGCAAATGAGCAACAGATATACAAACTTTTCTGCTAAAAAAAAATACGAATCTACAATAAAAAACAGGGGTACCCATTTGAAATTCCAAAGTTGACCCTCACAAGGGGGATATAAATGGTAGAGGTTCTGGCATAAGTGAACCCTCTCAAAAAAATCATCCGGCATACAACTTTGTGATATCCGAAGATGCAATTTTCGAAGAAAAGCAAAAGATTCCAACTTTACATCAGTTCTTTCCTCATTTTTTTATTCTTTTTAGTAAGGTCTCAAGTGAATTTCAATTGATGGCAAGGCAGCTGCTTTTTCGAAGATTATAGGTTAAGTTTTCGCCCGGAAATTTCCCGCAGTATACCTACGGCAGTAAAATCTAAAGTACCCACTTCGACATAAATTAAAGTTTACACCCCGAACGAAATTATGCTCGTTCAAATCGAGAATCCATACTAATAACAAAGAAAAGAATAGAGTGGAACGTTCCCGAGACCTTGTAACCAAGCGTATATTTCACAGCGATATGAAGATAACCATCTCGAACAAATAAGGCGCAAAACAAATACAGTTTTGATAAGAAAGCAAGCCCGTAAAATGAATATTCAAAACATGCAAAAACGCAGCGTCGAATCCGTAGAGTTGCTAACATCAGCTTCGAGGTTTGTGTACATAATTTATAAGGGAAAATAGTGAAGCAGTTGAATCGCGGTTTCTTTCCAGATTTTCCAAGGGCCACTGCGCCCAGATAAGTGCATTTCTCGGCAGATTCTGACAGCTCCTTTTTTATATAGTATAAACGGAAAGTTGGGAGTTAACCGTTCGTGTAAGAGTTCAAGAGGTTCATTCAAGTTCGAGATGGAGTTTCGAAGATGTTGAAAAATCGTTTTTTCTTCGAGTCGTACAAATGGTTAATCTACGGATTTTGAGGTTAGGTTAGGTTATGTCGCGTTGAGTTTGAGGAGCGTTCGCATTTTGAGGATCCCTTCGAATAATATTGTTTTGATTTCAATGTTTTTGAAAAATGTTATTCCGCATTTGAAATACAGTAAAACTTCGTTAAGACGCTGTTAACGGACCGGCGCAAAAAAAGTCTTACCCGGTATAGTAAAAAAAGTCAATATGCTCGAACAAAGAAAATAATTGCAAAATTTAATGGTAAAATTCACTAAAATGCATAATAATCGTACAGGAATGTGATAAATACTCACATGAAATATTTGTATGAACCTTTGAAGGGTTGGAGGTTCTTGGTAGCGTATGTGGAGAGTAAGTTGTCAATTCAGTTAATTTAAGATAGCACGTCTTCTGCATTTTTCAGGGTGAAAATAACTTTTTTAAACTCGTCCAATTTTTGCAAGCCATCAGCAGAAAATCATCGTCCTTTTCTCATTTTCTTCTCTCTCACTTCTCACCACAGGATCGGTGGTGGAGTTGGCGATCATCTCATCAATAGTGCAAGTGTTACTATAGTTACAAAAGCGTCATCTACTCGCAAGTGTTCCGGAAAATTTTCGAGAATTTCTTGAGTTTGTGTTGTTGTGTTGATGTGCTGTCAGTGCTATCTGTCACGCCCGAAAATCCTAATGTTGTCTTTCGATAACAGTGCTTTATAACAAGTAGGTCAGCTTCATCCCAAACAAAGTCTAAAGCATTAATTTTGGCTGAGATTTCCCCCTTCTTGTCTGTCAAATATCGCTTGACTAGTTTTTTCCTTTACTTTTGTTTGAACACTTTGATAACACCCTGATCTTAGGGCTAAAGTTTGGATTTGGTAAAAACAGTTTTTTGTTTCACTAGGCAGCAAAGTAGTAGATTGACTGCCGCGGCTGATTGTTCATAGCCGAGCGTAGCAAGGCTAGGAATTCAGCTAAGGCAGTTTTATTTTTCCTGTAGTGATGAATTGAAACGAAATTTGATAGGAATCGCAATTATTGGAATGAAAGGTTGCTATGGAGTGTATATGTCTATAATAATTATAGTTTGACAACTAATGAAACATCTGACAGTTTTTTGGAAAAAAATCGGATATATTTATATTATGGACAGTGATAGCTACTTAGGAGTACTAAAACTCTTCCAGAAATGAGGGAGGTGGCAAAAAATATTGATTGTAAGAAAATGTCGAATGCTTTATTATATTCGCATTGAGAATAATCATTGTCCTGCCTAGGCAGGAAAGTCGTTACTTTGCTGATAGATATGTGTCTGAAAAATCAATATTTTCTGTCAATCGGAGAAAAACTATTTTTATGTTCGTGACATGGATTTCTTTTAGAGAAACAGTTCAATAGAATAATAAATTTTCTTTTCTGCTTACTGAAAATAGCAACCAATTGCAAAATCTAGTTTCTAAACAGATCTGTCATCCAAGAACGAGCTTGAGATAAGTCATTACATTGAAGTGGTCACACATTTTTGAAAGAACGAGGAAACTCGACTTCTTCCCATGACAAGTTTTCTTTACCTTCTATCTGCGGTGAATCAGAGAATTTTACAGAGTACTATTTTACTGTATTAGCATAAGAAAATTCAAGAGACCGACGGAAAAGAGAGTATTATGCGGGAAAGCGTCTTGAACGGGAAAGTCTTATCGAAGTTTTACAGTATCGCACTTTTTATGAATGATTAGAGAAGCTTTAAAAAATCTATTGACCAAAGTTCAAGCGACCGAGTCTCTTAGCCATCCCTCCATGAAACTCCAACTACCCAACAGTCTTTCACAATTCAATCATCAACCAGGCCGAAAATTCAAAAGGCTGTTTACTTCCCCCTACCTCCTTTCCTACGCTAAAAATTCAAAACAAGCAGGATGATCATCGAGAAAACAACTGAAACCGAGATCCGCATTACTTTGTTCGGCTTTTACGACACTTTCAACTTTTAACAATAGGAAAACTTTGTTACGACCGTTTAATAATATCCCGCTGGAACTCGTGATCTATAGTCTTTCCGTTAAGCTGTTTGTAAAATGTACAAAGGAGCTGCTGCCGTATTAAGTTGGGACGTTGCTGCCGGGATGGGGCAAGTTGTTGGGTTTAACGACCCATCACAATGGAAGGTTATTATAATTCATTATTAAAACTCGGTTCGGAAATGCGGCGCAGTTTGCCGTCTTCGGTAATAATGCAGCGAATGATCTAATATTACGTCGTGGAATTTTATTCCGAGCATAATCTGGGGTTTGCTGAGGCTTATGCAATGACTCGCCTACTTAATAACAATTTTGTGTTGGAAAGTTGTTGAGAATTGGCTTGGGGAATTCGCGAGCGAACTGATTGGGAACTGCGAGAACTAGGTCAACTCGGATCGTTAGTTCGTTAGTTCTGACAACCGCTTGTTTTTCTAAATTTGGAGGGTCAGCGAACGGAGCTGTACAAAAAGTTGTTATTCTTACGATTAACTGCGAGAACTGTTACACCATAAATCTCACTTAGTTGACGAAGATCATTAGTTCTCTCAGCTCAACAGTTATTTTAACGTTCTAAATTTATCAAAAAGAAATTTCAGCATGTTCGGACAACCGCTTCTTTTTCTAAATTTGAAGAGTCAGCGAACAGAGCAGTCCGAAATGTTGTTATTCTCACGATAAACTGCGAGAACTGTGACACCATAAATCTCGGTTAGTTGACGAAGATCATTAGTTCTCTCAGCTCAGCAGTTTCAACGTTCTAATTTTGGGAAGTTCATGGAAAAGCAAGGTCAGCAGGTTAGATCTTTAATCAGGGAACTACAAGCACTAGGTCAACTCGGATCGTTAGTTTGTTAGCTCTGTCAGGGCAACCGCTTCTTTTTCTAGATTTGGAGGGTCAGCGAACGGAGCGGTTGTTATTCTCACTATTAACTGCGAGAACTGTGACATCATAAATCTCACTTAATCGACAAAGATCGTTAGTTCTCTCAGCTAAACAGCTTTCACGTTCTAATTATTTGATAGTTTTTGGAAGAACAAGTTCAACGGAATAGATATCTTATCGGAGAACTACGAGAACTAGGTGAACATAGTTAACTCAGATCGTTAGTTCATTAGCTCTCTTAGGACAAAGGCTTCTTTGTTAGTTTGGATAATCAGCGAATAAACTCGTACAAAATGTTAATTTCACTGATGAACTGTGAGAACCTTGACACTCTTAGTCTCACTTAGTTGACAAGGATCGTTAGTTCTCACAGCTCAACAGTTTTAAACTCCTAATTTTGGGTTGTTTTTCAAGGAGCAAGTTTAATGGGATTATCTTACGTCGATGAACTACGACCACTAGGCCAACTAACAAAGATCATTGGTTCATTAGCTTTCTCAGGTCAATGGCTCTTTCGTTCTAAGATTGTTTAGTTAGTGAATTTGTCCAGAAGTGTGAATCTCGCTGACAAACTTAGAGGACTAGGCTATCTTGAATCCCTTTCTTGGTTTAGAAAAAATCGTTAGTTCTATGAGCTCGCCAAGTTCTTCATTTCAAGATTGAGTGATAACAGAAGTAGTTAAATGAAATAGGTATCCGAGTACGTTTCCTAGTTGTTTATTGTTCTCAATATCGTGAATGATATTGAACCGATTTTGTTTTGATTTCCATACGGTCGTTGCCTGAACAGGAAGCTTTATAATTTCGTCATGACGTATTTTTTGTGTGTGTTTGGTGTGAAGTCTCCAAAAGGCTAAACGTTGGCTCAGAACTAAATGATGTTTCGAGAAAAAATGTCATCTCTTTCCGATAAACTCATGAAGCTGAATATTCATGTGACTCATTTTTGTGGTAGCTCTATATATTGACACAAAATTTAAATTTGATGTGACAAATAATTTCCGAGCTATTGAACCTTTTGGAAAAAATTTCCTTGTGAAACGATCCTGATCTCAGGAACGATCGCGCTATAAAATCCATCAAGAAAATTGTGCATTTCGTTCGATACAAACAATTATCGGTAAACCTGATATAAACTTGAAATAAATTTTTTCGGCAACCGTCCGGGAAGTGCTCACTTTCCGGACGCTTTTTCTCTGAGAAAGTAGCATTTCCCGGCCTAGTCCGGAAAGTACGTACTTCCCGGACTAGGCCGGAAAAGAATCATAGAATCCATAGCAACCGAGATAACGGCTGACAGTTCATATGAAATTAGTTGTCAAAAATTTGCATGTTTTTTTATCGCAATCGCAATAAAATATGGAAAGCAGCAGCGATAGTGTTATTTTACATGGTTGCCGAAAAAATATTGTACGCAACACGCCCGAAAATGGTTTTTTTGGACTCACAGACTTCCAGGACTCGCTTACGCTCGTCCTGGAATTTTGTCTATTCGTCCAAAAAAACCCTATTTTCCGGACTTGTTACGTAAATTACTATTTCATTTCTCGCAATTTTCGCCGAATGCTGATAAACTTCCTCCCGCACACTAGACGAAACTCCCTAAAACGTCAACTGGGGTAAAATTGCTGCGAGGCGGCCTAATCCCGGCGGTGGCGCGTTTTGTTCTCTTTTTCGCGAGAAAATTGGCCGATGTGTTCGTCCGAAGCGACATGGCATGGCCCCGGGTAATTATTCTGCCCGACGTCGCATGTAACTTCGGGAAAATCCATCTTATCGTCTCGTAAGCTCATTCGTTCGTGCCATTTTCGGACAGCTTGAGCAGATTTAGCGTCTTCGGCGAATCTGCAGCGTTGCCGGATTGCAGTTTACAGAAATTTATTTTGTCGAAATTGAAACGGAGGGGTAAAACTAAAAGTGAATTATCTAATATACAGGGTGTATTCGAACACCGAAAAATCTAACGGCTGAGTTTCTGATGAAAATTAAGGTGGATATTTGGAGATTTTCGAAGAACCTCCTTACACCCCTTTAATAACAAAAATTGTCTCTCTTTTTTATTTTCCATTTTTATTTAGAAATTCAGCTGAAGATACGAAACTTAAATATTATTTTTCAATAAAACTCCACATTTCGAAATTTTTTAGGGCCTGAAGTATGCTTAGAAGGGGTTGAAATAGTGAACCCCTTAATATTTTTCTAATAATTTTTGTTTGGATGAAGGGGGATGGGAGGGTGTGTTAACATGAAATTTGTCTATTCTTTATTTACATTTTACACGCAAAATTTCAACTAGGTCGGATCCGAAATTCTACACGGAAATTTAAAACTTACAGAATCTCAATCTGATTGGATTTTTATCATGAAGCAATTGGGTATTTTTTTCGATATTCTTATTCTTAATGTCCATTACAGCATTTTGCCGACAAGGTTAGTATTCTGTGTCAAGGTTTGTGGATCGAAAAAATAAGTTATATTAAAATTTAATTTCATAGCTCCTTAAATATGAAAAATAAGATGGAAATTATTTGTGAATCGACCCTTATTGCCAAGGAAAAATTTACAATCACAAAATGGCATCTCACTAAAAGATTTACCTTTTTCGTCATATTCCACAAATAAATATCATACTTAACGAAATATACAGTTGTACTGATTTATGTTGGCCACTCTGTATGAGGCATTAAAAAATTGAGTTTATTCAAATCCATAGTTATTTATCGCAAAGTAAAATAAAATTTTTCGAATAATGTCTTCACTCTTAGATGCATAGAACATTGTAATAGGTAAATAAAGATACTTACGTTTTCTGAAACCTCATAATTCAAAATATTATAGTATTATTTAACATAATCATTGGAATTTATGGAATTTCACAGAACAAAAATAAAAAGGTTTCATTCATTGATCAATTATAATAATTCAATAATTGATTATTGTTTAGATTCAATTATTCAACTAGCTTCGAAGTTATTGACATCCTTTAGTACAGTGACTAATTCTTTCCAGGTCTAACTGAAGGATAGATCTCCTGTTGGAAAAGGGGAAATGGCAACACTGTCCTATATTTGGGGGTGGCGGTCACCAGCGCTCTTTTTCTTTATTTGCCCACTCCTGGAAAGTGGTGTTTTGGGTAGGAAAAAGAGATGCGTTGAGGGTGAATTGAAACAGAAAAAAATTACTTCAGTTAATCAACGTTTTTACTTGGAAAATCTGTCTGACAGTGATGTTCTGGAACATTCACTCGGGATTTTCTTCCAACTAGACAAATTTCAGGTTTATTCAACAGTCAACACTTATGAAAGTATAAATTTAGATATATGTATGTTATTAAATTTTAGAAATTATATCGCCTCGTTTTCAAAATATTTGTTTTAGAAGGACTTTTTTTGAGGTATGACATATTTTCTGCTTAGGAAATTGCTGACAAATTTAATCCACATAGACAGTTTTATATTTCAGAAGAAATTTCATATGATGAGTGGGCAGATTAAATTTCAATCTCCTTAATGAATTAATTTCTACGAAAAGGATATCGATAACTTCTCATTACCCGTAAACAAAATGCAATTCGTTCATGTGCTGATAGCTCTTTTCATGTTGCAATACAAAGTTCTCATGAATAGTTTTGCACCTTGGCCAAGACCTTGGAAATTCCATTCAATAGCACGCTAATTTCAACAAACAACGTTTTAATTAATTCAGTTTTATAAATACACACTACCATTGAAATTGGGTTACGTTCGTTTTGAAATTTATTGTTAACGATTGATGTGGTTTTGTTTTGAATAATCGATTCAATAGGTACGGTTTGTGAATGCTAAAACCAGTTTCATGTATGTTTATAGTCTGCAATTATTTTATGATTGATCAAAGATATAATTGATTCTCATTTTTTTCGACTCTGCAAATACTATAGTAATATAGAAACACCAGGGCCGGCGCGAGTAATTTTGGCGCTCCTGCTGAAAAAGCAGCGATAACAACATGCATGATCCTCTTAATAACCAACTAATCCCTCCAAAAAAGCAAAGAATTTTCTTTTTCCGATGAAGAATCTTTCAGTTGTGTGTAGAAAAATGTAATTTTAGTTAATGTAGAATATTAAAATGTTTTGATATATTATAATAATACACCAAGTGTTTCCAAGGTTATTTGAATCAAATAAAACAGCAAAACGAAAATATAAATATACATAAGCCTAAAATATCGTAAAAAAATCCGACTTCCACATAACTGCGTATACGATCGACGAATTATTACCTTCCACACCTCAAGATACAAAGGGCGGTAGGGGATGGAAAGTTTCAGTATTGCTACGAAAACTAATGCGCGCCACTCACGAAGCGTTTCTTCCAGCGTTTGGTAGCTAGCGTCGAAGAGATTCCAGTCGGGCAGTCAAGTTCATACTCTGATTTACAGTCGTACGGCCGTGTCCCGAGCTGTCTGACTGGAATCTCATCGACGCTAGCTACCAAACGCTGGAAGAAACGCTTCGTGAGTGGCGGGCATAATTAGTATTACAAAAATGTGTTCCTCTGAAAATATTTGGCATTTAAAAGTAACTATTTTGGAATACAAAATCGTAAGAATTTTCCCTAACTTGAATGTGTAAACATCGGCTTCCAAATAATTCGAAAACGAAAGTAGTGTTGATTTTTGTCTTTGTGAAATATATATCTACTTAATCCTTCTTTCCATGAGGGTTATAGAGAATTCTGTTCAAATTGGTTGGGCTGCCATGTGTTATTTATTGTACAGGCAGCTTAGTAAAGGCGGTTTGGAGATTTTTTTATTGCAGGAAATGTTGACAGATGCAGCGGAGCGGAACAACATCATGTTGGTTTTAAATCTTAAGAATCAAAGATGAAATTTAAAAAGATGGTCAGCAAACAGGGCCGAGTTGCCGCCTCCCAAATAAAGGCGCCTGAAACGGTCCCTTCACTGATTCACCCCTAACGCCTGCCCTGGGAAACACTATCATAGAGTGGTCAATTAACCAAAAAAAATGGTTTAAATGAAGACAATAGTCTTTATTGACAAATTTTTTGAATTCTATCGAACTATTGAGTGATGCTCATTAGGTCCATGGTTATTTTTACTTCGAAGTCATTTTCCTTCACAAAAAAGTAATGAAAAAAAAATGAAATCACATTAAGTTTTTACTACAGCAATCTGTTTTAAGCTAGAATTCCTCTTATTTGGATCTCGATTAATATTAGGTTCAGGAAAAATTTTGAGGATCCAAGATTGTCGAGAATTTAATGTTCTACAACTTTGAAGATGAACGTTTTGGTCGAAAAGTACTCAGTTCAGAATTTATGAGCAAAAAACTGAAAAAAGGCCGAAATTGTTGAGGTTCTTCGGCCCACCTCAAGTTAGCACAGGGTCCTCGAGTTGAATAAATTGACAGAATCATCCCACAGCGCCCCCGAAATACCTATAAGAGTTTCATCAAGTTCGGAATTTTTCCTGCAGACACCATTTTTTTTTGCTTTGTCTACTTGACTAACTTGAGCTCGATTATTGGTGACGATTGTGTATATTCGCGTAGTATATGCCAATTTGAACGTTATAAACGTTAAAAAGAAGATCAACAATACTTTTCAGCGGTTTCTCTGAATGTTGAATTTCCGGTACATTATTCCTGAAAGATAACTAAAACATTCGTTTTCAAACTACACGAATAGATCAATAAGCAGAATCTCATTTAGTATTTGTACTCATTATTCAAATCCCATTTCTGCCGAACTTTTTTAATATAGGATCATTAATCATCCTCTATTTACGCTCGACCTTTATCTATTTCTACGACTCACTCCTATATTTACCCTGCACTCCACTCCAGCCAATTTCTACATGATTCAGAACCCTATCTCGTGTACTAGATTCGGTATTTTATCACCTTATATGTGTTACTACGTCAGAGACCACACATAGGAGACCTTGTCTTGTGTAAACTGTTATCCATTTCGAAGAAATAGAGCTTTGTCAGACGAAATTTTATGTGTCAGCTTTACTCATCTCCCAAGGACCTTCAAGGATTCACATAATGGAAACTATTGATTCGGTTATCGTTTAAAAAAAAATCGTTTTATCTTAATGCTGTTTTGCTTTCGTATTTTATCGTGTCTTTGGTTCAAGTGCAAATATTGTACTGACGATTGAAAACCCTATTTTCCTTAATGTTCAGTGATGAATGAATGCGTTGTTAGAAGAAAATAGCAAACATCGTTAACATTCGAGAACTGCTGGAGACAATAATATGCATTTGTCTGAAGCATAAAAGATAAATACTATCGTTCACTGAAAGTGATTGTCAATATCGGAATAATAAATATCGTTCTTTGTGAATAGCAGTTTATGGTTTCACATTATGAATATTCTATGGTTAGTCTATTTCATTTCAAATATTCTAATAATATTCTTTGTTTTGATAATGAGTATTTCAAGTTTAACTGATTGTGTTTTTTCTCTGTTTCAGATCGACATTTTCTAACGAATGGTGAGTATTATAGGTCTTAATATGGATTGTTTTATTGGCATACCTATCTTCTGAGGCTTCCACGTCACTCGATTTGTACTAGGCCTGGCGCACAGACGGCATCCCAAGTGTCATATCAATTCAAAATATTCGTGTCGAAATTTCGAAACAAACAGTCTTAATCGAGATATTGAAGATGCGTCGTCGAAGAACTGAAGATACTGAACGCTCTAGTCTCCCGAATTATGTTATCTCAGGAAACGTCAAAACAGTCCATGAAATAGTTTTTAAGTGATTTTGACGTCGAAGACCAGCACTAGCGGTGGAGGAGAAAAGGTTTTCGAAGATGCAGAATTGGAGGTATCACTTGATTAAGACTCGTGTCAAACGCAACAAAAATTGGCAGGATCATCGGATGTGACGCAACAAGTCATTTCAAAACGCCTGAAAGTCATCGGAATGGTTCAGAAATAAGGAAATTGGGTCCTGTACGAGTTGAAGCCGATATTTATTGAACGGCATTTGTTTGCTTGTAAACAGCTGCTTGCAAGGCAAAGACGGAAGAGATTTCTGCGTCGCATTATGACTGGAAACAAAACATAGGTTCATTACGATAATCCCAAACGCATAAAATCATGGGATATCCCGGCCATGCTTCCAAGTCGATGGCCAAATCGAATATTCGGGGTTCCAATGTCATGCCCAGTATTTGGTGGCACCAGCTCGGTTTATTATGACTTATGAGAGATATGATAATAGTTATTTATAATACAAGTGCAGAAGGCATTGGTATTCTTCCACGAGTTCAAAATTCAAAAACGAGCCACGAAGTGGCGAGTTTTGGAATGAACGAGTGGTAGAATGAGCCTTCTGTACGAGTATTATACATTATTTTCTCTAATTCATTGCATTTTCATTGAAATTAATGAAATATTTCCATAAATATAATTTGGTGATTTTTGCATTGAAAAATGTTGTATGGCAGAACTGGCAAATTGATGAATTGACAGATAAAGCCGTGGCGGAAAGTTCGGAGTACCAACATAGAATAATAAAATATAACCATGAAAACTGTGCGTTTCTGATATATTCTCGCACGATTTTGTTCTACAAGATGTGGAAGAATGAACGGAATAACCACAGAATTGGAGAAAGTGATTTTCTAAAACAAGTTGCAGAATGGGCTACTATTCCAATACGAACGCAAGAGTGTTGGAATTGCCTTCTGCAACGAGTATATATTTTCTCTAATTTTATGGTTATTCCATTCATTCTTCCACATCTTGTAGAACAAAATCGTGCGACAATTTATCAGAAACGCACAGTTGACATGGTTACATTTCATTATAAAATGTTGGTATTCCGAACTTTCCGCCACGGCTTCATCTGTCAATTCATCAATTTGCCTTAAAGAAATCAGTTCTGCCAACCAACATTTTTTAATGCAACAATCACTAAATGATGTTTATGGAAATATTTCATTAATTTCAATAAGAATGCAATGAATTATAAAAAATAATGTATAATACTCGTACAGAAGGCTCATTCTACCACTCGTTCATGCAAAAACTTGCCACTTCGTGGCTCGTTTTTGAATTTTGAACTCGTGGAAGAATATCAATGCCTTCTGCACTTGATTATAAATAACTTTTCTCTATTTCAGTCAAGTTTCGTGAAATATTGTCGAATTTCAATGGAAAATTCAGCAGTTGGTATGACTGTTACGAAAATTGACAGATTACGGAATTTGAATATGAATCGTTTCGAATTTTGAAATAATTTACAATTACGCATTAAATTCGTGAATTATGTCTGACGAAATCGATTTAACACCACCAGCATTAAGAGTATTCGCGAATAATGTTGAAAACCATTCACTATATCCAAATAATATTATATTGACAATTATTGACGTTTGTTGCAGTTTGATAAGATTGGAAGTCAGTATAGACAACCACAAAACGAAATATATCTGAAAACAATACTGTAATGAGTTCATTACATCACTGTTTTTAGAACTGTAATGAACTCATTACGATACTGAAATAGAGAAATGGATAATCAGTTTTTTACAACTGAGCCTCGAATTTCGGAAAAAACGGTGGAAGCAAAGTTGTACGCCTATGTACAGTGCATCCCATTTTGGGTGAGACAGCCAGGTTTCTCGCTTGTTATAGATAGATAGAGCCTTTCGGTTTTCACGTTCCTATCCTACTTTTTCGTGAAACTCAAGTTGGTCTAATCAGATTTTGCATAACTGTTTTCGTTCAAGAGATACAGGGTGATTTTGGAAATTGATACTTTTCGGACCCCTCCTTTATCTCCGAAGTTAGTAGAAATAATGCTGAGGTAAAAACTACATCTGAATCAGAATTCTGCGTAGAATCCAGTGGCGTACTCAATTTTTTTCGGGGTATGGTGTTGAAGATTCAACACAAACTCATGTTTTTTTTTATGGAACACCATGTGTATCATTACTTCGTTGAATTCGTTATTTTTTTCCCTTCAAAATGATATATGACACTATGTAGGTAGGATGTTCAGGAATGTTGAAAAAACACTAAAACATCAAATAATGATGATTTTTTCTAATGGGCAATGGATTTCCCATAGAAAAGAAGAATCAATAATGATAACAATAATTTATAGCGATGACAGCTAGATCAGATTGGTTTTTTCCCTCCAATGCCTACTTGATAAAACAATGCTCCCAAATGCATAGTAGCCATAATAACAACAAGGATGTTTGTGTCATCATGACCTACTACTTTTAAAAATCGAAAGTAATAATCCTCTTATTGGAACATAGAAAATTCATGGCCCATTTACATGAAATCATCATTATTTGACGTTTTAGTGTTTTTTTAACATTTCTGAACATCCTACCTACATAGTATCATATATCATTCTAAAGGGAAAAAAATAACGAATTCAACGAAGTAATGATTTATAGGGTGTTCCATTAAAAAAAATATAGGTTTGTGTTTAATCTTCAAAACCATACCCCGAAAAAAAATATTAAGTACGCCACTGGATTCTACGCAGAATTCTGATTCAGACGTAGTTTTTACCTCAGCATTATTTCTAATAACTTCGGAGATAAAGAAGGGGTCCAAAAAGTATCAATTTCCAAAATCACCCTGTATCTTTTGAACGGAAACAGTTATGCAGAATCTGATCAGACCAACTTGAGTTTCACGAAAAAGTAGGATAGGAACGTGAAAACCGCAAGGCTCTATCTTAAATAACAAGCGAGAAACCTGCCTGTCTCACCCAAAATGGGATGCACTGTACTTCAATTTATAACAATTTTGTTTGTTTTCTCAGTAGCCTATATAAAGTCTAAATAAACAAACGAAACTTTGGCTTAGTCCAAATTGGTCGCTCCTAATCATGTAATTTGAACATCAACATGTTTACCCAAGGACTTGAAAACACCGAATCCATATAATCTGACTATTTTTTTTTCCTTACGGTCAACTACCGAGTTCGTCAGTCCGGAAAAACAGAACAAAGACTCCCTAATCCCTAAGTCGTCGATTCCGGGAACTGTTGCTCGGTCCCCCCATTCTTTCAAACAGGCCGCCCCAACCCTCAGAAAGAAAAGCCGTCGTGGAGGATTCAAGAATCGATTTTGCGTCAAAGGAGGCCGATCCAAACGAGGGCCGAATAGATCGTTTTTCCTCCGACGAGTCTTCTACTGCCTCTTTTTCCTACAGCTTTTTTCATTAGCGCCCCCCTAATTGACAAATTGATTGAGATTTTTCTGGCCCTCGTCGTTGCCGTGATTGAGCGCTCCAAAGTTGGGAGTCGAGGATGCACCTTAGTGGGGTGGGGGGGGAGGTGTGGCGCAGGGTTCTACTCGGGGCCAATTAATTAGATGTTTAGCCGATGTTAATCTGATTGATGAGCGCGGCGTTGTTAGCTAAATGAGTCGTAAGGTATTAATGCTCGATGATGTGGGAAAATGGGAAAAATATCCTATGGAAATTAATCATTCGAAAATACGGTCATTGGTAGTTGATTACTTTTCGGCGTGTAAATATTATTACGTGACTGATTCGTGTAGATATTGAGAGATTGTGTTTGTAGAAGAAACACGTATCGCGTATGTCGATCTTTCATCTTTCTTATCTTGAGAGAGTTTATTTTGGAGGTATGCAATAGTAATATGTTGAAAATTCAGTATGCCACAAAAAATATCTTGATATAAGGTTAAATAACTAAATCTGAGATTCATTTTTTCGAATACGAACTGGAAGGATAAATGTGGTTGTTCAGTCCTCGTGATTTCCCTTTTGGAATATACATACAGAGTGATTCACCGGGATGGCCTATTAGGCGTTTATGGAAATCTAACCATAATTTTGAGCTGAAATATTGCATATTGGGGTTTGGGACAATGATCTTTCTCCCTAAAATATTTTCAGATCTCTACAACTTCCGGTTATACCGAAAACAGTCAAACAGATTACTACCTCCTTATTTTAAATGGTAAAGTATTGCATCTTTAGATTAGCCTTTTTGGTGACAATTTCGGCAATATGCCTTATGAAATTCTTATGGAAAAAATGCTGACACATTTTTCTTGAAATTTCGGCAGAAAAGCTTTTTTCGGAAATTTGTTTTTATTCGATCCTGCAAATACGTAGTATAATAAGACTGTTTGCAAAAATGAACATGGTGTTCATATGAAGATCATGAACTTGGACAACTCCAATTCATCAAAACTCAAGATTTTCAAATTAGAACCTATATTTTTTATTATTTCAGTCGATTCTACGGACAAAAATAGTGGAGGTTACCTAAGCAAACCCTATACCTAAAATTAATAGTTTGATAGTTATCGAAGAAAGTTAAATGAAGAAAAACCGCAATTCCTCACTGTGTGGAGTGATCTGAGACTTCCGAAAAATACAGAAAGAAACTAAAATTCGATGTTTGGGTAACTAAATTTTACATTTCATGAATCATAATTAATTTTTCGTTGGGATTGTTGAGAAATCCATAAACGCATCCAATTTTCAATTACGAATAATTCATCACAATTCTTGAAATGTCAGATTTAGTTATGGAAAAATCGAATGTTAGTTTCTTTCTGTGTTCTCCGGAAGTCACACACAGTTATAATCGAATCCCGGCTAGGTCATGGATGTTGTATATGTCTGGTGATGGGTTATAGAAATTCGAAAAGAGTCTTATAGAAAAATGAAATATTCGTTGTGTGGATGGTTAAGCCTAGCACATGTAAAGGAAAAAAAAAACACAGTTATAAATTGCGGTATTTCCTCATTTAAAGTTTTTCGTCGATAACTCTGAAAGTATTCATTTTAGGTATAGGGTTTTCTACAAAAACCCTCACTATTTTTGTGCGTAGAATCGATTGAAATGATAAAAAATATAGGTTTCAATTTGAAAATCTTGAATTTTGAAGAATTTGAGTTGTCCAAGTTCATAAACATCCTGTTCATTTTAGGTCCAAACCAAAACGCAAACAGTATTATGATAATACGTATTTGCAGAATCGAGAAAAGCTTTTTCTGCCGAAATATTCAAAAAAATGTGAGTCCTCATCGCCACCATTTTTTTTATAAATATTCCATTTACTCATGAACCATTGAGTTTTTATCAAAGTACGACATATTGCCGGTGTTGTCAAAAAAACTATCTAATGATGCAATAATGTACATAGTGTTGTAAAGATCTGAAACTATTTCAGGGAGAAAAATCATTGTCTCAAACCCCAATGTGCAAATTTTCAGCTCACAATTAGATTAGTTTTCCATAAACGTCTAATAGGCCGTCCCGGTGAATCCCTGTCAATCTCTGGCATCATTTAGCGATTCTCTGATCCCTTCTACAAGTAATGAAAATCCTTCAACTCAAGGGAGAAAAATCAGTATCGATTCCCAACAACAACCAAGATTCGAATCTTTTAAATACTCACTAACCTAATATGTTAACGCTTTTGAAATGTATTCATTTTCACTAGTGGATTAGTGCTTGAAAACGAAGATTGGTTAGAGCCGTTCAAGATGAATTCAGCGATCTACAAAAGGAGGATACGTACAGAAAAGAGATATTTATTTTATCATCGCCGTTTGAATGAATTACATTCAACCCCCAAAATACAGTTCCCTGCTTCTTTCTCGTATAGTGGTAGAGTAGCTGCTTTCCCCAAAAATTCCATATGAAAAGCTTCAATACTTTCCTTGGTTTTTTCATTCGACCCTTTATGACCCGTATATTAAAATCTAAGTGTTCCATTGTTTCTCGAATGCTATACAACATTGTTCCCTTAGGGAAGAAGGATTAATGGTCCTTATTCCCTCTACTCCAATCACGTTTCTCAGATTGATAATATCATGGAAACAACATGAACTTACTCAACTATGTCACTGTCAATGACAAATGTGTGACAAATGTTTGCTTATTGGGTTGGATGTAACTGAGAAAAGGGTTTACTTGTTAACGTTCAGCAATTGTGCAACCACCTGCAGCAACAATCTACCTTGATCTTGATATCATTTTGAATTTACTAGTCAAAGGTTTTCTAATAGGAATGATACTATTTAAAAAGGTAACAATATTGTGTACATTATTTTTTGACATTTATTATGTCATTTGTATTCTGTAGGTTGTGCCATTTAATTATGGAGAGATACACGTTTCAACGACGTTCAGTAATGGAAGAATTGATGGACGACATTATTCAATTAATCAACTCACTATTCATCATATTGTAGACAAATTTGAAAAGTCCACTAACTGAATAATTAATTATGAATTGTTCTTGAATTCCTTCTAGTAATCATAAATGAGCACTATGATTAGATTGAATAATTTAACGTTTTTTTCATGTTGTTGAAGCGTGTATTTTTCAATAATTAAATGACATAATCTACTGAACACAAATTAAATAATAATGTCGGAAAATAATGCACAATATCACTTTTATGATCATTTTGAATAATACAATTCCTATCAGAAACTCATTAACTTATTAACAATTTATTGTTAGGTTATTTGACATCAAATACACATACGTTGATTTGACAAACATTTGTTATCAAATTTGCGAAAAGGCACTAAAAACTCGAATAATCCACACCTTTCATCAAAAAAATTGTTATGAAAAACGAATTCAATGGGCAGAAATTAAGTTGACGTCAATTTGTGGAAAACGCGTGTCTTTTTAGCATTCCCATTCCTTTGCGCCAAATGTTTTGCTGCAGATTTCATTAATTTTTTTCAAGAATATACTTATGCTAGTTATATTAAGAGTTTGAACAGATTCATTCTCCTTGAAAGGTATTCTAAAACTTGAGATATTCAAAACAACTTTAAATTATATACTTGAGCAGATTGCTATAGTGCAAATTCCATGAATCAATGTCATTTTCACAATGAAAAACTATATTAAATAATAAGTTCATGAATCTCCATTGAAATGATCGTATTTGACAGACTGTCACTTATTTATATAGTAGGGACATTTCAATAACAATAGCGTTTTGGCTCTCTATTTGAATTTATGAAAAATATTTGAGCGAATTGATAATATCTACCCTTCTGGGACTCAAGAAATATCACTGAGTTTTTTTATACAATTTGCGTATTTTGTCAGCCTATCATTCTCAATCTGAAAGTAATAAATGAGTCGCAGATAAGATAGATTATACAATTCGCAGTAATGGCTCTTATTGACCATATTCACCGTCCCCATATTGTTGTGCGATAATACAAACTACCCAGTGTTCCCTACGGAGAAATATTGAGTTGACTAGAAAAATTCCACAATATAAAGTTTATAAGTGTGGTTTATGTGTAAATCTCGGAGTACCTTTTCTGGCTGCTACGCCACATATGCTTGTTTGGGACAATATTTCGCAAAAACTTCACCTTTTGGAAATAAAAACATCAGTTAAAGGTGGTTTTATAAACAAATTAACTGTGGCCGAGTGCATAAATGAAGGCTTCGCTCCATTTTTGGAAATAGTGAGTGGAAGAATAATGTCTATGACTGATAGTAAACTCAATATTTCTCCGTTGGGAACACTGGGTAGTTGGTATTGTCGCACCAATATTATCCTTGATTAGTCCCTCAGAGCAATAAACATAGATAGAGGGAGCATGTTTTTTTCAGGAAGCAAATATTTTGTCCCCAACATGAACTATCAAATTCGACAAAAAGCGCGCGGAAATGAAAACATATCAGTGATACAATATTTCACTCAATTCGCGAGTTTCTCCACAAAGAACGCACTTCTTATGTCCCATAGTGAATCAACGTTTCATATTAACTCAATATGTATTGAAATAAATACCCAAATATATCAGAAATTCAGAAAACAAACTTCAAGCGCGCCAAACGACGTGAAACAACCGATGACACTAGGAGAATAAAAGTTGTCAAAACCTTGAATTTCAGAAGGCAGATCCAGGAAATAAATAATATTCTGCTTATTATAAATTCGACAATTAGGAAAAATATCGAATTCCAAATATTCAAATTTGCATATTTAATCGGGAATCACTGAAATAAAAATATTTCATCCAATATAATACACATTCATAACGATATAGAGAAATTCTGGATTTGAAAATATGTATATCACAAACCGACAACGTAATTTAACATGTAAAAATTGCGTATACTCCCTCTATCTATGTTTATTACTCTATGGTTCGTCCCTATTCCTCGGAAATAATCATTATCATTATCTATCATATTAATTCCTCACAATTCTAAATTTATAAAACTGAAAATTTCAAAGAATTTAGAACATTCAATTTGAAAGCATTATTACTGAAAATAAAGAAGAAAATAAAAAAGGATGAGGCAAGAGCGTGAGCGATCAAACCCCACAATGCGGAGGTAGAAAAACCGATATTGAGCCGTTCGCTTGAAAGGTATTTCCTGTTTCGTCTGGAACATCAGAATCCAATTCGATGCAGAATTCTGCGTTAATCCAGGTCCCTGTTTCTCGCCGATATGGAAGGAAACTGTACAGATTCCGCTTCTGGCTATCCGTAGGTTGAAGTTCGCCGAATTGCCTTTCTTGACCTTCTAGATGAGATCCCGAAACCCAAACACAGATTCATCTGGACCACGATTAAGGGGAGCTCAATTGTGTGTTTGCTCAACCTGAACCACCCTTGGAGTTCGACCTTCGATCCTATATTTCTCGAAGTTTAATAAAGGGTTCGCAAAAGATTGTTTCTGGTTTATTATTTTCAATTTGAAGGAAATTGATCAATCAGCTGAAATGTATTCAGATAGAAATTAATTGACAGGGAATGGGTACACTGCGAGAATTATTCATTTAATATTATCGAAAATTCATTTTATGTAATTGAAAATTCATTTATTGGCCATATGGACAAATATTTATTTGAATTTCCACCAATAATCATTATTCAGTGTCACCCTGAATCAATTTACGAATATTCATTCAATAACGCTGGTAAAAAACCGTTTGCCAAACTATAGGCCTATCTGGATTTGTGCACCATACTCTTTTAGAGATCGTATTGAGAGTATCGGGGATTGAACCCTAGTCATCTCCCTCAAGAAAAGTTTAAGGACACATCTCTATGTGTCCTTAAACTTTTCCATAGATTTTCAGCATTTGATAGAATGTTATTTATCTATTGGATCGCTATAATTATATGTTAAGTTGTTAATTATTCATAATGAATTGTGGAAGTCTAGTAACTGGTCATTCATTAATAGCAATTGTTCGTTAACTACCAGTTGACAATGAATTTATGTTTTATGTGGAGATAACGTTAGTTCATATTATGAATTATTGATCACCGAAGCATTAAATATTTTTAAATACTTTGTGAACAAATATTTTATTTATAAGATGGATTCAGTCCTTACTTGGCGGAAATTCATTTTAAATAAAATAAAACAAAATAATTTCCAATAGATTATTCAATTGTTGCTAACAATCAAATAATTCAGGGGAAATTATTTTGTTTTATTTTAATTTTAAATATTTTATTCTCTTTCAATAAACTCTTTTGTTTGCATAATTTATCTATAAATGAATATATCAAATATAAATTTGCTGTAATAGTGAATGAATAATCTCCGAATAAGTGCTTTATTAATGAAAAAAGATTAATTTCTCTCAGTGCAGAAGAAACAAAGGCACTTCAGGTTATAGCCGATATGTTCGATATATAATATCGAGTTAGGACGACAATCAGATGTGTATTCTGTTATAGTAAAAGCGGCAATATAAACGTTGGAATTCGGGAAAATGTGCTTTCACCAAGAAGTTAATGCACTATTCTTTCTGAAATCGTATTATAAATTGAATTTTCTTTTTTTTTAAATGAATAACTATTTTCAATTATAACCTCATTGCGTTTGCAATCGTTTCCTTGACAATAGATTCGTTAATCTTCATAAAAAAAGTCAGATAATAATTACTGATTTCAGTCTAATATCTAATTATCTTTTTTTTTATAAAAAATAATTGTAAACACTTACTACTTTCCACAGTTTTTAATTATTTACGACAATTGTTTCGCCGTCTAAGCGATCTAATTCTAATTATCTTCCTAAATATTCGAAATAGATTGTTCGGATGTGCGACATACCACCAGAGTTGGTAAATTCTGCTGAAAATGTCGTCTTGAATTTCTTGCCGAAGGCAAAATACGCTTACCAACTTTACATGAATTATCGCCAAGAAAAAAAATGACCTCCCGATCTGAAAATGTAATGTAAAAACACCACAGAATTGAAAAACTCCCGATTTCAATTAATCAGATAGAGTACAGTTAAATTCCTTGGTGTTAAATGCCTGAGATAGTGATTAATCGATTCAATTCCTGACAATCTCATTACCGATTGTCTGAGAAAAGCCTTTAGTTCGATGAATATTTTTCGTAATGTTCGTTTCATTACATTAAACCTTGGATAGATCGAATTGGAGAGGGCAGGCTCTCAGATTTTTCAGTAGGCGAAATTCCAGCTCCTTCGCCATATAATTCATTCATATTGTCCGTGAATTTCAACTTATAAAATACTTAGTTCGTTTGATCTTGCTGAATATTTGGTATGAATATGGTTACAAAAGAAGATCAACTCAATGGCTTCGAAACAGCCGGAAGGAGTAATTTCTGCAACTGAATTTTTTGGCAGCAGAATGATACAAACAGATAAAAACCTCATTTTGTCGAAGTCAAGATCGTTACACTGCAGTTCAAGTTCAATGTTGAATAATGGGCTTTTCGGCTTTACAGCAGTTAGAGGAAAATAGATGGCACATTTTTGAGATACGAATGAAAACTTGAAATTTCAATTTTTCAAATCGTCATAACTTCCGCATTCCTGATGCTATTATTTGAAATAAAAACATTATTGGAGTAAACTTTCCCATAGAATATGATGGTTTTGCTGAAAGACTCAGTTTCCCACCAACTTTTGGATTCAAATACAAAATATAACTTATAAACTTGTATGTGAGCAGAACATATTTCTCTCTTGTTTGAACTTTCGAATTTTAGCAAAAATAGGGTTGTAACATTCAAAATTTAAATAAATGTGGAAACATGCGAAATCGATGAAAATAATCGAGCGCATGTCTCGAACAACGATAATGACATTCTTCATCTCGGTTCATTGATATATTAATGTATTTGATTCTTGAGGTTAATAATGATAGGAAATTTTCCCTGATCGCAAATGTGGGATTTGCATATATTCATTTCACCGAATGTCAGCACTTGAGTGCAGTTGTAACCACCACATTTCGATCAATTCAGATTTAAAAGAATATTGAGGTAGCGGAAATACTTGATTTTGGTTTAAAAATTTGAAACTGAAATATTTCAGTATTACGAAAAAAATTCTTTGTATCGGAAGAGCCAGTCTGATATCCCAGCCATTCACTAGGCCGTTACATACACCCTTCCATCCGAGAGTCCGAGTTGTCCTATTGGTCCGATTCAGCATTTGGACCCTTTCATAAATTTGATAATAATAACCGCATATATCTGAAACTTCAGTGTATTCTATTATAAACAAAGATTCAGAACCATTTTTCATGAAATTTATAATCTTAAGAATGACCTGAATGGATTGGATTTGATAGTTGAATTTTATGATAGAATTCGGATTATGTCCGATAAGATATAATATCATACACAAATAGTTCCTAAAAATTGATTTTATTGGTTGAACTAATCACTTGATTGAGGATGATTACAAAATAAAAAAATATTAAGTATCACAAATTTTATATATAAAACACTAATATCATCTTATGATCTCATAGTTGCTCCTATCTTGTTAGAGGACAAAATAACAGTTTTATGATATTTTCAGCTTACTGTCGTCATCTTATCCCCTTTTCCCCTATATGAATATCATCTTGCTATGAAATTCTCACTTCTTCAATTAATATGAATTGGTTTAAGGGATGGTATTGTACGAATAAAACAAATATCTTAGCCGGGAATATAGCATAAAAAAACCACAAACCCATCATGGTAACTTTATTGAAAATTAATTTCTTGTATTTTTAATCGTATTACTTTATCTTTATTCGAATGCAAATCAATCAAAAATCAGAAGGTGAGACGAAAAATTCATAGGTCATACTAGTCCGATATTATCTACGAATTATCCATCAAATCCTACGTGAAGAATAACATAAAAAATAATATCATCTGACAGTAGGAAACCTGAAGAAATCTTATTGTAATGCTCAACAAACACCGGTTAACAATGACAAACACCGACACTCAATTTTCACCACTCCATTCACCATAAAAATTGACCCTCATCAGATTTATTCATAAACACGACTTCGACCCCCTCAACGTCCAACCCACACATATCAATACAAAAATTCCTCAAACGCCAAACAGCAAAAATAGCCGAATTCGCGTGGTCACTCAATCATCATCCCTATTTCTCACACCCCTATAAATCGAAATTGACCGGATAATACGTGTATCAAATTCGGAATTGGCGAACGGTATCCCTAGGGACGTGGCGCGGCCAGAAAGGGGTCCCGATCACGTGCTTTCCCACTAGTTTTCCCATATTTTCCCGAACGGCGGCCCCGAAGATTATTACCTCAATCTAGTACGATCCTGCCTTTTTCCCCTAGGGAAGGGAGCGAAAGTGAGATCTGGCAATCTGTGGTTAGGCGAACCATCGAGCCCAAGACCACGGTATTAATTGAAAGGCATTTCGTTCTTCCACGTCCATTAAAAGGGCTCGGTTTCTGTAGCGTTTCGTTTTTGAGCGGTCTTTCTTCGAACCGTTCATATGGTCACTTGTCTGTATTTTCAGACTTTCGGCCGGGAATATGAGAAACGTAAATATGCCCGTTGACTTATAAGGTTCGATCTAGGTGAAAATTTGCATTTTGATGGAGAATGACAATTTAAATCCTGATGCAAAAATTCATGTTAATCGATTTATCAGAACCATAGAAAATTAAGGAAGAATGTCCGTGAACACAAAACTGACGGAATTGAGATTTTGAGTGTTGATTTGAAATATCTATTTAAAAATGTAGACATCATAAGAACCATGAAAGAATATGGTAAAAAGGATACTGAATACTTAATATTCCCGTGATTACAAACCCGACCGAGTTCAGATTTTACATGTGAGTATGTAGAATAATCATTTCAAGCTTCTTGCAAAATGATAATTGCTGTACCAGAACCATAAAATAACAATAAAATTCAAAAAAAAAATCGAAATAGTTATTTAAATTACAAGTCCAGACGGCATTGATATTCTACAACGAGTGGCAATTTTTCGAAATGGTGCTTTTTGCATTGAAAAATTGGGGTTGGTTGAACAGTTTTCCATTACACAAATTTGACAGATAAATCCATGACAGGACAGTTCCGAGTACCAACATGTAATAATAAAATATTACCATGAAATCTGAGCAAATCTGCGATATTCTCGCTCGATTTTGTTCTACAAGCTGTGGTAGAATGAATGGATTAGCCATAGAAATAGAGAAAAGATAATGGAATATTTTCGTAAACATAGAACCGATAAATTTGAGATTTTGGGTGTTCATATTGAATGATAATTTCAAGCTATGTGTGAAATTTCAAAAGCTGATCACATCATAAGGTTGATGGGAAATAAAAGAAAACATTGCAAACGATAATCCAATATTTCCGTGATAAATTATCCGATCTGATTCTTATTTACGGAATATATGCATAGAATAACCATTTAAAATTTCGTGTTGATAGCGTAATCGCAATCATAGAAAACTCGAGCAGAATAACGAAAAAAAGCGCAACAACAGATCACGATCGAAATTGAATTGAGATAAAAGAGTTGATTTTTCTTTCGTTTTTCGGAATGTCGTCATTTCTAAAAAGCAGAGCTTTTATTACCAATTTGGCCGAGCCGAATCCCTTAATATTTTCTGACAGTAGACGCCAGGTTACATCATTCTTGAAAGCTATGGGACATAGAAAATCGATATCATGTGGTAGAATATAGGTTTACGTCAATTTGACAGAAACTGTGTTGACTGTCAATCATAGAACGAGGTGGAGATTACAATTGGTCGAAAAAGGTTGTTCTGCTTTAAAAAAGATGAAAATAATAATTATTGTTTCATGAAATTCAGGAATTTCGACGGCCTGAAGCCGTCTACTTCAGAATTCAACATTCAACTTCTATACGATCCCCCTCAATGCTAAAATCGGCAAATTCTTGAATTCTTTTCAACCTCATAAAGAAAAAAAATTTTAATGGCCAACATGTCGACCTAAGCATCCACACACGAATGAATGCCTATCGAAGTACCTTTAATTTTTGAAATATGAGCCACACATATCAGCGTATTGGATCGAAAGAAACCCACCTGAAAAAAAAAACCACGCATACCCACTCTCCCCTCATGATTAGAGGATCTCCCTAAAACAAAATTTTTTTCACTTCCAACCGCAGCCCCCGTTAACGAATGGTCTTCAATTCATCATCCTCGAACCTGTTTTTTTTTCGTGCGTGGGCAAACATGCAAAGGGAATCGACAATGAGATAAATTAAGGTGAACATCCAAAATTAAAAAGTTTGGGGTTGGAAATATGCGTACGTTCACACGTAGTGAATAACGCTGGAGTTGCTTGGTTTTTCTCACGTACGAGGCCCACTTTGTTGTCGCGGATGAATATAAAAAGGTTATTTGCGGAACGTAGCCCCCGTTCGTTATTTTCATTGAGGTTTTCCAGGCGGGCCCTGACTAGAATTACTGCGGAGAATGGCGATCCTCTGCGTTATTGGGTTTTTCGAGGTTATGTAGTTTAGATTGGAGTGATTTCAGGCGAGCGAATGGTGGATAGTGGTATTGGGACGTGAGTCGTTATAATGGTGCTACTCGTTACGCAGTATATCTACGAAATTACTGTATACTCATATACTGAGTATTTGGATAGTTGTAAAAAATTTTTGGTGGTGATTCCTGGTCAAAAAAAAATGGTTGGGTCTTTTCTATATACTTTTTTTTGAAGCCCGCCTACTCAGTAACAGCCCCCTAAAGTTGGCGCCAGAAAAGCAGTTTTTAATATTTTTCTTAAAAATAAAAAAAACCGACAAGAGCAATTAAGCAGGCATGTTATGCGGGCTTTATGATTGCAAGGGGTAGAAAAAGCCAACCCTCAACTTTGTTTCGCAAGAAACTATTCTCCATATTCATATTTTACAATAACAAAAATCTATTTTGGATAGACTGATCCATTCTTGTAATGTCTTGCTAAAATTCGCGGTTTTCGATTAAAAATAATTAAAAACTGGTCTGTATGGAAGACCCACGATATTTTTTAACAAGGAATCACCCTCAAATTTTTTCGCTGTATAGTAACGTTTCGATATCGTACATATCTAAAGTGCGCGTCAAAATTATGGAACAAATTGATTTTCTCAGAAGAAAAATATTTGGCATCCTGAAACAGGTCAATTTTTGTTTCACTTTTACCAAATTTTTATGCATTTTTGAAGGATTTTCGTTGCACCTTGTGCCATCCCCATCAACCCTCTAAATGTTTTGAATAGGGAAAATGGGTCATGTGCTACTTTTTTGGCAAGGTCTTTGTATCTTTTTTACAGGCGTGCAAATTAGTTAGTACAAAGAGGTTTTCTGTATGTGCACTTTGTCATGGCTCATTTACTTTGAGACGATGGTACCTGATGAAATTTGTTACCGAATGAAAGTCGACCATTACAGTTTTGTTCATGCACAACTTTCAACCCCTACGAACCCTTTAATGGAGAAAAAATGGAGTAACATTGAAATATTTATTCGGCATTGAAGTACCACCCGAAGAAGTGTCGGCAAAATTGAATTTCGTTGAGGTGAATAATTATGCGAGTACTTAATATTTTCGCACGTAAACAATTGCCATTGTTCACTAAGTAATGCAATATCGAAGATTTCTTAACAGAATTGACAAACTTGATTTTGTCAGAAACGTACCCATTTGGATAAAAACAGCCATATCTTTTTTCTTTGAATAACAAATGACTTGTGTGATACCTCTTTGAAATCACTATAAAATAGACAATTTATTTGTGTAATGTGCAGCAGTAGCTCGGTACATTTTTTTCCACTACGATGGGCTAAACTTCATGAACAAAATAATCCACTACCAAAATTTCCGATAAAAATATTTCTGATAGCCCCCCTTTAAAATGGTCGGAGGATGTTTTTAACGTAAACGTTAAAATCATTCTTCAGCAATATTTTACTGAAAAAATTAACCAAAAAGATGTAAAATTGTACCAACCGTAAGGACAAAACTATTGAAAGGGTCAAAAATTCATTATTTTCAAAAAAAAATATATATCTCGGTAAGAATTTTATAGTGGGAATTTTGTCATAGCAGGTGGGTTATCCTTTGATCTACATTCTCCCTCGGTTTGACGTGGTCTTTACGGGACACCCTGTATATCGCCACCAAATTTTCGAAGAAAATTCTGGTTCCAAATTATTTATTACGGATGAAATCGATAGTTACAATGAAATTCACAAATGCTTTGTTCTTTTTTCATAAACTTGAAAGAAAAAACTCGAAAATTAATTGAGAAGACAAATCATGAATGAAAGGAATATAGAGAACTGAGAATTGAACCGGAAAAACTAAGAAGCTGAGGGAACTAAGTATAAAATGAAAGGTTCTTGTAGTTCGTTCAGGAATTACACATTCGTTTTCTACAATTTTAATCACTGCATAAAAGTTATAAATTATTTATGTACGCACGTTCTACTTAAATAGGAGATATAACTCCGAAACCATGAAACGAATTTCATCCAGTAACAAACTTAATCGGGATATTTACCCCCTGAGTCTACCCCGAAAATTTAAAGTTTCTAAGCAAATTCCTTTCGAAATTCATCGCGTACACGGGCGTACAGACAGAATGGATTTTGACCTCGATCATCGAACCCAAGTATTTAAAGCCACTCCCAGACGCGAATGTCCCTTCATGAGAGCACTTCGAGTGAAACCTATCCAGACATTTATCCTCTTCCCCACAATCATCTCGCCCGGCGAATTACGCCAAGAGCCCCACTCTCCAATATACGTACGCACTTCCCTAGATGGCGCAAGCTAAGCACCTAATCCTACGTCCGCACCACCGGATACTCTTTTAAGGCCCTCTCTCTCGCATCTCGTTAAATATTTTTCGCTGCTATAACTTTCAAAGGTCGAAATTCCGTCTTTCGTTTAACTTCGCGTTATTACCGACGTTCCCAGGTTGACGGAAGACGTGAATTAGTTATGTCATTCGAAGAGCCGGCCTGGTTCGCGGCAATTTGGAGCGTAGAGGGAGAATCTGGGAGTTTTGAGGAGCAAGGTACGAGTCTTGTTAGCGAGAACGTATTTCGGGTAATAATTTAGTTTAATGTAAACGGTTTATTTGTTATTGCGAAAGGGAGGTGTTTTTAGGGAAAAAATGGAGGAGGGATGAGCGGGAATGGGTTTGGACTTTTTTGATTGCAAAAAGAAGGCTGTACGATCCGGATATATACCTTGTAGTCTTGCCAAAGGCGCTTCACCAGCACGAAAATAATACGGAGGGTGAGCTATAAGTTGTACATTAAATTTCAACATTGGTTCCTCTGAATAAAATACCTTTTTCCTTTCTTTTTTTCCAGATTCGGTTCTGGTAAAAAAATGAGTTGAAAAAAATAAAATTACATGATCTTTCAGAATGGACCGAATTTAATTATGCGAAACAAGTGAAAGAACACTTATCGCTCGTCAACCTTGTTCATTCATTTTACTTTATTGTGAAACATTATTTTTTGTGTTTGTTGAATAAAGGTTATTATTATTATTAATTGTGAAGATTTCTATGATTAAGAGACGTATTCCTCAATTATAATTCTTTTTATATTTCTAATCGGTTTTAAGTTATAGCTTCTTCGATTCATAAAACTGTACGAAATTAGCATGTATCAAGTCAAAGTCACTATTGGAATACATTTCATGAAAAAAATTATTCACGTCACGGCATTCTTTTGTGTAATCAAAGTCATTAAAAATTTATTTCCTTTTAAATGAAATGCAAAATGAGGTTTTTTCGAAGACTGCTACCAAATTATTTATTTTAAAGGATCACACACAGAATCAATTCATAATAACGATCTGTGTTATTTGGATGGTGTAAACAGGAAAGGAGAGCGTTCGACCATTGTGAAACCATTAAATGCTCACAACTTCTTACGAATCTGGTAAAAATGGAAAATTAAAAAAGTGTTATTCGAAGAGAGGAATCCCTTCCCTAGGTAAATTTAATGGCCTGACATCAGCAATGGGAAAGAAATTTTCGACATATTGTCAAAACAATGTTATGAGTATAGCAGATGAAAATCAAAACGAAAACATCCAAAACCAATTCTTATTAATTCAGCGAAAGGTTCTCGAGTCAAGTTTGTGTATGTGCGACATCTTCCAGGGGATTTGTATTTCGTCCCGAGATCGCTGGTGTACTTTTCAGTTGGGCAGTCCAGTGATCTCTGCTTTAGACTTTAGACACACCCTCTCACACCATTGTGGAAAGGTGACTCTGCTGCAACGCGGCTTCCCCTATAAATTCGCCGGGGCGAAAGTAATAATAATAATAATAATAATAATACTTTACTTTATTTCAAATCATTTCCTACAGTGAGTTTAACAAATAGTTACATGAAATGAAACAGTGTCCAAAAAAAAGATAGAAAAGTTGCTACAAGTTCCTCTCAATTTCATCCATCGAATATGGTTCTAAATCCAGTAGTTCCTTATATATGTGCCTTTTGAAAATTCTTGTGGATGTTATGTTCTTAATTCTTTGGGGGAGGTTATTAAAAAACTTCATGCATCTGTACTCTAGCTGTTGTTGAGTTGTTGTCAGGTTGCATTTAGGATAATTGTAGTTTTGATTTCTTGTACTATATGAATGACAACTTTTGAATTGATCAAACATATGTTTATTTTTATGAAGGAAAAGCAAACATTCCTGCACATATATGGCATAAACTGTTAAAATGCCATTTCTTCTGAAAACCCCCCTGCAGGACTGTCCGTATTTCATTTGGTTGAGGATTCGAATTGATTTTTTCTGTAAGATGAATATAGATGTTATGTTTCCTGATCCATAGAATGTTATGCCAAATCTTATTTTTGTCTCAATTGTGCTGTAGTAGATGGTTTTTAATATATTTGGACTCAGATATTTCGACAATACTGAAAGTGCATAAATTGATGTCCCCAGTTTTCCTTGGAGGCTTTCTATATGTGCCTTCCAGTTGAGTTTCTGATCTATTACAATTCCAAGGAACTTGGTATCTTTAGATATTGCAAACTTGCTGCCATTTAAGGTTACATCTTTTGAGCTGTCTATAGTTGGATGGAATAGGACTAAGTTAGTTTTGTCATTGTTCAAAATTAGATTATTTTCTTCAAGCCAATTTTCAGTGTATTTCATCACCTCTGATGCTAGGAGTTTGAGATCTGGCCATAGTGACTCCACAATGAGTAGATTTGTATCGTCTGCATAATGTACACTCATAATTCTTCCATCGACCCATCTGACTTCAAGTCCGTAATCATTCAGATACACCAAGAAGAGAAGGGGTCCAGCAATCCCACCTTGGGCTATTCCCAATATGATTTCCTTCATGTCTGATCTTATTTCTGTACCATCCATGAAAACTCTCACAAGTTGAGTTCTTCCTTGGAGATATGATTTTATCCACTGGAGTGCTGTTCCCTCGACACCACAACACATGAGTTTTTCGAGCAGAATATCTTGGTCTACGCAGTCGTATGCCTTGGAGAGGTCTAAGAAGAGACCAAGAGGGAGATCTCCATCCTCAAATGCATCAGTTACTTTCTTGACAAACTGGTATATTGCTGTTTGGATAGACCGCCCCTTCAGGTATCCATGCTGATTTTCCTTAAAGAAAGCATTTTCTGTTAGAAAGCTCATTAGTTGATTACAGTAGGTCATTTCAAAGATTTTAGAGAATGAGGTTAACATACTGATAGGTCTATAATTGCCATAATTAGTTTCATCCCCACCTTTATATATTGGGACAATTACTGCTGTCTTTAAACTGTCTGGAAATGCTCCTGTTCTAATGGAGTTATTTATTATATATCTCAATGGTTCCATAATTTCCTCAGATGTTTGCTTTATTATACTGTTTGAAATGCCATCTATTCCACAGCTGTGTTTGTTTTTCATGTTCCTAATTATTGATCTCAGTTCCTCGGTTGACAACACTTCTGGTTCAAATAACCTTTCTGGTTTCTTTATCTCCTCATGTTGAGTAACATTATTTTTTATTGTATTATTTGTCAGCTTGAATGCATTGTTAACGAAGAAGTCATTCATTTCATTGGCAATTTTTTTGGGATTCCCTTTGAGTGGGAGATCCTTTGAGTTATTTTTATTTTTTAATGAGTTTACTATTGACCATATAGTTTTGTTCTTATTGTCCGAATTGTTTATAGTTTGTTCCAATAGTTTCCGTTTTTGCTGAATTAATGCTTTGTCATATTCTTTTTTGACTTCTTTATACTTTTCTTTGAATCTGTTGTCCCTTTCACTTAATGTCAACAAGATGTCCAGTTTGTTTTTTATTTCTTTAATTGTAGGATCTGAGAGATTTAATTTGTTAATTTTTCTATTCCTCAGTTTAGTAATTGGGCATGCCTTATTTAGATGATCAGTGTAAATTTGATGGAATTTTCTAAATTGTGAATTTACATCATCATAGTCAATGTTGTAGATCGATGTCCAATCTTGGTTTTTAAGATGTTCCTTCAATTTGTATACATTATCTTCGGAAAATATTCGGCCCAGTGAATGATTGGATAATAATCTATCATACCGAAAGGAGATCCTCTGTGCAGTATGGTCCGAAATGTGTGTTGTTATTACAAGAGTAAAATATGGATCCTCTATTATTATTATTATTATTATTATTATTATTATATATATTCCATCTATGCATGTTGAAGTGGTTTGAGTAGTTCTTGTAGGTTCAAAAATTGTTTGTTTCAGGTTATAGGTGGAAAAGCAATTCAGAAGTTGAGATCTTCGGTTGCTATCTTTCATCATATCAATGTTGAAATCTCCAGTGACTATGATATCCATATGATCCTTTGTTAGCCTATCTAGAACTGGACTTAGCCTTTCATTCAAAAGTTTTGCATCTCCATCACTGTAGACAGTTATACATAAAACTGTTTCCTTCTCTACCTGATATTCTATTCCTGCGCATTCAAAATGACCTTTTTTTGATATCTTACTTATCTCTTTTCTTTCCTTAGCTTGAATATCCTTTCTCACGTAGATGGCCACTCCTCCATGTTCACCTTCATTTCTGCATAATTTTGCCACCAATTTAAAGTTAGGTAAAGCATAATTGAGCAGTTGTTCCTCTGTTTTCCAATGTTCTGTAATACATATTATACCTATGTCTTCATTTTCTTTTATTATTTCTTCAAGTTCATGTACTGAATTCCCTATTGATCTTACATTTTGATGTAGCAGTGAAAAAATGTTTGTTACTTTTCTTTTACCAACATTGAGGCTGTTTGAGCTGTTGTTAGTTGGTTTTTCTTCAATGTCTCTAAAAAATGCTGTCCTCTTATAAAGTTGAATCTGTCAAATGAAATACCGACCGGCCAGAAGTCATTTTTATAAACTGTTTCCTTAAATTCTAGGGGGACCCCTACCATGAAGCTTCGGAAGCCTACATGTTCATATCTTGTTTTGAGCAATTTTACAGCTATTTCAGTGGTCTGAGTTTTGATTTTCTCAGCTACATACTTTTTGATGTGGGTTTCCTCTACAGATTCATCTACCTTGGAAACAAACAACCATATCTTTCTTGGTTCCCTGTTTGCCTTGAAAGATTTAAAGGAGGTTTCGTCATTTTCTGTTCCTGAACCGACGTTTGCCTTTTTAACTCGTCTTCGTCCCTTCTTTACTACTTCTTGGAATCCGGTTAAATCATTTTCTTTATTAGATTCATTGTTTACATTAATGCGTCTTTCATTAGTGACGTAGTTGTCATGCTTGTCATCTTTGCGATAAGTGACAACTGACGAATTCAAAGTTTCTACCGTGGGATTTGTTTCTACCGTGATATTTGTTTCTGTTGGCAAAATTGTAAAGTAAAGTGTGGCGTGACACCCATAACGCCACCTCTCGAGCGAACAGAGTCACTACATCACAAATGAAATAAATATACAGTATCAAATTGAATACAATTTAGCAAAGGGATGACACACAAACTTTAGGAATTGTCCAGTTGACATTTCCGATTAGCCATCCGCGACGACATGTCATTGTGGTATTGGTATAACAAGTTTCTTCAAGTTTCGTGTAAGTTGTTCTGGAAGTTTATCTCATTTAAGTTATTTTCAATTTTAAACACCAAAAAAAACAGCGTATGGACGTTTTCATCCGTCAATCAAGTGATTTTGATAAGATTGTTACATTTGAAGTTTTACATCTAGAACGAATTATTACTTTTAGCAAAAAACGAATGTGGGTAAGAGGTTAACTGGGAACTGAACCAAGAAAACTAACGATAGAATCAAAGGTTAACTAGTTATCGTAATTCGTTCGCGAATTATCCGAATATTTTCTACAGCTATAATTGCTTAATAAAAGCTATAAATTGTTGCTGAATGAAAGTTCTACATCAATGAGGGATTTATGATATAATTTTGTCAAGATCTCTCAAATGATAGGGTCACTGATGACGAATATGTGCTAAAACTCAATTCTGTTCCTTAGGGGTGTCTGAAGATTCGATATAGGGTGAAAAACCTACCAAGCCATAGCTCAAAAGGCTGCAATTTTTCGATTCTGTAGATTTTTATATTCCTCTGTTGATAGCTTCAGTTTTCAGTGTCTTCCAACCATAGCCGAAGCTATTTGACCTAAGGATGTCTCAGCGAGAGGTCGCTTACCTCTACCGTCCGACCACAACCCCATCTTTCGGACAAAACCCGAAACTGCAACCGCCGGAACCGCAAACTCTTGTTCAGGCCCAACTTGATCTATCTTTTTGTCTGAACCCTTTTTGCCCTCACTTCCGATGCCTTTGTTGTCAAATTAAGCTTCTGTCACTGCGAGTGAGATCCAAAATGAGCACTGTTAGATAAAATGCGACAGAAGTGGGTGGACTTAAGGGCCATATTCGGCCCTCATTGGCCATTTTGTTTAATGTTTCCTAGCGTGAAGCAGACCTGGGGCGGTGGATCGAAAGAGAATATCAAATTTTCATTGTTGCGGATTTCACAGTGGATTTAGTCCTCGTTGGAACCCGAGGCTGTGGGATTACTGGGATGTTTTGATGTTGCCGGACGGACTCGTTCCTAATTATCGCCTACGATGTCGTCTGTGGTCGGATGTCTATAGTTTTAGGAAACGCCTACAAGTGGGAGTTGGATATTCTATGGTTTTTCGATTTTCTTCATTTCTGGTGATGATTCCCAAATCTAGGCTCAAAAATATGCTTCTGATATTGGTGAAAACTCAATAATTTATAACATACAAAAAATTGTCATTTTATTATTCGTTAAAAACATTTGCCAAGTGCCTTTAATCGAACTCGCTGCTATTAATATTCACTAACAAACTTTAATTGGGTTCTCGGCAGTGTCTCGGTTGTGATTGGTACCTCCTCGAGCGGGACTCGAACCCGCAACCTCCGATTCACTAGTCCAGCGCTCCACCACTAAGCCACCGAGGAAGTTGAAAGTTCCAACCGCATACAAGAAACCCCTACTCTATTTATGGTTTAAAATGCCCGCAATTTTGTCTGTCATTGTCATACGTGACTAGGTGACACTTAATAAAAATATGTGAAAATCTCTAAGAATCAATGATATTTTCAAGAAATTTGGCATAAAATTGGTTTTTCCGAACATCCAATGAAATTGACCATTAAGAGGGAGTTTCTCGTGATCTGCCAAAGTATAACTTCTCCATCCGTTCTTGAGATTCCACCATTTCTCATGATGAATCAAATTCGAACGTGATTTTCCATCTTTTTCTACCACATACAGGAATTTGAAATACGTTTTTTACGTCTTCATTTTTAATTTCTCAAAAATCGTTTCTTCAGCCTTAGACGAAACTTTTTTTATAATATTTCTATGTGAAAATTCATTGAAAACATACAAGTAAATGTTTGTTCGGGAAGTTATATCATGCATATATTCATTCTTCAGTGAAAAATTCATCCAATTCTTCTTTCCATTTCGAAAAAAAAAATGATAATAAGGACTTTCCACAATGAAAAAAAAATAATAGTGAAAACATCATATAAATAAATAAAGTGTACTAATTTTTGAATTGATCGCTGAAACGGTATAGACCACTCTAAATCTTTTTCCAGAAACATCAGAGTAAGTTTTCTACTGAATTAAATATGAGGAAATATATATCGGAAGTTTAGTACGTCATAGATGGCACTGTAATCGAGTTTGAATTTTCTATCTGAACGACCTTATCATACCCGTTCTATTAATCATTCACATGAATTTCAGACGTTTTCTGCTGAACTGTTGTTTTCAGTACATGAAATGTTAATGATCATTTAATAATGGCGAAATTATTTGTTTTTAGTTCAAAATACTTCCCATTTATTAATAAGGATGTGTCAATTGAAAGAAGATTATTTTGAATCTATTACAAATCTCCGTCAAACCGTCTATCTTTATGCACACAAAGTTTTCCATTGTTTCGACGTATAGTTGGACAATACATGACTAAAATTTCATCTGAATGTTGGATACATCAAGATCGCTTTGACGGAAAATTCAAACTCGATGACAGAGACATCTGTGACGATTCGTGAGAAATTGTTCATACGAAACTTTTGTATTTCTTGCAGTAAAATACAAATCTGCAATAAAAAATAGGGGTTCTCATTTGGAATTCCAAAGTTGACCCCCGTACCTCCCATAAGAGGAAATTAAATTGAAGAGGTTCTGGCATAAACGGACCCCAAAACCATTCGAAACATTTTTCCTTTTCAAGATTTTTAACTATTCAACTCTAAAAAAATCATCCGGTATAGTATATAGCATTTAATTTCAGATGGAGATATTTCATTAACGAACTTTCATGAAAACTAATCAGAACTATGGGAATTTAGCCGACCTAGAACAGACCCATGGGTCATACCAGCTCTTTTATTTAACCTCATCAATTCAGTTTGATTCCTATTAATCCTTAAATTTTCTATTCGCCAAATGCGCTTGTATACTAACGAGCATCTATTTTCAGACGACGATAATCTGTTAAACAACTATTATGCCAGCAAGTTCCATCCCAGTCGGAACTGGTTAATTCAACGAACTCGAAATGCGGAATAACATCGACTGTCCGAATATCACAATACGTACGGGTTATTACCGTATACAGATCAAAGTACACACGGGTCATACTCTATGTACGTATTCAACCAGCGTTCCCGGATCCCAAAAGGACGACGTCCCATATTCAGGAACTCGAAATAACACGGTTTAATCCTGCAGGACCATGCCGTGGAGGTTTGCGCGTCGGGAACATGCAAAGTGGAGGAATAAATCAGGCGAACTTTTTGGTCCAAGTAAATTTCGGATATATGGGTAACTTCTTTCATTGAATCCGAAATTGAAAACACAAATCAAGCGCCGCAAAACTGGCGAATATTTCAGGGAGCACAGATGCAGGGAAAATAGTGAAATAACATTTTGTTTCCGCGTTTTCTGGCCGAGCCACCAGAGGATATTTTGCCGCTGACAAATGGGACTCTGAAGCATATAAGATTGCTCCGGGCTCTTGCTGGGAATTGTGGGAAGGGCGAACCGAGAACTTGGGCGTCGATTAATATGGAGAAATCATTTGGTTGTTTTGGTTGAACTGGGTTTTCTGGTCAAGGGCGTAGATCTTTTTTCCCTTGAGGGGGTTAATCGGTAACGTCTTTCGTCAGGTACACATCAATTATTTTATGAAAAATAAATACATACTTATAAAAAGTATATACACAACGAGGAAAATTTCAAAAACAATAACAATATTTCCCGTAAAAAACAGAAATAACATAAATATAACGTGCCTGCACATTAATGACTCAAAAATAATCGTTCTGGAAGGAAATAAAATCATTGACTAGTTATATAGAGAATTGTTTCGCCGTCTAAGCGGCTTCATCAAGGTTACATTGTAAAGTGTTGAATTTTGAAATACAATTTCAGCTATATATGTCTTCTCGGTTCGGGGTACTATATTACTTTATTCGATGCAATTTGGAATTTCCAAAAAAATTTTATTTAAAGATGTTCAAAAGCGGTGACTTATTTACATCTGTTTGGGAATTTAACAAAATCTGTCTAGAATTGTACCTGTTAATCTCAAGTGATTCTAGTAGATTCAAGAGGTGATTTTTATTTTCGATGGTGTTATCACTAGTGAATACTTTTCTTGAAGTTTCTTCCAGTTTGTCCATTGGGCAGTCACTACAAGTTAACTTATGAACTCCAGATCTCATATATTTTTCGATCCTGTCTTTATTATTTTTTATTATTTTTCCTAAATTATTTGATGTTCTATAGGAAATAGCAATGTTATTATTCTTTCTGAAATATTATTCAGCTATATTTTCGGATAAGCCTTCTATATATGTTGAAGTTATATATTTATTCGTTTTTGTGCTTGTCCTTTGTGTATGTTTACATTACCAATTCCAAGAATTTTCTTGTCATATTTGCAAAATCAATCGAGTTCAAATTCCCCCTATGCATGTATAATAAAGCCATAGTATAAAGATTGTATCTATTCTTAATCTTACCCAATAATGATGCCAATCTTTTCTGACCCATTCTTTATCTGAGCAAAGTTTTCAACGACCCCTCAGAGCTCGCCGCACTTACAAGAATTACACAGATCTATTCTAGTGCCAAGTAAACATTCGAATCTATGGACTTAGAGCAAAATTTAGTGGAGTGGCAGATTTTCAGCCTCCCTAGTGCATTTTCATATCACAATTCTAATTCTGTTTCCATTCAATTAGAAACGGTACTATTTTTTTTTTAATTTTAATTTGTTTGAATTCTGACTAAAACCAAAATCATTTTTCCTTTCAATTTCAAATTGCAATTTTCGATCGAATAACGTGACGAGCATTTTACAAAAAAGAAGAACATGACGTAAGTGTATACCGATGACGATTCCAAACTTCATAGATGGCCAAACAAGAGGCGACAAAGTTGATCAATAAAGGAAAATAATAAATCTCGGACATAGACGTGATCTTAGTGCAATAAATCTAATCATCTTGAAAGCAACAATAAACTCATAAACCGTTAAGGCTGCAATTTTTTGCTGCCTTGCCGATCTTAAAGAAAAGTTGAATGATTTTGGTTCATGGAAAAATTCCGTTCTTCTTCTTTGCGAGAATTCTGAGATTTCATATTTTGCAAAAATTGGGGGGTCAATACCTCCACTACCCCCACCCCTTTCTACGCCCTTGTAAGGATGTGTTTATGAGTAAGTACTCGTCTTCTACGTGTATTGAGAGAGTGTTTTTCTCGCTTCTATTTTTTTCCTCACAATATCTGTATAAATTTTTCGATCTGATTAAGGGTTTCCCTAAATTGGAAGTATAAATGGAAATGACAGATTCCTCAGATAATTTTAAGAAAAAAAAGTCCCTCAACGCACGCTTTGTTTTCAAGAAACAGAGGGTGGCGAAGTGTGATTTTTAAAATTTTTCTTCTTAGTAACGGCACTTCCCAAGACATTCACGGGCGTACCCACGGGGATTTTAGAGAGTTCAAACCCCTTCCAAAATGTGAAGATGTTACCAAAAGAAGCGAACAGTCGACTGTCGACCAACCTTCGCGCAGGCGCAGTCGATAATCTTTATTTTTCAACGGCCACAAATGTTGGAAAAAGTCATCGAAAATTGGACGTCCAGATTGGACTACATCCGAGCCAGCCGTGACGGTCATATGCCAGAAATCATATTTGAAATGTAATGCCTCAAGATTATCTTGCGGATAAATAAAATTCAAGCCAATCGAATAATCCATCGTTGTTTTATTGCAATTTAAAGTTCTATAGCTCTAAAAAAAAAACATCCTTTATAAGTTTAAAAAAAAACCTGAAGAGCATCCAAACAACGGAATATTCGAAATTTCAATCAATTCTACCCCAAACCAAAAAAAAACTCCCTTTATCCCCAAATTCCACATTTGATCAACCCCCCAAAAAAAAGGCATCATCCCGTTCAGGAAATCCATTACGCAACCATGTAGTCCTCTTCGTTTTTGTCACCGTCGCCCACGGACGTCGTTCGCCGTCACGACGTCTAAATCCGGGACATTTGCATCATAAAGGCCACTTTGATATCTTTGCTGTTTTGAATTAGCGCCCGCCATGCAAACCGAACAATTTCGTTTCTTGCGCCAAGTTTCGACGGAATTTATGCGCCCTCAAACATTAATTCCTACCGGCTCTTATTGTTCATTCAATTAAAATGGAGAGGGGGGCGGCGGTTTGGGGGTACGCCGCCCCTTTAATACGTTTTTATCGCCGCTTGGGAATGTTTACGGACACATTAGTCGGAGAACGGCACACTGCGATCAAATTTGTAGGAGTAGATGGCGGTGCTGTGCGGTGGATTATGATCTGGATTGTGAGTGATATCTTTTAATATCGGGGGGTTGTTGACGACTTTGTTGTGATTGTCCTTTGGGGTTTGGTCTGTTTCGGTTGGTTGATATTTGGTATCGATTTGAATTGTGTATTATTTCGAATTTTCCTATTACTTTGTATATTGTATAACTGATTTGTCAGGTGAAATCGAACAAGAAACATTAACTTTGGGTAATGTTTCTTGTTCATGGAGAATTTGTCTCAGTGGAATAAAGAAAGGTCTGAATTAAGTTATTTTCAAAAGTTTGCCGACATATAAATAACTTGCTAATCAATGCAAAAACCACACAAGAAAACTTATTAGACATTAAGCAGATAGAGGTATTCAATTTGGACGTTAATATTAAGAAGTTATTGCTTTCCCAAGAAATGGAAGATGATCAATTGGACCGATAGTTCGATACAGTTGAATCAAAATTTAGTGAATTCTATTTTCGATAAAATGCTAGTTAATGAGAAGGATTCACCTGGCATCTAATTCAGAATTCAGATCAAAGGTGTTTTCGCAAAAACCCCTTGATCATGCCACAAATGACATCCACGATTTCAAAAATTTGTTGAATTGATTAACAAGAATGAAATTGAAGAAGAAGTGCAGGAAACTACCTAAAAATGAAAAAGCATTTAGGGATAAGGAAATAGTAACAGATATATCGAAATAGGTGCAAAAAATGGGTAAGAAAACATGACATACAAAAAAAAATAAAAAGGAAGTTCAACCCTTAAGAAAACATTAGAAAAAAAAATCTAAGGAATGAGAATACAATAGGTAATACAAAGAAATAAATTGAATTTTCAATCCCCCTACTGTAGCCTGGTCAGGTGAATGGTGTGAGAAATGCAAACTAACCAAGGAAAATCTAGTTACGGAATACTACCTACTGAAGATGCCAGAAAAAGTTTCCACTTTTATTTTTCAGTTTTTATGATCAAATTAATTGATAAGGTGGAGGAATGTAAGAGATCGATATGAATCATGTTAGCATTTTTTATCAACTAACGAAGTAACAAATCATTTATCAGATGAGATTGAACAGAAAACGTAATTTACCCAAGTAAAATGCATTTTTCTTCGATAATTTTCGCAATATCAACATTTGGTGCATTTAGAAATTTGAGGTCTTTTCGGTCTTCTTGACCCATTGCTCTACATACATACTTTATGAGGTCTTAACGCGTGGAAGGTAATAAATAGGCTATTCGACATTTTTTACAATTCCATCCAGATTATTCAACGAGGTTTATTGAGCACATAAAATGTGGATATTTTCAATTAGCATACCTGAATATTTCCTAAAGAAGTGAAATGGTTTGTAGAAAGATATGTATAAGTGGCGAGTTGTTAACTTCTGCTTGGTAGTTAAATAATTTCACAATTTTATTTTGTCTATTCATTTCTAGAACTTCTAGGAATGTTGAGCCATTTTATTTTTGGTGTGTATAATTTCAAAATTATGCTCAAACGTAAGTCTTTGTCGTAATAAAGGATTGGAATATGTAGAATTAGTCCTACACCTAAGGAGACTATTTATTATGTAGCTAAAAGCATATGACAGTAGTTATGCCAGAAAGAATTTCGACAATACTTCCAAGTGGGCTTTTAAAATGATCAATTTCCACCGGGCAGAATGTGGCACTCAACACCAAATGCCACCTAATGGCATTTCTACTATCACAAATATTATTCAAAAAAGAAAGAAGAACTATGCACTTTCTAAAATCCCACCACTGTCCACTAAACCAATCATTCATCAATCCCCTGAAAACTTCAAAGGTGAAACGTGAAACGACTTTTCATTCGATTAGATTCCAAGCCGAATTCTTCGCTGTTTCATTTAACACCTCTCAAAGCCGACAAATTGACCGTCGATGGCACCCCTCTCTCACTCCATTCGATTTTTATTGAACCTATTCTTTCTTTTCCTTTCCAGATACACCGAACGCCATGCTGCACTTCAACCAGATCCAATTCGGTGAGTAGAACACCTATATACGACGTACGTTTTCTTCCTAGCTGGCTGGTTTCTCCTATTTTCAGTTTACGTCGTAGATATACGGCGTCGTAAAATACGCGGACTTTGTCATTATGGCCCTGTCGGGTCGTTAGACGTTTACCGTGTCGAAATGTGTTTTAGTGCTATTTTATTCTAGTTTTATCGACCCCAGAAACCTTCTCCTCGCTCTCGAGCTTGCCAGGCTGGGACGTGGATAAATTCGCTATGTCTTCACCTGCAATGCGAGGTTGATAGGGTTCGGCTTGGATGTCTCGTGAATATTGAGATCTGTACGTTTCACGATTCTACTTTATTTGCCACTTACTTAAACCCTCATAGTGATAACATAAATAGAGCAAGCATACGTCTTCTTTAGTGAGTGATTAACTGTTGGTATAATATGTGTCAACAAATTTGACAGATGGAGCGAAATCAAAACACATTGCAGGTATAGTTCTTTCGATGTTACTCAAACTACTCCATAAAAATGCTTGTCCAGATGTTCGTTTGATCTGATGCCGCAAACGTTATAAACCATGGGGTCAGGTGTTTTAAACAATAAAGTTGAAAATAATAATTACTCGATTGTATTATATATTGAACTCTGATGTCTATTCTTTCAGCACACGAAAGAGTTTTAGATAAACTTAGAGATGGTCTGTATAAAAATAAGGTAAACAATAACGGTAATAACATTGATCAAAATATAGTGGAAATTTTATTGGTTAATCTCACCTGGTATTTTTCGTATAGATACCACCAAAAATATTTTCTTCAATGGAATGTAATCATTTTCTTCAGAATTCGACATATCATTACCGACATTGAAAGTAACTGGAGGTATATATTTGATCGCAGTTCATATTCAGTTTTCTTCATTTGTGCCCAAAATTTTGCCAAACAACCTCATCGAAATCATTAAAAACCTCTCTCATTTTCTCCATGACTAGAATATTTCGTCGGTGTTAGATTAAATTTTCTTAAACTTCTCTTTCATGACTTTCCAAACCAGATATATTGATGAGATGTGATGGATGAGCCCAACTCCTACCAATAAGAGATATCAAATTGCCACGCGGTAGCATTTCGAGCAATGAAAGTCACCAAATCGACACATACTATTCCGATAGATGATCAACTAACACACTGGGATTTAAAGAAAAAACAAGAAAGACTCTCCAGTATATTTCTGGGAACTAAGAACACCCGTGTTTATCAGAAATATAGTGGCCTACAACAAGTAACTTTGAATTTACTTCATCCAAATAAAAAAATCAGTCACACAATGAACTAAAACCGAGTACCAATACTCATTTCATTTATCCCTCTACAGAATGCACTAGTTTATGCGAATCACAAAAAAAATGTGCGTAACTGCATCCAATGAAAGTAACCAAATCGGAACGCGGCGGAACGTGGACTATTTTAGCCAATAGAAACAACCAAATCAGCACATTCTGCTTCCAGAGATGATCCGCTAAATAACAGGGTTCAATTAAAAGTATTGTTAGGCAATAAATTCCCTGGTCCCAAATGAATTGCTGAAAACTTTGACAACCATTAATTAATCGAAATATTCTGACTTCCTCCAAGCGAAATGAATTTGGATATTTTATAGAAACCTGTGGTTCAATATTTGACTGAATTCATAGATAATTTTGCTGTAATACAGAAGTCTCAAAAAAAAATTATGGAAGAATATTAGTTTTTGCAAGAAAATTGTGAAGTTATGACATCTATAGAAAATGCTGAAAAATCATTTTGATTTTTTTCGTGCTCAATACACATCGGCAGTTGTAGTGCTCTGGGTCACAGCCAATGCTTCTTAGAGAATATACCAACTTTCGGATCTACTTGCAATGCGAATCCACTGAAATTGTATTTGGCGATATTGTGTCAGTAGGGGGATGACGTCTCTATTCATATAATCATTTATCCACCCTTGTGTGAAACCTGCTCGTTGATTCTTCGCTTCATTAGGTCATAACAACGAAGAAACCTAAGCTATGGCGTGGACAAAAACTACAAGGTCATTAAAGACGTATGGTTGGTTCAGCTTCAGAGTCGATTGGAGAAGAAGATATTCGATATG
The DNA here is from genome assembly GCF_914767665.1 of Harmonia axyridis. Taxonomy (NCBI): domain Eukaryota; kingdom Metazoa; phylum Arthropoda; class Insecta; order Coleoptera; family Coccinellidae; genus Harmonia; species Harmonia axyridis. The sequence goes on from NC_059507.1 coordinate 20,931,630, forward strand.
TTGAAGGTCTTGCACCGCAACCAACACATACGTATTTCCTGTATGTAATTCCAGAGCATTTCGAAGTCTATATTTAACTTTGCACATGGGTCTTTCATTGACGTATTTATGTTCATCGCTTGGGAAGAGTGTACATATGGACATCGAAACGATTTTTTTCGTGGTTTCCGGATTTTGGAGAATCCCCAATGAGGGTAAAACATTGTTTTTTTTATATGCATATGGCAATAATACTATTGATAAGAAATAACATCAGTAGCGAAAGCTTTAAATTGAATAGAGCAAGGGTACAAAGAATGGATGAGTACTCAAAAGCTACAGACTTCACGTCACTGCTTGTCTCTTTTTTCTCGATGTTCCGCTTAGGTTTTCTATGGATCTGCCGTCGCTATCAATGAGAAATTTCCCACGAATATTGGAATTGTAATTTTTTATACAGGGTGTTTCAAGTTCGAGTGTTCATTAGACGTTTCTGGAGAACTGGGTCATTGATTTTTTTTTTAATCTGTAAATTAGGATTATGACATCTACGATATTCTCTACAAATCTAAAATATGTTCGCATGTATTTAAGAACAAAGGGGACTAAATCCAAAAAAATTGCAAGTTATTTGAATCATGAGTTATTGTTTCCGGTGTACATCAATTACTGGGTTAAAAGATGCAAGAACCGATCTAACAACACTAGATGGACTCGGGAGATGGAAATCTTTCGAAGTTGCTGAAGAATACATTGAAATTTAATGTGAAATCGGATTTAATCTCAACGATATATGAATATTGTATTGAACAAGCCCTCAACTACAAATAAAGGGTTGTGTAATAAAAGGATCATTTCGATATTGGAAAAAAAGACGAATAAATTCAAAAAGAATTCAATGGTTGTTAATTTCTGAATAAAGAGGATGAACGATATCAGTCAAATGGCCATCACGATTACGGATGCAGCAACTTATCTTTCTCATGCAATTTTCAATGACAAATTCGCAAATTTCATGTTGAATATCTTCGATAACTTCACGAATTTCATATTTGAGATGTTGAATAATTTGTGGAGAATTGTCTTAGACCTTATCTTTCACGCGACCCCAGAGAAAAAAATTATAAAGATGTTAAATCACAAGATCGCGGTGATCAATTGTGATTACTTCTTCAAAAAATAACATGGGGCACGTACTCACGTAGCGCCGTCTTGTTGGAAATAAAAAGTCATTTAATTTTTGTATATTTCCCAAAATAGACGCTGAATCGACATTACAAGCTAGAGCAGCAACATTCTCAGTTTTTTTTGAGCTGCGTACACGATTTCGATTCTTCTCATCACTAACTTGTCCCAACAGCTCAAATTTTCCTACCAATTTCAATATTGGCGGCCAAGAACCGAAAAGTGCTGTAGTTTTACGAACTGTGACCGCAACATTTTCACCATTTTTGTAGTGAATTTTCACATATTCAGTGCTTTGTTGAAGCACTGTTCTTGATATTTTCTTCTTGAGTTTCTATTGTTGTTCCTCAATCAAAATAAACTTTTTGTATTTCACTTCAACAGGTGTGGAGAATATATAGCAGGAGAAGTGTGACTTTTCATGACGAGCCTCTGACAGGTAATTGCAGCCGAGCCATGAAATTCTCCTCCGAATAAAATATGTTTTTTTTTTCAAAAGTTCATGAATTTCATTGAAATCTGGAGATCCAATTGTTAGATAAGATTTATATTAAAGATCGTTATAACTGATCAATCAATAGGAAATTTGCTTTGTTACGGTTGTCATACCATAGTATAAGCATTCCTTATACTATGGTCATACTTAATTCATTTTGACAGACATGAAGTATAATAGTGTAGCTAGACTACACTTTTCCTACGGTGAAAGGAAAAGTAGAACTTTTCGAAAATCTTTTCATTCAAAATATGACGTTATTGTACGTTTGAAAAGAAGTATTCTGTGTCTCGGCTAGAATGAATATTCAATTCATCATCAGCGAGTCGAACCTTATCGTTTGAGACCATTCCCGGCTCAAAATTCGAAAATAACAACGACATCGTTACGAAATGATGAAGCGATCTGTTAGAAAAACGTGCGCTAAAAAAGCGAAATATTTCCCTGTATATGAGAGACTTTAAAACATCAACGTTGCATCCTCATATCCTTTGCAGTGAATGAAGAGAACGTTCAAATTCCAATGTAACAACATACAAGGGCTCTCGACGCCGGGAATTCCACCCTCGTCTCATAATAGAGCTCTGATGGTAGCAGGAATTTATGCTATGACTCGACTCGATATCGCTTTGACCATATCATGGTCTACTGCATCCCCTACGTCAGAAGGAGAGGCGCATAACAAAGAAACATTGTTACCTACGTAAATTCAATTTAAGGAGATTCGAAAAGTTTTAATTCTAGGGGAGAGCCGAGTAAAGGTCGCACGGACGGGAATATTTTTTACGCTTGAACGATAAAGGGGAGCACACATGGAAAAACTTTTTTTGAATATTCTTTTTCTTCCTCTTGTAATAGAACGAAGTCTTGGTCAATTCTGTTATCTGTCTTTTTGCGACATTAAGGTGCAGCTAACATACTTACGTTCTAGCGATTCATCGACTGTAATATTAATTATTAAAAATTAAATTCTAGAGAACTTAATATTTCACGTTCTAGAAGTCCGGTTTTGATGAAATATGAAATGGGTATTCGAGTTTCAACATAAAAGGTTCCGTAGGAATTTCATCTCTTTGAAAATTAAACATCCATGCAGAATTAGGGGAACGGACGAAATCTCGAACGAAGTTTGTAGTTCATTTTTTCTTGGACTCTTGTTTGAATTCATTCTTCATTAATTAATGATTTGTTTTCCTCTACGATTTCGTGCCAACCTTCTTGGACTCTTTGATCTATTTCAGCAATTCTGTTTTTGATGGCATTATTGGAGCGTTCGTTAACATTCACGGGTGTCAACGAATCACTCGACAGGGTATTCCATAGACAAAGGAAGGAGAAGACTGACGACTGCGTAGTCGTTTTAGAGTTGTTATTTTTTCAGGTCAGGTAGATCTATTTGGTTTTATCCCAGTATTATTATTATTAAGATATCATCTACACATGCTTTGTTTGAAGTTGATATTTTTTGTGTTGCTCTATCTCAAAAAAAAAAATATGGGTGATTCACCGCGATGGCCTATTAGACGTTTCTGGAAAACTAATTCTAATATTGTGATGGAAATTTGCATGTTGGGGTTTGAGACAATCATCTTTCTCCCTGAAATATTTTCAGATCACTACAACTTCCGGTTATATTGAAAACAGACTACTAATTCCTTATTTCAAATGGCACACCTAGTATGTTATTGCATCTTAAGATATGCTTTTTTCAGCAATATGCCAAACCTTGGGTAACTAACGGTTCATGAGTTAATGGGATTCTTGAGAAAAAAATGGTGGCGACGAAGGCTCAATTTTTTTTAAAATATTTCTGGAAATTTTTTTTTTTTTCGAATAAACCTCTTCATTTTTGGATTTTGCAAATACATAGTATTATAGGACTGTTTGATCATGAATGTACAGGGTGTTTATTAGAAGATCATGAACTTGAACAATTCAAATTCATCATAACTCCAGATTTTCAAATTAGAACCCATTTTTTCTTATTATTTCAGTAAATTCCACATATACAAAGAGGAGAGTTACTTAAGTACCCCATAACTAAGATGAATACTTTAAAAGTTATCGAGGAAGAACTTCAAATGAGGAAAAACCTCAAATTCTAACTCTGTGACTAAACTAAAATTATTGTGTTATACATCGTTATTGAAACACTCAAACTGGATCGTGCAAGATGCTCATCATAAATATTATGAAGTAATTCTCATTGATCCTTCCCACAATGCAATCCGTCGTGATCCTAAAATTAACTGGATCGTAAATGCTGTTCATAAGCATCGTGAACTGAGAGGAAAGACCTCTGCAGGTAAATCATCCCGTGGCATTGGTAAAGGACAAAGATTCTCTCAGACTAAGGGTGGTTCTCGTAGAGCATCCTGGTTGAGGAGAAATTCCTTACAATTACGCAGAAAGCGTTAATTTTATATTGGTTAATAAAAGTATTGTATTTTTATCCACTCTGTACCAATTGGAATCATCATGTGATACATTTTTGGAATCAGCTCACCTAGAGTAATCGGAAAATTGAAACAAAATGGGGGTGTACCATTTGAAAAAAAATTACGGTGATGTCATTACTCGAAAGTAAATCACCCTGTATATTAGATTATTATTATAAAATTCGGTAAATTAGAATCAAAAATCGACGTGTTTCAGGATTATTTTTCAAAATGGTCTGTTTAGCTCCAAATGAATTGGTTCCATACTTTACGGACACAGTGTATTTCGATTATACGAACCTCTTCACTCGACGTAGTTCGCGAAACACCACTCGAGCTGCGCTCTCGAGATGTTTCGTGAACTACGTCTCATGAATCGTTGTATAATCGAATATTGGCTATGCTCTTGTGATATTATAACTAAATATCCATCAGAACCGATAAAGTTCAAGCATCAAATCAAAAAAAGCAGATCATCGAAATAAAAATTACAAGCATCAGATCAACAAAAGCAGATCATCCAAATAAAAACCTAACATTTCAGTTACAACAAATCCATCCTATTCGTAAAAACAATTTCGTGCAAAATTCCGTTGAAATAGTATCAAGTATCGACGCGTATAACAAAAAGGATATATAGCATAAAGGCTCAGCCTCTCCGAAATAACTATCGATGAAAAATCGAACTGGAATATACGAACACAATAGAGCGACGGCACACAAGTGAAAAATAGATACGCGAAAACGGGTTTCACCGTAGGGTTTTTCCACGAACACGGCAACAGCATTGAATTATTTCCATTCGAAAGTACCCCTTATCATGGATGCATATTGCAGCTTCCAGAGATGTCTGCAGAATGGAAAATTGTGGGAAATATGTATTGTGAGAACCGGTTCGGCACTTCTGGGTATTGTTGTTTGAGAGGGGATGCTTTTCAAGTTGTTTACTCTTAAAAACTCTCCGAGTATTGATGGAGTGATTATTTGGGAGTGAGATTTTTGTTTTATTTTCGTCTTGGTACGAATTACATTTCATTATATTACAAAGGTCCGTATATTGAAAAAAATGAGGTTGCCCAGAGAGTACGAAACGTTGGATACGAAATCTGATTACGTCAAATTGGGTATAATTTACTGTCGAATAAAAAATTCCTGTAGCTTTTTTTGATAATATTGGAGATAAAGTGGGAAAAAAAGAAAAAACCGAATGATAGAATTTACTTTTCTTATGATATCTCAATAACCGACCCTGATAATCTCGATTTGGTTGAACTGTTAGACAATGCTTCTATGAATGCTACTTTTTCTCATTTGACCGACCTTCTTACTCTTATGGTTCGAAAGTTACGAATACAATCCCATTAAAAAATTGGCCACAATTGTATACAAGTGTATACAATTATATACTAACTGACAATGAAGCTTCAACACCCAGAAAGAGCTGTTAAAATTAATTTTTTTTTAAACATAGATAGTATAGCAAGGATTAAATTATTGAAATTTGGAGAAAAAAAACGAAGGGTTTACAATTTTTTTTAATCAATTTGTAAATATTGTGTTTGTCTATATTATCTATACACTTCCCAACACATCTCGGCATTGATGCAATAAGATGGTCTATTTCTTCTTGAGGGATATTATCCCAAGCTACCTGTACTTCCTGTCTCAGAGGCGTCAAAGTCCGTGGGGGCTGGGGAAAATTTCCAAGCCTTCTACCCATGATGTCCCAAACATACCCTATGGGCGAAAAATCGGGGGGTCTGGGCGGCCATGGCAAAAGATTCACATGGTCCGCTTCGAAAAAGTTTAAACTAACTCTGGAGAATGAGGTCATGCATTATCTTGCTGAAATATTGGATTCTCGAGCCGGTTAAGGTAACGCAGATCTGTCATGTTACCCCGAATAAAGACTAAATGTGACCTACTTGCATTTGGAATAGCACCCCATACCATACGCCTACTATCCGGTGAACATAAAGCTCAACATCAAACTGAGATTCACGTCTTTCTTCCCGACGTCGTCTAACCCTCCTTCGGCCATCATGTGCACCCAAGGAGAATCCATATTCATCAGAAAAGACGACCTGATGCTCTTCCACATTCCAATGTTGACGTTCTCTGCACCACTGTGATCGTTGCCGGCGATGCTCAACCGTCAGAGGTAACACAAGCTGGGGTCGATAATGCTGCAGACCTAAAGATACTATCCGGCGGTAACCCGTTCGTTACAGGATGACCTTGTTCTCCTAACCACCCATCAGCCAAAGATCGAGTTGTCGCTAATCGGTCTCTAATGGCCATAAGTCCTAGATATCCTCGCCCCCCATAGACCAATAGTTCGACCTCTTTCAAATTCACTTAGCTGGCTATAAATTCCGCGTACACGTGCTCTAGGCATTTTAACAACAACTAAGCAGCGACTTTGAATCTCCTCGAACAGCTGGTTTGTTGTAAAATTTAAAAAACTTGCAAAAACGACTCAATATTTAATTAACAAAAATTGTTCAAAATCGGTCCCCATTTGTGAATAATGAGAAGAATTTAAGAAGTATACATAATGAAAGAATTCAGTTTATCTACTCACTATTCGTTCTATTGTAGACAAATTTGAAAGTGGTACCAAGTGCGGCTTAGTACTTTGTACAAGTACACCTGCACCGTCTAGTGAAAATTCACTTCCAAATGTGTCTACAATAAAATGAATAATGAGTCTGAATTATTATTTAAATACCACTCAGTATTCACAAATGAGTATTGATTTGGATGCAACAGTTCAACAATTTCTTAACGCTCTTCCACGATCAAATGAAAGATTGATCAGATTATGATAATCTACTGAACACAAGTGTCATAGGAAATATCAAAAAAATGACACAGAATGTTCAGAATGTTGCCATTATAACTTATAAACATTTTAAGTTGTATCATTCCTATTGGAAAAAGCTTTATAATTGTTTATGGTAATGCCTCATGTATTAGTGGAATTGGTGTTCACTGTAAGGAAACTAATGTAATGTATGTCATAGCTACCCCACAAACAATTGTTTTCGATCGATAAAACATGGTACCATCCCTGATACTAAATATACTATTATCTAAAATCAATACATAATGGAAGTATTACAATTGTAGTGTTTTCACTCAATTGCTATATACAGAACGATTCATTAGCTCACCGAAAAACTTTGCCATATGGGAGGTCATGTAATTCTAACAAAAAAACGTTATGCGAATATATGTTCGATTTCTATTATTTAAGGAATTAAATAGCTTCGAAAGTTTTATTCATTCTATTGATATGATTCATTAACAACACAAAAGAATGATGAAAAGCAAGCGTAAATACACTTTTAGTTCATTAGGTATTCTAATTATCGTGTTCTGTTACACTAAATTTGTAACAAATTTAAACCTTGAAATGTACGCTTACGGCACGTAAGAGTATGCTGATATCATATTCATTTATGACAATTAGAATACCTACTGGCAACTTTTCAATAAATCATATCAATGGAATGAATGAAAATTTTGTAGCCATTCATTTCATAATTGAAATCGGACATATGGACATATCTTTCATTTGGCAAAGTTTTTCGGTGAGCTTATAAAACACTATGTATTATTACCTTGAAAATTGATAACGAGAGTTTAATATTCCTTATTTACCCTATTCCTCTAATGACAAAATTCCATTCAACTGATGAGTTATTTCGAACTATTTCGATCGATAGAAAGTGGCCTCTGATTGAATTCAAATACTTTGAACTTTTCATCTCATATTTCACAAACCACTCCGCCTAATAAGAAAAATGAGTCAGACAGATATTTCGATAAATAATGAAAAGCTGACACGTGTGTACCTATTTGATTTCCAAATGACTATGTAGAGTTGAGTAGATTATGACTACTCTTTGTGAATCATAAAGAAATTCTAACTCGTATTCCTTGGAATTTAGATGGATGTACGTTTTACGATATTCCGACTAGCAGCGATAATGAGTCTTGTTTTCTTCAATTCACACAATCGCAAGCTGCCTTTTCGTCTACTTCTTCGTATAAACGGAATGTCTCAACTTTCTTGATGATTATAGCATTTCTGCACATTTTTTTTTAATTTTATTTATTTTATTATATTATTTTTTATTTTCTTCACGATTACTGAAGAATCAAAAGTGTCGATCATAGAGGGATTTCTAATAGGAATGATACAATTCGAAATAGTTTCAATTGCAACAACGGGTATCATTTGTTGAAATTTTTTATGTCATTTGTATCATAAAAAATACATGCTTCAAGAACGTTCAGATATTGTTTTATATAAATCAGTTCTCATTTGTGAAAACCGAGGTGAAAACTGAAAAAAAATTAAGAATCCATGGACGACATTATTCATTCAATCGACTCACTATTGTAGACAAATTTGAAATTTTTTTTTTCACTCGATAGAATAGTCGCAAGTAATGAGTTTATTTGGTACCTACTGATTCTTTTATATCATGTAATGAAAATTCACATCAAATTTGTCTTGTCTACAATACGATGAATAGTGAGTCAATTAAATGAATAATGTCATACTTCTTTATTTTATATTATTTATATTTTTGTTGTATATGAACTTAGTTTTTTAGAATTTTTATTCTTTCTGTCTCACGTTGCTTTAACAATTTCGAAAATTTCTTCGTGAAGTAACCTAAGCAGTTGTTAAAACGTCAATCACACAATTTGACTCGTTTTGTGAAAATATGACAAAATTAATCAGTTTTGGATAAAACTTTCACGATATTTTCTTGAATTTGTATGTTCTTTTAATTTTTGTCCAAATTTCAAGGTCCTAAGTCAACAAGAAATAGTCATTTCAAGAACGTAATCGTTTCTAATCGTCTTCAACCATTAAAACATCATCTTGACCTACAGAACTAACAATGGAAGCGTAGGTCGGAACTTCAACGTAGTTAATATTCATTTCTGCTGTTGATTCTTGATGAACATCCTTCCGGAAATGGTCCGAACTAACCCGCAATGAATACCAGGGGATTCCACACCATCAAACAACGAACATATTGTGTTCGGCACTAGCTATTGATATTTATATAGCCCCATGCAAATTTCGAGGGAGGCCACCCCTAGGATTAAATTTACGATAGAGAAAACACGTTTGGCGGAACTCGTTATGTAATATCCATAGCCCTCTAATATTAATGTTAATTTTTGGATCGTAGGAACGAAATTTCCTTCGCCTTTCATGAATATTCAGGAGGTCCCTGGATAGGCCAGGGCTGTAATAATTTTGGAATTGTGGACTAGTTCTACAGTAGTTCAGGATCTCGTTTGGGTTATGCAGGTGTTGAAGGTTATTTTCTTTTAATTGTGTCATTATGGCTCGGGAATTTTTATTACTTATGATGGATTCTTGAAGAGTTGATGTTGATATAATTGCAGTTTGAACGAGGGAGTTTCGGAAATAATATACCCTGTAATGTTAGAAATGGTACCCTTTATTCTACTATTTTTGGCAATGTTATGAAACAGGGCGTTTCAAAATGGAACAAATAAACTTCGTAACAACTTTTTTTCCATTTATTTCAAACCTCAATATTAAATGATATCAAAAAAAATCTTGAATCTGTCAACTTTTGGTTTTCAAATTACAGGCTAAAATATGATTTTTTCTTTCAATTTTTTGTATTCTAGCGTCTGTATACATCATAATTTTGTGATGATAAATTTGTATATTACGGTTTCAGACAATGAACTTTCTCCTTAAAATATTTTTAGACCCCTCCAACTTACGGTTATATCGGAAACAGACCACTCCGTTCGTATATCAAATGACACACCGATAACTTGGGTATTAACTCAATGATTCATGAGTTAATGAGAAAAACGGTTTCGAGGAGGACTCACATTTTTTCGATAATATTCTTCCGAACGTTTTTTTCGAAAAAAACTTTTTCATTTTCGATTCTGCCATTCCGTAGTTTTATAAGACTGTTTGCGATTTGGACCAAAAATGTACAAAGTGTTTATGAGGAGATCATAAAGTTGGACAACTCAAAACTCAAGATTTTTAAATTACAACCTATATTTTTTGTTCATTCAGTCAATTCTATATATTAAAAGAGGGGGTACTTAAGCAAACACTATATCTGAAATGAAAACTTTAAAAGTTATCGAGTAAGAACTTGAACTAGGGAAAGACCGCAATTTTTAACTGATTCGAGTAGTCAGTGACTTCCGGAAAACATAGAAAGAAACTAACATTTGATGTTTCAATAACTAAATTTGACATTTTTCATGAATTGTGATTAATTGTTCGAAGACATTGTTGAGGATTCATAAGCCAATAAAATTTTCAATTACGAATAACTATTATTAACTAGTCCACTCAGTTAGAAATTGCGGTGTTTCCTTATTTCTAGCTCTACCTCGATAACTTTGTTACTGATACTTTTCTATTATGTAAAGAAAATTCACTTCAAATTTGTCTACAATACGTTGAATATTGAGTCGATTGACTGAATAATGTTTTTCATGAATTATTCCAAAATTTCTCTCAATATTCGCAAATACGCACTGATTTTGAGAAAATAATTCAACAATTCCTAAACTTTGTTGAAACGTGTTTCTTTTTTTCATTAAATGGCATAATCTTCTGAATATAAACGACAGAAAAAATATTGAAAAATAATATATTGTGTTGTCATTATAATTATCTTAAATTTTATCATTCCTATTGAAAAACCTCGCATAAAAAAGGGAGTCGGGTGCTTGGACGCTCAAGAGCTCCGGACATTCCTTATCTCTTTCAGAAATATACAGTGCGCGTCAAAAATATGGATTAAATTCATTTTCTCAGAAGAAAAATATTTGTCAACAAAATCCTGAAACAGGTCAATTTTTGTTTCACTTTTACCAAATGTTTATGCATTTTTTGAAGATTTTTGTTGCTCCCTGTGCGATTCCCATCAACCCTCTAAATTTTTGGAATAGGATCTTTGTATCTTTTTTACTGGCGTGCAGAAATTCTGAAGAAAAAAAATTTTTTTTTTTTAAATTAGTCAAGTCAAAAAGGTTTTCAGTATGTGCAGTTTGTCATGGCTCATTTACGACGATACCTGATGAAATTTGTCACCGAAAGAAAATCGACCATTACAGTTTTGTTCAGACACAACTTTCAACCCCTTTCTACCCCCTCATGTGAAAAATTAGAATGTGTACTGATAACATCCGTACGTTTCAACTTCAGTAGGAACGTACTAATAACATACCTATTTAAGATCATAACTGAAGCGCAGTGTTTCACACATTCTAATTGTCACTTGAGGAGGTTGACAGTTGTGCAAGAACAAAACTGTAATGGTCGACTTTCATTCGGTGAAAAATTTCATCAGGTACCATCGTCTCTAAGTAAATGAACTAAATAATTTTTGAAAAAAAATTTTTTCTTGGAAATTTCTGCACGCCTGTGAAGAAGATACAAAGACCTTGCCATAAAAGTACCACATGACCCACTTTCTCTATTCAAAAAATGTTGAGGGTTGATGGGGATGGCACAGGGTGCAACAAAAATCCTTCAAAAATGCATAAAAATTTGGTAGAAGTGAAACAAAATTGAATTTCAGGATATTATTGCCAAATATTTTTCTTCTGAGAAAATGAATTTGTTCCATAATTTTGACGCGCATAGTATATGCGAAACGAAAATATTCACATTTACATTATGTTCAATATTTCTCATGAATAATTTGAGAGGATTCTTAAATTTCTCAGGTGGCCTGTTATCAAGCGACATCAAATTAATTTTCCAACGACACTAATCCAACCCTGCGCGTGTTAATCTCGATCGAATAGATTATGCGGAGAATTGTTCGTACGACACTACATTACGACAATAGAATGCATTTGTCATCAACACATTCCTGAGCCGAGTCGTGTTCAGAACACATAGTATGCACGTTTGGTTCCATTTTTCCATTTCATTCCTGAATTATTTATATGTGTAACACTCGGATCTTATGTGAGGAAATGAGGGGCTTTCGGGTATTACTAAGGGGTTCATTATTTGTAGTTGATAGTGGCCGTATCATTATGTAGAGGTGGGGCCAGATCGATGAAATACGATACACCTGGTTTTCCACCAGAAATGATATGTTTATTGGCTGTTACATTGCACGGAAACTACACCGAATCAGATAAACTAGAGCATTTCAGAAATTTTCATGGGTCGGTTGTACTTATCACTATCAATTTTTCTCGTGTACATGTACTGATTATTAATAAGTACACTGCTTTGCCAGATCGGGCGATATGAAGGTATTTGCAGGCATACCTGACCCGAGGAAGAAACAGAACAGTCGAGCATGGATCAGTAAATGCATGTTTTGCGTGTAGCATAGGAGAATTTAAAGTCATTGTAATATTACAGGGTGATCTTTTAATGATTTCAATTATTTTTTCTCCGATTGACAGCAAATATTAATTTTGAAGACCTATATCAATCAGCAAAGTATTACTTTTCCTGCCTAAGCCGTAAAATGATTATTCTCAATGGGAATAAAACATTCGACATTTTCTGACAATCAATATTTTTTAGCAACTCCCTTATTTCTGGAGGAGTAAGTACTTCTAAGTCGCTATCTTTGTCCATAAGTGAATGTACCCAATATTTTTCTAAAAACTGTCACATACTTCACAAGTTGTCAAACTATAATTATTATGCACTTATACATTTCCCTAGTAACCAACCATTCCAACAATTTTGTTTTAATTTATCACTTCAGGAGAAATAAATGATTGTGAGATTTGACATAATTTGCAAATTCAATATCTTACATATACAGGGTGGCCACTTTTTCAATGGGATTGTATTGGTAACTTTTAAACCATAAGAGTTAGAAGGTCGGTCAAATGAAGAAAAAGTTGCATGCATAGAAGCATTATCAAGCAGTTCAAACAAATCGAGATTATCAGGGCCGGTTATTGAGATATCATAAGAAAAGTAGAACCAAGAAACCAGTATACTGGTTACTTGCTTTGATACTAATATGTTCCATTTAGTTCAAGATGGGTAAGTTGATTTTCTTATCGAAATTTATTGCACATGTTGTTAATTAAACTAAATGAAGGTAATACAGATCCGACCCAAAGAAAATTGGATAAGGGTCAAAATCACCTGAAAATCAACTTTGAATGACATTGTATGATATATCGTTGAATTCAGCGTTAAAAGTAATTTCGAAAAATGTCATAAAACATCCAGGTCCGTATTGAAAAAAATGAGGTTGAGGGTGGCCCAGAGAGTACGAAACATTGGATACGAAATCTGATTACGTCAAATTGAGGATAATTTACTGTCGAATAAAAAATTCCTGTAACATTTTTTGATCATATTTGAAATAAAGTGGGAAAAAAAGAAAAATCAAAATGTCATAATTTACTTTTCTTATGATATCTCAATAACCGGCCCTGATAATCTCGATTTGTTTGAACTGCTTGATAATGCTCCTATGAATGCAACTTTTTCTCCATTTGACCGACCTTCTAACTCTTATGGTTCGAAAGTTACCAATACAATCCCATTGAAAAAGTGGCCACCCTGTATTATTATAAATTATATATTCAACTCGGCAGCAATTCCTGGCCAAGCGTAGGGAACTATGGCGGCTGATAGTTCATGTCTACTATCGGCCTTCATACTACTTTGCTGCCTAGTTGAACAAATAACTATTTTTTTGAAAATTCCTTTTTATTCGTCAAAATAGTCACCTTCAAGAGTGGTACAACTACAATTTGCAGTGTATTTTAAAAAGCATTAGTGTAAAACCATATTATCCTGAATATTTCGATTCTCTCTAGATGTAGTTTTGTTTTGAAATTGATAATTTTCGCCTATATCTATTACTACAACCCTATTTTAATAATGAATTTTTGTTTCAGAGTAGTTTTCACAATAAACTGGAAACGAGCAAGTGTTATGATACCGTGTCAGAGACTATGGTAAGAATACATTCTTAAAATTTTCAATAAAAAGTAAAATCTGTAAACGATAGATTATGCCGCGATTCAATAATGATAGCTAGCTATTATTCCCTAGGAATAACAACATTTGGAGGTAATAATAGCCTGTGTTGCGAGTATTATACGTACTTCACTTTATGTGCCACTGATTGATTGATTTGAAATTTGAATGAATAATTTTATTCGTCAATAACAATAATGTTATCAATGGATTTCTGGTTTAAAAGTAGATGTTGTTGCTGCAACTACTTGTAAAATTTCTGGAGGTTTGACAATTGAATTATTTTCAATACAATTTATCTCAAACAAATGCACAGACACTTCAGTGACACTTATGACGCAGTTATTTTTTCCATTATATTATATAGAACTGAGACATTTTGTGATTGGTTAAGGAAATTGGAAAAGAACGATTGATCCCTCTTCATCAACCCTTAAGGGATCATTATATGACATTAAAAAGCAAAAACCACGAGTTAAAGACGTATTCCTTGGAATTTAGATGGATGGACATTTTACGATAGTCCGACTAGTAGCGATAATGAATCTTGTTCTTTTTTCGAATAATGAGTGTATTTGGTACTGATACTCTTATATCATGTAAAGATAATTCACTCCACTTGAATGAATAATTTTATTTGTCAATAACAATAATGTTATAAATGGATTTCTGGTTTAAAAGTAGATGTTGTTGCTGCAACTAGTTGTGAAATTTCTGGAAGTTTGACAATTGAAATATTTTCAATACAATTTATCTCAAATAAATGCACAGACACTTCAATGACACTTATGATCCAGTTATTTTTTCCATGGTATTATATAAAACTGAGACATTTTGTGATTGGTTAAGGAAACTGGATAAGAACGATTGATCCCTCTTCATCAACCCTTAAGGGATCATTATATGACATTAAAGTGCCAAAACCACGAGTTAAAGACGTAGTATACACGCTCAATCGAAAAATTTTCTTCGAGATGGTAGGGAATAATGAACCGTTCTGTAAACTGTACTATCTTCTCTCAGCCAGTCTAAATGTTTGACAAGATAGATCTCCGTCTAGAATCTCCATCGTTTTTCCTCCATGACATCATCCTCGTAATACCGATCGTTCTCCATGTAGCTACCACACAAAACTTCCCGGCAAGTACGTAAAATAAAAGGGGTCTCGGAATTATTTATCGTAGCCCAAATTGAAACGACCCAGAACCACTTCGTCCTTCACGTTTTCCCGACCAATTTACCAAAGCACTCGGCATGAGTAAGGAACATTAAAAAGTCGGAAAACTGTTGCGGAAAACCCAATAATGGATTGCAGTTGTTAGCGGCCCTTCAATGAGCGCAATATCGACGTTTTGCGCCATTAGGGTGATTAAATCACCCACCTACGGATCTGTCCTTCGTTTTAAAATCCGGAGCTTTGGGCAATCCAGGCAAAATATGGTTTTTTTTGTAATTTTCCGAATTGTTTTTGTTCCGGAGAGTCATTTTTTCCAGTAGGGGAGACTGGGGAGGGTTGTTACATTTTTTACAAAATTGTCAATAAAAAATTTGTGTTTAGCATTTACCAATCCATTTATGTCAAAGCGAAATTTCAGGGCTTCGCTTAAACGTTTAGCAATATTTAATATCCGAAAATGGAAATTTTAAACTTGATTATGAGTTCTTGAAATTGTCGGTGCAAAGTGTCTCAAACCTCCCTATATATGGGAGGTTTGATACAATAAGAAAAAAAAGGTTCAAACAATAATAAGAAATCTATCTTTTATTATCATAATACCATCTAATTCATACATAATTCGAAAGTACACATTTTTATTTTTCTACTGACACTTGTACAGGCTGAATGGCACTCTATTTTCTGATGAAGATGACGATTCAGCTTGCATCAACTGTAGTTCATTATTTTCAGCGTTCAACAAAAAATGGATCTTTTTCATTTTCGTCCTCAGGATCCAAGCATCAAACACACTTTTTCTTGTTTTTGTATTTCTGTTTGAAACTCTTTTTTTGGGTGAGATATACTGTATCAAACTTCCCTAGAAGACAAATTGTAAGTAATGAATTTCGATAGTTTTGTTGATAAAGAGTTGAAGCCTTAGTTTGTTATGCAAATTCTTACATCGAATATGTAGAAAACACATTTTAAGCTAAAAACTCTTGTTCGTGAAGCGATCGTTGCTAAATTTGTTACTCACACAGGCACTTCACGCGATTACGCCTTCTTTGAAGAACCTAGGCCGGAAATTCGAACGTGTATCAAACCTCCCCTTGTATCACCCCTTCCCAGTCTCCCCTACTTGTGTGAGAATAGTTATTAATAATACAAATACAGGAGGCATTGATATTCTTCCACAAGTTCAAAATTCAAAAACTAGCAACAAAGTGGCGAGAATTTTTGAATGAACGAGTGTTGGAATGAGCCTTCTGTACGAGTATTATACATACATTAATTTCTCTAATTCACTGATTTTCAGATTAAGATTTCAGAACAGTTTTCTGAATCACAAATTTTACAGATAATAATAGTACTGACTTTTGATCATTGAAAACGCTACTGACTGTTCACAATGAGGCAAATCATTAAGACCCTATTCAAACCGGTCTTAGTCCAAATTGCAAATCTTTTTTTTCAATTTTTTCATTAGATAGCAAATTTTATAATCTTCGAAATAGAATATAGGGTGTGCCATTCAGAATAAGCCCAACATTAACGTTTGAATAAGTTATCAATGATTCGCCTCCCGTTGAATACCCAGTAGACTCCACAATTATTATCAAAAAGTCAACACTTTTACTGTTCTTCTCGTATTCACTTTCAGAATCTCACTCAATTGATTTCGATGTTATTAGGTTTTTCCAAAGATCTCCTCCCAATTTATGAAAAAACCCAAAGTTTTAAGCATATGAAACTTCGAATAATTGGGTTCGTTTATTCCATGCAATCTGAAAAAAAAGAAAAAAAAGCATGGTGTTCCATAATAAATAACATATGTTCGGCCGTTTATACTTCTTTGGTACATCCTGTGTATTTCCAAACTATTTTAAATTGTAGCTCTAAAGGAGCCTAATGTTACTACTATTTTAGCGCTTTGCCTCAACAGAGGGTCGCGTCAATAATGGAACCGCCCTGTATATGCGAGTTATATTTCAAGTTCCTATTGCGAAAGTCAATTGTATTAGAATTAATGCTTCTATCGATTTTTCGAATATCATAATACGGTTGTAGAAAAAATATTGTTCCTATCTTGAACGGAAAGTATCTTTCCCCCATAATAAACATTAGTGTAAAATTTGTAATTTGTTTTTCAAATATCCTTTCAACTATATCATTCGCTATTTGCGAAAAAAATCTTATATTTTATAAGCACTTTTCCCTCCTGAAAATATCACACTTTTTACTCCTGATGAAACAATATTCTTCTTCCACGAGGACCGCTAAACAGCGAATGACAGTTCTTCGAAAATATTCCCTGAAGAATGAAAGGACGGTCCTTTGTTAATATTTGCGAACAGTACATCCCTTCGTACCTACTGTTCGTCCAAAGCTTTACCATCATTCCGAATGATGTTTTTTAAGGTTTTTATGAATTTTTTTCATAGTCCTTATTTTCGTGTTATTTGTTTAATAGCTCTGGCAGTTTATGAGTCCACATCCCTTACTGGTTATTCAAATTAAAATAATCTTTCTTGTTGTAGTTCACGACCACATATCACGAGTATGGAAATGTGCGCTTTTTACAGGGACGTAGTCCGCAACTTAGCCCCTAAAAGAAATTCAGCACTAAAAACTACAGGAACAACATGAAGTTGGTTTCGACGCGAAAATATTAAGGTGGAAAAGAATTAAATGTAAATAATCAAAAGCCCTTTTCCCCTGCTACGTCTATATAAAGAAATTTCAATTGAAAATAATCCCTCTGTGATATGATTACAGAATATTATAATGTTAACATTATGATATTCTATAATAATATCATAGAGGAATTATTTTCATTTGAAATTTCATTATATCTCACTTGA
This sequence comes from Harmonia axyridis, assembly GCF_914767665.1. Lineage (NCBI taxonomy): Eukaryota > Metazoa > Arthropoda > Insecta > Coleoptera > Coccinellidae > Harmonia > Harmonia axyridis. The sequence continues at coordinate 20,949,766 of NC_059507.1, forward strand.
TTGGCAACTAACAACTATAAATTTCTAACTCCATACAATTCTATTGAGTTGGAAATTGATAGTTGTTAGTTGTCAATCAATTGAGATAGAACAAAGTCTCATATATTCGTTCCGTATGTAGTTATTGATATAACACTGCCATTATACTAGTGTTATTTGTGGGAGTTCATTGGAAATAAATTTATGTCGATTAAACGCTCTTCCTATTTGCAATTGTGACATCGAAATAAAAACTGAATAAAATTGAATAATGTAAGCTACACTCAATACAAAAAATGATGCTAACATTTCAGAATAATATGAATTACCTACATGCTTTCTTGAGAAGCCAGAATGATAAAAATAAATCGAAAAAATCAGAAATTTTGTCTGATTATATCCATTCGAAGCATTTATTACGCAAGTTCCCGATGAAATACAAGGTGGTCCACAAGTGCGATAGATTTTGACGGAAAACGATTCTATTGAATTTTTTTGTTTCTTGGGTAGGAACCACTGTTCTGAAATATTTTCAGCTCTACAGTGTTGCGGCTTATATCAAAAAGTACTAACAACTTTGATATTTCAAATAGAACTCCATGTATATTATTAGTTTTTTCGGTTTGTTGTAGCCTCTTGATTAACTTCAACGAGACATACTAAAATAAATAATAATAAAAAGTGCGTTTTTTCAATTGGAATGACCTACATAAGATGCATCGAAAGAAAAGGATTCTTCCTTTCAGACGATATAAATTGTATGAATTTTTCTTTATTAAAAGTTTTCGAAAACCATCAAATTTTGGCTTATTATTCTAAGAAGCGTATTTGAAGACATAAAAGCACGTTTTTATAGTCCCTAACCTTGTTTCTATTCATCCTGTATGCAAAGGCCATTCTTCATTTCAAGTGTATCCCAGCCCTTATCTTCTATTTAAATCAACCCCTGTACGCAACTTGTTACATAATGAAGTTAGGCCCATATCCTAACCCCGGCCAAAATCGTCCACATCTGCAACAGACGGCTATTGTCGGTTGTAATTTACCTAGAAACGTGAAATGATATCTGCTGACCCGTAAAACGTCGAAGGTATACTAACTACATGATCCATAATGTATGCGACACCCTGGTTAAACTACAATTCCGACATGTAAATTCGTGTTTATCTTCACTCTAGTCAAACATGGATAATCTTGTGCTATGCACGACAAAATTCGTGGTACGTAAATAGAACGAATTGATGGAGAAAATTTTAAGTGTTGTATTTCGCTAGTCCGAAACAATTCTAATTCCTAACGGAGATTATTGTTGTCGTATCTCAAACAATGTTTATATATAGTTACGTTACTGTGGCGCAATTCTGAAGCGCCACCTGCCAGAAGGGAAGGAGAAGTGATTTAATAATTAAATTAACGACAAGGAAAATATTAGCAGATTTTAGTTTTCAACTGACGAATTGTTGAAGATTTGTTTTTTAGGCGTAAAAGCGTGATTTTCCGAAATTTTTCGACAATATCAGGAGAACCACGATTTCGAGATATGAGCATTGTTATTTTCATCAAAGCATGTGATTCCTATGACAAACACATTGTTGAAGTGAAATTTTCCATAGAATCTGATGGTAGTAATCAGATTCCTAGAAGTTTTCCAATTATAAAAGCCAGAGGGTCCTTATTTACCTTATCATCTTTATATCTTTTGATCCCATAAGTTTATTGTGAAAAAGAGTCCAGTACTGAGGTGGACGATTTTATATCTTTTATATGAAAAGTTTGTGGAATGGGACATACTGTGAATTAGGTCTCTGGAAAATGATATGGATTAAAGAACCTGTTTCATCTCAACCTGTGCTATCGAACCATTAGGAGAATGTTATCAGGAATTGTTTACAAATATTTATAAAATATTGGCAACTCTACCTGTCAAAACATCTATACTCCTAAGAGGTCTTTTTCCTCCCTTAAACGCTGCAATAGTATATTCTAGAGAAAGTTGCAGAATAGGCGTCTATTCCAACACAAATTCCAAATTTGAACTCATGAATAATGGAATTGCCTTCTGCAACGAGTATTAGACGATATTTTCTCTACTTCAGTCAAGTTTTGTAAAATATTGTTATTGAAATTCAATGAAAAATTCAGATTATACATCCTAGTGACTTTTGTATTGTATCTTTGGTTGACAGATTACGGAATTTGAATTTAATTCGTACGTTTCGAATTCTGAACAGAATCAAAAGACATTGCGAATAAAGTTGCAAATCATTTCACTTTATCCAACTTATGTTATATTGGCAATTAAAGTGTGTTGAAATTTTATAGAATCGAAAGTCAGTATAGACAACCACAAAATGAAAAATATATCTGAAAAAAATGTTGTAATGAGTTTATTACAGCGCTGTTTTTAGAACTGTAATGAACTCATCACGATACTGACATAGAGAAAACATTATTGAGAATTCCACATGCCAAGAAATACTGAATGGATTGGCGCCCATGTCGATTCACAGAGAAATAAATATTGAAGCAGTTCATTGATTTATTTGCCTCAAAAAAATCTAAAAGGCTCGATTTTATTTCGTGATATGGATCAGACTAAATAGTTTTATATTCCTCATGAATTTATTTTATTATTTTTTTTTATTAATAAATCGACTTCTACTGCATAATAACATAAATACATCGGCCAAATTGATATAATATGATAGATAGATCGGTTGTGTATATTAACTAAGTCAATCATATGATATTCCCTGGTTGAATGTTTCTGATATACACAATACCTATATTATTTTACAATTATTGGTCGTGAACTTTCAGATCTTATGTCAACCACCCCGAAAGCTACGGCCTTGGTCGAAATAATAGGTTCCCTTTAAACATATGAGAACTTTTTTTTCAACACGATCATTGGATTTTTCAGAAAATTCCACTTCGATAAGGTTTTTGTGTCATAACGATAGCATCAGGAATGTAAAAGTTACGACATTTGGTGAAAATGAAAAAAATCTAATTTTCGTTCATATCTCGAAATGAAAAGAAATATTCAGTTTCTCTCGTTTCTCGAATAAAGAGCACGACAGATTCCATCCATTTTTCTCTAATAGGGATGTTGCCTATATTTTGAAATTGGTTTTAATTTGTAAATAAGCCCTATATAAACAGGAAAAAAAATATTTTTATGGAAAAATATAGAAAGTACCAATAAAAAATACGTAAATAAAAAAAGTTTTCGAAATTCCCGCTGAAACTCTCCATTCGGTCACGATATTATGGTGACGTCACTGCATAAAAGAGTCACCACCATAGACAAACTAACTAATTTATCCATGATCACCACGTGCTAACGGTCTGTCAAACTGAGCTAATATCAGCTGATATTGACAGTCAAGTCGGTTTGACGTTCTAAACCATAGATAAACTAGTTCTAGATAAAATTAGTTTGTCTATGTTCTAAACTAAACGTTTCAGTGCTATGAAGTCAAATTGCCCTGATTGGCATTCGCAGTCACGTGCTAGTCGATAAGAATTAACAGAATTTAAATCAATTTTATTGAATTGAATTCGAGAAATAAGGTAATGAAAATGCTATTTTAATATTTTTTTAAAAACGGCCTTTAATGTGGAAAACCTAAATTCATTTGATTTTATTATATGACGCAACATCCCTATCACTTTAGATTACATCATTAGGCAGCCTGTACATAATCCTGATGCATTTGCATGCTCGTAAAATGTAGTCCGTTCAATCGGCAACATCCGCTGGAACGGAATATGCTGTTAGATGATGCCGGAATGATTTCGAAGCATCGACCGTAATTTTTTTTCTAAACCAGAAAGGATGCACATGTTACCGCGGCTGTCGGAAAAACGGAAGTGGATGTTGAATTATCCAGCGTTTGCAGAGGTGGTTTGAGGCCAGAATAAACTGGATTGGATGGAAAACCAACGTGTCCGATTGAAAATGTAAACGGGGTCGATTGGTTTCTGTTCCGGAACATTCGATCTTCGCGAGGTAATTTTCCACGCGTTTTTCCATTTGTTTGTAACAAGCAGACGTTTTCCTGGCTGTAATTTGGCATAATTGATTTCGAAAATATGGAGAGCATGTAACCATCGCAAATTTAGTTACAATGGACTCACATAATTTCATTAGCATTTTTGACGAATTCACATAATATTTACTTTCAGTTGAAAAATCAGACTAATATTGACTTTAGAATGTCGAAATTCCAGAATTTCATATCTAAATCACAATTTTTACCTCCTCAAAATGCAGAACCACCTTTGTAGATCAATTGTAATCTTTCCTCGTTCTATGATCGACAATCAACATTATTTCTGTAGAACCTCAGAGTAATAAACATAGATAGATGGAGCATATGTCATTTCAGTAAGCAAATTTTGTCCCCAACATAAACTATCAAATTTGACATGAAGCGCGCGACAATGAAAACATATCAGACATACAATATTTCCACAAAGAACACTTTTTATGTTCCATAGTGAATCAACGTTTCATATTAATTCAAAATATATTGAAATAAATACCTAAATATATCTGAAATTCTGAAAACTTCAAGCGCGCCTAACGCCGTGAAACAACCGATGACCATAGGAGAGCAAAAGTTGCCGAAACTTGGATTTCAGCAGGTAGATAAAAAAAATAATTAATATTCTGCTTATTATAAATTCAACAATAAGGAAAAATATCGGATTCCAAATATTCAAATTTCCATATCTAATCAGGAATCAATCAAATTCAATTCATTCAATATAATATACATTCATAAGGATATAGTAAAATTGTGGATTTGAAAATATATCACAATCCGACAACGTAATTTGTCTTTTGTATGTATGTTTATTACTTCTACTGAATAAAATAGTACCATTAATGATATGACAACAAAAGCTATTCACATCGCGAATTATCTGAAAGAATCGACATCAGAGTTCAATACAATCGCGTAAGTATTATTTTCAACTCTAGGGTTTAAAAAGCATGCAACAAGCGTTTTTATGAAGTAGGAGTAGGATTGGAAGAACCATAACTCAAACTTTAGTTGACAGTTCTTCCACTTTGTTTCAAATCAGCCAGCGTATGTGAATGTGGATTTGATAACATGAAATGATGACTTTTATTGAAGAAATGGAAAATAGTAAATTATTCAACGAGCGGTGATGTAGGTCATAACTCACGCAGATGAAGAATGCGTCAAGTGAGTTATGACCATTTCCGCAAGTTGAATACTATACTTTATCTACGAATATAACAATAAATACTAAAATACAAGAATAGAGAAAGAACTTTATTGACAAACCTCAAAAGTTACCTATAAACGTCAAAATATAAAAGTGGTATTCTTCCCCTCAATAACAATAGTGGAATGTTCTCTTTCGGTCAACCGAATAGAAGCACAGAAGTATAGCACAGAGCCATCTTTTCCGATTTATTATAGTGAGTTATAGCAGTGAGTTATTATAACTCACGTTGTTTGTTCTACTCCTATTGAATTATAAGCTATTACGGTGCTGCTCGCAAAACAACTTTCGCATAATTTTTGTCAAAATCTACAAAATTATAATGGCAGTATTCGTTGATGATGTTTCAGTTTTCACGTCAATTTAAAAAATAAATCGACATATGCTCCTCCCATTATATATCTGCTAGTTGTAATAATAGGACTCAAAACTAATGGGGTCTAAGTATCGGCGTATTACACTGTTTTTGAAAGACAGAAATCAAAAACGCCCCATCATAATTCCATTGTACTAAATCGTTTTTATTCAACGCTACACTCAATACCATTACAGAACACATCAATCGGCATAGAAACTTTTTCCCCCCATAAACATAAAGCATTATCCCTCAATCCAACATATGAAGAGGAGAATGTCAGTCCCGCCTTCTTTTTTCCTCATTCACTTCAATAAGGTTGTTTTCACGGAAAACTGACTCAATCCACGTCGAAGGCCAATAAAATGGAAGTTAACGCATAGTCAGCATTAGTTATTGATTCGATGTCGGCATTGATTTTGTGGGAGAGCTTATGCTCATTTGCGGATGGCTTCAAAAACATCTGGATACGTTCCTTCGGTCGGGATTTGAACTCGTGAAATCGTTATGTTGAATGAGCATTGATTTCGAGTCGAAGTCGAGTGTCCTCGAGTTGGCCTTTGTCTGCTAAGGGCTGGCGGTCGGAACTGAGGGTTTTTGGGACGAGATGGGTTTTCATAATTAACATTTTCATTTTGGGGAGTGAATATTTGATGGGAAATGGTTTTGCTGATTTTTCTTGTTTTTTTTTGCTATTCCAGTAATGGAATAGCTTAGAACATTTTCTGATGATATTCGTCGTATTGCAGACAAAGAAAGTGAAATTTTTTTACACGATATAAAAGTACCAGTGCCAAGTTCTGAACTCTACTTGGTACCTCTTTCAAATCTTTCATAATACACCGAAGAGTGAGTGTAATGAATAATTTCTTCCATGAATTATTCTTAAATTAAATCTTTCCTTAAATGATACATCCTTCTGAGCACAAACGACATAAGGAATGTCAAAAACTAATACACAGTGATGCTATTAAAACCATTTCGAATCGTATCATTTTCATTGGAAAAACCGTTATTCGATTGATTCTGATGAAATTTGGCATGGTTCTTCAGTGACCCCACTGATATTTCAGATCTTTCAAATACTTTGGATAATTTGGAATAGGAAATAGGGTGAGGTCATAAGCAGTACTGTTTGAATGCCAGGGCGAGCATTGTGCGTGTTTAACTTCCGTTCTAGGAGGCAGATAGAACTGTTGGTAAGGTATTATTGTGAGCAACGTAGATATAAGGGCTTAGTAGATATCTGCGTTAAGAATATCTGGTCGCTATGATGATCTATCAATAAGCTTGATCTTCTGGCTTACCAGTATTCATACCAGGAACATGTGGTATTTACTTGGTGCCAGCTCCCGTCTATTTGTTGGATATATAAGATCTTTCCATCCGAACTCCCGGAGCTTCTGACGTTGTCCTAATGAAACACGCTTCCTCTTATATTCACCAATACTTCTGTTCGATCACCAACTTCAAACGGAAGTGTTATTCACAAAAGAGGGCAGAATTGAGCTTTTGGCCATAGGGGAGCAGCTCATAATAAAGTACCTATTCCCTGCCAATCGTACCAAACATACAGCAACACCTTCTTGGCCATCAATTCTGGCTTGGTCAAGGTCTTAGCCGTTCTGTTGGCTTTCGCTCACTATCTCTCACTTGACATTGTAATAAGTGACCCATTTTTCATTTTCATTCACCAGCCGCTTCGAAAATTGGTTGATGCGATTCGTAGATGGAAATTAGATCCATGAGGTCTTTTCACGTCAAAGCGGGTGACATACTAACAACGATTTTTTTTATCCTGCCTTCTGCAAATGGTTGAAAACGGTTTTATGGTCGATGTACAGCTCCTGGGCGATGCTATGACTGCTATTTGACAGTGTATCTCGATATTTAGCATGATTTTATCGACATTTTCGACGACAGAGCATCATTCACCTCCACCAAACCAGAACGGAATGGCTCGAACCTCTATTGTGCAACACATATAGCATGAAATAATAAACCTTTGTGTAAAATTTACAGTTTTTTATACAGGGTTTTTCAAATTTCAGTATCAAGTTACATTGTGATAATAGGTTCCTAACTTAAGTCGAAAATTTCAATTAAGAGGGCTATATACCGTTTCAGTGATCAGTTCAGAAATTAGTACGCATCATTTTACGCTAGGAAACATCGATTTATAAGAGGTTTTCACTATTATTCATTTCAAAGAGTTCGTCATTGCGGAAAGTCTTCATTTATTAAATTTTTTAGAATGGAAATTAATTATAAGATGAAGTTTTTATTGAGAAATAAATATATGCATGATATAACTTTCTAAACAAACATATATTTTTATGAATTTTTATATATAAAAATTTACTACAAAGGCTGAGAATGCAGTTTTTCTAAAATTAAAAATAAAGACGTAAAAACATATTTTGGATTCTTGCATGTGGTTAATTAGAGGGACGTTTTAGATTACTACACTCATCCTGAAAAGTCATAAGATATCAAAAACGCTTAGCAGAAAGAAGTAGTTGAACTTCGGCCAATTACGAGAATGCCATGTGATATAAACCTCTCTTAAATGTAGCAAACTACCAAAAATGATTTAACTTTTTTGTCGATAACAATCGCAAATGCGTTGAAATTACAAGAGTCAAAAAAATTCATGAACAAAATATAGAATTCATTTCACATGTTAGAATCCACCAGCGGCGTAGTTCAAGAAAGTATATATTGGGCAAAAAAGGGCTTGACCCTTGAAAAAATATCTATATCCCTGTAGTTTGATGAAATCACTCGACATACTGGATGATGTTACCCTAAACGTGACCTATATTTCAAATTCGATCTTAATATCTCAAAAACTGAAGGAACTATGAAGAAAAACCAAAAAATTCTTGAAAATTCAACGCTCTGTAATTCGGCAACGAAGCGTTTGCGGAAATCTTGATCTTAATCTAATCAAGACGTAACAATCCTACCCCATCCCTGATTATCAACCACAAACGGCCAAATATTCCGTTCAAACTCTTGAACAACAACACCCCCCCCCCCAACCCAACCTAATTTCTTATTAACGCGGAAAGTTAGTTACTTCTCCTAGCCAGTATTAACTCCGCCGCTGAACGATGATTAATACATGAAACCACTCGACGGAACGCTCGCACAAAATGCGGCGTCACGCGATCAAACAATTCGCGCCGAATACGGAACCGCAAATCATTCTCCGTACCCACCCCCCTGTGTTTTGCGTCGTCTCGACATCGTTTTTCATCAACACGTTTTAATTTCCTCTGGTCGGACAATTTTCCCGTTTCCCAAATCTTGCGACGTTCGGCGCTCGGACCGAAGACTGCCAGACACTGGGGTTGTTTGATTAGATCGGACGTTATATAGGCCGGAAGCTTCCTTCGTTGACTGCTTTATTAACAGTAGCGTCTTTTCGCTTAGTGTAATTTGCATAGGGGATGATAAAAAGAGCACTTTTTCTGCATATGTTTTCTGCATTAACTCTTCGATGACAATGAAAAAGCCAAGGAACTTGCTAAAAAGGCATCAAGCGTAATACCAAAACCCTTCTGCGAGTTTTGAAAAGAACTTGCTGACAATCCGAAGCAAAGAGACCTTCTGGAGGAACCATCGAGACCGAGACACAGACTCGCTCAAGCAGAATATTTGTGAAATGTTTGTTATCCTATGCTAAGACGCTTCTGCAGTTACCACGAGCTGAGCTTCGTATTATTGTGGGACCGCTGACACGGCACTGACAGTACTGATACTGTACTCACGCCCTGTGGTCAAAAGACTCCTGTTGCTAGAGATTAAACAACTTAGTCTGGTAACCGGCGCATTGACCACTTGTTCAATAAACATTTGAAGAGAATGGGATTGACGAGCTGCCCTCTATGCCGCTGGTGCAGGAGCACAGATGAAACGGTCGAACACATATTATTCAACTGTGGTGACTTAACTGGATTATGGTTAACACACCTAGGAAATCCAACACCTACTATTCCTATGGTGAGAGGGACCCCTCCTGTCAGGCTCGCGACATTTTTGTCTGCTTGTCTGAGGATCTGAGTCTCTCCAGAACGATGCGAATGAACAATGGGCCTCAGTTCGGCTGGATAAGCGCCACACTAAGAAGAAGACAGTACTGATATCACTTCTGCAGAATAGGCCTAAAAAGAAACAGCCAAGCACATACTGTGCAAATCTCCAAAATTGACTTGTATAAGACACTTAGACCAGACAGTTATTAATCCTGAAGATAGATCTATAGATTTATTATAATTACATAGTAATTAGGTCAGGTTACAAAAAAAAATGAATACTCGTTAGTATAAGTACAGTGCATCCCATTTTGGGTGAGACAGCCAGGTTTCTCGCTTGTTATTTAAGATAGAGCCTTGCGGTTTTCACGTTCCTGTCCTACTTTTTCGTGAAACTCAAGTTGGTTTAATCAGATTGCGCATAACTGTTTCCGTTCAAAAGATACAGGGTGATTTTGATAATTGATACTTTTTGGACCCCTCCTTTATCTCCGAAATTATTAGAAATAATGCTGAGGTAAAAACTACGTCTGAATCAGAATTCTGCGTAGAATCCAGTGGCGTAATCAATATTTTTTTTCGGGGTATGGTTTTGAAGATTCAACACGAACCTATATTTTTTTTAATGGAACACCCATTATATCATAACTTCGTTAAATTTGTTATTTTTTTCCCTTCAAAATGATATATGATACTATGTAGGTAGGATGTTCAGAAATGTTAAAAAAACACTAAAACGTCAAATAATGATGATTTTTTGTAAATGGGCCATGAATTTTCTATGTTTCAATAAGAGGATTATTACTTTCGATTTTTAAAAGTAGTAGGTCATTGATGACACAAACATTCTTGTTGTTATTATGGCTACTATGTATTTGGGAGCATTGTTTTATCAAGTAGGCATTGGAGGGAAAAAACCAATCTGATCTAGCTGTCATCGCTATAAATTATTGTTATCATTATTGATTCTTCTTTTCTATGGGAAATCCATTGCCCATTAACAAAAACAAATCATCATTATTTGATGTTTTAGTGTTTTTTCAACATTTCTGAACATCCTACCTACATAGTGTCATATATCATTTTGAAGGGAAAAAAATTACGAATTCAACGAAGTAATGATACACATGATGTTCCATTAAAAAAAACATAAGTTTGTGTTGAATCTTCAAAACCATACCCCGAAAAAAATATTGAGTACGCCACTGGATTCTACGCAGAATTCTGATTCAGACGTAGTTTTTACCTCAGCATTATTTCTAATAACTTCGGAGATAAAGAAGGGGTCCGAATAGTATTAATTTCCAAAATCACCCTGTATCTTTTGAACGGAAACAGTTATGCACAATCTGATAAGACCAACTTGAGTTTCACGAAAAAGTAGGACAGGAACGTGAAAACCGCAAGGCTCTATCTCAAATAACAAGCGAGAAACCTGGCTGTCTCGCCCAAAATGGGATGCACTGTACACAATTATTATCAAATAATGTTGAAAATATTTAATTCCATCAGGTTGTATAGCAGTTTCTTCGTTTTCTTCTTCACTTCACCTCCAGCTCCCTTCATGCTAGACGAAGTCTGTTCTACAGTCTTAGTCCAGTAGCAATTCTGGAAGTAATTTCTACCCGAATTTCTTTTATGTTAAGAACTTCTTTGGTTCCTATATTATATCAGGTGTGTGAATAAGTCTTTCTCGTTTTTTGTAAGAGATGGCGCCACCAATACTGTGCGAGTATTTAATGGTTACATATGTCATAATCAAAGCTTATTCATCTGTCAACAATTCCACACTAACACATTAGGTGAAATTTTTTCGCATCATAAATTTTTGAAATCGTGAAAATGTCGAAATTTGAGCCGAGTCGACGTCATTTGCGGGAAGTTTCACTTTATTGGTTCAATTTGAAGAAATCTGCTGCCGAGGTGCATCGGTTGCTTCAGGAAGCTTATGGAGAAGGTTGTGTCGATGATTCAAGTGTTCGCGGATGGTTTCGACGCTTCAAAAGTGGCGATTTCGACGTGAAAGACAAGGAGCGTTCCGGGCGGCCGCAAATCTTTGAAGATCAAGAATTGTCGACTTTGCTTGATGAAGATTCGTGTCAAACGCAAGAAGATCTTGCTGAAGCATTGGGAGTTGACCGAACAACCATTTCCAAGCGTTTGAAAGCCATGGGAATGATCCAAAAGCAAGGAAATTGGGTGCCGTAAGAACTGAAGCTGAGAGACGTCGAACGGCGTTTTTTCACTTGCGAACAGCTGCTTCAGCGACATAAAAGAAAGGGTTTTCTGCATCGTATCGTGACTGGCGATGAAAAGTGGATCCGTTACGATAATCCGAAGCGAAGAAAATCATGGGGACTACCCGGCCATGCATCATCATCGACGGCCAAGCCAAATATTCATTACCATTGATTACCATCTCTTCAGATCGATGACGCATGGCCTGGCTGACCAGCACTTCCATTCCTACGAGGAAGCCAAAAAATGGGTGGATGACTGGATAGAGGCCAAACCGGTCGAATTTTTTCGCAACGGGATTCGTATGTTGCCAGAAAGATGGGGAAAAGTTGTAGCTAGCGATGGCCAATACTTTCAATAATTCATTTGTAACCATTTTTTCACAATAAAGGCTCAAAATTTGAAAAAAAACGGGAAAGACTTATTCACACACCTTATACGAGTATGAATGACAGTCGGATCTCTTCTCATATACTCTCTTATTATCACAACTTCAATCACTAATTATTATGTGTTCTGCAATCACAGTCAGATTTTATATTTAATGAAAATTGACTTACAGAAGTTATGGGAGTCGCACATCTATTCATCTATTGCTCTAACAGCTGACAGTTACGAGTATTTCTGTTATATATAAGGTGTGTGAATAAGTCTTTCCCGTTTTTTGTAAGAGATGGCGCCACCAATACTGTGCGAGTATTTTATGGTTACATATGTCATAATCAAAGTTTATTCATCTGTCAACAATTCCACACTAACACATTAGTTGAAATTTTTTCGCATCATAAATTTTTGAAATCGTGAAAATGTCGAAATTTGAGCCGAGTCGACGTCATTTGCGGGAAGTTTCACTTTATTGGTTCAATTTGAAGAAATCTGCTGCCGAGGCGCATCGGTTGCTTCAGGAAGCTTATGGAGAAGGTTGTGTCGATGATTCAAGTGTTCGCGGATGGTTTCGACGCTTCAAAAGTGGCGATTTCGACGTGGAAGACAAGGAGCGTTCCGGGCGGCCGCAAATCTTTGAAGATCAAGAATTGGCGACTTTGCTTGATGAAGATTCGTGTCAAACGCAAGAAGAACTTGCTGAAGCATTGGGAGTTGACCGAACAACCATTTCCAAGCGTTTGAAAGCCATGGGAATGATCCAAAAGCAAGGAAATTGGGTGCCGTACGAACTGAAGCTGAGAGACGTCGAACGGCGTTTTTTCACTTGCGAACAGCTGCTTCAGCGACATAAAAGAAAGGGTTTTCTGCATCGTATCGTGACTGGCGATGAAAAGTGGATCCGTTACGATAATCAGAAGCGAAGAAAATCATGGGGACTACCCGGTCATGCATCATCAGCGACGGCCAAGCCAAATATTCATGGCGCCAAGCTCATGCTCTGTATATGGTGGGACCAGCTAGGTGTGGTTTACTATGAGCTTCTGAAACCGAATGAAAGGATCACAGGCGAGGTCTATCGACGACAATTGATGCGTTTGAGCCGCGCACTGCGGAAAAAACGGCCACAATACTCCGACAGGCACGACAAAGTTATTTTGCAACATGACAATGCTCGCCCACAGGTTGCACAGCCGGTGAAAACATACTTAGAAACGCTCAAATGGGAAGTCCTACCCCACCTGCCGTATAGTCCAGACATTGCTCCGTCTGATTACCATCTCTTCAGATCGATGACGCATGGCCTGGCTGACCAGCACTTCTATTCCTACGAGGAAGCCAAAAAATGGGTGGATGACTGGATAGAGGCCAAACCGGTCGAACTTTTTCGCAACGGGATTCGTATGTTGCCAGAAAGATGGGGAAAAGTTGTAGCTAGCGATGGCCAATACTTTCAATAATTCATTTGTAACCATTTTTTCACAATAAAGGCTCAAAATTTGAAAAAAAACGGGAAAGACTTATTCACACACCTTATACATAACGAAAATTGCCCTATATTTGTAGGCTGTACACCATGCGGAAGTGGAATAATGCCAAGAATAATGCATAGTAGGTTTGGTGTTTGATGATCTGCTTTAAGCATCTTGTGTGCTTATATGGGGCTGTATTTTTTCGAAATGGCAGAAATGATTTCTCCATTGTATGATTAGTGTCAAATTTAATGTCCACTAGTATTGCTGCACTCGTAGTTACACTTTCAGTTTTTTCGTTATCCTCTGATCTAGTAGATGAGTTGTGCATATTGTAATCTTTTGTAACTAGGGTAGTATCATCTGCAAATAAAACAATGTGACAGTCAATATTATTTGGAAGGTCGCTAATATCAATAATAAATAGAAGAGGCCCTAGGATCGATCTCTGAGAGATATCATGATTGATAGTTGATATGGAACTATTTTTTTGGTTATATGATGTCTTTTGTTTCTGGTTTCCGGTCTATGGCCTTGTCATAGTTGCAGCAGTCAGATGTAGTAGGGAGCGTAGGATAAATTCGCAGTACAATACAAATTAATAATGGGAATCGCATCCTGCAACTCATGAGTATAGATCTCTTCAAGAGATTATAAACGTTAACATTACTTTTATTTCTTCATAAAAATGGAGACTTCTATTCAAAAACTTTGAGTTCCTGTCAAAATTTTACTGAGTTTAAATTTCGCTCATGTTTTTTTCCAGATCTGCTCCACTTTTCTGCAGCTTTCCACTTAACATTTTCAAGATTTCACACCATTTCGAAGAACAAGTTCATTCACCTCAATAATTCCGAGATAATTCTGAATCGACCATTCGACAAAATGAAAGAATCCAAAGCTCAACAGTAGATGAAGCATTTCCATACAGATGACTCTAATTTCCTCATCAATATCAGAACTACAGTCAATAATAGAAGTACATTAATCTCAGATGCTCCAAGACCGTTTGGAATCGCAACAACCTTGCAAACTGTCATTTCGTTTAATATTACAGGTTAGGTTATGTAAGGTTAAGATACTCTCAAAATCTATAACAGAACCTCCAATACGAGATAAATTAAAACTCTAAATCATTCTAAATAGGGTGCAGGTGTCATCGACGGCCTCGCAAATCAATTTCGTCTCTCTATTCCTGCAAGGGCGTCTGTGAATTATTAACCGGGATGAATGTTTCATTCATTTCGATTATTTGTCCACAGCATCACCCCTAAAGGTCTGGGATATGGAACAAACGGTCGGAGAACTACTAGTGTATGCATGGAACGTTGTCCTGGTCCACTATGGTTTCTTCACATTCGTTAGACTGGGGTTAAATTATTCAGGGGCGTGCTCATAACAACCTCGCTCATGATTTTTAAGTGAGACCCACCTGTTTCTTCCGCGACTACATTGAAATTCAAAAGTGCCTGGACACAATTGCATTAAGTTTATGTTGTTGGGAGGAGGGATTGAGAGGAGTTCGTGTTTCTGTGTTTAAATGCAGAGGTTGCATTGTATTAATTGTGGGTGGGCTTTGAATTGTATGAGTCTCTTTCCTTCGGTGGTGGACTGAAATGGTGAAAACTAACAGAATGATAATTCTCGAATTGAATGTACTAGATACTTGAAATTTTCAGGGAAGGTCCAGCGTTGTAATATCTCGCTTAATTTCGTTAATGAGCAAAATATGTTCGAAGATTTCGGAATTACCCATATGAAATTTTGGTTCTCAGATAATCGGTCTAATGATTTAATCGGAATAAAATTCATATATCTGATACGAAACGGTAATTAGTTATTTATAATATGAGTGCATAAGGAATTGCTTTTCTTCCACGAATTCAAAATTCAAAAACTAGTGACGAAATGGTGAGTTTTTCGATGAACGAGTGTTCATATGGGCCTTCTATACGAGTATTATACAGGGTGGCCATTTGAAAACGAAACAGACGAGATTACAGACGAAATAAAGTTTTTCGATAGAAATGCTCGGACAGGTCGATTTCTGTTTCGAGGGGGACAACTTAAGATGTAGGTTACGGACGCATAGCGCTTCAACCCTTGCTACTACAACCCTCACCCCCAAATTTTGAATAGGGAAGATGGGGTGAGTGATACCTCATTTGAAAGGTATTTTTATACTGATTTCAGCACAGTAATTGTTTTTTCATTTTATGCATTAGTCCTAGTTCTAACTAATAAAGAGCTTTGCTTTGAATATGAAGTGTTGAAATCATTTTTGTTCAAGGCGACCTCGGATGTTTCTCAGGGTGCGAATTTGGGACCACATTTTTTTGTACTTTCTATCGATGACATTTTAGACATCATTTGTTCACATAAATTACTTTTTGCCGATGATTTTAAGATACATATTTAGAAAATAAGGAATTTACCTGATTACTATCTTTTTCAAAATTGTATCAATAGACTGTGTAGATGTGTTGAGAATTAATAAAATATTTCTAAATGTAAGGAAGTATAAAATAAATTCATGAGGAAATTTTTTTTATTATATTATTACTTTTTCTTATTATCAACATAACTAATAAATTAGATGTGATGAGGAAACTGAGGCGAAACACTTGGAAATTCAGTTCAAGGGAATTCTTTTCGATCAGAAAGTAAAGTTTTCTTATATAAGAGGTATAACTTCTAGTATCATGGAAAGCTTGGGTTTTGTAAGGATTTTTCATCGTTGAAAGCTATTTCATCCGTATATCATGCTCTTGTTAGAAGTAAACTGACATATAACAATACAAATACGTTGATTGTATTGAAAGGGGACAAAGAAATTAGTTTTTCTCATAAATCATGGTTCTTATCCAGATAGAAACTACAATTATGAATCCCTTCTGAATGAGTTTGAATTCACTTTATTTGAATATGTATTTTTCTTGTCATTATCTCAGTTCATGAGATCGGTGAGCCATGCATTAAGGAACTAAGAGACCTAACCTAAGTGATTTTTTGTTTGTGAGTTTTTTCCTTTTACATAAATACATTTTTTTTCTTATCCGATTTGTCACCATTGATGTATAATTTTTTCCCGTTTTTATGATATATGCATATATATGTTATAGGACCTCAACCTGTTGGTGTATTTTGAATAAATGAATAAAATATTCAGATGGGCCTCGAAAGAAATATTCGATACTTGAAGGCAGATAAATAACGAAACATTAGACGAAAAATATGAACAATGATGGCATAAAATAGAAAATATTTTTACACCCCAACTTTGAGTACATCATAAACCTCTTCTAACCTCCTCAATCCATAAAATTGTGCTATCAACCAGCTATTTCCCTTTCCGTAAGAAAGACCAAGCAATACCGTAAACACAAAATCAGATCCGAGATACACAAATAATTCAGTATCATTTCCTTCAACGAATTTCCCTTCTTACATACCAAACCAAATATCCACCCTTATCTCCCACACACCCCACGATAAAACTTGCGTATCGCCAGATGCACGTCAGTTAATCAATCAGAGACCGAAAGAACTAGATAACAGTTAGATGACTGACATAAATGATCTGCTTTGCCACAATTTAATTGCTGGGGCTGTCAGTGCTCAAACCCTCAACGTTGCTTAATGAAGAAAGATTGCTGATAAGTTTCCTACCCTGTGTAGTACGTGACATGTATATTTCTGCGTTTCCCGCGCTATACATTTTAGATAAGCAAATGGACTGTTGAAATAACCACGTTTTCTATTGATGTGCCTTTTTGTGATACAACATGTCGTGGAATGTTGATTGTGGTGATTTTTTGTTGGTCTTTGCATCTTGAGAATTTTAGTCTATCTATGGGCTAAGAAAGACGAAATGACGATGAATTTTTCATCTAGAAAACGTGGAGTGGTAAAGTTGAATTTGAAAGTTTCTCGTCGAATTTAAATTAATTTGCCTCAAATAAAGTTCATTGGTTGTTGTTTAATACAACAGGTGACACTGGTGAGTATTCTTACTTCAATCTATGTTTTTTAAATGTGATTGCTGATCCAGAACCTATGTGGAATGTGTTTACTTTATAACTCTAGTATATTCTTGTTATATCAGACAGATAAAGTAATGAGAGGAATTAGGAACCTCGATATGAAATAGTGTATATGATCCCGAAGTGAAACGAGAAACACTTAATTGGAATGATGAGAGCAAAGCCATTGAATATACCTGATTCTGCGCAATTTTATAATATTAAATCATTGATTTCACGAATTTTTCATGTGAAGCGACCTCAAACTGATTCATGAGAGATTCTTTACTGTAGTTTCTATCTGGATGAGAACAATGTTTTTTTTCAAGAAAAGGAATTTAATGCATTTTCTTCGTATCCTTTCAGTACAATCATCGTATTTTTCATGACAAGGATTCCATATCACGTTGCAATATGTCACTTGACTTTTAACCTCGCTTTCAACAAGAGCTTGATATTCGGATGAAATTGCTTTCAACGAAGAAAACTCCCTAAAATTGCGTATCAGAAAACCCAGACTTTTCATGGCATAAGTAATTAAACCTCTTATATGAGAGGAAAACATTAGTTTCTGAGAATTCATACGTCTCTCATCTCAGTAATTTATGTGTCATATGCTCTCTGAAATGTCATCGATGAAAAGGGAACAATAGTATCCAACATTTGATCCCTGAGGAACACCCAAGGTCGCCGGGAATGAAAATAATACCTAATAATGATCTTCAGCTTCTATTGATAGTTACACCAGCTTTCGAAAATGGTTTCCTAAACCTTATCACCTGTTGTGTGAATATTGTACTTCTTCTTCTTCAACCACGACAGTGGCTACTATGGGTCCGCTCGAGCATGTAGGTACCCAGATTTACTGTTTACTTTGTGTAACTTGCATATACAATCATTTTACAGCGTCTAACGTCGCCTTACAAATCTTACAATATCCAACTTCCATTCTTTTCTATCCAAATGTTTTTAGGGTAGATTTCTTACACTCATGAACTTCTTGACATATTATATCAAATTCTTTTTGGGGCTTCCTCTCCTTCTTTTACCACAGGCTGACCAAGCAGCATCTGCGTTCATTCTGCAAACATATATATTGTACATTTTTATCTACATCTACTTAGTATCTACCTGACAGACATTGTCCTATCTTTACATTCTTGAACAAATTGACATATTGTTTATTTTCGGAAATATAAAAAAAAAAAATTCACCTGTTCTCGAATGCACTACATCCCTTATGGGCCAATTGTATTCCACTCAGTTCTGTGATTGACTGTCAAGCTGGTTTCTGTCCAACTGATGTTAACCTATCTTCTAACATGACATCGATTGTCGTATCACATTAGGCCTTTTTCGCGTCTATTCCGGAGCTGATTTCTGTCAGATGTCTGGCACGATTTCACTATGCTTTTTGACGCTTGTTTTAGAGCTTATTCTTGAGGTTCGAACCTTAAAATAAAAAGGTCTTGCATCCTCTAAAATTTTCCCAATTTTCACTGTTTTTCGCGATTTTACAATTGACCCTGCTGGCACTTGCCTTTCAATCTAGAAATTGCAGCTGTTTTTATTCATCATGACTTAGAACGAATTATACAAAAACAACAAGGAAGCCATGATCTGGTAGATGGGATAATGCTTAACGACAATCATGTGATTCTTGATGAAATAATGAGAACTAATCCAAGTGATTACAGTAATGCAGAAGTTGTGAATTGTTTCGTCATTACTCTGATATTTCTCAACACTCGTTCCTCGAACTTAGCGATATAAGGTTCGACTCTCTGATGACGAATATCAAATTCTGTTATGCTTGTCCAACAGCCCGTAAACACTATAACTCTTGAACGAAAGATCGTAGAAACTTGAAATTTTCAAGTTTGATTTGGATCTCGAATACTCCGATTGAGTTCGTTAATGGGCAAAATCCGACAAAGGGTTCCGTGAATATGGCCTTCCGAAATTTTATTTCTCTGATAATTTCAAAACTACTAATTCAATGACTCAGATCTTCTTTTTGTTTAAGGTCCGGAATTCTTATTCCCTACTCCTCTATTTTCATTTCTCCTATTTTCTTCTATTGTCTGATCAGGAAACCTTCTTCACTCTTTTCTTCTATTTATTTCTTTGAAAGAGGTATTTCCTGTTATCTGTCATTCTTATTTTGATTTTTGATCTTTCCTTATTCCTTATTCTCGTGGTCTTTCAGCATCTCTCTTGTCTTCTTTCCTTGTTTGTTGACTATTTCCTCAATAGTTTCAATCTTCAGTTTTTCTCTGATTTGTAGGTTAGTTATATACCATGGGGCGACAACCGCTGTTCTGATTACTGAATTTAGAGTACTTTGCAACTGATCCTTATTATGGTCTTTCGTTTTGTATCTGGTAACTCCTGCATACGTAATGCTTGGTATTAGCAATATCTCTATTGTCTTCAGCTTGTTTTCTAAAGAAAGTTTACTTTTAGGGTTGAGCATCGGGTACAGTCTCCCGTTCAATGGCCTTGCCTTTTTTCTGTTTTCTTCTATCTGTTTGCTAAAATTCATTCTTTCATCCAGTATCACTCCCAGATATTTTGCTTCCTTTTTCCATTCTATCGTATGGTTTTCTATTTTGAAGTTTCCTGCTTTCTCTTTCTTAACTGTTGTTCCTCCGAAGTAGATTGCAACTGTTTTCGATGTATTCACTTTGAATCTCCATTTCTTGAAGTATTCCATCAGTTTCTCTAGGTCTATCTGTAACTGTAGTGATTTTTTTCCGCATTCTACTGTGATAGTATATGGCAGTGTCATCTGCAAACCGGGCTATCTTGCATCTATTCATTTTCGGTATGTCTGCCATGTTTAAGTTGAACAGCAGCGGTCCTATCACCGATCCTTGGGGAACTCCGGCTTTTATTTCTCTGATCGTTGACCTGGTACTATCGATATTCATCCTAAATTTTCTATTTGCCAGGTACGATTGTATCAATCTCGTAAGTTTGATTGGAAATTTCATCAACCTCATTTTATATATCAGACCCCGATGCCACAGTTTATCAAATGTCTTTTTAATATCCAAAAAAATTGCACTGGTATCTGTAGAGAGGTTCATTTGCTCCTTAATAATTAATTGAATAGGGATCACTTTTATTTTATATGTAAATCCAATGCAAAATTCCATTTTTAATAAATCCGTAATTTTGGAATGATTAGAAGATCCGAACTTAACCCTTTTCATTCGTGAGTTATCGTATTTACTATTTACAGACGGACAGAATCGAATTAATAGACGGATTCATTATCAATAAGTCGAACCTTATCGCTTGAGATATCCCGGCTTAAAATAAATTGAAATAATAGAACTGTTCGCCAGAACGAGCGCTCAAAAGAGTTAAAAGAGACAAACGCCTTTGGAAATAATGATCTCCAAACGATTCGTCGGAGCTGGCAGGTTTTCCAGGTGGAAAATGGCAAAACCCAGGATATGCAGTGAAATGGCGAATTATTCATCTAAAAACCGCCTACAGAATTACGATCCTCATCGTTGGAAAACCACACAATGGAACACATCCGGACGACAATGTTTATATTGAATTCTGCGCGGTCTACCGAAATTCATTTTTCGACCGAGTCTCTTCAGTTTTCCGACAAGTAGGTCGGTCCGTGGGACAGAATCTCGAAATACGTCGCTTCAACGATTCCAATTATGACCCTGTTGACACAATCGATGGATGTTGAACGTTCAAAACTCAATATTTGAGAATTCGGTATAAGGAGCGGAGAATTGGAGAAAGTTTCCGGTATATGGGAGAGACGGGTCGTCGAGAGGAAGAAGAAGAAAAATTGGCAACGTTGGGAAAATGCGGCAACCTTGTACTGAAAACAGTCAACTGGGAGGCGTGGTATTCACTTCTCAGAACACAGAAACGATACATTGAATATATTGAGCAAGTGATATTTCGGATTTAACGAGCGTTCATTGAAATTCGTTGTCAAGATTACTATGGAGGAATAAGAGTTGATTTTCTGTGATTACAACTAGTGCTTAGCTTGTACAATTAAGTTCCCAAATTCGAATTATGTAAACAAATGTAAGTAATATGGTACAAGCTAAGAGCTACTTGTAATCACAGAAAATCAACTCTAATTTCTCCACAGCACTCCTGACCACGGATTTTAATGAACGCTCGTTATAACTCATGTTTTGATGAAGCAATTTAATCCGAGAATTTCCCATAGTTACAGCGTATTGATAAGTGAATATACTCTTGACGACGTGATATAATCGTTTTGCTGTTTCGCCTCTTGCTTTTTTATGATCATTTCCATAGTAACATTCTTGGATGTAGGCCAAAAAAAAAATAAGTCATGCTCAGTGAAATATCATTGAATTATCAAAATGCAGCGCTTCGGTTATGGTTATCGAAATTATTCGTTATATAATCGTAACGAATACCACTCGAGCATAGACAATATATTTCGATTATACGAACCTCTTCACTCGACGTAATTCTCGAAACACTACTCGAGCTGCGCTCTCGTGATGTTTCGTGAATTACGTCTCGTGAAGCGGTGTATAATCGAATACCTATTGTCTCTTGTGATTTTATAACTTACTTTTCTAAATTATGAACTTCTTCACAATCAAAATTTGGAACTTTCTTGAATGATTTCAGGTAAGATAATGTCTAATACTTCGTCCGTTGAATCTCAATTGCGTATTGGAATGTCAGTGCCTTCTGCTCTTGTATCAGAAATAACTAATAAATCTCAAATTTTGTGGGATGGTTTGACTTCAAATAAATAATGCTATGATACTTCCTCCCTTTGTTTAACGGAACCATAATTCCCAACGAATCTAATTAGGGATGAAGCTTCAATATCGCGCATTCGAAACCCCAATTTTACCCTGATGCGACTGTTTCGCTTTGGCTTTCAGGAATTATTTGTCGTTCCCGATACGTTTGAATTATTTATGACTAAACAGTTTCTTGTATTAGGTTTTACGGATTCCGTCATTTGATCCAGAAACCGCCTGATCACTTCTCAATATTTGATTCCGACAGGCAAAGACTGAAGTATTGCAACGTAACCGTTCCTACAGTGGCGATTCGTCAGAGATCGCCGGTTCAAGAAATCTAAATCGAAAAGTGATGTGAATTATAAATTTTTTCTTTTTTGAACTGAATTTATTCTTTTTTTTTTCTTTGCATTAGAAAATCTAAGAATAGAATAGTTCATTGTGATAGAATAGAATAGTGAATTGTTAGCGTGAGCGTTAAGTCGAAGGCAACAAACTTTAAAATTCGTGAATATCCTTTTTACTTGATTTTCTTTTCTAAAATTGCAATCAACGTTATCATAAATTAAGATAATTTTTCTAGTAACGTTTTTCGATAGCAATTTCATTGCCTTTGCAATAATTTCCTTCTCAATCGATTAGTTTAAGCCTGGTTTATATTGATTTAATTAGTAGTCGATTTCGGTGGTACAATGCTACTAGAAAAATGTAAACCGGTTGTGCTAGTGAGAACAGAGTACTACAGCCCATTTCCACGATCTAACTATGTCTACTGGTTTCTTAGTTGACCATACCTATGTAAACATACCCAAGTTTGGTTTTAGCAAAGGATAGTGTGTCTTTCCAGCTGCTTGTGTGCTTCAGCCTTCGAACTATATTTTCAAATTACTAGCAAACGTGAATACTCTACCAAAATGAGTATTTCAAAAGAAATTATGCTGGTGAACGCTACTAATTATACTAATGTAAACCACGCTGTATCGTTGTGCCAAAAATCAGATAATCATTACTACGGTTTAATATTTTACTTGTCTTCGAAGAATATTTGAAATGGACTTTGATGATAATGTTCAGATGAACGAGACACCTCTGGTTTTGGTAAATACTACTGAAAATGTCATCTTAACTTTATAGATAAATCAATCCAAGGAAAAATATTAATACGCTTATATTATGGTCAAATTACTCCATGCTCAAAGTACACTCAGTACAAAATACGTCGATATTCCAAAATATTTTAAGATAAGTAATTAATCAAATAAAAAGCTGGAATTTTTTCTAGGTAACTCATTTTTTCCTTCTTGGCTCTGTAAACAGCTAAAATCGACGGATCAGGGTCTCTGAAAATCCACAAATAATTCATTAGAAACTGATGCATGATGCATCCATAATTTGTCACTGTTTCTTGCACATTATGGTCTGCAGTAATCATTCGACCCTTTTCTTATGAAAGTTACCAATCTTTTTTATTTTGATAGTAATTTTGATATTTCTTTGTCAAAAATCGAATATAAAATTCGTTAAATCTACGTTTTTATGAATAATGATAGACCTCGAAAAGTACCTTGAGGTATTCCTCGCATCGAAACCAAGATTTCCTAAAAAAACACGCGCCTTAATCCCATTATCAGTGAATACCCAACACGGAATTTTCTTGGAAATCAATTTTCTCTGAATCGCATCTTTTCAGGATTCCGAAGGAATAGAGGCAAATCGAAGGTAGTGAAAGACAGGTCCCCGACTCCTCTACTCTCCCTTAAATTGACAGTCATTCGTCGACTGATTGATGGCACGTACCATTTCTGGGAAAACGTCCCCGAATTACGTATACACTTCGTTTTTTTCCCCAGCTGAGCGAATACGGTTTCTTATGGAAGCTTGAAATCGATCGAAAACGCTATTCCAGTGGCGGCTCGTGAAAATT
The DNA here is from genome assembly GCF_914767665.1 of Harmonia axyridis. Classification (NCBI taxonomy): domain Eukaryota; kingdom Metazoa; phylum Arthropoda; class Insecta; order Coleoptera; family Coccinellidae; genus Harmonia; species Harmonia axyridis. The sequence goes on from NC_059507.1 coordinate 20,974,226, forward strand.
TATCGTGGGGTCGGTAGATAGTTTATGTGTTACCTTGCTTCACAAACTTAAGGCCCTCCATCAAAGCAATTATCACCGCTGAACCATCCACTGCACCTCTAGAGTTCTAAGTAACTCCTGAATCTGGAATGGCTTCAAGAAGTTTACATCCCCATTTTTACAAAAACATTATTTGAGGTAGCTTGCAATGGTGTGGCATTTTGTGGACTGGTGATCAGGAATTTCTTCTTCCTCTCCACAGAATCAGAACTCGTCAATTGCTGATAACTTTATTCGCATTAAGTGCTTTTTGAGGCGGCAGAGGGAGCAGAAGTAGCATTTTATAACTGATCCTGATGCTCTTGCTAAAATTATTCAGTGGCGTATATATAGAGGTACGATAATCCTTTTCCTATTGAAAATCTACACCACTGTCTTTTCTTCGGGAAAATTATTCAATAATAATGAATCAATTTATTGTTACGTCTTTTTGATTTCTGAAATCAACATAGCTTCTCAAAAAAAAAGGTCTCTTGAATTTTTTTCATAGAATGTACCATTTTCGAGATAAGCGAATACAAAGCAAACAATATCCACGAAAATCTACAAAAATTACTTTTTCAAATGAACCCATTAGTAATAAATCGAAGTACAAAAATTGTCGTAGTGTATTATAACGCTTTTAAATGGCATTCAATCGGGCATTTAAAAAAACATTTATCAGACACAAACAATAAAAAATATAAACAAACATTTTTTATTGTAAGAGTGCCTGACAAATGTTTTCTGAAATTTTCAATTAAATACCATCTGAAAGCGATATAATACACTACGTCAATTTTTGTACTTTTTTGTACTCGTTTATCACATTTGGGAATATTTGAAAAATTAATTTTGTATAGTGTTTGCTTTGTACTCGATTATCTCGAAAATGGTACATTCTATGAAAAACATTCAGCTGACTTTATTTTAGTGAAGCTCTATAGATTTCAGAATTGAAATAATTTTTTCGAAAAAAAAAGATGGGCTCCTATTTCAACACGAACGTGTTGGAATAGCCTTCTGCAACGAGTATTAGACGATTTTCTCTATTTCAGTCAAGTTTTGTGAAGTATTGTCGAAATTCAATGAAAAATTCAGATTATAACCTAGTGACTTTTGTATTTTATCTTGGTAGTTGGTGTAACTATTTCGAAAATTGACAAATTATGAAATTTGAATTTGAGTCGTTTGTTTCGAATTTTATGCATTAAATTCGTGAATTATGTCTGACGAAGTCGATTCAACACCACTTGAATTAAGATAAATCGCGAAATATTGACAATTGACGTGTGTTGAAATTTGATAGGATCGGCAGTCAGTGTAGACAATCACAAAACTAAAAATATAACTGAAAACAATACAGTAACGAACTCATTACAGCATTTTTTTTTAGTACTGTAATGAACTCATTACTATACTGAAATCTCCAAATGAAAATTTCAGTGTTTTCGTTTCAGCATGTGCAGAATCCCGAAATCGAATAAAAAACCCATCTGTCTTACGGGCCACCAGTGAAGTTTACAACTGTATTTCGAAAATCCCCATCTGAATATTCTAATTCGATATCCCACATCCGGTTTTCGACGTCCCTCTTTATGTCCTCTATCCACCCCTCCTGTTACCCCTCCGCCAGTCCAAACGTCGAACTTTTATTGCCCTTTCTCCCACATAACTTACTCGACATACTCGGGGTGTCCCACCGAAGCCCATAACAATTTAAAAGTTTTATGGTCGGGTTATTAATTTTTATCAGTATTTCATCGGTCGGTACAAATTGGTATCGATGCGTTTTCCGGGCCGTGCGTGTGTCTGGGAACGGGCGATAGGAAAATTTATGGAATGTAAGGACCTACTTTAGCGCCGATCGCGGCAAAATCGATGGCTGCGGCGTCGGATCCTGCTCGAATTCCGACGCTTTCTCCTCCGTATGTTCCACGAATTTTCTACCAAAATATAAGGGTTAGAATTTTACGTGACGCTTCTTTATTTTGTCTCTTATCTTTAATTTATAAATACTCATGAAGAAAATCATGAAGGGGAGATTGATACATTTTTTAAAAAATTGTTAATAAAACTCATCTCATTTCGCTCTGAAGTTTTTCATAAAATTTTTAAGTGGAACGGCCACTATTATTAGTGGTCGAAAACTAATACAAAAATGGTCGAGAACTCTGCGGCGTGGTCGAGAACCGAAGGTTATTGAGATTTTCTATATGTTTTCACATTTCAAAGGTTAAATGCGGAAAGAACGCTTAAAATTATATGACAAATCATTTAAAACTCGCCAAAGACTCGATGAACATCAACACCATTAAAATTTGATAAGTTTATGTGTGAAAAAATCGTGCTCGAAATCGATGTTTCTGTTAACTGGTCGAGAACCAGTGCATTTACCATATGTTCATTTCAAAATTTGCAACAATAGTTTGTTGATTCGTTGACATCAACCAGGTGAAATTTATACCCTATTCTCATATAGTTCTAGAGTGTAACACCAGATTAAATTTACACACTTTCCGTAAATTACTTCAAAACGGCTTATGAAAATATGCAGGCAGACAGGTTTGTTTGACTTGCCCGTAACTTGTAGAAGAATAAACAACGGAGACTGAATGATGGATAGTTAGAACGTCGTGAAGATAAACAATCGTCCAATTTGAGCTATTTATGCCCCTGCTGGAAGATATATTGAAGAAAATTGTCTCGGGTGAAATTGTTACCTAAACACATGACCTCCGTATGTTGTTTATGTACATTTCTCTGAACAAAACGTATTGCTTGTTTTAAGATTATCATTATTTTTCAACGCTGACATCAAGCTCATCCTGAATTATTTCCGATTCGAAAATGACAGTTGATTCTACGTAAAATTGTTTACTTTGTCTGATTTTTTCAGAGAAGTGATTTATTAGAAATTGTCCAAACAGGATGTTTCAGAATAATGTTTCCATATTCTGGACAAAAATACTCCAATTTTTGAACTCTTGAATTAAAGTTGTGATGATTTAATATTTTTTTCCTATGAATATCCGATTCCTTTCCGTTTAGAAATAACAAGAATTTGAGATACCTAATTTATTTTGATGTTTGAATCAAAAGTAGGCCGACTAACGAAAAAACTAATTGACTAGTTGATATGACAACAAGAATTTTTGGGATGATTTCTTCAACGGCATGCACATACATAATATGATCTGACGAGGAAATGAACATCCAATGTCACTGCAAATTCATGAGCCATTAAACCAAGACGATTACAGCTACGTTTCAGTTTGAACGTTTGGGTTGAGATTTTCAACAATTATTTGATGCCAGTAGAAGATTGTTTAGACGCAGATTTGTATCAAATGTTTTGAAGTACAACCTTCATTGATGATCTAGAACTCAGCACTGTTAGAAATATGTGGTATCAGCACGATGATCACTACCACACAGAGGGAGACAGGTAGTTGATTGATGAATGAAAATTTCTCGAATGAATGGATAGGTCAAGGACTAATGTAATGGCTACCTAGTTCACCGGATCTCAATCAATTAGATTTTTATTTGAATGGACATATGAAACATCTTGTCTATCATGTTGTCACATCTCATCAACAATTACTTCAATTCAAGATGCAGCTAACCAAATAAGGAAAGACAAAAATCTGATCAGCCGAGTAATAGAATCTTCAGTTCGTCGATGGGGGGCTTGCGTTCAAGCCGAAGGTGGCTATTTCAAACAATTTTAATTGTTCATTGTTGAGGAAGGTTGATACGACGTTTGAAGTTCAAACATATTTCTGAGTCTAAATGTTCCAAATTCAAATTAGTGCAACCTTCATCTGTTAAAGCTTGTATAAATCATCTTGTATACCGGGTTTTTCACCATTATTAAACCCCCTTTTTAACTTTATCACTGAAAGAGGTACAAAAAATTGTTTCCTTTAAAAGTTTCACGAAATCGACTAGTGTCTTTTGAAATGATTTCAAAAAATTAAATATATATCTACAGAGTGGGCAACATATTGAATGCAACCTCATTTTTTCAAATGGAACACCCTGTATATTTTTCTATATTTGACTAGCTATTTTTCCCCTGATTTCAAATATATAACATATGTTTGGCCTATCTCTCTTATTCTGAGTACCACAGAGTTTCAAATTTTAAGAACCACCTGGCAAGCTAAGTAATCAGTTTTCGAGTGGAAGCCTGCGATAAATCAAAATGCCCTTTTTTGAGTTATCTCGTTGTCAACGATATATGACATACGTTTGTCATTGAATGAAAATATTCATCTAATATGCACTACACAGAAACGAAAAAATTTGAAATATTTTCACTTTATATGAAGAACGAAAAAAATAAGAAAGCTACAAGGAGAGAATATATGGAGTTGCATCCATATCATCGAATTCCAATTGATAGTGAAAAACGTATGTCATATCGTTGCCAACGAGATAACTCAAAAAAGGCAATCTGAGTTATCGTAGCCTACCACTTGAAAACTGATTACTGAGCATACCAGGTGGTTCTGAAAACTTGAAACTATGTGGTACTCAGAATAAGAGAGATAGGCCAAACATATCTTATATATTTGAAATCAGGGGAAAAAGAGCTAGTCAAATATAGAAAAATATACAGGGTATTCCATTTGAAAAATGAAGTTGCAATCAATATGTTGCCCATTCTGTATATATTTCGTTTCGTGAAATCATTCAAAAAACACTAGTCGATTTCGTGAAACTTTTGAAGAAAACATTTTTTGTACCTCTTTCAGTAACAAAGTTAAAGGGGGGTTAATTTATGGTGAAAAACACGGTACATCGATTTTATAGATATCGGTAAATTTCAGTGATGCCTAGAAACCCTTTATATTTCGTATTAAACCCTATACACAAAGTAATACAATTGCTGTTGCAATCGCAACACATACTGTTATATATACTCGGTCATAACATACCGAAATTCCATGTGATTCTATAGATACCTAAAAACCCTTTTATAAGTACGCCTATTGCTTTCAATCTCCCCCATAAAATCCCCTCAACTACCCCTCCCCACAATCTACATGACAGAAACTTTCATATCCATCCCTTAAACCCACATATAAACACACCGCTACAAATCCGGGTAAAAGCTGCACTTTCTACCGACTAAACTGCGTCCTTAGCCTCCCACGTTCCATCTATCCGCAATAATTTCGTGAAGAGGGTTCACCTCCCACCCTTCTCGATGGAGGGATGTTAGGATGGGCTCCGACATCGTCACGGAAGTTTCGAAAACTGACAGGACCTGTCCAATCCCGACGCACAGCTGGGCATCCTAGTCACAGTGGTCTCGATAATGAGACTTGAGATTGGAGGTCAATTATGAAAGTTTGACCGCCGATGGGGGGACAGGGCTTGAGACAGGCTGACGGTAAAATAAGGCGGACGTGTCCGGTATGACGGGGGGACAAGAGGGGTTGCGGTTGTTTGGGGTTTGAAGTCTTCGAAGATGTGGTGAATGTAATGACGACGGTCATTGTGGGGTAGTTCAACTTTTGATCTTGACGACACCTTTCCAGATACTCTACATTTCTTTGTGAAAGGGCTGGTAATCTGTTGAAAAGGTTTTTTTGAAAATTAAAATGTCCAGTTGCACAATTTCATAATTTTGTCAACGTTGACGTTTCTATTTATGCTACGCTCCTACTTTTTTTTTGTTAACTACCTTGAGAAATATTGAACTGTGTGGGTCTTAAACTCACTAAAACTAACCTGCTGTTTGGAATATTCGAGTCATAGACTCCTTTATCCCGAGAAAAGAGTTAAGAGGAGGTAATTGGGATCACCCATCACCTTTCATTGGTTTTAGAAAGGATAGATTGGCTGAACGGGCTTTTTGGTGGAAGATTGAGGAGTAGTACACTGCATCAGTCACCGACGAAAGATTCGATTTGAAGAACAAACTCTGCACACTTGTATCTGGTGGAAGATTCGTGGTAGTCGAGGGATTCTTTGACTAATCACTTGGGGTATTTTACCGGTTTCCCAAGAGATTTCATGAAAATATTTAGTCATCGATGAATAGTTCTCCTCACGATGGAGTAGGGCATTGCGAACAAACCATGGCGCGTTGAAGCTGGTCCTGAGGAATTAATGTTCAATGATCTTGTTGAACCTCGGTGCGAAAGCCCAACACATTGAAGGGTAAGTTACAGCAGAACGGACAATAATTTTGCAGAAGATCAGCTTGTTTTGGACGGATATGTTGAAGCAGTGTAGAAGATTATTTGGCAAGCACCATATTAAATGTCTTTCGAACTCCTCAGGCCCAAATGCTGGTTGAATGTGAGGTTTTTATCCAAGATGACTCCCAAGTATTTTACTTAGGATCCCCAGGAGATGTCACGTCATACACTTGGAAATGGCCAAACAGTTTGACTAATCTCCTTGATAAGAGAAAAGCAGCTGTCTTTGCCTGGTTCTTCCAGACGGCTCACGTCGTCTTGAAGTTATTTGGTTGCCATTCCAGGTGCTTTTGACCTGGCCATGATAGTGGTTTCATCTGCGTTTTTGACTTAAAGAGTTCGGTCAGACTTGAGAAAACTTAAACGCCAACAATCCTGCTCAGCTTTATCTTCCTCATGGGAGGCCGGATAGTTTCAACGTAATTATGACATGAACTGGTAGTGATGCATCAAAATTTAGTTCACATTGCACTCGTGTCGTTTCGTTTGTCACTTTGTGAAGTTCCAAATAGTGAATATTGAAGTGAAAACTATGTTCTACCTGGCATTAATCCATTGTTCAAAAATTCCCAATAAGTAGTTTGTGAATTTGAGAACACTCGACCGAGTGCCCCATAAAAAACTTCTCTAGAAATTTGAACACCTGGGAATAGGAGGTAACTCATTGAGATGGATCAGCGCCTTCCTCGCGAATAGAACTTTTTGTGTTAAGGTGGGGTATTCCTAAAGTCCTCCAATACTCCAGTAATCTCTGGCGTACCACAGGGCTCTGCGCTGGGACCTATACTATTTTTGCTCTACACGTCGGATCTTCCCCGTCTCCATAAATCTAAAAGTGTGCTTTTTGCTGAATACGCCAAAGTCTACAGCAACCCCATATCTGATTTGAACACCCTGCAGGACGATTTAGACACTATTTGTAAGTGCCGCTCAATATAGAGAAGTGCACTTTGATGCATATTTATAAAACTAACCTCAGCCATATTTATACCAAAGACGGCCAGCCTTTACGTACGGTTACAAGTCAGAAGGATCTGGGGATTACAGTCTCCAATAACCTAACTTGGACGAATCATATAGGTAACATCATCTCCAGATCAAGACAACTTGCTTTTCTTCTCTTCAAGTGCTTCAAAAGTTGCAATGCCAAAACTTTCAATCTTCTCTACCGATAGTACGTCCAATCATAGAATATGCTAGCCCTGCATAGTGGCCTTCCATCCAGGCAGATGGGAACAGATTAGAGCTACTACAAAGATCTTATGAGGAAAGATTACGATTGTTCAACATACCAACATTCGAGAACAGGAGATTGCGAGGAGACCTGATATTCACCGTTCATGGTCATTTCGGCGATCAGACGAAGAATCTTTTCACTTTGAATCAGAATCATCTTCGTGGCCATTCGTTCAAGCTTGCTTGAGAGACATTTCGAACATCTGAGAGACAATGGTTTTTGCCAAATAGAATATTTCATCGTTGGAATCAACTACCCGACAGTGTGGTCGACGCTGCTAGTACGAATATGCCTTCAAGAATGCCTATGATCGCCGATGATGGGTATTCTTCTGTCTTTTGTTTCAGAAATTTATCTTAAGGATGTAGCAATTTTTTTTCTTCTGTTATTCACTTCACACGTGCATGTATGCTTTTTTTGTTTAGATTGAGTATTACAGGTTTGTACCTCTACTCTTATTGAAATTATAATAATAAAAATAACAATAATAAAAAAACGAGAAGAAGTATTGAATCTTGACATCCTGAAAAAAGTTTGAAGACCTGATCCGACGTCTCAGTTTTCCATAACCTTTCAAATATTTCAACTCGGATGATCTGATTTGCATCCGCATCCCCCAGTTGTACGAGGAGGTACAGAGATTATTGCGCAAATGCTCCAAAACTTTGCCAACAACTTCGAAAACCAATCAGCAGACCTACCCCGCTTCTACATCCAGAAATATACCGCTGAAATTTGTACTCAGGACGGATTCCGATGTTATGAACAACATCCTTTGAATATTCATTCTCCTTTATTTCCAGCCTTTCTCTCCTTTCGTCCGGGTATCTGTTACGTAGATCACAACCGGCATATTTTCCATAATAATCCTCTATAATGTACCAGATTGTTTTGTTTTAATTTACATACTCCGTTTGATGTATTTTTAATTGTATGTTCGGCATTGTTTCGAGGAGTCGAACTCTGGAATGAATATGAGTTCGGTGAATGGAACACTGGGTTGGAGTTTGAAAATCTCCGAAAACAATGTCGTCCTACTGTTTGAATGCGAATTTCGATGCAAAAGTTCTCGTGCGTGCTTTCGGCATAATGGTCTATGTGTGTTACCTTTCAGTTGATTGGAAGAGGCACGTTATGTTGCTCAAATAAAAGAATAGGTGGAATTTTTCTTTGCGTTCAACAATGAGTTTTGATGTTCTCTTTGGTCGGTGCATTTCGATCGGTAAATGAATGGTATTGGTCTCGATTGATAGTTTCGGAGACTGTCGCTCAAAGGCTACCGACTCCACATAAGTTTTTTTTTTTGTTTTGCTTGAACTTTTTCATGTTTTGACGATTGACGAAGCTTGGAACTGTTATTCCAATATACAACTCGGTCGGATCTGTTGTCATTGAAATATTAGGTTTTTTATATTCTGCTTGAATTTTCTATGATCCTGATGACGCTATCAATACAAATTTATGCATGAAGTTTGAAATGTTTATTCCATATACAGGTTGTTAATGAATAAGTGTGACAAACTTCAGTGTTCTTAAAATCTGACTCCACATTTATGGTTCTCAATTTTCGAGAGAAAAAATGCCAGATATTTCAAAGAAAAATCAGTTTCAAATTGCTCATTCAATTCCTGACAAAAAATCTCTCATCCTTTTTTTTTCCAATGATGAACATAAATTCTTAATTGCATGTCACTAAATGCGCAAAAACTACATCTCGAAACCCACCAAATTTCATTTTTAAATATCGACCACTTTCAGAGCAATAATTACATAGTCAGTTCACAAAACCTTCAACATCTGGGAGTATTAGGTATTTGTGAACAAAAGTTATATAGCGAACTGTCAACATTTTTTCATGCAGAATCACCCTCCTGAAATTTGTCGCACTTATTCACTAACACCCTGTATACACACAAAATCTCAGTTCTATCGTATATGCTGTCACGAAAATATTGGGCATCAATTTCCAAAATTCTTGTTGAATTTCCTATAGTTCTGATGATGGGATCAGCTTCGAATTGTTATTTCATATCATGATTCAAAATTTCATTTCCGACGGTTCAGAGCTGTCTGTTAGCTTTTTAAATGATATTCTCGAATTTTCTATGGTTCTGGTTATGCAGTCGACATGAAATTTCGAACGTAGCTTAAAACTGTCTCATTACATATGAGTGCAAATCTTCATTTCAATCAAATATGCAATCACAGATTACAAATACCATAGACGGGACACTCCTTAAATCGAATTATTTTAAACATAGCTCCCCCTGGCGTATGGTTCTCGAACAAACTCTACAAACGCGGGAAGTTTGAAATGTGTGGTTTTCCTATACTTGTTTTGAATTTGAATTCAAATGGTCTTTGGTTATCGCAGCACCAAACTCTATTGAATTGTTCAATACCAGATATTGAGCAATTCAAATGGAGTTTAGTGCTGCGATAACCAAAGACCATTTTAATTTTTTTATAAATAACTGGGACCATATGTGATGATATTAAATTTTGTGGAAATAAAAGTCGTTAGTTCGAAAAAAAATAAATTGAATTAGCAGTAATTAAAAATGAATAAATTAACAAAAGATAAACAATATATGTATAGAAAAATCAACAACAATAAATGAATAAATTAGTTTCAACAATAATATATAACAATTAAACAATATACATATGTATAAATGAATTAACAATAAATATGTATCAGCAACAAATAATTAACATAAACAAATAAATTAATATGAATCATTTAATAATTTTTTTTTTCTTTTTATCAAAGATTCTTTTCGCCTTCAATTTGATGGGATCTACAAATTCTTCACAAGGGGAAGTTTGAAGGAATTTAAAAAATTTTGTGTCGGTACCATTCATAATTTCATTTACCTGCTTGCACCACCAGGGCAAGGCACACCTTATAATGGTTTCACATACTTTTCCCCCCATCTGTGTTCATTACAGTTTAAAATTTTGAATTCTAAATTTTTCATTGAAAAATATTTCAAATAGAGGGAAATGTTCTTCTTTTCACAAATTCGCGGAATAATATAAAAAAGGTTATTCAAAGAATGCCTACATGAAAATGATACACACTGCCCAGGTTTTGTCAACTTTCCATATATGTACATCCGTACCTGAATAAAATCCATGTCCCCCAATTCTCGACAATACATTTGTTCCCGACTTAATTCTTGCCAATTTTTTGGTGAGATAATTTGGAGCCAGTTATCGAAAATATCCAAATTTCTCTAAGGGAAATGATGTCTTACACTTGTCTCATCGGTACATCCAGGTATACAACATTTCTTTATTTTCGGCATTCTTATATAATAAACTATGCATTATTTATTATATTGAAACTTGTTTGATGGAAGCACTTACCTTGAAATTTGGAAGTATATTTCTTTCTTGGAATTAATTTATACGAGGTACGGCAATTGTACTTACTTCAACAGACAACGTCCTGTTTCAGCTTCTATTTTGAAATGAAAATGACAGCAAACCAAAAGAAAAAAATGGCTAACAGCGCCACAGATTGGTATCTGTAATCTGTGAACAGCGCCCACAGCGGTGCCAATCAACCGGTTCCTGAACTAAAACTTAATTTCGAGTGGGGGAAGGCGAGTGTTCTATCTATATTATCTGTAATCTGTGTATGCAATTAATAGAAGAAATCTATTCGGTGAACGAGTGCTCAAAAACTCTCAGAAACCATTAAGTGTAAAAAATCAAAATGCTGAATATTAAATGAAAATACCATTGTCAAAGAAAATAAAAACCTTTGTGCAAAATATTTATCTACAAATTATTCCGACACTTTAATTTTCTTTCCTTTGTTTCAGATGGGTGAACAATGGTGATAACAATGGCGAAGCTAGCAGTTGTGTCCTTAGTTCTTCTGGCAGCCTCAACATGCCTATCTCAAGAAATAGACTGGACCAGAAAATGCAACAAATGCAAGTGCGTCTGGTCAAGCGGAAAGAAAGTAGCAGATTGTACAGATATAAACCTAAGCGCTATACCAACAGATCTCAGTACGCAGATACGTGAAATGGACTTTTCCCTCAACCCTATCTACGAGTTGGGGCCCAAAGTTTTCTTCAAGAACAAAATTAGAGATGTACATAAACTACGATTCCAAAACTGTAGCTTAGAATCCATCGACAAAACCGCTTTTGAAGGCGTATGTCTGCTCATCGAGCTAGATCTATCGAAAAACAACCTAAAGAACATCGATAAGGAAACTTTCAAGGACAATCTCAAAATGAGAATACTGAATCTTAGTTTCAACAAATTGACGAGACTCGAGAGTGGCCTATTTTACAACATGACGCATCTACAGAAGATAGTCCTGAACGACAATCAGATCAGCTGGATGGGCCAGACGGTCTTCGAGAAGCTGCCTGCTCTTCAACACATTAACCTAGGCAACAACAGGTTGAAAAGCGTGGTCAACGACTTCACCAAGAACTTGGAAAAGTTGAACAGTTTGAACATGGAGGGTAACCCCTGGGTTTGCGACTGCCACTTGGAGCAGTTTAGGAGGAAAACGTTGAGGGAGAATTGGATAACCACCCCTACGAGTTGTGCAGAACCACCAAGGCTCAGGGGTAGGTTGTGGTCTGGATCGGACGTGTTCGCTTGTGCACCAACCATTCTAGAGCCTCAGGGGATGACCACATTGGAAGTTTCAACCACCAACGTTTCCTTAACGTGTAAAGTGACTGGACAACCTTTGCCAGACGTGGACTGGGTCATAAATGGCAGGATCATAGCTAGAGACCCTAGACAATCCACGCAAAGATACTTCCTAGCCAAAAACATCGAGGGTAATTTCACCTGGAACAACCTCACCATAGTCAACGTGAACTACAGAGACAGGGGAGAGTACAAATGTTTAGCCAAAAACCCTGGAGGCACAGACGAACACAACGTAACTCTACTCATCTCCAGCGAGCTCACCCACACTGCCGGTGTTGCCAACATAATGAAACCATTTGAAGGTTACTATCTAATAGTTATCGCAGCTTTACTAGCAGCGGTCTTCCTGCTGATGCTGATCTCGCTCCTGCTGTGTAGATGCAGGAAGGAGAGCCCTAGGAACGGGACTGACAGGAAGGGTGGCGATAACGAGTCATCCAGTGAGTACATAAACCTGCACGGACAGCCAGATTTGGAGAAGTCGCTCATCACGGATGTCAATCCGGTTGTCAAACCCCCCAGATTCGTGATGCCCACACCTATGAGCATGAGCAGTGGTGGGACCGAAGTTAGTGACGCTAAGAGAAATCTTCTGGACAGCGACAGTGTCTACAGTGAGTATTTTCACTCCTCCAATTCATTTATTTCTCATTAAATTCAGAAAGTCTTGGGTGCGGTTAGAACTGCAGGAAGTATGGTACTGTGAATCCAGTTCCCAGTTTACTCACCTACCTAGTATTCTAGATTAGATTATAGGAGAAACAAAAGATCATCCTACTTTGCGTACACCCCTAAATCTATTGTGTATCTCTGCTCTGTTTACCTAGTATACTAAATTAGTTAGGTTATCTAACCCAATTTTTTGGTTGATTTTCTCCTTAATTGCTTTTTACTCTCTTTGTGAATATACGTCTTTTCGAGTTGAAAGTGGATATAATATTCTACTGAAATTGTAATAATTATATTCAAACATCATATTCCTTACTAACCTTCAATTCAGATTTCGAAAACTATCCGAAACTAAAAGTGATTTTTAGTTAGTTCTTTTCTTCATTCAAAACGTAGAAGTGAGTTTTTTGTAACCATACAGTTCTGGAAAGTATATTCAAGATCATCTTCGATGCAAGTTTCATTTCTAGTTCATTGAGATCGTTCATTTATTTCACTGAATCAAGGAGAAATAGTAGTTTTATAACGTCATTTCTAGGCTTATTGTCGAGTCAGCTTTGAAAATAAGAGTTATTTAATTATAAAAGATTGTGCAATAGCAGAATGAGAGGAAGGTTTGCCAAGTCTAAATCTTCTGAAAAGTGGGTTTCATAAAACTACCGTAATAGAAAAAATTTTCAAAATACATGCCAAATGATTGTACTGGAATATCGAGATTTTGCCGTGCTTTAACACAACACCGAGATAATGTGAATTTCAAACAAACCGCAAAATTTGCTGAAGAAGTTTCACTTTAAAACTACTTAACTAAATTGGTTCATTTTATCTACTTGAATTATAATCTTTGTGTTATTATACATGTATTTTCTTTTTGAAATTGTAATATTTGTGCCAAAGCTTTTTTAGACATACGTCCCAAAAATCTTTCATACTCAATTTACTCATTCTTCATTTTTCCTTACAGTTGGAGACGACGAATCACGTTCGCTCGACTTCGATATTCAATCGAGGAGAACGGACATGATGGACATGCGACTGCCCTACCCGCCAGATCTGCTCCCACCATTTCCACATAGAGCATCACAGGTATCACCAGCTGGCAGCTCAGCATCCACCGTTGCAGATACATCCCGTTTGCCAGCCCTGCACGGACCTCAATCACCTCTTCACAGCCCCTTCTACGACCACATCTATCGAACGCTACCCCACTCAAGGTCTCACTCACCCTTCACCCCTGTGTCGGCCCCCTTTGTTCCCAGACAGGGCTACGTCACCATCCCAAGACGCCCCAGACAGCAAAGTTGGAGCAGCGAGCCTCCAGAGGTTGCTGAACCTCTTTACGATAACTTGGGACGACGTACGACAGCTACTGGTAGTTTGATGAACAAACTAGCACTGAGTCCTTCCAGCTGCGACCCTATAGCTGAGAACGAAGCGCCACCTACAGTATCGGCAACGCTACCTAGGAACCTGAACCAGAAGCTGTCGCCCTCTAGGACCAACTGGGCAAGAGCTAACGCCGAGGCTTTCCAGAGTCCGGATAGAAGAAACTCATTGTCTGTGTTCCCCCCAAGCGAGCAGAAACCCTCCAAGATACCACCAAGACCACCGCCGAAGCCCAAGAAGAAAACCCCAACCGGACCACTCTTCGAGGACGAAGGAGAAGACGGTACGGAAGTGTGAGAATGGCTTAAACTGGTGCTTCCGGCACTGGTTGCTTGCAGTTGAGGGTACGGACCAAGGGACTTTTGTACACAGGGTTTTCTACTAGGACTTTAATTGATTTGAATCGAACAGTGCCTTCCCGTCGAGTAGTTTAGTGACTAATAAAATAATTAAATCGGTATTTATTTGTTCGTGCTTGAAAAATCGGATTTAAAAATGTGCGTACTTGTAATTTTCATACGGGCTTCCAAACGACTGATGTAAAAAGAAACACAACGATCCAATTTAGGTAGGAACGAGGCTTCTTCGAGATAAGAGGGAAGACATGTAGCTTAACGGATCTCCCCTGATGACCTGGTTCGCTAAGTGAAATTGTAATCACGGTATCTCGACACAGACGGGTAGTGCAAGCCGAATTCCCCGTCTTCGTGGTCTGATGAATAAACTCTCCCTTGCCACGTGATTGATGAGTACGAGTCTGCTCCGTCAGTATTATTAATTTAAGATAAGCAGTGCGAGTACACAGGAGCAGTCTGTATCGCCTTTGCTGATCTCAGTAAATCGTTGTAGTGTTATGAACCCGACTGTGATCTTATGACAGTTACAAATCGTTCGAAATATGGCCATATATGTATGGCTTGCTTGTGCGGTGACGCCAGTCTAAATTAGCTTGCATACGACGTTGTTGTTTATACATCTTTGTGTATAATAACCGGTGAACCACCTGTTCCTCTTAGAACTTATGGCAATCCAGTGAAAGACATGTCTTGCCTTGTTTATCGTCTGTGCGGGAATCTATCATCTTGAAAATTATAGCTTTTCGATGTTCACGACCTCTATCCACAAGGAACAAATTACATACACTCCCCTCTAATTGTAGTTAAGACCTAAACGATGCATTGGTTGCTTGTATCATTACAAAATGATTGTTCTATATATAGTATATGAATAAATTATATATAAAATTGTATATAAATATTTTCTATGACTGTATTCTATATTCTTTTCCAATATAGATTGCTAAATGTAATTGAAATGAATTCGATTTGAATTAAATCTATTTAAAGATTATATAGTGTTTCATTGACAGAATATCCCAAATAACTCAATTCAAATTAAAAATATATTCTAAATTTTATGTATCTCTAATACTATTTATTTGAAAACAACAACTATCCTAAACTTAAATACTGGTGAATACTGGATTTAGTGTTAGTTCTTTTACTATTTTCTACAATATTTTTGTCTAAAACTGTACGAAAAGTGGTATTTTGCTTGAAAATACATTTAAAAACATATGAAAAGAAGAAAATTATCGAATGATACGATGAAAGGTTCTGAAAAAAAATTGTTCCTCTTCTTTGTATCTGAGATATCACTAATGTGTTTCATTTTCGCGCACTTGTTATAAGGAAACAGCGGGATATCATTTTGCTCAAAAGGAAGGTTCATCCAAATTTCGAATCTATGAGTCAAATTTCAAAGAAAGGATACCGCACACTTTATTAGGGATAATGGCCTCCTGTCAAATTGGCTGAATTTTTGATATGATATTATGGTCCAAGTCATTCCAAACAAAAAGTTCAATAGGCAAAAGTTTTTCTATAGGCTGGTTTTTGACGCAAGAATCCCCTGAAAACTCACATTTTTTCTCCATTATTAAAAATAGGCGAATACAGGGGGGCGCAGGGGCCCCCCCTTCCCTCCCTTGAGCAATGATTCTTTTAGAAAGAAGACTACCTTCTGTATAACGTTCATGTGTATTCGGTACTGTGCGCCTCTCCTTGAAGAAATCAAGGATCCGCCCCTAGGAAGATCACCACTATTCTGAGTAATCAAGATATGAACAATCATTAATATGAGATACTATTAAAAGCATTATTCTTTGGTTTTGTTACATTTGGTCAATTATAGTGTTTCAGCTACTTACAATTTTTCAAGTATAACTACATAATCGAAAATGGTTACAAATAAGATTTTTCAGGTGCCTCTAGAGTCAAAACTAGCATAGGCAAGTGCCCTGAAACTTCGGGGCACTTGCCACGGGCGCAATGTCCGTAGGTGAGCCCAAAAATATAAAAAGAAAAAAATATTGGAGCAACAGGCGAAATAATTCGAAAGATCACAACATTTAAAATATTCCTATACTTCCTTAGATTTATGTACTAAGCCTAAAATAATCACAAGATTAGCGAAACGAAAATATATGACTTAAATTATCCACAAAAAAATACTATTAAAGAAAATAATGGATGAAAAAAAACTTCGAAAATGAGGGGCACTGTCTAATATAAGGCCACAAGCGCAATAGTACCTAGATACGACTGTGGCTAGTTTTTCCAAAAAAAAAAGTTTAAAAGAAGATAATATGCTTCGATAAGGTTCAGAAATTATGAAATTGTTTTTTGGAGTGTCGTTCTAGAGCCAGAGTACATAGGTGCGCCTTCTCTCTGGGGATTGTGGTGTTTCTTCAGTTGAGCTAGCAACGATCTCTGCCCAAGACACCTTCCACTCCATCATGCCCTAGTGAGAATTAAAGTGAATTCATAGACGACATTATTCAGTTGATAGAATCACTATTCGCCATTCGACTTACCAGAACGACGAGTCGTTCAGAAGAAGTCATGCATCCATGAATTCTGCTTTAAATTATATCAGTGATTGATTTTGATAAAATAATGTATCAATTTTTAAACATTGATAAATGGCATAACCAATGAACAGAAATTTCAAAAATAATACACAGATTGTGACCATTTCATATTGTATAATTCCTATTGGAAAATCTTATATAAAATTCAACGCTGCATAGATTTTACAAGGGTAAAAAATATCCAATTTTTCTAATCTGAAAATCCTCTAAACCACAGGATATATTTCGTTTCGAATGTTTTTGGTTATTTGCCAATGATGCAAGAATGACGTAATGTTCATCTCCCATGATTTGATGATAATATATGTATAATGGGATATATTGAAGGGGGAAAACCGAATCGTTCAAAAATGAATTTATCATTTTTATATGCTACTTAATTACGGAAAAATTATTCCAAATAGATTAGAGATTATGAGTATCATTATATGACACATGAACTTATATTTTTGTTCAAAAAACGAAACCGCAAATGAAGAGTAATAAAGCAAGCTTTTTATGTTCTGAAATATTCACGGAATATACATAATTAGTAGAGATATAAAATCATCACGAATTATCAATATTTTCCAAGTTGAGAAATAAATTTCAACCGAGATAATTCCTTCCTGCCCTCAATGAAGTTAACACTACTCCAATGTTTCTTCTCCCGAAGTTGCTAACCCATTTAGCGAACCCGAAAAGGTCAACTTGCATTAATTAAACCAGACTTTACGTGCCTTGTTGACCCTAGAAGAGATTAGAGGTTAGTTTTTCCTTCAACTCCACTTCCATAGACACGATTCTAATAAATTCAGTATGCAGCTCTGCTTTATCTGCTTAATCAAAGGTTCGGAAGATTCTAGCAGCTCTGCGGTAATTCTTATTTAGTCTGAAGCGAGGTCTGAAGGCAAATCGGAAACCTCCTCTAGAATTAAAATGTGCAAGAAGGTAAGCTCTTAACATTTTTTTAGTTGGGGGGCTGAAGGCACGTCCCCCTCATTATTGGGCACTGGAAAAGGGCAATTTTTATTGAATTCAATGATTTCTGGGAGAGATAATAAATTAGTCACACAGTTTGAGGAGGAAAGAATTTAAGTCGGGAACATCACGTACAGGTAACCAAAATTTTCTCGCATTTCGAATGCAAATTTAAAATCAACCGTAGCGATTTGTCACCTGTTAAATTATTGCTTCCTTATGAATATTTCACTTAAGTTTATTTGTATATTGTCTCCACTATTACAAGACAATTGTAAATTAATCTTGGCTTATAACCATGTTGAAACAATCCCTCTTGTATCTGGAAATAATTCTCAATGTACTTACGTAGTAGGATTATACAGAGTCGAATCAGGTAGAGTCTTCTTCGATAAGTTTCATTGGTTCTCTTTTAACAGAAACAAATATAAAAAAAACTTGCCTTCAAAGCAACTAAAGGCCAGTAGAAGTTTAGTGAAATTTTCAGTTCCGAAAAAAATTCATGGTGAATTCAGCTACAATGCGACAAAATAAAACTGAACTGGAATGGAAAAATCACCAATATGCGACATATAGCACGGACAAGATGAGGCAACAATCCTAAGATGACGTTTCTTTTATTTTTTTCAGTGCAAAATATAAAAATAATATATCACAGAATTTCTTGATTAGCGACAAAATAAAAACGAAAATGGAATGAAAGAATCACCAGTATGCGACGTATGGCACGGACAGGATGGAGCAACAATCCTAAGATGATGTTTTTTGTTTCTTTTTTTTGATACAGAATATAATGATGTGTATTAGATTTTTATCCCTTTGGAATTGGTGAAAGTGTATTCAGTTTCTGTAGAATGAAGTTTATTTTAGTCATGTACAGAAAATTATATCATATATGTAATTATTTCTGTGACTTGTTTTTGTTTATTTCAATGAGAATGAATAAAAGTTCGATTATTCTAAAAAAAAAAATTAGTAATTCAAAATGTTACTACAGAAGATAGAGATTGGTACTTTCTTCTTTTTTCTATGTCGAAAGCAGTATGTTCTCTCCAGGTAGGACAAAGTTCTCTTTTGAGCGCTCGTTCATGCGCAAATTGCGCCCTTGGAAACATACATATCTACCTATGAATGTAAAGGTTGGTATAGTATATCCAAAGTCACTTGAACTAGTCCATAAAAACGCTTGGCCAGATGTCCCTTTGAAGTGGATACCACGATCGGCTAAATACTGGGATTTATTTGAAAGTATTGTTAAGCAATAAATTCACTGGCCCCAAAGGAATTTCTGCAAACTTGGACAACCCTTGTATAATCGAAACATTCTGGCTTCCTCCAAGTGACTTTGGATATACTATACTACCGACTATCAAACTATCAATCGAATTTGATGTTAATTGTAAAATTTCTGTTATTTCAAATTCTCGTCAGTACCCTATAGGTAGGGACAGTCTACAGGTGTTCGTTGGTGATCAGCCTTACACCTTGTGTGATAACGTGAAGAATCTTAGAGTCCTATTCATTTGTAACCTTGATTTTTTTTGTAATTTTGGAGGTATTCTGAAGACCGCGTTTCACCGCATGAGGTTAGTTTGTTTGCTTGTGAACAGCTGCTTGCAAAGCAAAGAGGGAAGGGCTTTCTGCATCGCATTGTGACTGGATACGAAAAATGGGTTCATAACGATAATCCCAAGCGCAGAAAAGCATGGGAATATCCCGGTCATGCTTCCACGTCGACGGCCAAACCGAATATTCACGATTCCAAGATCATGCTCAGTATTTGGTGGGACCAGCTCAGCGTAGTGTATTATGACTTGTTAAAACCGACTGAAACAATCACAGGTGATCGTTATCAAACGCAATTAATGCGTTTAAGCTGAGCCTTGGCAGACAAACGGTCGCAATACAACGAGAGACATGATAAAGTGTTTTCACAGCGACCCCATGTTGCGAAAGGGGTCAAGACGTACTTGGAAACATTGAAATGGAGGTTCTACCCCACCCGCCATTTTCTCCAGACGTTGCTCCCTAGGACTATCACTTGTTTCGATCAATGGCACATGGCCTGGTTGATCAGCACTTCCGGTCTTATGAAGAAGTAAAAAATTGGATCGATTCGTGGATCGCTTCAAAAGATGACCAGTTTTTTCAACGAGGGATTCATACGCTGCCCGAAAGATTGACAATACTTTTAATCATAAATGTATAACCAGTTCTCTACAATAAAGCTTCGAATTTCGGAAGAAAAAAGGCAGAATCAAAGTTGTACGCCTATGTAAATTAGTAGGATCCAGGCTAAATTAGCATTTGCCCCGTTGGTTTGTGGAAGCTTTTAAATGGACATTCGTCATCCGGTTTCGAAGTAGTTTGGACTTCTGCTAAAACAATCCTTAATTACCTAAGGTCTAAAGATTACACAAGTTGTCTAGTAACTTAGGTTAAAAAGAAACGCATCTTCCGGTATCCACATCGTCATTGGCCCAGATCTGTAGATTAGACAGGTTGCCATTTAAGTTTCAACCAATCAGCGTCAACTATTCAGACGTCACCTGGTATCCCCTTTCAAGTTGGAAGTTACGAGGCAACCTATCTAATCTATAGACCTTGATAATTACCGTTCCTTTTCTTTCGATTTCGCAAACTCAGTTGGGATCCTCAAAAACAATAAATTGATACATTTGATTTCCCAACTCTAACCCTATCTACCTGAAGAACACGAATAAAGGTCCCGTATCCCAGGGCGAGATGAAATTGCAAAGAAAGTATTTTATCGCCTCATCCACTAGGAGAGAACGTAACATCCAGGAACGCGCTATATATATCCGCATCGAATTTCTTGCTATTCCCGATTCTCCGATAAAAAACCCATTGGAAGTCTGGAGACGTCGAATGGCCTGAAGTCAAAGTTCACGTTGCTCTCAGAGTTTGAGAAAGGTGAAACAGAAATGTTTGAATCAAAACGTGGGGGTCCTTTTCGTGCTATAACTGGGGTAATTCTTGTCGGAATTACAGAGTATTGTTGAAAGTACACTTGAAAAGAAGTGAAAAGTTACATTCTGTCGATCAATTACTGAAAATTGATGGTTTGAACAACTCGTGTTAACTTGAAAAGGTTGCCGATATTCGAAATTTTGTGTTTTCGATAATTGAAAAATTACCCATTCGATTGAAATGGAATTTAATATGAGTTGCAAATTGCAATGTATTATTACTCATACAAATTATAAAAAATGATAATTGCATTATATTTTATTTAAATTCAAAATTTTTTCAATAATAAATATTTCCTCTTGTCATAAACTACCCACTTTTCAGAAATTAACTAATTTTTCCTGTATAAAAGCTCTTAAAACAATAACGGAAATCGCCTTGTAACTGATACATTTGTTTTGATGCCAACATTCGTCACTCTTTATCTGACGGGACACTATAGCAGTAGTGTAACATAATTTGATTAATTTCGAAATTATCAATTCATGCTAAAAATAGTTTACAATGTGATTTATTCATAAATATTTTTTCGTGTTTCAAAAGGGTCAATGCTTTTCCCAGTTTAATGATTTAGGTATTGTGAAATTATGAAAAAAGAATTCCTGATAAAGTTTTCGATAATCTAATCAGGATTCTCCACGCCTATGGCTCGCACACACAATCGGCCAGCTCGATTGTGATTGGTGACACTAAACTTCTCTCTTGTATTCGGGATCGAGCTCAAATGTTCACTTTCCGTTCCTTACTTCCTTCTATCTATATTCTAAGGTTTGCGGTTTGGAACAAAAATGTATAGAGTGTTTATCAGAAGATTATGAAATTGGACAACTCGAATATTTTTTATTATTTAAGTCAAATCTACGTTCAAAAAGAGAGGTTTACTTAAGCAAACTCTATACTTGAAATGAATACTTTATGAAAGAAACTAAAATTCGATGTTTTGATAACTGAATTTGAACATTGAAAACCATAAATATAATCATTCGGAAATGCTTATTCTCAATAAAAAGTGAAAAATACGAGGGGGTGGTTTTGTAAACATTTACCAAACCGGCTACTCTTGAAGCATTGGAAGCCAATATTGAAGCCACCGTTGATGTCATATGGCCAGATTTAATGGAAAAGGTAGTGAAAATATTCAAAAAATAAATGCCATCAAATTACCCACCAGATTAAAATAATATTTCATTCCAACAATATTTCTGTCTCGTATTTTTATTTTAAGTTCTTAAGCACTGAAGTAACGCCCATTATATGGGGTGAGCAAAAAATATTTTGTTTAAGCCTCAATAAAAATTCAATGAAATGTGCTCCCTTACAGATATTTATGCGGACTGCTTTGGTCATTTCAAATATAAAATAAAATCAGCTTCATTTCAAAATTGTACCAGATAACGTATTATTATTTCTGTTAAACTTTAGAATTTAGTAAAAAACTTTATTTCAAAATTGTATTGGGTAACTAGATTTCTATTTCTCATTATTTTTTTGTTAATCTTTATTGTTTTGTTGAAAATTTGTAATAGACAAAAAATTATTATTATAACAAAATATTGTCTTGTAATTGGGTTTTCTCCTGTTAGATAATAAAAGATGTAATATAAGTTTTGCACGTGCTGACTGCGCTTGATGCGCGTATTGACGAGAGAATTACTTATTTGGAACCTTCTTCATGCCTTTTGACAGGTAATAACTATTTAATCGGCCATCCTGCATTAATTTTATATAAATTTCGAATTTTCAAACTTTTGCCACAAAACCAAAAGTATGTTATCTTAACGACAATTCCCAAAGCTTTCTGAGAGGTTAACCTCAACAGGACCTTCCCATTCTCTACAAAATTTCGAAACCAAATTAGATGGAATAATTCATCCAGACGACCTACTACGAGAAAGTTTCGTTTTGGGATACAAATCCTTCATCAGTATTTCATCCTCAAGAAATTCAATTCGATTAGTGCCATTCGGTAGCCCTAACCTCCTAAAAATTCAGGACGTTCGACAATTGGGCCTTGGCAATTAACAGCCTTCTCAAGTCGCGTCGAGACATTCGAGAGTTGAAATGGACTCTTTTTGCATCCAATTTACGTGAACCCAATTTCCTAAAGTTGCTCCCTAAACAATACGCTCTCGACACTAAGCAGTTTGGTGAATGCCCAAGTGTTCGCCGTCCTTGTTAACTCATTTTGTTTGACTTCTCATTAGTTTGAGACGCTAGACGCATCCTCTGCGTTCTTGAGGATTCATCCAGTGGATATAGGAATTATCTTAGTTTATTTTGGTGTTTCATTCATATTCGTAACTCGTATTTTTTCCGAAAACCATAAACAAAACAGGTTTTAAAAAATCTGCTCTATCGGAAAGAGAAGATTTTTGTGAAATCTTCCAAGAATGCTTACATCCTCGGAATAAGGTCTGACTACAAAATAAGCTTATCCAGTATTCTGATTTGTAGCTTCCCGAATTGTTTTCTATCCGAAAAGTTACTATCCCTGCTAGTTTTTTATATAGATACACTATATAGATTATTTATTCTGAGTATTGATGAGCTCGTCAGGGTTGAGCATTCTGAGATTCGTGGAGTCGTTGGTTGTGGGATTCATGCATGACTTGATCGTGGGTGTGACTGGTGACTTGGTAATTCTTCCATTTTAAAGTTAAATTTTTGTTACTGGTCGATTTTCTTTGGCTCTAGAGCTGTTCACAGTTTTGTAATTTTTACCACGGACAGTCTTCGGATTTTGTGGTTATAACTTAATTTGTGAAAAAAAAAGAAAAGCATTATAAATTATTGTAATTGTCTTTGCAAATAAAGTATTATTATTATCCCCGACTTTAGCCTATACGCGTAGGAGAGACTCCTCGCAGTCAGCTTTCTCACTCCCCGCTAAGAGGAACATTCACTCAATCCCAGATATTTAAAATATTAGAAGGGTAGAGCTCGGTCGTGTCCGGTCCTTGTGGTCCCCCTGGTTCTCGTCGAATTTCTAGTCCTCTTACACGTGATCCTTGGACCTGTCCTTCGCTTCCTAGGAATTTTCTCACCGTCCTTGCAGTACCTAAAGGAACAGCTTTTTGCATCATATTACATATATACTCACTGAGTCCTAGTTGCTTGATATTCCTCTTGAGATTTTTGGGCACTATTCCAGTTGTTGAGATGACAATGGGAATAGTTTTCGTTGATATTCTACCCCACTTTATCTGACGCTTCATCTGAAATTCGAGGTCTCTATATTTTGAAATTTTTGCGACCCCCTTTTGACGCAGGTTATTGTTATTTGGTTCTGCTACGTCGATGAGTAATGCTGTCTTTTGATGTTTATCGACATTGTGGGGTACCGGGGCATAGTGGGGTAACGCCATTAGAGCTACTAAAAATGACCTCAGAATGGCGAGTTAGTGATGTTACTGATGGTTTGTAGTTACCATACCAATCAATCTGCGTGTGAGTTAACCCTTCGGAAACGCCGGTTTTTTTTTTCAAAAACCTATTAGGCCAATCTAGAAAAATTAGATATTAGAAAAATCTCCAGTCTGATGCACAAATGGCGGTGCTGTTATTAAATCCATTCAATTTTTAGTTAGTACCAACCTTCAAACGATACGTGTCAAAATTTGACAGCAGTCCATTAGTTTGTGAGATATTGCGTTGTTATTTGAAAAAAGAAGGAAAAAAATAATTTCGTGTGCTGATGAAATATTGACTTTTTAAAGGGAAAAAATACAGTTGAAGCAAAATCTTTGCTTGATGAAGAAATTCCGGGGTCTGCACCAGGAAAATATACCATCATTGATTGGTATGATAAGTTTAAACGTGGTGAAATGAGCACCGAAGGCGGCTAACGTAGTGGACGCCCAAAAGAGGCTGTCACCGACGAAAAAATCAAAAAAGTACACAAAATGATTTTGAATGACCGTAAAGTGAAGTTGATCGAGATAGAATATATTGTGCAGATATCATCTGAACGGGATATGTGACTATAGATGAAACATGGTTTTATCATTTCACTCCGGAGTTCAATCGACAGTCAGTTCACACGATGAAGATGAACCGAATCCAAAGCGAAGAAAAACACAACAGTCAGCTGACAAGGTTATGGGATGCGCAAGGTATAATATTCATTGATTACCTCCAAAAGGGCCTGACCATCAACAGCGACTATTATACAGGGTGTTTCATCATAAACTGGACAAACATATATATTCGTGTAGTGGACATCGGGAGAATCATTTTTGCCTTATACAATATATCCCGTTTTCGACGCATAAGCGAGATACAGGGTGTTCAACGTCAATTTTGAGCAAGATTCTTATGGGTGTGGTCAGTTTTGTATAACACTCAAAGAAACGGTTTTTGGTCAAATCTCAGTATTTTTGGGTCCTC
Organism: Harmonia axyridis; assembly: GCF_914767665.1. NCBI lineage: Eukaryota > Metazoa > Arthropoda > Insecta > Coleoptera > Coccinellidae > Harmonia > Harmonia axyridis. Next base: position 20,999,715 of record NC_059507.1, read on the forward strand.
TATTCAGAAAAGTTGATGAAATCCGAAAAAAGAATTACAAAATGGCGGAAAACCTGCAACGTTCCTAATTTTTTTTTCCGGTGGTCAAATTGAATTTTAGTTTCTGAATGGACACAATTTTCTAAGAATTTCTGTGCAAAAATTTTTTCAAAAATCGAACGCAAATTTTTTTTTACATGTCTACAGCGATAAAAAAATTTCACCCGAAATGGATGAAATTTTGTGCAATTGTACTCCTTCAATTATCAATCACGAATATGAAAATAGAATTGTAAAATATTAAACGGTTTCGTTACTACAGCCATTCAAATGTTTCGTTCAAACCTCCAAAAAAAAAAATTCAGAATGGCTTCTTAGACTCAAAATTATTCAATTATTGCTATTTCCAAAAATTCCGGATGATAAAATGTATTTATACAAAAAAAATTCGGTAAAACTTAGTTGGGAGTCGAACCCTCGATTCCAACGTAAGTATTAATGAAGAAATTAAGACATTTCTAAGGATATTAATATTCGTTGCTAAGCAACGGGAGTTCGTAGCTCATAGAATTCCACTGGTTATTTGAATTTCACTGAATATAATTTCGCAAGTATCGTGACACGAATTTGTTTGGAAACGAAAATGAAATATTCTTTTTTGGAAAAAAATGATATTGTGCAGGCTTATTACGAAGCGAATTGCTCAGGCAGAAAAGCAAGGGAATTTACTCCCGCAGATTTTCAAGCAGAAATTTGCCAAACTTCAAAACTTTTTATGAAACAGTACGCAAATTACGTGAAGAAGGAAGTTTGCACCGGAAAAAGGAGGAAACAATAAGAACAAACGATGATCGCATCCTCAATTTAGTAGGAGATAACCCAATGATTTCAACAAGAACTCTTCGAACCACCCTTCAGTGAATAAAAGTAAAACTACTGTTTGGAGAGTACTCAAAAGGAACAGCTTCCATCCGTTCCATTTCTTACTTTGCCAAACTCTAGAGGACGGTGATTTTCATAGAAGAAAAGAATTCTGTCAGTTTATTTTGAGAAGAGTACGTGGAAATAGGGATTTTCTGCGTCAAATTTTATTCACAGATGAAGCAAATTTTCATAGGGATGGCTTCTTCAACAGAAAAAATAATATTTTATGGCATAGAGAAAATCCGCATGCCACGGTATCAAAAAATAGCCAGAAGAGGTTTTCAGTTAATGTTTGGGCGGGAATAAAAGATAAATTCATTATCGGACCATACATTGACTGGAAACGACTATTATCACTTCCTGATGGAGATTCTGCCAGATCTTCTTGAAGATATTCCGCTGAGTCAGATTCAGGGCATTTGGTACCAGCATGATGGTTGCCCTGCCCACACAACTCGTGATGTAAGAGGGTATCTAGATGAAGAATACCCACGCCGATGGATTGGCCGATTAGGACCTATCGCATGGCCTCCTCGTTCGCCGAATCTCACACCACTTGATTTTTATTTCTGGGGACATCTCAAAAGTCTTGTTTATGATAAGAGAGCTCCAGTAAACTCAAAGGAAGAACTTATTCAACGAATTGAATCAGCTGCCGAGGAGATCTGGCAAAACCCCGAAATGATACATTCAGCGGTCGAAAGTGTTGCGAAAAGGGCGAGAATGTGTATTCTTAAAAATGGAAACATCTTCGAAAACGATTTAAAAATTGATTTTTCCACTGATCTGTTTTTTTTGTGTTTATAAAATGTAGAATTATTAGTAAAAAATTCAGGTTTATTCCTTGAATAATTCGTTTAATGATAAGCATGAACCATGACTTTTTTTCCAAAAGAGAATATTTCATTTTCGTTTCCAAACAAATTCGTATCACGATACTTGCCAAATTATATTCAGTGGAATTCAAATAACCAGTAGAATTCTATGAGCTACGAACTTCCGTTGCTTAGCAACGAATATTAATATCCTTAGAACTGTCTTAATTTCTTCATTAATACTTACGTTGGAATCGAGGGTTCGACTCCCAACTAAGTTTCACCGAATTTTTTTTGTATAAATACATTTTAGCATCCGGAATTTTTGGAAATAGCAATAATTTAATAATTTTGACTCTAAGAAGCCATTCTAAATTTTTTTTTGGAGGTTTGAACGAAACATTTGAATGGCTGTTGTAACGAAACCGTTCGATATTTTACAATTCTGTTTTCATATTCGTGATTGATAATTGAAGGAGTACAATTGTACAAAATTTCATCCATTTCGGGTGGAATTTTTTTATCGCTGTAGACATGTAAAAAAAAATTTGTGTTCGATTTCTGAAAAAATTTTTGCACAGAAATTCTTAGAAAATTGTGTTCATTCAGAAACTAAAATTCAATTTGACCACCGGAAAAAAAAATTAGGAACGTTGCAGGTTTTACGCCATTTTGTAATTCTTTTTTCGGATTTCATCAACTTTTCTGAATAGAGGACCCAAAAATACTGAGATTTGACGAAAAACCGTTTCTTTGAGTGTTATACAAAACTGACCACACCCATAAGAATCTTGCTCAAAATTGACGTTGAACACCCTGTATCTCGCTTATGCTTCGAAAACGGGATATATTGTATAAGGCAAAAATGATTCTCCCGATGTCCTCTACCCGAATATATATGTTTGTCCAGTTTATGATGAAACACCCTGTATAGCGTTGTTGTATCTTTTAAAGGATGAAATTGTTAAAAAACGGCATTTGAAGAAAAAAAGGTGTTGTTTGATCAAGACGATGCGCCGTGTCAATGAAAACAATGTCAAAATTGCATGAATTGGGCTTCGAATTGCTTCTGCATCCACCGTATTCGCCAGATCTGGCCCTCAGCGACATCTTCCTGTTCTCAGACCTCAAAAGAATGCTAGCTGGAAAGAAATTTAGCGCCAATGAAGAAGTAATCGCCGAAACTGAGGCTTATTTTGAAGAGAAAGACCAATCGTACTACAAAAATGGTAGCGAAAAGTTGGAAGATCGCTATAATCGCTGTATTGATTATACATATATTGCCCTCGAAGGCGACTATGATGATGCAATTATTGCATCATTAAATACGCTTGATTCACCTACACGTTTCGACTTGTGCGGCGGAGTTTGGAATTAACTACCGACTTCGAGTTATAGAGGTAATTTTTGTATGTCTTCGATTTATAGAGATAAAAATGGTGAAATATATCCTTGAAATCATTTCCAGTTATGCGTGGAAATTTTATCGGCTTAGACAGGTTTTTCCAAAGGGATTGAATATAATTCAAGTTATTGAGGATTTCGAGTTAACGAGAGTCCACTATAAGTTATTTCAACCCAACTTAGCGAATACGTCCCTTGATTATCTCTAAATAGTGGTACAAAACTGACACCGAGAGCTTTACTAATGAATTATAACAAATGTAAAAATATCAAAAAATAAACAAATCAATAATTATTCTCAAAATTATGTTATCTTAGTATCTCTGTTCTTAAAATATATCTTCAAATTACAACATAGCCCTTTCATTTCTCAACAATGTCTTTGATACGTTGTTATACGTTTGCACACTACTATTTATAGGCCAGTTCTGTAATTTTATTGTTCTGGAATAGTTGTTTATTATTTTCTTGTTCTCAGGGTTAATCATGATAAGTAGTCCATATTCTGCTTCAATTTTGTGTTGACTTTCATCAAATCATTTTGCATCTTATAGATGCGCTTGGACTGAGAATGCTGAGCGAGAAATTGCTGAAAATGTCTAGCTAAACTACAATAACATTCTGTCTCGGTCACCAAATGAGTAATAATGGAAAAATGAAGAGAATATGGAAAGAAGAATCAACATAAAGCTTCCACATACGGCACAATATTGAATGCGCTAGACCTCTGACGCATATTTAGAATCATCTCACAATAAACTATTACAAAGGTTCATCATGGAAATAAAGAGCAGGCATTCTGTAGAAATTATATCGGAAGCTATTATGTCCCTTCGGCATTCATTCTATTCATATCTCATCGAAATATTACATCGTTTTATTGAAAGTAGGATCCCTTTGCTTCCCGGCATTGAATAACTGGGTTTAATATGAAAATTCTGAGGATGGAAGGAATTAATTTGCGATGTAATAATTAATTCCTGCATCAAAGAATATTAATGGGTATAATAATTTTTCGAAATTGCACTGTTCCACCCTTAAGAAATTAACAGATGATAATCGAATTAATTTCAAAAGGACAAAGAGAGTTTTACCTCTTTTTCGATTTCGCGATGCTGCATCTTAAACAGTGGCGACTCGTGACCAGTTCAAGATGTAGTGCTGCAAAATGTAATTTTTTGTTATTTATTCATTCAAATGAAAGCAGGTAATGATTAAGAATAACTATAGTATAAGATCCCGATATAGAACGACCTTCACCGAGATGCTTATTTGATAAAACGTATTTTATATTTAATTTAACATGTCAATAAATATATCACATATGGGTTGCCTAACAAATTTCAGTCCAGAGTAGGTTTAATTAATAATTAAAAAAAATTTTTTTTTCGAACATTGCACCGGTTTGCTTATTAGATAAATTCTATACCAATCGAAAGTATGAAGCCCATAGAATGTGCAAACGTTAGGTTGCCTATTTTTTTCCGGTCACAACTCTCGGTTGCCAGGTATAAACAGGTCAATCTATACTAGCATTTTGCAACGGTCTGATTATTTAATCAAAATCAATATGATTAAAGATTATTTTATTATGAACACGGTGGTATAGGGTTGCCTGCGAAAAATCAGTCCAGAATCCCGGTTGTCGAATTTTGAAAAGTTAAATATTGCTGCGAGTGAGTACACAGCATAGCAGCTGTTTGAAGTCCCTCCAGTGAATGAAAGATTATGCTATTTGTTCTTGGAAATGAAAAGGATAGCGATAGACTCGTATATGCATGCATCATTTTGGAGCAGATAATTATCAAAATAGATGAATAGTTATTTAATTTTTTTTTAAATCAATTAATTATATATGTGTGTATATTTTTATGTGACACTAAATGAAAAGGATAGCGATAGACTCGTGTATGCGTGCATCATTTTGGAGTAGATAATTTTTGAAATAGAGGAATAGTTATTTAATTTTTTTTTAATCAATTAATTATTTATGTGTGTATATTTTTTATGTGACACTAAAGTATCTTTACTAAAAAAGAAGGTTATAGTAATACATATATAATACTAATCTTGCAAATTTCATCTTTATTATTAGACGACAAAATGAAAAACAACAATTAAAATAATACTTCTGTTTATCATAAAAAATTATAAATACAAACATTTTTTGAAATCATTCAGGTTCCGAGTCATCGGACATATAACTATCATCTCCAACTTGTGTATCTTCGTCGTCATCATCACAGATGGCGCTGCATTAGATTTTAACATTATTCAGAATACACTTTATTATAATGTCTGTTATGGTTAAATTTGACTTCATGAATAGGATATACAGTACAGATGTGTTCAGATTCGAAAATAAAACAAGATTTTATTTCAAAATTTGAACGACAAAAAAAAAGGAAAAAAAAACCGAACAAAAACAAATAGGATCAAAATAGCAAATATAAACAAACAAATTTATATATTTAAATAAACAAAAAGATATAAATAGAAATAAAAACTAAAATCTTTCGGATAAAAATTACATTAAATAAAGAAATAAAAATACTACAGTTGAACATAAAAAAAATAATTGAAATATCAGTATCAATCTGCAGTCAAATCATCGTCTTTAACATCCATACATAAATTTTCACAATCCATGGAATCGAGCATATTTTTTGTAGGTTGAAAACGACAACACCTATCTCTTTAAGTCCAACTTTAGCATGTTATAATAATGCTATATTTTATTTAGAAATCTGTTTCTATTTTTTGTTTTGATGCGGTTAATAGCAGAAAATATTCTCTTGCATTTGGCATTCGAAATCTGAAATATGCAGCCACCCAAATTTGTCGATGAAATTCCAGTTAGACATATTTTTTTCCACTTAATAGAATACCAAATGTGAGATAATGGTATATTTTCAATGGAAGTTAACACACCATCTGTTTTCAATGAGGCACCCTTCGGATATTCCATCATTCTTCGTATTTATTCTCAGCCGACAGAAGTTTTTGATTTTATTATGTTCAATAGGAACGTTCTTCTAGAAACACGTAGAACGTAGAACCTCAATGAGAATGAACAATGAATTGATTCATAGAAACAGTCTAGACATCCGAATATCCATATTCCCAATCGTTTCGGTTATATTTTTTAAAACTACCAAAATCTACTAAAATCTACCAAAGGATTTCTTCCTACTAAAAACTACATAAAAATGCGAAAAATCTACTAAAAAAGTAGATTTCTACTAAATCTGATCACACTGTATACGAGTCTATCGCTATCCTTTTCATTTCCAAGAACAAATAGCATGCGCACTCCCTTTCATTCACTGGACGGACTTCAAACAGCTGCTATGCTGTGTACTCACTCGCAGCAATATTTAACTTTTCAAAATTCGACAACCGGGATTCTGGACTGATTTTTCGCAGGCAACCCTATACCACCGTGTTCATAATAAAATAATCTTTAATCATATTGATTTTGATTAAATAATCAGACCGTTGCAAAATGCTAGTATAGATTGACCTGTTTATACCTGGCAACCGAGAGTTGTGACCGGAAAAAAATAGGCAACCTAACGTTTGCACATTCTATGGGCTTCATACTTTCGATTGGTATAGAATTTATCTAATAAGCAAACCGGTGCAATGTTCGAAAAAAAAATTTTTTTTAATTATTAATTAAACCTACTCTGGACTGAAATTTGTTAGGCAACCCATATGTGATATATTTATTGACATGTTAAATTAAATATAAAATACGTTTTATCAAATAAGCATCTCGGTGAAGGTCGTTCTATATCGGGATCTTAGACCACTAGTAAATGTTTACAAAACCACCCTCTCCTATTTTTATTTATTTTTTTTTCATTTTAAAATGAAAATGGGCATTCTAGAATGATTCTTGATGGTTTTCAATGATGGCAAACTAGTATTTATTAAACGGGTAAATAAATGAATAGAGGTGTGCTGGGTGGATAAGAATCTTTGAAGAAACGTTATGAAAATGGTAAATTCAAAGCTCGTTTACCCTCAGCAATGTCTAAAATGTAGAGGTAATTGACGTAATTCATTCTGAAAAATAAATTCAATATATTTTTTCTGATTTGAAGAAGAATCGTGGAAATCTTCATAAAATTTGTTCATCAAAAAACATTCCTAACCTAACAGATAATAGGTTAAATTAGGTTAGGCTTGATTCCTGAGAGAATGGATAATACAGGAGGAAATTATCACAACCTATACGTGAGAAATACCTACATTCAGGAGAACAACCGGCGGGTCTTTCATAGAGCTGACAAGTCCTGACTATAACACTTATAAGAGATATATACAGCGTATAAAGGACAGTGAGAGAGGAGAACGAGAACTTGAGCGACCACCATTATATCACTTTCAGTTATATTTATAGTGGTGGGGAAGAAAAAAAAGTTTCCTTAAACATTAGGATGGGTTGTGGCCAACTTTCAGAGGGTTTTTGTGTGGAAATAAAAAGGAGGGAAAGGGAAATAGGAGAAGATTATGAAAAGCTGGATCGAATTGTGGAAGAAACATGCAATAAGTGCCTGAAAAAAAGGAAAAAGGTGGGAAATAAGAAACCTGCATATTGGTGAAATGCAGAGAACAAAGAGGCCCGAAAAAAGTGCATGAAGATGGAAAGAAGAATGGCCAGAGTGGGTAACAAGAGATGAGGCAGATACGACATGAAGGAGGAGACAATGAAAGCACTTGGGAAAGGCAGGAAGGAGTTGAAAAAACTTATAATATGGAGTCGAAAAGAAATAAATGGAGTGAACCCATAGATGAGATAGAACAGGACCCTTGGGAAAACACATATAAAATAGTGTGGAAGAAATTTCATATACTGCTTCTCCCCAAATTAGATAAAGGGGAGACGTCAAAAGCGGATACACGATTCATTTCCCAGACATAGTGATTTCGAGCACGACAGATGGAAAACAAAAGTAGAGGATAGAAGGGAGAACATTGGTGTAACAAGAGTTGACTCATGGAGGAGGTTATGCCCCCATTTGAAAAAGCAAAATCTTTCAATTTTTTATAATTTTTTTTTGTAATGGTTACTTACAATTCTTTTTTTAATTTCTTCTAATTAATGGAGGGTGATCATATCCCCCCTTGGTTACGCCTATTAAGGAGAATATACAGGAATTTGCCAAGGATGATAGGAGGGATGAAGAAGAGGAAAGCTCCTGGTTTGGATGGGATTACTGTGGAAATACTGCAGGCGCTAATAATAATAATAATTTATTGATCCTTCAGGACACTTAACAATGTGTATAGGATAAGTCAAGGAAATATAATTTAATCTACTATTCTATTATTTACAACATATAGGTACTATTCTATTGAGTGATCAACGAATCAGAGAGAAATTCCCTAACAGAATTGGAAATACATTGTATGTTCAACTGAAGAATGCTAAAAATTCCTACACCTGAACCGTTTGAACTGAAGTTTAACCTACTGGATGTTGAGTCACTCTTCTTTGAAAAAAACGATGTACGTTTACTTTGTTGGGCCAATTTGAACCATTCAGTGCTTTTTCATAGTCACAACTCGATATAAGTACTTTGAACGAGGAATATGAATCAGGGTACCTATAGATGTCAATTTCTCGCATTTTACATAGGTGAAATTGCGCTTCAGAAAATTTTCTAAATTTTCCACAGAAGTTTCGGGCTTCAAATTTGAGACATGAAGGGCTACAATCTTGTCCAATCCCTCAACTTCAGCTGCTCCTGTGTAGCTGCCCGTAACCAGGGATTTTCGGGTTTTACGAATCGGTCTTTTTCGGTTTACCACTTTCCATTCAGAGCCTCTATTTTCATTGGTTTCAACTCTTTTATCAGCATCTGAACTGGAACCGCTCAACTGCTTGGGTAATTTTTCTCTATGGAACCGATTCTTCACGAGTGAATTTCACTTTTCTCGAACTGATAGGAGCAACAGTTGCCGATTCCGAAGTGACCGCATCGATAGTAACATGGGTGGACCGAGGATCAGCAGATGCAGAACACCCAGGGACTGAAGTACCAGATGCACTCGAGCGTGTCACGCCCGCTCCGATATTGTCGGTGTACATGTGTGTTGATAACTTCTTTTTCAGTTCAACTACTTCAGTATCCTTTATTTTCATTTCTTTCTCGAGAGAAACAATCTTGAATTTCAACAAGGAATTATTTTCAATAAGTAGGCTGTTTTTCGCCTCTAGTTCGGAAATTATCTTGAGAAGAAGATCTTGATGAGTAGACTCATTATTAACGAGTTTAATTCCAAGATCGAACATTGGGGATGAGTTATCACTCATTTTATCACCCAAAGTGGAATTAGATAATTCCACCTCACAGCACTTTTTTATTTTAGCACTACAACCTCGATGGTAACTTTTGTTGCAAATAGCACACTTCAAACAACTTTTAATAATTGTTTTCTTACACAATCCACACTGAGGAATAACGATTTTTAAAGAGTGACTAGCGTCGACGTCTTTATCGTTTGGCGACATATTGAAGAATAGCAACTATTCCTGAAGCAATAAGCAAATTAATGTAGGAAAGAAAATTCCCTAACAGCTGGAAAGAGCCAAAGATAGTGCTACTGAAGAAACAGAAGAAGGAAGAAGTCGAGCAAGGGTACAGGCCGATATGCCTATTGAACAGCATAGGCAAGTTCTACGAATGTTTACTTGTGCAGAAATTGTAGGAGGCTATTGACGAGAAAATTCCGCAGAGCTGGGGGAGGGGATCGTCTACCTTAGACGCTCCGAACAAGAGAAAGGTCGATTGTGACAAGGAAGAAGAGAACTTCTATAAAACAATGAAGTGCTTACTGATGATGACTTCCGATATCAAAAACTCATTTAACAGCGTCCACTTAGTGATGGTAGTGGGGGAACACAGGTATCAGAATTGGTAGACATCATATAGGAGTATTATTGTGGAAGAAAGCTAAGAACGAAGTAGGGACAGGAATACAGGCTGACGAGTGGAGTCCCGCAGGAATGAGGGTCGATATGGAAATGGAACATTCATTCTGAGAATAAGAGTAAGGGAGTCTTTATCTCTCGCTAATGAGTCTGTACATATTATTATATCTATAATTCGTTTAGAAAATTGCAATTGTAGGTATTTCCCAATGACTCCAGGTCATCAGTAGGCAGATTAATCTCTTCTACGTTAGTTTTTCCTGCATGTTTAAGTAATGACTTGAAATGGCCAACTTGTGTGGTATGAAGCAATTTAACTGCAGTCCCTAAAGAACCTGCTCTGGCAGTTCTTCCAGCTCTATGAATGTATGTTTTCAAGTGCTTTGGTGCTGAATAGGAAAATAAATACTCAATTCCTGGCAAGTCTTTACCTCTCGCTAATGAGTCTGTACATATTATTATATCTATATTTCCTTTAGAAAATTGCAATTGTAGGTATTTCCCAATGACTCCAGGTCATCAGTAGGCAGATTAATCTCTTCTACGTTAGTTTTTCCTGCATGTTTAAGTAATGACTTGAAATGGCCAACTTGTGTGGTATGAAGTAATGTAACTCGTATTCCCTTACGGCTCCAGTGACATATGCAGACGAGACAGTGCGAAGGCTGAAACTAACCCTGTGAACCAGAAAAACGGAGGCAGTCATGCTAAAAACCTGTAAAAGAATAAAAGCCTCAAAATTCAGGTTGGGAGTACAGAGATTGAAACAGGTGGAAATCTAAAATATTTAGGGGTAGGGTAGCTATATTTTGACAAAAATGTAAGAATGACAGAGTATGTAAAGTGGATCACAACTAACTCTAAACACAATCAACGTCCTAAGGAGAATAATGTCAAGAATAGCAAGAACCAGTACATCAAGCGGAGAAACTCTCAGAAGGAGAGAGAGTTTAAAAAATGGCAACAGCAATGGGACACTACACTAAATGGAAGATGGACGTACAGACTGATCGCGGACGAAAAAACAGAAAATGAAGGTGGGTACGAAGTACTTTCTAACACAATTCATAACAGAACATGGGAGCTTCAAATAGTATCTGAAGAAAATAGGGAAGAGCAAAGGCACAGCCTGTATTTAATGTGAAAGTCTAGGTCTAGAGGATAGTGCAGAACATCTGATGGAATGTAGTAGATGGTGTGAAGGTCAGAACTTGATGAACAGTGAGGTAGAACAGAACTTGACAGTGGAGAACTTTTCGGACATCATGAAGAGAAATTAGGAAGGAGAAACACGGATATAATGAGGAAAAAGAAAAATGAACTGAATGAATATAGGAGAGAAGCTGTCGATTCTTCCTCCCCTGAAAAATATTTCAGTGAATCTGATGAGAGTAATGAAAGAGGAGGGAGTCTTATTTTAGTTCGGGTTCAAGTCCCACTGGAACCCATCCTCATCCATGACATTGCACTACCTAGCCCTGCGGCTACTAAGGCATGATGCATTTCCCCTACCTCTCAGGGCAAAAAAAAGTTAGGTTAGGGATGATTTTTGATGGTTTTTAATGATGATGAACTAGTTTTCATGCAGATTTTCATGACTTAAAGAGAAAAAAAATCATTAAGTTTCATATTATCTTGTTTTTTTTTTTTGGTTGATTGAAAGTATTAGACCTTGTACTGAAAATTGTTTATTGAATAAATAAATAAATGTTACAAATCAACATAATAAATATGCAACTTTATTTCCTAGATCAAACTCTTCTCCCTTACTGACAAGAACTACTTTGCGGGTTTTCACATCAACCTTAAAAGTACTACCCTTTTCAATCAAAACCTTATCCTTTGTTGGTTGGTCATAAACCGGAATTTTCAAAGGTCCTAATACTGGATCTTGATATCTCCATATAGCTACAGCCTCAGGATCTAAAAATAACAATATTCAATGATGAAGCACAAATCGAAATGAGAAACAAATGAAATTTATTCAAAACATCCCAATAAAAAAAAATTGTTTTCCACAAGAATGAGGCATATCTATTCAAATATAATTTAACACTTATCAGTCAAAAGTAGAATAACCAATTTAAGCTTGTCAGCTGAAAATTAAGTTGAATGATTGATACCTCAGATTACTGTATATCTTTGAAATGGGCATAAACAAAACTTACCCTTTATTTTCTTCACAGTTTTGGACAACCTCTGGGTTACATCATTTAAGGAATCTCCATCTAAAATAGGCAACTTCAAACTAAATAAACCTGAAGAGGGAATAGGATTAACAAATTCTATTTTCACCCCTGGTTTGCTTGAAAAAACAACAAACGGACTTCCTGGGCAGCATTCCTTCATTTTATCTGTTGCCGATGGATCATCGGTGAATTTAACTATTATTTCATCAACCTGAAAGTTACAACAAATTTATACGATCATCCTTTTGCATAAAGCTGGTTATGAAATTCGCTTCAAAATTTCACTTACATCTAAAGTATTGGCCAAGTAAGAGCTGTTATTCCTTAATACTTCAGCTTCATCAAATTCCAAGGTTTTGGCTAGTGCAATAGGGCC